>NC_089825.1:81877981-83077981 GCF_035046505.1 Tiliqua scincoides | reverse complement strand
AGAAACCTAAGCTTTGACTGATTGGGGTGATGGGTTCTAGGACCTCACCTGCATGCAGGGAACGTGTTTGAAGTTATAAGAAGAAACAGCTGGGTCAAAATTTGGCCAATCAGGCTATGAAGTCCCTCATCTTTGGATGCCTTTCAAATTATTATTGCATGACATGAGCGGTTGGGAGTGGTTGGGGCGACACTAACGTGGCCTCTGTGTTTTGAGCGAGACCCACAAGACTGGAAAAGGCTAGAAGAGCAGCCATCAAGTCCAGTCCCATGCCCTTTAGACCTCCCAATACAAGATTCTCCATCCCCACATTGTTCCCACCCACCCCCCAATATTTCAACAGATTAATTCACATCTTCCAGGCCAAGAATGCTACAACTACGTGCCCCCAAGATAACAAGATTATCATGGACACAGCTGCACTTCCTTGGAGATACAGCAGATAGGAATACAACTAGGGCTGCATATACTCTGTTTTAAACACAAACATACATTTAAATCCCACATCAAGACAAGCCGAATGCTGTGCCAAGAAAAGCTGAATAATTAAGCAAAACAGCATATATGTGCGCCTTTTTTGCAAAATCCATTCTGCTTCCACACTGGAGGCTTGTGCTCCAGCCCACAAGAAATCTTGCTCAGCCCCCACCTCCAAGATTTCTCACCTATCTTCACAGGCGTACGGGATTAAATGGATCCATGCCATTAAAAAAATAATCAAATTCTTGGTATTTGTACACAAATACTGGATTCTATGCTTGCACGGTGTTTGAATGGGACCGTGGATCAGACACAGACCTGAATATAGCCAAATGGCGGCTTTTGGGGCTTCAGGTCATTTTCAACACCAGCTCAGCAGCAACACCCCAATGAACCCCACGTCGCTGTTTAAGGGCGATAACAGAAACAAAAAAACAAAAACAAAAAAACACTATTTTTTTTTCTTCCAACCCCAAATTTGTTTGCATGATTTTTTTTTAAACAGACCCGTACAAAGATTTTTCTTCTTAATTAAAAAAAAAATTATACATACTTATATATATATTTCTGTATATTAGCTTAAAGTGGAGCTGTGATCTCCTTGCGCCGGCCCCCCTGAACCTTCAAACGGTACATCCAACATGCACCCGACCCATCGTGTCACATTTCCCACGGCGTCTTGAATGAGGTAAGAGGTAAAGGGTTTTTCTCAACGGAAACCAAGTGACAGAGAGAGAGAGAGAGAGAGGGAAAAGGGGTGTAAAAAACTACCCCGCTCCCCTAATGTTACATTACAGTTGCAAGAGGTCTGGCTAACAGATTGACAAAAAAGATGGATTTATCATGGAAGAAGCAGCTCAGGCGAGGGGGGTCTGATCCATTAACAGCATTAAGTGCCAAAAATACTTGTGTTAAAGTGATCACAGTCTGGTTTGTGTTAAGAGTGAAACAGAAGGAGGAAGTGGGAAGCTGGTGGTCTCTCTTCTTTAACAACACCCCCCCTCTCTCCCGGCAAAGTTTTGAGTAGGGATCAGCAACTGGGGGCTCCAGCACCAGATCTGGCCCCCTTAAGCACCAACTGCCCCCCACCCAGTTGCCAACCCAGAGGCGAAATTGCTGTGTGGATGGCCTGGTGACTATGGCAAATGGGATCTATTGTCCACATTGGAGATTAATGCAAATGAAGGCCTGGCTCACCACTCTCAATCCCCCTCTAAGGAGTGGGGATCCCATGAAACCAGGTGCCAGCCAGGACTTCAAAGGCTCTGCCTGTTTCTCAAATGACCAAAAATAGACAGAGAGCAGGATATGGAAATGAAAATATGTCACCAAAGGAGACAGACAAGTGACCAAGTTAAAGAAAAAACAACAACCTGGGGTGCTTCTTTCTTTCTTACCAGCTTTGTGGGCCATTGCTTGGCTGATGCAGTTTTCCAAATGTGGGTTGCCCACCCAATATTTTGTTTTGTTTTAAAATATTATTTTTTAAGAGCAACATTGTCCTTTGGAGGATAAAGATCATCACAGACCCAACTGGTATTTCCCTTCCACCTCGTCTCTGCATCCTTAGGCTAAGGGCTCGGTTCTGCCCATGGCTTTAAGGGTGGGCAGAGGCAACCGCGATGGGTAAAGAAGTGCATTAAATCAGGGTTGACTTAATCCTGGAAAGGGAAAACTAGGTTGGCCCAGACAGAGATGACCTTTCTAGTAGGTAAAATGCTTTCCCCCACTCCCACTGCAGAGGAGCCACTTTTCCCCTGTGAGCAGGAATACAACTGGTGCTAAAAGAGGGTTAGAGGTTTAAGGGTATGTGGGGCATGGGATGTTGCAGGAGAAAGGTTTTTAAGCAGACAGCAAAATGCTTGGCACCTTCCCCAGTCAAGTGAGCAGAACTAGTCACCCCCCAGACCAATTAAGGTTAGAAAGCCTGAAGATCTCTTGGGTGGCAGGAAGGGATGTGGCCCTCCCGGGAATTTTGTCCGTTTCCTGTCTTCCCCATTGATAAGTGCCATTTGCAAAAACAACAACAAAGAGAAAGGATTCGACCCTCGCTCGGTTCTCTGGGAGGGCTGAAGAGTCTGGTTTGTGGCTCGCGGCCTCTCCAGAGAGAAGAGCACGGAAGGAAGGGCAGCAAGGACACTAGTGCAGCAAGAAGTGTACCGCCATGTGGCGCGGGAAAGCGTGTGCAAAGAACTAGCGAGGGCCCTTTCAAAGCCCCGTGGGAGCATTGCATGCGGGCTTTCAGCTGGGGGGAGGCAGCGTAAGAATGGGTGAGAACAAGCTGGACCCACCCACCTTGCCCAGCTTGGAGGTAGATTGGCTGAAGCCACAGGGAGGATCAAGGAGAGGGTTTCAGGGGCAAGAAGGAAGGTTGAAATTTAATTTCTTGAAGGAGGCAATGAATTCACCCATCAGCACTGGAACAAAAAGTAAGCACCCCTCAGATTCAAGCCCTGCAGTGCGATTCAAAGCAAAATAAAATAGATTTTTTTTTTCAATCACCTGTTTTTCCATCAGGGGAGGAGAAGAGAGGGGGAGTTGTTGCCTGTTTCAAAGTGCATTTGTCCTTCACATTCAGACATTCAGATGAACCTCAATTTGCAACTTTCATTATTATTATTTTTTTGCCAAACTTCCTGCGATTTTCCTCCCCCTGCCCTTCCCCTTCCCCCTAAATAATTTAATAGGATTTCTCTCTTCCTCTCTCGGTTCCTTTTTTTAAAAAAAAAAACAAAAACTTTTATTTCTTTTACAAAAAAAAGTGCATTTTATATTTTAGCCTCCCAGGGAGGGTAACTAAATGCTAAGAGTTCTAAGAGAAAATTAAAACAAGAAGAAAACAACCAAACACACTCTGACGTTTTCTGGGACTGTTATGTGCAAAAGAAACATATATATATATATAGATATATATATTGATATATATAATTTATATATATATATATATATATTGATAATCAAGTCCATTTCAACGAGAGAGGTTTGATCAGGGCTGAAGCAGAGAGATGCTGACAGTTTCCAGCGCTGGTGGTGGTGGTGAATTCTTTCTTAAAGGGGAGAAGGGCAAAGGTTTGCAGGAGGGGAGCAGGTGGGATGGGGTTCCGCCTCTTAACATTGTGACAAAAGTAAAGACAATGTCTCACCCTGAAAAGACAACTTTGGGACAAAGAGGGGATTGGAGGAAGTAAAATAAGCAGGGGAAGGAGGAAGAAATTGTATTGCCCACTTAATTTTTTTTTTAAGTCTGCCTAGACAAACCAAAGTGTTGGCTACTGCACAAGTCTACCTCGTAACAAAGATTTTGTATGGTTTCGACCTTTTTTTTTTTTTTGGTGGCCCAGCCCCTTTCAACAACACCCTTCCTCCCCTTCCACATGATTCACTGATGCTGACGTGCAATATTTAGAAAAACAAAAACAAAAATTAAAAGAAAAAAATGAAAACAACAAAAACAACAACAAGAAAATGAAAATCTGTTGTGTCCGAGGTGATGAGGTGGGAGCTCTGTGGCCCAAGTCCAGACATCGCCCCAGTCCCAAATTGCCCCGCCTCCCCAATTCTCCCACGCCACCCTGTTTGCCCCTCTCTCCCCCACCCTAAACTTCCTGATCCTCGAAGACCTCGAGGAAGAGCGGGGGAAAGAGCTCCGTGGGGCATTCCACCTTCATGTGCAGGAAGCGGCTGGCGTGGCAAGCCCCAATCATGCGCAGGTCAGTCACCTTCATGAGGAGCTTGGGCCAGAAGTGGGGAATGTTGTGTTTGCGATAGTTGATGTAGTGTTCAAACGCCAGCAGATAGGTCTCTTGGCATTTCTCAATCTTGTCAACGCAGATCAGCCCACTGCGGTCTGCAGAGTGGACAGGAAGGAAGGCATCAGTTACGGAGACTTAGTGGGTGGGATGCTGCTGCAGCATCTTGGTCGCCTCCATTCTCTCCCAGCCCCAAATCATATTTCTCACGAGCTGAATCAAATAACATACCAGAGATTCTGGGCCCTCAATTAGGAACTTCATGGTCTGAGGCTGGGACTAGCGAGATACCTAGAAACTGTGTGCAGGCTCAGGCCTCAGACATTCTTTCAGGCACAGAAAGGAACAGGGTGTGCTATGTCAGCTTCTGCAACCGGCAGGCAGAACTAGTTCCAAGTCCAGCATCCAGCTCAAAACCTCAGTTCCGACTCTGGGCAGCAGGGTTTCCGAGTTGAACACCTCCATTCCAGCTCTGAATCTGGTCCACCACTTCCATTGGCAAGCCTACCATTGGCCTATCCATTCCAACCCCAGCCTTTAATAAAAGCCCAACTTATATATCAATCAACTCTCACCCAGTTCTTTCAACTTGCAATTATATAAATTTACCTTCCAACACTAACCAACCCATTGGCTCAAAGACCTACTTAACAGATTGCTGACACAATACTGACTCTTCTGACCAGTCTACTAAGCAGTCACCGTACTCTCTCTGTTAACCTCTTTCTTACCCTTCTGTGCCTTCAGTGACAACCCCTGGTGACCAAATGCATTTCCCACACATGACCTGCTATGGTTGGTGGCTTGGACATGCCAGACTCAAGTAGGCCTAAGCCTATGCCCTTCAAGGGGCTCACTGAGCGTGGGAGGGAGGGCATCTACTGAGAGCATCAACAGCTGCTGTACCTGAGGACATGAGCAGCACGGCCTGGAGCAGCGCCACCTCCGTGTCATCCAGATTGAAGGCAGAAAGGGACTTGCCCAGATCAAAAATGGCGTCCGACACCACACCTAAACCACCATTCTTCAGCTGCTCCCGCTTGACCGCCATCTCACCACTTAACGTCAGTGTCTCACTCTCAGGGTCGTAGCGCACAGCCGCCCGCAGTGACATGATCTCCATGCAGCAGCCCTTCAACAGGATGATCTGGTCCTCACAAGGCAGCTAAAGGCAGAGAAGAGCATGGTCAGTGCTGCCCTTGTCACAGCTTGACCATAAGTGGCTAAGAACAGTGGTTCAAGGAATGGTTATTTGACACTACCTGGAAGTAAGATGCTTCTGCTGATCTGGAAAGAGATCCCTGTGTAACAGGGAGGCAAGGAATGGTTAGGCAACTTGCAGAGCGTCCCAGAGGCAGAGGGGCTGGAGCGTTTAACAGAGGAACAGTTTCTTGCTTAACTGAGGAATGCGACATGCAGGCAGGCAGGCAGCCTAGGGCCTCTAGGGGGAATCATAGCCAGAATATTTACAGAAAGCAGGAAGCTTCCTGCTTATGTTCAGTTAGTTTCCTCCCTCTAGCATGCCTGTCTGCATGTCGTGTTCCTCAATTAAACAAGAAACTATTTCTCCGTTAAGCAAAAAACGTGTGCTGCCAATGTGCTGCTAATCAAGAAAAATGAAGCTAATAGGCATGGAGGAGCAGGGTATTGCAGTGGCATCGCTAGGGTGGTGTGGGCTGCACTGGGTGACACGCTAAAATCATGCTGGTTAGGAGTAATACCGTCATGTTATACAGCGTTGGATGCGGAATTTCCAGGAGAATGCAATGCAAAAAACTAGAGAGAAATATCCCCTTTCTATCAAAAGTTATGGCCAATAAACTGGAGAACAAAAAATGCATGGCGCCCTATGGAAAGTGAAACTGAGCTGTATAGCACGTTTATTCACAAGTAGGCGACATTGCCTTAGTCCATCTGAAAAGGCAGGCTGAGAGGAATCCAACAACACCAGATTGTCCTGAATGCAGCCCCCCAAAACACCTGAGAAGGAAGTCCCTCCCTCCAAGCAGACGAGTGTATTGAGCCCTATGGAAAGAGAAACTAAGCCTCGTGTTTGCGTCTACTCACGAGTAAGCAAACGTGCCTTGGCTGGTGGTCAGGCCAGGTAAAGGGGAATGTGAAGCCACCAGAAATGCTCCAGAAGGCAGCCTCCCCTCCCCCCACTAAAAAGGATCAAAAGAGGCTTCAGTTGATAAGGTGAACTTTTCTGAGACCTGCAAAGCCAGGTGGATCCTGACAGTGATGCGGTTTAAATATAAGTTCTTAAATTGAACTGTGCACTGGGTAGGGCTGAAAACCTTACTGGTTTTGGAGTGGGGTGTTATTGCAGGCAGGATACAAATTCACTTGGTGGAACAGGGCTGACTTCTGCTTATTTAATTATTTGTTTTACTTTAATTATTTATACTTATTTATTTAAATTTGTCTGATGATGTCACTTCCACCATGACATCACTTCTGGTAGGTCTTGGACAGATTGTCATTCTAAAAAGTGGATTCCAGTGCTAAAAGTTTGAGAACAGCTGCAATAAGGTGTTAGTAAGTCGATACCCTGTGTGTGTGTGTGTGTGTGTGTGTGTGACACCACTAGTGACCAAAATCACCAAAATTACAAATTGGAAGAACAATACCAATATATACATGTTATATATCAATCAATGCATAATTTCATGCAGAATGTGTTCTATCTTTGTTCTATCAAAAGGTACTGCCAAAAAAACCAATGGGGGGCGGAGTGATGGTACATCACCACGCCTACCACCTGGGGTGTTACCCCACTCACTGCATGGGGGGTGACGCACTGGCATCCTGCACCGGGTGACGTGAACCCTAGTGACGCCACTGGGGTATCGTACTTCATTTAGGGTTCCCCTTAACTGCGGGGGGGGGGGGGGGAGGAAGAGGGAGAACAATAGGGCCAAACTTTGGGAGAGGGCATGGCCAAGGGTTGTTTATATACTTTCTGCTAAATACCCAGTCCAGAAGACACCAAAGCCCTGAAAACTATAATGCTGGGAAGAGACAAGGGGTCGGCTTACATAAGAACAGCCCCACTGGATCAGGCCATAGGCTCATCTAGTCCAGCTTTCTGTATCTCACAGCGGCGCACCAAATGCCCCAGGGAGCACACCAGATAACAAGAGACCTGCATCCTGCTGCCCTCCCTTGCACTGGCATTCTGACATAGCCCATTTCTAAAATCAGGAGGTTGCACATACACATTATAGCTTGTACCCCGTAATGGATTTTTCCTCCAGAAATTTGTCCAAGCCCCTTTTAAAGGCATCCAGGCCAGATGCCGTCACCACATCCTGCAGCAAGGAGTTCCACAGATAGACCACATGCTGTGTAAAGAAATATTTTCTTTTGTCTGTCCTAACCCTCCCAACACTCAATTTTAGTGGATGTCCCCTGGTTCTGGTGTTATGTGAGAGCGTAAAGAGCATCTCTCCATCCACTTTATCCTTCCCATGCATAATTTTGTATGTCTCAATCACGTCCCCCCTCAGGCATCTCTTTTCTAGGCTGAAGAGGCCCAAACTCCCATGGCCATTCTTTTTACTAATCAACCCAAAGGGAAAGGCTCCGCCTATGACTACAAACTTTCAAGAGATCCTGACCAAGCTGCCAAACTTTTTCCTGCCTCTCTCCAACACCATCCCCACCTACACCACTTACCTCTGAAAACATGGGCAGTTTTTTGGCAAAATCCACCACACGAGTGATGGCGGGGGTGATGATCTTCGTAAACTCACTGAATGCCTCCAAGTCCACTTTGTCCCCATCGGGCATGGAGGCCATTGGTGACTGACCAATGTCTTCAGGCTGTAGCACGATAAGAAGAGGGACAGTGTCAACACTCTCTAAGAAGGGTGGGATCCCCTCTCTCCAGGTGGAAAACCACATCCTAGTCCCAAAACTGGAAACAGGAGTTTTGTCTCTTTGTAACTCCTCCACCCACTTGCCCCTCCCCAGAGCAAGCCTCTGAATGCTAGTTTATATTCACATGGCATTTTTGATTTCCTTTATTTTAAATGAATAGTCCTTGTATCTGCAAAAACAGTGGAAGCGTGTGGATAATCCCGCTGAAATCTCCAAAGCTTGAGTGGGATTTTCGGTGACCGAGGGCAGGGTTTTAGCCTCCTACAGAATAAATTATGCAAAAATAAGCAGATGTGTATCTGCTGAATGTGTGTAAATTCACACAGACTGCAGAATTCAGTGTTTCTTGCAAAAGAATGCAGGTGGGGCTGAAGTACACTGAGCTTCAATAACCCCTATGAGGAGAGGATGAGAAAGAGAAGTCATAGTGGGTTCTTCAAAATGCAGCATACGCTTGACTTCCTCCCAACTTGGCAATTTGCTTGACCAGTGAACTGAATACTGGTTTGAACCACCTCTTACCCTTCCCCTCCACCCCCCACTTCATGCAGGCTGCCATCTTCCAAAAAGAAAAGAAAGATAAGGTTTGCAACATCAAACACATGTTTGTATGCTTACCCTTTCGCTCTTCAAAAAATATTTAAAATGCAAAACTGCAACCAGTGTGGAATGGCAAATTCCTGACATCACAGGTGCTGCCCAACAGGCAGCCTCCACAGAGAGAACATCCTCACTGAAGTTCCAATATGTTGAAAACTGCACAACTTTTCTTTTTTTTTTTTGAAACGTTCCAAGGGAAGAGAAGTAGCAGTAATATTCGCACTCTCACAACAGTAAGTCTGTATGCACCTTAAGAAAAAATCCTTTCTGGCTGCCTGGCAATGTATTCTCTACTATTAGTTGTTAAGTTCTACTTCTCTTCTGCCAAAATCGGACCCCAGCTTCTTAAAAGGTATCCCTATATGACCTGTTGCTACATCCTGGACATTCCAATTCTTCTACTGTCACATGTTGTGCTGATCTAATAGCAAAGCGCATTTCTGTCCAAACATTTCTGTTCTTTCCACAGACCACAGAATCATTAAACACCATCTCTGATTTTAAAATATTCCATTCCCATTCAGTAGGGCAGACAACCCTGGTGTCATGAAACCCTCTACGGAATAGACACTCTTGCTGCTAAGGACTCTGCCAAAAGTGACTTTGGACCTACAGCTCTCCATAATGTTATTTTATTTCTGCTATTACGAATGGATTGCTGTCCCTCCCTGAGACACGGCAGACGCAATGTTGGGGCTCTCTTATTGGACTGAAGAGATATGAAGGAAGCTATAGAACCTTGTGTTCAAGCTCAGCTCCAATTACTTTCAATAGATGTCCTATTGAAAATTAAATTTTGGTCTCTTCTGCTCTGAGGGAGGAGCTTGTTCCCTCCTAAAGGGGACAACAGTGTTAGCGCTGGGGAAAGAACTGACCCATTAGGGTTTTCGATGAGGAAACCAAGAGGGAGAGAAAACGGCATCTACACTACATTCCCTAATGTCTGGAACCAGCCTTGGTTTTTTCTTTTCTTTTTGGGGGTGTGTGTGAGTGGGGTGGTTCCTGTTTCTACCAGTTAATGAGATGGAACAGCCCGCACACATTCTCACTGGTGCAAAAGCCCCCTTCACATGGACACATTAACTGTAGAACACTAATAACAGTTAAGACAACTGTAGTTGAGAGTCTGTTAAGTAGGGAGTTTGACTGTCTTCATTAGCTATCATTGACTTTTGTTATATGTGGAGGGAGGGAAGTTATTAGGAGGGTCCAAAGTGAGGGAGTGTGTGAACTTATGACCCATTTATGTGAGAAAACCCTTACATCACATCCGCACTGGTTCAAATGGTGCATTCATGTTTACTGTGTTTACTTGCCACGCTTCTTCCAAGAAGTCCAAGCACAAGGATGCTTTCCCTCCTTTTATTTTCACAACTTCCCTGGGAGATCATGATTGGCTCAAGGTCACCTATTAAGCTTCATGGGTGAGCAAGAATTTGAACTCAGGTCTTTAGGAATGGAGACTCACTCATATCCTGTTCTCCCTCCTCAGTACTCAGAGCAAGATCTCAGAGTTCAAATTCTGAGTCAGTACTCAGTGAGGCCTACATATATCATTTTCCCATCCTGGCAGCAAACAGCAAGATCTGCTTAGCTTCAGTAGTACGACTGCACCACAGCACTTTCTGTGCACTGTCTAGCCCAGGGGTGCTCACACTTTTTTGGCTCGAGAGCTGCTTTGGAACCCAGCAAGGCCCGGAGATCTACCAGAGTTTTTTTTTACAATGTTCGCGCCATCATAACATATAACATTTATGTGTACAATGTATGTTGGTGTACCTTGAGCCCCACTGAGTATAACAGGACTTACTCCTGAGTAGACATGCCTAGGATTAGGCTGTGAGGCTGCAATCCTAGCCACACTTACCTGGGAGTAAGCCCCATTGAGTACAATGGGCCTTACTCCCGGCGTTTCCTCCCAGAGGCACCTGAAGGGGGGGGGTCGGCACTCCGCGATCTACTCATTTTGCCTCGCGATGTACCGGTAGATCGCGAGCCACCTATTGAGCACCCCTGGTCTAGCCTGAATGTCAAAAGATGGTTTGTCTAGCTAATTTATGATGCTCACACATTCTGGGGAAGGAAGAACTTTCTGAAGTTGGGGGTGGAGGCTCACAAGAGATTGAGTTTTCTCCAAGACCCATCTGGTCTGTTTCAGTCTCTGATTTCCTCTCCCCCCGCCTTGCAACCCCACTTCTCATGACCTCCATGTCCTGACCTGCCCTGGCACTAACTGGCTATGGCCAGCAGAGGGCACCCCAAACCAACTATCCCTACCCTGCTAAGAAAAGGGGGGGAAGAGGGAAGGGGCTGGAGTGGGGTTTCCGGCCCATCTGCCCTTGGAGGGAGCTGAAGAGGTCACAGCTGTGTCCTTTTGCTCAGACAACTTAACCCTTCAAAGGACAGGTCTGAATTACTTGCTAAATTCTAGGACTGTCTATTTTAAACTATACACTCTTATATGTATTATTATGAGCTATCTTCTCATAAGTCCACTTCTGACCTTACCCTCAATGCTAGGACCAAGGCCAGGTTTTAGCTCCCACATTAAAGAGAGTCCAATTTACCCTGAGAAAAAATTTCATATGGCATGGATACCAACCAAATTTAAACTTTTTTACATTCCACTGATTTTAGTGGGACTGTTAAGAACATGCGTGTTTGTGCATAACTCCCCCAGTTGGAAATAAAGTGCTTAAGGAGTACCCCTCCCTATTAAAATCAATAACTCTAGGTACTAAAGACCCAATTCAAATTAAAAGATAGTGGCAGAACTTTTAAAATGTTTTTAAGGAGATTTAAAAGGTAAATAAAGGGTAAAAAAAAAACTAAAATGGCTTTTAAATAGCTTTTAAATGGCTTTAAACAGCAGGGGTGACCATGTAGTATGTTGGCTGACATTTGCTCCGGTCCCCTCAAAAAGCATTACTGTCTGGCCTGTTGCTCTATTAACTTTTGATCAAGTTGTAGTTTAAAACTAACAGAACACACTGAAGCAGTGGTTCTCCAACTTTATACTGCCGTGATCCACCTCATCAGCCTCCGTCACACTCCAGAATGCAACACTGCAAGGCATTCTGGGGTGTAATGCAGCCAATGAAATGGGTCACTTGCTGGCGTTAACCAGAAGCCACAAGGCATTCCGGGGCATGAACCATAATGTTTTGCGAGGGATGCGCCAGCCCCACAACCCACCAAAAATTGGCTCGCCACCCACAGTTTGAGAATAGTTGCATTTAAATGTAAGAGAAGGAAGCAATAAAATTTAATTGTGTGACTACAGCCTAATCCACACTGTAAAAATGATGGGTAACTCTGTTACCACTTCAAAATATAGCTGGGGGGGTTGTGTGACTGAATGCTTTGGCATGAAATACACTTCCATGAGCACAGAAAACTAGAATATTAGAGAAAGAGCTAAGCTTGAACCATTTCCCCCTTCCCTAGTTTTTTATGTGCAGGAATGTTTTGGGATACGGGAGCACTTAAATCCCCATCTAACCTGCAGTCTGACAGTCCAGAAACAAGTTTTATCTACTATTTGCGCTAATTAGGCATATGTCCCACAGAAACCAATTCAACATGTTAGTTGTTCTGAATATGTGACCCACTGCTGTCCATAGGATGTATTCTTTTCTTAGCCATTACTAATTTTAGCTGCATTTGATCCACAGTACAGGTGGCCCCCATATCCATGGATCTGGTATCCATGGTTTCACTTATCTGTGAATTGGGATGGGCATGCCCCACACACCCATTAATGTTGCTTAGGTACTTACTGCTGGTGCCAAGATAAAATGTTTTTTTTTCCCTTTTACTGGTCAGGCCAGCATGGGCTCCAGCAAATCTCCAGAGGGCCAGAGGCTCATTGGAGACTAGAAGCTCCCTGAGAGCCGGATTGGGAGTCCTCGAGGGCTGCAAGTGACCCCAGGGCTGGGGTTTGAGCACCCCTGGCTTAGATCATCCCTTGTGCAGTCTTTTAACCATTATGCTACAACAGCTCATGAATATGTTCCCATTCTGGTATACAGGAAATACCTTCATAAAGGCATGAGGGAGATGTGCCACAGGAGGTGGGAGGAACCTTGAACTCTCAAGCCTGCATGGAATTTGATGGTTTAAAAAAAGATGGATGGATGTTGTACAGCCTTGCAAGGAGCACCAAGCTATGTGAAGAGAACACAGCAACTGTAGTCTTATGGATGGAGTTATAAAGTAGAAGAGTAGTAGGGAACTGTTCTTTTTTATACTCTTCAAATACCTTAATTCATGTCTCATATGCAAGCTCTCCCTCTGCATCAAGTCATCTGCAACAACAACAGCTGCATGCGGCCCTGCTCACAAATCACTACTGCTGTTGACAAATCCACGTCATCTCTACTCATGCACCAAAAAACGGCCAAGGAGAAGAGAAACCTACCCTTTCACTGCTCCTGAACCACCCTGACTGCAACATAAAGACCATGATTGGGTAACTAACCTATAACGGGTTAAGGGAGCAGTCCTAACCCCTTATGTCAGTGCTGGAAAGCACTGACATAAGGGCAATGCAGCTCTGAGGTAAGGGAACAAACTTTCCCTTACTTTGAGGAGGCCTCCGTGAGTGATACGCAACTGCAGGATACAGCACAGGTCCCACTGGCACCGCTATGCCAGTGCTGGAAAGCACTGACATAAGGGGTTAGGATTGCGCCTTAAATTGGACTAAGCACCCCAGAACAACTCAGTGACAGCTGGGAGTCTTCACATTACACCAGACCCTGCTTCCAGACAAGGACCATCAGGGGAGCTGCAATTCTGTGAGGAACCTGCACCCTCACAAAAGTTCCCAAGATTCCCTGGGGGAAGCCAGGGTAGCACAACTGATTTCAAATGTAGGAAATCTAACAACTATAGCTGTGCGAGTGGAGTTGAATACAACTTCTAGAAGAGCTGGGAGGAAGGAATCTCCTTTTCTTTTTACATTACTTGATTATGAGCAGAAGATGTGTGTTTGAAGTGTATTAATGGGCAACTCCTTACCTTTTATAAATATACAACACTATGTCCAGGACTTTATGGATGTTGTGGGAGTGCAGAAAGGAGTTTTGGGTGCAGAATTTAGTTTTCTGAGACTCTCAGCTTTCATTTTAGAAAAAGCAAGTTTCTATGACTGTGAAGATATGATTGAAAGCACATGAGCCACACTTGTTGAAACCCCCAAAGCCAAAGGGATGGCTGAATAAGATTTATAATGTTTGGGCCTCGACTGTAGTGTCTTCTTTCCCATTTATTTTACAGGCACAATTAGAATTATGCAAAACAGAAAATGATGCAAAGAGTTTATGCAAATTTGCATCATTATTGAGGTTGCTGAATTCAGTGTTTCCTAGTGCAGAAGAAGAGGAAGAAGAAACATATATATTTGGTGATGCCAACTCTATAAACAGTTTGGTTATACCAACTTCTCATGTTATTCTTCCTTACTTACATTATTAAAAATTAGTGGAGAAACAATCAGAAACCAAGTGCTATTGTAACACATAAATAGCCAGGCAGAATACAATACATGTCTCCACTGGTCTGAGTATATCACAAAACAGTGTATTTGTGTCTACTTCTGCCTCCTTCCTTATGCACAAGATTGGCAAGAAGAGACACTGGAAATGTAGCCTATAGAGATTGTAAATTCTCTGTGATTGCAATTACGCTTTCCCCCTACAGCACAAGTCCAATGACATCAGAAAAAGGTAAGTAAAATGTTTGAATACACACATAGAAGCAGTTCAGCCATGGTACAGAGTAATTTATGCATGTATCTGTTTATCTTGCCTAATATATTGTGCTGCATTTTTTTTTTAAATTCTTTTTTTGGACAAAGACTAAAATAGGAGGAAGGGAAAGGTTATGGACATTTGGGAGTCAGATGGCTAGAGGAACAAGATCAGGAAATATTACCCAAAAAGAAAGGAAGGAATGAAAATAAGAGAACCTCAACTGAATTGTGAGATTCACAATCCTTGAACTGTGTATCAAATCAATTCTGATGGACAAGGACAACCCCCAGGAGAATTCTGCCTACCCTATCCACCTTCACCACTTACCAGGAATTTCCGCTTCTGTTTCCAGTGGCTGCCTTGGGCGTTAGTACTGCGGTGTGCCTCTGTGGCAATGTGAATCAGCTCCCACTCTTCTGCAGATGGCTCTGGCCGATGCTGAAGGGATTTCAGCATCTCTTCTTTGCGCCGCCTCTCCCGATTCTCTTCAATCAGCTTCCGCTTGGCTACCCTCTTGGAGTCATCCAGCACCACTAGGGGGCGGTGAAGAATGGAGAGGCATGAGTGGAGGGGTAGGGCCTCACACACAGCCAATCAGAACTCCATAAGACACTAGTGGAGTCCTGCAGCCCAGAGGGCTGCTAGCAACATGCCCAATGCCTTCATGGGAAGCAATCTGGTTGGCAGGCTCTTGTGGCAGCCTATGGAATACTATGATAGCCATCATGAGGCTTGATGTTCCCATGCCTTACTAAGGGCCTAACAGCTAGAGATTCAAAGATGAGCCCACACACTGTATGTTCCAACCAACATACTGCCTGCTCTGGTCCCCCGAACATGTCAATCCTTGGCCACATTCCTTTCCAGTGAGGTCCCTGATTAAAAGCTGCTACATCCCCATCTCCCCTCCCCTTCCCTCCATAATGGGCTTAATGCCCTTACAGTCCATGGCCATGCCAACGGCAATGCACTTCTTGAATCGGCAAAGCTGGCACTGATTGCGGGTGATCTTGTCGATGACACAGGAACCATCATACTTGCAGGAGTATGTTGGGTGCAGGTTCTTCTGGATGGTCCGTCGGAAAAAGCCCTGTAATGGGAGAATGCAGTCAGAAACAGGAAAACTTGGGACGGTATCAACCCATTCCTCAACCAAGATCCTCTCACGACTCAGCCACCCACCAGTTCCTGTATTTGAGCCATGTAGGTACAGTCCTGCTGCACTCTTTAGTTGCATTTTCAGTGTTAAATGAAACTTCTGCCACATAAAATTGCCAATGACAATAAGAGCTCTTACTATACTGATGTCTATTTTCATACTGACAGTTTGGACTGGGGATGATCCTAATCTTATTTGAGGGCTCCAACCAACTGGACCAAGAGAGTTGAAGCTGGCCCAAGACATTCTGATATCTAAGCCAAAAATCCAGATGTCCCCGTCATTAATTAAAGTGGGACATAATCAACTGGGAAGTTGTCTTACTCCTTACCACTTATTCATTTCAATGAGGCTTATGCAAAAAGGTCTCCTAGTGGCTTATACCCTGTGAGTTGAATCTGTTCCCCTCCTCAATGTGCACAGCCTTTAACACAGCCGTTAATGTGCTCCAAGCATGCCACGTCTTCAACCAACCCTTTAACCTTGTGACTTGCTTCAGTCGGAAAAAGGAATATTTGGGGGGAGGCCCTGAAAGGGCAGCAAGCACAGCCATACAAAGCCCTCTGGATATGATGCCTCAGGCACCCCTACATCTTGGGCAGTCTCTGCCCCCTTTTGCATGTTAGCTATATGCCTCCATCGTTTCTTCTCTCCAGTCTGTGCTTTTTAATTCTTGTAAAGCAGTGGTGTTCAACTGGTCCGCTGCAGCACACTGGTGTGCCATGGAAGGTCTGCAAGTGTGCCAAAGGTGTTTTGAGCACAGCATTGAAAACAGCTGAAAAACTAAGTTCTGTGGCACTTTTTTGAGGGCTCTGTCTGTAGTAATGAACTGTCTGTCCCTCTTTCTCCTCTGACCGCTGCAGATAGTTGCCCTAGAAACCGAGCTGCAGAACCTGGAAGAGTCTCCTGGAAGCCGGAAGTGACACCACAAGAGGCAAAGACCAGAGAGGTCATACTGAAGACCAGAGCGGTCAGCTTGCCATGAGAAGAAAACCACTGAAGATATGATGGCAATGACACTGACAAAACCAACCTCTGGTCAGGGCACAAGCCATCTATCTGTGTTTCAGAACCCACCAACTGGAGTTTTGCATAGTTTCCTTCCCACTCTCTGGTTCAAGCTTGATTCTTCCTTACTCCCTTTAGCACCTGCATTTGCTACTCCTTTTCCAAAAGTTATTTTGCTACTGAGACCCAAAGCCACTTTCTCACAGATGGGTGCCTCTCAAGACAAGACAGTTGCCTCCAGTTAAGCATTTCAGCTGCTAAGGAAGACCACTGAGGAAGAGACAAATCTGAGCCTTGAGACACAATCCACCTGGAACTTCTTCTCTCTAAGGGAAGAGTCATGCTCTTAGACAGCTCCTGACAGTATCAATGAGGGTTGCACAGGAGAACTTCCTGGTGGACTGCGCCCCATGTTAATCAGTGCTTGTTGGGGTGACATTTGGATAAACTACTGCAGGTTCCTTAGCACAGTGGTTCTCAACCCTTTTAGCACTGGGACCCCCTTTTTAAAATGACACCCTATTGGGACCCACCTAGTTCTACAAAACTTAAAACACACGAGAAAAAAGGACGCTCAAACATTTATCTCCCTATATTTACACAAGCATGCAAACTTCAGGACCTCAGCTCTTTGCAGGGTAGTCAGTAGCTATCTGATTACTGAATAGCCTCAGGACTTAAGGCAATTACTTATCTGATATTTCCATCATCCATGTTTTCACTGAACTCAGAAATTGGTCCACAATTTGAGAAACAGTGCCTTAGGGCACAATCCTAACCCCTTGTCAGTGCTTTCCAACACTGACATAAGGGCAGTGCAGCTCTGGGGTAAGGGAACAAACATTCCCTTACTTTGAGGAGGCCTCCGTGAGTGACACTCAACTGCAGGATGCAGCACAAGTCCCATTGGCACCGCTATGTCAGTGTTGGAAAGTACTGACATAAGGGGTTAGGATTGCGCCCTTAGTGTATTTGGCTGAATCAAGTCAGAGCTCCTCTTCGAGTCCGTGTCCCAAATTCGTCTCACCCCAACTTTGACTACTTTCTTGGGTTATCTGTGTCAACCACCTTCTCTTTTAATTCAAAATAATCCCCTCCAGGTTTCCTTCTCTAGCCCATTCCTTAGCCTCATTTTACCTGAACCTTCACTGTTTCTATCTGCTACTAGTTTGTCAGTCCAGAACCTCTTCTTCCTCCCTTTCCAGTCTTGTCCATCAAATACTAAGGTCTCTGAGGCAGGGAATTATGTTTCTTCTGTGTTCCACATAGCCCTAGTCTGCTAGTCACATCTTGATGTAATGGCTAGAATGTTGGCCTTGGGCCAGGAAGAAGTGGGTTCAAACATCTGTTCAGTCATTGGGTGATCATTGGGTGGTCTTGGGCAAATCACTCTCTCAGTCTAGCTTACATCACCAAGTTGTTTCAAAGATAAAAGTGGATCACCCCATGCATGTTCCATCCCTGAGTTCCACGGAGAATGTAAGATACAAATGCAATAAGCAGCGTTTGCAGAATTTGGGAAAGAACAAAGTGACAAAGGGGGGTGGGCAGATGGCATCTGGAAGACAGATAGGAAAAATGTGGGACAGACGAGGGAGCAAACATGTGTGCATGTGTGTATTGGATTGCATACCTTTCACCACCACTAGATCAGGATTTGTAGTTTGTTAAGAACAAACATGGGCTCCTTCAACCTTTTGTTTACATTAAAATTTGATCCAAACACCCTTCTGTGCCTCTAACAAATCTTGGCTCAGAGTTCCTCAGAAACAGCAGCTCACACATGTAGCCCTGAACTTTCTGAATCCCTCACTAGGCTCTTCCCTCCTCCTCTTGTCCCTTGCGGCCCTCCATCAGCTGTAGTAGCAAAAGCACTGCCCTTGTGAAGTACCATTCTAGGCAGCTGCCTAAGTCATCCTATATATGACCTATAGCAAGAAAGGAAATCCCTCATACTGGAAATACAGTCTGAAGGCAAAGATACCTTGTTTCCTCCTGCATATTTATTACCTTGCAGCCTTCACAGGTGATACATCGGTAGTGGTACCCCGTGGCTTTGTCTCCACATACGACACACTGTTCATCTTTGTCCAAGTAACTAGGGATGTACCCTGTGAGAGGAGAAAAGAACGGAGTGATCAGAGCTGGAAGGGGGAAACTGAAGCTGCAATAAAACGAGACCTCCTCTGCAGCCACAGGTCTATGGCTTCATCATGCTTACCACGGTCTTCAGGAGGCCACAGGGAAGTTGAGAAGCTGGGCAGGGTGGTGACAGCCACCCACCTTGTTGCTCATCCCCAGCATCTGGCAATCAGATGCATGCAGTTTCCGATGCTGGAGGTTACATTTCTCTAATATTTTATTTATTTAAGCTTAATTTTTTTTCTTGCTTTATTAGCCATTCTGGGCATTCCATAAAACAAACAACTTAACAGAACAATGCCACAACCTCCACGCTCTGATCAAGGGACACATGGTCAAGGGCATCTGGTCAAGGGACACCAGGATCTGGTCAAGGTTAACCGCAGTTTAATGTTTTCTCTCTGCGCTACTTCCATATTAAAAACTACCCCTCCTCCATTTCCTGCCAAAGCCATTATTTGGCACAAAAAAACCACTTTTGGGAGGGTGATTTCTGCCACAGAAACAGCACAGGGGAAAGTGTTAAGTTCCCCTTGTAAGTCCCACATTTCCAGATTTGTCCCTCTGTCATTTTTTAAAAAATTATTATTATTAAAGGACTGCTTCTGCTCCACTTCTGTTTCCAAACAACAGGCTTCATGTCACATGTAGTTTAGCCCTAAGTCTCAATGAACTCAGTGAGTTTTACTTCTGAATAAACACACAAAAGCATCACACTGCAGAAATGCCAACTAATGCACTATAATGATTCTTAAGACTGCACTGGTGATTCTCAAGCTCTGCGGTAGAGGAATTTTGAAGACAAGGAGGTCATCCAACCAACCAAGCAGGCCTTCTTGGAGAAGGCATTCTAAGACAGGGCCATGTCAAATGAGCCAAGATGGCCCTTCTGAAAGAAAAGACACCGCAGAGTGGTTTCTTCTGAGGATCTGAGGCAGCATTTCCAAATTTCTGAGGTACATTTTTGTCCCCTTCTGAGTTCAAGTTGGAGGCACAACTGCTACTCTGAAAGAGTCACCCTAGACCAGTGATTTTCAACCTTTTTCATCTCAAGGCACACTGACAAGGTACTCAAATTGTCAAGGCACACCATCGGTTTTTTGACAATTGACAAGGTACACCATGCTGTTGGTGGGTGGCTCTCATCCCCCAATGGCCCTAGTAATAAATGACCCTCCACCAAACTCCTGCAGACGATTCGCGGCACACCAGTGTGCCACGGCACAGTGGTTGAAAATGGCTGCCCTAGATGGATTGCACCTGTGCAAAGCTTGGTTTCTCAGCCTGTTTTATCTACCTCACAGGACTTTTCAGAGCACAGGACTTTTCTTACCCTGAGCTCCTGGGAGGAACAGCCAGATACAAATGTGATAAAATAAACCCTGTCTCCTAATTAAGTTCTGTCTTCCCTGTCCAACTGGCTGGTTTCCCCATATTTGACTCAGCTTTGCTTTCCGGACAAAAGCCGGGCGGAAAAGGCAAGAGAACTCTGTGGCCCAACCCTCACAGTCCAGGCACCCAGGCGGAATTGTTCTCAAGGTCCCCTCTGACCCCACATTCCAGATTGGGGGGCTGGGTGGGGGGTGGCAGCAGCACGGCCTGTCCTTGCCTGCTCCCAGCCCCCCATCCAGGCTTCATTAGCCTTTCTGAAAGGCTATTTAAAGTCCCACTAACGAGCGTGCCTTTCAAGCAGAAAACACAACGCCATGTACATCCATAAAAGGCTCTTTATCTCTGGGCATGGGGGGTTGAAAGGGAAGGAAGCAGTGCAAGACCCCCCCCTTCCATTATTCCCCCACCAACCCACATAACCTTGCTTACCCTCCAGGGCCTCATCAACACTGGTAATGAAGGCGCTCCCTCTCCCCCAGCCCCGGAAAGGGAGTCCTGTTCTCTCATTCAACCCCTGGCCTTACAATGTCCTATTGTCTGCGGTTGTGGCAAGGGTCACCTCTACACATGACCCTTGAGTGACCCAGCCATGAGGGGAAGGGAGCATGCCCTCTGTGGTACTGGTGTACACGAGGAGCTGGAGAAGAGTGGGAGATAAGGCACGACACTCTTCCCCAGCAGGAACACAGGCGGCTGACTTCAAGCCGCAGCAGTAGGCGATCTGCAATGTCTGGGAACAGAGAAATGGGAATGAAAATCTAAAATATCAAAACTATTAAATAAAACATGCAGAATTCAAAACTGCCTCCTTGGCTGCTTGCTGCACAACACCGTCACCTTCCAAGCACATTTGCCTCTGCAGGCCAATTTCAGCCCCAGTCTCTTTCCCTAGTCCCTGAATGAAGTTTGTCCTCAGCTCTGCTTTCACTCAGGCACCATTTTTTTGGCCAAACTTCTGCATCTCCTTCCTTCAGGTCTCAGCCTCCCTCCAGTCAGCTTTCCCCAGGTCTTTGCTGTTCACCTCACTTCTTCAGAAAAAAACTACATGAAGTGTGTCTCAAAGTAGCCATGCTTTAGACCAGTGTTTCTCAAACTGTGGGTCAGGACCCACAAGGTGGGTCACGAGCCAATTTCAGGTGAGTCCCCATTCATTTCAATGTTTTATTTTTAATATATTAGACTTGATGCTACCAAGGTATGTGACTGCATTTGGGGAAATGTTACAGACCTGTACTTTTAACAAGCTACTATGTATATTCTTTTAACAATGATAATAAATGGAACTTACTCCTGGGGAAGTGTGGGTAGGATTGCAGCCTAGGATTGTTAAAAATGTTCCTGCTTGATGATGTCACTTCCAGCCATGACGTCACTTCTGGCGGTCCTGACAGACTGTCATTCTAAAAAGTGGGTCCCAGTGCTAAATGTGTGAGAACTACTGCTTTAGACAGGTTGGATCTTCAGACAACTGCAGGAGAGTGGGGGGGGGGGGGGAATGGGGATGACACTATCAAGGGTGGCACACTTATTTCCTTGTGCTCTTTTCCTAAAGAAAACCATACCTGCCCCACCCCAGGCAGCTGCTCTCTGTTGCTGACTTGTGTCGAGGCTTCCCATGGCTGAATTTTGTTTAGAAAGAGAGTTGGCTAGTCCTAAACATGTTGCTTTAAAAACATTATGTTTAATGTAACAGGTAGTTTGACCCTTACTTTGTTTCACTTCCTTCCCCACCACTCTGGAGTTTCCCATTTTCCTTCTCAGCTGTCATGTCTTCAGGCCCTGCAAGAATTTCTTCCCCAGCCACCTCACCTGGACCCCTCCATGTCTCCTTCATTCCACTTTCCAGCTCAGTACCTTATTCCCTCTTCTTTCAGACCCCTTGGCCCTTAGCCCAGAACATAGGGCAGCTGTCTTGCCCACTCAGCTTTCCTGCCTTCAACTGCTTGGCCCTTTGCTGCCAACAGCAGCTATGTTTTGTCCTTAGCCCTCTGTGATCTTGATCTATTCCCCCCAGACCCTCATCTCTCTCACTGACCCTTACTTTCCTCAAGTTTGGGTTTCTCAGCTCTTTGTCTCACTTCTTCAGGCACCTTGGCTTCTTGAACCCTACTTACTATCCAGCCTGCCTAGGACCAGCCTAAAGCCAACAAAATGCAACCCCTTCTGTCCCTAGGCTTTGTGTGAGGTTTCTCTAAGCCAACCTGATCTTTTCCTCTAATCACAGAAGCCACATTGTGTGTCAGGTTTCCAGTGCCGGAGTTAAAGAAGAGGAAAATGGTGAACCCAAATCCTGTTCAGGACAACTCCCAAAAACAATCCTAACAGGTAAAAAGGGGGAAGGGAGATCTCTACATATTTGTATCACTAATATGCACTCACACACACGATACACATGACTTTATAAACCCATTCCAAGTAATCAGTACAAATTTAATACACTTCAACAGAGAACAAAGTCCAAAAAACATCCACACATACAAAACGTTGATGAAAGGGTGATGTGGCACCTGTTAACACCATCTCCCCTCCCTACAAATATCAGAAATGCAGTTTTACTTAACACTTCCACACCCTCAATCTTACACACCAGCCTTCCTCAATCAAAACTGCAAAAAGAATCCAGGGGAACTAAAATGGGGAGAGGAAAGAAAAGGAAAGAGAGAAAGAGCTAACTGAGAGCAGAATTTTCCTTTTCTTAGAGTGGGTTTACACTTCACACAAAATATGTGTGAAGTGTGAACGACATATGCGTATCTTTAAATAGCCATGTACTTGTAGCTTGTTGTCCGAGGCTCCCTAACACATATCCAAGGGTGTTCAATAACAATATATGATTATGGAAGTTACGTGTTTGTTGCAGAAAAGCCGGAGTACTTGCAGTGCTTGCTTTTGCTGCACAAATCACGGAGTTATCTTCCGCTTCCAGGAAATAAGCAGGGTCTAGAAGCCAAGGGCTAATTCCCACATAACATTTTTTCCTAAAGGGATATACACTGGTGTTTGAAAAAAATACACATGTACATATTCCATGTCAAGTTCACACACTTAAAAAAAATTAGAAACCAACAACTGATCATAGCTTCCCAAGGAACACTCCCAAGGCAAAATCGATGTGTGTGACCTTCACACTTAATAGTTTACACATTTTTCCTACACCAGCATACCCCCACATAGAAGGAGTGTCACGCAACAGGTGGCCCTTAGAGATTGGGACCCACAAGTCCCAAAACTGATGAGATTTTCCAGATGGAGGCAGAGGGGAGATGGTGAGAGAAGACGACGCCTGGTCTTTGGCTCCATCTGGAATACAGCTGTTTGCAACATGAAAGCCCCATGGTTTGGGATGGGACGGAAGAAAGAGGGGAGTCTCCCTTTCCTCTTCGCCAGCAAGACAACTAGCACCTGGGTAGGAAGCAGAAGTATTGGGCTTACTTGCGACGTCCTCCCCCTCCCAAGGGACCACACAATTTGCAGCCATGGTAGGCCAATTTTAACAGCTTCTTTTGAAGCTGAAGCCTCAGTGCATGACCTCGGCCTTTCCTCATTCAACTTCCATGAGACAGGGACATCTTCTGAAAGGCGTGCATTCTACATGCACACTGAATATTATTTATAACAACAACAACAGCTCCTCCTCCAAGGGGAGAGGCATTCTTGCCCTCCCAGACTGGACCAGAAACAGCAGAACCTCTTAACCCACAAACTTCAACATGTAACCAAGCCTGAAATGTAGGTAAATGGTTAAAATCAACTTTGACAAAACTGTTAAAAGACCCTCCCACCCCAAAGAAATACTAGAATAGGAGGCCACCCTGGAGAAACCCCTCCTCTGACTACCTCTCCAAAATATATAGTCTTAAGATGAACTTTTTTATGCAACTTCAATGACAAAGGAGAATACCGTCCAGGAGAACAAGAATTCCCACTATCCATCTTTCCACTGGGTCTGAGAAGGAAGTCTATATACACAAGAGTAACCTGAAGGATGCCTCAGAGTAGTTTTTCAACCTTTAACAACATCAGTGATATTTTTAATTTAAAAAGATGAACCAACATTTAATTGAATGGTACACATGATACTTCAAAATAAAACACAAAAGGTGCATGTGGGGGAAGGACAGTGGGGAAAGGAGCAAGACTGTTGCTGGTATCCCTGATGGTCAAAATACCATTGCAAAGACAAGAGGCTGGTCTCATTCTGCAGAAGAAAGTCTGCCACGATTCCCATTTTAATACTTTGTTTTGATGCTTTTTGGGGAGCTTGGGTACGGAGCAGCCCAAGCAACTGTTCTGGTTTGCATCAAGCAGCAAGGAGCAGCAAAAAGACCAAGTGCTTCTCACCACCTCCTTGAAGCCTGCCGGTCAAGGGAGCTGCTCCAATTGGTTTCAAGTCCATCAGAAGGCAGCAATACCGCCTCCTATCCCCTTACCTTTCCCCTTCTCCTGGTTTCTTTAAATAAAACAGGATGGGTAGGACACTCCACATGTCCTGCTTTGTTAAAAGTGGCCATATGAAAAGGGAGAAATGTAAGGTGGTAAGATTCAGACTGGTTGCATTCCGTGCGAGAGGGGTAGCAGATCACCTTTCACCACCTCTGCTTGGTTACATGAAGTTCTGTCCTGAATGGTGCCGGCAGAGGGCAGGGTGCAGGCTGTATCCAAGCCCTTCCCCTGCCCAGCAATCCCTGCACAGTGTGGCTGTTTGGGATCTTGCACAACAACTTCAGACACTTCACAACTCTCTCAAGCTTCTGTCTCTGCACCTTGTTTTTTGTGTGCTCACAACATATTTTATTGTTGGGCAGAGGCACAATGGTGCTAAGACAGAGCTAGTACATATGTACACACACATGCAAGCCCACAAACCTGAGAGGAAGTAGCACATATGTACAAAACTCATGCACATGGAATACAGATGCAACATTCTGAGAGCAGTAGGGCCAGGATGGAAAGTGTCCTCAACATGTCTGAGCTTTCAGAAGTTGATTCTGTCAGTTTACAGCATGGTTCAGTTTGAACTGGGAAAAAGCTGATGCAGAGGGTGACAATTGGCTAATACCCATGCTGTCACCAATACACACACACACACCCTCCCAATCTCTCAAGCAGTAGTGTAGCTGTTTTTATTAGGGTTGCAGTCTATTAATTAGTTTGATTAAAAAGGTCCCTTGATATCCTGCCTGCTATAACATGCACCATCTAGAAGCAAAGTGTACTTTTTTCTTCAGAAATATTGTTTTTGTGCCTAAGAAGAGTAATGCAGCCTTAAACAATTAAGTGACCAATTCACTGACTAAGGCCAAGTCTATGCTCTTAATGAAGGAGCGTGTTCAAAAGTGGGAAGCCCCATCACCTACAGTCTGAAGCCGTGCAGTCCATCCATCCTATTGTCCCAGCATCCTACCCCACGCATTACTTTTAGCAAATCACGCCTGTCATTCATCAGTGAAGAGTTACAGAAAAACAGAGGATGCATCTACATCACAAGATTAAACCTGGTTTAACAGTCAGTCCATCGCTCCAGGGAAACCTGGGAATAGTAGTTTGGGTGGTTGGGAGAAGCTAGATACCTTTAAAAACAACAAATTCCATGGATTTTCTGGGTGAGGCCATGACTGACTCAAATTACCCTGCAATTTTTTTCTCCCACTCCCTGAACATCTTCTTTTATAGAGATCTGTGCTCAAATTTCTCTAAACTAAAGGATTTTTTTTTCTTTCATCTGACAACTACTGAATCAAAGTAGTGCCAGGTTGATGACAATGTAAACTGCATTCATCAATACAGGCACATTTTAATTCAGTCTATCAAAATGGTGAGTCACACATCCACGATTTGTCACTGATCTGAAATTTGTGTCCACTCATGTTTCAATTCTTGTGAAAAAAATAAGATTAACTTCTTTTACAACTGCAAACAGAACTCCCCAAATCCATTAAAAATCTTGAATGGATAACAAGCATGTTGTTTGCATAGCGGATTTTGATTTGTTAGATTTTTTAGTGGATTCTGATTTATGGGTTGATGGTCTTCTTGGAATATTTTGTATGTTGGTCAATTTGGGGCACCTTTTGACTAGAAAAGCAGGGTACATATATTTGAAATAAAATATAATGTTTGCTAAGGTGTTAAATTGGACCATACTAACTAAAATCTGGACATTGGTGCGGTCTTCTTTCTTTAACATTCTAATGTCTTGAACTTGTGTTTGTACAGTACACTTTAAAAAAAAAAAAGCTATTCTGTTGATTTAAAAATGCAGTGAGAATTTGGAAGAGCAAAGGCCCCTAATGAGAGACAAAACTGATTCAGGGAGAGAGCGTGACTGACTGAGCAGATGACAGGCGGGGGGGGGCGTTGATAGTGGAGAGAAATTACCCTAATGGGTAAAGACATGGCTCAGCATTCCCATTCACCAAGCCCCACGTCACTGCACCTTGCCCCCATGACCCACTGTGGCCTCGCCTCTTGCGTACCCCCAGCTCTTTTGCGGTTTATCTTCTGCCTGCAGACCTTGCCGCTTGAAAACCGATATCCTGAGCTGCCCCGTGACCTCCGTGCTCTGGGCCAGTGGAAAAGATCAAAAGAGCTTTAATGGGTTCAAGACAAATTTCTGAAGGATATCCTGTTATTTAGATTCTGACATCTCAGTGGTGGTTCCTTTGGGTCAAGATGGCCTATTTTCCTCCCCCCTTACGAAGTTCTGTTCTCCCCCCCCGCCCCCCGCTCCATCAGAGTAGCCTGCTACAATATCAGGGAAAAAACATTAGGTGAAATGAAGTTGTGTTCCAGTAAAACCATAAGGCTTTTTCTCACACTCAAGGTCTAACTGGAAGCTTGATTTGGAGGTGGGAAGGGACCCCACCAAGTGAGATTGCCTAATAACCTGGTGCCTGTATGCACATTTGTATTTTACCTGGAGCACTTTGCCCTGAAGGTACTTGGCTGCAATGGATCTGCTCTCTGCTTGAGGTCCCTCTGATCTTGATTTAGCAGACTGACTCAGGGACAACGTGGGACACTAGTGAGTAGATGACCCAGTCCTGGCTTGTGAACCATGTTTAGTTTGATGGTTCACCAGTTGTGCAGACTAGGAATTATCCCCATATGACCACATCCAATTTGCAAACTGGGCTTAACTGTGACCTAGAGAAGGGGTCTCCAAACCCCTGCCGGGGGGCCAGATGCGGCCCGCCAGGTCTCTGAGAGGAATTTTATCAGGGGGTACAAAGTTTCTTTAGGGCCCCTTTGCAAAGGGGGAAAGGTGAAATAGTGGAGGAGGGTGTTGACGGGTGAGCAGAATGGGAGCAGCGAGGGGCGAAATAGGGTGGGACAAAGGTAGAGACAGCTGGAAAAGTCTCTGGAGCCCACGTCTACTAACCCATGCGGCATCAGTAGGGTCCCCAGCATCCCCAGTCGTGGTAGTGTCCCCAGCATCCCATGCGGGCAACAAGTCTGAGTAGATTGGAAAACATAGGATCTCAGGAAATTTCTGGGCCCCATCCTTTGGCTACTGGACCCCTCTTTTGACCCTGGGCCCAGGTACAAATTACCCCCTTTACCCCCCTCTCCTAGGCCCTGCGGCCCACAGCAAGCCTCTTTCCAGCCTGCAGCCAACCTCTTGCCCCTGAAAGCCTCTGGCCCACTCAACTGAACATGACCAGAACTGTGCTCTGATTGTGTCTGGGGGGTGTTCTGAGGGCCAGAGAGGTTGAATGAATGAGCCCATTCATTCATTTATTCACTCATCTAAGTTCCATCTCTAATTTATGTATTTACATTTTATATTTAAGTTTTTTTTCTGGCCCTTCACACCACGCCAGATATTTGATGTGGCCCTCTGGCCAAAAAGTTTGGAGACCCCTGCCCTAGAGGGAATGAACAACTTTAGAAGGCATCTGTGATTGCAAGACCAGTGTACTAAGCAGGGGAGCAGAAAAGTCAGAATATGAAGCAGGATTCTTTCAGGAAGAGCCAAGTTAGTTCCTTGGCATGCTGGCAACAGAGGCTACAATGTGCCACGCTGCCCCCTAGGGTCAAGGAAGACTGCAACAAGGCAATCAGAAAGACCTGAGTATTGCAAGGTGGGAAAGGTACTCACCTGACATACTGCTTTTCACCGAACATTGGCTGCTTTTTCTTTTACGTTTCCCATCCGGCCACCTTTGGAGAAAAGCAGGGAGAGAAAGAAGAAAAAGCTGAATCGATCATGAAAAGGGCGTACTGCAGGTTCACATTATCACACCTCTTCATCTACCAGCCTTGTGAAAGCTCACCCCACCTCAAGACCCACTGCCCCAAAGTTTCCCCAACCGCCACAGCTCACCCTCTTGTATTACCCAGCCTCACTTCCATCATCCCAACCCCTTTAAGAAACCAAACGGCAAGAGCTGTACCAGCAGACTTGCTTTATTATGTTATCTGAGAGCAGCAGAGGCAAAAAGGGGGTTGGGAAGTGGTTGCATCGCAGGCACATGCACAAGTCTAACCCCCCCCCCTTGACCCAGGAGTCACATCACTAGCCCTGCTTCAGGCTTTACAGCCACACTACTAGACCTTTACTCCAAGCCAGTCCATCAGCATGAACTTTGCCTGGGACAGTCAAAAGACAGAAGTCAAACTTGGAGCAATCTCAGCCAGGCTGCTCCTGCTCATATTCACCTTAAAGAACAAGACAGGAATGGTGCAACGTTGCTATCTGCCCTTTTAATTTACGCAATTGTGTAACCGCAACTCTTTGTTCAAACAGCTCATGGAGGTATGTGGGGAGAGGGGGGTGAGCTGCATTTTATCCTTACAACAACCCTGTGAAGTAGGTAAGACCAATTTGTCCAAGATTAACCAATAAGCTTTATGTCCCAGCTGGAACTTGCCAGTTTTAGGTTCAGCACTAATTGTTACACCATGCTGTGTCTGGAAAGGAAGGAAGAAGTTGTACGGATTCAGTCTGTAGCTGAACTGTAAGCCGCATGTAGAAACAGGGAAGAGAAAGAAGGACTTAGAAGCACCAGGAATTCCTGCTGCTGCCAAGTAATATGCTCCCATGAGAGCCAGCACTTGGAGCAGGGAACTCAAGACACTAAGGTGTGTTCAATATCATCTCAGTGAGTTTAGTTTACTTCCAGTCAGAGTTCACACATCAGAACTTGGACGACATTCCTAAATACTTATTCTTTTCATAGAAAGCCAAGTTAAGCCTGAAATAGTTGTGGTCCAAAGTGAATGGCCAAGAACTGAGCAAGTAATGCAAGGCAACCCAGAAACCCACAAAAATCATCCCTTATCCAATCCAATAGTAAGGAATTAATTAGTCGCTGAACAGCCTAGGAATAAGGCTGTGTTTATTCCAATACTGTACTGCACTGAGCAAGTGCTCTGGATACAGAATGGAGTACAGTATTCTAAGAATCTCAATTTTTATTTTAATATGCAAGTCAAAAGACTGGCCTCCTGCTGTCCAATTAATGATCCCAGAAAATATTCACTGGACAAGGTGCTGGAAATTCTTACAAAGTTCCTACAATTTCTGAAGAACTGGAAAAGGTATTAGACATAGTTGAGACTTACTTAAAAAAAAATGATTTCAGTTATCAAAAAAATTAAAATAGAATGACTGTGCTCTTATGACTTATAATGATGTTGGTAAAAGAAGAAACGCAAATCAGTGGAATGTTTACTGTTAAAATCTGCAATGTCTTTTTTTCAATTTTATGATTTCAAATAGCTGTCATTCCAAAAGGAACATTTTTGTTTTGGGAACTACAATCTAGGGACAATCAGGAGGCCAAAGCTATTTGTTCGTTCAAGAAAATTGTCGGAATTGAAAAACAGAACTCTGGTTGAAGTTGGAAGGTGGTTATATTTATATCTGATGTAATTTCCCTTCCTTTTCTCTCCCCACCTCCTGGCCGATCATTGCAATAGATAATTTTGTTGTATGTGTGTTTCCTTTTGCAAAAGCTAGTGAGCCAACTAGCCATTGAGCCACTAGCCAACTACCCTAGGGATGATCCACCAAGACCCTTCTGCACCACCCTAACCTGGTGGCAAGGTGCCCCATTCAAAATTCTGATGAACAGGAGCCCCCAAGAGCTGATCTCTCTTCAACCGGGGAGGTGGTTGGTTCAGTTCTAAGTGCACATTCTACAAAACAGAATGTTTGGAAGCATGTGGGCAGTTGGTAGCGATGGTCATGTTTGCACCATATTAGCCTCCCAAACTGTTAGGATTAATAGCACACCAAATAACCTCCTCCCCTCCCCCACATCTCAAGGGGATTGGGGGAGGAAGTCACAGCTCAGAAGGAAAAGACTATGCAGATGAGGCACAAAGGCTACTGAGATGTTATTAAAAGGAAGGATTGCAGTGCTGTTCATGCAAAAGTTGTGTGTCCCCCAAAACTATAAGCCTGCAGCAAGTTTATTCTTTTTAACTTATAGAACAGTCATGTGCGCATTTACTCCCAAGTGAGTTCCCCTGTGTTCAAAATGTATGTGGGACTGCAGCTTCATTACTGTATTGCAGATAGTGTTATTACCATCACATTCCATCGCCCTCAGTTCTATGCATTCTCTTCCACCTTGTGAAAACTGACCTCCCTGTAGCAGTTATACTGGTAGTAGGGTGTAATTTAAGAGCTCAACAAATGATAGAGACCAATAGTGCAATCCCATGCATGCCTACACAGAAGAAAGTCCCAATCATTTCAATGAAACTTACTCCTAGGTATAGCAAGTGTGTATAGGATTGCAGCCTAAAAGTAGGACACCCCCCCCCCCCAAGCATTTTGTGTATGAACCCAAAGTGAAGGAGAGGGAACGTGAGTGCCTGCCTGTGTGACTCTCCATGTGCTTTTCCTTGCAAATCAAATTCAAAAGACAAAATGTCCTTTTTGGCCTAGATTAAAAAACAACAACAAAGTATGACCTCAGTCGCAGCTAAGCCAATCATCTGCCAGTTGCTACAACCTCATTTGCATGCTGCAACCCTATTGGCTGCAAGAGTGCTGATGGAATGCAGAAGGTGGAGCAAGAAAAAGATCAGCTGGGCTTCTTTCCAGCCTATATATTCTCATATATTAAACAGTTAATATTTTACATGTCTGCAAATTTCGTGACATTTAATTAAAAAAAAAATCAGTATTCTAAATACTTACGTAATTTAAAAGGAAAAAACAAAACACCACATCTATTTTCAAAATCGCTTTTGAAACCTTCAGAAGAGAATTTTGGCACTGATCTTTTAAAAGCCTGCAAGACTGATGGACACCCCTTGGAAAAACACAGCATTGGGGTTGCAACAGAAAAGAAACAAGGATGAAAGCGGGCAGGTATTGGCTAAACGCAGTTGGGTTTTGAGCTTTCAGTAAGAGAAAGAGATGGACCTGCATTGTTTGACTAACTTGCAGTATCAGAACTGCACTGTTGACAATTATAAAAACATATTATACAAAGTACAAAAACATATTATACAAAGTACAAAGTAGCCTTTGCCATTAAGGGACCCTATAAAAATTATAACATGGTCTCTTCTCAGAAAGAACCCAACAATAAACACACACTGAAGAAGTCACACTTTTCATTTCTCCTATCTATTCACAGAGGTTAAAATCACACCCTCTGGCAAAGAAGGTCCAGCATCCATGATGCCTTTAACACAGTCCTTTCAGGGCCTTTCCACATGGTTATAGGATGATAAATGCATGTTTTCCACCACATGTTCACAAAGAACAGAGAAAAACAGTCCATCTCAAGTCCCTGGCACGCATACCCCTACCTAGTATGTGTGATCAAAAAGATCACTTGCAGTCTGTCTGCATTGCATTTACACGTGTCTGTGGTTAAAAATGCAACATTTGAAGCGGCCAGAGAGAGTGTATATGTTTGGGAAATACTATGACATTCAGGGCGCAATCTAGGGGGGGGCGGTTTGGGGCGGGGGAGGGCAGGCGGCAGGCAGGGCCAGGATTTGGCACTTATGCTGGATCCTATCCCCATTCCCAGGCAGCCCGGGGCAGCTCGGATCTGCGCCACCTCATTGGGGTCACTACAGCGTTACCCAGGGTAAGGGAAAGTGATTCTCCTTGCCCTGGGCTGAGCTGCTTTTGGCCCCAACCCTGCTCTGGATGTGGGGCAGGTTAGGATTACGCTGTCAGTGCCTTAGCCTGAATGCAAAAGGGTCCTTATCCATATGGACATATTGCCATATATTTTTTTGGTAGGGTTCCTATAGCTTTGCCAGGGCTGGCCCAAGATCTCCCAATATATGAAATGGCAGGACAAATGCTGTCTCCACTTGCTTGGTAATATGCCAGCCTCTACTCCTCCCACTTCCTAGACTGGAAATGAAAAGAGGGAGGCATAGCAGAAAAGGAAGTGTGGAGGAGAAGAAAGCGGTAGGCTAGAGCATCTCCTTGCCTCCACACTTCCTGTTTCTTCACATACTGAGCAGCAGTATGTAGACGTAGTGAGTGCCTATCTGCCTCAAGAGCCTCATGGATGGATGAGCCCCGGGCTTTCTGCTTCCACAGTGGTTATTCACTGGCTCTGGCCTAGTTCCCACAAGGAGTGGTAAACCAAGTCTAGGCTGTGCTGCTTCAGGCTGCAGAGGGAGGACTCCCTTAATTCAGCACTCCTCCACAGAAAAACATTCAGCACAGAAAACTAGGGCACTAGTCAAATTTTTTCCTGACATGCTAGTTTTCTAAATGCAGGGATTATAACAATTATTTGTAGCATCGAGGAGCATTCATGGATGTGAACTTCCACCTGTTGTCCAAACTGGAACCAGTGAGACATAGATTACCACCCTCAGTGGGAAATGAGTTTTTAAACAGCTGCACGACATGCATTATTTAAACTGAAATGTATATTCTAACCAACATAGGCTTAATGTTATAATTCAAGCAACGGGAGATGCAAAAAGAAAAAAAAATGATTTAAACGTCACTTGGGGAAACGACCCAACAATAACACATGCAGGCAGTGTGTACGTGCAGACTGTGAACAAACACAACACATCAGCATGTACACAATGCAGCTTCTAAAAAGAGACCAGAAATAGTGACTGCAAAGGGGGAGGACAGGAGGGGAAGAGGGCTGGTACTACCAGGTTGGCTGCTCCTGTCTCTCCCCCGACCCAAGCACCCAACAGGATGTCCTCTTGTCCACGTAAGGCTTGTAGGCACGGCTTGTACCAGGAGTTCCTGGGACCAGTGCCAGCCTCTGCTCTGCTGTTCCTCCACCACCACGACATGATGCTACGCGGCACTCTGCCAGTGAGGCCGGCTCGGCACCTGAGGACAGCATGTGCCCAGCAGGGGAGCACGAGAGGCACGGAGATTCCTCCTTTCAGCATCTGGGATTCCCTGGTGGCAGCGGCAGGGGAAGACAGAGCATAATCAAATGTTCTCAGCCGGGGTCCAGCTGGGGGGGGGCGGGGGCTTGCAGCAGTGGAAGCCAGATGCACAGACTAATAAGGAGAAAGGCAGGAAGGTAGCTGGCTCAGTGCAGACCCTGCCTCCAAATGACTGTGTGCCGGGCAAGCGGAGTTCACATACAGGACAGCTAAGACAACCTCATGAATATGCAAATGGGGCAAAAATATGTAGGCCTGGAGAGAACTTAGGCTGGGCTCCTAGTCCCCTCCCCCAACCCACCCCATAGGAATATATGTAAAGTTGCCATCTCAAAGCAAAATGATCCTGAGCCCAGTACTGTCTGCTCTGACCGACAGCAGATCTCCAGAATCTCAGTGAGGACATCTCTGTCAATCCTGTTTCCTGATATCTTCCTAACTGGAGATGCTGGGGACTGAACCTGGGCACCTTCTGCATGCAAAGCATATGCTCACCTACTGAGCTACGGTCCCAAACTTCTGAAGACTGAGAATCCTGAATCCTAGGACCTACCCCTTCCTGCACCCTAATCTGCTAGACTGGACTTGTTTATCCAGGTCAAAGAAAGAGGACTCTGAGGTCTGTATCTGCAGTTCCTTCTTCTCCAACCCATCACACCCCAGGACTGCTTGCAAATGATAAAATTCTGACATGGAGTGGCATGCCACAACTGCATATCTGTTTTTCCTCTCTGCATACATGCACACAAAAGCTGCAAACCAATTATAGCTTCTGAGCACACATGCATGCAGGTTTGCCCACTGTCATGTGCATGACAATGGCTAGATGCTTTGGCACCCAGGATGGAAGTCTAATGCATGCTCCTACCCTCAGCTTTTTGAGCCAAATATTATTATTATTATTAACAGTATTTATATACCGCTTTTCAACTAGAAGTTCACAAAGCGGTTTACGGAGAAAAATCAAATAACTAAATGGCTCCCTGTCCCAAAAGGGCTCACATTCTAAAAAGATGCAAATGAATACCAGCAGACAGCCACTAATACAATAATATCAAATACAGTAAGTTTGATATTTAAATCGATTCACAAATGGACCCGAGGAGAGATGGCCTCTGAGCACATCTGAGGACAGTGTTTAGGGTCATTTTTTGGACACAAGATCAAAAGGCAGCGCAGAAATTAAGCAACACGAGGATCTAAAATTGAAGCAACAAGATTATTTCCTAAAAGGAAATGCGTCCTTTTGTGCACAAGTATTCACAAACCTGTGACGCAATCTTCACTATCTTTGCCAAGATTGGGAGTAAAACCCAAGGCTCCTGCCTCTCACCCCTCCATTCTTCTCCAGATGTACAGCCAACAATGGCTCTCACAATCATGGGCAAGAACAAGGACCGAGTACCTTCAGACAGAGTTCTGAGAAAAAACTGCATCCCAGACTTGCAAATAAGACTATGCAAGTTAGTAGTTCTCAAGAATGTCGAGAAGCTCACCTACCCCTCAGCCTGTTGTTACTCATTTGTGACTGTACATGAGACAAAAGAACCCAGTTTGCAGAAGATTGAGTGCTTGATCACCTGGAGGCAGTCAGGGGAGTGGTACTTTACAGGAATTGGACTCACTTTCAGCACAGGGCTTAGAATTCCAGGAACAACCTTATGGCAGATTCAGAAAATGTACCTCATTTATCACCCCCAGTCCCTGCAACTCCCTCCCCTCCCTGTGCCTGTCCAAGGGGGTCTCACCAGGACCTCTTTTCCTCTATAACAGGGAGAATATTTAACAAGTCACTATCTGCATGGAGCACTATTTGGGACATTTATAGCAAGGAAGCGCCTCTGAGTATCTCCAGAATGCATTTCTCGCACCACACTGATAACTAGTGCCATTCTGCCCCCCTCTAATCTAGATTATTTAGATTAGAGCATGGAAGATTAGGGCAATCTCCCTGGAAGAGCATGACTTCCAGGGAGATTGAAGTCCCTGCCTCTTTTATTTTAGGAATTAATCACTGGTCAGGCTCTTAGTGCTAATGTAAAAAGGGGACAGAGGTTTGGGGAAGGATTTTATTTGTTTATTCAGGCATTTATATGCTACCTTTCTGCCTCCCAAGAGAACCCCCAAGGTGACTCAGAGCATTTTAAAAGTACAATACAAGTACAGGTGGAGTATCGTATCCCTTAGCCGAAATGCTTGGGACCAGAAGTGTTTCAGATTTTGGAATATTTACATATATATAATGAAATATCTTGGGGATGGAACCCAAGTCTAAACACGAAATTCATTTATGTTTCATATACACCTTGTACACATAGCCTGAAGGTAATTTTATACACCATTTTTAATAATTTTGTGCATGAAACAAAGTTTGTGTACATTGAATCATCATCACCCATCACATGAGGCCAGATGTGGAATTTTCCACCTGCGGCATCATGTCGGCACTTAAAAAGTTTTGGATTTTGGAGCAGTTTGGATTTTTAGGAATGTTCATCCTGCAGCGAAGAGCAGTTCTCTCAGTGCTGGTATCTGTAGGAGATATAAACTCCTAGAAACTCTTACAAACTCCCTCTGGCTTGAGCACCTCTTCTCCTTTTGGAACCCAAAATAGTACATTTCATTTTTTTAAAGCGTACATAGTCAGCAAATCCCGACGGCCACTTTCCAAAACTTCTGAGTCACATGTATATTTGGCAGTTTGCAAAAGGGTGCCATATTAGCTCTTTGCAACAGGTGGCAGCATGGCATCTATGCGTTTGCTCCACCCACAACCAAGAGAGAAAGAAAGAGTGACTCAGGCCCCCATCCTAACCAACTTTCCAATGCCACTGCAACCGCAATGCAGCCCCCAGGAAAGGGAACTAATGTTCCCTTACCTGAAGGAGGCCTCTGTGACTGTTCCCCTACTGCAGGATGCAGAAGGAAGTTGGCAACCTTCAGTCTCGAAAGACTATGGTATCGCGCTCTGAAAGGTGGTTCTGGAACAGCGTCTAGTGTGGCTGAAAAGGCTGATTCGGGAGTGACAATCCCTTCCACACCGGGAGCAAGTGCAGTCTGTCCCTGGTGTGTCTCCCTGGCTATGGGCCTTCCTCCTTTGCCTCTTTGCCTCAGACTGTTGGCCAAGTGTCTCTTCACATGCCTCATTGGTACGGTTGAATCAGCGCTGGAAAATTGGATAGGATATGGCCCTCAGTCAGGTTAAATATATGGAGTGAACCTCCAAGGTTTTATAGTTTAGCTCTCAGGAGTTTTCAACCTCTTACCTTGAACATGGCATCATTCATCTCTCCTTGTCCACCAATGCAGCCCCCCCATGCACAGTGAGCCCCCACCAACAAACTCTCAATGGCCAAAACACACCTTCCCAACTATAAGGACTAGAAACCTGCTCAACAATGAAAGCTGAGAAGCTGATTTTCACAACCAGGTCAACAGAATGGGCAGCATGCATGCACACATAGTCAGACTACTCAGTTAAGAGAACATGGAAAGCCCTCAAGGGTCAACAGAGAACCCGGATACTTGAGAGCTTGTAGCTATCAACAAGGCATGTAGGAGATGACAATTGCCCTGGGAAGAGGGTTACAAAAAGGTTATTACATCCTACACAACCTCCCTTGCTGCTTCTCACATGAGAGGAAGAGATGGCAATGCTCTCCACCCCTTTGTGAGGCAAGCAAAATCTCAGAACTTCCCCATTATCACGCTCTCCCTTCCCCACAAAGCTGAGACAATCACATCTGCACAGGATGGCAGCAGCAGGTGAATCTGCGGGAACAAATTTGCCCTGCAGCCAAGTGACAAGAACAAAAGGTTGCAGTAAGGACACCTCCTGACACACTGGAGCCCCCATGGCCGGTCCGACTCCTTTTCAGGATGAGGAACCCAGAGTCTCAATTCTATAAGATGACAAACACTTCTCCAATGAGACAAAGCATTTGAAGAAAAGTGCATTCCAAACACCTTAGGTATATCATTACCTGAGGGGAAAACATTACAATGACGCTATATCCCTGCTCCAGACTGATCTGGTACTCTTTTTTTTTTCCTTCCTATAATGACACAAAGAGGTGGAGACAGGACATAGTAACCTGGCACCCCCTCTCTGCTAGAAAAGGGTTGGGCTGGGCTAGACAGACCAACTTGGTCTGCTTGGTCATAAACCTCCCTGAGATCACCTCAGACAAGTCACTATCTGTCCCAGCCTAGCCTACCTTACAGAGTTGGTGGGAACAGAAAATAAAAATGGTGTTTCTCTCCCAGAGTTTTTTTTAAGAAGGTAAAATAAAATCACAGATATTTGCTACCATTTAATAGTATCCTAAAATCTGCTATCCAGAGCAGACTACATTAAATGGTACCTCAAATGGTAGGACCTGGTGCTGTTTGGAAGGATAAAATGGGAAAACTTCATGGATGTTGATCTGAGCTTCTTATAGAAAAGATGTGGTCAATATTTTAGGAAATTCACAGTTGTTGATATAATAGCCTTGGATTCAGTTGGGTGGCCTAGGATTTCCATGGACAACAGGGTGAGAGATTGGCAAGCAGAACTTCTCAAGCTAACCCAAGATGGGCATGGATAGTTATATTTGTTGTTTCCATTATATTTGTTGTTACATTTGTTATATTTGCATATATTTGTTACATTTGTTGTTTCCAACGACGCCTGCGTTGGCTTGGTCATGTCGTGAGAATGGACGATGGCCGGATCCCAAAGGATCACCTCTATGGAGAACTCATGCAGGGAAAGCGCCCTACAGGTAGACCACAGCTGCGATACAAGGACATCTGCAAGAGGGATCTGAAAGCCTCAGGAATGGGCCTCAACAGATGGAAACTTTGGCCTCTGAGCGTCCCACTTGGAGGCAGGCTGTGCAGCATGGCTTCTCCCAGTTCGAAGAGACACTTTGCCAACAGACTGAGGCAAAGAGGCAAAGAAGGAAGGCCCATAGCCAGGGAGACAGACCAGGGACACACTACACTTGCTTCCAGTGTGGAAGGGATTGTCACTCCCGAATCGGCCTTTTCAGCCACACTAGACGCTGTTCCAGAAGCACCGTTCAGAGCGCGATACCATAGTCTTTTGAGACTGAAGGTTGCCAACAAAAGTTATGATACCAGGCTGTGGCTGCCTCCCCTTCCAGCATTTGAAACATGGATATCATATACTCCCTGATCTTTGGTTTGCCAATTCTTGGGACAGTGCTTCAGTACAATCCCCCACCCCACAAATTCCGTCTCAGTCACTAGGTACTCAGCACATGTACTGGGGTTGCACTATTTATCTCCAAGTCCAGTTCCCTCTCCTCCTTCCCTCTCCTCCTGCTACTGGTTTTGCCAGGTTACTGCCCCCCTTAAGCAAGAAGTTATGAAGCAAGGCTGCCACCCTGTGGCCAGGTGCGGTAATCTCAAGGTGAGCACCCATGCATATCTGAGGAGGGGTGGGGGTAGGTGGGAATCAGGAAGTTTATACCTCACAGACACTGAAAGGACAAGAGATCTTAGGGAAAGCTGCCAAGCCTATAAATAAACTGTTTCAAATATTGCATTGCACAATGATCTAACATTTATTTAAGCAATTTACACCCCACCTTATCACACAACTCTCAAGGACGTTCACATTTAAACTAAAACCCACCCCCCAAAAAATATAAATATTGCCACAGGTAAAAAAACAGAAACAATAAAAACAGCCGCCACTAAAAATCAGTTCAGCCAGGGGAATTAAAATACAAGGCTAATCTATGCCACTAAAAGCCTGAGATAACAGGACAGACTTTGCCTGGCAGCTAAAAGGGTAACAATAAAGATGCCAGACACTTTTGCCTTGAGAGGGAGTGTCTGCATTTAGGTGGGTGCCAGCACCGATGAGGCTTGCGCTCTGGTTGCCACCCAACTCACTTCAGAGGGCAGGGACACCCAGAAGAGTGTCTCTGCAGATGATCTTAGCTCATGAACAAGAGTTCATACAGGAACAGGATGTCTTTTAGACACATCAGTACCAAGCAGTACCCTAAGGCTTTAAAGGACTGAAACAGAACTATCTAACTGGCACGATATGATCATGCAGGACATGCCCACCCATGTAGCGGACCGGTCACCTCAGAAAGCAGACTGCATGTGGGGATGCCCACCTCCATCCACCCAATGGCCTCCATCTTCCGCTTACTGGATTGGAAAAGGAAGAGGGGGACAGGGCAGACAAGGAAGTACAGAGGAGAAGAGAATGCTCAAGCTCAGGAGTACCCTGCACATGCCTGCTCTTGTCTGATCTCAGAAGCTAAGCAGGGTCAGGCCTGGTTAGTACTTGGATGGGAGACCACCTGGGAATACCGGGTGCTGTAAGCTTATACCATAGTCTTTCGAGACTGAAGGTTGCCAACCAGGAGTGTCAAACATAAGGCCCGAGGCCAGACACAGCCCCTGGAAGCTTCTTGATTTGGCCCACATAATAACTCGGCTCTGCCAGTACTGCCCTTTCAGCAGCACCCTTCTGCTGAGGCTTTGGGGTGAAAAGACAGAAGGAGGCCTAGGCAGGCAAGGAATGCTATGGGGCAAGGGGGAGACCAAGAGAGGGGAGAGAGGGAGATGTTGCCAAAGTGCTGGGAGAGCCCAATTACCACACAAGCCGCCCTTTCAGCAGCTCTGCTTCTGCTGAATCATCACTTCACAGATCACCTCTCTGCTGCTTTGCTGCTAGGTGATGCTGCAGCAGAAGTGGTGCTGGCCCCCATGAAGTGGTGGCCTACATGATAATTGGGCTCTTCCATTGTATGAAACAGGTTTGATCCTCCCCCCCTTTCTCTAGCTCATCATTCTCCTGTCCATACCCTCTTTTGCTTTGTCTCTCTCTTCCTTTTCCAAGCCAGGGAATGGGAGGAGCAGAAGCTGGCACATCACCAGTAAGGGGGTGGGGACAAGCATTTGGCACACTTTCTTAGGCACCAGGTCGGCTGGATGGCCCTGTGATCACAGGAGCTTGGCTGGTCCCTATCCATAGCCTGGCTGCTGCAAGTTAAAACTAGCAGATGTTCCTGGATACTTTGGTATTCTACCTTGGACAAAATTCAGAGACTGCAGAGAACTCAACAAGCTTTGGGCTAAAGACAACAGTAGAAAGCATTAAAATGTTCGGACATGGGTACCGAATGCAGTCTGAGATTATAACCTTGCATACAGAACTCAAAGGGTATGAAATAACTAGTTAAAAATAGCTATTTCAGTACACTAAATAGCTATTTTGGTACACTAGATAGAATGTATTGCAAGGGTTATACTTGCAAGAATAATTACTGCACAAAAATAGTTGGTTTAACTGCAAAACTATTGACCATTTGAAGTGTTCACATTTAAACCTGAGGTTCAGAAATTAAATCTTGATAAAGAATTTACCAGATTTTCAAGTGTCGCCCCACAGACAACACTCTGCAGCAGTCTACTCAGAATGTCACGAGAGCATGGATAACTGTGATCAGTTATCCGGCAGCACTCAGGCGTCCAGAGGGCCTCAAATACAATACACAGGACATGCAAGAAATTGTGTTTGTCATGCCTTGAAATGCATATAACAAAGTGCATCCCTATACAGCGTCCCTGCAAGTGAGCCATGTGTACAGGTAAACACTGGCACCTTCTGCTCATCTCTACCACTGCTTGTGTAATGATACATGCACATTCAGGTGCAACTGTGTACCACATTAAAGGCAGACATTCCTGAGACACAAATCAGATTTGCTGCCAAGAAACAGACAGAGAAGTTTCAACTACTAAAGATGCTCCCTCTCCCTGGCAGGCAGCTGGAGCCAAATTTTTCAAGCCAGGGTTTTAGCCTGTACAAGCTTCCCTGGCTCATCTTTCTTGGCATGGAGCCTGTTCCCTGCAACTACAGTACCTACAAAACCCCTTAAGCACCGTATTAAAATAAATACGACTACTAAACGTATTTAGTTTATTTATAGATTTTTTTTTTCTACCCCACCCTTCAGTCAAAGCTTTCGAAGGTGCCCAAGTAATAACACACTTAGCATTTAAATAGCACTTCTAGCAATTCCTGGGACAACTCTGTAAGGCAAGTCAGTATTATTATGCCCATGCCACAGATGAGAAACTGGGAGACTAAGAGCTGAGTGGCTTAAAGATCTAGCGCTGGCACACTTACAGCACAATCCTAGGCATGTCTACACTGAAGTAAGTCTCATTGAAATTACTGGGACTTACACCCAGAGAAGTCTGAACAGGGTTGCAGCCCTAACCCACTCTACCAGGCCACACAAATAGAGCAGGGAAAAGAGAATCTAGTGGTATGGAACGATTCCCCCATATCCTTCTCATAAAGTGACTTTTTGAAAGATGCCATCAATGGGTTTTTGCCTGAACTCAGGGCATCGTCAAATTTGGAGTCAGGAAACCGTTGTCCTCAAAATCACATGGTTTTGTGACCCTGGGTGATTTTCTAATTCCCTACAGTTTGTGGCTTGGTTTGCTTCCAGGAGTTACCTAGAGAGTTTTGCTTTTCACTTTGCAAGCAGCTTTTCTGCAGTGCACCTGTTCTCTGTGTGGGGCCTAACTGTGGTTTCGTGCAAAAAAAGAGGGCAAACCTATGTGCATGCATGCCAATGTACCTTCCCAGCACTGGGGGTTTGAACTTGCTGGTTCCCTTCACCCTTCTCCAAACACTGCAACAGAAGAAGTAAAAAGCCTCATGAAAAGAGTCCACGGTCACATGAAAGGGTCGTGCAAATCTGGCCCCAATTCACTTCCTTTGTATCGTTTACTTGGGGGAAGGGCATTATTATACCTCTTGGTTTCTGCCCATATTCCGTGTTTTTGTGAAGCCCCCTTCAGCTTCCCTTTTCTTACCTTCCCTTGATTTTCAACAGAGCCACTGTAGTGCTGGAAGTCCCCTCCCCGTTGTGATCATGCCAGGCCTGATGCCAGCCTCCAGCAGGGCAAACAGCAAATACTTGATGCCCAGAGTTGGCAGCAAGAGGCAGGAGCAACATTCCTTCCAAGAGCAGAGATGAAGGAGATGGGAACTGCCCGTTTAGTCCATCAGAGGGTATTCTGTGTTTTTTTTTTGGGGGGGGGGGCTCATGGGGCCCAGAAAACATGGCAGGGCTGATCAGCAGAAACCTCATATATGTTCCACCGCTCTTTTTGAAATATGTTCTTTCTGCCAGGTCTATTTTAATAACCAGTTGAGACTCCCGTATAGCAGTGCAAGCTGGTCTTGGTTTAGAGAGACCTGGGTCACACACTCAGCTTTGCCACAGATTCATAGAATGGTTTTGGACGAAGCCCTTATTTTCTCCACCATCTTTCCAAATGGCAATCGTGTGGGCGATGTGTTATTAACAATGAAAATGTTAACAATGCTCGATATTGAGCGTCAAGAGCTACTCTGTGCAGCTAACACCATTTGCTCCCCTCTCCATCTGCACATCCCAGTCAGCTTTGGGAAGCCGGCTTCTTTCCTTTATCATCTGCAGTGCCCACAGGCTCGCAGAGCATTCTCCCTTGCGAGATGCAATGCCTTTCCATCAGCTCTGCTAGCGGGCAGGTTTTGTGGCATTCCCTACTCAGAAAGAAGATGTACCTGTGACAGGAATTGTGTGGAGACATTACATCATTTTTTTTTTTTACTGCCCACTCCATGACACCCTTCGTAAGATTTATCTGGCTCCACTGCTGAACAAAATGCAGGGCTGGGAGGATTCATTTAAATTACAAACTCTTCTTTCCATAGAGGAAACTGACTCTCTTGACAAAGTTGCCAACTTTGTTTCTGGGATTCTGGCAGGACAGAATTCTGGGTCTTCCGCTATATTATGGTGAATGGGGGGAGGGGGTATTGGATGATTACGAGTGCTTTATTTTATTGTGTGTGTGTTCTGAATGTTTAATGTTTGGTTGTTGTTTCGTATTTCCATTATCTATGCCAATAAAGGTCTTATGTAATGTAATGTTAACAGTGAAAACTTCACTAAAGACAAATGGAAGTGCTCAAGAATGCAGCTGCAGATCTGTGAACCCAAGATTCAAGGGGCAGGTGTGTGGGGGGGGGGGGAGAGAATTTATTAATTTTAATAAGAACAACATTTGTATTTCATTCTGCCTTGAAAAAACACATACAAGTTTTTCTCCAATCCATGTAAACTTCACAACCCCCCCCCCCCCAAATGAGGTTAGCTAGACCAGGGGTGTCCAACATAAGGGCCGCAGGTCAGACACAGCCTCCAGAAGCTCTCTATCTGGCCCTTGGGCTCTCTCAGTACCACCACCAGCTGTTGAGCTGCGTTGAGGTGTCACTACTGAAATGGCAGCCCGCGGGATAATTGGGATCTCCCATATCTTGAAAATCTGATTAAGATTTGCATATTTTCTCTTCTGCTATTTGCAGCTAATGAGTTCCTAAGTGAGAAAAAATGCTTATTTCTGGTCATGACTTGCTTAATTATATCACTTCCTGCTTTATATCATCACTTCCAACCCTCAGCAGGCATCGTGAATGCTATGTGGCTCACTATATGAAATTAGTTTCACACCCAGAGCTAGACCAAGTGACAGGAGTTGGGCCTGCGTTACCCAATCATTTTTATAGCTGACGGGGGATTTGAATTTGGGACTTCCAAGTCTAAGCGTGGCATGCTAACTACTACACCGCATCAACTCTCAAGTTCTTAAGTGTCTGGTCCCCAGCCCTGCTTGGCTGCCCTGCCTGCCAGCGCCTCATGCCAGGAAAGTCTGGACAAACAGGAGGCACAGCCCAGCTGGCTGACAAGCGGGCAGTCTCGACGGCAAAAGGCACCTGCTGCATTGCGGGACCCAAGAGGGCCCAGTCCATGCCAATGTCAGAGAACGGGTCCATTATCCTGGTCACCATCCCCCACCTTGCCTCGCCCTTCCAGATGCCACAGACAGAGGAGTAAACAGGCCAGGCTTGCAATCTGGCACTCATGAGAACTAGCCCTTTCTAGGGCTGGCACTCTTGCAACAACCAGATTGGAAAGAGAAAAGATCACAGTTGTGGTACCTTTCAGTTGTCTGTTACAATACCAAGAACCTGTTGCATCCACAACACACACCCTACATTACATGGCCCTATATTGAAGGCTCTGTGCCTATGAATGCCCAAGTACTTCAGTACTTCAATTAAATTTGCATCTCTGAGAGCGACTACAGCACAAAGGCTAAGGGACTGAGCTGTGAATTGAGAAGTCCCAGATTTGAATCTTGCCTCTGCCATGGAATCTCAGCCTTAGGCAAGTCAATCTCTCAGCATCAGCACACCTCCCTCCCAACATCTGTAATATGTTGGGATGTGGTGATAATATTCCCCTGGGGGCTGGGGATAAGAATAGGCCCTCAGTTTGGCTGTACTTGTCATAAGAGGGACTAAACAGCCACCGGGTAGATGGGACTCATCAGCCTGGGAAAGCAGCTCATCTGAGAGAAGGAAAACTCTGATCCCAAACCTCCACTGCCTTGTGGCTACATCCAGTTATGGAAAAGGCTTCAGGAGTCAACCTCGAGGCAAAATCCGGAGCCGGAGTCCCTGAGGCAGTTCATGGCTGAACACAGTCACGTTCTGGCAACTCCTGCAACGCCGCTGGAACCAACCGTATTGGCTTCTGCCTTTCCATTGGCCCATTTCAGCAACGTGGAGAGGGGGGATTTGCTGCATGGGGAACAGTCTATCCTCCATATCTACCTTACCCAGGCTTCGCGCGCTGGAGAGGACACTCCATTCCAGAACACTATTCAGAGCGCGATACCATAGTCTCCCGAGACTGAAGGATGCCAACAAGGTGATAATAATGGTGATAATATTAACCTATCTTGGAGGGTTGTTGTTGCCATGATAAGGTGACATATGCTAAATTTACCTGAACTAAAGAGCAACAGAAGCACTTACTGTAGGTATTAGCTCATCATCTCTCTCTGCAGATTTTGCAAGATAACCAGTACGGTCCACAGTAAATGCAGAGATGGACCAGTTAATTTTGTGTGGTTATTTTGCATTTTGTTGTCCAATAACGTTGTCTTGTTTATATCTTTTCATTCTCACTACAACCCTGCAAGGTAGTCCTACACACATCAACATGCAAGCATCATGGGGATTCAACTCGAATAACTCATACACAAATGCAACACCGTCTTACAGCACCTTAGAAGAGCCAACAGAGAGTAGGCAACTGTAGCATGGAAGCATCCTGATGACATTTTAATCATACATACAAAGTTCCTTTCAATTCTGAGACCTTATCCTAACAACCCACAAGGCTGGTTAGGCAAAGAGAGAGTTGCCCAAGGCCATCAGGTATGCTTCATGACTACTGATAGCTAAACTGAACCTCCATGCACAGAGGCATTCTATCTCAAGATGGTAGGGAACACACAACAGAGAAAGGACATCACCCAGACACTGTGCTTGTGAGAACTTAGAGGTATTTGGCAGCTAGAATAACTCTGTGCTCTTATGACTGAGCAGAAATACAAAAGCATATTCTGCTGTGGCAAACCCACTGCTCTAACCCAGAGGTTCCCAAACGGTGGGTCTGGGACCCACTGGCCCAATTTTTGATGGGTAGCAGAACAGACAGGGCAGATTAAGCTATGCGCATCAAGGGTTAAACAAGCTGCTACTTGGAGGGGAGCTGCCCAATCATGATTATAACCACATCCCTTGGTATTTATCAGGCAGCAGCCTCTAGGACCTCTATAAAGATTGGGAACCACTGTTGTAGCCCCACATTTCCCAAGCATTCATCTTTTTCTCCCCTCTCAATTCAGGGAGTGCTCTACTCTTACACCTTGTATAAAGCGCACAACACTTGTTGGTGCTGCGGTTGTTCCATATCATTGCTGTTCGGGAGGAAATAAGCACAAGAACTTCTGACATGAAAGTGTAAAAAGGTTTTATACACAAGGGGAGGGCGTGAGAGACACTTACTGTTTCTCGTGGCAACCAAGAGCCCTGTGGATCAGACCACAGGCCCATCTTGCTCAGCATCTTGTTTCCCCACAGGGATCAACTGGATACTTCCAGGAAACAGGTAAGTGGGAACCAATGGCCATCTTGGCCATCCACTGCCATCACACCCCAGTGACTGGCCTTCAGAGGCACACTGCTCTGAACCTGGCAGTAGCTACAGCCATCATGACTAGTAGCCATTGACAGACCTAACCGTCAGTGAATTAGCCTAAGCCCCTTTTCAAAGCCGCCTAAGCTAGCAGCCATTGCCACATCTTGGGACAGCAAATTCCATAAATTAATTAGGTACTATGTGAAGCAACACCGCCTGGAATCTGCCAGCCATCAGTTTCATTGGCTGGCCTGGGTTCTACGTATATTATATGAGCAAGTGGGGGGGTCGGAGAAAAAACTGTGTAACCACTTTCTTCACATCACACATTATTTCTGTGTTTCACAAACTGTGGGTTGGGACCCACTAGGTGGGTCATGAGCCAATTTCAGGTGGGTTCCCATTCATTCCAGTGTGTATTTTATTTTTAATATACTAGATGCTACCACGACTGCATTTGGGGAAATGTTACAGATCTGTACTTTTAACAGGCTACTATGTGTATGCTCTTAACAAAGATAGTCAATGAGACTTACACGTGGGTAAGTGTGGATAGGATTGCAGCCTTTGGGATGTTTGAGGAATATTTTAAAAACGGATCAGCAACTGCTTGGGAGGGTTAGGAGGGCGGGTTCTTAATTTTAAATTCATTTTAAACTTAATGTGAATTTTTAATTTACTTACTTGATTTTGTCATATGGGGTGTTAAATTTCCCCCCCTGCTTGATGACATCACTTCCTGCCATGACATCACTTCCAGGTTAATGACATTACTTCCGGTGGGTCCCAACAGATTGTCATTCTAAAAAGTGAGGCTACTGGGACTCACTTTTTAGAATGACAATCTGTTGGGACCCACCGGAAGTGATGTCATTAACCTGGAAGTGATGTCATGGCAGGAAGTGATGTCATCAAGCAGGAAAATTTTTTTGAGAAATCAAATAATTTCAGGGCTATTAATTTCTGCACCAGTGATTGATTTGGTAAGGCTCTGAGTAGACCCATGGGAGCGTGAGGAGACCTCCAGCTGCCCTTCTGCCCACGTGGGATACAGTGGCAGCTGTTTTTCAGTTACTTTCTTCTACACTAAAAAGCCCAAATGTAGTTTTGCAGGACAGATGCTCTGAACTCCTGGTCATTTTAATTGTCTTTTTCTGTTTTTTTCCAGCTCCACAATGACCTTTTTTGAGATGGGGCAACTATGCTGTACGAAGTATTCCAAAAAAAGCCCATACCATAGATTAAAATCATATTACAATCCTGGCAGCTTTATTTTCAATCCCCTCTCCTAAAAACCTCTAGCCTAGCATTCAACCTTTTTCATAGCTGCCACATACTGAGCCAGTATTGACAGTGAGCTATTCACCATGAGCCTACAATCTTCTGGTTAGCTGCTGCCAGCTCAGAACCCTTCACTGCACATGTGAAGCACATCTTGCACATTGCCTCTCCAGCAACTGAATATGTTGGTCTTTCGTGAATTCACTAAAAATAAGCCAGGGCGCATCCAGCCTCCACTCTGATCAACTACAAAACTGACCCCAGCACACCACAAGTATATAAGACCTTGCCACACCATGCTCCACCCAGGTTACCACCATTCATAATCTGGATGGTGCAAGTAAGCAATCCAAACCAACACACTCCAGCAGTTGGCTACACCCCACTTCTTTATCTTGCAGGAGCAGCAGCAATCTTGGCTGTGGGCAGAAGGGAATGACGACTGGGACTAGGTGAGTATGTGTACTATGCAGCTGTGTGCTTGTTTTTTCTTGCTAAACAGCACACAGGGGGCCAATCTGGATCATGGGAAGGGACTTTAACCTTCCCCCTTCCCCTGGTATCAGACCTTAGGGCAGGGCCTATGAGAGGAATTTTAGCAGGGGGTACAAAGGGGAAGGGGAGCAATGGAGACAGGCAGAATGGGGTCAAAATACGGTGGGGGAGGGTGCTGACAGCCACAATACTCTTTGGAGCTCAGATCTACTAGACTTCTTGATACAGAGCCCAGATCTACCCATCCAAGTGGCATTGTCAGCTATATAAAGTAATATAGAAAACCAAACACACTCCTGAGTCTCTCTAAAATTTATGAAATATAGAAAATGGATTGCTAAAAATTAGCATCATTATATTTAGGCTCACACTAAATGGATCAAAATGAACTTCTGCAGCAGCTGTAGCCCCACAGCTGGGTCCCTGAGCTTCTATATACCCCTTCATAGTAATGGGATCCACAAGCAAAAGAGCTACTGCAGCAGGCCAGTTTCCTCCCAGATTTGACAGAGTGATAGAGGGTCATGGATGCTTTCCTGGGTCTGGTGTGTATGGCTTGCAACAGCAGTTAACACTGCATGCATGTGGTTGTGCACCAACATTATGCACTGGCAGCAATTTCAGCTGAGAGAGGAAAATGTCAGGTCCCAGGAACTTTCTGGGTCCCCTCCTTTGGATCAAGGGCCCCCTTTCTGACCCTGGGCCCAGGTACAAATTACCCCCTTTACCCCCCTCTCCTAGGCCCTGCCTTAGGGTATGCCCCATAACTATTATTTGACCAGAGAGAAAAGCTCAGGATCAGCCCATCTATGAGACCCTCTAAGGCCACTGCCTACGGTGGCAGATGAGGGTGCCACTCGACTCTGCTTACCTCCCTGCCTCCACTGTTCCTGCTCCCTAGACTGGAAAAGTGGGGAATGGAGCATAAGAGGAAGTGTTAAGAGTAGAGAGAACTGGGCTAGAGTGACTCTGACATCCTAGCCCACCAATCTCCTCTCCTGTTCTGTCCCTGTCTTCATTTTTGAATCCAGGGTGCAGGAGGAAAAACAGCGATAGAAGTGGGCAGATAGCAGTGGACTGCTCACCAATCTGATGCCTGAGGCTACAATCTCAGTTGGCCTCAAGGGTGGGCCAGCCCTGTCCATGGCTGTCCAGGACTCGTCTGCACTGAAACACATGACTGTCTACTATCATTAAGAGGAAATTTCTCTTCTCTTTCAGTTCTCTGCATCCTTTTCAAACCAAGGGAAAGAGGAGTGGCAGAAGCAGAGTCTGGCACACAGAAAGGAAAGCATGGAGGCATATCGTGGGGCAAGGAGCAGAGCATGAAAGGGTGGCAGCATTTTATGCACTTTATCAAATGCTGGGAGGTCTTAGGCCAGCCCTGAAGTTCCCCCCTGGTGCCAAGGAAACTGGGATCTTCAAAATGCTGAATTGTACATCCAATACAAAGTTCCAAGTTTGCACAGTGTGAATAAAGAAATTAGGAATACAGATCTTATTAATAACCTAAAATGAGGCTGGCCTTTCGAGCTACCCACATTCCATCACACTGCTATCGACAGGTGTGCCCCCTTAGGAGGGATAAGGACACCACTAATGTCACTTCCAGAGCTGAACCCAGAGCTAGATGCACCTTCTGAAACAAAACAGTAATAAAGAACCCAGTTGGGGTGCAACCAAGACACACATCAGGATCTGCATCAGGTGCACTAGGATACTACCCTCCGGGCAGACTTACCGGGTGTCCTCTGGCTCTGACAGGCACTCCACCGTGCTGGGCTTCTGTTCCATTCACCGCAATTCCATCCAGAACCAATAAGGAGAGACCGAGGTGGGCTCCGCCCCCAGAGGCGACACTCCGTGGTCGCCACGACAGATGTGGGTTTGGGATTTGGGAGGCAGGGGAGGTTGTTAACCAGAGTTAGAAGGCGAGTCCCATTGCACCTTCTTCAGTGCTGACAAATAGCAAACATTCTGGGGTAAAAAGCGGGGACAAGACCCTGCAAAAGAGAAAAAACAAGAGAAACCATTTGTTAATTTATGCCTATCTTATTTGTTTTTTTACAAGATTTCTATCCTGCTTTCTCTCCCCGCTGGGCACCCAAAGCAGCTTCCAAAAAACAAACATTTATAAAAAACAAACGTATAAAAAATATACATATATAACATATACAAAAAATAGACATGCATAACTGTTAAAAATATAAGAATAAGGGTGCAATCCTAACCCCCTTATGTCAGTGCTTTCCAGCACTGGCATCACGGTGCCAAGGGGACATGTGCTGCATCCTGCAGTTGGGTGTCACTCACAGAGGCCTCCTCAAAGTAAGGGAATGTTTGCTCCCTTACCTCAGAGCTGCATTGCCCTTATGTCAGTACTGGAAAGCACTGACATAAGGGGTTAGGATTGTGCCCTAAAAGACATAAAAGACTCATAAAAGCGAACGTAAAAAGAAGTCTGTAGGTCCCGCCAGAAAGAGCAGTTCGCAAAGTAAGGGGGAGGGAATTCCATGAAGCCGTTGCCACTACAGAGAAGGTCCTACCCCTTGACCCTACCCCCTCACCTCCATCGGTGGTGGCACCCATAGAAGGGCCCTCTCTGATGACCAGAGAGTACTGGGCAGATTATATTGAAGAAGGCAAATCTTTATGCCCACTCTTCCCATCTAAGCCATTTCATAATATGGGATAGCAATCAAGCCTGCATTTCACGGATCCTCACCACAATCCTGCTTTAATGTGCCAGTCTTCAAGTCAGAAGTTGTGCAAAGTCATGCTCCTCTGCCCAAGTCACACATCCCAGGCACATGAAGCTGCCTCAACCCAAATCAGGTCCTTCAGGGGTCTCCAAACTTTTCGGCCAGAGAGCTGTATCAAATATCTGGCATGGTATGGAGGGCCGGAAAAAAAATTTAAATATAAAATTCAAATAAATAAGAAGTGGAACTTAGATGAGTGAATAAATGAATTAATGGGTTCATTCGTTCAACCTCTCTGGCCCTCAGAACACCCTCCACACACAATCAGAGCACAGTTCTGGTCATGTTGAGTGGGCCAGAGGCTTTCAGGGAACAAGAGGTTGGCTGCGGGCCAGAAAGAGGCTTGCTGCGGGCTGCATCTGGCCCCCGGGCCGGGGTTTGGAGACCCCTGCTAGTTCAATATTATTGGGCTTTGACTGGAAACAGCTCTCCAGGATTTCTGGTAGGGGCCTTTCCCACCCCTGTCTAACAGATTGACCCTGGGACCTTCCACTTGCAAAGCAAACTCCCCAACACCGAGCAACCATGGAGGATAAATTACGCACCTGCAGTACATTTCAAAATACGCCTAGCAATTTATTCTGCACCACAAACACAGGATAATTTGGCAAAGACTGGGGTGTGGTAAAGAGAGGGAGAATAAGATCTAGGCACTGATAAATTGCAGGGCCAAGAGCAGCAGCCACAGAAGAGAAATAGGCAAATGTACAGAGCAACAAAGCTTTTCAGACAGGACCACTGAGCAGGTGCAGACTGCCTTCTGCTCACCAATGTCTAACTGCAATCAGCTCCAACATATAAAAATAAGCATGAGTTATCACCTGCACAGCATACCCCTTTTGCATCAACTGAAGCGACATTTGGCATCGGCTAACATATTTTCCCTTTACTTGATCCTTTCCGAAACCTGATCCTTTCTGAAGAATGAAAGCTGAGAATCTCAGCATCCAGCCCTGGGTACCACATTCCTTGATTGCTATCCCTGATACGAGCTAGTGTAGTGTAGTCAAAGTAACAAGGAAGTCCCTGGTTTATATTTTGCCTCTGCTATGAACTCACCAGACGGCCTTTAGCAAACCACACTCTCTGCATCTCCCCCGTCCGCCACACACTGCAAAGTGGGGATAATCATAATGACCTACTTTATTGGGATCACCGAGATTATGATGTACATGAAAGTCTCACCTCTTAACACTGCAATCCAAAGCACACTTTCTTGGGAGCAAGTTCCACTGAACACAATGGAACTTACTTCTATGTAGACTTGCACAGGATTGTGATGTAAAGCACAATATAAATGCCCTATTTTTACGCACAATGAAATGAAATTTGGGAAGGCATAAGAACATAAGAACAGCCCCACTGGATCAGGCCATAGGCCCATCTAGTCCAGCTTCCTGTATCTCACAGCGGCCCACCAAATGCCCCAGGGAGCACACCAGATAACAAGAGACCTCATCCTGGTGCCCTCCCTTGCATCTGGCATTCTGACATAACCCATTTCTAAAATCAGGAGGTTGCAGCACTGGGGGAAATTAGGGAATGTCTCCCTCTCCTGTAGAATGTAGTTTGACTTACTAGCTTGAGCCCAGAGCAGCTTCCGCTTCCTTTCAGCAATACACCTGCTCTCTGTTTGCGACACAGACTGTGTGGTTTGCGGCAGGCTTCCACACCCTACTATTTAGGCTAGACATTCAACAGCTAGATGGTTTCTCGGCTTCCTTCCAACTCTCTTGGAATTATAAGGGGAAAAAAATCATACTGCTCTTCTTCCTGTTTTATTGAGGCTGAGAAGCTAGGATTTACCAAGAATGCCTTACTGAGACTGCAAAAGAGCTGAGATCTGAACGCAGAACTCGCAGCCCACAAGTCTCAGCCCAGAGAACAAGCCATTTTGGAATGCTCATGCAACCCAGCTAGCCAAATCAGACCAAGTCTCCATATCGTCCAGCGTTTTCTCAAACAAACAACTGTCTGAACAATCCTGGGGAACTCATGAGCACAGGAGGCCACCCCACCCTGCTATCTCTCTCTAACATCTGGCATTCAGAGGTATACTGTCTTGGAAAAATGGAAGATTGATTTCATTAAGAAGCCAATAGCCGCTGACCGATCGGCCCTCTGCAAACATCTCTACAAACATTCTAATTCTCCATAAATGCCATGCAAAAGACACCTCAAGTAGTGGTCATCGCGACAATGAACCCTACAAGTGCATCACGCAGTGCGTTGCATGCTCACATGCTACAGGGAAATGGAACTCTCTGTGGAGAGGGATGGCTCTTTCACACCCACCAGCAGCAAAATCACCTCTGGCACCAGGCTGTGCTACAGATCCCACTCTGCATTCATGAACTGACAGTCTGAAAAAGATACTCACACTGAAGACTCGAAGGAACTGGGTTGAGAGGAGGGATGGGGAGGGGAGAGGAAGGAAAGCTGCCAGACTGGTTTTAAGTGGCCCCAACCAGTCCTATCTCATCTTTTTTTTCTTTTCTTTTTGTAAAGAAAAGCTCTGCTTCAATGTTAGACGGCAACCACTCTTATTTGGCATATATTTAAATAAACACTTGCTAACCTGTGTTGGCCCACAAGTCTCTCCTTCACCATTTTGAAGAAGCATTAAGCCAAAGAGTGGGAGATTTGGGCTCAAACCAGAGCTGCCCTCACTCAGGCCTAGCCAGGGCTGGGGATTGAAGCCAACAGTCCTGGCTCAATCTTCTGCTTCTCCTTCAATCCTGCTTACAGTGCCAGCAGTGTCTCAACTGAAGAAGCACACTAAGTGCAAGAGTGCCTCTGAGCATGTGCAGATCAATTCCAGACTTCTACACATACTCTCCCCCCCACAGTCCCTTTCCCTCAAAATTATGGGGTATGGGTTTCCAAGTCACAGACATTGGTCAAGCCTCATTTTAAAAATCACCACATTGATTTTTCCCCCTGGTGAAGCACAACATTTGTAATTAAAATGGGTTGGGGATAACACGGAGGCATTATAGAAAGAGAAACATGAGTGGGAAGAGGAGTCAGACTGATGACCAAAAGCAAAGAAGAAAAAGGATCTTTGCAAGGACTTTGACAGGGTGTAAAAACAGAGGAAGTCTGCCTTGGTTTCCCCAACATGCTTCTATGCGATTTCCCATTGCTGGGCATCTCTTCCTCTCCACTCCAATGCAGGGATTAAATACAGGCTAGCAAACTATTATACGAGGCTTGGGCCCCTCCTTCTTCCCTCTTATGCAGCTCACTCTTTTGCTCTCTCCTCTGTCTGCCGACAACCCCCACCCCGCAGCCAGCATGCAGAAGTGCTCTGTAAAGAAACCTGCAGCTCTCTGGAATGCTGCCCAAACGTGTAACATCATCATCATCAAAGGAAATGTGAAAACATCGAGGTCCTGCTGGACTCCCCAGAGGGTAAAAGAATGGGGGTGGGGGAGGAAGAGAAGAAAGGCGGAGAGGCCCAGCTGAGTCCTCAAGTGACCTCCCTGTGGGGATTAGACCCTCTTGGAATGGACTGGAACAGCATGACTGGGAACTGCAGTTACACAAGGACATGGGGCAGAATTCTCTTGGATGAGGAGGGGGGCACAACAGGGAGACCTGCTAAGTTTGAGAACAGGGGGCAGAGGGCAGTTGGCCAGAGGGTAGCCGGCCTTACTCCAGCATGAAGTTAATCACTGGAGGGGAGGGGGACACAAGATGCGCTGGGGAATAGCGCTTTGATGACTGGCGCAACAAAATCCTGGGGTGCAAGAGAATTCCTGCATAACTGTTATAAGAACATAAGAACAGCCCCACTGGATCAGGCCATAGGCCCATCTAGTCCAGCTTCCTGTATCTCACAGCGGCCCACCAAATGCCCCAGGGAGCACACCAGATAACAAGAGACCTCATCCTGGTGCCCTCCCTTGCATCTGGCATTCTGACATAGCCCATTTCTAAAATCAGGAGGCTGCCCATACACATCATGGCTTGTACCCCGTAATGGATTTTTCCTCCAGAAACTTGTCCAATCCCCTTTTAAAGGTGTCCAGGCTAGACGCCATCACCACATCCTGTGGCAAGGAGTTCCACAGACCAACGCTGAGTAAAGAAATATTTTCATTTGTCTGTTCTAACTCTCCCAACACTCAATTTTAGTGGATGTCCCGTGGTTGTCCCATGTTATTGCTCATTCATAAAGCACATATCCAAAGGGTGCCTTGCTGCTTGTACCTCTTGAAAGGCAAGCAATTTACTCCCATGTTTATTTTTCTCCTGTACCAATAATAATCACCATGATAAAAAAAATCCTAAACTAACATGATTTTAAAAAACAATCTCTGGTTTGCTCTTCACTTTTTTCCTTTTCGCACTCTCTACATAAAAGCTGATCTTGAACGTTGTGTGTGGCATTCTGGCACGCCCAAGATACCAAACATAGAATGGGGTTACATGCACATGGTAAATCAGGGCCTCAATGATAGCTGCAGGCTTTTTCTCAGTACCACAAGTCTTTGAAGGGTTTGTCATTTTAAGATTATTAATACTTAGCATTTATGTACACTGGCTCCCCGAGTTATGGGCATTTGAGTTATGGCTGTCTGAGCCAACTTTGCACTGGCACTTTTGCTTAGGTACAGTATGCTGGTTGGGGTGCTTTTTTGTGCAGGTTAGTACTGGGCCAGCAAGAGCTGGATGTTTTGACATATATACGTTCCAGATTTTGGACAGACCTCTGGAACAGACTCAGTATGTATATTGGGCACCTACAGCCCAGTTATATGCATGTTCACTCAAAAGTCCTATTATAGCCAATGGAGTTTGCTCCCAGATAAGTGTGGATAGGATTGCAGGTGCAACCCTAAGGCCCAAGGCTATTCAACTTTCCAGTGAACATAAGAACATAAGAACAGCCGCACTGGATCAGGCCACAGGCCCATCTAGTCCAGCTTCCTGTATCTCACAGGGGCCCACCAAATGGCCCAGGGAGCACACCTGATAACAAGAGACCTCATCCTGGTGCCCTTCCTTGCAGCTGGCATTCTGACAAAGCCCATTCTGACATAGCCCAGTGCTGACACAGCCATGCCTCTGCGGCATGCTCTGCATCCTACAGTGGGGAGGAAGTCACAGAGGCATCCTCAAGTCAAAGGAATGTTTATTCCCTTACCTCAGATCTGCACTGTGGCTGCATTAGTGCTGGCAAGTTGGACAGGATTGGGCCCCTAATGTAGAGATTTCCGATGTTCAAAATATTTCATATATATCGTCTTGTTTTAATCCTCACAAGGATCATGTAAGGTAGATCAGCAGAGCCCAAGTGATTTACCCTAAGACCACCAGGTGAGTTAATGAGAGAGGAAAAATTTGAGCCAAGGACTTCCTCTTCCTGGTTCACAGCTCAGTCTCTTAGCCACTACGACATATCAGTGATGTCAATGTTTAACACACAAACCAATGTGGTCATGGTGCCCATAAATCCAGTTCTTTACTATCTCCCCAAAATTATTCATTCACTCTTATGAAGAAAAGTACAGAGCAATGGCGTAGCTAAGGAGGAGCAGGGAATACATTGCCCTCAGTACCATGCCTTAAGGGGGTGCGAACCTGCATCCCTGATGGGGGATCCCAAGGCAGAGACAGCGCCACTCTGCCCTCCATGTCTCCCTGCCCATGGTGCAGGGGTGGCGGTGCAGGAGAAGGCACTGCAGTGACGCGTTTGCAGGCACTCAAAACAGCTGACTGCTTTTTGCAAAAAAAAAGTGGGGGGTGGCCACTCAACCGCACCACAACCGCACCAAGCGTTGTAAATCAGAAGTAACTAGTGATGATGTCATCACACTACCGTAATTACTTTCAGGGGTGACATGGAGAGTCATGGCCCAGGCTATCAGAGGGAGCAGCTATGCCATTGGTAATGGCATGCATTTGGGGATGTGGTGAACACTGCAGCAAAGGCAAAACCAGCCCTGCACTACAAAGTGGTCCAACCCACTGGCATTCTTGGGGGGATGGGACAAGTTTTGCAACTGCATGAACTCCAGTGTAAAGCAGGCCCTCCCCCTCGCTTTCAGAGCGGGTCTCGGCTGTGAAAGCTTTGTTTTTGCAACCACAATTGGCTCCGAAGGGGAGGGGACGTATGACACCAGAATTCGTGCGCCTGCAAAACTTAGCATTTTGCCCTCCCTCCAGGAATGCCAGTGGTCCAACCCTCACCAAGAAGGGTCTAGACAGGAGTTGCAACATGCATCAGTCCACAGATATATGTTACGCCCTTCCCAGAGGGCCTTACAATATATTAAAAAACCTCTCCCCACCACACTCTGCTAGAATAAGGAATATTCTCCAATTATTTTATCTAAATCTAAAATACAGTGAGATACTGGATTTACCATGTAAATGTAAAAGACCAATGTAAGTTATTAAAAAATCAATACAGTAATTAAAATTACCAGTTTGAAAATGGCAACAGCTTGGCGAAATCGAGATTCACAAACACTTGCACATGTTTGGCAATATGTTTTTAAAGCCTACAAATTGGGGGAAAATTTCACTGCGGTTAAACTATTGCTGTTTCTCCTTGCTTTTCCTCTAGAAAGCCATGGCAGACCCACAATGCTCCCTTGTGTTGAATACGGAAGGATGAAGGAACACTGCCCTTCAAATAGGGCACTCTGTCCAATTCTTTTCCTGCTCTGGAGAACCAAAGCAGTTAACACTGTTCTCCAGAACTGTCCATCCTTGGCTGCAATCCGAACCACACTTTCCTGTGGTTACTTACTCGTCCCACTGAACAAAACAGGACTTACTTCTGAGTAGACCTGGTTAGGATTGTGCCCCCTGTTTCTATACTGTTGTATCAGTGAGGACAGCTCTGCTCTGGCTATATGCAATGCCAATAAAGACCATCTTAGGCTGTAATCCTATATACAACCCGAGAGAAAGTCCTATTTAACCTAGTGGGAACTCTAAGCAAATATGTATAGGACTGAGCTGTTAATGTTTTTTCTTATTTGTTTTTTTATTTTAAAACTCTCTTCCCCAGGAGGGGGTACTGTGCTGAGTAAGGACATTTTAAAACAAACATATTTTTTTGTTGTTTTTAAAAACAGCATTAGAAGTTCACTGCCAAGCTTGCAAATGACAAGCCTCCAGAATAATCCCAACAGCTGCTAAAATTGAGAGTTTTGTTGTCTTTGTGGAACCTGGAATGTTTGGGGCAAGGGCTGTCAGAAGGCAAGGGGGGCGAGAACATGTGCCACCGGGAGAAGAGAAGGAACTCAGGACGACTGCCCATTCCCAATCCTGTGTCACTCTACAAGCCTCACTGCGGTTTCTGAACATGCAATAAACATTGCTTGTGTGGCATCAAAATGTTTTACTATGCTTACATCCAGCTTAGAAGATAGGAAGCAAAATCAGCAATGGGCCAAGCTAGGAACACGCTGTTTAGAGCCCTGCCAGGAACAGCTGAAATATCAAGAGAAGCGGCAAGTTGGTCCAACTCCACTGTGATGAATCTACAAGGCAAGCAAGTGGGGGGGGGAGTATGCTGCATAGACTGTGCAGGTATCTTCAGCTTCTCTCTTACCTTGGAGTCTTTAAGGCCATGAATGGCTAAATATGGGATTCATTCGGAGGTTTAATAGCTTTGAGTCATGACACCATGAGAATGTATTCTTCCATTTTTTTTAAAGGGTGCAATTTTGTAGTCCTCACTGGGGTTAAATGCTTGAAAAACAATTGTGCTGATATTGTCTCTGGAAGGCTCAGGGGCAAATGAAGAGTTTTGGCCTTGCACTGAAGACTGTCTCTCGCACACAAACAAATATTGTTGATACACTGTGGGAAATTGTAAAGGTTTAAGGTTTTTCTGTCTATTTAAATAAGCATCTGGTCCTCATGGTGTCAGGGGAAAAAACATATTGGCCTTGTCGCTCTCTCTCTCTCTCTCTCTCAAATTCCCCCTTCCTCCCACTCAAACCAGATAGCTGAATCTAGACATAGCTGGCAACACCCAAAAGCCCAATTTCTACTTTTATGCAACATACAAGTTTTGCTGCTTTTTCATCCAGCATCTTCCAGTAAACACCGTAACATCTGAAGGAAAAACACACAGGGAACTTCACTGGTCATATGGTCAACACAGGTCAACTTCAGGGGAGCCACAATTGAGCGTTTTGTTGGTCTTTGTGGAATCTGGAGTGTTTGGGGCAAAGGCTGTCAGGCAGTAAGGAGGAAAGAGAGAAGAGAACTGGGGAGCCAAGACTAGCCAGGACACTTTCCAGAGCATCTGCAAACATGGCTCTCCCAACCAAGGAGCAAACATGTTTTACAGGCAAAGGGAACATTAAACCTTAAAACCTACGATGCCCTTCGCGCTGCTGATGCAGCACTCAGAACCTGGAAGCGAGTGGTGATGATGTGAAACATGTCACATGATGACGTGACCACCACTCACTCCCAGGTCTTGCGATAAGAAGCGAGCCTGCAAACAGCAGTAAGAGGGTAAGGCAGGCAGGAGGGCCTCTGCCCGCCACACCAAGCCTCTTACCACTGTTTGCAGGCTTGTGTCACAGTCTCAGGCAGTAAGGTGTCCCACGACACCCTGGTGAGTGCCTTGTGACACCCCAAGATGCACACTTTGGGAACCTGCCTAAAGATTAAGGCCATCTAGCCAAATCCATTTCCCTAACAAAGGTGGTGGTGATGATAGAGTACATTGCACTGTCTTTGCACAATTCAAATGTTGAAGCATGTAGCATACGTTACCTCGGTGAGTCAGAGGCAGCCAAGCCTTTCTGACCAGGATTCCAGAAGACAGAAACACAGGCCGAAGCCAGGCTCACCGGCCCTGCCTATAAATGACTCCTGCCTCTGCCTGAGCTGTCCATCTACAAAGCCTTAAAACAGCACTATAAAAGTTAGAGCCATATTTTGATCCTCAAGTTGCAGATGGTAAGGAGGGGAAGAAGGATCAAACTGACAGAACAGTGGGCCTGCCTAAGGCCACCCAGCGATTTCATGGTGAGATGCTTTGCAAAGCAACAGCTTCCTGCCTTGCAGCCTACACTCCACTCCCCAAATCAAGTCAGCCAGTTTGGACCAGAGAGGAGCAGAAAGCAACCAGGGTGCTTGCTACAGTAAAAGCCACTTGCAGAAAGAGCTCTGGATGACTGAAGTCACAACTGAAGAGAAGGCTCATCCAGAAACCTGCCTTGTCTTTCATCCCTGATGTATCCACTGCCTTCCCCAAGGATAAAAAAAGGCATCTCTGGCTCCAAAAGGCACCAACCTGGCTCTGCAAAGCGAGCCCAAATTTTGAGCTCCTTCCATCCCGTGTTGGAAAAGCACCTCCTTTTCTAAGCAACACAAAAGGTCCCATTTGCTTGTTCCATTAGTTAACGAGTTCTTGGAACCTTGCAGAGAGCAAACAAGCTTTCCGGAGCTGGTGCCAGGGCAGGGTTAGCTTGTGCCAAGGAGCTGCCAGACAGACGGGTTATCAGAGCAACAGAGGGCAGGCACAAACGGACAAGGCCTTTGGACCCACCTGGGCATGCAGGCCTCTAGTTACACTCTCAGGGAGGAAGGTGGCACAGTGCCCGCTTAATTTCCTCTGAACTGCATCAGACGGGTTGCCCCAGGGGAACTCTGAGTAAGCTCCAGATAACTTCCTTCCTCAGCAACACAGCGATGCAACCACCAAGGCTTTGCCCTCTCGACCTCCCCACCAGGAGTCCACAGCAAGAGATGACTGCAGTTTTTCTCCAAAACCCAAAAAAGGAACTCAAAGTATAGAGTACTGTACTGGCAGGTGGCTGCACTCAGGGCTTAAAACCTAACCAGAGGATTCAGCCTTAGAGCCCATTTTTAATGCTAGAATTGGGCCTGGGAACCTGAAATGGAATTATAAGAGAAAGTTCCTCTGAGCATGAACAAACTGCATTGTGTGCACCAATGGCTAATCCACAACCCGGTTCCACACATTTGGGGTTAAGGAGAAAAAGACCTGAATGAGAAACTGACTCTCCAATGTGAAATGTCAGACTGTAAGCTCCTAGTGTGCAGGGAACTGCCTTTTTTGTTTGTTTGTTTATGCAGTAAACACCATGTACACTGGTGGCACTGTGTATGCACGTATGCGCGTGTGCAAAAAAGTCTTACTAGGTTGACTTCCCAGCAGACTTGAGTTCCAGCACTACTTTTTTTAGAAAATAAACACTGGTTATATTCTTCCATCTGCTGTTAATCAGACGGCCACCGGAGTCTAGTGGGTAGGAGCTAAACTAGCCAGAGTTTTAAACCGCAGGAACCTGTTTCTCACACCAGGGCTTCTCACCCATAAGTATGAACAAAGACAACTGAGCCTCTTAATATTTTGCAGAAGACCTTTGCTTCACAAGTTAAGCAACCACAACTAGCACGCTCACAATCTGGGATTCAGTAGCAGCAAGGTCATGCAAAGCAGAGGATATGAGTTTCTGGGGGGCTTGGGCTCCAGGGATCCCTCACTCTTTTTAAAGAAATCAAGCTGGCGAGAGAGAGAGAATTGTACGACACATTCACAATCCAACTTCTGTACTCTGTATTACTTGGTCTGAAATAATTACCATGCCCTGTTTCTGTGGCTCTCAATCAGTTCTGTCCACTGCAAAACTCACTGTGAAGCTGAATCTTACCACTTTTTAACTACTATGACTGAGAACTTAAATGTTATTAGCACACAAAATTCTTACTAGCCAACTTGTCCATGAACTCCTAGGCTAATTACTGTGGTTGTCGCCCACCTCCCCACCAGAAACAATTATGGTAACCGGCCTAGCTGCAATTTTTACTTACACAGGCAGCAAAGCAAAGGGATTTTACAAGGTGATAGTTAAAGCATGTTAAGGCGTAACTTAGTATTATCTCTTCTAGGTCCTAGTTTGAGTGAGTACCTTTGGACTGCCATCAGGGAGATGCTGGCTCCAATTTCTAGCAAGTCATGAATTTGGGTGGCCATAAGTCGCTTAGCCTTGGTTGCCCTCATCTGTAAAATTTGATTTGTAAAATCAAAATTATACTGTGATTTAAAAAAAAATGAAGGACAAATGGCAAAGAAACACTTAAAACAATTAGAACACACTAGTATGATGTGGGCTTGCAATCTTTTAATTTTGAAGACTTTAAAAGAGTCCATTTTGCAACTGGGGAAATGGAAGCTGAAAGACACCCGTGAGGTTGAGAGATGCAACAGCTCTGACAAACTGAGATACTATTTCTATTGGTGCCTGTGGAGATCCCACTGAGTTTGTTCTCCCTCCCTCCCTGACACCCCCACCCCAAATCACACTCAGCAGACCTTTAATGGTTTTTATTCCTTTGCTTTTTAGGTCTTCAAGGCAGGAAAGAATTTGTTTCATGGTGTGATATAATGCCAATCTTGGCAACTTTCACTGATTGACAGCTGCACTGCTCAACATCCAAGAGAAGATGCTGCAGTTCTTGAAGGACACCCCAGTAAAAGAACTATGCAGGTGGGGAGGAGAAGGTTGAGGGGCAAAACTGGCTCCCCACCATGGAGCCTCTCTTGCCCATGCTGCCTGTCTGTGTCTTTACAGAAGACTAGAAAGTAGGTCACATTTTTCTTGGCTGAGGGGGGAAATTCCTTTAATGGATTTATAAAGCAGCAAGCACAGAGCTACTCAAAAGAGGGAGGGTCTTTGCAGAGAGAAGTCGATGGGCAAAGGAAAGCTTTAGCTGTTCACTGGGCATAGGAAGGAAAGGTTGTTTGATGCAATGAAAGATCCTCCTTAAAAAGCAAATTCTGCACTACACGCTATCTATGCTGACTGCAATGGGGTGCTTGTGTTAATGGGGGAGGCTAGATAAAGTGGGGTCTCAGAAAAGGGGCAAGTTCAAAAATTTTACCAGCAAGTATTTAAAAAACAAACTTTGGATTTCGTAATTCATTATTTGGGAAGCAAAATGTGGGGCAGAGGTTTATGTGAATTTCAGGTGTATATAATCTGGAGAGGTGGAAGAGGCCAAACTCCAGGGGCAACACACCTATTTGGGCACTAGCACCATCATGTAATGACATGAAGGTTTGGGGTTTGCCCCTCCCCAATCACAGCTCAGATTTTTGAAGGCCAGTTCAACCTTGTCTCAGTGTTTGGCCCAAGTCCCGTTTTCCTCTCTCACTATATTCTAGCAGCACAATAACAGACTCTGGCATGCGAAATGCAAACTGCAGTCCTGAGAATTTCAACATGAACGTCCATTTTTAAAAAATCGAACTTAAACCACTACCAAATTTTTTTTTCTGCTCCACCCAATGAAAGGGGCACGGCTCAATGCAGTCACAAGCCACTTCCCCAAATGGCTGAGGATTTCTCAAACATGATGAATTTCCTACACGTACAGCAATCAGTATTGGGGGGGGGGGGGAAAGCAAACTAAGTGTGTGACAACCACAAAAGGACTTTATGTAGCACATTTCAGCTGTCCAGAGCACTGCCAGGCGTTCTCTTGATTCAGCCTTTACAAGACACCCTGTAAGGAAGGGTAGTTTTCTCATCCCAGAATTGCAGATAAGGGGAGCAGCTGCCTAAAAGTGGCTTACTGAGTTTATGGCAGAGGCAAGATTTGAAAGGGGGACTTCAGCGCTTACACTCTTCACTATTGCATGACACTCAGGGCCCAATTCTAACTTTCCAGCGCCAATGCAGCCCCGAGGTTCCCTTACCTTGAGGAGGCCTCTGTGACTGTCGTCCCCCCAAATGCTGAACATGCCTCATTGGCACAGCTGCATCAGCACTGAAAAGTTGGGTAGGATTGGATCCTCAGACTTGTGTGTGAAGACTGATCACCCCATACAATGACTGCACACTCAAACTGATGTGCATTTATACCAGGAATTCACATACCAGGAAGCTAGAAGTAGCTTCTCAGCATCGGCACAGGCAGTGAAATGGAGGCATGCAAGTGAAGTATCACACACACAATGTCCCACTCGTGACTTGCACGATTCTGCCTACGAAGTGGTGCTATCCCTGTGTGGGTCACCTTTGAAGCTGCTCTCGTTGCCTCAGCCCCTCCCTGCAAGCAACACTACAGCAATGTTAATATTCCAATGGTGTTTCCAAGCCTCTTAGACTTCGAGATCCCCTCTCCATATTAATTGGCTGAGGAACCCTACTGCAGCCGCCGCAGAACCCCTAAGCCAGTGTCCTTGCCAGCTCCGAGAGGATTCTGGTACGTGCACAAGAATTAAAAGACCTCTGCGCAAAGTATGAGACCCACCGCATTCTCATACACACAGATCCGCAAATCTGCACTTGCTCTGTGCAGCGGCAGCTTGGGAATAAAGTAGTAGTTCTGAGCATGGATAACTAGTCCCGCCAAAACAGCAGTGGAAGAAGATGCTGGACAGCTGGAGGGGGGCAAAAGTCCTGGGTGTTTTGGCTGGGCCAACCAAAGGCAATTTGCTCTACAAAGGAGAATTCTCATTACATATCACTCCCACCACCAGCCCCTAGCAGCAGATTGCAGACTCCTCTCTCTCCTTTCTCAGTTTGTTCAGGTAGATTGGGGGCTGTCTCTCTCCTCTGGCAATGCTACTGGAAAAAGGCAGAATTTTGCTTTCATTTGTTGTCTTGTTTCAGATTTTTTTGCAGCTGAAGTTAGGAGTGAGGGATGTGCCTCCAGCGACTGTTCCCAAGCACTTTCTCCCAAGGCGAAGAAATATAAGAGAGTTTGCAAAAGGAGAGGGTTTCAGAAGGCGGTCAAGGTAGAAGTTTCTCCCCCCACCCCATTTCTGCATGAAAGCTCTGAATAAACACAGAAAATTCCAAGATGAGGTTTTTCAAATGGGCAACTGGCAACATAGCTCTGAGCTTTGCAAAAGATTCGGGGACTCATGCAAGGGCACCATACTGGGAGGGAAGGGGGTGGAACAGCCCTGCCCCTCCGATCGGTGCCACATCAGATTACTCCTGAGGAGCACCTATTTCTGGTCATTTTTACAACAGGTAAACAAAAAATGAATGCACTTTTAAAAGTTCTGGTTTGGTTTGGCGTTGCACATTTAATCTCTAAAATAACAGTTCTCAAACTGTGGGTCCGTGGCCCACCAGTGGGTTGTGACCCAATTTTGGGTGGTTTGTGAAACTGACAGGGTCGGTTAGGCTGCATCAAGGGTTAAACAACCTGCCCGGTCACCATTATAGCCATGGAGGCTTCAGCAGCTGGTGAACTGAAACTTTTATATAGGTGGGTCCGGATGATAAAAAGTTTGGAAACCACTGCATCATACTGTATATTCAAAATCAAGCCTTGCTGCAAATTTTACCCTCCTTCTACAGCCCCCTGCTGACATCTCCTTCCAAACCAATGGAAAAATGTAAATGTGCCCTTGCCACCAGCCAGGGTACTTGGGCTGTGACAGCACTTGGTGCATACTTAGAATGATCCCTAAAAAGGTGCCCAACAGCTGCACTTTGCAAAGGGAAGATCAGTAAAATGGCTGACAAGCTGTCCTGTGGGCAGCCAAGCTACTGTTAGCCTATCAGGGGTTCCTTGCTGAGAAGATCAGTTTTCTCTGAAGCCTCTCAGAAACCCTGGGGTTTCTCTGAATCCCCTTTGAAAAAACCAAGTCATTGCAGGAAAAAAAGAGGCCAAAGGAGAAATGGCTAGCATTGTAATGTCTATAGATCATTCTCTGCAATTCCAGACACATTAAGCTGCATTCAGACTCACGGGCCTACTCACTGCCTGCTCTGGCAGCTGGTCTCAGAGTGCCAAGGAAGGGTCTGCTCCCTGAAATCCTTGTAAGTGGAGAAGCCAGGGAGTGACTCTTGCATGAAATCATGTGCTCTACCATGAAGGCATGGCCGAAGCACGTGTTCGACCACTTTCAGACTAAGGCTGTGAATAAGGACAGTGCATATTAGGCATGCAATTTCTCTCTCTCTCTCTCTCTCTCTCTCTCTCTGTCTCTCACGCACACACAAACACACAATTCATCTGATGCAGAATTCAGCAGCCTGAGAAATCTCAACGTTTCGTTTCAGTTTAAAGCAAGTTACTGGCTCTTAAGAGCTGGAAAATGTGCTCCAACAACTACATCATGTGAGCAGTGCCTAATGAACATCCAAAAGCCAAGAGGAGGCTGAGCACAGGCTTCCAGGGACCATAAGATGCAGCCTGAGAGCTCTGCTGGGTTGCCTTGTCCTCCTCTCATAGGAGGAAGAGGATGGGCAATGCAAAAATAGGCAGATATGTGCACATCCATTCAATCTGCATAGTTTATTCAGGACACAGAAGTCTGTCTCCCTTGTATCTATCTCTAGATTATGTTCCTTGGGGGCAGGAATTTGCTTTCTATCACATGCACTATGCACACTGATGTATGCTATATAAACAATAATAATGTTTCCTGCAGCACAGAACTCCGGTTGACCTGAGTGCAGAATTGGGCAGGGCTTCTACCTTATGCCTTGTGCAGCATTGTTTTAGGCAACTAATTAGTGGTAAGCAGCTTTGGCATCAGTGGGGTGAGACGGCCAGGAGACAAGAAGAATGAAGATGTGGCAGATCAAGCACAGGACACTTCAAACTCACTTGCCTGTAAGGCCCTGAGCTCAAGGAAAAGAAGCCACCACTTCAAGGCCTCAGTTGCCAATCATGGAAAAATAAAGCATCAAGTCGTTCAATCGAAGGCAGTTTTCAGAGGCAGTGCCTAATGCCAACTAGACATGGTGTAGGCTGTCTACTGTCTACCCTGGTTGGTTGTAGCCAACAGGAGAATCAGGAATACAGAGCCTGAATTTGGGATGCTTCGAGTTCACTGCATCCCTGGGTCCTTGCCACCGTTTGTTCAGAAGAACTGAAAGAAAGCCAGGCCCTCTAGACAGAAACCAACACTGCATTGCTGCTGGGGAATGCTTAACAGGTTGGACTCTGATAGAAGGTGACAGAACACCAGTCTTGGCCACCATTAAAACACTTTAGCCTGAAATATTTAAAACCCACAGCATGAAGACATAGTGGAGATTGAAGTGCCTGAGCTCATGACATCTCTCACATTCACACAGGGCTGCTTAGGTTGTCTTTGACATACAGATAATCAACAAGTGAAGACAATCATGCTGGAAAGTGCTTCATCTGTTGAATTTGGCAGGAGGTCTGGTCTAGAGGGTAGAGCCTCCGTTTGCCTGAAGATAACATCCGCATGTCGCCAGTTTGAGGCCACCGGCACCGTGAATGGTGAGACCTTGAAGCAGCTGACAAGCCAAGCCGAGTTATTCCACCTGCTCTTTGCTGTGAGCGAAGAAGCATCTTGGCTGCCCTCCATGTGAAAGATGAAGGAGCTGCTTGTCAGCTTGCATGGGAGGAAACTGGAGGCCAGAATGTGATACCAGATCAGAAAGATCCATCTGAAATGTTGTGGTTCTTGAAAGAGAGAACCTTCCTTCAATTGTAAAAATCCCTATGGGGATTTAGAACAGCCTGCCTTTGTAAACCGCCTTGAATAAAGCCTGAGGAGAAATCTGACAACCAAGAAAGGCGGTATATAAATACCTGTATTATTATTATTAACAACTTTATTTTTACCCTGCCTTCCCCCCCCCCCCCAGGGACCCAAGGCGGCTTACAACACAGGTTAAAAACAAATTAAAAACATAATTCAAGAAACAAGATAAAACATATTTGCAAGACATCTTAAAAACAGCAGTCAGATAAAAGTGTAAAAGAGCACAGAGCAGCAGTTTATAAAAGGATTCAGGCCTGTAACCAGGTGTTAAAAAGGTATTAAAAGATGTTAAAAATGATGTGAGAAAGGCCAGGAACTCAGAAGGTTTGTTCAAACAGAAGAGTCTTCAGCCTCACCGGAAAGTTTCAAGGGAAGGAGTAGTTCTTAAGTCAAGGGGGAGGGAATTCCATAGCTTTGGTGCCACTACTGAGAAGGCCCTATTTCTTGCCGCCGCCCCACGTACCTCCCTGGATGGCGGCACTTGTAAAAAGCCTTCTCTGATGACCTAAGAGGACGAGCCAGATTGTATGGGAGTAGGCGATCTCTAAGATACCCTGGCCCAAAGCAGTATAGGGCTTTAAAGGTCAAAACCAGTACCTTGAATTGGGCCCGGAAACGAATGGGCAGCCAGTGCAGCCACCAGAGAAGCAGTCGGACAGAGTCAAACTGCCTACCTCCAGTAACTACATGGGCTGCCGCATTCTGCACTAATTGCAGTTTCCGATCCGTCTTCAAGGGCAGCCCCACATAGACCACGTTACAATAGTCTAACCTCGATGTCACCGTGGCATGGATCACCGTGGCCAGGTCTGCATGATCCAAGTACGGCCACAGCTGAAGCCGAGCTGAAGCCGAGCAAAGGCTCCCCTAGTCACAGCTGCCACTTGGGAATCCAGGAGCAGCTATGAGTCCAGCTGGACCCCCAAGCTGCAGACCTGCTCCTTCAGGGGGTGTGCAACCCCATTCAGTGCAAGTCAATACTCCAGCACCTGCATCGAGGATTTCCAAACCAGCTTGCTAGCCCTCATCCAGACCCTCACTGCCTCCAGACAGTGCTCTAGGACCTCAACTGCCACCCTGGAGTCTGGAGGAGATAGAGCTGGTGTCATCAGCATATTGATGGCACCCCACTCCAAATCCCTGGATGACCTCTCCCAGTGGTTTCATGTAGATGTTAAATAGCATGGGGGACAGAATTGAACCCTGAGGCACCCCACACTTCAAGGGTCAGGGTGTCAAACAGGCATCCTCCAGCACCACCATCTGGGACCGATCCTCCAAGTAGGAGCAGAACCAACGTATAACATTGCCTCCAACTCCCAAATCGGCCAATCAGCCTAGAAGGATACCATGGTCAATGGTATCGAAAGTCGCTGAAAGGTCCAGCAGGACCAACAGGGACACACTCCCCCTGTCCAGTCCCTGGTGTAGGTCATCCACCCAGGCAACCAAGGCAGTTTCCATCCCAAAGCCCAGCTAAAACCAGATTGAAAAGTATCCAGATAATCCGCTTCATTCAAGGCCCTGTGGAAGGCTCAATCACCTTGCCCAGAAACTGGATGTTGGAGACTGGTCAGTAGTTGTCTAATACAGTGGAATCCAGGGAGGGCCTCTTCAGGAGGGGCCGAACCACCGCCCGCTTCAAAGCAAGTGGCAGCGTCCCCTCCATCAAAGAAGAGTTGACCAGCCTCCCTGACCACTCAGCCAGCCAGCCCCCCCCCCCAGGCAGCTCTTATTAGCCAAGTTGGGCAAGGGTCAAGCAGGCAGGCAGATGGCCTCACACTCCAAAGGAGTCTGTCCACATCCTCAGGTTGTACAAGCTGAAAAGAATCCCACAACACCAGACAAGCAGTTGCCAAGGGGACATCACCAGACATTGTCACTGCGGCATCCAAGTCGTGACAAATATGATCAATTTTATCTGCGAAATGTTTTGTGAACACATCACAGCGGCTGACCATGTATTCTGCAGTTGTTAAAAGCATGGAAGTCCTGCCACAGAGAAAAAAAAAGTGGTACCTTTACATAACATATTAGCCCATCGCTGGGCCCACACAAAGGACACTTGGTTCTCCAGTCTCACGGTGGGCAAATACGGATAGAAGAGACAGAGAGAAATGGATGTAGGATTCTCAAGATCAATCCAACTCTCGCCAGGGAGAAAGCTTGCCCCGAACTGAGTCCATGCCCCCTGAGGACAGTACCTAATTGCTAGAACACAGACAGTCTAAAAAGGCTTACAGACAATGTGAATGGATATATTTGTGGATATTTGGAAGCCTTTCCTAGATGTATACATATAGCATGCAAAATAAGAAACAGAATAGATTGCTTAAAATATCCTTATATCCCCCTCCCCCCCATTTTTTAGTCTACAGATACATCTCAGTTTCTCTTTATAATGGTCTTGAAAACAAACAGTATCTCAATGTCTGTTTGCAATTGTTTGTTCTGTTTGTGTTCGTATAGTGTTCTTCACGTATAGTGTTCTTCACTTTCCCCTGGGGGCTGGGGATAAGAATAGGCCCTCAGTTTGGCTGTACTTGTCGTAAGAGGCGACTAAACAGCCACCGGGTAGATGGGACTCGTCAGCCTGGGAAAGCAGCTCATCTGAGAGAAGGAAAACTCTGATCCCAAACCTCCACTGCCTTGTGGCTACATCCAGTTATGGAAAAGGCTTCAGGAGTCAACCTCGAGGCAAAATCCGGAGCCGGAGTCCCTGAGGCAGTTCATGGCTGAACACAGTCACGTTCTGGCAACTCCTGCGACGCCGCTGGAACCAACCGTATTGGCCTCTGCCTTTCCATTGGACCATTTCAGCGACGTGGAGAGGGGGGATTTGCTGCATGGGTAACAGCCTATCCTCCATACCTACTTTACCCAGGCTTCGCGCACTGGAGAGGACACTCTGTTCCAGAACCACCATTCAGAGCGTGACACCATAGTCTTCCGAGACTGAAGGATGCCAACAAGAGTGTTCTTCATGTATTTTTTTTTTCTCACAAAAAATGAACACAGAGGGTCTTTCAGCCAGGGTTCCCAAGATCAGCCTCCCACTCATGAATGCCAATGGAGTATTGTTATGGAGTAATGACAGAGGGAGATGAAGAGGTATGGCAATTGTTCAAACTACAAAACCAACACCACAAACGCAGAAATCAGACGGTTATGCTTGTGGGACCTCCGTGTTCATTTGGCACCACAGTGGGAATCAATTTCAGATTCCCAACAAATGTTTGCATGCTTTGAGAACAGAGAGCTTTAAGTTATCAGGCATCATCTTTAAAAATAGCTCGAATATTCTTAAATAGGTAAAGGGAGAGAATATTTACAGAACTGCCTCCATTAACAAATACTTAACAAGTCAACAAATGTGAAAATCACATTTTCATGCATTTAAGGATAATTTGCAGCAAAATGACAAAACTGATGATTAAAGATGAACATCTTTGAATGTTAAAAAAAAGACAACAAGGAAGGAACACTTCTCTGATACCAACTTTGAATGTTAAAAAAAGAAAAAAAAGAAAATGAGGAAGGAACACTTCTCTGAAACCAACTCATTCTTGGTTAAATTTTCCTATAGAAAAGCAGAGTTGTACAGGTGTGCCTCCGTATTTGCAGATCTGGTAGCCACAGATTCAGTTGCCCATCTCCCACAGCCCATTACCTTTGCTTTTCTTCGTACTTGTGGTGCCAAGCAAGTATGTCTTTCCCTTTTACAGAATGCAATAAGCAAAGCATAAATGACAAGCAGGCAGGCAGCCTGAATGCTAGAGGGACACAGACAGAAGCTTCCTGTTAACATTCCAACTGTATCTCTTTAGTGTTCAGGCTGCCTGCCAGCTGGTTGTTCTATAAGCTTGCCTGCCTATAGCGTTCTGTACAAGGAAGAGACATGCTTGCTTGGCACCACCAGTAAGAAGAAAACCAAAGGTAATGGGTGTGGGCTGTGTGTGCAGAGGATAGGGTTACCTCTTATCTGCAATTTACGTATCTGCGGAGGGGGTGCTGGAACATATCCCCCCCCCAACCCGGATACAGGGGAATGCCTGTATTGCACCCCATCACCAAACTGTCTCAAGTCTGAACAAGTATCCTCAGTCATACAACAGGCCTGTGAAGGCAGGCCGCAAATCTGCCTGCCAGACCTCTGCAGGCAAATCTGAAAATAAACTGCACCGGCACAATTCCCCAGTGCATTTGGGGGGCACTGAAAGCTGCATTCTCCAAGAGGACAAGCACCTTGCCCTGAGCAAGTCTATTCTGTTGGTTTATTCTCATTTAACAGGCTAAAAAAAAGAGCAGATGAGAAGCAGTCGCTTCACCAAGGCCAGTCCTCATGAGCTTAGATAGCACTAAAAACACAAGCCTCTTGGCTACTAATTATGTAATTCTTACATCTGATGACTTATTTCAGTTCATGCTGAAATAAGCGGTTAGTTTTTAAGATGCTCCAAGACAAGTCTACAAGGTGTTCAACAGTTCCTCTGTCACCCTTGTCAACATCCCTTATCTTCAGCCCCATGACTGTGCAAACACCCTGGTTGTGCAAACTACCGATGGTGCAAACAAACAAACAAAAAACCTTAAAAGATCACCATTGGTTTCAATGACCCCAACTACTTGGCTGTTCTCACAAGAAAAAAAAAATCATTCATCCTTCACAATATCCATGCCTGGTTGCCTCATCAATGCACACCCACACCCAACCTTGTGGTCTGCTTACAAGAAGGAGAAAAATGACCACTGCTCCAAGGCACAAGATCAAGCGTTTGTACCTTTAAATCATCCCACTGGTTGATCATGGATTAGTCACATATCTCAGCCTAGCCCAGTACTTCCCCAACCTTTAAAACAGGGGCTCTTTCTGGATTAAAGCAAGAAGTATCTCTCATTTGTACACGCTAAAAATTACACATGCATCTTCTCCCTTAGCTCCCCAAACCTTTGGAGATCCATTTCTGCCCTCCACCATAGATACTGAACCCACGGATATCGAGATCTGTGGGGACCCTCAGAGGACTCTGGACGCAACTGAAACTGCCTTCTGGTCACTTCCAGAGATATCCCCTCATGCCTCGGAAGGCCTCCGGAAGGTTTCTAACTGGCACTTCTGATTAAACGAGAAAATGCAGCTAAGGAGGATCAACATGTATTGCCTCCTGAAGTTCCAACCCTTCTCTCTGACCAATCAGCCAGTACTTAGAGATGGATGCACATGGCTCTACGTTAGTGATGCTCCTCCATGCACGCGGCATACTATTAGCATGGTCTCTGTCAGGTAATGTTGGTGCATCCTTACACCCTCGCTAGACAGGACATCACTGCAGTAACAGGCAGAGAAAGTGGAAGGAGAGGGGCAGCAAAAGAATCAATGCTGCATATTGTGGAGGACACATCCAAGACGGCGGTTTGATTTTTCACACTATTTTACCTGCCTTGCAGGGTTTTTGCAAGGATAGCAACAAAACAAAAAACCCTCAAAGATCACACACCTCATGTATCACCAGCTGGTTCCTCTACATACATACAGTCATTGACATATATGAAGCACACACTGAAATGAGGGGAGGAGGAAATTTCCTTGTACCACTTCTTAGCCGCTCTGAAACGGAGCTTCATGAAGCAGCCTACCTAAAGATGAGCCACAATAAATTTCTTCGGTTTTTAAGGTGCCACAGAGTTCTTCGTCATCCAAGATCCATGTTTTTCTACCACTCTAATCCTTCCCTGAATCACACTGGACTCCCTTTGCTTGCACCTTGTAAATGTCACACAAATATCCCCTATCCTGCCTCCACTGCTCATTGCCAGAGCTGTGCGTATGCTGAGGCTTTCTACAAAATTGCAATACCGAACACAAAGATCACTCTACTGATAAACCCAACTTGCTTTCTTTTAAAATAAAACTCAAGTTTCTAGCTCTTATTGTCATGATGACATATGCAGGGTAACACCTGCAAGGCAATCTCAGGAGCCAGAGTAGTTGCTGAATAAGATTTCCCTTCTGTGGTTAATGAGGTGAGGCTTTAGTGCCTTGCATAGATTTTTGCCACTCCCCAGGACAAGCAGCATGGCTATGCAGGAGCAGGTCCGCAGCTTGGGGGTCCACCTGGACTCACAGCTGCTCCTGAATTCCCAGGTGGCGGCTGTGGCTAGGGGAGCCTTCGCTCAGCTTTGGCTGGTGCGCCAGCTGCGGCCGTACTTGGATCGTGCAGACCTGGTCACGGTGATCCATGCCTCGGTGACATCAAGGTTAGATTACTGTAACGCGCTCTATGTGGGGCTGCCCTTGAAGACGGTTCGGAAACTGCAACTAGTGCAGAATGTGGCAGCCCGTGTGGTTACTGGAGGTAGGCGGTTCGACCCTGTCAGTCCGCTTCTCCAGCAGCTGCATTGGCTGCCCATTCATTTCCGGGCCCAATTCAAGGTGCTGGTTTTGACCTTTAAAGCCCTATACTGCTCTGGACCAGGGTATCTTAGAGATCGCTTACTACCATACAATCCGGCTCGTCCTCTTAGGCCATCAGAGAAGGCCTTTTTACAAGTGCCGCTGCCTAGGGAGGTACGTGGGGCGGCGGCAAGAAATAGGGCCTTCTCAGTAGTGGCACCAACGCTATGGAACTCCCTTCCCCTTGACTTAAGAATGGCTCCCTCTCTTGAAACCTTTCGGCAAGGCCTGAAGACCCTTCTGTTTAAACAAGCCTTCTGAGTTCTCTGCATTTTTAACATCTTTTTAACATCTTTTAATATTTTTTACAGGCCTGATTCTTTTATGATTTGCTGCTGCTGTATGCTCTTTTTACCTATTTTTTATCTGACTGCTGTTTTTATGATACGTGTTAATATGTTTTTTATTTGTTTTAAATTATGTTTCTTTAATCTGTTGTAAACTGCCTTGAGTCCCTTCGGGGAGAAAGGCGGGGTAAAAATAAAGTTATTATTATTATTACTATGCAAAAAAGTAAATATTACAGAGGAAAAGATGCACAGTAAGAGAATTCACACACTTTGCTTTTGCACAGAGTTTATAGAGGTGGCAAATTCAGCTTTCTTGGAAGTAGAACATGCATTTCCTTGCTGACTACCTTATCTATCTAAGGAGGACTGTAAACTCTTTGGGGTAGGGGTCATCTCACTGCAGGTGGACAAAGAAGGGTTAAAAGCATGCATATGATGCTGCCTTCTGCAATCCAACAATCTGTTGGATTGTTGGCCCATCTAGTTCAGTACTGTTAAATTGTTCAGAGTTTCAAACAGACAAGGATCAGAGATGACAAGGATCGAACTTGGAACTCTGTGCCTGGAAAACAGGTGCTCCACCAATTAGTTTCGGCTCTTCTCCAAACCGGAAGCATTAGGATTGGAGTCACCTTGGGTATGTTTCCACAAAATGACTTCTGAAGCTAGATTTTTCCTTCCTGGGGCACTGCACAGATTACGGGAATCCTGGGTATTTGGGGATATAATGGGATTAAAATTTAAAATTCCTGCTGCTCATTCAGCTTAATCTGTCAAAAAAGGAACCAAGGAACCAGCTTCAGCATGGTCTCAGATTCCCTCCTAGAGCTGTACAGAGAACCCCACTTGATCAGCCCCAGCCCCCCTCCTCCCTGCCCTCTGCTCCCACCCAGCTGGAGCAAACACTCAAGGTTGGGTAAATAGGAAAAGGCCCCCTCCTTTCTTTGTTCTCTGGCTTGGCCACCTGGCTGCCCCACCCTGGGCACACCTTTCCCCCTTGTAAGGCCCCCAGCAATCCCCCTCCCCAGTCACTAGCAGACTGCCTGCTGTAGCAGCAGCCGCCCCAGGCAGTTGGGGGGGGGGAGTGGGGAAATGAAGAATTGTTGCACAATCCGGCTTAGTCAGTTTCTGGCAGGACCCAGCCCTAGACAGATATGGGGTGTGGGGGGGGGGGAGAAAGAGAGATCATGTTAACCCTCCAAGTACTGTGTCCTTGCATCCTTCTCTAGGAAAGGATTGGAGAACACAAGCAAGGACTCCAAGGTTTCATTTGCAAGTTGGATCTGAAAGTAGACAAAAGGAGAGGGAAGAATGGGAGTCTGGAAGGACACCTGGGGAGGGAGAAGACTCTGAAGTCCCCTGTTTCAGTAACAAAGACCTACAGATAACAAGGTGGGGGGGACACAAACATAGAATCAGCCTTCTGCCAAGACAGACAATTGGGCCACCTAGCTTAACATTGCCTGTGCTGACAGACAGAGGTGCCACAAGGTTTCAGACGGGGGGGGGGGGTCTCTTTCTTGGCCCTATCTGGATGCGCCAGGAATTGATCTTGGGACCTTCTTCATGAAAAGCAAGTGCTCTATCAGTGAGCAATGAGACCCCCTTTTCCCTCCTCCTTGGGTTGTGCCACAAAGGAGCTAAGAGTACAAGCTGGAAAGTCCCTGGTTCGGCCATGAACTCACTTAGTGGTTCTGGAGAAGTCACCATTCTCTCAGCCTCAGCACATCCCACCTGCAGTATGGGAATAACCCCACTGGCCTACATAACAGGGTTGCTGCAAGGATTACTGAGATAATTATGTGAAATACTTCGAACAGTCTAAAATCATTTCTTCCCAGCATGTGGAAGGGAACAGAGAGTATGGATTAGTACAGGGCTTGGAAGGGATTGTGTGATCTGAGCTACAGATCTGCTGAATTCTAATTTGAGGATCAGACAGAGAACCAGGGGACAAAGAACTAGGATTTCTGGGTTGCATTTGTAGCCCTGAGAAGGGACTGTGAGCAATAGGAGGAAAGGAGGCTGTAGAGACTAGGAGATAAAATGGCAAGGGCTATCTGGAAGGAGAGTGGGGCATGTTGGGAAAACAGGACTCTAGCTCATGGAAGGGAAAGGGGGTTACAAATGACAGGAAAGACCCCTAGATTCCACTGTTGGGTATGGAATGAGACAGGCACAGAAAGCCAAGGCACCTGGGGCACTATTTTCTGTTCCAGGAGGACTTTAGGTTCTACCATTAAAGGAAAGTAAGGAAGCAGCCTGGAACATCAGGACATCAAGGTTCTATTTTCCAGCAGTGCATTATGTGGGTTGAATTGGAGGATGTGCATGTGCTGGGAGCCAGGACTTCAAGGGTCCTTAGGAGGTTAACAGGGTTCAGGGTTAAAGCAGGAAATGCTGGGAGCCAGATCTTACATGGCGGTCATGATGGGACAGTGGAACAAGAGAACCAACACACAAGCAACAAATGTGTGTGTGGCACATATTGTCATTTTGCATGCGCATCCTAAGCCTCTTTTCCAGCTGCTTGCCATTTCATTTCATCCTGAAATGCCATCCTGAAATGGCAAGGCCACGCAGTCTTTCCAAGGATTCTAAATGGAGAATCAAACTATTGGGGGGGGGGGCAACCACAAACATAAGAAGAGTCTCGCTGGATCAGGCCAAAGGCCCATCTAGTCCAGCTTCCTGTATCTCACAGTGGCCCACCAAATGCCTCAAGGAGCACACAAGACAACAAAACACAACCTGTGTCCTAGTGCCCCCCCCTTGCATCTGGCAACCTGAGATAGCCTACCTCTAAAACCAGGAGCTTGCACATGCCTACCATGACTTGTAACCCTTGATGGACTTTTCCTCCAGAAATTTGTCCAATCCCCTCTTAAAGACATCTAGGCAAGATGCCATCACTACTTCCTGTGGCAAGGAGTTCCAAAGACTAATTACACACTGCGTAAAGAAATATTTTCTTCTGTCTGTCCTAACTTTCCAACAGTCAATTTTTAACAACTCTACCCTAAAGCAGTTATTATGCTGCAATCCCTCTCTCTCTCTCTCTCTCACACACACACAAATCCTGAAACCTAGCCTTGGAAATAAGGCTTGCCGAGAAACCCAAGACAATCCATATGTTCCCCTGCAATTTCTGCTGCAGAAGTTGTTCCAAATACCCTGAAGCACAGCTTCAAGAGACTATATGCACCATCATTCCTATTAAAAACAATGCAAAAAGCTGTCAATCTTCAGACCTGTCACATGACCACAATTTTTTTGGGGGGGGGAGGAAGAGGTTTGGGATACAAGATCCCTCCCTGAGCAACCACCAAGACACGTCAACAGAAAAAGGAAAAAAAAATGACACGCAGGATTTATATACTGCTTCTGAGTGATTACAACCTATGGTGGTGGGTTGTAATCATTATAATTGTTCATATAGGTCAATATTGCCATCCTGCTATATTGCAAACATAGCAGGAGAGGGCTAAGGCTCAGAAACTGTGGCTTGCCCAGGCGCAAGACTAGAACTGGGGATTCCTTCAAGCCGATTTGCAGGCCAGTCTCTTAGCCAGCAAACAAGCACCAATCTCTTAGTCTCTTAGCTAGCAAACAAGGCAGGGTCGCTGCTCTCAAGGTATCACCTCCAATCTGCCTCTTGGCCAGACCTCTCCTTTCTCTCACTCCTCCCCAACTGTCCTTGCCTTTTCTGTGCAGTGCCGCCAGCCCTCTCCCACCCCACCCCCCCCAGCTAAGCCATGGAACCTATACTGTGAAGTGTAAATATGTGGGAGAGCCAAGAGGAGTGTTTATTCCATATGGGATTGGCACACACCCCAGCTATTGCCAAGTATAGAGACTGGCTGTGCGCCAAGGACGTACACAGAATCCATGTCCTTCACAGGGCATTGGAGGGGAGGGAATTCTTTGCAGCATGTGCCTTAGACACAGGGTCCTCTATTAATCCTCCACTCTCTCCTTCCAGACACACCAAGCACAGAGCATACTGGGTTCTGATCACAGCCCCTCAGCTTTTGGCCCAAGTCAGGTACACGCATAGGACACTTTTAGATTGAGCTACAAAATCTCACAGATTGAAGCTCCCTTCACTATGATCCAGTGCAGTGATTCTTTATCCCTTTTCATCTCACTGTTCGCAGACAAGCTACTAAAATCGTCAAGGCACACCATCCATTTTTTGGACAACTGACAAGGCACACTGCATTGCCAGCGGAAGGCTCACATCCTAATGGCCCTACCCCAAACTCCAGTGGCACACCTGTGGACCATCTGTGACACACTAATGTGCTGTGGCACAGTGGTTGAAAATAGCTGATCCAGAGACAGAAATGGGTCCAGAAAAGGGAGGGAGGGAAGGAAAATGGGGAGATACTTCTCATTCTCAGGGACCACACTCCCAAACTATATTCACACATGTGAGTAGTCAGTCTGGATGCAGAAATCTGCCACAAAGGCAAAACAGTTTACAGATACACACATGCAGTCCTGAACTTCTGGTTCCCAACTAAAAGTCACTATTCAGAAGCTGGAAAAGAAAGAAGTCAGAGTGCCCCAAACCCCTTGCCCAGCATGGATTACACCATACATGGTGATGTTCAATTTGTCACCAGCCTCAAGTTCTTAGAGCCACTTCGATCTGCAACTTTTGTGCTTCCTGTGTGACAAACTCATCAAAGGAGTTTGTCCACACAGTTGGTTTATCAGTATGAAAGTGCAAATCTTCATTGTTTGCACTTTGTAATCATGTGGTTAAAAAAAAAAAAGCTGGAACAGTCGCGGACCAGCTTCTCACCAAATTGCTGTCACATAAAGCAACCACCACATGTTGGCATTCCAAGTAATCACATATGTGGCTTGGGCTGGGCCAAGTTTGCATCTCTGTTCTGATCAGCCCCTAACACTACAGATCATCCCCTAAAAAAGCACTAAGTAACAAATCGCTAGGCCCCAATAGCACTGGAAGTTCAGAAGCGGGCTTCAGAGGCTTGATTCCTGGCTTTTTCCAATATGATATACAAGACCCTTCATGCAGAGTTAGGAATGGAATTCACATGTGCTTTCCAAGCCTCCCCACTCCCCAAAAACTCTTCTAACCTACAAGATACTGTTCTTCCGCTTCCTGTAAAACAGAACTTTGAACCTGTAGGTCTGACATTCCCAAAATCTCATTCTAATCCAACCTCACAAATCCGAAAAGAATTAGAGGGTACTAGCCCACAATTTTTACCACCTTACTTGCCAAAACATATCTATGTTAGACAATGATGGCACACTCAAGGTCTGAAGGAAAAGGTAACAGCTCGCTTCTCAAGAGGGTTACTTCCTGCTTGCTTGCAGGAATTTTTTGCTCTCCATAGGTGATTTGGTAATTGGTTTTTTACAATCCCTCTCTAATCCTTGGGCTCTGCCTCTCTATCAGAGCACCCAGGAATCTTAGTCCCTTGCTCCATCCTTGCTTACTCCACCACTCCATAGTCAATTATGGGACCACTTGATTCCCCACTCTATGATCCCATTTCAGGCAGCCGGAGAGAGATTGCAGATTTGCTTTCTACTCCCACCCCTCACAAAGTCCCTGCACAAAAGGACACATGATGAAATTCTTGCCAGATTGTACCAATTTGGTCCACAGGCAGATAAATACTTCTTCATGTTAAAAAAAAAAAAAAAAATCCCTGCCCAAAGAAAACTAGCATGTCAAGGAGAAGTCTTTAACCCATTTCTGCCCAGCCCACAGGTGTACCCATATGATCCCTGTTGCACGTATGCAATGTTGGGCAAAAATGGATTAGGCCAAAAACTTTCTTCCTGATATACTAAACTTCCATGGCCAGGATGGTGGTGCTTTCTTCTTGCTTTGATGCACATCTTCACTTGCAACCTGAAGTGGTCCAAGTCAGTTGTGGAACACGTTTACCTCCTGTCTGCTACTGCTATTTAGGCCTGTCTATGTTTTCAGCAAAGGAACCAGGGGAATGCAGCTCCCTAAGAGTGTCAGGATTGCAAAGCAGAATTGTCAACATCCACACCAAACCGCAGTTTGCAGGGTTCTTTGAAGCAGACTCCTATATACAGTACACATAGATCCATTGAGGCCTGAGGAGTCATGCATACAATTGTGATGCAAGACCATTAATTAAACCAGTTTCAAACAGGTTTATATTTGTGGTGCATAGAAAGGTGTGGGCAACTGAAGGAGTTTTCACAAGAGACTTTTAAATTGCTTCACACACAAGTGCACCCTGCACAATCTTTGTTATGCCCTTAATCACACTGTCTATGCAGCTGAGGGCGTATATACTACTTTTTTTAAAAAGTCATCAATCAAATTTTTGTAACAAGAAAGGCCCATTCCTGCAACCTGCATGATCACGCAAGTTTGCATGTATTTGCTTATTCTGCACAATTAATTCTGTTTCAGCAAGTTATGGGGAAGAGCGAGCAGCTTTGCAGAACATTGAATCCCTGTTCCAGGACAACCAAAAACCACGTTCACCATCCCATTACAAACCTTGGTGTCTTCTGAGATTTTGCTGTTGTCTACCTCTCTAGTCAGTGGCTGGATTTCTTGATGGACCCATAAGAACATGAGAACAGCCCTGCTGGATCAGGCTATAGGCTCATCTAGTCCAGCTTCCTGTATCTCACAGCGGCCCACCAAATGCCCCAAGGAGCACACCAGATAACAAGAAACCTCATCCTGGTGCCCTCCCTTGCATCTGGCCTTCTGACATAGCCCATTTCTAAAATCAGGAGGTTGCACATGTATGTCATGGCTTGTCCAATCCCCTTTTAAAGGCATCTAGGCCAGATGCCGTCACCACATCATGTGGCAAGGAGTTCCACAGACCAACCACACACTGAGTAAAGAAATATTTTCTTTTGTCTGTCCTAACTCTCCCAACATTCAATTTTAGTGGATGTCCCCCAATTCTGGTGTTGTGTGAGAGGGTAAAGAGCATCTCTCTATCCTTCCCATGCATAATTTTGTATGTCTCGATCATGTCCCCCCTCAGGTGCCTCTTTTCTAGGCTGAAGAGGCCCAAACACCGTAACCTTTCCTCATAAGGAAGGTGCCCCAACAGTCGCTCTCTTTTGCACCTTTTACATTTCCACTATGTCCTTTTTGAGATGTGGCGACCGGAACTGGATGCAATACTCCAGGTGTGGCCTTACCATCCATTTGTACAATGGCATTATTATACTAGCCATTTTGTTCTCAATACCTTTTCTAATGATCCCAATCATAGAATTGGCCTTCTTCCTTTTGAAAATGGAGCCAGGGTAGATCACCAAAACCCCAATTCACCACCATCTTGAAAAATGCCTTTCTGTTGTGTCCTGTTGCCACACTTTCTATTTTGGGTTGGCAATCGAGGAGTAAGGGGATCAACCATGACCTATTCCTTCCAGCTTCTCTTTGGATCATTAAGGGCTAGAAACTTGCTTTCTCCAAACAGAACACAAATTTCCCAGATACTATAATCAGCACTTGGATAATCACTTCCCATAAGCTTGTGTATCTCAGAGCAGGAAGAATCACTCCATCGGGAAGAGACCAAATGTGGTGACTGGTAATCAATAACACACTTCTTCAAAAACAGAGTAACATGTGCCCAACAGGCCATGCAAATTAAACAGCTACATCTATCCGAGGGATCTAATTTCAGCTTAAAACGAATCTCCTCCACCTACTCCCATCTCCATTGCATACTGTATTAACTATGGTCACAAATAAAGAATACAGAAAGCCACATCACGGTTACACATGTTGCTAGCATAAGAAACTATATTCAGAGCCCAATCCTATGCGTGTCTAGGAAATAAGTCCCATTACACTCAATGGGAGTTACTCCCAGGTAAGTATGGATAGAATTGCAGTCTGAGCCTCTTAATGCTCATATATTGCAATCATTTTACTAGAGTGACTGAAGGGGGCGGGCAGGAAGCACATGCAGTCCACACAGCTTGCCCCATGTTGTCTGTTAAGCACCTGGCTGAGCCACAGATCTGAATTCACACCTTATCTCTATTGATCCTTAAGAGGCAGTAAAGTGGAGAGTCTGGATTACAACTGGAAGGAGAAGTAGTGAGTTAGAACAAGTAAGTGTGGGCTGCAATCTAAATCCTTACTTGGGAGTAAGTCTCACTGAAGTCAATAGGACTTGCTTCTGAGCAGACATGCACAGAACTGCACTGAACCTGCACTGCACTGCACTGAACCTAGATGCCAGGCATTTGCTGCTATGAAAGGGTGCAAGGGTGGGTGGGTGACCACTGGGTTTTCTTTTTAGAATCCATTCCCTGTTCCTCTTTGCCTCAACCTTATAGCCCCATCCTCCCAGCATCACACTTTTGCCAACACATGGGTGGAGAAACCAGCTTATAAGGGCTTGTGGAAATGGGAGGGGGGGATAACAGGGTGTACACTTGGACGTGCCTACAGGCAGCAAAAAACCCCAACTCACTCACATCAAGTCAGAGACAGATGGAGGCTCTTTGCCCATCTCATTACCACCTGCACCACCTGATCAACAAGGACAAATTAGAAGGAATTAGCAGGGTTTAGCTAAGCCTGTGCTAACAATAAGGGGTAATTAACCACCAATCAGCCAGCCTGATGGAAGCTGGCTAGAGTGACCTATGGGGGCAGGGAGTACATATAGACCTACATACACACAAAAACTCCCAACATGCACACCTACCACGTACAACCAGCCAAGACCCATCTCCTGGATCCATATTTGCACCAGATCTAGTAAAGTTTTCCTGCAGATCCACCCTTGTACACACTCTGTACACAAGCTTCTGGCCTGTGCAAGAAGAAGCTTCGGAACAACAAAACCAGGCTATATTCTCTGTTACTTCTGTAATGCAAAAGTGCATCAAACCCTTGATTTAATGACCTATTGGGGGGAATGGGTGCCTGTTCCTGCCAAAAGTCTGCAAAATCCAAATGCACTGAAGTCAATGGAGAGGCTCATAAGCAAAATGTATATGACTAGTTATTAATGAAGAACAAAATGTCTATTGTTTCTGAAGTCTGTAAAATTGAGGGTTCAGTATATAGGTTATTTAATGGGGCTGAAGTTGGTTCCTGATCAGGGATGGGGACAAAATACGAAGTGGCTCAAAACATTTTTGACGGAAGAGTGGAGTGCAAACTATGGTTCCTTACCAAGTACTTCCATGCTGAAAAAGGAACTGGGAGTCAGAATCCAAACCAAACCTCATGATCACATGCATGTAGGGTGAATGACCTGTACCACGGGCCCCCAAATTCTACCCAGAACTGAGAGTTCAAAATTAGACACGGGGCAATGTGCATCCAGCCCTGAACAAATCATTGATGGCTGCAGTTGTGGGGGGGGGGGTGTTTCATACCAGTAGGGCAACTTTCAGGTTTCAAATGTGCCCTGCGCATCAGGATCATGTTCAGCTTTCAGAGTGGGGGAATTGCACATTTGAAAGATCTCCATGTTATAAAAAAAAAACCAGCAAAACTCTTCTGTGTACAAATAAGTAGCCCATCAGGGAGAAGAATTCTCTCCTGCTTCCTATCCTAACTTTTTTTCTTTCTTTACAGGAGAAAGCATTCCAACAAGCAACCCGACAAAGTTACCTGACTCTGCTGATTGTACAGCTTTAGCTCTTAAAGACGGACAGGGCCCCACCCTATCCCCCCACTCCCTCCATCAATCATCTCAGGCCAGACTGCTCCAAAGCAAGGAGTAAGGTTCAATGTCAACAAGAGTTTGCTTTTTGTATAGTTCTTTTTCAAGCAAGTCCTCCTGTTCTTCCTGATTTAAAAGGCATGGGACAGTTTCTCCCTTAGCCAGTCTGAAGGAGCCAGCAGACCATGCATGGGTCAGGCCTGGGCAATTAAGGCTGGGAGCTTTAGGAAAGGGAATACAGAAGTTCTAGATTCAGATTAATTTCTTGTTCTAGATTCAGATTTTGAGGTAAACAGACTCTGTGCGTTTATTTTTCACATTTTTCTGCCACCCCTCCTCCAAGGAGCTCAGGGTGGTGTACATAGTTTCTCCCCTCCTTTTGTCCTCACAACAATCCTGTGAGGTAGGTGAGGCTGAGAGATATTCCCTGCCCAAGGTCACCAAGAGAGCTTCATGGCTAAGCAGGGATTTGAACCTGGATCTTCCAGGTCTAAGACCAACTCCCAAACCATCCTGGTATCAACTCTGCAGAAATGGGGAGGGCGCAAGAGAGGAGAAAATCCTTCAATGCCATGCATCACATTTTTAGGGATCTAAAATCGTTTCCAATCCTGGACTATACAGATGAAGGCTAAATAGTGGCAGAGATACAAAGCAGGTGCAAGTAAGAGCACCTGGGGATAATAGAGCTTGGGTACCCAAAAGGAAACTGGGGGGGGGGGAGAGATAGCCTCACTAAATAGAGTGGTGGGTAATCATACACAGCTATGACAAATCCATGCCTTCTCCCTCCACCAGGCAAGGGGTGGCATTGAGCCAGTCCCAAGGAGCTCCCTGTTCCTGGCTCAGCATATCCTAGAGAAGATGTTTAATTAAGTTTAAGTGCTAGTGGGGTGGGGGAAAGAGTGAAGAGGAGAAAAGGGCAGTCAATGCAGCACAATCCACTAAAGAGCATCTGCTGCAGGGGGCCATTGTGGCTCCCATGTAAACCTGAGCCAGGGCCAGCTGGCAACTGGTCCTCAGCACCCACTCTGCACACCTACAATACGCTTTGCAAGGGAACCAAGCAGCAGAGTTGCAGCAGGAAGACAGCAACTAAGGAGTTAATCACAACTCTCTTGCTCCCTTCAGGGTCCTTTGTACACTTGGTGATTCACCCCAGCCCACCCCAACTCCCTTCTGGAAGAGCAAACATAGTGGAACTTTTCTAAATTCTCCAAATCTTTTTGATCTGGATGGGCAGATAAATTCAAAACTGCTGTTAAAATCTGGATATGCAAATGGTAAAAAAAAAAAAAATACAAATGTTCATGGTTTACATCAGGGGTGTCCAAAGTTTTTGGCAGGAGGGCCACATCATTGTGTGTGTGTGGGGGGGGGGGAGGGAAAAAAAGAATTAATTTGCATTTCAAATTTGAATAAATTTACATAAATGAATGTATTTGAGATGGAACTTGTATGAATGAGTGAAGGTCTTGCAATAGCTCAAGGACTATAAAAGGCCTTCCACAAAGCAAGGCTGGCCTTTCCTTCTCTGCCACTGCTGCATCACAGCAAGCAGTGGAGGCAGCCCTTGTCCCATAGCTCACACGAGAGGTCAAACATTGTGTCGGGCCAGCGCAGGCTCCAGGACGTCTCCAGAGGGCCAGAGGCTCATTGGAGACTGGGGGCTCCCTGAGGGCCGGATTGGGAGTCCCTGAGGGCCGCAAGTGGCCCCCGGGCCGGGATTTGGGCACCCCTGGTTTACATTCTCATTAAGAAGAAAAAAAAGCACAACTAATCGTTTTCCCAGGTTTCAGGTTCAAAATCCAAATGCAAAAAATGGGGAACAATCATATAACACTACAAGTTGGAAGGTGCCCTTGAGATCATGGAGTCTACTGGTATGGTCTCCTGCACAAACCTAACTGAAATGAATAGGAGCCAAGCAAGATCATTTTTATAGGGCTCACACAAGAACATCCTGGTGGAGTTATGTCTGTCTCTCACCATGTCACCATTGAGGACGCCCAAAATCCATGGCTTGAGACAGCAGCCTCATCTTAACTTGCGATATTCACCACACAAAATGATTCAAAGTGCCTTCCCTGGAGCTACTGCCCCATGTAAACAGGTCTACAGATAGGATGGAGTTCTGCCCAAATCAGAATCCAGATTAAACCCCTGGATGGAACAAAAAGCATTTCTGTACTCATGTTCTTGACCCACTCTAGAAACAGGATGGGGAGGTATAGGGCATCCTAAGGACATCCCTGGGCTATTCTAGGGCTGGGCTGCACCATCCCCACACTGCACCAGAAGCCTTCCAGCATTAAAGATAAGGGAAGCAAGCGCCAAGATGGACGCTCTACATCTTCCACATGTCACAAGGGGGAGGCCAAGGATTCAACCCAAGCACCACTAACCAGTTCTGGCTAAAAGGGGGAGCTCCATGGAGACCAGCCAAGGAAGTTTCTTTGCACCAAGAGACTAGGGCCCATAAGCTCATCTTGAAGACATGATTGTCCAAGTCATGGATTGAGAACTGGCTGAAGGCCAGGAAACAGAGAGTGGGTGTCAATCGGCAATTTTCACAATGGAGAGAGGTGAAAAGCAGTGTGCCCCAAGGATCTGTCCTGGGACCGGTGCTTTTCAACCTCTTCATAAATGACCTGGAGACAGGGGTGAGCAGTGAGGTGGCTAAGTTTGCAGATGATGCCAAACTTTTCCGAGTGGTGAAGACCAGAAGTGATTGTGAGGAGCTCCAGAAGGATCTCTCCAGACTGGCAGAATGGGCAGTAAAATGGCAGATGTGCTTCAATGTCAGTAAGTGTAATGCCCATTGGGGCAAAAAATCAAAACTTTAGATATAGGCTGAGTTCTGAGCTGTCTGTGACAGATCAGGAGAGAGATCTTGGGGTGGTGGTGGACAGGTCGATGAAAGTGTCGACCCAATGTGCAGCAGCAGTAAAGAAGGCCAATTCTATGCTTGGGATCATTAGGAAAGGTATTTATTTATACAGGTATTTATATACCGCCTTTCTCTGGTCGTCAGATTTCTCTGCAGACTTTAATTCAAGGCGGTTTACATAGGCAGGCTGTTCTAAACCCCCATAGGGATTCTTACAACTGAATAGTTCTAATCTTTCATAGAACTCCTCCTTCCAGCTGGATTCCTTCCTGCTCTGGCCTCTCTCTGGCCCTTCGCCTCCCACGCTCCACTTGAGATAACGTATTGAGAACAAAACAGCTAATATTATAATGCTGTTGTACAAATCTATGGTAAGGCCACACCTGGAGTATTGTGTACAGTTCTGATCGCCGCATCTCAAAAAAGACATAATGGAAATGGAAAAGATGCAAAAGAGGGCAACTAAGATGATTGCTGGGCTGGGGCACCTTCCTTATGAGGAAAGGCTATGGCGTTTGGGCGTCTTCAGCCTAGAAAAGAGACACCTGAGGGGGGACATGATTGAGACATACAAAATTATGCAGGGGATGGACAGGGTGGATAGGGAGATGCTCTTTACACTCTCACATAACACTAGAACGAGGGGACATCTACTAAAATTGAGTGTTGGGAGAGTTAGAACAGACAAAAGAAAATATTTCTTTACTCAGCGTGTGGTTGGTCTGTGGAACTCCTTGCCACAGGATGTGGTGACAGCGACTGGCCTGGACGCCTTTAAAAGAGGATTGGACAAGTTTCTGGAGGAAAAATCCATTACGGGGTACAAGCCATGATGTGTATGCGCAACCTCCTGATTTTAGAAATGGGCTATGTCAGAATGCCAGATGCAAGGGAGGGCACCAGGATGAGGTCTCTTGTTATCTGGTCTGCTCCCTGGGGCATTTGGTGGGCCGCTGTGAGATACAGGAAGCTGGACTAGATGGGCCTATGGCCTGATCCAGTGGGGCTGTTCTTATGTTCTAAGTGTGCTTGATTCTCACATAGATACAAGAACTTTCATATGATGTATGGGGGCCCTCTGCACAGTAATGCTCAAATGTATGAGAACTGAGGTTGCCTCCATGCAGTACTAATGCGGGCAGTACTTCCTAGTGTGGCAAGTGTGCCTCAAGCAGCAGGCATGAGAATGGGCTTAGAGTAGATCCTCCTTCACTGTCCTCAACCTGGAGAGGAAGACAGTTTGGGTCACTTCCTCTACCACAGCAGAGGAAACCTCCATACTTTTAAAATTAAAGGATTTAAACTGTTAAAAAAATGAAATGGGAAGTTGATATGCCCATGACTGCTGCCCAAATGCTCCCCAGAGGTTCTCATCTTTCCATTTTCTAAGCTTTTAAAAAATAACAGTTGTGTTCCCCCCCATCCCATCCACTCCAAAAAGGACTGTGGCTCAGAGAAGGGGAATTTAACACTCTCGCTTGCATTATGGTCCTAATCCAGACTGGGGCCCCAGAGCTATTTCCCCAGGAAGGAACCTGCTACAGGTAGAAGTAGCAATTTCCCTCCCAGGGCAAACAGCAGCATCAGGGATTCAATCTGGATCAGAACCACAGCATGTAGTGTTGGATCAACTCTTCCCCAAGGCACAATCCCAAATGCAACCCTATAGCTGTAGTTTTTGGGTTTTTTTTTTTTTTTTTTTTTTTTGCAAAAACAAGAACACTGAATATCACATCTAGTCTGATCCTGAAACAGGAAAAATATAGAAGGAGGCAAAGTTTTAAGTTTGTCCCTCCCCCCCCCCCCCCAAAAAAAAAACCTGCCCACACGCACAAAAGTTCTGTACAAAAACCAGGAATTTTGAGTTGACTACCTGGTTACATTGTCCCCTCACTCCAATGGAAGCTTTCAGTCCAATCAACCAGCAACCTTCTTCTGCTAAACTACAGAGGCCCTAGTCTGTAAATCTAGTTGGTGACCAAGAACAAATTGAGCATCCGATGTCCATAAGACGGACAGACGGACGGAAGCTTACTTTCATACAGACAAGAGTTTCATAGAGAACGACTTGCTCAAGGAAGCCACAATGGCTCCAAGCAACATTCCAAGCGGAACCAATGATAACAGCCCCAAGAGTTTTAAGAAGGACTGTAAAGCAGTCTCTGGGTATATAGCAGGGGAACCCCAAGATGACATAAAGAATCCTTATCCAACCACAGCCTCCAAATTTACCTCCAATTTGCTAGTAAAAGAACACATTAGTGGCTCCCAAACCATGCGCCGTGGCACCTGAGGGTGCCGCAATAAACTCACAGGGGAGCTGCAGGATGTAGGACGCAGGATGTCCCCAACAGCCTCTTCTTCCCAGCTCTCCCAGGTGCACCCATCTTGGATTACATGAAAACTGCACAATCCAAGATGGAGACACCCAGAAGCGTAGGAAGGTCACTGTGAAAGAAGGTGCCATGAACACAGTAAGTCTGGGAACTGCTGGAGTATAGGGATGGTCAGTGAAGGAAGGAGACTGGTGTGAACACACTGCATTTTTCTCAAGAATCATTCCAGTATGCAGACAAAGCCTGTGCTTAAAATCTCAAGCACCAAATTTCAGGCTGCAGGTTTGCCGTGACATCACCATGGCTAGAAACAGGTTGCCTTAAGTGTGACTCTATCATAGAAAGGCAAGATCTAAATCATGGCATGTGTAAGTAAATAAGAAAGTTGGCTCTTGTCCTTTTCTCCCCAGATGTCTGGGACTTGCTGGGGCTTCCTGGTGTTGACAGGGAAGTGCCCATGCCCAGAGGCTCTCACTTCTCAGAATCTCAGAGTATTCTAAGCTGCAAGTAGGTTCCAGGCAAGCCCTGGTGAGCATCCAAGTTCACATTAAGCCCCAAACAAAAAGGAAAATAGTCACTGCAGGAGATAAACTAGCTCCCTTTCCAGCCATTTAAACACCCCTCCCCTCTTAACATGCAACCGCCTGGCTGGCTCTCAGTTCCCACCATCCCTGCACCCAGCTAGGATTTTTCCTGCTGACTCAGGGCTTTCACAGCTGCAAAACAAGCCGCGGCCAAAGTCCAGGGCTGAGAGGGGGCCAGGCTGCACCTGGACACAGACTTGCGGCCAGAAGAGGGTGTGCGCACGGCAGGGGAGCCTTGGTGGGATACTGTACCGTGGCATGAAACAGAGACCCATACACACAAGGGAGCAGCAACGTGGGGCTTTGGCGACGTGGGTGGGAGCATTTGCATGCTGCAACAGAAGAACAGCTAGGGGCAACTGAAACAATGCATGTGCCTATAATAAATCTTGGAGATTATAAACAACAGAGCAAAGAGAGGAGGCCGCAGCTCAGTTGGTTATGAGGTTGCAGCCCAGCGTTACTGGCAGGGATGAGACTGGATGATAATTTGTAACAGGATTTTTCCCCCTGAGCGAGAGGGAAGTATAAAATGACTTCTGCGTTACGTCTACTGCTTGTCCCTTCTTCAGAGAATTTCTGTTTCCATTTTTTGAAGTTTCTAGATCTTAAGGTTGTAAAGACAAATTCCAGAATGAATGGTCAATGCCTGTGGACATTTTTGCATACAAAGCCCATAATGATATCTTCAAACTGGGCAAATGGCAAAGAATCAGGAACGGGGGGCCATAATTCAGGTGGTGCATGCAGATGACTACAGGTTCAGTCCTTGGTATCTAAGTATGGCAGGAAAAGACGCTTGCCTGAAACTTTGGAGAGCGGCTGCCATCTAGGATCCATAATACTGAGCTAAACGGACCAATGACCAGACTTGGTAGAAGGCAGCTTCATAAGTTCAAAAGTGCATGTTTGACTTAAAATAAAACCAGCAATTAACTGGACAAACATTAACTCAAAATGCAGTAATATACAGTATAATTATAAATATTTATATTGGCCTTACTATACCCTCAAAGAGCTTCTGATACATTAGCTCAATATCAACCATTTCAACAACCCTACCAGGATGGCCACTATCATTCTTCTCCCTAGCAAAATGCATGTTAATTATGATGAATGAGTTGTGTTGGAGGGAGTGCTTATACATCACAAAGGCCTGGGGGGGGGGTTGCTTTGCATTTCTGTGATGTGTAGAGACAAAGATGTTAGGGCAAGTTTGTGCTTCTCTCCTGTGTAGCACCAATACAAAGAACAGAATGGCAAGCATTCACTTATATGGGATTTGGGGGGGGGGGGTAATGTCAGGAATATACCATTGGGTTCAGTTTAAACTTTCTCTCTGCCTCTAAGTGGCAATGTGCGGCGGCAGTGAAGAAGGCCAATTCTATGCTTGGGATCATTAGAAAAGGTATTGAGAACAAAACAGCTAATATTATAATGCCGTTGTACAAATCGATGGTAAGGCCACACCTGGAGTATTGCGTCCAATTCTGGTTGCCGCATCTCAAAAAGGACATAGTGGAAATGGAAAAGGTGCAAAAGAGAGCGACTAAGATGATTACGGGGCTGGGGCACCTTCCGTATGAGGAAAGGCTACGGCGTTTGGGCCTCTTCAGCCTAGAAAAGAGATGCCTGACGGGAGACATGATTGAGACATACAAAATTATGCATGGGAAGGATAAGATCTATTATTATTATCTATAATTATATATAATTATCTATTATAATAATTATTATTTTATCTTGTTTTAATTGTTTTAAGTGTTTTGTATTTTTAATGTTTCTCTGTTGCCTTGTATTTTAACCTGATTGTTAGCCGCCTTGGGTGCCCTTTGGGGAGAAAGGCGGAACATAAATCGAATAAAGTGGATAGAGAAAAGCTCTTTGCACTCTCACATAACACCAGAACCAGGGGACATCCACTAAAATTGAGTGTTGGGAGGGTTAGGACAGACAAAAGAAAATATTTCTTTACTCAGTGTGTGGTTGGTCTGTGGAACTCCTTGCCACAGGATGTGGTGATGGCATCTGGCCTGGATGCCTTTAAAAGGGGATTGCACAAGTTTCTGGAGGAAAAATCCATTATGGGTTACAAGCCATGATGTGCATGTGCAACCTCCTGATTTTAGAAATGGGCTATGTCAGAATGCCAATCCAAGGGAGGGCACCAGGATGCAGGTCTCTTGTTATCTGGTGTGCCCCCTGGGGCATTTGGTGGGCCGCTGTGAGATACAGGAAGCTGGATTAGATGGGCCTATGGCCTGATCCAGTGGGGCTGTTCTTATGTTCTTAAGTGTCTTCAAACATTTAGAATAAATTCCGTGCATATGAAGCCACAGTGCTTAAGGCCACTCACCCATGCATTATGTCCACTAGGCCACATCAAACCTCCCTATGTGATCATCTTTAAGGGCTACCCCAGTCAATTTCATTTCCCTGCCACAAGGCAGGATTTCCTCATACCTGAGCCTTATAGTTAAACTCCTTTCTTCTAAATACTTGGTTGTTCAGCACTCTTTACTGATAGCTTTTGCCAACTGCTATGCAAATACATATAAGAAAATTGGATTCCATCTGCATCATACATCCGCATAAATAAGCACTCCGAAAGCTCAAAGTCAGTTAAGGCTGCAATCTTATGCACATTTTCCTGGGAGTAAGCCCAACACAATGGGGCTTACTTCTGAATAGATATGCACAGGATTGTGCCAAAAGACTAGAATCCTTGCACATTTACCTAGGTGAACATACACTGAACAATGTCACTTACTTTTGAACACACATACATATATAAAATACAAATGCCTCTTTTATTCTCAAGAATCTTGGACAGGCATGACATTCAATAATCCAACTCAGACAATCCTTTAAAGATTTGTCTGAAGCCATAAGGCCTAGGCAGCCATAAGGCTGCATTGTTTTTTTTTAATTTTCTGAATGAACTCAGAAGTCAGAAAATCCACAAATTAAGCACAGAAAACTGTGCTTAGATCTGGCAATAAGATGGTTTGCAGGAAGGCAACTCACTTCAATTAGCAGGGAAGTCACCCAACAGAGCAAATGAAGGGTCAAAGGGACAAAGACAAGGTGGCGGGAGGTGGAGGATGACTGGCCATACCACAGCACTTCTGAGAAAGGCTAAGGGCAGGGGTGTCAAACACATTTCATACAGTGGGGAGAATAGCATTCATGGCAGTTGCTGAGTGGTGGAAGTGACATCTTTAAGCAAGAAGTGACATAATTGAGCAGGTGATGACCAGGAAAAAGCACTTTGTCCTCACCTAGGAACTCATTAGCTGCAAATCACAGAAGAGAAAACATGTAAATCTTGATAAAGTAACTACAAGTCAGTGACCTGATGATGCCTCTGAGAAGGCAAATGCTACTCTGTGATGTATTAGATGCAGCAACTTCAAAATGGTTAGGGAAATATATTCAAAGTTGGTACTATGTTATGCTCTTATGAATAATAATCCTTTAAGTTTTGTAAATGCAGCCCCTTAAACTGGACTATTAAATGATGGTGTGACCACAGTATTTGTTCTTATTTATTTTGCAAAAGTTGTAATGACAAGAGAGGATAATATCTCTTCTTTAGAGGAAGAAGGTCCTGCAGCTTTGAAGGAGTAAGAAAAAAGACGGGCTGAGAAAGGGCTCAATTGATTGTACTGCTACGGATGAGGACTAGAAGGAGAGAACTGTGCAAGCATCGGCTATGCGGTGGTATTCTTGATTGGTGGGGACACTAGGTTTGAATGGTGGATGGTTTGTGGGGTGAGTCTGCTTTCTGCCAGGCACAGTGCTTTTTATGAGTGTGAGATGAGAGAGGCAATTTGCGGCTGCCATGGGGCAATGCCAGCGCCTCCTTCAGGTGCTTTAGCAGGAAAGGACATGGCACTAGGAGTCTTTGAAAAGAGAGGAGAGGTGTGTCACAAGGCATCTTCATGTGGACTGGCTAAAGAGCTTCTGTAGGCTATATCAGACCTGCAGGCCTAATGCTTGACATGCGTGGTTTAGGGGCTCCTAACACATAAGAGATGGAATACTGGGTCTGCATTTGTAGGCATGTAGCTTCCAAGGTTCCAAAAACAATGTGACCCCTGTGTATGTATGCCATGATTGTGTGAACTGCAGAATGTGGTAGTAAGCTTCTGAAAACTTCAATTTCCTTCCTTTAAAAGAAAAAAGAAAAAAGCAAGTCCTTAGTCCATATAACTGCAAATCTGTGGCTGAGAATCTTTGGATAACACTTACTGGAATTTCAGAAGCCACGTGGTGGCCAAATAAGATTTCTGGGATATGGCTTCAGGGTCCTGCATAGCTTCTTATGCCTTTCCATGACCAGCAAAAACTACAAGTTCATAAGAAGCTGAAGGAGTTGAACTATGAGGCTCAGGTAGGAGGGGATCCTGCCTTGTGGCAGGGAAGTGAAATTGACTGGGGCAGCCCTAAAAGATAATCACATAGGGAAATCTGATGTGGCCTAACGGTCATAATGCATGGGTGAGTGACCTTAAGCAAATCGCTTTATCACATCAAATCATTGGTCCACCCAAGTCGCTTGCTGTCAGTGGCAGAGCCTCTCTGTGGTGTCTGACAGGGCTCTTTCCCACCCTACCTCACAATGCCAGTGATTGAACTTGCCTGGGACCCTCTGCCACAGACAAGATGCTCTACCAGTGAGCTACTGCCCCCCCCCCCCACAACAAGTATATAGTATTGCAAAGTATGATAAATTATGTCAATGCAGAATTAATCTTTTCTGGGTGAAGAATTTAGATTGCCACAGAATTGTAAATGGTTTTTAAAAGAGAGGAATACACACAACATTGTCCACAGTTTATCCAGAACAAGGCTGATAGCACAGGGAGAAAAAAAACTACATATATACAGAAGAGAGATGACAAACTCTAGCTGAGCAGCTGCACGTCCTGTGGCATCTTGAAGACTAAGACTGTTTGCATTTGCACATATCTGTCTCTCTCTCTCTCTCACACACACACACACACATATGGATGGATGATGGAAAAGGAATCGAATTGCGCATTCTCATCATGCACTGATTTAAGCACAGACCAATTTAAGCCTCACATGAGAAAATGCCCTCTTTGATTGCAGCAAGAGCCTTCAAAGGGAAGAGTCTACGTCATCAAATACTCAGTTGGAAAAAGGGTCTGGAGCGCCAATTGCATGAGGACGGGCTGGACGACCCAATCATGAAAGGGGAATAAGGTAGGGTAGGTGGGTTTCAAATCTTTTTCAAGATTTGAAAGATTTCAAATCTTTTTGAAAGATTTACTCTTTCATCAGGAAAAAGATTGCCTCTGCAGTTGCTGCTTGTCCTTATTGAAAGTGGCATCCTATGCATTTTCTAATAATGGCACATTTCATGATGAGGAGCTATAAATGATCAAACTTCACTCTCTCTCTCTCTCTCTCTCTCTCCCTCACACACACACACACACACACCATAGAGGTAATGTAATGTAAAATGGCACAAAAGCTTTTCTCTGGAGTTCATGTTCTCCAGTACTAAAAGCCAGTGAGCTAGAGTAGTTAGGGTCAGACTAGGATTAAGTGTGTGAGTTCATGAGACCACATGCAGTCATGAAGCCTAGTGAATGATCCTGGGCCAATCACGCTCAGTTTAGCTTACCTTACTGGGATACTGTGAAGATAAGGAGCCGGGAGGAAGAGAACCATGTATGCCACCCTGAGGTGCTCGGGGGGAAGGAGCTCCCTGCATTAGAGAGGTGGGGAAATCTCCACAGTTTTTCCAAGGCTGTCCTGCTCTGTTAGAGATGGTTCTGGATACATAGTCAGTCATAATGGCAAAGGGCTGGCCAGATGACTTCATGACAGCCCTTCCAACCCTCTGGTCTCATAAGCTTCTTAATCAGGTGGGGAAATTACTCTTCCCTTTCCCAATCTTGCTTCATTAATGGAACACTTGCAGAGAGCAGCGTGATTCAGGCCATCAGGCAGCACCCATGTGGCAGACGGGGGAGGGAGAAAGAGTCTCAGGGAATGGTGTTAAGCGACCTGCATGGGGATTCAGCCCTGCTTAGGTTTAATCCAGAGAACACTTTGCGGCGGGGAGGCACAACAAAAGCTGATTACAAAAAAAGAAATAAAATAAAATCAGCAACATCTGGCAGAGGGGGTGAGCGTCAGGGTCAGGGGGCAGAGAGGCTGGGCTTAAAGATGTGCTTGCATGATCATGCAGATGTGTTGGGGGGTGGCTGCATTTGCAAGCAGAGCTGTACTCAGAGACTTGCTTTTGCTAAATATATTTAGTTAAGAAGCTTATATCCCACCTTACAGTCCCAAAACAAGTTCTCATGACGGCTTATGCAAAAAAGGAACATTAATAACCAATTGAAAAACCAACTGTTTTATGCCCCCAAATCAACCACATATCATCGAGGTTGACCTATACAAGGTGTTTTTCACCACCGTTAATGTAAATTAAAGTCACTTTTGGGGCCCCTCCAGGATTAGGGGCCCTGAAGCTTAAGCTTAATTAGTTTCATAGTAGTTCTGCCCCTGCCTACTACCCAGCGCACTGTACAGGATTCAGGGCATGGGGTAAAGCCAACACTTGATACACATGGGGCACTGGTAGGCTTGCAGGGACACTCTGTCTTCCAATGTGAACTGAACTCTCTCTCTCTCTCAGCTGTGCATTTCAGGGGGTATAGTAATGGAGGAAAAGCTGTCACTCCAGGAAGTTTACCTGCCATTACTGATCTTCTCACAGAGGCGCTCCCAGAACACAGTTTGAAAAAAACACAGCCATAGAATTCCAGGGCACACAGGAAGAAGGGACTTCTGCAGATACTCTGGCCCCAGGGAGATCAGGGCTTTAAAAAGGTCAAATCTAACCAGCACACTGAATTGAGCCTGCCAACTGACTGGAAGCCAAGTTTCCTCCTGGAAGTACATGCAATAGGCACTCTCCGTGACCAGTTTCAGTTAGCAAGTTATAGCCTGCCACCGTTTGGACCTGCTGAAGTTTCTGATGAGCCCTTCAGAGGTGGCCTGCACAAAGCCTGTTGCAGCAATCTGACCCAGAAGTTACCAAGAGCTAGTATTACAGTGGCCAAATCCTTGTGCACTTTTGTTCATGCATGCACTTTCACGATGGCAACCTACATGGATGTATGCTGGAGGGAAAATGTACGTTTTAGCACCTTGACCACACTCTAGGACCAAGGATCCTGGTTTTGGAAGCCATTTGTTTCTAACATAATACAATTAAAATGGAAGAAAATATTTATTCAGTTCTCCCATTTGTATTTCACCTTTCACCATCCTCTGCAGTGGGTTGCAAAGCTGCTGGTGGAGCTGGAGGCCTCTACTGGCCCAGAGTCCCACTCTAAAGGCCTCCAAGGGCCTCAGAATGGCCCCCAGAAGCCTTGTCCAGTTTTTGGAAGCAAACTAGAAGTGGCTTACAGATGCTTCTGAGTGGCTGCATGCAGAGTGGATTGCTGGGCTGGGAGAGGCCTCCGGATGATGATGATGATGATGATGATGATGATGATAATAATAACAGGTATTTATATACCGCCTTTCTTGGTCTTTATTCAAGACTTTATTCAAGGCGGTTTACATAGGCAGGCTTTATTTAAATCCCTTATTAAATAGGGATTTTTACAATTTCAAAGAAGGTTCTTTCTTTCAAGAACTACATTCAAGGTGTTTCATTCCGATCTGGCTTCACATTCTGGCCTCCATCCTCCCACGCTCAGAGCAGATGGAATAGCTCAGCTTCAGCTTGTCAGCTGCTTCAAGGTTGCACGGTGCTGGTGGCCTCGAACTGGCGACCTTGTGGATGTTATCTTCAGGCAGACGGAGGCTCTACCCTCTAGACCAGACCTCCTGCCCTTCAGTAAGTACTTCAGTTACTTACTTCAGTAAGTTACAGGGTCTCCAGAATGGCTCCTCTTTGGAGCCAAAGCAGCACAAGGATGGGTGGGAGGGCCCAGATTGTGACCTAGCAATGCGACCTGACCCACACTTTGAGAAGCGCTACTATACACACTTTCTTTAAACCCAATTGGGCTTACATCTGACTAGATATGCATAAGACTGTGCTCTTAAGTATACTTCCCTCTGCGAGAGTACTTTCAAAAGAGCCTTTCAAAGAACAGAAGAGTCAGGTCTTGTGATGCAAGAGATAATGTACACAAACTACTGGAAATTCCACCACATCTGCCTTTAAAACTGTGTGCAGTCAGCAAAACACTGCACCTATCTTAAGGTATTTCTCTAAAGAAGTGTTTCTCATAATTCAGGTAGCTCAGAAAAGTGTGAACTAAAATGGGAGGCCCACTTTCAGGAGTGATTTTTAGAGCTCACTCCCTGTACGTTCTTCATGAGCATCATTCTAAGTAAAAAAGAGGTAAGTCTGAAACAGTGACTTATACAGAGACACAATGGGCAACCTCCTCACAGAGTTGGCATTTCTGATGCAGCTCTGTTTTCAGATTGAATGACCCATTCTCACTTGATGCATGCAAAGATATGGCAGAATTACTGGGCACTCCTGATGGAGGTTGATTGGAAGGCATCAAAGGTCAGAGCAATCCATCATGCAGAGACAGCAGACCGCCCAGCCTGTGGGTCCGTGCCATCAGCTCAGAGGAGACTTTCATTATTTAATGCATTTCTTGCAACACGCCAGCAATTCACTCACTGCACCCTAGTGTGTCTTGACACATAATGTGGGAACTGTTGCTGTACATCCACAAAGACTAGAATACCTACTTAAAAAACCTTTATTATTTAAAGATATGAAATCTGAGCTAGGTAGTTTCATAAGGAAGCCAGGATTTCCAAAAGAGAGTTCTCAACAGGCCTGCCAAACTATAGCTCCAAAGGTTCCCCACCGAAACTTAAAACTAGCTGATATTTGTAGCATACACACATTCCTGAACTATGGGTTTTCACCAAGGCCTCTGAAGCTGCATGAGGGGGCTAGATTTACCACTCACTCCAAAACTAGAATTTCAAGAGCCTTATGAAGACACTGACACCATACTCAAACTAGTCTAAGGCTGCAATCTGACTGCATACTCTGGTGATGTTTTTCTCAGTGGGTCAGGACCCACTAGGTGGGTCGCGATCCAATTTCAGATGGGTCCCCATTCATTTCAATATTTTATTTTTAATATATTAAACTTGATGCTACCATGGTATGTGACTGCATTTGGGGAAATGTTACAGATGTGTATGTACATGCTTTTAACAATGATAGTCAATTGGGCTTAGTCCGGAATAAGTGTGAATAGGATTGCAGTTTAGGATTGTTAAAAATGTCCTGCTTTGTCTAGATTGTCATTCAAGTGGGTCTCAGTGCAAAAGGGGAACTGTCACACATTGGAGGGGGTTCCATATCATCCTTTACACAGAGAAGATCAGAGCATCAGTCAGTGGTGAGTGAAACAGGTTGAAATCAATTCTGAGAAACAATCTTGAAGGTAAGGCAGGCACGGAGAGGCGAGCAGGTAGTGAAGCTGGGAAACCAAGGGACACTTGCTCAGTAAACAAAACTTGGCGGGGTCATGGTAGCAAAGTAGAATGAGGAAGAACACCTGAGATCAGAATGCAGAGGAGCTCAATTGCAGGAAGGCTGTTGACAGAAAGGCAAATGATATAGGGACGAGAATGGGAAGATCTGATCACAACAGAGGAGGACAAGGCAAAAGTGTCCATAAAGCTGCAGGCTGCCTCCTGAAACATCTATGGTTTCAGGAGTGGCTAGAGTGGTTCTCTGGGGTTAGTCCACCCACTGCAGATGACCCGTCTCACAGCATTATTTGCTGACCGGAAGCCTGGCTCCTGCACAGGGTGTACACTTTATGCATGCTCAATTGTGCAGAGGTACGCATGCCTGTTTTTGCACATGTGCCAACAGGTGAACACACTTTGGCATATACTGCAACATGTTTGCATGAATGCCAGAGAGCATAACAGAGTCAAATGCGCACCTGCTCTGTGCAAGTTGGCCTTGGCCTTTTAAAGTGTGAACAGCAGCAAGGGAAAATTAAATTCAGTCTCCCTATTTGCAGAAACTGTGTCATCTCTCAGTGTCCATCTTTTTTTTAAATTATTATTACAGGCTGCACGAACAACCAGATGTCTGTCCAAGTAGGACTATGTGTCCAGTGAGTGAACACATTTTAGGAGCTTGGTCTGAAATGCACAAAAAATTATCAAAAGATGCTTTTCAGACATATCTGAAAAAGCAGGCTCTTACCTATGAAATCCCAAATCAAGGGGATTTATCTGGACCATCACAACTATGGAGATTTTAGTCTGCAATAAAAGGTTTGGGTAATTAACTGCAACGTGAACTCTATGAAAAACCACCCAGAGAGTTTGGACTTGCTTTTTATTATTGTTTTCATTTGTACCTCTTCAAAACCATGAGGCCTACACACTCAAAATCTCTGGGTTCTTGTGCAAGTTAAAGATTCTAAGAAATGACAGTGCACTGGCAAAAAGGCCAGACTTTTGTGCATGGACACATGAATCCTGACTGCCTTTTGATCTAAGGTCTTGACCAATGGAAATCCTGCATAGGGAAACCAAGCTAGGTAGATCTAAAATAAGGGAATGAGTAAACATGCAAAGGAATAAATAACTACCTGTGTGAAAATGGGTGTTGAAACGAACGTGCAAATTAACGTGTGCCTGTTCCCTGGGTGTGTGTGTCCCCTGAAGAGGATCTATCTTGAGCCCCTCCATTACTAAACCCAACTGGAATCCAAATTATTTAGGGACAGCAGCTGTTGAGACTGCCAGCAGCTCTGGTTTGGACAGAGGATGCCACTAAGATGACATAAGCAAAAGGAAACGGACCAGTCCCTGGAGTGGAAGAGACACTGAGTCACTCACAGTGCCTGTCCCCGCAACAAATCCACAGCCTGGGGTTACCCAACATTATCACGTCAGGTTTTGAGAAGGAGAGTCCAAGAACATGGAGGCACTGGGGAGGTCAAGCTAGATGAGTGTCCAAGAATGCCTCTCCCTGCTACACACTCCTATCGGGGACAAGCTATTGTGAAACTGACACGTCTCCTTGTAAGAGATGAAAAGAGACACCACAATAAAAAAACAAAACAGCCAACCATGTAGCTGGCTGGCCTGCACATTCCTCTGTTTCCAAGAGCATCGAGCAAAAGAGGAACTCCCTCCTCTTGAGCCTGTGACAAGCAGACCGAAGATTGATCCGGAAAACAGCTGACCTATATCTGGAGGTCATGAACTGACGGGATAGGGCTCTATGCTTATGCTGCCATGAGTCAAGGCATGGTGGGGGAAGGAATCGATCCTCTGGATTCAAAGGCCAAGCTTTCCAGACTCTAACTTTCAACAGCAAACACAGTAAATATCCAAGATGCCCAGAAGCCATATTCTGCTGTGTTGTGCGACTCGAAAAGGATTAGAAAATTGATTTTTTTCAGTCACTAGCTCTCTTGTGAGTACCCCAAAATTTTGCTCCCTCTCAAATCTGGCTGATGGCAATTTTTGCAAAAATCCAAAGCTTGCATACAATTATAGTGGGCCAGCAATGCCCACGGATTCAGAACACAAAGATTTCATCATCTGTGGGTTCTGAACCCACAGATGGACCCACTAAAGACCTCCCAGACAAGGCCAGAACCTTGTTTCAATCTCATCTGGGTGACTTTCTGAGGCGTGCAGAGGCTATACACAGCCACGCACGGCCTCAGAATGCTGCCCAGAGTCTTTTTAAAATGAACCTCTGGTTTTTATCGAAAGCAGGTTCACTTTAAAGACTACAGGGGGCATTCTTAGGCCCGCAGAGGCCACCGGAGGCCTCTGTGGGACTCCAAAGGGCTCCAGATGCAACTGGAACCTTGTTTTGGTTGCGTTCAGAGACTCCAAGTGACCCAAATCCATGGATTTCAATATCCATGGACCAGTATCTGCAGGGGTTCCAGGAACAGAACCCCCATAGATAACAAGTGCTGCCCTGTATATCAACCTCACCTGGTCTAAGAAACATCATATCTCACCCAATTTGTCTCTCTTATTGTTTGGAACCAATACACACTCCCATACCCATATAGTCACACAGTGGCAATCTTGGTTCTGGTACCGCATGGGGCCAGGACTACAGGCTGCCGCCCCTCCTCACCAGTCGAGCTTCCACCCCCACCCACCCCCACCCCTGCCTCCCTTCTGGAGGCTCAGGGAGGCTGAGCACACCATCCCTCTGAAGGTCTTGTAAAGGGTGTTTTCATGCCCTTAGAAGGCATTCTGAGGGCTGGGGAAACTTCCCCAGCCCTCAGAAAGCCTGCTAAAGGCTTAAAAGTGTCCTTTCTGGTTTTCTCTGTGAAACCAGAAGTGATGTTTTTCATCCCTCCAAGGCCTTTACAAGAGTTTCTGAGGGTCGGGAAGGCAGGCATTCTGGGTTTATCATCTACAGCTCAGACCCCATCAGCCTATATGATTTTTTTCGCCCCAGTGTGCATCACTTTACTCTTACACAGTGAATTGTTCTTTGTCATTTGGGTTTCCCACTGGAAATCCTTTCGGAGCTCTTCAAGTCTGCTTTGGTTTTTGCCAACATGCATGGTTTGATCTCATGTGAAAGCTTGAACAAGTTAAAAAGTACCAGGTCCTTGAAGAAGCCCACTTCTTACTCCTCTCCACAATGAAAATTTCCCATTGATTCCTACTCTCTAAGAACATAAGAACAGCCCCATAGGCCCATCTAGTCCAGCTTCCTGTATCTCACAGCGGCCCATCAAATGCCCCAGGGAGCACACCAGATAACAAGAGACCTCACCCTTGCATCTGGCATTCTGACATAACCCATTTCTAAAATCAGGAGGTTGCGCATACACATCATGGCTTGTACCCCGTAATGGATTTTTCCTCCAGAAACTTGTCCAATCCCCTTTTAAAGGCGTCTGCTTTAGGGCGCAATCCTAACCAACTTTCCAGCACTAGCATAGCTGTGCCAGTGGGGCATGTGCCGCATCCTACACTTGGGGGACAGTCACAGAGGCCTCCTCAAGGTAAGTAAACGTCTGTTCCCTTATCTTGGAGTTGCGTTGTCCTTATGTCAGAACTGAAAAGTTCGTTAAGATTGAAGCCTATATCAGTTACCAACCCATAAAAGAACTTGTTCATGACTGTTATGTTTCCTCAAGAGTCTTTCTGTATGAAAGGCTTCTTGAAAGACCAAGTATACAGTATCAACTGGAATGCCTCTATCTAAATGCCAGCTGACACGTTACAAAGAAGTCTAGAAGGTTAGTGAAGCAGGACTTACGTCTGCAGAAACCATGCTGATCCTCTTTCAGCAGGGGTTGTTCTTCTGATTGCTTCTCTCTAATTTTTGTTGTCCACCAATTTACCAAAAGTAGCCATTAAGCTGACCAGCATGTAATTTCTCAGATCCCTTTTTAAATATTGGTGTTACATTGACTCCTTCTCTGGCACAGAGACTGACTTAAAGGACAAGTGACTAACACTAACATTTTTGTTAGGAGATCAGCAGTTTCACTACTGAGTTCCTTAAGAACTCTTGCATGGATGCCATCTGGACCCAGTGATTTGTTAATGTTTAATTTGCCAACACACTCTAGAACCTCACACCTTGTCACTTCCATTTCATTCAGTTCATCCATCCTTGAGAAGCTCAATTCAGGCAATGTATCTGCCCTACATCTTCTGTTAAGATAGATGCAAATAATTAATTCAGCTTCTCTGCAACTCCATATCCTCTTTAACCTTCCCTTTTATTTCCTGCTTTTTAATGGTTCAATCCTCTCCCTGGCAGGTTTCCTGCTTTTGATGAATTTAAAGAAGTTTTTATTGTCTGCCTTGATGTTTTTAACCATGCACATATAGTGTCTCGTCCTCCCCCCCTCCTTATTTTTTGGCAACCCTTACTGTCAAGTTACATTTCTTTTGCTACAGTCTGTGTTCCTTTTTGTTCACCTCATCTGGGCAAGACTCCCATTTCCTAAAGAAAGCCATCCTGCCTTATACAGCATCCTTGACTCCACACATGTGCCACGCTGGCATCCTCCTGAATCTGGTGGCGCTTTTCATACTTTGATATATATGTTTTCAACTGACCTTCTGTTTTTGTACTTTTAAATAACCTCCATGCACTCTGGAGAGATTTAACCCTCTTGACTTTCCCTTTCAGCTTCCTTTTTCTAGTCCATACTTGCAGAAGTCTCATCTTTTGAAGTCAAATGTGCCTCTCTGTTGGACTGTCTCAAAAACTTTCGAGTTATATATCTATATGGTGCATTAAGAATTATGTTGAGTTATGGTCATTGTTCCATATCAGTTCAGCAACACTTCCATCTTACACCAGGTCTTGGGCACCATGGAGTGCTATGTCTAAGATCACTCCACTCTGTTCAGTTCCAAGACCAAGGATTCTCAGGCAGTCGTTTCATGAACCTTGCATGTACATGCATCTTAATGCCTCCACGTCTGATTGGGCGAGACACCTAGGCGTAGGAGTATGCATGTCCTTAAACATCTATGAATGCTGGGTTTTTTTAAAGCCTACAAAACTCACTACTCCCATGAGTTATGACCACATTTAACATGTCTGCTGCTAGCAGACATGTTAATTCAATTCAAACTGGAGTTTAAAACCCTCATTTCTTGCAACAATCAATGTGTGGAAGAGCCTTCAGTTGGATTGTGAAAATCTATATTTCTCTCTTTTTCTGTCTGTCTCTACATGTGAAGTCCCAACCTACTACCCAGAAAAACAGGAAAAATGGCTTTTCTACAAAAGTTGTGACTTGCTGCCTCCCCCACCCTCTTTGTCCCATCTCCTACTACTTTGATTTTGCGACAATTCTAAAGAGCTCTCTGTTGTTGAGTGGGGGGATGGAGGCAAAATGGAGCTCTCTTAAGCAACCTCAAGGTTGATTTTCTTGTTTAAAAAAAACAAAAACCCATGGGAAAGGATTGAATTTTAAGCAAGCAATCAATCTCATTGAGCAATGCAAGCTACATGCACAGCAAAAACTAAAACAAAAAAACAAAACCTATGGCAAACATTCTGGGAGGGGTCAAAGGTCTCTTGAAATCAGACTTAACATAATTCACAAAGACTTAAATGACTCTAGGATAAGAAAGAGGCTTTGAATAAAATCCTGTACGAAAAAAGAGGATTAGACAAATTCATGCAAAACCAACCATAACGAGGAAAATGGAACCTCCATGAACAATGGCAGTATACCTGTCAATTCCAAATTATACCTGAGACAAAATTATGCAGGGGATGAATAGACTGAATAGAAGGATGTTCTCTTCCCTCTCCCACAACAACAGAACCAGGGGACATCCACTAAAATTGAGTGTCAGGAGAGTTGGAACAGACAAGAGAAAATATTTCTTACCCAGCTTGCAATTAGTCTGTGGAACTCCTTGCCACAGGATGTGATGGTGGCATCTGGCCTAGATGCCTTTAAAATTTCTAGATTAGAAATTTTAGAAAATTAGAAAGGACAGATTTCTAGAAGAAAACTCCATCACGGGTTACAAACTGTGATGAGCATGTGCAACCTCCTAATCTTAGAAAATTGGCTGCCTCAGAAGGCAAGGTGCAAGGGAGGTGGCAACAGAATGTAGGCATTTTCTTGTCTTTTGTACTTCCAGAAGCACCTGGTGGGCCACTGTGAGATACAGGAAGCGGGACTAGATGGGCCTTTGGCATGATCCAGCAGGGCTTTCTTAATTTCTTATAAAACAACAGGGGCAGACTATTGCCTTCCTTTTTGAGGGGCACATATGGCTGGTCACTGCAAGAAACAGGACTAGAAACCACCATAATCTTGACTCCAATTAAGCCCTAGAATTTAGCATTTCCCAAACTGTGGGTCGCAAGCCAATTTTTGGTGGGTCACAAAAGTTTTGAAACATTAAAAGAAAAACTTTGCAAACACCCTTGCCATATTTGCAAAAGAAAATCATTAGCTGGAATGCTAACCTGTAGAATGAGGTAATCTTCATACCCCAAATTAAAATGGCACATTTTCCTATTTTCTCTAGTAATTGGCATATTGTAGATCACATGCGAATCTGGTTTCAGCCTTCTGCCTGGCCTGGAAGTCCCTAACTGCACATCTTGCTTTTCAGTTCAGCCTTATGGATGCCCTGGAATGACTGCAAAGGTTTGGGGGAAGAGTCCTTGAACTCCATTTCCAGGGAGAGTCTAGCAAATGTCTACACACATACTATACATAAGTCCTCTAGCAGCCTCAGGAGCACAGAGTCCCATTATTAATAAATAATTTATTTTATAAATACTGTTAATAATAATAATATATGAAATATTATTTCTTTCTAGATCTTTTTTTTTCTAGTGGGTCATGATAGATTGCCATGAAGTGGGTCCTGTTGCTGAAAGATTTGGGAAGCACTGCCCTAGATGCAATTTAATTTCTCAGAAGAGTGGTAGAGACTTAGGGCCCAAGCCTATCCAACTTTCCAATGCAAATGCAGCTGCAATACAGAACCGAGATAAGGGAACAAGCATTCCCTTACCTTAAGGAGGCCTCCCAAATTGCCCCCACCACTACAGGATGCAGTGCCCACCCCGCTGGTATGGCTGCATTGGCACTGGAAAGTTGGACAGGATTGGGCCCTTAGTCCTGCCTGGAAATCACATAGGAATCAGAAAGCCTTGCCGACTTATCCCAGACACCCATGGTCTAGCTGAAGATATGTGCATGTATTTCTCAAATGCTCAGAGACTGTCTCTTAAGTATTTCAAAGGGCTCCTGAGAGTCATGCAGCATAATCCTATGCATGTCCACTCAGAAAGAAGCCTCACTGAGTTCAACATGACTACCAGGTAAGTGTGTTTAGCCTAAGACTGCATCCTAAGACACTTGGCTATGACTGCAAGGCAGGAAGAAAGTTTAGAACAGTCATACATGACTACCAGGCTAAGGAGTGGGATGTGGAAAATGAAGAATGGAGCCCCGGGCTTAATCCTAAACACCATGAAGGAAGCAGAGGTTTGACAACTAAGAGAAGGAAAAGATGGAAGACGGGATTTCCAGGCTACCTGGAAAGCTCTGCAGGGAGGGCAGGATCTAGTGGAGATCAGGAGCCGATATCCACAATTTCCAGATCTGGGAGGAGGTCTAGTCTGGTACTTTGAAGGAGAGGGGCTATAGCTCAAGTAAGAACACACACGTCTTGCACACAAAAGGTTCAAGGTTCAATCCCTGATATCTCCAACATCTCAGGTAGCAAGGCTGAATTAACCTCCCTGAAATACATGCACACACGCGCACACCCTTCTGGTCACAAACTCACAATTGTTAATGTGGATTAGAATTCCCTCCTCCATTCAAGCATGTATTAAAAGAGCAGGAACTGTCTCACCCGTTTGTCAGTCTACCCCTCGTACTTTCCAGCAGTTAACCAAGAGATAGAACTAAACTGGTCACCCCATAACTGTGTGTGCATGTCCTACATCATGCTACACGCACATTATAAAATGCTCCATATATATTTTCACATAGAAAACTAAATACCAGAGAGACAATAGCCTTCTCCTTGACACTTTTGTTTTCCATATGCAAGGAAAGTTCTGTATGGAACATTCAGTCCAAACACAGGTTTGCCACCTCGGTGTGAACTTGCCCTACTTTCTGGTCACCTGCAAGAAAGTCCCAGGTGTGGGAGACATAGCCATACCACCTCAGTAAGAACTAGGCCAGAGAGAAATGATGTGGTTAAGAAACTAGCCATGAAGTCCCCAGTTCCAATCACACCTCTGTCATGGATGCCATACACTAATTATAATTGTTATTAATACATGAATCTGGCTGGAAGTTGATAATGTCACTTGTAAACATGCAGGGAGGTGGCTGCCTGCATCCACAGAGCCAGTGCGATATAGTTGTTAGTGTCATAAGAACAGCCCCGCTGGATCAGGCCACAGGCCCTATATCTCACTGTGGCCCACCAAATGCCCCAGGAAGCACACAAGACAACAAGAGACCTATATCCTGGTGCCCTTCCTTGCATCTGGCATTCTGACATAGCCCATTTCTAAAATCAGGAGGTTGCACATATTACCTTAGCAGTTGCCAGGTTTTTATCCTTAATTATTAAAATATCTATTTCCTAAATCAATTTCTATTTCCCATCTCCATCATGTATATTTTTTCAGTGGTCGATTATTGTTTGGTGACTGTTGTAATTTTATATGCCTATATGCCAATAAAGGTATTATTGAATTGTATTGTATTGTATTGTATTGTATTGTATTGAGGTTGCACATACGCATCATGGCTTGTAACCCGTGATGGATTTTTCCTCCAGAAATTTGTCCAATCCCCTTTTAAAGGCATCTAGGCCAGATGCCATCACCACATCCTGTGGCAAGGAGTTCCACAGACCGACTACACACTGAGCCTAGTATAGGAGGCATGGGCACACACCTGAGTTCAAATCGCCAAGCCGACATGAAACTCAGGGCCCAATCCTATCTGATGTTCCAGTACTGATGCAATGGGGAGCAATGGCCAATGGGGAGTGCACTACATCCTGCAGTTGGGGGGAGGCAGTCACAGAGGCCTCCTTATGGTTAACAATGTTACTTTTGCACGCTATAAGCAAACTCCTCCACATGTGGTCACTAATGCCAAAGGAAGCAGCTTCTGCATGATTGTCTGAGAGGCTATCAAAAGGATCGTTCAGGAACAACAGGGTCCAAGTTCAGCAAATAAAAACATACCCTCTTTGAGCAAAGAGGTATGGCCATATGGATTCTATTCCTAATGTCAAAAAAGGCATGCATTTAATAGACCCCATCCACCATCACAAAATTTCTGGCTATAAATTTAGCCTAAGTGCACAAAGTGTGGTGTAGGAACCACAAACCCACTCTTGTGCACAATTCAACATGATTGTTTTAACTTTGAAGCCCCATATGCTTTGAGATCATGGAACCTACAAGACTGGCCTCCTCCCACATGGAAGGGTCTGGTTTTTGTTTGTCCTCAAGTCTCCCATCACCATCTGGAGTGAAGTAGATAACAACTGCTTTAGTTAAGGTCTTTTCGGTTGGGGCACCCAGGCTTTAATATTCTTTCCCCAGAGAGGTCAGCCTGGCACCATCATTGTATGACTTTTTGGTGGGAAGTGAAAACCTTTGTCTTTGCCCGGGACTTTGAGGCTGTTGGAAATGCCATCCTAAAATCATCTGCTGCCTTGCTTTATTCTTTCATCATCGGACATACGTATTTTATTATTGTACAGTGCTCTGAGAGTTCCGACTGAAGAACGGCTAATAAGCATTAGAAATAAACAAAAAATAAATCAATGCAAAAAGTGAAGACACAAACATCAATGTTTTAATTAAAGCTACTTAATTTGAATTATTTTTATAAAATATTAATTTAAAAAAACAACAACACTGCCAAATCAACCCAGTGACTTGGCACTAAGTATGCTAGGATGCAGAGTAGAATTATTTCTCATGAAACAACTGGGCAGGATATTATCTGTACATTTTTCTTCATATCTCTGGAAGTAAAGGGGCTAGAAATGCTCTTCTCCCCCCCCCCCTTGTTTTTAAGATAAAGCTTAAAGAAAGAGACTTGATACAAGAAAGAGACTTGGACTTTCCCTGAGGGGAACAGGCCCCTCTCCCATTGCTTCAGTTCCAACAGACTAGATTAGAAATGACAGACATTTAACGTTTAAAGGTGCAGCGGGATTGAGAATAGGTTTTATGGGTTGCTTGTTTCAGTCCTAGGAGGGAAATGGGGGCCTCAGTTTCTCCACCCCACAGAGATGTTGCAAAGTCCTGTCCAACAGCCCCAAAACAGGAAGCATGGGTTGCCAATGCAGCTAGATAGGGAACTTGTGCTCAAAGGCTCGGGGGGCCTCCCAGCTTTCCGAGAAGCACCATGGGGGGTGCACCAAGGTCAGCTTGTGTGGTGTGAAAGGGCCTCTTGATATTACACAACCTTTAGACCTTACTCTTGTCCCACATCCACCATCTCCTTCCCATTCTTCCCTCCCCCCACCCCGCCGATGAGGTTTGTGACAGGTTCTTGACTCAGTTCCACATGTGTCCATGTGAAGTCTGAAATGGTACAGTCAAGAAAGAAGTTTATTATTTCATCTGCTAGCTGGAAACGCTAGCTTGAGACAGGGTGCTCCTTGGGGCTTAGTTCCTAGAACCCATTCCCAATTCCCTAGCTAAGACTGTCCTTTAATACAGGGAACTAAACCCAGTCATATCCCTCGCATCTGGAACTACAGAAGTGTTGAGTATTATTAGCAACACTCAGCATTGTGCAGAGCTTCTTGAGTATTCAAAGGACTTCACACATACATTATCTCAGCGGTTCTTGCAACTCTGTAAGGAAGGTCAGTATTGTCAGAAAAATAATGCAAAGAAGGGGATAAGGCCGAGAGATAGGGATTTGACTAAGGTTATCAACCTCTTTAGTTCAAGCTAAGATGAGATTCCTGCCTGGTATGTTTTCAGTAGCAGTCCCCAGTAGTACGTCCCCAGTAGTACTCTCCTTTTAGAAGGTGGAAACTGAGGCTACCCAGAGAGTTCCATAACTTCAGCAGAAGTCCCTCTAGTCCCCACACCACCAGTGTGGTGGTTTCACGGTCACCACCAACTGAAGGGCCATGAGCCACCCACAAGTGACACATCAGAGATAGCATGTCTCTGGATTGGGTGTTCTTTTGCCAGAGGTGGGGAAGAAAAAGGGTAAAAATAATACATAAAGTTTTAAAATAATTTAAAATGGGCCTCAGGTTGCCTATTGTTTAATTTCAAAAATTAAAAGGTGGGGCTGGAGCTGGAAAGGTTGAAGACCACCACTTCCACATCTCCCCGAGGTTCTCCTAAGCCTCCAATGCTGCCCATATTCCACCAGTCCTTTTTGTTATGAGCATAGGAAACCACCTTACTCTGAGTTACATCTACACTTAGCCCATCTACCCTGACTGGTATCATGTCTCCAGAGTTGAAAGCAGAGCCTTTCACAGCGCTATAGTTTTTAATGGAAGGCAACAGGGATTGAACCTGAGGCCTTTTGTATGCAAACTACATGCTCTATCAACTAAGCCAGTGGTTCCCAAACTGTGGGTTGGGACCCACCAGTGGTTCATGAAACTGACAAACTTATAGCTGACAAGGAAAATATACTGAGAAAATATAATGATGTGTTCAGTCCTATCACCGAGAGGGTGGCAGTCTATCTGCAGCTGATAGTGGCAAGTAGACCCAAGAGAGGCTATCCAGTATATTTTATATGTTAAACCACTATGTTTTATATGGGACAAATATACTTGACATTCAGTTGTTATGTATTATATATCATAGGCTTGTACTCACTACTGTTGTTCTTTTTGTTGTGTTGTGTTTGTGTTTGTTATGTATGCCAATAGAGGTCTTATCTATCTAATCTACTGAGCCCTATGGAAAGCGAAACCAAGCCACGTATGCGAGTAAGTCACTTACTCACAAGTAAGTGACTATGCCTCAGTGCAGTGTCAAAGGGGACTGCAAGGCCACCAGAATGATCCCAATCCAATTAGCATGCAGCTCCACAAAAGCTCTAGAAGGCAGTTCCCCCCTCCACCATAGTGAAAAGTATATAGACAGAGGCTTGAGCAGCTGACAAAGTCCTGGTGCTAAAAAATTTTGGGAACCCCTGAACTAAGCAATTACTCCTTCCTCTAAAATTGACCACTTATTGGACCACCAGATGTGGTTAGTGCAGTTGCATTCTGCTGGGAGGATGATAAATAGTATAAGCTGGTTCCCAGAAGTTTCAACTCATGCTTCCTTCTACAATGCCAGACTCCAGCCAATACGTACATTGTATAGGCTGGTTTTTAAAAGCCTTTCCAGTTTAGATTGTTAACAGCTTCTTTTTATTTTCAGCTTTTGATAGGCTGCTGATTTAATTCCTCCTCCTGTGTTTTTCTTAAATCAGATTTGAAAGCTATTTTGCACAACTTAAACTATGACTTTCAGAATAATGTTATTGGGTCATCCTCAGCAGCTAAAAAGGTGACTGAGAAGAGATCAAAAGAAGCTAAAAAGAGGCAAATGCAGGAGGGGAAAAGAAAAAAAAAAAGAGGTCCCCAAGGCAGAAGGTATTTAGTTTCTAGGTAGGTTAATTTCAGGCTTCTCTAGTCAGATATTAAGCCCTATTCCTCTGTCCCAAGCCTTCTGCCAATAAAGGAACGCAACTCATCCCCCCTTGTGTTATGGAGAGAAGGTCATTCAGTTTGCATTGAAGCCCCAGCAACACAACCAGCTACTGTTTCCTGATATACACACAGGGCTCCAAAGAGAAGGGGAGAGAGGAGAGACATCTCAGAAAAAGGGTCAGTCCTCTTCCACCCACCAGGCAGCGAGGAAAGCAGGACTCCGTTTTCATTTGGCATGGAGGCAGTGGCAGCCCATTGCTAAATGCTTTCTGACAACTGGCAGGGGAAATTCAGACGGAGAGTGCAGGGGGGAGTGGAGAAGGGAGAGGGAACTGGATCCTAGATCAGAGAGAGAGAGAGGAGAGAGAGAGAGAGAGAGAATGAATGAATGAAGACAAGGATCCCACAGGCAATGCACTTATTAATTAGTCCCTTTTGGGAATAGAGGAACCATGTTTGAATCCATTATAATAAAAAAAATTAAAAAAACAAAAAACAACTACATTCCAGCAGACTCTGTTTGGGTTTAGCAAATACGGAAACTCTGCAAATAGGGTGATTGACAGAAAAATGTTAAAAAGACAGCCCAGCCTACTCATGGGTCTTGAACAGCAGCCTGACCTGCAGAAACAAACAAGTAAAGCTTCTCAGGGCACACAGATCAACATTATCACTGGCTAAGGTCTACAGACACAGGAGCAGGGCCTGAAAAAGAAGCTGACAGCCCTCTCTGCAAACGTACAGGATCAGAAAGGCCTCTGCCACATGCCATAGGCCAGAAAGGAAAGACTGTGAGTGCTGGAGGGACCAATGAAGCATGGAGGAATCTCCCCTTTTCCCAGAAAAGAGTTACGTCATCCTTTGACTGAATAAAAGCGTGCATGGAATGTTGCGCGGACCAATTTAGCACCACAATTTCCTGCACTCCTACTAGGCTGTGGCTAGTTGAAGAGAAGAAGTTGCCTTCTACAGCTGGTGACACCAGCTGGTGTAGTGTAATGCTAAGAGATCAAGTTGAAAATCAGGACTTCCCAGGTTAGGAAACTCACCTCTGCCTTGAATTTTGCACTAGGTGGCCTTAGGCAAGCCACTCCCGCTCAGCCTCAGTTCTCCTAATGCAGCATGGGGATAATAATGCTTACTCACTGTACAAGGTTGTTGAAAGGACAGCATGATGATAATACAGGTGAAGCACTTTCCATGCTCAGAAAGTGCTATATAAGTAATGGTGGTTGGCAACCTTCAGTCTCGAAAGACTATGGTATAAGCCTACAGCACCCGGTATTCCCAGGCGGTCTCCCATCCAAGTACTAACCAGGCCTGACCTTGCTTAGTTTCCAAGATCAGACAAGATCAGGAATCTGCAGGGTAACAGTTGCCTAGTATTCTTTCAAGATATACCACTGGTTCTTTTAGCTTGGCAGGGGTTCTCCAAGGTTTCAGATTGTCTTTTCCAGCCAAAACTAGAGATGCCAAGGACTGAACCAGGGACCTTCTTGTGAAAAGTATGCTCACTGGGGTAGCCAAACCACAGCTCAAGAGCCACATGCAGCTCTTTGATGTATAACTGCAGAAATACATTGACTGAGCTCCTTTTTTGCATCATAATTAATAGAAAAGGTAAATCAGAAATGTTCAAGCTTTGTAATTATTTCGTGGGTATCAACTGGGAGTTCACTGGATTAAATCAGAAGTTTAATGTTCACAGTGAGTAAATATATTTAAGTGCTTAAATGCTTCTTAAATATTGTGGCTCTCAAACATCTGAAGTTTATCATATGTGTCTCTTACATAAAGCTAGTTTGGCCACCCCTATGATCTACCAACTGAGTGTCTCGGAGGGCTTGGTTGACACAACTTCAGGCCTGTCCCTGAAATGGTCGAAGTTTGGAATGTTAAAAACAACCAATCACTCCCTCCATCAAGATGACAGGGAAAGGAACAACTCAATCAATGGTGCAGCAAATGACAATGGATTCCATAAGAACATAAGAAGAGCCTCGCTGGATCAGGTCAAAGGCTCATCTAGTCCAGCTTCCTGTATCTCACAGTGGCCCATCAAATGCTTCAGGGAGCACAAAAGACAGCAAGACCCAACCTGTGTCAGGGTGCCCTCCCCTGCATCTGGCAATCTGAGGTAGCCTACCTCTAAAATCAGGAGCTTGCACATACCTACCATTACTTGTAACCCGTGATGAACTTTTCCTCCAGAAATTTGTCCAATTCCCTCTTAAAGGCATGTAGGCAAGATGCCATCACTACTTCCTGTGGCAAGGAGTGCCACATACTAATTACACGCTGGGTAAATAAATATTTCCTTTTGTCTGTCCTAACTCTCCCAACACTCAATATTAGTGGATGTCCCCTGGTTCTGGTGTTACGTGAGGGGGAAATGAGCATCTCCACTCAATCCATCCCCTGCATAATTTTGTATGCCTCAATCATGTTCCCCCTCAGGCACCTCTTTTCTAGACTGAAGAGCCCCAAACACTGTAGCCTTTCCTTATAAGGGAGGTGCCCCAGCCCAGTAATCATCTTAGTCGCTCTCTTCTGCACCTTTTCCATTTACACATTATCCTTTTTGAGATGTGGTGACCAGAACTGGACACAACACTCCAGGTGTGGTCTTAGCATCAATTTGTACAACTGAATTAACACTAACCCTTCAGAATTCATGCAACAGCAAGCGTGGCTTGGGAAGAGAGCAGGGTTTCGGTTAGAGGCCCTACTCATCTTGGAGAGGCAGATAAGCAAAGCAGTCAGAACTTATCACCTTATTCTGCTTGCAGTTCCCACAAAGAATACTTCCAACTCTTTGTACCTGTCACCAAACGGTGAGGAGCAAATACCAGTACTCCTTTGCATGCAGCTTGTTTTTTCCTAAAGGTTCCTTCCAGTAGTACCACAAGCAGAAGAGTAAAGAGAACACAGAAGGCCAAGAAGGAACAAACAGACTCAGCACCAGCCTTGCCATGCAGTGACTTGAAATGATTGCACGGAGCAGCACCCTTGGAGGGGAGGCAAATGGATGAGCCCCTAGCCCAGGGGTCGGCAACCTTAAAAACTCAATGAGCCATTTGGACCCGTTTTCCAGAGGGGAAAAAACCTCAGGAGCCACAAAACCCCTTTGACATCTAAAATGAAGATAATACTGCATATATAGTTGTTGTTTTTTTACCTTTATGCTCTTATAGGTCCCATTTTTATAATGTAGCCCCCTCTTGTAGCTTTTAGTTAGTTTTGTCATACATTCTTGTCCTGTGTTTTCAGATGCCTGGTCCTCTATGGTGTTTTGCCTGATTCCAAGGCCAATCTCTGCCTGGAGAATTAGGCCCACTTTAAGCAAATTAGCTCCCCTTCTTTCCCCCAACAAATGACCCTGGCTCTGCCCTGCACTCCTGCTGGACCCCACCTCCGGGGTAGCTCGCCTGTTCAACCTGCAGAGGTCCTCTCTCCTGCCAGCAGCCTCCCGCCACTACAGCAGACCCTTGGTCCTCAGCAAGTCTTGGGCACAGCAGCCACACTTCAAACTCCAGTGTCTCCAGCAGTCCCTTAGTCACAAAGTCAGTCAGAGTATCCAGGGCAGAGTCCAAAGTCAATAAGCCAAGTCACATTCCAAGGTCTGATTCCAAAGTAAGTCAGTCAGAGTATCCAAGTCAAAGTCATTAAGGTAAGTCAGTCTCCTTTCCAACCCACACCCCCCCCCCTTCCTGCCTCAGGTGTTCCTTATATCCCTGAGGGCCCTATTGCCTTCAAGTGGCTGCAGCTGTGTAGCACACGCTGCTGGATGCCCAGGCCTTACCCTTAAAGGGACCACTGCTGACACCACATCTACCTCCTCACCAGATCTTCCAGGATTCCAATACCTATGGCAGTTATCACATTTGCTTATCTTACATGGATACTAAAGAACTCCCCCCACCTTCCAGAGGCACCCTGCTGGAAGGAAAAAAGGACACAGACAGCTGTGGGGGAGGTGGAGGGCAGCCACATGCCAGCTTCTGCCCTCCCTCCCTCAGGCTGCAACCCTCTCCACACTATCCTGGGAGTAAGCCCCATTGACTACAATGGGACTTCTGAGCAGACAAGTTGGTTGGAGCTCTCAGGTTGCAGTCCTCTCCACACTTTCCTGGGAGGAAGCCTCACTGACTACTTGTGAGTAGACCTGCATAGGAGGGGGCTGAGGCTGCAGCCCTTCACACCTTCCTGGGAGGAAGCCCCACTGACTACAGCGGGGCTTACTTGTGAGTAGACCTGCACAGGAGGGGGCTGAGGCTACAGCCCTCCACACCTTCCTGGAAGTAGCCCAGGGACTACAGCAGGGCTTGCTCGAGAACAGACCTGCAGGGCACAGGCTCCCACTCACCCGTCCTTGTGCTTGGCCTTGAGCAGGCTCCAAGGCTGCCATCCCAGGCTCCCTTTCCTGGGAGTAAGCTTCATCCACTGTAATGGGGCTTACAACTGAGTAGACACGTATAAGAGCAGGCTTCAAGGCTGCAATCTCAGGCACCCTTTCCTGGAAGTAAGCTTCATCTGCTGTAATGGGGCTTACTACTGAGTAGACACACAGGATGTCTCCTCAGCTGTGGAGGAAAAGCCTCTCCTTGCACTGAGTGGGGACCTGCTCAGGGAAAGGCAGCCTGCAAGGGCTGGCAATGGCTGAGGAGGAGGGCGTCCTGCTGGAGAGTTGGGGAAGGGAAAACAGGGAGCTGAAGCCTGCAGAGCTGGCAAAATTGAAAAGGGAAACCAATGCGGGGCAGGTGGGGGTGAAGGGAGAGGAGGGCAGTGAGCTCAGGGGGCAGAGGGAAGCAGCCTGCACTCCCAACACAGGTGCCTCCTGTTACCCCCTTTGCCACTTTCACCAGGAGGAGCCGCAGCAGACAGCTGAAAGAGCCACATGCGGCTCTAGAGCCACAGGTTGCCGACCCCTGCCCTAGCCCATCTGTCCACCATTCACTCCAAGCTGCCACTCTGGTGGGAACTCCAAACCTCGACTTCTCAGCAACTTCTTTTCCCTTCAGCACTGCTGGAGGAGGAAGTGGGAGGGAGAGAAGCTGCCATGGCTCCAAACTGCTTCCCCCTGCCTACTTGGTGCTTTGCAAGGCACCTTTAGAAGCACCAAGTAGGCAGGGAAATGCAATTTGGAGCTTTCCTCCTTTCCCTTTACTTAAGATGAGTGCAACACTCTAGGCTCCCTGCTCTACACAGCTTCTATTTGCAATGAATGGGGGCAAGAGAAGCTGGGCTCCCAGCATTCCCTGCTCCTGGACATTTCATAGAGAAGTAGTGCAAAGTAGGGAGCTTGGCCTGTCACACTCATAAGTAGAGGGAGGGGGGAGAGGAATCATATCCACTTGTTCACTTGCCTGCCCTCCCCATCATCCACAGCATTGCTCATGCGTGCTCACACGGCAAGACCACCATTCAGGGTAGGATTCAGGTGGAACGGAGGCAGGCACCACTCCTAAACGGGCCAAAAGGAGGTACAACAGGGATGAGTGGCAAAGGACTTGCAGGCTGTACTGACCCAAAAATGCACACCCCTTACACCATTCATTCCCCATCAAGACCAATCTTTGCTTTCTATATTTCAGTGAAAACTGCAGGATAATCATGTTTTCTGTTTTCCAAAAGGGACAGCAACTTGACTTTTAAATATAAAAACAGACATTATTTTTATACAGGGCCATGTGCATGCAAGGCAATTTACAAAAAAAAAAAAAAAAAAGTAAGACCTCTGACCTGAGAAGCATACAATCTAAGTTTTCCCAGATTCAGCACAAGGTGGCAGATTCTCTGGCAGCTGCTGTCTGTTCCACCCTCATAACCAAATCACCCTCAAGAATCTCCATTCTCAAGCTGTCTCTGACAGGCTAATCCAGCCTCACTTTCCCCACTGATGGACCATTTCATTTTAAAGAATTTAGAGCAAAGAAGCAGCAGAAGGGGGAACATAATCCTTTCCCTAGCAGTTCTTTTTACTAAAAAAAAAAATCACACCCTTCACCACCATGTTGGCGACTTTCAGTCTCAAAAGACTATGGTATCACGCTCTGAATGGTGGTTCTGGAACAGTGTCTAGTGTGGCTGAAAAGGCCGATTCGGGAGTGACAATCCCTTCCACACTGGGAGTAAGTGCAGTCTGTCCCTAGTCTGTCTCCCTGGCTATGGGCCTTCCTTCTTTGCCTCTTTGCCTCAGTCTGTTGGCAAAGTGTCTCTTCAAACTGGGAAAGGCCATGCTGCACAGACTGCCTCCAAGAAGAACACTCAGAGGCCAAGGTTTCCCATCTGTTGAGGTTCATTCCTAAGGCTTTCAGGTCCCTCTTGCAGATTTCCTTGTAGTGCAGCTGTGGTCTACCTGTAGGGCGCTTTCTCTGCACAAGTTCTCCATAGAGGAAATCCTTTGGGATCCAACCATCGCCCATTCTCATGACATGACCAGACCAACGCAGGCGTCTCTGTTTCAGCAGTGTATACATGCTGGGGATTCCAGCTCGTTCCAGGACTGTGTTGTTTGGAACTTTGTCCTGCCAGGTGATACCAAGGAAGCAGCGCATGTGGAAAGCGTTTAGCTTCTTCTCCTGTTGTGAGCGAAGAGTCCATGACTCGCTGCAGTACAGAAGTGTACTCAAGACACAAGCTCTGTAGACCTGGATCTTGGTATGTTCCGTCAGCTTCTTGTTGGACCAGACTCTCCACCACCACCTTGTAAATACCCTTCTGGAACATCACAGGAGTAGGACATGGAGAGTGATTATGAGCAGGAACATGGATAGGAAAGGCTTACATCTCCCCTCCTCCTCTGAAAGATTACACAGCTCAAAATGGCAGCCCCTCCCCTCTGGTTACTTTTCATTTAAAAAAAAAATAAGCCAACACTTTGTGACATGCATTTGCACGTAATGCATACTTTGCCCCTCAGGTCATCATTCTTCTTAAATCCTTATACTGTCTCCTACTCTCACTTCTATCCGCACAAGGATCTAGTCGCTGAAAAACAACCAAATACTTAACATTTACCGTATTGTACTGGGATGAACAAACATTTCTTAGGTCCTGGAATGAAACTGGTTGGTGCCTGGGGACCAAGGAGTTTGACAACATTCTAAAGACTTTCCATATTTGCTAGCCAACCCCACACTTGGGAGCACACAGGGCCAATGCGTTTTCTGACAAATCCGACATCACAAAGTGGGTCTGGCTTGACTTTCTCACCTTTTGCTGACTCACACAAAGGACAGGCTCTGGGGAGGCCTGTGTAGCACAGGGCAGGTCTCTCCTTCCCTTCCCTTCCTTCCTCCCCCACCCCCCCATCTCATCAGTCTCCCGCAAGTCCTTTTGAAAGCACGCTCTCTGCAAATGATTTCAAAAGGCATTTCCAATTCAGAGAGAGGATGGTGGGGTGTCATTTCCTCAAACAGCGATGGCAACTTTTGAGCAGTTCCATCCTTGGGACAGACGTGCGCAAAGTCTACACGGAGGCACAATTCTCACCCAGGCTGCACTCACACAAAAACATAGTTGTGTTGGTGCCGTGACGTGGAGAGGAATATCAGCAGCTCCTGCACCTAAGAGCAATCACGGCAGTACCTTCCAAGTTTCTCCAATTGCTTATGTTGCAATCACGGCAGTACCTTCCAAGTTTCTCCAATTGCTTATGTCGCAGCGGCTAAAGTCACAGACTCCACATGCTCACACAAACAAGAGCCTCACCACAAGCAAAGGTGGCCTGACAAATCCAGAGAGCCACTGCGATCCCAGCAAACAGGCAGCTGAATTCATTTGGAACATATGACCCTACCTCAGACCATACCGGGCCTTTGGCGTGTCTGGTCAGCGTAGTAATAGCTACACCTGTAGCTACAATCTGTAGCTACAATAGCTACAGATTGGAAGCAGCTCTCCAAGGTTGCAGACAGGGGTCTCTCTCAGCCCGACTGCATGCGACTCTACTACTGAGCTCCGGCCCACCCCCAATGCACTCATATTTGCACTTGAAAAGTCTCGGTTCAAAGTTCCATCACAACCAGGGACTCAGGGCGGCCATCACAGCAGCAGCGCAGCCCCAAGCAAGTCACCACCTCCCAGCCCCTTATCTGTATAATGGGAATAAAAGCGACCTTTACAGTAGTGCAGTAGCATAAATAGAAAAAAAATATATATCTCTTGGAGGTTCTGTTGGCCTTGGATCACCTCTTCTCACCACATCGATTCAGTTCTACGTCATTCTTTATGACTTCGCCTTTAAAGTAATCCTATAAAATTTTTTAATAAATTCTCTGAGCACACACAGAGCGCTTACCCTTCACTGTTCAGTAAGTGCAGCCTACCTCAACGCATTTAAAATTAAGGAGCCAGACTCATCCTCTAAGACAGCTGGCAGGACTCTTAATGTGGTTCTGGGTCCAGGCACATTCTCCTTTTCAGCAATTAAGCACTGCATTTGCAACTCTTGACAGCATTTGAAGAACACAGTCTGAACGCTTTTCAAACATTTCCAGGTTTACAGCAGTACTCCCATATCAATGCTAAGCCTTATCCTGTTCTCCCCCCCCCCCCCCCCCGTACTTGAATGTATCTGGCAATCTTATTTTTCAATGCTTCACTGTTGCAGGGACAAGAAAGGGGAAAAAAGTGAGTCAGGTACATATACTCTAAAAATGATCCTTTTCCACTGTCACACTGCGCCATCCACAAGGATGCAATCCCCAGTGTGCAACAAGCCGAGAGCAGACAGTACAGAAGAGGCACCTGCAGAGGAAGAACCAGATTCTAGCACAGTGATTTTCAACCTTTTTCATCTCACGGCACACTGACAACGCACTAAAATGCTCAAAGCACACCACCAGGTTTTGGACAATTGACAAGGCACACCATGCTGCCAGTGGAAGCTCATATCTCCCATTGGCCCTATTAATAAATGACCTTCCCCCAAATTCCTGTGGCACACCTGTGGACCACTCGCGGCACACCAGTATGCCATGGCAACGTGGTTGAAAATGGCTGTTCTAGCAGGTGAACCAAACGACCCTGAACACAAGCGCAGAAGGATTCCCTGGAAGATATAAGAACAACCACTGAGGAATGCACACAAGCTCGGAGCACAATCCTACGCAAGTCTACTCAGAAGAAAGTCCCATTATAGTCACTGGGGCTAACTCCCAGTAAAAGAACTGTAGCCTGGGTCTATTTCCATAGTGCTCACACACATCAGCAAAGCCTGTGCCTCAGCACTGCGTGCATAACACGAGGATACACACAGCAATGAATCCCTTGCAGAGAGCATTTCTGTGCTTCATGGAAGACAAGACTCTGAAACTAAATTAATGACAGAATGTGGGCTTTGAGGAACACTCCTTTCCCTCTTTCCACCCTGTATATTATTATTAGAAGCATCCTTTTTGCTCCTTTCGAGGGTTCCAACTGGGTGGATCTTTAAGATCCAAACCAGAAGTAGCCTCAGAAGGGGCTCTCCCCCCACCCCCAAATCTCACACCAGCTGAGCTGTGCCTATTCTTATTCTCTCTGCCTGATTTGAACCAACCATTTATATCAAAACACCAGTGCAGGAGGACTTGCATTTCTCCCACGTGCTTTTCAGCTGACATCGCCCTCCCTCCCCCGCCACACTTACACGCCAACGCCAAGCCCGTCCGCTCATGCTAGCCATGGTGAACTCTGCCCCACTTCCTGAGACGGAGAAAGAGATCTGAAACAGACGAGGTTTGGAGGAAAGAAGCGGCCCTAGGCAGCCTCCAGCCTCGGAGATCCAGCTGCGGTGGCTTGTACTACAAACTGCCTGAATACGTGCTAGGCCACAGCAACAGGGAGGAGCAGATTGCTTGGCTTGCGTCTGATCAACAAGTTCTCCCCAGACCAGCTACTCGGGGTGGCTCCCTTCCAGCAGGGCTTGCCCTTCCTTGATGCTGCCGCCCGCCTCGCGGAGTTCAGTCACCTTCCCCAAAGTGGCAGCTAATGGGTGTTACAGCATGTGGGCACCTACTTAAAAGCAGACAGGAAAGGACAGTCTTTCCCAGGTGGGGAAGTAGGGGGCACACAACAACTGTAGCAATCCCTGGAGCAGCAGGCCAATCAGAGCTGAGATTAGAAGCCACATAATCTGGCTCTAACCAAAACAAGCTTGATACTTTCCACTGTGAGAACTGTTAGCGTAGAGGCTAAGAGCCGGAGCTGTCAACACACCTCTGCCGTGAACTTGCTAGGTTAGCACCATCTCCTAGCTTCGGCCCCCTTTCCCCATCTGCAATAAGGGGGGATAATGTATGTATGTGATAATATATGCAAAGCATGCGGAATACAGAAGGTCTATTAGTTTTAATTGACAGTCTTTACACTGTTTCAAGCATAATTTTAGACCGTGCGCTGCTTTGCGAGCATGTTTGAGGGCAGAAAGGCAGTTTGCAAAACTTCTAATAAAAATTAAGCATGAATAAAATAACACTGACTGGGCTTTGAAGTTTGTCATAAGGATTACTATGATAACATATATGAAGGATTCAGAATCTAGGTGGCACTTTTGCATCATTCAAACTATTGCTGGTAGAGCCTACTCCCCCACTACCAGGGATGAGATCAAAAACACCCGGAGATCTTGACTCTCAGTCATCTCACTCTTATCACAAAGATTTCCAGGGTTTCTGTGGCAGGGCTCACCCTGAAACAAGGAAAAGAGTGTCTCTCGGCATGCATTTCCTTAATAACCTAAACAGCACAACTACTGGAACTAGGAAAGTGACTCCAACCCAGGTTCCAGTACCTCTCCTCTCAAGAATTAACCATGTTCCCCTGTTCTGGACATCAGATCTCCACAACCTGACACAGAATTACAAAACACACAAGCTCGCCGTTCCTGTTCCTGGGGTTTTATGAACACACTTCGAGATGCCACTTGTTAGTTTGGAGGTGGCAACTTGAAGACAAAGCAGATATGGCATCTCCATCTATGAAAGCCTCAAATCATATGGGTTTTAAGAAATGAAAACCTACTTCCCAGCTCCTAAGAACACTACAGGATTCTAAACGTTTCTGGCTCCAACAGGACACCATAGGAAATAGTTTTATTAGTGGGTTTTATTGCCTTTGGGCAGCATTTGCAGAGACTTTCTCCAGCAACTGAAGTTAGGCTCTGTCTGCTCCTAGGACCCAAAGATCTTTGAGGAGAGTTTTTCATGCTTGGGTCTCTTTCTTGGAAATAGTGTGGCCTCGAGTTCAGGTACTGGAATGTGGAGGGTGCATACCTGGGGGTGGTATACCTCTAGTACCTGAGGGTAGTGCATCCCCAGGGGCCTCCCTCACCACAATGCTGTAACTCAAGCAGTGATTTAGCAGTGATTTAGTGTAAAAGGTTACTTCTGTTGCTGCTGAGAGTCAGTGCAGCGCAAATGAGGAACTCATTTTATGGGTTTAGATATGCAACAGTGGGGTTCAAAATCTCTTCTCAACCCTTAAAGTACACCGGATGGCTTTGGGCAAGTCATTCTCTCTGCCTCTCAGTCTAGCCTGCCCCTCTTGCTTGTGTGACTATACAAGCTGACCATCAATTATGCACATAACTGCATGCTTGTAAACAAATGTTTACTCTGTGCATATATAGTTATTCCCTCAAGACATATCCAAACAATAACTACTGTTGGTTTCCTGCATGCACATGGGAAGTTCATGAGCACCTGTCTATCGGTTAATCACAAAACACTGTGTTTACACACATCACGTGTATAGCTGTGTGCAGGCAAACAAATATGATCACCATCCGTGTACACCCCCCCCCCAGCGTGCACACACTTTCATTGGACATCCATACAAACAGAGCAGGCATAAACAAGGCACCCACTAAAACAGCAGTGAACACACCTGAAAGGAGAGCACTTGAGGTCTTAGACACATGGGCACCACATATTTACGCAAGGAACAGATTCAGGGGAATACACAAAACTCTGTAAACATAACATTTACCAAGCACAACCGATGGCAGTGATTAGACACTGGCTTGGGACATCAGAATAAGGGGAGGGGGAATGGACCCTAGAAGTAGGATACTTGGGCAGAGAAACTTGGGTCAGTACATCAAACAAACTAGGCATTTCCCCCCACAGTCACAGCCTGATCTCTGCAAGTCTGTCTAGGACGAGCAAACAAGGCTGCCACCATAGTCCATATAGAACAGGGAATCAACCAAGGAAGGTATTCCCCAGGATCATGCCAACCAAAAAACCAGACGATGAGAGGTAGAGGGCACTGTAGCATTCACCCTGAGGGTACTGTTGCCACCACGTCTAGGTGCACTATGGTATGCAAGGCAGCTCTGCCAGGTCAAACGTAGGCATGCCTTCTGAGGCATGCAAGTAATAATGCACACAGATAGGGAAACCTGTTCAGTTGGTGCTGCAAAGCTATTGGGCAAAAGCCCAGGCAGTTGCATGCTGTACATGTGTTTCCAAACTGCACCACAAACATTGTCGCTTTGACACCACATGGCCGACTGAAGATTAATTCCTCTATTGGCACCTCTAAAAGCCTTAAGTGAGATGCGTTCAAAGCTGCTTGGGCCCTGTCACAGCAGGGCTGCTGTGAAGCAAAACATCCATTCACTATTCAAAGCTATTAACCATTCCCCCCTCTCAAAACAAGACCTAGAATTGGACACAACTGTGCAGGGGAAACCTTTACCTTTAAAACAAGCCTCCCCAAAACAAACATCCCTTTTGCTTGTACTCCATCAGCCATACCAATTGCTCTACCTCTACTCACCGAAGTCAGATCCCCATTTTTTTTAATGCCAGGGACAGGATCTCTGAGCACACGAGGAGTGTTGTTCCTTCATCATTGAGCAGCCACAACAGACTTTCACATGGCTGGAATTGAAGGTTTTTCAGAAGTTGTGGTCTCAAGAAAAGAAAACCCTGCACTTCTCTTTAGAAATAATAAAACCAGATAACAGCTTTGTAATCAACGGCAGGGCCAACACATTCCCTCTTAGGAGGCGGAAAAGCAGGACAGAAAGAATAAATAAATAAAATAGACAGTGCCAAGCCCCAGTTACTACAGAATGAAGCAATTTGCTCATAGGAAGGGGGTTTTGTTCCTCAAGAGGGTGATATCTGCTCCAAATAGGGAAAAGGGGAGAGATGTGAACACACACTGCCCCTCCCCCCATGCATGTTATATGACGGGGAAGAGAGGCATTTTGAAAAATCAGATCTCTACACAGTATAAGATTTTACATATGCAATATGGAAGATTACACCAAAAAAAACACATGTATGCACACCCATATACACCAACCACGCCCTACTTCTAGTGTCATGGGTGAAAACACTCCAAGATCCCCTTAGCTTTAGGCATTGTTGACAAAACTGCTCCTGCAATACAAGAAAGAATGTCTGGGTTTGACCTCTGACTTTGACCTCAGACTTTGGACAAGCCACATTCTTGGCCTCTGCTAACCCCGTCCCTCGCTCACGGACACTGCAAGCTGCTGTAGGGTGGGCAAGGACGAGGCTGCACTCCTGGCTGCGACCTTTGCCCTTTTAAGCACTACCATCATTCACTCAACACTTGTGACTTCCTTCCAAGCCTCCTAGCTATAGATTAAAGAGAGCCAGCACAGTTATACCTTTTTCTCCACTGGTGGTAAAAGATGACCTCGCCATCACCTCCCACCCCCTCACCCTAAATCCAGAGCAGAAGTCAGCTCTTTTTACAGAGGGAGGTAATGTGACAATTAATATTGCATGGCAAGAGAGCAGCATGAGACGGTAAAGGGCCAGCAGCAGAAGGAGATGGGAGTCAGGGTGGGAGCCACAGGCTGGTGAAAGAAGGGGCAGAGGTGGGTGTGGAGGGGGAGGCACACACATCAAGAGTGAGAGCTGCTTGGAATGGATCCATGGAGGAATGAAAGGCTCCACAAATGGGCCTCAGACCCTGCCCTGAGAAGCACGCTCTTCTCTCCAGCTAACCAAGCCGGTTTCCCCTTACTAACACTTGCCCCAACCTGCCACCCTCCTAATCAAGGAGCAACACCCCCCACTTTCCTCTGCCCCAAGATTCATGGCTCTCATTTTCAGGGGGAAGTGGACTGAAACACACCAGGCTTGGACCCACAAGAGGGACAATCTCTGGGGCCAACCTGATGTCAAAAAGGCAGGCCTCTCCTTCCTTCGCGTACACCCCCCCACCTCACCTCACCAGGCTCCAGCAAGCAAAAAGGTCTGTGTGTGTATGTTGGTGTGTGCTTTTTAAAGCTCTCACTGCAACAAATTCAGACAACATTTCCAGGTTTGGAGAGAGAGGTGGGGACTACCTTGAAGCACAGCAGCAGTGGTTGCTTTTGCACAGTTCCTCCCCCCCCCTTGAGCAAGACTGAGTGCAAAAATTCACATGTTGGCCTGGGCTGTTGCGGGCATCAATTGTGCCCCTGTTTATATCCACAGTGACACCTCTCAGCTCCTCCCCCAAGTTCATTCTTAAATAAAGCGCTGAACAGGGTACCAAGGGTCAGAGGCATTTACAGACCTATCTCCAGGCTTTTGATTTTTAAAACACCAGGACGCATTAGCAGCTAGGATTAACACACACACACACACACCAGTCATGTCCCACCATGCACAGCTGTCACTGTGACAGCAGAGTGAGTGTCAACGTTGCCCCTCAGAACCCCCCTTCCTTCAAGGACAGGATCCCTGCTGCATGGGTCTGTTTTCAACTCAAAGTAATCCCCTGCCAGTCCCCCTCCTCTGATCTAGCCAGGAGGGGGAACCCATCACTCACCCTCAAACCCTCCCCTCTGGAAAAAAAAATGGAACATGCAAAGTTAAATCCAGCCCGACCGGAAAATGGGCCCTGCTGCCAACCAAATACTACGCAGTCCCCCCTGCCAACCCCCTAGACTTGTGATCAGCCAGCCACATGCCAAATGTCCTTATTTTTTAAGAAAATATTTACCCATATTTCCCCCTTTTAAACACCAATAGGAAAATACCTTCCCCTTTCCAAACTCTCCCTCCCCAAGGCAAATGTCAAAACTAGTTTCCTCGCGGTGGCCTTTCCAACTCAATTTTAAGAGTTAAAAATACCAAGTTAAATAAAAAACACAAATCCATTCGCAATCAGAACCTGAGACACTTGATAGTGGCATGTACTGGATTTGTGCAAGGGGGAGGGAAATATGGATCCAACCCAAATAGTAACAGTGGTTTCCTTGGCAATCCCAATAAATATAATCTTAATACCTAGATAAATTTGCTTTTGGAAAAAAAAAGGGAGGGGGATAGGAGAGAATCTTTACTATTCCAATCCGTCATTTTTTTTTTTTTCTGCAAGGGAGAAATTGTAAACCCCAAGTTGGCACCAACCCCTGGATGAGTGCAGTAAACAAACGAGCAGGAAAAAAAGGAAAAAAATTTAAAGGGATTTTTAGTGCCTGCAACAAGAACGGTCCCCCCCCCCGATTTTTTGCCCCTCCTTCAAAGCACTCCCACTCCATTGCTGGAGAGAGGCAGAAAATATATATAGGTTAATGCCAAGCGGTGGGGGGGGAAGGGGGAAGAAGAGCCAGTGATGAGATTACACAGGGAAAGGGGGGGGTGAAATTGCACTGCACAAGATTCCAAAGGCTGGAAAATCCCTATAGGCTGAAAATCCCTATAGGGAGGGAAGGAAAGCGGGGGGAAAATCAACCTTTTCCCCACCACCCCTGCCCCATCTCCTTCAGATTTGCAACGTTGGCAGTGACAGGAACAGCTGCGATGGGACGGGAGTGCAGGGTGGAGACAGCTGGAGCAGGGTGGGGGGCAGAGCAGGGAAGACATATTGGGGTGCAGGCGCGCAAAGGGAAGGGGGCGCCCCCCACTCTTCTCCAGCCACCCTTCCCCTACCTTTGGTTGCCTCTTCTCCGCGTCTTCTTCTTCTCCTCCTCCTCCTCTCTCCCCCCGCCCCCCTTCTTTGCAAGCAGGAAGCTGGCGCCGTGCCCCCCTCCCCTTCCCCTCGCCTCGCAAGCTGGAGTTTCCCCGCGCGCTTCTCCGGTGCAGCCCCAGGGGAGGGGATCGGCCGTGCGCTCGCTGCGCCTTGCAGGAGGCGGAGAGGAGTTTGTAAGATCCTGTGGCTGGCTGGCTGGCTGGCTGGCTGGCTCGGGCGGCCGCGGCGCTCGCCTGCTGTGTTGGTGTCACTGGGAGCGGGGAAATGGACTCGGCAGCCGAAGGGAAGGAGGCCGGCCTGGCTCCTCCTTCGCCTCCACCTCCTCCCCACACAGCCGTGGCGGTGGCCGTGCCTGGCGCCTTGGCTGACGCCTGCACCCTGCAGGCCGAGGGCGCGCGGTGCCGGAGCGCTCTCCCGTGCGCAGGACGGCTGGAAGGCGATCGCGCACAAGACCCGTCCCCGAGCGCCCGCTTCTTGCCCTGGCTGACTGTGCCCACCGCGCGCTACCACGCGATGCGCAAAATGCCCGCCCGGCTCTCTCCAAACTTGATCGGCTTGCACGTTTCCTCGAGGGCATGTCCCCACTTTGCCCAAAGGGGCTCAGGGCCCCCAATCCTATGCATGTCTCCTACTCGGAAGTACGTCCCACTGAGTTCAACGGAGCTGACTCTCAGGAAAACATGCATTGGATTGCATCCTCATCCTGGTCGGCATCCTAGTTAGGGAACATGCTGCATCGTGGCTGCATCAGTGCTGGACAGTTGATAGGTTTTAGACCCTGACAGCCCAATCCGATGCAGGTCTATTCAGAAGTATGTCCCACTGAGTGCCAAGGGGCTGACTCCCAGGAAAGCATACATAGGATTGCAGCCTCAGGGCCCACTCCTGTCCAACTTTCCAGCACTGATGTCGCCATGCCAATGGGGCATGCGCTTCATTCTGCAGCAGAGGAGCAGTCACAGAAGCATCCTCAAGCTTAGGGAACATTTATTTAATTACCTTGGGGCTGCCTTGTGGCTGCACCATGCTGGAAAGTTGGATAGGATTGGACCCTGACAGCCCAATCCTATGCATGTCTATTCAGAAGTATATCCCACTGAGTTCAAAGGCACTGACTCCCAGGAAAGCATGCATAGGATTGCAGCCTTAGGGCCCAATCCTGTCCAACTTTCCAACACGCATTCAGCTGTGCCAAAAGGGCACATGCTGCATCCTGTGGTAGGAGGGCAGTCACGGAAGCATCCTCAAGGTTAGGGAACATTTGTTGCATTGGGCTGGAAAATTGGCACTGGAAAATTGGATAGGATTTGGCCCTTACACAGAAGTGAAGATGCACAGGACTGAAGCTTTGTAGTTTGATTCTATGTATTCTTATTTGGAAGTAACTCCCTTGGAGTTCAATGGCTCTACTCCCAAATAAGTGTAGGTCAACAATGAGCCTTTGTTTTTAAAAGGAAAATGTGTTGACTTTGAAACTAATGTTTACTAGCTCCTTTCAACAACAGTTAACATAAGAACATCAGAACAGCCCCACTGGATCAGGCCATAAGCCCATCTAGTCTAGCTTCCTGTATCTCACAGCGGCCCACCAAATGCCCAAGGGAGCACACCTGATAACAAGAGACCTGCATCCTGGTGCCCTCCCTTGCATCTGACATAGCCCATTTCTAAAATCAGGAGGTTGCACATACACATCATGGCTTGTACCCCATAATGGATTTTTCCTCCAGAAACTTGTCCAGTCCCCTTTTAAAAGCATCTAGGCCAGATGCCATCACCACATCCTGTGGCAAGGAGTTCCACAAACCAACCACACACTGAGTAAAGAAATATTTTCTTTTGTCTGTCCTAACTCTCCCAACACTCAACTTTAGTGAATGTCCCCTGGTTCTGGTGTTATGTGAGAGTGTAAAGAGCATCTCTCTATCCACTCTATCCTTCCCATGCATAATTTTCTATGTCTCAATCATGTCCCCCCTCAGGCATCTCTTTTCTAGGCTGAAGAGGCCCAAACGCCATAGCCTTTCCTCATAAGGAAGGTGCCCCAGCTCAGCAATCATCTTAGTCGCTCTCTTTTGCACCTTTTCCGTTTCCACTATGTACTTTTTAAGATGACGACCAGAACTGGATGCAATACTCCAGGTGTGTGGTCTTACCATCGATTTATACAACGGCAGTACATTATTAGCTGTTTTGTTTTCAATACCTTTTCTAATGATCCCAAGCATAGAATTGGCCTTCTTCACTGCCACCGCACATTGGGTCGACACTTTCATCGACCTGTCCACCACCACCCCACGATCTCTCTCCTGATCTGTCACAGACAGCTCAGAACCCATTAGCCTATATGTGAAGTTTTGATTTTTTGCCCCAATGTGCATGACTTTACACTTACTTACATTGTCTTTAATTAGCAACAGTGCAACAGGCAAAAATCCAACAGGTGAAGCTTTTCCATGAGTCACTGTCTATATCTGCATACTGGATTAGTGTCTGTCATCCAGTTGTTAAAAACAAAAGGAGCTCTACTAGGGATAGAAAATTGGTACTAGTTCAAGTCTTGCTGTGAAGATGGCTTCCAGTCACCCCCCCCCCCCATAGAAGGCTGCAAGGTTGACTCATCCATTAAAGGTGCAATCCTAACCCACTTTCTAGCACTGACATAAGAGCAATGCAGCTCCAAGATAAGGGAACAAATGTTCCCTTACTTTGAGGAGGCATCCATGAGTGCCACCCAACCGCAGGATGCAGCACATGGCCCATTGGCACCTCAATGCCAGTGCTAGAAAGCTGGTTAGGATTTGGGCCTAAGTGGATTGAGGCAGCAGATTGACTGGAGGAGCCTCTCTCCATCCACACACTGGCCTTCACTGCTTTTCCTCCTCGAAAGACTATAGTATAAGCCCACAGCACCTGGTATTCCCAGGCGGTCTCCCATCCAAGACCTGACCCTGCTTAGCTTCCGATATCAGACGAGATCAGGCATGTGCAGAAAAGGAAGCGGGTGAGAGTGAAGAAGAGGAAGTGTGGTGGAGCCCACTACTTTTCTGAGCCATCCCCTTTTCCTTTTCCCTTCCAGGAAGTAGGAGGAGCAGAGCCTAGCACCATCAGGTAAGGGGGAACTGCATTTGGCACTGCTAGGAGGTTTGAGGCCAGCCCTGAAGGACTGGTAGTGGTGGCTGAGCTTATTCAGTAGGGCAGTCAAGGAAAAGCACTCTGCAGTTGCTTTCACTATCGTTTCTTCATTTGTTCCAGGTTTCAACCTTGGCATTCAGGAGAGATTCTAGTGCTGAGCTGTAGTGGTGAAATCAAGCCCTAGGGCCTGTTCAGGAAATGGAAATCAACAGGTATAAAGAAGTTGGAAAGCTTTCCTTTTTTGCACATGACCCTAATACTGCTGCAAAATCCTCAACTTGCAGCACAATCTTAGGAAGAATCTCTCAAAAGTAAGTTTCATTGTGTTCAGTGTGGCTTACTTCCTGGAAAGTAAGACTCATCGAAATCATTTTAAGACTTGCTTACGTCCACCAAAAAATGTTTTTTGCATTTTCCAGTATTTGCAAAATTACCGTGACCCCTACATTGGCTTCCTGTCCAGTGTCAAAAATGTTTAAGTAAGGTGACAGTAGTTCACAAGAGGCTTAAAACATCCTGAATCCAAGAAGACAGAAATTCTGGCTGCATGCTTATCAAGAATGAGTGTCCCAAAACATGCCACAAACGTTGTGCTGTGGTCAAAACTGCACCAAATTCTCACCAAACACAGAAAGCAGTAATATTAGGCACATGAGAAAGAATGACCAATAGTAATAATAATCTACGGATACACCTCATTTAAGCAGGGATATGAAAACCTTCTTTCAGATCTTTTGCACCATTGTTGGCTATGTCAAAGAATTACAACAGTCTGGGTTAGTGTAGTAGCATAAAAAAGGATGCTGTTTACTTCTGCAGTTGTTAATACAGCAATTCCCAAATGGTGTCCTGTCAGAAATAAATGAATGAAGTAAGCAGTGACTCAGGCTGGCCCAAATGCCTGTTCTTAGGAGACTGTCCAGTGTGTATCTTCATGATTTACTGCTCTGGCCTTGCCTTCTCTTGATCAGTGTTCACTGTGGATGAGTAATTCTATCTCGTCTCTATATGAAGTGTGATTGGCTTATACAGTCTTGATGCAGAGAGCAGAATTACCCACACCCAGATGTCTGTGGAATCTCTGCACAATTTGCTACTCTGGGGTTGCATTCTTCCAATTGGGGAACAGTCAGAATTCCAGCAGAAACACAGGCAATACATTCCTCTGAGGGTTAATTGAATGTCTGTAGTGTTTTTCAGTTACAGTATTCTGTCAGGTTAATTGATAAAAACCTTTTTTGACTTTACAAAAAAAGTGGCTAACCAAAAAAGTTTGGCTAACTATCTTAGAAGAGGCATTCCCCTTTCCCATACAAGCAGTAGTAGTAGGTAGCCTCTGCTGCAGGGAAGCACACTGTATTCACTTTGTTGCTTCAAAGAGACTGCTTTATGCACCTGCAAATCTATGCAGATTTTATTGATTAGAACACCTACAATCAGCTAAGATTTCTTTAAGTAGGTGAACACCCTAGTTAATTGTTACTTTTACACACTTCTACTGTGACTCAGGCAAAGTTGAAGGGCAGTGGGCTTTTCCACAAGATTAGTTCTTGCTCTTGCACACAGTATAAAGCAACATTTGGGGAGTATAGTTTTCCACCAATTTCAATTTTTTTAAGAAGTGGCACAAGCTATCAGAAATTTATAAACATCATTTTATACTTCTGCTGGGCCGCATGAAAGGCCCTGTAGCTGAGGAGAACTTATAACGATTGTTAAGTATCTTAACTTTGGGGAAAACAGAAATTAGCAGCAAGGTAGACGTTACCAGACATTTCAGCAAAACCAACATTTTGTTATAGAAGTCTTAGAATGTGTATAGCCAGCAAAACTAAGAAACCTGACTAGAACTGTAGAACAATTGGAGAATACCCAATAACTTGGAAAGAAATAGATCTTATTTGTCAATTTCTGGGAAAAAATGGAAGAGAAGCCAGAAATTACTCTTTTGGTTCCCCTCATACCTCCCACCAGTAGTCTCTAGCAGGAGACTAATAACCATCTTTCTTTTAGAGAAATTACAAATATGATTATATTTTTGCATAGAGAGCTGGCATATAGATAGATTTCTATAGATAGCATAGTGACTAAGAGAGTGAAGTGAAAATTGGGATTTTCCCAGTTTACTCTCACTTCTACCATGAATTCTTGCTAGGTCACCTTAGGCAAGCCAATCTCTGTCTTCTCCATCTGTAATATGGGGATACTATTACTCACTTTACAGGGTTGTTGTAAGAATTGCACCAAGATAATATCTGTGAAGCTTTTGCACACGATTCATATGTTATTATATGATGGCATTGTGATTGTGTATCCTGTTTCTCAGTAATGTTAACTGAATTTCAACAGGAGCAAGAAAAGTACCAGCCAGGAGAAAGATACATATATGTGAAGTTTTTTGAACACACAATATGGTAAATAGTAGCTGGTGAAAGAATCAGGAAATTGGCACAAGGAAAAGGATTAAACTCCTTTCAGCACCTCAGCCCCAATCAAAATTCCCCCTCCCTTCTCCATGGCTTCTATTTACATTTTTCAGAAATGTGGAACGCTGTATACATGGAGCTCCCCCATCGCATCTAGTTTAGCCCTTAGATATTAATAAGAGAATTTAATTTGCCTTTTTCTGCCCATCTCGAAATATTACTATTATTACTATTACTATTAATATTACTATTACTTGTGCTAATGAGATTCAGGTGCTTGTTCAGATGTTGAAGTCATGAGATAATGCCAGGCTTCACGTGGTACTGGGCCACACATTTCCTCAGTTCCCAAGGGAATACCTAAACACAGATTACACCTGTGAAATTCCTTCACGTGCTGGTTGTTTAACATAAATACGCTGTAATAATACTGGCCACAAGCAGTAACATCCTAATTACTGAGCTCCTTGGGGAATGGCCAGCCTTCCTGGTGAGAAGAGGCCGGGAATAAGCAGGCCCAAATCCAATGAAATTTGTCACACTTCATGCCCATGTCTCTTGCTTGATTTGACAGCTGTGCCAGCTAGCTTGCTGGTGGGCAAGAGGCATGTTGAGCTGAATTAAATGAGCTCATCACCCGCCCCAGTCATCTCTGTTTTGGTTAGGTGCAGCAAAGATATTGACATCAAGGCATTCTCAGTTCAGTGGGCCCCACACCCCAGAACATACTGTTGTAAAGTTGGGAGAAACCCTGTGGATTGTTTCTCATCCAACAGATTTCATACTTTTCACATGAATTTGTCTGAGGAGCACCAAAGAACATAAAAAAGGAGACCTCCTTAGAAGGAGAAGGGGCAGAGTGAAGAAGGGGGAAATGGGGGGGGAGAAGAAGGGTCAGAGATTAGATGGGCTTTGCAGAAGAACCTGGGAGAAGAAAAGAAAGGTTTTAGGGTATAAGGGAGAAAGAAGGAATGGGGGAGAGAAGAGGAAAGGAAAAAAGGTTTAATTTAAGCAGTTCAGGCCAGTCTAAAAGGCTGCAGTTGGGAGTCACTTTCTATGGCCTAAATTGTGGGCTACAGGCAAGGGTCAGCCTAAAAACAAGCAGTGAAAGCACTTCATTCATTTGTGGTGGGGCTCTTGATCAGTACTGTAAGCCTCCCAAGTGAGGTCACCACCAGGAAGGGAGATGTTCCTTGTTCTGCGGACTTACTGGGTCAGTCAAGGGAGTTTGTTTTGGGAAGGAAGCCAGAGGCTGATCGTCAACCTCCAACAAAAATGTACAAGAGTAGAAGGTTCAGTAACACAGAACTCACAAGCAGAAGAAAATCAAGCAACAGTTAATTGTGCAGTCAGTTGGACTTCGTAGGAGATGACAAGTTAGCAAGGATTCGGTGGGTCTTTGGCAGAGCTGTGCTGTGGACCAAGTTTTCCTATCCTGTTTCTGAGAAGGTTGAGAGTGTTGAGTTGCTGTGGCAAAGGGCTGACGGAGAGAATCACCCTGGGCAAACAAGAGTCTTAGAGACAGAAAGAGGGCTATGAAGCAAGCCCTTAACATGCATTAGCCCTCCTTGGGCTGGGCAGGGCAGAGCAAGAGAGCAAAGGGAGCAGGGCCAGAGAGCCAAACTGCCTTCCTTTGAGAGAAGGTAGGGTGCTTGTAGAGAGAAATGACCCAAAAAGGCTGGCTGACCAGCCCATGCTGGCCTCAGCAGCTTCAGTGTCAAGGAAATCAAAAGAAAGAAAGCTGGAAAGAAGGTTGTAGAGTGTTACCATATTGTGTACTGGTTGCGATGGTGGAGATCGGATGGAAGTCGGAATAGGAGTCATTTAACACAACATCAGTGGATTAACAGTCCACAATGGACAGCAAGGCCAAATGGAGCAAACATTGAAAATGCCCAGTGTAATGAACAACAGTGGATTGAAAACCGTGAAGAATCCTATTGGATTCTTAGGTGTGGTGACTCAATTGGATGGTCCTCTGTTTAGGACCCCTGCTGCATTCTGCCTTTGTTTTGCAACCCAGTTGAGGGTGCGGATGCTAGTTTAGGTAGTTTGCTTTATCCTTAGCTTACCTCCTTGCTCGTCTCTATCATGGGGTTGGGGAGGACAGTGAAGCTTTTTCTTTGTTTTACAAAAGTTGTCGTCGTCCCCCCCCCCCAAATTCAGGAAGGTGGCTCTAGTTAGAAAACATGAACAATGCTGCTCCAACATGGATTTGGAGCTGAATAACTTTAAGCCATTTCTGCCTAACAGTGCATATACACAACAAGGACCAAATGTGTACACTTGTGGGCCAGGCAAAAATGGGTTTACTGAATTTTGGTGGCATGAACAATCATTTACATTTTAGCAGTAAACAGGTCTCCATTCACGTTTGGAGCACTGACTCCATGGACTAATTAAAGAGGGAGGTGATTACAAGGTCTAAATGAAGAGTGTAGGCCTGTAGATCTGGGTGACTTTTTGCCATCAGTCTTGTAAATAGCACTGTTACAGGTCTGGCTCTTTGCACTCTTGGCAAGTACCTATCGCCAAGTACACCCATGTTCAGATGCATGTCTCTTGCATGCCATGAATTAAAGGAAATACCAGAGAAATAAAGTATGCAACAAGTATGAAGTACTACAGCCTAGACACAGGATAACCTTGAAGGGCCAGTTAGAGAAACTGCAGTAATCATTTAGGAAAAAAAAAACCTGAGTGAGTGAGTGAGTGAGGGAGTGAGGGAGTGAGGGAGTGAGGGAGAAGTTAAATTAGAACTACATTAAAATGGAAGGGGTGCATAACCTTTTCCAGACAAGCCACTTTTGTAATAAAAATTCCCTTGGCAGCTCTTTTTCTCACAAGGGAAAAGATGCAGGGACCTGTAGCTTTTTCCATGAATGGGAAAGCAGCTGAGGAGCAATTCTTGTTAGGTGAATTGTTCATGGGGAAAGGTTTTTGGATGTCAGTAAAGGTGACAAACGAATAGGCCGACAGTCTGTCCCATGGGACATGATCCAGCCTGAAGTTAGCTGTCACACTTCTTGAAATGAACAGGAGCTACTGAAGAGCAATACCATACTTTTGTGAAACTCTTATTCATTTTGGTGAGGAATACATAGGAAAATGTCCTTCTGGATTGTGACCCATGTTCATTTGGGGAAGGGAGTTTGGAGCTACTTGGAATTTCTACCTCGGCACCAAATTTATGTGTCAGACTAGCCCTACACCCAGGCTAGCTTGTTCCAGGATTGGACTGATCTTATCACTAGTGGTTTTCTTAAATGTTTATAATTTTTTTTGCAGATTTTGTTTTTTCCCAAAGAGGAAAAATACTGAAAGTGGTGTCATGCGTTCTTGTTCTGAGGGCGCAGCTTAATAAAGTGTAATTATAATCGCTTTAAAAGTGTACTAGGTAAGTGATATAGGTGGTACAGTGTCATTAGATGTGGCCACAGTCATTACCCATGCACCCCAAGTCCAGCCCATTATTTTTTTTACCACAGATTTCCCAGTTTATTTTTTCACACTTTTGGGGTTTTTATGTTTTGTTTTTACAAAAATGAGAAGTGCAGAAAGCGGTGATATGTGTTTTTATTTCATTATAACTGAAAATGATAATCTCCTGGGGGCTGGGGATAAGAACAGGCCCTCAGTTTGGCTGTACTTGTCGTAAGAGGCGACTAAACAGCCACCGGGTAGATGGGACTCGTCAGCCTGGGAAGGCAGCTCATCTGAGAGAAGGAAAACTCTGATCCCAAACCTCCACTGCCTTGTGGCTACAGCCAGTTATGGAAAAGGCTTCAGGAGTCAACCTCGAGGCAAAATCCGGAGCCGGAGTCCCTGAGGCAGTTCATGGCTGAACACAGTCACGTTCTGGCAATTCCTGCGACGCCGCTGGAACCAACCGTATTGGCCTCTGCCTTTCCATTGGACCATTTCAGTGACGTGGAGAGGGGGGATTTGCTGCATGGGTAACAGCCTATCCTCCACACCTACTTTACCCAGGCTTCGCGCACTGGAGAGGACACTGTTCCAGAACCACCATTCAGAGCGTGACACCATAGTCTTCCGAGACTGAAGGATGCCAACAACATCACTGGGGAAAAAAATCACACCTCTACTTATCACTAAGAGGTTCTCAATGTTTAATCTGTGAAACAAAGGGTTCTAGAACTCAAGCTGGACCAGAATCAGTACTTTCTGATCTGAAAACCTTGTCCTAAATCCCCAAGAAGCATACAAGGCTGACAGGGGGGAGAGAAAAATACACTGCATGTACTTGGGTCTCAGAGGGGAGTCTGTTCCTCTTCCTTTGCCATTGCAGAGCAGCAAATGTATGTAGTTATTGCCATTCAGCCCTCTTCTTTTCTTAGGATCTCACAGCTACTGCAAACTTGGTAAACTTATCTGGACATCGCATGCCCAGCTGTGATAATGAGCCCCTGCTGCAAGCAAAAAATGCCCAGTAAACTTTGTAATAATTAACCCACACTTACAGACCAATAAATGCCTTATTGGTTTGTTCATTGCCTTGTTCAAATAACACCAGTACTTTTGGGGACTTCTCTGGGCAAAGTGCCCTCCTTTTGAAGTAGGTGGGGCTTTTCTTGAAGGAGGCTTGGCTTCCCATTTCAGGAGGTGGAGTTTCTGCAGGCCAGAGGACAAGATTCCAAGGGATTAGAGGAGTGGAGCCTGTCAGGTCACCCTTGCGCATGTAAAGCACTTCAAACTCTGGAACAAGTGAAGTAATAATAAAGGAAACAGTGTTCACAGCATACACAGAGTGCAGTCTCTTTGCACATGCAGATACAGTATTTTGGGTGCATGGAGGGAAAGAAGCTGCACCCTCTTCCTGTCACCCTCTAGGTCAGGGGTGTCCAAACATTTTGGCAGGAGGGCGACATCATCTCTCTGACACTGTGTTGGGGCGGGGGGGGGGGGAAGAATTCATTTACATTTAAAATTTGAATAAATTAACATAAATGAATTTATTAGAGATGGAACTTATATGAATGAATGAAGGTCTTGCAGTAGCTCAAGGCCTATAAAAGGCCTTGCACAAAGCAAGGCCATCCTTTCCTTCTCTGCCACTGCTGCATCACAGATGTGAAACAGCAAGTAATGGAGGGAGCCCACGTCCCACAGCTCAGGTGAGAGGTCAAACAGTTGTCCTCATGCTGAGAGCAGTTGCATTGGGCCAGCATGGGCTCCAGCAAGTCTCTGGAGGGCCAGAGGCTCATTGGAGACTGGGGGCTCCCCAAGGGCCTCATTTGGAGCCCCTGAGGGCCGCAAGTGGCCCCCAGGCTGGGGTTTGGGCACCCCTGCTCTAGGTAAATAGGTGGGGAGGAACACTGTGTTGCACAACAGGAAAGATTTATCATGGCTCCCTAATCAGCATCTTCCCATGAAAATTGATAGGAAATGTAAATGCTAGATTTTATAATTATTATTAAAGAAAAGGCATGGGGGGGGGGAAGCTTGCATTCTCAGGAAGCCAAAGGTCATTCAAAGAGCTCAAGAAGAAGGCTGCTATAGCTGATTTATTCAGATGTGATGGATTTCAAACCCTGTCCAAAAGAGCTCAGGACAGGTTATAATATTCTGTGTCTGTGTTTTCAACAGATAACTGAACTGCCTAACACTGTAGTTCCATTTGGAATGCACATGAATACATTTATCTGTGCCGGTATGAAAAGGCAAACTGAGCTTGGAGGCCAGCCATACAAACCAACAGTGCATGCAAGCCTGGATGTTAATGTACCTCTAAAACTGATTCACAGATATATGTGGCTCTGCACATAGACTATGTGAAGTCACTTGCATTTAGCAATACATTCGGATGCAGCGAGGGAACACTCATGCAGAGGAGGTATGAAACACACTGTAAAGCAGGGGGCACACAAATGTCCTTGAATTGCTCATCAGACGAGTGCATCTACAAAATTCGCTGATCCGTGCACACAGAAACACGGACACATGCTGGAGCTCCCTGAGACATCTCTGCCCGTGCAGTCAGGTGGACGACTGCACATAAATCAGTGGCACATAAAAACATGTGCTGGTAGCAAAGCTCGGATTAGGGACCAGTCAAGCTCTTTGAGGCTGCTCTGAGGAAGATGATCTCAGAAAGAAGCTGTGCCAATCTGATGGAGACAGAGATGTTGCAAAACCCTCCTACCTTCTCAAACCCCCCCCCCCTGGATTTCTCATGGCAAATATGGGGTGGGATCCCTCCAGGAAATAGGTGTCCTCCCCAAATTCATTATTTTCAAGGTTATGGAATAGTTATTGTTGCTGCCTTTGTGGTTTTTTATTCTCTTCTCAAAGTTGGGCACTTCAGAGCATCCTTTTGAGAATCCATTTCTATAGAAATAATTTCTCTAAGGGAAGGTGCAGGTACTCCAGCCTTTGTATTTGGAATCTACATCCCGCAGCCAAAAGTTCTAGATGTGCATGAGCTAAGGAGTGCCAAAAAAAATATTGGTGCATGTTCAAGAGCACTCATTATTATTTTACCTGTTTCTGGCTTGGTTGGCAACCTTCAGTCTCGAAAGACTATGGTATATAAGCCTACAGCACCCAGAATTCCCAGGCAGTCTCCCATCCAAGTACTAACCAGGCCTGTCCCTGCTTAGCTTCCAAGATCAGGCATCTGCAGGGTCACAGTTGCTTCTTAGAATCTGAAATTCAGAAAAAGGATCCTGGCATAGATTTAACCCTAATCAAGAACACTGGAAGGCTATAATGTCTCTGAAAACTGGTTGATTTTCAAATGTGCAGGTTGACAAGCAATGATGGGACTTTGTGCACCGTTAAAAACAGTCAACATTCAGTGCTAAAATAAACCTTGATCTCCATCAGGGAAACCTTTGTGCAACCTATATAAATTATAGAAATGAGACAATGTCTCAAAACTTCTTTAATCCACAGAATCCCAGACCTGCACCTGACCTTTGGACACACCAGGGGTGTCCAGAGTTTTTGGCTGGAGGGCCACATCATTTCTCTGACACTGTGTCAGGGCTGGGGGAAAAAAAGAATTAATTTACATTTAAAATTTGAATAAATTTGCATACGTTTACATAAATGAATATATTAAAGATGGACTTATATGAATGAATGAAGGTCTTGCAATAGCTCAAGGCCTATAAAAGGCCTTGCACAAAGCAAGGCTGGCCTTTCCTTTGCTGCCTCTGCTGCATCACAGACATGAAACAGCAAGCAGTGGAGGGAGCCCTCATCCCACAGCTCACGCAAGAGGTCAAACAGTCGCTCTCACGCTGAGAGCAGTTGTGTTGGCCCAGTGCGGGCTCCAACAAATCTCTGGAGGGCCAGAGGCTTATTGGAGGCTGGGGGCTCCCTGAGGGCCTCATTGAGAAGCCTCAAGGCCTGCATGTGGCCCCAGGGCCAGAGTTTGGGCACCCCTGACCTACACAGAAGTGAATGTACTCCTCCATATTAAAGCTGTTTTGTGCTGAGGCCTTTAGTACAGTGACTTCTATCCCAATTTGCATTCTTTCCCAGCCCTGCTACCTGAGATCCTTTTAGTTAGAGTGGCTGGGGATTGAATTGTGGACCATCTGTATGCAAACCATGTACTTTACCCCGGAGATATGGCCTCTTCCTCCTACACATACTTCCAACAAATACCACAGGACCTGAACCATACTGGTTCCTTACTCACTGTGCTCCCAGAACAGCTTCATACTGGACCTGAAACCCCTGCTGTATATGTTTCTTCCAGAAATATTCCAGCATTTAAATTGTCCCACGCTATTCATATACATTCCATTCAACTATGGGATTGTCATAGTTACGGAGATGGTTCACACTGCCCCATCCTCATTTTAGATTTTGCAGGATGCCTCTGGTGTATTCAGTAGCAATTTGCTGACACAGGCAGTGATGATGGTTGCTACTTTAGATGGCTTTAAAAGGGGATTGGACAAATTCCTGGAGGACAAACCTATTAATTGCTACTAATCATGATGGCTGTGGGCTACCTCCAAGTTATAGGCAGCATGCCTCTGAATGGATGGTGTACAATGGATGGATGGTATGTCTGAATTCGACCCAACATACAACCAACAGGTAATTTTTTTTTTCTTTTTGCATTGCATGCTCTTAAAGAGTGGTCTCCAAACTTTCAGTTGCCAGGGCAGATGACTCAGGGTGCAAGCCTAACTCCTTATGTCAGTGCTTTCCAGCCAATGGGACATGTGCTGCATCCTGCAGTTGGGTGTCACTCACGGAGGCCTCCTCAAAGTAAGGGAATGTTTGTTCCCTTACATCGGAGCTGCATTGTCCTTATGTCAGTGCTGGAAAGCATTGACATAAGGGGTTAGGATTGCACCCTCAGTCTTGCTTTTATGGTGGACTGGAGCAGGTCAGTTATAGAAAATAATCTATACATTTTGTACATAGTTAAGAATTTCACAATAGGAGAACCTTATTTGCGAAATATTTGCAGCTGTATTCGCCGCCGCCACCACCGCCCCCGCCCCTGAGAGATCAACCCAGGCTGTATAAGTTTTGGGGCTTGAAACTAGCCAGAAGAGGCTAGCTTACCTCTAGCATGCTAGAGGCGTGATTCAAAAACATACGACACAGAAATCGATGGTAAGGCCACACCTGGAGTATTGTGTCCAGTTCTGGTTGCCGCATCTCAAAAAAGACATAGTGGAAATGGAAAAGGTGCAAAAGAGAGTGACTAAGATGATGACGGGGCTGGGGCACCTTCCTTATGAGGAAAGGCTATGGCGTTTGGGCCTCTTCAGCCTAGAAAAGAGACGCCTGAGGGGGGACATGACTGAGACATACAAAATTATGCAGGGGATGGACAGAGTGGATAGAGAGATGCTCTTTACACTCTCACATAACACCAGAACTAGGGGACATCCACTAAAATTGAGTGTTGGGAGGGTTAGAACAGACAAAAGAAAATATTTCTTTACTCAGCATGTGGTTGGTCTGTGGAACTCCTTGCCACAGGATGTGGTGATGGCATCAGGCCTGGACGCCTTTAAAAGGGGATTGGACAAGTTTCTGGAGGAGAAGTCCATTACGGGTTACAAGCCATGATGTGTATGTGCAACCTCCTGATGTTAGAAATGGGCTATGTCAGAATGCCAGTGCAAGGGAGGGCACCAGGATGAGGTCTCTTGTTATCTGGTGTGCTCCCTGGGGCATTTGGTGGGCCGCTGTGAGTTACAGGAAGCTGGACTAGATGGGCCTATGGCCTGATCCAGTGGGGCTGTTCTTATGTTCTTAGAAGCTACTGTACAAAGAAAATGGCATCCAATTCAAAAGTATATGGTGTCTTTATCATTTAGATGCAGTGGCTCAGCACCAACCTGTCCCTAATACAGAGGCTGCATTTGTTTTTCAGGTAGGAAATAGAGGAAGTTTCTAGCATGCCTCAAGCATGATTCTAGCATGGTTCATTGAAAAAAATGACAAAATGGCATCCATCCATATAGGAGTCATTGAAATCAAATGCATGGAGGCTGCCATGTTGTAACCATGATGTATGGAGGCCACCATATTCCTGCCAGTAGAAATAAATAGCGATGGAGAGGCTTCTTGTGAGCAGTGCCCCAGAGTAGTAAGCACTTCTCATGCTGGGGGGGAAATGCAGCATTGCGCCAGATCTGGCCTGTGGGCCATGGTTTGGCGAGCACTGCAGTAGAAGATGAAAAACGAGCTCAGTCACAACCTCTATCCTAAGCAAACACTCTAATTTTTACATGTTGGCTAGTGTGGCCAACCAGCCAAAACATTTTAAAATACTGGTACTTTCCACAAACACACACTTCACATGCTCAGAGACAATCTGTCCAGCCATAGATTTATTTTTTAAAAGATGCTTCTGTATGGGGGTGGGTGATGCCTGATTGTCCTCAGAGGGACTTTATGCTTAGGTACTTTTAAAAACAAAAATAAAATCTTGTTCCCAGGAAATAGGTGAGATTATCTACACGTGCTCTGGCAATCTGCTTCTGGTACCAGACTTTGTGTTTTAGAAGCAGTTCTTGATTTGGGAAAGCATGCTAGAATTTTGACCCTGTGATCTTACATACATGCCTCAAAAGGACCCCAAACCACCATACAGAAGGAAACCCCTATAGACGACTGTCTCTTATGCATGGAGTATTTCTGCCAGGATCCTTTCCTTCCTAACTGAGAGAGGAGGAGGACTGGATGTTTCTTGGGGGCTTGCAGTTCAAGCAAGCTCTGCTGTCTGGGGGTGGGGGTAGGCTGGAAGCCAGCGTGGCATGGATGGATGGATGGGTGGGGAGGGGTGTGGGGGAAGAGAAGAGTGGAAGGAAAAGGTTCTTCACGTCTATGACGTTGCCCCTGTACAGTACACTTTATCCTCTGCAAATAAGCAATGTCTGGGCGGCCCCTTCCCCAAGTGCAAGCTCCGTCTGGCCCTGATAAGCCCCCAGTCAGGCTGAGATCATCACACACGTACACAGCACAATTTGCACACAATACCCCTCCCCCTTAGGACAATTCAGGGTAAGCAAGCAAGTGCAACCTGCAACTGACTAAATGGCTGGTTAGGCAGGGGAGAGAATCAGACACTGGAAGGGAAGAGAAGGGGCAGAGACCCCCAACTGCAATCACCTTTGGAGGGAAGGGGGCTCTTCCATAAGATATCTTCATACCACCCTCATAAACACTCCAATTCATCTTTCACTAAGATGATGCAGGAGTCTGGTTCTATGCAATTTCAAATCTGCCAGTTCTGTTTCTGAACAGAACTGACCATCTTCCAAGAGGAAGGATGGAAGCCAGGAGCTCTAGCCCTGGGCTAACTCCCCCATCCTTTTTTCTAATCCACTAGTAGGCGTCACTCCCTTTCTCATCAAGCTGGCTGGATATGGAACCCAGCAGTCCTGGCTTGAAAAACTCCTGCTGTAACCCAGAGGAGTTCATCGCCTCCCAAGAGAACCCAGGAATCCTGGCTTTCCGCCAGTGCTTCCACCACCACCCCCAACCCACTGTAGTCAGCCTCCCTCTTCTTCTAAAGTTGGAAATCAAATCTGTCCTACTTGGCTTCAAAACTATGCAACTCTGTCCCACTGGACCCATTCCCCCCCCCACATGATGACTCCCAGATCCCTCTGCCTCACTAAGCTAACTCTTAAAAATCTAGGGATGGGGTACTCCAGGTGCTTAAGAGACCACCCTCACCCTAGCTCTAGCACTGGTACTATAACCTTAGCATTACATCTTCTAAATCTCCTGTTCAGCTCTGCTCACTCCATCCTAGAAAATTAGGATTAGTACCTTTTAATACATTTTCTTAAGCGAGGCTCCTCTGCTGTAACAGCTGTGTGGAAGGCAGAAATTCAACTGTGCGAATGATTTCTGCAGCTCCATGCTGGGGGGGACTTCATCTGCTGAGTTTCTGCCTGCAATATAACTGCTAAAGACACAAGAGAGGCCTTGCCTGGGGGGAGAAAAGGATGGCACTCCACAGATAACCTGGATCAAGGCCCTACTGCTCCCTCCCTTTCCCATCAGCTAAGCCAAGCTCCCTTTCTTGAGCTGGGCGTAGACCCCAGAAATGCTGCCTCCCAGCTGTCCTTTGACTGCTCCAACTCACTAGACCCCCCTCCTCTCCCCAGCCCCCCAGAGTCTGTGGTCTACGGAATCCAGGATGTTGCACAACTTTGTTAAGAAACTGCCACTAGGGATGAGAGCTGGCAAACACAGTTTAGGGAAGGGGGGGAAGAGGATTGTTTACGCTTGAACTTCTGTGGCTTCAAAGAAAGCAGAGAATCTACTATGCTAGCTTAGAAGACACATACTCCTCAAAAGCCTCTGGATTGTCATGGACATGCCTGATTTGACCCTCATTTTTTTTTAAAAGCTTACCATTTAACCATTTCCAGTCTTGGGGGTCTGCTTGCAGTTGGGGTCAGTGCGCCAGTTGCCATGAAGTGATGTGAGGCGTTCACCTCAGGTGCAGATTTTAGTAACAGAATGGAATACAGAGAGGTCTGACCCACAGAGCATAATTACCTTGGAAGTTCCCCTGCACAAGTCCCTCTAAAAGTCTGTACTGTGTTGTTGTTGTTTTTTTTTGCAGTTTTGATTCATGTCAAACTTGAGTTCACATAGGAGAACTTCCCAGTGGATTGTCTCTATAGGTCAGGTTTTAAAATACACCTGCTCAATGAAGGAAGCAGAGGTAGGTTTGGACTGCTCAGAGGTTGGAGCTTAGTGGGTCAGGCAGGATGGGATCTAGCAGGCTGTCCTAAATCAGGGTTGGAGGTGAATTTCATGGGCCAGGATGTGACGTCAATACAAAACACGTTTTAACCTTCTCTCTTCCTTGGCTCCAAAATACCTATGTATTTATGCTATTTAGAATACAGGTATTTCAGCGCAGTTTGTTTTGCTGCATTCTGCATTAAATTATGTATTGAATGGTATATAACATGATGGTATTATTCAAAAATACCAAGATTTTATAATTTTGGCCAGTGGAGTCACACACACACACCCCAAGTGTGTCACCTGGTGCTGTCCACTGATGTCTTTGTTTAATAGCTACTCTATTTGTTTAAATAGATTTAAACCTCACCCTTCCCCCAGGGTAGCTATTAAACAAAGGCATTAGTGGCATTGCTAGGGGGTGCAGTGGGTGTGGACTGCACCAGGTGACACCACTACTGGCTAAAATTATAAAATCTTGGTATTTTTGAATAATACCAACATGTTCTAATCTATATCATTCAATACATAATTTAATGCAGAATGCAATGAAACAAACCGTGTTGAATTAACTGTATTCTATCAAATGTTATAGACAAATAAACAAAAAAAGGAAAACACAACTATCTTATGTAACAAAAAGTAGATTTTTTTTACTCTAAACTGACTGATGAGAGTGATTGTTCTGAGAGCCAATGAGGTGTTATTATAACACAGCAAGGAACCAATAAGATGTTAGTGTGAGTCGGCTCTCATGTCCATGCATCAGAGCAGCTCCTAGAACACAGTTCATTTGCGCAGGTGCCATCAAATTGGCCAGTGGTTTTTTTGTTGGTTACTGATTTGTTTGGCAACCTGTACTGTTATATATTTTTATATTTAAAAAAATAAAGAAAGTTAATGGGAGGGTTACACCAACCCTAGTGATGCCACTGCATTTAGGTTGTGCATATGATGCTGTAATTTACTCTGTATGGTCCGGTATGGGAGAAGGTCCATCATAGGGGTGACGCCATGAGCTCTCACACCAGGTGATTCAAACCCTAGTAACGCCTCTGAAAGGCATCAAACCCTGAAGTAAAAATTCCCAGTGCTCCAGTGAAAATATATGATAGTTGGCAACCCCATGCCTTGCCTGCACCGAGTGGGGCGTTGGACTAGATGGCCCTTAAGGCTCTATAACTCTAAATATTCTACACTTCTATGACATTGCTTCATATGACAGCTTGCTCCCAGGATGCATCTGCTCTGCCCATTTCTGTAGAAAACACGGCCACTTCCCCGCTTGAAAGCAGGGAATAAGGGAAATCCTCTCATTGACATCACTGGGCAAGGAACAGGGGAAATTGTACGTGGTGTGTGTACAGTAATATGATGCACACTTCTGTATACCCTACAGAAGTATCTGATACTTGTCACGTTTTGGGGAGGTGAATGCAGCTCAAGGAGAATTAGATTAAGCATCCCCACTGTTTAAATTTTGAGAAAACAGATTTGGGGGAAGAATAAAGACTTGTCTTTAACCTTTCCTTTTGAACAAAAGAAGAGAGATAAAGCGTGTTTTTAAAAGGGTGAATGATCCAGTTTAAATGCTCACAAACACTCCTTTCCCGGAGAGGCCAAAAGGGCATCCCGTTCTGGCTCCTGGAAAGGGTAGAGGGTCCCCATATCTTATTTCACCTGTCATTAATTTTAAAAAATCTGTCTCCATCAAGACCAACTGTGTGTGTGTGTGTGTGTGTGTGTGTGTCCCAACTCCTTTCCATGTCTCCCAAATCCCCAGGCAATTCCTAGCTCAGTAACTAGCTAACTATGAGAATTAGCAGGCTTTTCTTAAAGCCAAGTGCATGCAATTACCACTCCATCTGCTCCCCCCCCAAACAAACGCCCACCTAGTATTTACCATTTCTTCTACAAATATGCCAGTCTTTAATTTCAAGACTGCCTGGTGGCAGCAACACAGCGGTAGTAAGGACTACAACTTGTATTCTCTTTGGAACAATGAAAGTTTCACACCATCGATTTTTAACCTTTTGCATCTTAGGGAACACTGACAAGGTGCTAAAATCGTCAAGGCACACCATCAGCCTTTTGATAATTGACAAGGCACACCATGCTGCTGGTGAGGGGCTAATATCCCCCAATGGTCCTAATAATAAATGACCCTTCCCCAAATTCTCATGGCATACCTGCAAACTATTCACAGCACACCAGTGTGCCATGGCACACTGGTTCAAAATCTTTGTTTTATATAATAGTTTGCTGCTCCACCTACCCATCCCATCAGGGAATTCTCAGAAGGATCAGAGGAATTTTGAACCTCCTTTCAGGGTTGCCAACTTTTCAACTGGCCTTTGTGACTTTGCCTTCCATAGTGGCAAAAATGTCACCTGCTGATTTCTACAGATCAAGCGACCGTTACAGGCAAAAGGGCAGACCAGATTTTTTCCTGCTCACTTGTTGGCAATTCTATCTATCTAGCTCCTGAAAAGAAATTAATAAAAGGTGCAAGGAATTGTTGTCATCATCCTTCTCTCTCTGGGGCTCTCCTATCTCAGCCAGTAGATCAAATAGACCAGTGCTTCCCAAACTTTTTTGACTGGCGTCTCCCTTGACCTACTGGGTCATTGGCTGCAGCTCCCCATTAGTAATACAATACATTGTATAGGGTGGTGGGTTTTTCATGAGGATTCCATGGCTCCCCTGGCTGGTTTCCGCAGCTCCCCAGGGTGCCGTGGCTCACAGTTTGGGAATCACTGGAATAGGCTGTTACCTGTTTTCTGCTAGGATTGCTGTATTTTTACTAGTTACCTGATAGGCAAAAAGTTAACAGGTGAATCATTCCATCCTTGTGGCATTGATCCTATTAAGGAAAGTTTTTTCTGTCAAAATGATTTGCCTGTCAAAACTATTAAAAACACAAGAGTCCTGTCAAAATAAAGATGTCAGCAACCATATAATTAGTCCAGAAATACAACGTGGTTTCTACAGATTTTAAAAAGGTCACTTCATCAGATACATGAAGTGAAATCCTCAGCAGGCAGGTATATGCACACACACACAACTATAGAAACATTTAAAAGAATTAAACAGCAGAATGAATTACAGTACTAAAAGTGAAGAATGGCTGATCCTGTCCCTAGGAGATGATAATCTATATTTTGACAGTGGGGGAGAAGGGTGAATGATACAAGTGAAGAAATGAGCTTTATTTCAGTTGGGGATGTGGGCTAAGGGCCAAAAGCTTCACAGAATGGACCAAGCTCTGTAAAGTTGCAAGAGTTCTTCAGGTGACAGAGGAAGGAACAGTTGGAGGAGCAAAGGTATAAAGAGAAGGCTATAATGGAACATTAGGGCAGAAAGATAAGGGGGTCCAAGGCTAGAAAACACTTTAAAAGGCAAGGGAAAAGAGTGTACTTAATATAGGAGGACTAGAAAGCCAGTATAGGAACTGGAGGAGGGATATCCTCTGATCTGGGCAAAAGAGGTGACAGATTTTGGCATCATGAATAAAGATGAGAAGACTGAGGTGTGGCTGACAGAAAAGCACTGCAGTAATCAAATTTTTGAAGCTGAATTTAGACACGGGGAAATGGGTAAAATACAAGAGTGCCTGTGATCATGTGCAGAGTTCTTTCACCCTCACCACTCTGTACCCCAAGCTAGCCAACACCATTAGGAGGAAATCCAAAGAGCAACAGAACTTGGCTTTCAGCAGGCCCTCTTATCACTAAAAAAAAATTCCCAGTTCCTTTCACAGTTGTGCATTTTGAGCTAATTTTTGTAGAAGCTGGGTTGGGTTTTTATGTTTCAAGCAACCTGCTTTGAGCCATTAAGAAATGTTAGGCTAGAGATGGAAACAAATACATTTTCAGGCCTCTTTCAGTCTTGCCCTGCCAAGTTCTTTTCATAGTAAGTACTGGCTCACCCTTAGGAAAAGGATTTGCTTAAGCAACCCCATGCTCACCTAGTGATGCACGTATTGCTGGGCAAGCAAGGATCTCTTCTAGGCCAGTCTGGGGCATGAGAAGCCAGTACCAGGGATTTTCAGATGAGCAAATGGACAGGACTTAGCAGGATGCAGCTGTCACCCAAGGGCAGATGCACAAAGCCAACTTTGCAGCAAAAATTCTGCCAGCCTGGTGGCAGAGCAAAACCAACCACAGGGACCAGGCTTCTGCTTCTTAAAGGAGGTAAGTGCAGTTAAGACCTCCAAATATGACTGCTGCCTGTTACAGGGTGGTAGCCCTCCTTCTGTGCTTTCAACAGTAGTCTGACGCAGAGATATTAAGCAGGTGGAGGTATTCTTGGTAGGATTGCTACCCAGGCAGTATTTTATCCTCTTGAACCAGTTGCCAGAATTGAAAGATGCAAAACTAGGAGGGGAAAAAAATCCAATGAGCCATACTTGCTCTTAATGCACATGTGTGTCGTCATAGGCACGAGAGGGGAACCACTACATATATAGTGTAGCAGTGCATGCATATGCACTGTGAAACCTCTATAAGGTGCATGGTGCTGACATATGGATTTCTACCCCTTCATAAGAGGACTGTTGAGGGCTCATACAACTACATGGACAGTCAGTTTTCTTTATATGCAAATTTGCTCTCTGCAGATTCACTTATCTTCCAGGGGCAGAAATGCCACCTATCTCTCCTTATCTACAACTGTTCTCGTTATCCACTAATACCATGCAGGTGCACTTGGGGCAGGGTGGGGGGCTTGGTGCAGCTATGAGCAGGCAGATTGGGTGAGAGAAGTTGAATTAGGACAGGGGTGCTCAATAGGTGGATCGCGATCTACCGGTAGATCGCGAGGCAAAATGAGTAGATCGCGGAGCCCTGTCTCTCCAAACTATTAATATGTCAGTTTCCTCTAGTGACTAGACGAAACTAACATATTTAGCTGACACTAAACTGACACTGAAACTGACACTTTAGCTGCTCTTCAGGCATGCAGCAACAAAACTGACGAAACTGACTAGACTCCAGCAGGGGCTCCATACATTAAAGGGGGTGTCTGTCAGACGCTTCCTTCCCCCCTGGTAGATCTCCGGGCCTTGCTGGGTTTCAAAGTAGCTCTCGAGCCAAAAAAGTGTGAGCACCCCTGCATTAGGAGAAGAGACAGGTTTTCCAGGAACCTAACCCTAGTGGATAATGAGAACTGACTATATATTGTAGCCCCAGCCAGCCCAGTGCAGAGCTGCAGTCTCTGCCTGCCATCTTACCCTAGGATGATACTAGGGTATTTGCATTCTGGGTGATTGTGTCCTGTCAAATGCTTCCTTGTCATTGGCGTCCCTGGACATGGCATCCCAAGATTTTTTGGTATCCTGGGCATTTGCATCCCACTATAACTGGGCAACAAACCCCGTGTTATATATCTGAAGGGCGCAATCCAGCCCTTGACTTGGGCTGGTGCCCAGGAGGGTTGCAAACGTGCCATAAGGCACGTTCGCGCCTCCTCTGGAGGAAGCCGGGCTGACGCTCAGAGAAGTGCTGGCCTGCGGAGGCTGACGCAAGCCTCTGCGCCGGTTTCCTCTGCAAGGCTTGTGTCCGCCCACCTGGGTTGATGCAAGCCTCTGAGGTAGACAGGGGGACGAGGAAGACGCGGGAGGGAGGCGTTCCTGGGGAGGAAGGCAGGTGGTGGGCGGCCCCGGGGACCTGCAGACGGGGAGCAGGAGGTGGGGCTGGAATCCGGCAGTTAGGCAGGAGCCCAACTACCGTTCCCAGGGAGAACGGAGCTACTCCAAGCCGCTCCGCTCTCCTAGGACTTGTGCCACCTCAAGAGCAGCCATAGGTCCTTACCCAAAGGTAAGGGAAAATGTTTCCCCTTGCCTCTGACTGAGCCACTTATGGACCCTATCCTGCACTGGATACAGCGCAAGCCTCTTGGCTTGCCTGTTCCAGGACAGGATAGGATTGTGCCCTAAGTCTGTTATCCCTGCTCCCACCTAACTTTACCTTCACATTTTAAAAATCAAAAAGTACATCTAATATAAATGTACACGTACTGGGACACAAAAAGACCGAATGTCTTGCGAATATCCAACACCAGGACAGATTTGACTGAGACACAGTTGTCTAGGACACAACAGTCTTCTCACTCCTCAGGACACCTTTCAGGTGGGGTAGTGTCTGAGTGCCAGCCCAGGTAGGCAGGCTGGGGATGAAGCACAGGGTACCACACTTTGCAGCATGAACAAACAGCCTCCAGCCAGGCAATTTATACTGCAATCTTATGCTCTCCTGAGATGGGGGAATGGGGCTTACTTCTGAGTAAGCACATACAGGACTGCACTGTAAGTATACCCATCACATATAAAAGGGACTTTGCTCATGATCAGGAGAGCTCTGCCCTTTCCCTGTGTGGAAGGAGAGAGAAACTCTGCTTACACTCATGGGCACTCAGCCCTATGCTGGAATTTGTGTAAACCAAAGCGTCATCTACCAAATTTCTGCCTTTTAGGCTGTTCTAAAAGTTACAGGAGTAGGGCCAGTGAAAAGGCAGGACAGCTTTCCTTCCAGACTGAAGGGGATATATTCTTGACCTCTGTGTTTGTTCTTCCCTTAAAATAAATTATGTATAATATACAATGACCTTGGAGATTTTGTAAATGTTGTTTTGTGTATGTATGCGCGCATGTTTCTAAACCTTCGAGTAAATGAATATCATCATTCCCATTTTATGGACTGGGGAAACTAAGGAGAGACTAGAGCTTGGATTCATGGCTGAGGTAGGATTTGAACTCATGCTTTATCAGTAAAATGAGTGCCATTGTAACAGTGTGTATTCTGCAATTGCACAGTTCCAGTGCTACATTTGGAGATAACTGCAGAATTCATCCTCCTGGAAAAAAAAAAAAATCTCAATTATCACATCATTTTAAAACAGCCATCTTCTGGTTGAAACTTAAGAAAGTATCCAGGCAGTATCCGGGGTATTTGAGGGACCGCCTCCTTCCCTACAATCCGGCTTTTGACTGTGCCGCCACTAAGAGATGTGAGAGGGGTGGCGGCCAGGAAGAGGGCCTTCTCGGTGGTGGCCCCCAAATTGTGGAATACCCTCCCCTTAGAACTGAGAACTGCTCCCTCGTTGCTAACGTTTCGGCATGGACTGAAGACCTTTTTATTTCAAAAAGCTTTTAATTGTTGACAGGCTGGCTGGCGTTCTTGTTTTTTATATGAAAATCCATGGGGTTTGTTTTGTTTTTAGCTTTTTAATAATTGTAAATTGTTTTTAACTGTTTTTCATGTTGTATTTTTAAATTGTTTGTTAGCCGCCTTGTGTGCCCGTTGGGCAAAAAGGCGGGGTACAAATTAATAAAATAATAATAATAATAAATATCTGATGAAATGTATCTGATGAAACGTTTGGGATAGACTGGAATTTTAACTGTCAAAGGAATGATCTTACATGCTCTTGTATGGCTACTTGAACTTCTCCATAACAAGCAAAGTAAAATTATACAAAGTAATTTGAATATTTTCTTAATTTACTCAGTATAGCCCACGCCATCCCAAATGAGGGCAACAAAAGCAAACAAAAAGTAAAACACCATTCTAAAATAGAATAAAATGTACCAACACACAATTCACTGAGCATTCTTGCCCCTTCCTGACAATCCCAAAGGCCAACCAAGACTTGCAGCTCTTACCAAGTTGCTCAGGCTTGGACTTTGCTGAACCTGCAGTGGGTGGGAATTCTATAAAGGGGGGAGGCAACCACCATGACAGCCTCCCTGAAGGCTCTTTCTTGCCAACTGAACCTAAGGCATAGATGATATTAAGAGGGGGCCCCCTGGTGGATTTTAAATTATAATAGGACAGAAGGGATGCGGTGGGTGATCTTGAAGCCTGAAATCTTATGAAAACTTGCTTTTGAGTAAGCAATGGTGGGACTTATGTCAGGATAAACACTTATGTTGAACCTACATGTTTAGGACTTTACAGGCAGCACCTTGAATTGTACTCAGAAGAGAACAAGTGGTTGGTGCAGTCATCACAGTGCTCCAGTGTAACTTCAGTTACAACTGCAGAATTGAAATTACACTGATATTGCATAATTTGGCTTTTTAAAGACCAGTATTCATTCATTCATTCATTCATTCTTTCTTTCTTTCTTTCTTTCTTTCTTTCTTTCTTTCTTTCTTTCTTTCTTTCTTTCTTTCAAATCCCTTGACATTACTAATCAGGTCTTAGGACTATCATTAAGGGTGAATCCAGATGTACATAATTTTAGCAGTAAGTCTCATGTGGAAATGAACTTGGTGCACTTTGGTCAGATGTTCAATCTTCTCCTCTAGTTCAAACCCTGGAGAAACCTATTTTGCAACAGAACATCCTGTGTACAGCATTGATTAGCTAGAAACTGGTGTATTCACTCATTACTTCAGGAGTGCCCAAACCCCGGTCCTGGACCCACTTATGGCCCTCAAGGACTCCCAATGCGGCCTTCAGGGAGTCCCCAGTCTCCAATGAGCCTCTGGCCCACCAGAGACTTGCTGGAGCCCGCACAGATTCGATGCAACTGCTTTCAGCATGAGGGTGACTGTTTGACCTCTTGAGGGAGCTGTGGGATGAGGGCTCTCTCCACTGCTTGCTCTTTCATGTCTGTGATGCAGCAGAGGCAGCAAAGGAAAGGCCAGCCTTGCTTTGTGCAAGGCCTTTTATAGACCTCGAGCTATTGTAAGACCTTCATTCATTCATATAAGTTCATCTTTAATATATTCATTTCTGCAAACTTATGTAAATTTATTCAAATTTTAAATGTAAATTAATTCTCCCCCCCGGCCCCCGACACAGTGTCAGAGAGATGATGTGGCCCTCCTGCCAAAAACCTTGGACACCCCTGTTCTACTTCCTTCCTACTCTCCAAATCGGTTTTCAACAAAAAGAAAAAAATTATTTCTGTTTTCTGTTTTTAGTTTTAAATAACGGGGTGAATTGTACATTTAGGGCGCAGTCCTAACCCCTTATGCCAGTGCTTTCCAGCACTGGCATAGCAGTGCCAATGGGACATGTGCTGCATACTGCAGTTGGGTATCAATCACGAAGTCCTCCTCAAAGGAAGGAAATGTTTGTTCCCTTACCTCAGAGCTGCATTGCCCTTATGTCAGTACTGGAAAGCACTGACATAAGGTGTTAGGATTGCACCCTTAGAGCCCAATCCTGTGGTTGGTGGCATGACTCCGTGCCGCCGGCCCCAGTTGCAAATGTGCCATAAGGCACGTTTGCAGGGCTCACCACTGGGCTCCTGCCGCTGCTAGCCCAGCACTGCCCGGTGCTGGGCTATTGCTGGGCAGTGGCCCAAGTTCCGTGGCTCGGCGGTCTCCTGGATGCCAGGCTGCGGAACAGAAGGCGGGGGCATGAATGGGGGGCATGGAGGAGGCGTTCCGGGGAAGCGGGAGGCCAGCGGGGGCGGGGAGGAGGCGTGCCGGGGGCAGGCAGGAGGAGAATCTGCGGAGCAGAGCTCTGCAGGATCCAGGGCGCTTGTGCAGGGCTGCACACCCTACACGAGCATCTTTACTCTACCACCGACCTTTTGGTCGGCAGTAGCCCCATTGCGGGGTTGCTTACCTTACTTGGGGGAAGGGGACAAATGTCCCCTTCTCCCGAGGAGCCTCCCGCAGTAGCACGGGAGGTGCAGGATTCGGCGGCAGCCCTTTTCGGTGCCGCCAAGCCTGGGCACTCCAGGCAGCTCAGGATTGGGCTGTCCATTGAATACTAGTTCATAATATGTACATATGCAAAAAATGTTAAACATTGCACAGTGCTTTAAAAATCGATGTTCACATTCCTGGCTTATATGTCTCTTGAACAGGTTGTGAAGATGGAGAGGGCAGGGCTTCAGGAAAAAAACCTCAGAGCATCCTGATTTTATATATGCCTGTATGTACTTAACAATAGACACCGCTTCCATTCAGAAAGCAGAAAGCTCTTTTTAGGATGTGCTTTACTTTAAAGATCTTTTAAAATTAGTTACATGATCAGAAACCTTAAGATAAGGCAGGTTAGAAATGCAGTTAATACAACAGAGATACCAAAACAGCACTGGCCAACTTGCTGCCTGTATCCCTATCAAACTTTGGAACATAATTTTTTTCTTTAAAAATGGTGTGAGAGATTCTACACTTGTCTGTTGCTTCTCACCTTGACTTTTGATGTCATGGCAGGACCACTCTCAAAATCATATGCTCTATAAAATAGATCTACATCAAAACTTAATAATGCTCTTCACCTCAGCATGTCGTCTTTCCCAGTGCTAGTATCTCTTGCGTGTTTTAGTTTTCTTTTTATTGTGAGCCCTCTGAGGACAGGGAACCATTTATCGATTTATTTAACTATGTAGACTGCTTTGTGAACTACTTTGTGCTGAAAAGCAGTATGTATATTTTCTTAAAAATTATAATACAGTAACAATAATGCTTAATATTTGCATAGTGCTTTTTACTGCAAACTGTCTATGTTATCTTGATGTAATCCTTACAGTAACCATGTAAAACAAGTTTTTTTTCTCCCCGTATCGAAGTTGAGGCTGAGAGGGTGGCTTGCCTAGGCCACCTAATGAGAGCTCATGGCAGAGGTGAGATTCAAATTAGGGAGTCTTGATACACTACTCAGGGTCAAACTTTACCAGGAATGAATAATGTGACCTTTTGTTTTCTATTTTTTCCCCCTCCAAACAACGCACTGGACGAGGCCCAACACAATGCAAAAACAGGACATAGTGGAAATGGAAAAGGTGCAAAAGAGAGCGACTAAGGTGATTACTGGGCTGGGGCACCTTCCGTATGAGGAAAGGCTATGGCGTTTGGGCTCTTCAGCCTAGAAAAGAGGCGCCTGAGGGGGGACATGATTGAGACATACAAAATTATGCATGGGAAGGATAAAGTGGATAGAGAGATGCTCTTTACACTCTCACATAACACCAGAACCAGGGGACAGCCACTAAAATTGATATTGGGAGAGTTAGGACAGACAAAAGAAAATACGTATTTCTTTACTCCATGTGTGGTTGGTCTGTGGAACTCCTTGCCACAGGATGTGGTGACGGCATCTGGCCTGGATGCCTTTAAAAGGGGACTGGACAAGTTTCTGGAGGAAAAATCCATTATGGGTTACAAGTCATGATGTGTATGTGCAGCCTTCTGATTTTAGAAATGGGCTATGTCAGATGCAAGGGAGGGCACCAGGATGCAGGTCTCTTGTTATCTGGTGTGCTCCCTTGGGCATCTGGTGGGCCGCTGTGAGTTACAGGAAGTTGGACTAGATGGGCCTATGGCCTGATCCAGTGGGGCTGTTCTTGTGTTCTTATGTTGTCTTGAACTCTTTCCCCCACTGTGATTTCCACCCCAATAACAGTCTCCCACATGATATTTTTAAACCCTTAAATTGCAAGCCAATGGAAGGTTGCTTCCCGCCCCCCCAAGAAAATAATGTGGTGGGAGGACATTGGCCCTCCTCCAGCACACTATTTAAAAAATCTCTCCACCATATGAAGGGCCACATTTCTGCATTCCCAGTGATATGCATGGCTATGCCAGCTTTATATGCTACAGAACAACAATCCAGTTTTTAGTGGTCATGTTTGCCTGCTAAGTATCTTGGGAATTTAGTTTGGTGAGGGTCCTGAGAACTTACCCTTGGAGATTTCCAGTCCTCCTCACAGAATTACAGTATCCAGGTCTCCACAGGAAGAAGGTATGCAGTTTAGACCACTTTAAGTATGTAGTATAGATTACTTTTAGGTACCACTGACTTTAATACGAGAATCTCACCATCCATCAGATGAGATCAGAATGGGCAGTGTAATATAACTTCCTCATGCCCCCCCCCATCTTTGTCTGCAGAATAGAATAGTTCCTCGGAATATGGAAGTTAGCCAGCTATGCAATGGACAGACAGATGAGATATTGTGAATGTTACTGTAGCCAACTGTTAACTTGTAGGAGGGGATTGAAAAAAAACACCAGAGAAAAATATCTGACGTAGGTCTGTCTGGTGCATGTGTGTTATATATTGGCACGGCAGGGGTGGACCCAGACACCAAAATATTTCTTACATGTGGATAAATATGCTAATATTTTTCTCAATTTTTGTACAGTTTTTGGCCTCTATCAGATGTTTGCTCTTAAGGAATTTGAAAGGTTTCTCCTCCCACACTGTGGATTAGGGCTGACAAGAGATGACGGCCCCTCCCCAGTTTCTGCTCAGTCTCCTACAAACACTGCCTGCCAAGCTTTTCCCATCCCCCCTACCCCACTCACCAGTGCAATAAAAAACTGGAACGGCACAGAGGTCTCCACAGGGTCAGAGTCTCCCTGGAAGACAAAACTGGCGAGGCGGCTGCAAAATGACCTCGTTGCAGGGGGCATACTCGCTTTTGGTTTGGAAGTGAACCGCAGTCACCCTGGCCGGGTGGAGCCATGACCCAGTTCCACAGCACGGGGTTCAGATCGTACTGGGGCTTTCAGTGAATGATGATGTCCTGTAGGATTTCCCTACTGACCTTGTTGCATTGTCCCTTTTCAATTTCCTGAACCTCACCAAAGCCACTGCCACATTCCCTCCTAACAACTTTCCAGAGACAAGTAAAATGTCAAATATAACAAGGATTCTGCTTCATGCGTCTAATTTAGTGGCTTGCAGTCCACAAAAGCTTCTGCCATGATACATTTGTTCATATTTTCGGTGCCACAAGACTTTTTTTGCTGCAGTTAATATGGTTAGCCCTATGGAAGGTTTTTTGTTTTTTTTTTAACTGTTAAAAGCATGCAGAGAACATGGCAACAATTCACAGGCAAGCAATGATGTGCCATTCTTCCTGGGAAAGCTCTGGAGGCTGAAGAGGTTGAGCATTTGCTCGGTTCCCAGGGTTCAAAAAGCATCCACTATCCCAGCAGTGCCACTATTCCAGAATGGTGAAAAAACATCCAGCGAAGATAGAGGTAGGACCAAACTAAACTGTGGCAGCTATGCCTACATGTGAACATGGTAGCCATGTGATTACATAAAGTGTTCAGGGGGTAGGCGGGACTAATTTTAACATCCAAAAGGGTACGTGGGTGAGTGGAACAGAACCTGGAAGATCCAGGTTCAAATCCCTGCTCAGCCATGAAGCTTCCTGGTGACCTTGGGCCAGTCACTATCTAGAGATAGTTGAGGCTCTCTCTTTCAGCCTCACCTACCTCACAGGGTTGTTGTGAGAAGGAGGGAAGATACACCACCCTGAGCTCATTGGAGGAAGGATGGTATAAAAATATGAAAAATAGACTCACCCCTGCCTTACATACCTATGGATCATTGCCCTTTTCCTTCTTAACCTGGGTCTGACAGTGGAAGTAAATTGGGCTGGGAAAGCATGCCTGGAACAACAGACCACAGGGAGATAGGAGGGTTCAGGATCACTCGCCCACATTTTGATGTTAAAATTAGACTCTCACCCCCTGCTTCATACATTAACAAGGCAGGCATCCTAGAAAAGACAAGGTGGCTGCAGTTAGGTCTCACCTGGCAGCATGAGATAATTTTGGGTTTGTATATTTTGGGCAGGAGGTCTGGTCTAGAGGGTAGAGCCTCGTTTGCCTGAAGATAACAGCTGAAGGTCGCCAGTTCAAGGCCACTGGCACTGTGACAAGCCGGGTTTTTCCATCTGCTCTTTGGCCGCCCTTCAAGTGAGATATGAAGGATTGTCAGCTTGCGTGGGAGGAAACTGGAGGCCAGAAAGTGATACCAGATCATAAAAGGATCCATCTGAAATGTTGTAGTTCTTGAAAGACAGAACCTTTGTCAACTGTAAAAATCCCTATAGGGATTTAATATAGCCTGCCTGTGTAAACCGCCTTGAAATAAAGTCTGAGGAGAAATCTGAAGACCATGAAAGGTGGTATATAAATACCTCTACTATTATTATTATTATTATTATTATTATTATTATTATTATACCTCTTTTCCAGGTAAAAGGGATTCCACAGAGAACAGCTTACCTGAAGGCCCTCAAAATGTGGGAGCTGACATTGCTTGCCTCCATACGCAATGGGGAATCAAAAACGTTTCAAGAGGTTAGACACCTTCTCCATATGACTTCATACGTTCCAACTGTGAGGAGGTTGGACAGTTTTTTTTCAGGGAACTCAGAGTTAATTTTCGCCTTCCATTTTGAACATTTCTGAACATTTAAGAAATCTGAAGTATCAGCCAGGCCATCTCTAGGTGGTTTATTTTCATTAAATAACCTCGCTATCCTGCTATTCCTTCATAAAGCTCAGAGCAGATTACATATATGTTCTAGACACCCCTCCATCCAGGCTGTTGAGGAAGTTTATGGGTGTCAGTTTTCAAGCAGCAGAATAGTGTCAGGTGCCTCAGATTACACAGGCCTGCAAAACTGGGAGTCAGAAAAACTTTTTTTTTTTTTAATTATGGTGGTTTTATATGAACTTGGGGGTGCTGATTCCAAAAATGGCATCAATTTAATCTAGTTTTGGAGATTCGGCATAGCCTCATTAGTGAATGGTTCAAGCAGCTTCCTCATGAGCAAGCCATGGCATAGGACAGCAAAATGTGTGTTGACCTGTGTTATTCTGTGGGGCCCTGGGTAAGAAACTAGCAGTATCCTGGCAGGCAAAATGTCTGTCCCTTCCCATGATCAAACACGCTGCTTCTCAGCTCTTCAGTTATGCTTCTTCATACATTCCTTCACTTGTCTTCTAAGCACTGAGACCACCAGCAAGGGCAGAGTAGGATAGGGATCAGACCAAAATGGAAATCACTGGAATGGCGCACTCTTGCAGAAGAAGGGACCTCTGCAGCAGCTTGGATGCTGTTCACAGTGTAGCATCCCCACAGTCAGTGAACCCGTCCCCCCACAACAGCTTATCCTACTTCTGCAATCCTTAATCTGCTTTTCCTGTAAGTTTCTCAGGCATCGGAAGAGCAGCAAGAAGAGCGGATTAATGATCGTACTGGGTCCCAGATTTGCCTCTGCAAACCCTCTATGAAGCTGTACGCCCTGGATGGCTGCCCAACCTTGCTGGGTAATGACATTGTCCCTGGTTATTTATTAAGTAGGTGAGAGAATACACATTTCTGATTATCTCAGTGCCCTGCCCAAGTCATAGCTGAGACATACAAGGGGGAAAAAGCAGAATGGATCAATTGGCCCTGGGCAGCTGTGCCCTGCCTGCCCCTACTTCTGAGTGTCTGGTTGGTACGACTGGTACCTGTGGTTGCTAGGATACAAACCTGTTATTTGGCCGAAGCCAGCACTGCCATCTTTATACTCTCATTTGTGACCAGGTCAGACCCTAGCTTCATCTTGTATCGACAGAGGTGTTTGTTTTAGGTGAGTATGGATTACAGCCTAAGTAATCCTTACTGGACACAATGGGCTTACTTCTGAGTAAAATAAAGGACCCAGTTTGCAAACACCTCTTGGTATCAATACCCAGAGATCATTCTGATCTCTGGACCATCTGATCTCTGATCATTCTGGACCATCATCGGTGTTCCAGGGGTGGCAACGTCTGCGGTGCGTGCCCTTGCCACATTCCACGTGAAGCTAGTATAAAGTATGTGGTATAATGTGGTGATTACAGCAATCCTATCCACACTTACCTGGGAGAAAGCTCCACTGATTATAATGGAACTTACTTCCAGGTAGGCATGCATAGGATTGCACTCTTAGGGCCCAATAGACTGAGCTCCAGCACCAGCACTGGGTGTCATAAAGCACATTTAAGGTACCCTCAGATTAGGGAGCGTATGCGCTGAGGGAAAAAGGGGGCAGGGAGAAGAAACCATGTGTACCACCCTGAGACCTTTTGGAAGAAGGGCAGGATTTTTGAAAAAGCACATAATCTAAAACTACCCAAGGACTCCTACCCCCTCATTTTCCTATCATTTCAGGTAAATGAGCCCCACTGGGGAGAAATGTACCATATTTTTTGCTCCATAAGACGCACTTTTCCCCCCAAAAAAGTGGGGGGAAAGTGTGTGCTTCTTATGGAGCGAATACTGCAAAAAAGAGTGCACATTGGGGACCTTAATGAAGGGGGGATCTTCATGCCAGTTTATGATCCCATTCACCCTAATAAAGGGAGGGATCTTCATGCCAGTTTATTATCCCATTCACCCTAAGAAGGGAGGGATGGTTCAAATGTTATTCTGTTATAGTTTATTAAATATTTTATTACACTATTTGGTTCAGAATAATTTTTTTCCTGTTTTCCTCCTCTAAAAAATAGATGCATCTTATGGAGCGAAAAATACGGTAATCTCAGGGAACAGTCTATGAGAAAATAGGCCACTGGGGAAGGGGAAGGGTTCAGCACACACTACCTGCATGTTCCCCTTGCTCTTTAAATGAGTTCTCACCATACTTATAGCAGTACAGTACCTTGACTTTCATCACTCTGTTGTTTCAGCGGTTTTCCCATTATTTCAAATTCTGTCTACGTACTTTCCTCTTTCGTTTGATTTCATCCAACCTTCCATGACATTCTTCGATATTCGGATGTTCCTTTTCTTTTATTTCTGTTTATTTAGGTTTTGCATGCACTCGCATGTGTTAGAGAGGAAGTTATGTACGTTTTTCACCAGCCAAAATAAATTTGCAAGTTAATACGGCTTTGCTTTGATATTTATCCATTTTTGACTCTCATCCATGTTCTGGTCCCCAACAAGATGAGAGTGCAAGGCATTGCTGTACCTTTAAGTGTGTTTGAGGCTGACCCACATTGAAAGAGATGAGTTTGCTGCTGCCAAGGTTGGTTTGGTGGTGAGATTCTTACACTACCCAGATGACTGACTGCTCAAATATTTAAACACTTTGTGTTAGCATCCCAGTAAATGAATTCTGTACAGAGCTTTTGCTTAAGTCTTTGTGCCAGAACTCTTGCATTCTGGTGCAAAACAACCTGAATCCCGTCATCAGGGAATCTTGATTTGGCCACCAGCAGATATTATACAATTCAACTTAATTTTTATTTGTATCTTGACAAGTAACCCTCAGTTTAAAAATAAAAAGCATTTTTCTCTCTCTCACAGTGATTTTTCCAAATGTTTCTGAGTACAGGACAAGGGCTAGAAACTGCTTTGCAAGACAATAAAACTTGAAATTCTCCGGATGCAAAATTCCATGTCAGACAGCCACAGTTACTTTACATTACATTAAAGTACATTACATTACTTTAATGTAAAGTACATTACATTACTTTACAACAGTAACAACATTACTGTTAACACAATAATGATACCATACAGCATATTCTCTGATTATACTCAAAGAATATTGTACAGATTCCTACAGGCTTTGTCCTACCACTCTCTTTTCTTTAGAACAATAAATGCCAAGCACTTATTGTGTACCAGGTTTGGTGGTCTTAATTAACACACGCACCACAGTGTCAAAACCCTGCATTGTTTATCCACTGGTTGGCACAGTAGTGGATGTTGCTCTCGCCTCCTGTGTCTGAGAAGGAAGGAAGGAAGGAAGGAAGGAAGGACAGGGCGACCTTCACAGCCAGCTGTGCATCCAGCACCACCGGCGGGCAGGGAATCCCTATTTTCAGTCCAAACAATAATCAAGAGCTTTGAGGGGACGAACCATGACTTGGTTAGCTAGTTGCTGAAAGGAGAGTGCGAGAGATGTGTTCCCTTGCATGGGATGAACTTTGATTTGGATATTGAGGATATTATCAGTAATTCCTTTGGCATGACTCTGCCCTCCCACACAGAGCCTATAGTTTAGGGAGGAAGAGGCATGAGGGAATACTATTTCCTGGTCAATTGCTCAGCCCTGCCATCATAGAGTTATCTTGTGAGGCAGCCAACACCAATTGGCAGTAGACCATGAAGTGAATCCAGCCCAGGCCTGTCATCACCATACGGCATCCTTGGGCAGTTGCCAGGATCAGAGCACACTCACAGGCTCCCACTGCTGTTGCCTGCCCTGGACTCTATTTAATTCCACCACCACCATCCCTAGTACTTATTTTAGCACCAGGCAACCTTCAGTTTTCCTCCCACAGTGCCTTGGACGAATGGCACATTGGGGGCATTGTGGAAAGCTAACATGGCTGCTGCCCCCCACCCACACTAAGGGGAGTGCTGTTATGGTCTTCTGCCCCCGTGGTCCCCTGATGTGGGAGGGGGCCGACCAGAGACTATTTTGCAGAAGGACCCCTCACCCCAATTTAGCTCCTGAATCTCTCTTGATATGGTCCCCAAAGATCTTAGAAACAATTAATCCAGTGATTTTCAACCAGTATGCCACTGCACATTGGTTGGCAACCTTCAGTCTTGAAAGACTATGGTATAAGCCTACAGTACCAGGTATTCCCAGGTGGTCTCCCATCCAAGTACTAACCAGGCCTGACCCTGCTTAGCTTCAGAGATCAGGCATGTGCAAGGTAACAGTTGCTGTACCCATCATCACTGCACATTGGTGTGCCACAAATGGTCTGCAAGTGTGCTGTGGGAGTTTGGGAGAGGGCATTTATTAGTAGGACAGTTGGGGGGTGCAAGCCCCCCACCAGCATGTGGTGTGCCTTGTCAATTGTAAAAAAAAACTCATGGTGTATCTTGACAATTTTCACTCCTTATCAGTGAGCCGTGAGTTGAAAAAGGTTGGAAATCACTGATTTAATCACAGGTTTGTCCTCCATCCCACCCTCGCACTGAGTGGGATGTGGAACCCCAGGGGCCTGTGCGATATGTACAGTTTTCCTTCCTTTCTCCCCGCCCCCCCAGCCCTGTAATAAGTTCAGAAAGAAGTGGCACATGGCAGAAGGGTTGCATGGAAATGACCTGTGATGATATTACACTTCTTACTTCCCCTCCCTCTTGCACCTAGGATGTAATCAATTCAGAAATGGCTGAAGCCATATTGGACACTGCTTTACAACTGCTGGAATTACTTCGAACCCTGGCCCATTTCCGTCTGCCTATCAGCCTTCCACCCTGTCCAGCTCAATTTCTCTGGCTTCTTTCCAAGAAAATGAAGGGTATCAGGCCTCAAAGCATTGGGTGGGGTCTCTTTTAACTCACATTCCTGCTTATAAGGCTTCCCTCCACACCTGTTAAAGGCACAGCCTCTGGAATTCCTGGCCTGGATTCAATTTGCTCACCTGGAGCAGCACTTGTGTTTTTTTCCCCCCCAGACTCTCTTACAAATGGGTGGGGAGTATCATAACCAGTTTTGCTCTTGACAAGCTCTCTGCGCTCTTAACAACTGCATGTTAGTCAGAAATTCAGCAGCTCAACTTTCCCTGGTGTGGCTGGCAGTGCAGGAATAGCGTTTCACCTGCTACTTTTCCGCCTGTTATCAGTGGTGTAGCTAAGGGATCTGGCATGCAGGGGCACAAAACTTTTTAATACCCCCTGAGGCATCCAGGATGTGACCTGAGGCAAGGCTGCAAGTGGCCTCCCTGTGCCTCAGCAGGCCTCCTGGAGACCTTAGAAAGGCACTTATGGTTTTTGTAAAACCAGAAGTGCTTTTTGGAGGTCTCTAGGAGGCCTTTTTAGGTGCCTCAGAACTCCTCCCAGATGCCTTGGGATCCACTGTTGAGGGTGCAGTATGGCATCTCCTCAAAGTGTGGTACCCAGGGCAATGTGCCCCTTGCCCCCCATAGCTATTCCACTGTCTGTTATGTTTCAATGTTCGTCAAGAAATAAAATTAATAGATATAGATAGCTTTTTAAAGATCTTTTTTTACTTCTGAAAATGGAAAGTCATATCTACGGAGCCCTCAGGCAAACTGGATGTGGGTGTAGATAACTAACTAAATCCAGTTAGTTTGAGAGCATCTGCTGGTTTGATTTTCCATTAGCGGATGGGACAGAAGGCTACCACATATTTCCTTCTTTTGTGCTAATAACTTCTTCAAGAGAGCAGAAATCTAAGAGGTCAAGCGCTCTCCTCACTGCAACTGCATCTCCAGTGCTGCACCTATTGAATTTCAACCTGTCATGCAGTACAGGTGGAGCGAAACTCCCTCCCTGCTGTTCCTTTCAGTTCTGTACACACCACGTATTTGTTTACTTCTGCATGTAGATGTATCTTTTATGGATTATATTAAATGAGTAAGGGCGCAATCCTAACCCCTTATGTCAGTGCTTTCCAGTACTGGCATAGCGATTCCAATGGGACGGGTGCTGCATGTTGCAGTTGGGTGTCACTCATGGAGGCCTCCTCAACATAAGGGAATGTTTGTTTCCTTACCTCAGAGCTGCATTGCTGGAAAGCAGCGACATAAGGGGTTAGGATTGTGCCCTAAATGATTTACTTTACTTCTTTAAAAAAAAAAAAAGGAAAAACTGAGGAATAGGGTTGCCTCAATTTAATTAGCCCAGTTCCGATAACTTTAATACTAGCCTGACATGAAAATGTAGCAGATGACATTTTCGCTGCTATTTCTCTGCATGTCAGGAAAAAACTACTGTATGTTCAACAGCTGAACAGCTGGCACAGGGCCCAATCCTATCCAACTTTCCAGCACTGATACAGCCATACCAGTGGGGCATGTGCTCCATCCTTCAGTAGGGAGGCAGTCACCGAGGCCTGCTCCATGTAAGGGAATGTTTGTTCCCTTAGCGGTTTTCAAACTCTCTTGGAGAGTTTGAGCCGCTCTAAGTTCTTGCGGGGGGGGGGGAGGCAGCAGGGGTGGGGGGAAGACAGTGGTGCAATCCCCAAGATTGCACCACTCAAGGGGGCTGCAGGGGCTTGGCTGCATGTACCTGAGCCTCCTGCGGCCTCCCAGGAGTTCAGAAGCTTCAGCTTCAGAAATGAAAGTGGAGCGATCGCGCTCCACTTCCGCTTTAGTGGAGGCGGGGTGCGATTGCTCTGCTTTCGCTCTCAACAATTGCTCCACAATTGCTCCGCTTTCATTTCTTTCACTGCAGAAGGTTTCGCAGGGCTCCCCACACCCCTGGGAGGCTGCAGGAGGCTCAGGTACTTGCAGCCAAGCCCCTGCAGCCCCCTGAGTGGTGTAATCCTGCTCCTGGGGATTGCGCCACTGCTTCCTCCCTACCTCCAGGCTGCCCCTGCCCCTTAAGGTGAAAGTGGCCAGGGCCCACAGGCTGGGTCGTCACGATGCCCCAGTTTGAAAAGCCCTGCCTTACCTCAAGGCTGCATTGCGGCTGCACCAGCACTGGAAAGTTAAATAGGATTTGGCCCATAGTCAGTAGCAGGACACAACAAACTCTGCACACAAGCACACCCAGTGGTGTAGCGAAGGAGGTGCAGGGGGTAGCAGTCGTAGTGGGCAACAAGCTTTAGGAAGGCAACAAGATGAGCTTAACACTAGTGGCCAAAATTGTGAAAAAATTGGTATTTATGAATAATACCATCATGTTATATATCATTGGAAAGGTAATTTAATGCAGAATGCAATGAAATAAACCTCATTGGAATATCTGTATTCTATCAAAAGTTATGGCCAATTAACCAGAAAATGAAAACACAACAGCCTTATGGAACAAGAAGTGGATTTCTTTAACTCAAAACTGTCCAATGAGACTGATTGTTCTGAGAGCCAATGAAATTTTATTATGACACAGTATGGAACGAGTAAGGTGTTAATATGAGTCAGCTCTCATTTCCATTTATCATAATACAGCTACTCCTGCTAACTGGTAAAGAGGCACTTTTTCAAGTGGGGCTCCTCTTATATTTAGCATGGAGAGAATAACTGTCCCTCTTCACCCCAGCACAGTGTCTCTAACCAATAAGAGGCACACTTTTTATTTATTTACTTAATTAAATTTGAATTTGTCATGGAGGGGGGACTACAAAATCTTCTTTCATCCCAGGTAGCATATAGATGCCTTAGCTTTGCTACTGGCTGGAGGGAGGTGGCAGATCAAGTGGGTAGTGAACTGCTGGGGGGAGGAGGCAGGTTCCCCCCCCCCAATTTGCACTTTTTAAAAAGCCCAGGTGTGATGTCACTTCCAGTTGTGGCATCACTTCTGGGGTATCATTTTGAGCTCTGCACCGGGCTACATGTTCATTAGCTACACCACTGAGCACACCCATCATTGAACATATGAAGCTACTGTATGCAAAATAGAACCCATTGGTCTATCCAGCCCAGTATTGCCTGCTCTGGCTGGCGGGGCTCACCAAGACCTCAGGTAGAAGATTTTGCCAGCTCAGCTCCCCAAGATCTTTTGAAATGGGAGATGCAGAGGATTGAACCTGGGAGTACAGAAGTGTGTTCTTTCCCTGCTTTCATTGCAGATGTTCCACATGCACATATTTGCATTGCACATGTTCCAGGGCTGTAAGCATAGCACAGAAAATCAGTTCCGGGGCTCCAGTTCTGACTCAAATTAAGCCTTGCCATGGAAAAGTGCTTGAGAGACAATAGACTCTTCTGTTTATTGTGCATTATTATGTCATGATGCAAGACCCTGCTTAGTTCACCATCTTGCCCCCCCCCCTTTATCCTTGGGAGATACTTTTTATCCAGATGACAATAGTTGTCCCATCCTTGTTCTGTTTAAGAACAGAAGACCTCCTGCAGGTTTTTTGGAGATCCATCAAGGCATTTTCTTTTATTCCATTAAAAAAATTCCTTTCATGAGGCTGCAACTGAGTAAACATTATACACATTTTTTGTTAAGCTTCAATTAGAAAAAGAAAAGGGGAGAGAGTTCAAACTTTGTTTTCTCCTGCTAATTTCTCCTATTTTGAATCTGCTGAATGGGCTTCAGTGCTACCCAGCCGTTTGGGACATAACTTGTAATTTGAGGCTTGTGGGTGGGAACAGGACAGGTGTGGGGCAACAATTTGTGGGGAAATCCTCATCAGAAGACAACCTGGGCAAGTGGTACAGATGGATACCACCCAAGTGTGTGTGTGTGTGTGAGAGAGTGAGAGAATGAATCTAGAGAGACAGAGAATGAATCTCTGTCTTCGAGGGCTGTCAAATCCTGAATGAATTTTAGCTGATTAACCATCATCTATCTTGTTAATGAAGTATATAGTTAAATTAAAAAGTTGAATTTAAACCTATTAATTTAATGTAAAACATCTCCATGCCTATGCTTACTGGGAATACTGACAGTGTGACTTTCACCAAAGTTCACCAAACAAAAGTTACCATTCAAATGCCAAATATTTTCTTTCTCTGTTACAGTAATACATCCGAACCAAACAGCATTAAAAAACAAAAAATGACCTTAACTCTCCACCAACCAATTAAAATGTGCCATAAATATTGTAATTAACATACCTGACTACTTAATTAACTAAAGCCTTGCTGATTAATCTGTAGCTGACAGCTTGAACCCTAGTGAATATTTACTATGTGTTATACCTAGAGTCTTAGTGGGAAGCTCAAGGTAAGCTTAGTAGACAGACAGCCCAATCCTATCCAATTTTTCAGCACCAGTGCAACCAAAATGCAGCCTGGGGGTAAGGGAACAAATGTTCCCATACCTTGAGGAGGCCTCTGTGACTGCCTCCCCACCACAGGATGCAGTGCACACCCCATTGGCACAGCTGCACCGGCACTGGAAAATTGGATAGTATTGGGCCAAGAGTCACAGATAGATCAAATGAGTTTCTACTGCTCTTGAGCACCACCATTTGAGGTGGTCAAAAGGAGGCATTGCAGAATTCAATAAATTTATCCACTATCACTGGACTAAGCCCTCCTGAGGCAGAATTCTACCAGGTGACCCAAGGAATCAGCAGAGCTGCACTTTGCACTATGAATCTTCAAAGCTGCCCTATCAATTTAATTGGATAGCCAAACTAGATGTAATGCTAAGTGTGTGTTTGCTCTTACAAACAGCAGCTATATGTTTAGTGCCTTCTCTCCTTTTGAAACATCTAGTAGAGCTTTCTAATGTCTTGATATCACAGTGATCTGCATTCTCCCACACTCCATGTGATTAGTTGCTGCTGGCAGGGAAACAAACTTGTGGAGAAGGATCAGACACATGTCTGCTATGGGGGTGGGGGCATTTAGTGTTAGGTCTAGTTTAGCCCAGAGCAACTAATTCAATTGATTAGGACCAGGCTGTTTAATTTCCTACCTGTATATCTTTTTATGTGCTTGCTCATCCACCCACCCCCTGCTTTGCATGGCCTCAATGGAATGTTGCCCTGGCTTCAACCTACTACCTGCTGAGCTCCAATTCCACCTCCACCCATCACCATCTGGAATTGCTGTGATGTTCTTTCTTGCAGGCTCTGATCCTGCCGCAACTCAAGACTAAATTGTCTGCAAGCCCCAACAGCTAGCCATTATGCTCAGCTGTGTGATGCTATAGTTGCTCACAGAAAGAGTTGCCCAGCTTTATAGCCTGCCTTGTTCCTGTGCCTTTCACAGCAGGCTACTTGATACATGCACAGCAGTGTAGAGGGGATTATTTATGGACTGTATTTGCTTATTTTAAAAAACCATATCTGCTGCCCTTCTCCTTATGGATCTCAGGGTGATTTACAGTACTGTATACTCAAGCTAAAACAAACAGTATAATTAATCTTAAAAATCCAAGGACTATCAACAAAAATACCATAAAGAGAAAAATTCAGTGCCAGAAAGACACACACACACACACACACACACACACACACACACACTTAAACCAATAAAAGCCAGTTGAAATAAACAAGTTTTCAGTCAGTGGTAGAAAACTGCCAGCTGCACTTCATAGGGCAGGGAATTCCATAGGGCAAGGGCCACCACAGAGAATGCCCTTCTGTGGGTCACCACCAGCTGCACAACAGTGGGTGGTGAAATCCACAAGAGGGCTTTCCAAAAGATCCTATTGGATGGACAGACTCAACTGCGGTAAGGCAGTGCTTGGTCAAGCTTTCAGACGGTCTTCGTGGGCAACCCCACACAGAGCACATTGTGATAATCTGTTATGGGAAAAGGCATAGGTCATTGTGGCTAGGTCTATTTGAGACAGAAATGGACACATGGCCATGGCTGCCACCTGCACATCCAGGAGCAAAGCTGGATCCAAGGGTACTCATAACCTGTATACCCAATTCTGCAGGGGAAGTAGTACAATCCTGTCAAGAAAAGGCTGACCTATTATTACTGTCTCAATCTGAGGTGAATCTCTCCTTTCATCCTTGTGCAATTTTAATTTTTTTTTAATAAACTTATTTCTGTTTCACTGTTTACCTGCCCAAGTTCACTCGGATGGGAGATGGTTTGCTGCATCATCCCAGATTGTCCACCTTTAGTACTGTCTAGCTTTTAAGGGGGTCTCACGAATTTTGGGGTTCTCCATTATACAGGGAGGCAGGTTTCCTCAAGGCATTGTCCTTCTGTTTGCTTTCTCCTGACCTTCCATTCCCTGGATAAGGGAGGTAACTCAGTAGGATCACGCTGCTGACACCCTCTTCCTCCTCCTCAGGTTCATTTCCACATCACTGCCTGATTTTTCCAGGCAGATGGCAAACACCACAGAATCCTCTGCTACAAGCTGAGTGGCATGTGACAGAAATGGATGCTGGAATTGCCAGAAATTGCAAGACCACAGGCAGGAGAGAGGTGGTATTCTGGGAGGAGAGGCAGGATGGAAAAAAGACAAATGCTCTTTGCATTTGATTGCTGTATGAGAATAGCAAGTCTGATTGCTGGGAGGGGGATTTTGTTGGCACAGATGTCCTTAGAAGGGTTGCCAAATTTTCCTTTTTCACTGCTCCTGCTCCTGTGGCTTTAACAGCATGTAAAGCTGCCTTATAATGAATCAAACTGCTGGTTCCTCTAGGTCAAAACTGGCAGTGGCTCAGCCTCATAGGGTCTTTCCCGGCCTTCTATAGAGGTGCTAGGGACTGGACTGGACCTGACCCTTTCAGTCTTCAGAGTGAAGCAATGGCCCTTCACTTGACTGACAGCCCAACACTCAGAAATTAAACATAGTTGAAGATATTCCTGGAAGAAGTGGCAAGAGACAGCTTCTTCTTCTAAATTTGTATAGGTTAAGTGTCTATTACCAACCATAACAGACAGGAAAAGTGGTGGCATGGCAGAAACACTTCATGCCAGAGGACCAAGAGAATAAGAACTATCACTGGATCAGACCTAGTCCAGCCTGCTGTTTGCCACAGGAAATAGGGGAGGCTGCCTACTGTTTCTCTGCTTGATTAATTGATGAAGTGTGGCCTTGCTTCCTTCCAATCAGTTGATTGTTACAGTGTGCTTCTGCCACATCTAATTGGAATAAATTATGAAATTGCACCAAGTGCAAAATTATTTGCCCTCAAAGGTGTTGCTGTATACAGCTGTGTATAATTGCTTCTTTTTAGTCAGGAGGCATGCCCATAGGCACACACACACAGGTGGCCGTGTATTCTTTTCCCCGTCATGGAATTCAAGGCAAGTTTCATGGGGTTCACAGGCAGTTCCTATCCAGGCAGACTGAGCAGACAGACCTAGACCTAATTAGTAAGGTGGCAGAATCATGTGCTTTCAGATCATGCCCTGGGAACCAACTGAGTAGTTTCTACTTTTATGTGATTAAAAAGTAAACCATTTGAAGTACAATGTTGTGGTTCCAATTTTAGCTGAGAAAAGAGTGTGTCTTGAGCTGATATCCTACGCACACCTGGGAATAAGTCCCATTTGAATGCAGTGGGACTTACTTCTGAGTAGTTATGTTTAGGCTTGTACTGTCAAATACCAAAATTTGGAACACCTTCACTTAAGGCAGTGGTTTCTAAACTGTGGGCTGTGGTTCCCCGGAGGAACTGCAGAAACCAGCAACAGAATCCTTGCAAGAAACCCTCTACAGCAGTATTTTTCAAACTGTGGGTTAGGACCCCCTAGGTGGGTCGTGAGCCAATTTCAGATGGCTCCCCATTCATTCAATATTCTGTTTTTAATATATTAACTTGATGCTACCATGGTATGTGACTGCATTTGGGGAAATGTTACAGACCTGTTCTTTTAACAAGCTACTATGTATATTCTTTTAATGATGATAGTCAATGGGTAGTCCTGGGTAAGTGTGGGTAGGATTGCAGCCTAGGATTGTTAAAAGTGTTCCTGCTTGATTATGTCACTTCCGGTCACGGCATCACTTCCAGTGGGTCCTAACAGATTCTCATTCTAAAAAGTGGATCCTGGTGCTAAATGTGTGAGAACCACTGCTCTACAGTGTATAGGATTGTAGCCCTAATGGGGCGCCACGGCCAATGGTCCAGTAGGTCAAGGGAGCTACCAGTCAAAAAAGTTTTGGAACCACTGCCTTAAAGCAACAGCAACTAGAAGCTGAAATTGGAACCCTGAAAATGTTCTCCCAAAAAGAAGCATGGACTTTTCATTACAAGGTATAAAACAACCAGGGGTCCAGTTAGCAAGCTAACATCTTCCATGAGAAAACCTCATTACAGCTGGAGTTTATGTAGGCTGCAATCCTGAGCCCAGTTTCCTGCGTGTAAGCTCCATTGAGAATACAATGGAACCTACTTCAGAGTAAGCATCCAAAGGATTGTGCTGTTAAATTCTTCATAAACACTGAACAGGAGTGAGGAGGGGAACCAATGTAGGGATAGAATCTCAAGTGTACTGTTCAATAACTTAAAACCCAATTAACTGGCTAGGAGAAACAAGGCAAACTGGTTGGCCACAAGAATAGGGTCATCAGATTATCTATGTATGGAAAAATTGGCAAAATGAACAACCTAAAGGAGATGCTAAGCAGACTCATAAAGGAAAGCAAATCATACTTAAGCTAAATCTGGTACTAAATCTTACTAGTCTCCTTGCTCATTTATTTGTTTTATTTTCACATGTCTAGTCTGGTTTTTGACTCAATATAGGCCCTCAAGGCAGCTTACAAATACAATAATAAACCTTACTTCACGGGCATTTTCTTACCAGTGCAGGACCAGTTCTGTGACTTCCTGGAAAAAAGGGCTACTTCAGAGCACATGGAACATGAGCATCCTTGTCCTACTTTTTTTTAGTGCATGAAGTCCCTTAGTTATTACAATGCATCTCTCAAATGGCATATCGCAGACTGATCTTGAATAGCATAAATGCTTGGGCAGACACATATAGGTTTTCAAGGAGGGCTGCCAACTGAGGGCCCAATCCTATCCAATTTTCCAGTGCCGGTGCTGCTGTGCCAATGGGGTATGCACTGCACCCTATGGTGGGAAGGCAGTCACAGAGGCTTCCTCAATGTATGGGAACATTTGTTCCCTTACCTTGGGGCTGCATTGAGGCTGCACCAGTGCTAGAAATTTGGATAGGATTGGGCCATGAGCTGGCAGAAAGCGGCTATTCTGCTCTGATGCTTTTCAGAGCAGCTTGATCTGCAGCAATCAGCAGGTGTAGCTTTCAAGGTCAAGAGAAAAGAACTATCGCTTGTTAATGGCTCCAGATCAAGCTACTGACATGGAGGCCAGTTCTATCAGTGGTTATTGATCACAATAATTAAATACAGGCTACCTCCAATACCCAGAGGCAACGTACTTCTGAATGCAGCGACGGGGTGTGGGGTGGTAGTGGTTGTAAACTTCCCAGAAGCATCTGGCTGGACCTTGTCAGAAATAAGATGCTGGCCTAGCTGGCCACTTAGGGCACAATCCTAACCCCTTATGTCAGTGCTTTCCAGCACTGGCATAGCGGTGCCAATGGGACATGTGCTGCATCCTGCAGTTGGGTGTCACTCATGGAGGCCTCCTCAAAGTAAGGGAATGTTTGTTCCCTTACCTCAGAGCTACATTGCCTTTATGTCAGTGCTGGAAAGACCCACAGGCTGGAAAGCACTGACATAAGGGGTTTGGATTGCACCCTTAATCTAAGTCAGTGGTCTTCAAACTTTTTCATGCTATGACCCCAACAAACAAACAAACAAACAAACCTGGGAACTCACCACCAATTCCACTCCCTGGACCTGATCCACCCCCCTCCATCCCTATTGCCTCTCAGCCTCTGTCCCCATCTGCCCCATTTCCCCCTACCTCTTGTGTCTTCACAACAAACTTGTGAGAGTTATTTGCCCCCTGAGCAGGGGCAAATTTAGGAGCTGTGGGTCAAGACAGCAAGAAGAGGATGTGCAGGATTATATCAAGAATTCAGTATTGATAAGGCAGGACCATTACTGGATTGGATCCAAGCCCTCTCTTGCACAGGCTTTGAAAGGTTGTCATAATAACCCCCCCCCCCCAATGAGACTTCACAATCCCATTGGGGTCATGACCCACAGGCTGAAGAACACTGGTTTAAATCAGGGGCTTGCTGAAAAGTTGGCAACCATTTTTTAAGGAAACATGTTGTGAGCGAAGGTGATTTAGGGTCCAATCCTATCTTTCCAGCACCTGTGCAACCACAATGCAGCCCAGAGGTAAGGGAACAAATGTTCTCATACCTTGAGGAGGCCTCTGTGACTGCCTTCCCACCACAGGATGTAGTGCACACCCCATAGCACAGATGGACCAGCACTGGAAAATTGGATAGGTTTGGGCCCTTAATTTTTAATCTGATTTTAACTCCTTTTGCATTGGGAACAGGCTAAGGGTGTTATTTTTTTCTCTTTTCCCCTTAGTGCTCTGTCCAAAATCTGTATACATATCTGGATGTGCACATATGTCAAGCATACATTCAACAGATGTAGCTTTTCTCATCAGATCTGTGAATATGTTTTAATTATTTCATACTTTTGTTGTTTTTGAATAGTACCTTTTGGTCACTGAATTTTGGATTTCAACAGGTTAAAATGAAGATATTTTTGGTGTTATTTTGAAATCATGATATGCAAAAGAGTAAGAATAACAAAAAATCCACCTCTCTCCATTTTCTACCAAGTTTTCATTCTCTGTTTGGTGCAGTATTTTCACAGGGTGACCAGCTATCCTAACTGCAAAAGAGTACCAGGCACCCCAAAATGTAGGACATCCAAGAAAAACATAGGACATGACAAAATAAATGCTAAAAGCATTCATATGTTGATTTCATGTGGTTATTATTATTATTATAATTAATCAATATTATTAATTGATTGATTGATTAATTACAACAACAGTATTTATATACCGCTTTTCAACAGAAAGTTCACAGAGCAGTTTACAGAGAAAATCAAACAACTAATTTAAACACAATATTTTACTTATTAAATAAAAACTATATTATATCTAATTTATTACATAGAATGTATTAATTCCAAGAAGGCTCTGCGCTGCCTGCTCACAGGGAAAAGGAGGACATTTAAGTTCTTTTCCAGGACACGAGGCTGGAAAAAGAGGACATTGGTCACTTTGTCATCTCCCCACATTAAGCTGCCGCTGCTCTAAGCAGGACAAAAGCTACTGAAACAGAACTACAACTCCCATCAGCCCTCGCAGCCCAGGGCTTGTTCCCAGCCAATCCAGTGGAGGTTCTTTGTAGGGTGTGAAGATGGTGGAATCCAGGAATTGAGGGAAGAAGTGTGCCTGTGTTGCTTTGGTGCAGGGAGGGGAGCAGGTGAGTAAGGCCTTAGATGAGCCTGGTCTTGCTTTAAGCATTGAGGAAGGAACCCAGGAGTCCTGAGTTTCCAGAGGCGCTTGCACTTGGTCCCCTTATATCCCTTTCCCCTCCTCTTCCAGCTGATACTGGAACTTGCAGCCTCCCCTCCTACCTTTGTGCTAGTCCAAAATTGAGCCAGCCACACATGAGTAAACCCCCAGGTTCCAGGGTGGTGTTTTACCATTAAAAAGCTAAGGGTGCATTTTCATTATTGGCTTAATAGTTGGGGCTATATTCCTATCCACACTTTCCTGGGAGTAAGAGCCATTGACTATAATGGGACTTACTTCTGAGTAAGGGTTCTGCATATGTAAGTACATAGGTAAGTACTGATGAGAAAAGCTGCATCTGTTGAATGTATGCTTGAGACGTGTGCACATCCAGATATATATATACAGATTTTGGACAGAGCACTAAGGGGAGAAGAGGAAAAAAGTACATGAGTAAGTACTTCTGCACAGGGTTGGGCTCTAAGTTAGCCATTTTCAACCATTAGTGCCACACTAATGTGCCATGAGTGGTCCACAGGTGTGCCACAGGAATTTGGGGGAAGATCATTTATTAGTAGGGTCAATGGAGATGTAAGCTCCCACTGGCAGTATGGTGTGCCTTGTCAATTGTCAAAAACCTGATGGTGTGCCTTGACAATTTTAGTGCCTCGTCAGTGTGCCTCAAGATGAAAAGGGTTGAAAATCACTGCTCTAAGGCATTACTGACCTGTGCTGAGCATCTCTGAATCTGCAGTCTGGCTTAAAGACACAAGAAATGTCTTGTTTCTACAGCATCTTTTTGCAACAATCACAGTCATTGCTAATTGGGTAAGAGGCACTTTTTCAAGTGGGTGTCCTCTTTTTAGCAGGGGGAGAGTAACTGGCCTGCCTCATCCCAGCAGTGTCTTTTCTAGTGGGTGTCTGCTGGTGTTCTTTTGCATCTTTGTAGATTGTGAGCCCTCTTGGAACAGGGAGCCATTTGATTTTTCTCTGTAAACTGCTTTGTGAACTTTTTTTTGGTTGAAAAGTGGTATACAAATACTGTTAATAACAATAATAATAAGTACTGGGGGGGGGGTCACTGGAGATTGGCTTGTGAACCTACTGAACATACTCCCCAGGCTGGCAAGGGAGGGATGGGGTGTTCAGTAGGTTTCATGAGTTAAAAATCAGTCACTGGGTTTAATAAAGTGGCATGAGTTAAACCCAAGTGCAGTCTGATGTCTTCGCTGGGGTTGCGGGGGTAAATAGAACGCTTGATGCAGGGGAGTGGCAGTGAGATGCAAGTCTCTTGTGGTCTTATGTGCTCCCTGAAGCATCTGTTGAGCCGTTGTTCGATTCAGGAAGCTGGACTAGATGGGGCCTGGGCTTGACCCAGCAAGGCTGTTCTTATGTTCTTATGTTTAGTTCTTATGTTTAGTTCTTATGTTCTTATGTTTATTATATATCTGGACTTTCAGAAGGCGTTCGACACGGTCCCTCACCAAAGGCTACTGAAAAAACTCCACAGTCAGGGAATTAGAGGACAGGTCCTCTCGTGGATTGAGAACTGGCTGGAGGCCAGGAAGCAGAGAGTGGATGTCAATGGGCAATTTTCACAATGGAGAGAGGTGAAAAGCGGTGTGCCCCAAGGATCTGTCCTGGGACCGGTGCTTTTCAACCTCTTCATAAATGACCTGGAGACAGGGTTGAGCAGTGAGGTTGCAAAGTTTGCAGATGGCACCAAACTTTTCCGAGTGGTAAAGACCAGAAGTGATTGTGAGGAGCTCCAGAAGGATCTCTCCAGACTGGCAGAATGGGCAGCAAAATGGCAGATGCGCTTCAATGTCAGTAAGTGTAAAGTCATGCACATTGGGGCAAAAAATCAAAACTTTAGATATAGGCTGATGGGTTCTGAGCTGTCTGTGACAGATCAGGAGAGAGATCTTGGGGTGGTGGTGGACAGGTCGATGAAAGTGTCGACCCAATGTGCGGCGGCAGTGAAGAAGGCCAATTCTATGCTTGGGATCATTAGGAAGGGTATTGAGAACAAAACGGCTAGTATTATAATGCCGTTGTACAAATCTATGTTAAGGCCACACCTGGAGTATTGTGTCCAGTTCTGGTCGCCGCATCTCAAAAAAGACATAGTGGAAATGGAAAAGGTGCAAAAGAGAGCGACTAAGATGATTACGGGGCTGGGGCACCTTCCTTATGAGGAAAGGCTACGGCGTTTGGGCCTCTTCAGCCTAGAAAAGAGACGCCTGAGGGGGGACATGATTGAGACATACAAAATTATGCAGGGAATGGACAGAGTGGATAGGGAGATGCTCTTTACACTCTCACATAATACCAGAACCAGGGGACATCCACTAAAATTGAGTGTTGGGCGGGTTAGGACAGACAAAAGAAAATATTTCTTTACTCAGCGTGTGGTCGGTCTGTGGAACTCCTTGCCACAGGATGTGGTGCTGGCGTCTAGCCTAGACACCTTTAAAAGGGGATTGGACAAGTTTCTGGAGGAAAAATCCATTATGGGGTACAAGCCATGATGTGTATGCGCAACCTCCTGATTTTAGAAATGGGTTATGTCAGAATGCCAGATGCAGGGGAGGGCACCAGGATGAGGTCTCTTGTTATCTGGTGTGCTCCCTGGGGCATTTGGTGGACCGCTGTGAGATACAGGAAGCTGGACTAGATGGGCCTATGGCCTGATCCAGTGGGGCTGTTCTTATGTTCTTATGTTAGTGGTCCTCTAAAGCAGTGTTTCTCAAACTGTGGGTCAGGGCCCACTAGGTGGGTTGCGAGCCAATTTCAAGTGGGTCTCCATTCATTTCAGTATTTTATTTTTAATATACTAGACTTGATGGTATGTGATGGCATTTGGGGGAAATGTTACAGACCTGTACTTTTAACAAGCTATTTTGTATATTCTTTTAACAAACAAATATATTCTTTAGTTGAAAAGCGGTATATAAATACTGTTAATTAATAATAATAACAAAGTTAGTAAATGGGACTTACTCCTGGGTAAGTATGGGTAGGATTGCAGCCTTGAATTGTTAAATTTTCCTGCTTGATGATGTCACTTCTGGTCATGACATCACTTCCAGTTGGTCCTGACAGATACTCATTCTAAAAAGTGGGTCCTGGTGCTAAATGTGTGAGAACCACTGCTCTAAAGGACTGTCATCTACTTTCTGTTCACTCCTTTTCTTAACCTACAGAGTCTTATTCTTTTGAAGGAGACATGTTGGGACTTTTGCTTGCCTGGTGGTCATACTCTCTGGCTTAGGATTCTAGCCTCCCAATCTCACTTACATAAGGAATAGCTGGCTGCAGTTATTTGAAGTGAAAGGATGGGACTTTGTATCATTTCTCTATTCCTAGGGTTTGATTAATTTGGGGTTAATGATGTACAAGCTGAAAGCTGCCATTTCAGTGTAATTCATACATAACATTTTTTTATTTGTTTTAGTTGTGCACCTAAGGCTGCAATCCTTAGCTGAAACGCTCCAAATGTTCTAGCCATTCATTGTAGGGAAGTTGCTCTAACCCAGCGATTTTCAATCTTTTTCATCTTGTGTCACACTGACAAGGCACTAAAATTGTCAAGGAACACCATCAGGTTTTTGACAATTGACAAGGCACATCTTGCTGCTGGGGGGGGCTCACTTCCCTATTGGCTCTACTAATAAATGATCTTCCCCTGAATTCCTGTGGCACACTAGTTGAAAATGGCTGCTCTAACCCCTTGCTAATCTTAGTGTTTCTTTTTTGCCTGTTTTCCAGCTCTGTGACATCCTTTTTGAGAGAAGGCGTTCAGAGCTGGACTCTGCACTCCAAATGTAGCTGCACCACACTTGTACCGTATTATAGTATTGGCAGTTTTATTTTCATTCTCTTTCCTAATGATCTGTAGCATGAAATTTGCCTTATGTACAGCTGCCTTACATTGACATGGCATTTCATTGAACTATTCACCGTGATAGTATGATTTCTTTTCTGGCTAGTCACTGCCACTTCAGATCTCATCAATGTATATGTGAAGTTAGTTTTGCCTCAATGTGCATCACTTATTTACATTGTACCACATTTGCCATTTTGTTGCCCATTCACTCAGTTTGAAGAGATAAGTTTGGAGCACTTCCCTGCTGTCTTGAATTTTTATCATCCTGAATAATTTTGTGTCATTGGCCACAATGACGACTTGGCCACCTTACTTCTCTCACCTGACTCTGGAACTTTTATGAACAAGTGACATAGCATTGATCCCTAATACCGATTCAAAGGCGGTAGAATACATAACTCCCTAATCCCATGTACAGTGGTGCCTCGCATAACGAAATTAATCTGTTCCGCGACTCCTTTCGTTATGCGAGTTTTTCGTTTTCGAAGCGCGTTTTCCCATAGGAATGCATTGAAATTTAATTAATGCGTTCCTATGGGCAAGAAAAGTCAGAACAAAGTCAAATTTGGTTTACAAAGTGTTTATTAAGTGCTCTTTAAAGGCATACATACTGTACAGAGGATTTCAAAAACGGGGGGATGCTGAGTGGGGAGCTTGAAGGCTGTAATCCTGTGCACACTTTCCTGGGAGTAAGCACAATGGGACTTACTTCTGAGGAGACACGCACAGGATTGTGCTCTAAGCTGGGGAGGACAGAGCAGCTGCACTCAATTGCTTGCTTTTGCTGTGATCATGGGGGGAAATGTGAAGGAAATGGGGCAGTGAGAGGGTGAATGAGCGATGGGGGGATGCTGAGTGGGGAGTTTGAAGGCTGTAATCCTGTGCACACTTTCCTGGGAGCAAGCACAATGGGATTTACTTACATAAACTGACATCCTCCCCTGACATCATCCTCCTAGTAAGATCCTCCCCTTATTAGGGTGAACAGGATCATAAAGTGACATGAAGATCCGCCCCTTACTAGGGTGAACGGGATCATAAAGTGACATGAAGATCCGCCCCTTACTAGGGTGAACGGGATCATAAAGTGACATGAAGATCCGCCCCTTACTAGGGTGGATGGGATCATAAAGTGACATGAAGATCTGCCCCTTACTAGGGTGGACGGGATCATAAAGTGACATGAAGATCGCCCCTTACTAGGGTGAACGGGATCATAAAGTGACATGAAGATCCGCCCCTTACTAGGGTGGATGGGATCATAAACAGACATGAAGATCCCCCCCTTAAGACAAACCAAAACAAAACAAAACAAAAAAATTCGTTACGCGAAGCATAAGTCAAAAATTCGTTGTGCGAGTTACCAAACTTCGCACAATGCTTTCGTTCTGTGGATTTTTTGCTGTGCGGGGCATTCGTTATGCGAGGTACCACTGTACAAGTTTTCTGGGGTGTGAGACATGAAGTTCAAAAAAAGTTTGGTTATATTCAAATAACAAAATAGCAATAGCAATGTATTTCAAGAACATTTTCAAGAAAAGTATGTCTTCGGCATTCATACCGTTTAATGATATGCAGTCATAATCACTCGGTGTGCAAGGGTAGTGAACTGGCTAGAAAGAGAGGTGCTTCTGAGAAATAATTATACTTTGTCTGAAATGGAGGGCTTTGCATGTGGGAGAGTACTTCCATCCTTCCCTTCCCTAATTGGGATAGTGTCCCTACGCTGCCTACTTTTCAAATGTAGTGTTGGTTCTTGAGGCAAGCAGCTTATTAACAGTCAAATGTCAAATGAGATGGGGCCAGCATGGTACGTACTGCAGGGCACAGAATGGTGGGCTTGGGTATAAGAGACTCTAATTCAGATTCTTGCCCAACCACAAACCACTGAGTTGCGTGACACTGAGATTACCGCGTCTCAGTCTAACAAATGTAGGAATTTTGAAGCCTTCTCTGTGCCAAAATTTATTATGGATTTGTTTATGGACAACCAACTGAATGGAGTGGTAAGCTCTTGACAGTGCTGCAGAGTGGAGCTGTGGGGTCACGTTTTCTCTTTCTTTCAGGATAGGAACATGATGAAAGTGGTCAACCTCAAACAGGCCATCCTCCAGGCTTGGAAGGAGAGGTGGAGTGATTACCAGTGGGCTGTAAACATGAAGAAATTCTTTCCGAAGGGAACTACATGGGACATCCTGAACCTAGCAGGTCTGGGTAACTGTTTGTGCTGCTTATAAATGTTCTGTTGTGAGTTATTTCTTAACTGCGTGACCTCTGAATAACACATTGTAGTGGCTTTCATTGTTACAATATACCACATTAGCACATGACTGCTATTTGGCTCTTGAAACTACTGATGAACTCTTTAGCCTTCATGGTGGCTTCCAGTTCCTCATGGTTCTGTGTTAAATCAGGTTTAGTGACTGCAGGAAGGTCCAACAGTGGTTTGTGTATGAAATATCCAAGTGGGGCAGCAGATTCAGAGCAACTACTACTTTCCTTCTGAAAAGAAATTGTCCTTGTGTTGTGGTCATCTTTCTGTTCTTTGGCAAGTAGATAGCTATGAAGTATGAAACAGATAAATAAAAAGAGTTGGGTATTGTGAACTTTCAAAGTGTCCTTTCTTTACCCTGCACACCATGCTAAGGGATAACGGTTTTACTTGGTGTCTACTGGATATTGGGTCAGACTAGCAGGCAGTAGGAATGGCTGAATCCGAATTTGGATGGAGTTGTATATCCTGGTGCTAGAAAAGGGAATTAGTTAGCTACACTGAAGGACCGTGCAATTGAATTTTATGGATTTGTCAATTGTTTTATATGTTCTGATAACTTTACGAGAAAGGCGGGCAGGGTAAGAACAGCTCCTTGGTTTTCTGGGGAGCTGTGAACAATGAAGCGGCAGGGCAGATGTCTAGAGCGATGCTGGCGAAAGACTTGTGCTGAGTCTGACCGCAAAGAGGCCAGAGTCCATCTCAGAGCCTATTCCAGGGTGGCAGCGGCAGCAAAAAGATCATATTTTTCTGCCGCCATCACGTCTGCGGAGAACCACCCAGCTGAGCTCTTCTGTGTGGTGTGTGGTCTACTCCAACTTGCCCCCCCTACTGATGGTAAGGAGCACACGGAGGCTCGCTGTGATGAGTTTGCTAAGCACTTCGCGGACAAAGTCGATCATATCCGGCATGACTTGGACGCCACATTAGCAGTACCTAGTGCTGTCCCTGAAGTATCTGTCTATCCCAGTGTTTCTCAAACTGTGGGTCGGAACCCACTAGGTGGGTTGAGAGCCAATTTCGGGTGGGTCCCCATTCATTTCAATATTTTCTTTTTAGTGTATTAGACTGGTATGTGACTGCATTTGGGGAAATGTTACAGACCTGTACTTTTAAAAAGCTACTATTTATATTCTATTAACAATGATAGTAAATGGGACTCACTCCTGGGTAAGTGTGGGTAGGATTGCAGCCTAGGATTGTTAAAATTTTTCCTGCTTGATGATGTCACTTCCGGCCATGACAACACTTCCGGTGGGTCCTGACAGATTCTCATTCTAAAAAGTGGGTCCCAGTGCTAAATGTGTGAGAACCACTGGTCTGTCCTATCTTGTGGGATTCTTTCCAGCTTGTGGAACCTGAGGATGTGGACAGGATTCTCTGGAGTGAGAGACCATCTTTTTGCCCCCTTGACACTTGCCCAGCATGGATCTGCCCGGGGGGGGGATGGACGAGTGGACAGGGAGGGTGGTGAATTCTTCTCTGAGGGAGGGAGTACTACCTCCGACCTTGAAGCAGGCAGTGGTTCTCCCCCTCCTGAAGAAACCCTCCCTAGATCCTACTGACTTGAACAACTTCTGGCTAATATTCCATTTCTGGGCAAGGTGATTGAACAGGTGGTGGCATCCCAGCTCCCGAGGGCCTTGGATGAAGCTGATTATCTGGATCCTTTTCAGTCTGGCTTCAGGCCAGGGTTTGGGACAGAGACTGCCTTGGTTGCCTTGGTGGATGACCTGCGTTGGGGAATGGACAGAGGGAGTGCATTCCTATTAGTCCTGCTGGACCTCTCAGCGGCCATCGACCATGGTGACCTTCTGGGCCGGTTGGCTGAGTTGGAGCTTGGAGGCACTGTCCTGCAGTGGTTCTGCTCCTTCCTGGCAGACAGATCCCAGAAGGTGGTGCTGGGGGATGCTTGTTCGGCATCCTGGCCTCTTAGGTGTGGGGTACTGCAAGGCTCCGTTCTGTCCTCCATGCTGTTCAACATCTACATGAAGCCGCTGGGTCATCCAGAGATTTGGGGTAGGGTGCCATCAATATGCTGATGACAGCCAGCTCTTTCTCTCCTTTCCTCCTGATTCCAAGGAGGTAGTCAAAGTTCTGGAAGCTATCCGGAGGTTGTTAGGAGCTGGATATGGGCAAAGAAGCTGAAATTGAATCCTGATAAGACAGAGGTTCTCCTGGTCTGGAAGTTCAAGACTCAAGTATTGGACTATTATCCTGTTCTAAATGGGGTTGCACTCCCTCTGAAGGAACAGGTTTGCAGCTTGGGCGTGATCCTGGATCCGCAGCTGCTTCTGGATTCCCAGGTAGCAGCTGTGGCCAGGGGAGCCTTTGCTCAGCTTCGGCTGATTCACCAGGTGCGACCATACCTGAGTCGCTCAAACCTGGCTACGGTGACCCATACTCTAGTGACATCCAGATTAGTCTACTGCAACATGCTTTATGTGGGGCTGCCTCTGAAGATGGTTTGGAAACTGCAGTTAGTGCAGAACACGGCTGCCTGTGTGGTTGCTGGGGCTTGTCGGTTTGACTCAGTCGGGCCACTGCTTCGGCGGCTACACTGGCTGCCAGTTCGTTTCTGGGCTGAATTCAAAGTGCTAGTTTTGACATTTAAAGCCCTACGCGGCTCGGGTCCAGGGTATTTGAGGGACCGCCTCCTTCCATACAATCCGGCCCGTCCTCTCAGGTCATCAGAGGGGACCCTTCTGAATGTGCCATCATCAGTGGAGGTGAAGGGGATGGTGGCAAGAAAGAGGGCCTTCTTGGTGGTGGCTCCCCGTTTGTGGAACTCCCTTCCCCTAGAGCTGAGAACAGCTCCCTCTCTAGAGTCCTTTCGGCGGGGGCTTAAGACCTTTTTATTTACAAAAAACCTTTTAATGCTGACACAAGGGGGCATGGCCTTTTCGTCCTCTTTTTTGGGGGGGGGACACCAATTGTTTTGTTTGTGTGTATTGTTTTTGAATGATTTGTATATTTTTCATGGTTTTCATATTTTAATTGTTAGCTGCCTTGAGTGCTCCTTTCTGGAGCGGAAAGGCGGAATATAAATAAATAAATTAAATAAATAAATATTAGAAATTTCTCAACTTGTACTCCAACCTACAGCAAATAATACTATTTTCCTGTGTCCCCCCTCCAGGCTATCTACTCTGGAATTACTATTGCTTCTTTGTTCTGCACTTACAGTCAATAATATTTGACATTACTTTTGCACAATCATTTTGAGGATGCATGCAAAGAATTTACCAGAAAATGGATAAAGATGCATTTCTTTTTTAGTGGACATATGGTCTGCAGTAAGTGTGAGATGGACAAACTACCACTTGGTGCCTGTCCTTAAACAATTGCAGATCTCTTGACTAAGATATGCAACTTGTCCCTCAAAACGGCCACGGTGCCAGAAGATTGGAGGATAGCAAATGTCACGCCTATCTTTAAAAAGGGAAAGAGGGGGGACCCAGGAAACTATAGGCCGGTCAGCCTAACATCTATACCGGGTAAGATGGTGGAATGCCTCATCAAAGATAGGATCTCAAAACACATAGACGAACAGGCCTTGCTGAGGGAAAGTCAGCATGGCTTCTGTAAAGGTAAGTCTTGCCTCACGAACCTTTTAGAATTCTTTGAAAAGGTCAACAGGCATGTGAATGTGGGAGAACCCATGGACATTATATATCTGGACTTTCAGAAGGCGTTTGACACGGTCCCTCACTAAAGGCTAATGAAAAAACTCCACAGTCAGGGAATTAGAGGACAGGTCCTCTCGTGGATTGAGAACTGGTTGAAGGCCAGAAAACAGAGAATGGGTGTCAATGGGCAATTTTCACAATGGAGAGAAGTGAAAAGTGGTGTGCCCCAAGGATCTGTTCTGGGACCTGTGCTTTTCAACCTCTTCATAAATGACCTGGAGACAGGGTTGAGCAGTGAGGTTGCAAAGTTTGCAGATGTCACCAAACTTTTCCGAGTGGTGAAGACCAGAAGTGATTGTGAGGAGCTCCGGAAGGATCTCTCCAGACTGGCAGAATGGGCAGTAAAATGGCAGATGCACTTCAATGTCAGTAAGTGTAAAGTCATGCACATTACGGCAAAAAATCAAAACTTTAGATCAGGGGTGCTCACACTTTTTTGGCTCGAGAGCTACTTTGAAACCCAGCAAGGCCCAGAGATCTACCAGGGGGGAAGGAAGCGTCTGACAGACACCCCCTTTAATGTATGGAGCCCCTGCTGGAGTCTAGTCAGTTTCGTCAGTTTTGTTGCTGCATGCCTGAAGAGCAGCTAAAGTGTCAGTTTCAGTGTCAGTTTAGCTAAATATGTCAGTTTTGTGTAGTCACTAGACGAAACTGACATATTAACAGTTTGGAGAGACAGGGCTCCCTGATCAACTCATTTTGCCTCGCGATCTACCGGTAGATCATGATCCACCTATTGAGCACCCCTGCTTTAGATATAGGCTGATGGGTTCTGAGCTGTCTGTGACAGATCAGGAGAGAGATCTTGGGGTGGTGGTGGACAGGTCGATGAAAGTGTCGACCCAATGTGCGGCGGCAGTGAAGAAGGCCAATTCTATGCTTGGGATAATTAGGAAGGGTATTGAGAACAAAACGGCTAATATTATAATGCCGTTGTACAAATCTATGGTAAGGCCACACCTGGAGTATTGTGTCCAGTTCTGGTTGCCGCATCTCAAAAAAGACATAGTGGAAATGGAAAAGGTGCAAAAGAGAGCGACTAAGATGATTACGGGGCTGGGGCACCTTCCTTATGAGGAAAGGCTACGTCTTTTGGGCCTCTTCAGCCTAGAAAAGAGACGCCTGAGGGGGGACATGATTGAGACATACAAAATTATGCAGGGAATGGACAGAGTGGATAGGGAGATGCTCTTTACACTCTCACATAACACCAGAACCAGGGGACATCCACTAAAATTGAGTGTTGGGAGAGTTAGAACAGACAAAAGAAAACATTTCTTTACTCAGTGTGTGGTCAGTCTGTGGAACTCCTTGCCACAGGATGTGGTGATGGCGTCTAGCCTGGACACCTTTAAAAGGGGATTAGACAAGTTTCTGGAGGAAAAATTCATTACGGGGTACAAGCCATGATGTGTATGCGCAACCTCCTGATTTTAGAAATGGGCTACGTCAGAATGCCAGGTGCAAGGGAGGGCACCAGGATGAGGTCTCTTGTTATCTGGTGTGCTCCCTGGGGCATTTGGTGGGCCGCTGTGAGATACAGGAAGCTGGACTAGATGGGCCTATGGCCTGATCCAGTGGGGCTGTTCTTGTGTTCTTATGTTCTTAATTTCGTTTATCATTTACTATTACAAAATAGTGACCAAAATAGAATCAAAATATGTTATAATGGATACCTTTCATTCTCAACCTTATTGGTTAAAATTAGTTCTTGCATATTACAGTAGGTTCCTGCCAGTTGGTCAGCTAAAGATTTATCTGATTGTTTAAAATGGGGCTCGGCCTGGCTTGTTAGTGGCCAATGAATGTTTTGTTAACATTTTCTGTTTCTGGTCAGTGGTTTACAAGCTATGATGCCTGCAGGTTTAATTCACTGCTGGTTGTTTGCTTTGAGGTGTGTGTGTTTAACTAGTCACATTGTGGCTTTGGAAGTGATTTTTGAAACTGATCGTATAGTGTTGCACTGTCTTAATTTGACTTGAAAATGTTATGATACTTTAATGATTGCCTGTTCTGTAAGTCACATTATGGCTATACATCATGGGGGAAAGAAATATATGAGTGAAATTAAAGAACGCAGCCCTAATAATTAAAGATCCCACTTTTACTGTAAGTGTGAATTGCAAGATGGTCTGGGTGGGTGAGGAGAGCCACACTTTTACCACCCTGATTGTGAGTTACTGTTAGGGATACTGATTGTGAGTAATCTAGTTAGGCTTACTGTGTGTTAAAGGGAAAAGTAACACCCATGAAGTGACTGTGAGTACATGTCATCTGAGTGTTCAGGCAAGAGGGGAAGGAATGGTCTTCTGTGAATCTAATTATTTCATTTTTTTTTTGTTCTTGGAACAGCACCCTTTGAAATATTTTGGTCATTGAATTTTGTTCTGTTGTTCCAAAATGCATAATGTGCTGCTCTCAAGGAAAGCTGACAGCCCAGTCCTATTAAGACAGTGTGCAGATGCTGCATGAATGCCACTGTGATGTCCATCATATCCTAAGCTCATGCCATGTCAGTGCAGTGCACTCAGTAACACCGGTGCAACTCTTCCCAGCAATTCTAACAGCATTTATGGAAAACTTGACATGGCCCATTATGCACAGAACAGCACCCTGATGTTGACATGATGTCCGTGTATGTTGTCTGGTGTGTTGTCTAAGGAGCCAGTCACCACATCCACACAGCCCCAATGCCAGTTGCCTGAGAAGTACCTCCAGGGTGAATGGGGTAGGGGCAGGCGCACAGGGCCAGTGAGCAGCCATTGCTGGGGGGGGGGGGAATGACCCCTGATAGCCACTGGGAATAAACAGCATATCAATAGGCATGTCTGCAAACCATGGGGGGGGCACCCTAGGACGCCACACGCATGCACCAGGCACATACATGATATGATACAGGTTGAGTGTCCCTTGGGACTAGAAGGTGTCTGGATTTTAGATTTTTCTGGATTTTGGAATAATTGCGTAAATATAATAAGAAATGCTTCCTTTTGCTCTTTTCACTGTTATCCAGGTGGTTGTCTGACATTTTTCAACAATATCTGTACAGGTTCTCACCACAGAGTAGAGAACACACGAGCTGTACCTACACTGTACCTGGGATGAGCTCTTTTAGTTTTGACACTACAGAAGGCACTACACAAGTGCCTTCCATAGGGCAGGCCAGTGAACATGGTCAAATGCAGATTTGCAGTTCATGAAGACAATGATGGTTCAATTTCCACATCTGATCCTTTCCGACACCAATTGACAAAAGGCAAATATTTGATCAGTGCAGCCCTGATGTGGCCTGAATCCTGCTTGCTCTTTTCAGCTGGTTTGTTCCCAATGGGTTTTAAGGCGGCAGTCCTCTCCACACTTACCTGGGAGTAAGTCCCCTTATCCCATGCACACAAACACACGCATCCAAGGAATATCTTTTTGATCACAGCAGAGGAAGGGCTAAAAGATAGCTCTCTTGGAAGAGGGCTGTCATGTACAAACAAAAACACCCAATAACATTGTATACAGAGTTCCAGGTTGCACTGTAGGCATGTCTATGGCTACAAAAGTAAATAGGTTTAAAATCTCTTAATCTGTCATGGCTCCTAAGTAGGGGACGCTGCAAAATGCGTAGTTCTCTATAGGGTAGTGTTTCTTTAACAAAGCAGTGAATTTTTTCGCAAAACTCTAACTCCCAAGGTTCCTTAGGAGTCACAAAGAGAGTTAAACTGGTTTAATATGTCAGTGTGAATGTACCTTTAGACCACTTGGAGCCTCATAATATTCCCCTCAAGATTCTGAGGCATAGGTAGACAATGTCTGTAGGTTATCATTTTCTTTTCTTTTTTTCCATTGATCATGGACTAGAAATTTGTTCTATAGCAGAATATGAATGTGATTGTTGGAATTCTGTGTATGTTGCTGAATTCTGTATTATCATAGTCTGGTAGCTTTCAGGGTTCCACTTTCCTTTGGCCCTTGTTTGCATACCTCTTCTTTTTCTGTGTACTTACTAGATAATCTTATTTTAAAAACAATATGACACTTTTATGGTAATTTTAGTATCATTTCTTGCATGGTACAAGCTGTGGAATTTTAAGTTTGCTCAGCATTTTTTTTAAAGCCATAAAGCTTTTAAAGCAAGGATCTGCTCTGTTTAATTTAGTAACATACCATGTGGATTAATGAATGGAGATAAACAACAGTGATCATTATTAATACTCTTGCGTGACTGCTGGAGTTTCCCAGACGAGCTTCAGAGGAATTTTTTTTTTTTTTACTCTTAACTTAGATGTGACTGCTTTGTCTGCATAGGTTATAAGCAACAATTCACTCTGCAAAGGGCCTGAATAATTGCGATGGACTTTTGAATATGTTTTGTTGGTAGGCGCACAAGTTGGTAGGGGAATAATCCTGGAGTTGACATGAATAACTCTCAAGGGCAAGAGGGATTTGGACTGCTTTAAATAAATGTGGGACATGAGGACTTGGACTGCTTTTGACTTCTAGAGAAAGGCCTTGATGATGTCATTAATATCTGCAGTGGATGAACCATCACTGGTGACAGCTATGGAAAGCTGTAGTAGATTGAACTCTTCAGATCATGGGGGTGGGGGAGGAAAGACGTCTCTTGCAGGGCCTCTATTGCCATTTGAGGTCTACCTTGTGGAAACCTGCGGGAGGGCCTTCTCAGTGGCCCTGTTGAATTTCCTCCTGTGCAAGGTGCAAACAACTCCCTCCCTACCATTGTTTTGGGCAAGACTGTAAGCTTTCTTAGCATGTCAGCAGACTTGCTCTGACCTCCTCCGGTATGTTGGGGCTGCTCAATTTTCTTCTCCCCCCCTTCTTCTTGTGTTTCAATTTGGTTTTACTTTTGTGTTTGTGTCAACATTGCAGCATGTTGTAAATTTTTATGGGAAGCCACCTTGAGTCCAGTAGGAGAAAGGTGGGATATAAATCTTTAATTTTAAATAAAATAAACTGAGAGTAGGCACAGCGTGTTTTAGGACATCTGCAGAAAGGACACATAGTGAAGGCTATAGGAAATTGACTCTGTTGAGTGGGCCCTGTAGCCTTAAAAGTCTTAAAATGCCAACCTTAAAAGTGCACGTGTATCTTGGTAGTAGCTGTTGCTTGAGGCAAACCCCTTCTTCCAAATGGGATAGCGATGAGAAGCAAAGAAAGGGATGGGATTATAGGTAGCCTGAGTCCTTGCTGAAGACAGCACAGCTGGTTAGGCCAGTGGCGTGGAAGCAGTTAGTAGCCTAAAGGTAGGTCTACTTGATAGTTCCTGAGGTATAACTGGAAAGAATATCGGTTGTTACTGTCTGGGGCAGAGACAGTTTGTAGTGGTAGTTGCAGTGATTAATTTATAGAGCACCTAAAGTTGCATTAGATTTTAATTTCTTTGAAGATCACACAGAATTTTTTAGTTACTTTAATAATAAATAAATCCAACCTTTGGACAGGTTGTGGATGTTGATGGGTGTGTGTGTTTGATGCTGGCGGGTGAATGACCCACTCTTGCAATGGGAGTCTGGCCTTTTTTGGTCTCGTTTATAAAGGATGTGCGTGAGAGGAATAATTCAAACAAAGTCTGCAAAATAGGAGGCTGTCTTGAAGGATCCCCTCTCTCCGCCTTCTGTGTTCGTCTGTAGTAATTCAAACGGTCAATTAAAAGCTTGACTGAGCAGCTAGGACATACACTGCCCCTTCCCATCTTGCCAGATCTGACATGTTGGCAAGCTGCCAGTCAGAGGCGCATGCCAGCAGTTAGTGTGCGTGTTCTGCTGAGAGATCCTGTGTACCATCCTCAAAAATCCCCCTTTCCCTGCCATCCCATTACCTCGGTCCAAGAAAGCATCGGCGCACGCCACTGGTTAGCAAAAGCGATGTCTGAGATGAGTGTGGCACACGTGTCCTGTTCCATCTGAGGCTAAGAAGGTCAGGCAGGGGTCATGTGCATTGATTGCGCTGAATTCGGGCGCATGGGGAGGGAGTGGTGGTGTCCATTTCCTACTCGGAATTCCTTGTGGAATGGTGAACTAGCTATATTCTTCCTTGAATTATTTACTCCTCTTACGCTGTCAGAGAATGCAGAATTTAGGAGCTTAGCAATTCTTGAGAGTGCTCCAAATTTTGCGTGAGACCTTTGTAAGTCCTGTGATGATCTTCCTTGCTCTTTCTGAGAGTGTGTACATTTCCTAAATTGACTCGCTCACTTTTTTTCAAATACTTGCAGAAGCACTTCTTGAACAAGCCATGATCGGCCCGTCACCAAACCCACTGATCCTGTCGTACCTGAAATATGCTATCAGCTCCCAGGTAATAATCCATGGTTGGCCCCTTCATCTTCAGAGGACTAGTGGGATGAATGATTCTTTTCAATTACTGAATTTATGTATCCTTAAAATAAAATTCTGACAGAACCAAGACTCTGAACCTCAGCAACTTCCAGTATAATTTTTCTGCTCCTTTCCTCTAGAATTGGCCTTTACTTTCCTGATATACTTGATTGGCCTGTGTAGTTTCTCTTACTTCACATAATTCTTCAGTTTTTAACTCTTTTGCATAATTTGTTCTGCTTTTACTAAGTCATGGAGAAGGGCAGGGAGCTAGTTGGGGCTCAGATGATATTGGCAGATGTAGGAAACTTAAAAAAAAAAATTAAAAGCTGTGATTCTTAGAAAGTAGGAATACTGCTCCCAATACATACTCTAGGCTTCTATAGAATCACAGAAAATGCATGGTTCTGGATTTTGCATGGGGTTTTGTTGTTGTTGTTGTGGAGTTACTTAAAGGCTGTGACGAACTTTTGAGATGGGCCCATTACTTTGATTAGAAATCAAAGTCCTGTAAATGCATGTTTAATAGCATTATTACTAAGGAACTGATAACTTTTGGGCCTGGTGCTGGTGGTATGCTTGTACCAGTCAGTGCTGGGCCTCAGTGCCAGAAGAGGACACTGTAGGACCAGCCAGCAGTAAGTTCCGCTGCCACCTTGCAAGGTATTTCAGGGTGGAGGAGGGCAGGGAGGAGGGTGGAACTGGGCAGGGGGAGGGGAAGATTGGTTCTGGGAGCGGGGGTAGAGATAGCGGCAGCCTCTCCCTCTGTATCCTGTCCTCCCTCCCAGGCTGGGCAACCCAACACAGGGCTTCTCAACTCTGTGCCTGCTCAAAGGTGGGTGCAGAGCTGAGGAGGGCTATTGGCACCATGGCAGCTTTACCCAGGGAAAGGGGGCAAATGCTCCCCTTGAGGAGACTCCCAGCGCTAGCCTGGAGCCCATAGGATCCAGCAGCAGCCCTTTTGACACCACTGGAGCCCTGGGCACCGGCTGGATAGGATTGGGCTGTAAATCTCTATCAGCACAATCTTAGGCATGTCTATTCAGAAGCAAATCCATTTATTTCCACTGAATGTATAGGATTGTGGCCTGTTACCTTGAAAGATAATTTTTTGTTTAACTTTCACCAGGTGGTTGGTGTTGATAGTATCATTATGATATATTGTGTGACTTGTTCCCAAAGCAAGGAAGACTATTGAGATTTTCTTTTCCCTTCCCAGATTGCTGGGTTGTGTGCATGTGAGATTCTTGCAAGATCTTGTCGCAGAAAGAAGCTTTTTGGTTGCTTTTTCAAATCTCCTTTTCCTTCTCTAGTTGCTCACTCTGAAGTTGATGTGAAGCAAATATACCGTCACCTAAAAATGTCTGTTTAAATTTGTGCCAGACCAGTGCTTGAGCAACAAGCTGCATCGCTGTTAAGTGACCTTGTCGCCCCCCTTGGCGGTTGGGCTTGTTTGTGGGTTGTTTTTTGTTTTGTTTAAATGTTAGCTTTGGTTAGTAACATTTTCTCTCTTTTTCTTGGTTTATAGATGGTATCGTATTCTACTGTTCTGATGGCCATCAGCAAGGTAGCATTTGAACATTTGTCTGTACTCTTTGCCCAAACAATGATCATCGGTTTCTTTCCTGATACGTACAGAAGAGACCAATTTTGTATATTGTGGGAGCCTCTTCGCAGAGCTTGACACCCAGTTTTCTAATGTATAGGCTGCAGCTTTTGTAAACTTAGGAAAACCCTTGATATTAACCCAATCCAATGGCACATTTGTAGCTCTCATGGTTCCCCCCCCCCCCCGCAACACTGAATGTAGAAGCCTGAAACTATCTGAATATGTAGACTGGCAGGTTTCGCTAAACAAAAACTGAAGGCTTGCGAGGAGGGTGGGATTCTATTCGTTTCTCAGCCTTATCACTCTTCCCTGCCTGAATTTACAGACCCATTTCTTTCTTGAGCATGTTCCCTTCTTTCTCAGTCTTTCCCAAGAACAATATATTTACATCATAATTCAGTAAAAAAATCAAAAGAAAACCAGCAACATAAGAATATGCCCCATGTGACTTGGAAAGAGGAGACTTCTCAAGACCTTGCTTATGCTGGGGTAGGAAAAGGGTCCACCTTTTCTGTGAAGCCTTTGGCCTCATGTCTTAGTCATTCCTACTGTCATGAAGCGTACACTCCTTTGCATGTCTACCCAGAAGCAAGTCCCATTGCAGCTGAAACTTGACACATGCAACTGAAGCAGTCACATATACTTACCCTACTGATCCATGCCTCTTTTATCTCTTTAGTGTCAATATCGACACTGTAAACTCCTCAGGACAGGGAACTGTCTTCTCACCACACACAGTTCTGGAGCTGTATTTATAATAAGCCTCTGTTGTGAACTTGCATGGGCACCCAGCTCTTCAGAACTGCAGTCATTGTGTTTTCTCTTTGCTGGTTGACTTCCATTAAAAATGTCAGGAGCTGAATTTAGAGCTTCCTATGCAAAGTGTCTGTCTGTCTAAACTAAAACTTTGTACTGCTCGGTTTCACATTCTCTTGCCTAAATGTAAGCTGGGTGGAAGCTGGCATGCACAGGTCAGCAAAAATTCCAAAAGGTGCGATTGGAAAAATGAAGAATGAAATAATTTTCCTCCAGCATTTCTGTTCAGAGTTTTCTTTGGCACTTCCTAAAGAATTTGCTAACTGGGCCTAGTTCAAAATGTATATGTGGGGGGCGGGGGCGCTTTATACAGCACTGTTCACAGTGCTCATCCTTCTCCTACATTTTCTCCATTTTGTACTCCATAATTACTTCTAGATGTCATGACTTCAGAACCAGGGTGAAACGCAGTGTAGGCGAGACAGAAGTGCAGTTCACTGGACTTGGGTGGGTAGTGTTCTGCCAACCCAATTAAGCTGATCTGCCATTGGGGAAAAACAGAGCAAGACCTCTGTCTGAAACACTGGAGAGCTACTGCCTGTAGTTAGTGTGTAGATAATATTGAACTAGATGGATGAGGGGCCAAACGTGATAGACAGCAGCTTCATGTGTTCAAGTTTTAAAGATCTTCCTTATTGACAGATCCTGCTTGCTGCTTGTCTTAGACTGATTTTTTTTTTCTTTTGTTGAAAGTCACTGGGTATTTATTTCAATAGGAAAGCAGCCTAGAAATATTTTTAAAGAAATACATAGAATAAATAAGCTGTAGATCTTGAACTTGGTAACTTAAATTCCAGCTTAGCCATGGTCTGAAAGTTCAGTCAAACATTCAGTCATAGTATGGTAACTGGACCATACCATTTTAGATTACAGGCAGGGAACAAAAGCTCTGTTATGTGTAGGAAGCTAGCTAGCATATTGGGAAGAGAGGTCTTAAACTAGCTCCCTCCTCAATTTCTATGTGCAGTGATTTTTAAACAAATATGTGAGGTAGCCTTTGTGATATGGCCCTGGAAGAATTCCTGCACGTGATTTTTCTGAACATGGGAGATCAGCTCACGAGTGGTAAGGCAGAATATGAGATGCAAATTGAGTGCCAGCAGATAGAAGGACTGGCATAATGTAGTGAGCTGCTATTCAGGGAGTTTCTTTTTGACTCTCATTGCTGACATGAATTTTTACTGGGTGGCCTTAGGCCAGCCACCCCCTCTCAGACTCTGTCTTCTCTGTCTGTAGTATGGAGACGATGACCTTAACTTCTAGGATTGTGTAAGGAGTACGGTACATATGAAGCACTTTCCACATTTAGGAAGTGCTATACAAAGAGGCCTCCAAACTTTAGCCCACAGGCAGGATCTGGTGCTTCCAATAATCGAGCCCAGTTAGGCTGAGGCTGAAGCCTAACTGTTCCGGTGCAAAGCAACCTGTTTTTGTACTGTGAATTTGCAGAGCTTCGCATCTGCTGAAGATGATTCCACTGGGAGATTGGAGTGTGAAGCCTCCTGGGGTGATCGGCAGCGGAATTATCTCCCTGGTGTGAGGCTCTGCAAATTCCCGGCACAAAAATGACTCGCTTTGTGCTGTCACGATAAGGCTTTGGCACTGCCGTGCCTGAACGTGATCGTTGGGTGCGCCACAGGCTGCGGTTTGGTGACTGCTGTTGTATACAAATGCTCGTGTACTGTAAGGGTCTTCTGCTGAGACTAGTGAGATTTGGAATCTCTGCTCAGCCATAGTCCTGGGGCTGTTTAGAACGTGTTTTGTATCAATTCAGAAGGATCAGATGCTTGCCAATTTTAAGACAGTTTTGGTCTACAGAAATTTCTCCCTACCACCTACTACATTAGATTCCTGAAATTGTCATGTGCTTAATCATTCTGCAGTGCTGACATAGACCTGGTCTGATGCAGATGTCATATTTTCAGCCTCTTTACTGTGCTTGAGAGACCAGGAGTGTGCCTTCAGGCTTACAGGTTCCTTTTCTGATGCTCTAATTCCTCTTCTTTCAGCTCTAAGTACAGTTAGCGTGATGTCTGCACCAAGGTCAGCACTAACCACAAATAGCATTAAATAACAGTTTGAAACTTGGATTTGAAGCTTGTTTGCAGATCCATGCCCATGGGTCCTGTACCTGCGGATTTAACCAACCATGGATTGAAAATGTATTCAGAAAAAAATTCCACATGTCCTGCTACAGTCTCCAGCCATTTCACAGATCTCTCTCCAGCACTCCTGTCTTGTTCACAAGTTACACAATTTTATCCCATTTTATCTTCAGACTTGAGCATCTGTGTTTCTTGGTAACTGTGCATAGTTCAGGAACTAACCCCACTGCGGATACGGCAGTTAGCATTAACTTTAGTGCAGCAAACAGCGTTGGAAGGGGAAAATCTGATTGGGGCCCTAACTCTGAGCTGTGCTCCTGATCTCTTAATGTTTCCTTGGTTCTTAGCTAAGATTGCATGAGCCTTGGGGCCTAGATCCTCAGAGGTTATAAGATCCATGTCAGTTGAATATAATGAAAACAGCATTGACTGATATTAAAATTTGACAAGTTGCAGCTGATTCAAATGCCATATCAGATGTAGCTGTGGCTTCTTACATAAAAACTAAATCCACGTAGGATATTTGTCTGTGTGCAGCTCAAGTCCATGTTCTGCATGTTCTCTTATTTCTTTTGAGTCAAGCGTTTATTGAAGTTTTCCCTGTTTCAGTTTGATGACTTCTCCCGAGACCAATGTGTCCAGTCCTTGCTAGAAATCATGGATATGTTCTGCGACCGGCTCAGGTAGGGTAACAGTTAGCACCATTCGGTGTGTGCTGCATGGGTGGAAGGTAGGCCATGGGTTGCGTGACATTGAAATTGGCCCATTTCTGACATAAACAATGACTGATCGCCTGCAAACAGCTGGACGCAGCTTTTGGAAGAGCTGTGGCTTGGTGGTTGAGTGCATGTTTGCATGTAGAAAGTTCCAGCTTCGGTCTTTGCCCTTCCTGGAGATGTCCAAGAAAAAAACTCTTGTCTGAAACTCTGGAGAACTAGTCTGCCAGTCTGTGTTGACAGTACTGACTTAGATGAACTAATGGTCTGACACGGTATAAGGCAGCTTTCTATTATCAGTCCTGGAGATCAGGATGGAATGCTAGAGTAGAGGTGGTCTCTTGAGCATGGGGCCCAAGCCATTAAGGGCTTTGTGTCTTGAAATCCGCATATTGAAATGTGCTAGAAACCGATAGGGAACCCTAGAAAAACCCACATTTCTATCTACGATAATGGGCTTTTGTTTCAATTTGTTCATCAATCGCTTCCGCTGTTGGCTATAGCAACAGGTACTCTGTGTGTTCATGGGTGCACATGCGTATAAACAACATAGTGCATCTTGGGACTTGCGGGGGTGGGGGGGAGAAGAGTCCCTGAAATAAAAAGATGAGCACGTATCAGTGTGTGTTGCTTGTGCCTGTCTCGCTCAGTGACAGACTTTGCAAACGTTATCTTTGTGAACGTGAGGACTAGAAATCTTTTTAGTTGAAAAATTAACCTGTAACACTGGAATGGCCAGGAATCCTGATTCTGCCCCACGCACCACACAGACCTTCTTAGGTTCTGTAGCCTTACATGTAACTCGGTTATCTCTGGCCTTGTCATTTTATTTAAAAGTCAGATTTTTCTAACATCTGACAAAAATCTGTGGTTTTAGAACCTTAACTTTAGAGCTAACAGGTGAATATGTTTGTGGGGACTGAAATGGGGTGGGGAAGACAGGAACTCTCCCTTCCTTCCTGTAGGAAAATAGAAACAATGAATATTAATCTGTCACCAGAACACCGATAAACAGCTGTTCTCAGCCAGATACAAAGCCCACTACTTAATCCTCTTCCTTGTTAATTCAATCTTCTGGTTTTTAATTTGATCTAAACCCTTCAAGTCTGGGATTATTTGTGCTGTCTGCGGCAGCGCTTATCCTGTCAAAAGGGTTTCTTTCCCCAATCCTTGTTCGCTTTCCGAGCCAGACCATTTTAATCGCAGGCTTGGATAATTTTCCTTTCCCCTTTTTAATTTGTTTAAACAAAGGCAAGCACTGTGGTGGGCTGTGAATGCAACAGTGTACACAGCAGTGCCACAGGGTGCAAGCCCCAGATGCTTGATTTCTTCCAGTCATAGATTTTGGTCTCCCAGGCAGATAGGAGAAATCCTTCATTATCTTACCCCTCCTTGGGGTTTCTCTGAAACCCCATTCAGAAAGGAGTGAACAGAAATTGTTCTAGCCTTAGAAGGTTCAACATCAGCCATCCCTGGCTTTCTTTTCGTTTTGGGTACTGTTGTAATGGCAGTGAAGTTTCCCATTATCTTGTGCTTTAGAGTGTTGGGTTCACTCTACATACATTATTTCAGTAATCAGTGCAATCCTATAAGGAGGTGGGTTTTATAACCCTTTTATTGCTGGTTGGGGGGAGGTTGAGATGGTGGCTTGCCTAAGCTACCTGGAAGGGTCATAGTGCTAGTATTCAGCGTTGTACTGATTGGAGAGGTGGTGTAGCACCATGGCTAAGAGACCCAGTTGTGAATTGGGGCTTCTCTAGTTCAAATCTTGCCTCTGCCGTAGACTCTTAAGTAGTCTTTGGCAAGCCCCTCCCTTCCAGCTTCAGTCTTCTCCATCTGCAATATGGGGATAATAATATGGGCTGTTTATAAGGACAGTATCAAAGTAATGCACATGGAGCACACTTTGTGTGCAAGGAAAGTGGAACACAATTGCATGCCACCATTTTGGATTATACAGGATTCTTGCACAGTCCAGTTTGGTGGCACCCGTCTTCCCGGCTCTCCCAGGCGCCGCCATCTTGCATCATGTGACATATTACGCAGTCCAAGTTGGCGGCACCCAGGAGAGCCAGGAAGAAGAGGCCGCCGCAAAAGAAGGGCATTGTAGCCACGGTAAGTTTGGTAACTGCTGTTGCTAGAGATGGCACGTTGTGATCACATTTGTGTCTCTTTCTATAGCTGCCATGGCAAGGCAGAAGAATGCATTGGCCTTTGCCGTGCCTTGATGAGCGCCCTCAATTGGATGTTGCGTTGTGCAGCCTTCTATTCGGAGAAGCTGAAGGAGCCAGTGGAGCAGGGAGCCGCCGAGAACCAGCTCAAGATGTGCCTGGAGCGCCTGGCAAAGATGCTGGGCAACACCAAGAACCGGGCCCTGATCCACATAGCCAAGCTGGAAGAGACTCGTATGTAGCTGGTGCTCATAGATGGCAGAGAGGGAGGGAAAATGTCTGTTTCAGAGGAATGGCAGGGCTTAATTTGAGTCCAGATTTCCAGTGCCTTTGCTCATCACCTGCTCATGTGCCTTGATTGAAAATTATTGCTTAAGGACTCTTGTGGGGACAAGTGATACTGTATGAAGAGCCCCGTTTTGAGGCCTGAAGCTGTGCCACACATGCTTCCGGGGTCATTGATTCTTATTTTCTGCCGACATGGGATGGCGTTGCTGCTTCCTTTCCTGGCAAGTTCTCTGCCAGCTATTTCCCAAAATAACTAATCTTTGCAAAAACTCTTATGCTTTTTTTTTTCCCCTCCAAAGTGTCAAGATGGGAATAGCATACTTAAAGCAAGAAGTGTGATCACACTCTCTGGATAACTGTGGCTACGCCGAATCTTGATTACAAACCTCAATCTGCGTAGGGGCCATACTATAGATGCAGAACTTGTGTTTTGCATGTTGAAGGCCCTGGGTTTGGCTCCTGCTATGCCCCTTAAAGGATTTCACTGGTCTGGGAAAGACCTGCCAAAGGAGCACTACTAGTTGAGTGATGACAATTTTGGGCTTGATGGGAAAAGTGGTTTGAATCATTAGGCAGTTTTTTATATGCTGCTTGAGACCCAACTAACAAACCTACTTTTGTGCCTGCTGAGAGGTGAGGGTGTTGATGGGCTGAAGGCAGAAAATGTTTCCAGACCAGTCCAGTATTGTTTGTGGGTGCAAGCAACAATGCATGTATGTTGTGGTTATTGGACCTCATTTTTCCTCCCAGATTTCAGTCTGGGAGAGTTATTTGTAAATATTGGGGTGTGTGTGTGTGTGTGTGTGTGTGTGTGTGTGTGTGTGTGAAGTGGCTAAAGTGTTTTGCAAGGGAGCTGCTAGAAGAGAAATAGTCCAATAAACACATTATGCACATGGCTATGTTGGGGTTATTATCCTTACTTAAGACGAGTCTCAGTTGAATTTGTTGAACTGAGAAGCTTACCTGATTGACACTTCTCTGCCTTTCCTTCACCAGCTTCCTGGAGCACAGTTGAGCAGTCCCTTTCCAAACTGGGAGACAGCTTGGGGCATGTTGGCAACAACCAGCTGCGGAGCCAGGCGGAGGAGTGCATCAACCTTGTCAAGAGGTGGGCAAGCAGCACTTGGTGTGATGAATGGCCTGCCTCTCCTCCATGTGCAAATGAGAAAACTGGGCCTTAATATCTCTTTTTCCCTGACCTTCACAGTATCCCCACCATGCTCTCAGTCCATTCAGAACAGCTGAACAAAACTGGCTTTCCCACCATCCATGCTGTGGTACTGCTGGAGGGGACAATGAACCTGACTGGTGAGCCACAGCCATTGGTGGAACAGCTCATGATGGTCAAACGAATGCAGGTATGGCTGGACCAGGGAAGGGATGCTTGCTCTTGCTGTGTATCTGTCTCAGTGGTCTGTCCTAGACAAAACAGTCTGTTACATGGTCAAACTGTTCTACTTCAAACTTCAGGTGAAGGATTGAATATTTGAATATTTGAAGGATTGAATATTTGAATGAACAAACACCCAGTATCTAAATAACTAAGAACATAAAAAGAGCCTTGGTCAGGCCAAAGCCCATCAAGTCCAGTTTCCTGACTCTCATAGTGGCCCTTCACATGCCTCTGGGGGCACACAAGACAACAAGGTACCTATATCCTGTTGCTGTTTCCTTCCATCTGGCATTCAGACATAGGTTAAAACCCAGAAGTTACATACAGTTCTCATGACATGTAACCTATGATGGATTTGTCCATTTCACTTTTAAAAGGCATCTAAGCCAAGTGCCATCACAACGTCATGTGGCAAGGAGTTCCACATATTAATCATGCACTGGGTAACGAAAAACTTCTTTTGTCTGATCTTACTCTTCCCCCAAGTCAATTGAAGAGGATGACCCCTGATTCTGGTGTTGTATCTTGGTCACATCCCCCTCAGGTGTCTTTTTTCTGGACTGAAGAGCCCCAAGAAGCATGTCCAACTAGCATGTCCAAGAAAGGCTACGATAGAACTCTCCTCAGTGATGTGATGGTTTTGTATGTGTAGGACACTTTTATAGGGGGGAATATAAGTGAATGCTCACGTCTGAAGTCTGAGGGCGCAATCCTATCCAATTTTCCAGTGCCGGTGCAGCTGCAGCAATGGGGCATGCGCTGCATCCTGTGGTGAGGAGGCAGTCGCAGAGGCTTCCTCAGGGTAAGGGGACATTTGTTCCTTTGCCTTGGGGTTGCATTGTGGCTGCACTGGTGCTGGAAAATTGAATAGGATTGGGCACTGAGGTGGTACAGTCTAAGATCAGTTTTAGCATATGCAGAGCTGATAAATGTTAGAATTTATCAAGCATTGGGTATCTGCTGTCTTGAAATGAGGATTAAAACAATGGAAATGTAAAGGATGGCAGCACATAAGACTCCCAGAGTCTATCTGTTGCTGACTCTCAGTGTTGAATTTGAGTCTGCAGATAAGTAGAGTTGAGGTAGACCTGCCTTTTTCTGGCTAACTTCCTGTGCTTTGGGCTGTACACTGCTGTGGCAAACGTGGAGACTCAGAAGATGCTTTACTCCAAAGAGTATCCACCAGCATCATTTTGCACCCACCACTTGCTGCCTTTCCAAACCCATGGCAACGTGGGTGGCAATTCGGACCCATGTGTCCCCTATGTGCATTGCTGCCAGCATTTTTCCCCTTGGTGGCTGGCCTAGGGCTGATGCTGTCCACAGATAAAGACATCATTTTAGAATTCTTTTTAACCTAAGGGATGTTGTCATGAACCTGTTTGTCAGAACTTCAGCCTGCAAGGGTCCTGAACCCATGATGTCAGATGGGGAGTCCAGCCTGTGTACCACACCCAGCTCTGGCCAAGAGAGAGAAATGCAAGGAGGACCAGAAAGGAAGCTTAACTGCAGTGCAGTGCAGTGCAAATGCTGCTTTTCTGGTCAGGCTAGTTTGCAGTCCTGAGCCACTATTACTAGGGGGAAACTTCCCTTGCTGCTGTTTGCTGCCAGGCTCTGTCTTCACTTGACCCTGTTTCCACCCTTGACTTACAAGGTGCCAGGTCTGACTCTGTTAAATCAGAGCCATCCAACACCTGCAGGAGTTTTTCTAAGCTTCCTTCTTTCTCCTCTTTGCCAAACTGGGGCTGATCAGCAGAAACCGAGCTTCTAGCCCTTGCTCACTAGCATGAATTGGTGAGGGTGCAGCATTTCGAGGGAGAACAAGAGTCAATATTTTCTATGAACGGTTTGTGTCCAATTGGGTGGGACAGCTGGGTGGAGACTTCATGCCATGGATTTGCCACGCGTTTCGCACTCAGCCCATAGTGAAGAATATACCATTCTCTGTTTAAATGTATCTGGGTTAGTTCAACCTGGTCCCTCTCTGCCTTGTTTCTTTCACCAGCGCATCCCATCTCCTCTTTTCATCCTGGAAATCTGGAAGGCCTGCTTTGTTGGGCTGATTGAGTCTCCTGAAGGGACCGAGGAGCTAAAATGGACAGCCTTTACTTTCCTCAAGGTAAGGGACTGCTAGTTCTGTACAAGAGGGTGAGACAGTTCGGCTCCCCCTTAGCATTTGCATTTCTGGGATGGTTGAGAAATGGTGACTCAAAGCGATTGTGGGAGACTTGGTAATGAGTGGTCATTTCAGGGCCTACCCTGGCAAGCGTGTGGTGAAGCCCTTGGAACTGGTATCACTAGTATAGCCTTGGAAAGGGAGTTTCCACGGCTCTCTTCATCTCCTTGTTCCATGTTAATGACCTGAATGAGGGAAGAGGCTCCCATACATCCTTGCCTATCCCAGACTTTCCTTGTAAGTGTGGTTTTGTAGTAATTTCCTCCCCCCACCTCGTGTCGGGTTACCTCTTTTACCCCCAGGCATTGCACAGGCCTTATAGATTCTCCCAAAACACTCTGTGGTTTTCAGACTAGCTATGTATGGTTAGTTAGTATTCTTCTTGCTGCAACCCAGTCATGTCTGCTTGTTTGGCCATTGGCTTTAGTTCTACTTGCAGCTCCCCTCTCCCACTTGATTTTCGTGAGAGTGTGTCTCTCTCATAATAGTGAGGGATGACGCTGGAAACACGTAGCCAGTGTCTGGAGAATATTCAGACTGTTTTCTCAGTTTTTAGCAGAAGTTGTGATTAAGGGTTTGTTTTTGTATGCTTTTCCCTTGCTGGTGGCAAGGACTTCACGTTGAATTGGGATTAGTGGGTGAAGAATATCTCAAGAACCTGACTACTGAATGTGCAGTTCTTGCTTCTAAACCTTTGTTGGAGGCTGTTGATTCTTGGAAAAACTCCAGGGCTTGAACCAGGAACTGCACAGTCTGTCTGAGGCCTGGCATAATAAGATGCTTGGGACTTTGTGTGTTCAGGCCTCAGAGCCCCCTTTGGGGAGACAAGGGGTGTATAATGTTGATCTCTGCCATTGGCAGGCAGTATGAGACCTCTGGATTGACCAGGCCTGGTTTGAATATTAGGAGTCTGGCCTTCTGCCCTTGGCTTGTCCACAGAGCAGTATCTTCGGCCAGCTTCACTCCAGTTCCCAGTTCCAGCCACTGACCTCAGGGACCCTGGTTTGGAAAGCACACTCTTGATCTGACTGTAGTGAACGTTTCCCCTAGCCTAATCCTGACAGAGTTCTATGGTTCTAATCCTGACAGAGTTCTAACTCGCCCTATGGCTTAGAAATTTGCTTTAAAACCAAGTGGCGAAGAACCCCAAGATCCTTCAGAAGTTGTTAGATCTGTAGGCTTTTCTTCACATGCTGTGGTGTAAATGCTGTTGAGCCCATTCTTACCCTTCCCAATTGTGATTTCCCCCTTCTCATCAGATGTCCAGATCTGTTTCCTGGGTGGGTGCCTGATATCATTAGCTGCCACTTGAAGTGACCCAAAGCACACATGATTCTTCCCAAGCTCTTCTTGCATTCTTTCTTTCTGGTCTGTCATCTTTGGCAGAGCCTCGAGGAGTTTCTGCATTTAGCTGTATAATTTTTTTCTTTCTTTCTCTCTCTCTCTTTTTTTTGCAATGTAAACATAAGCCAGATGGCTCTGTCTTTCTTCTCCCTGGTTCTCTTGGTAAACACACTCTGACGCTGCTAGTTTCCCCAAATGAGACTCAACAAATTGCAATTTAGCATTCCCTGCCTGCTCAGTAAGTCTCCGTTCCAGCTTGAGTACATCATGTAACCCACCGTCCATGCAGAGGAGAATAAATTTAAGAAGTTTTAAGGGAGACAGACATGTGTGCACAAACCTAAACAGGCTGGAATGTTGTAGAACAAAGCAAAAGAATAATAAAATTGATAACCTCTGGAACTTACTGCCACATGATAGTGTGAAGTATCAGAAGTATTAGAAGTACCTAGTTGTGTCATTCCTATTCCAGTTCAGTGTGCAAAGTGCTTTAAACTTGCTATCTTCAAAAGCAAGGTTAGACTGAGAGAAGCAGTTTTGCCCAGTACCGTTCAGTCAGTTTCATAGCTGAGTTGAGATTGGAAACACAGGTTTCTCACCCTTCAGATTCAGTACTCTCCTCCATGCTGACTCGGTTTTGTGAGAGTTCTCCTTGTTTGTTGCTGGAAAAAGTTCGACTAATGTACAGCTTTGCCTCTTCTATGAATAGATGTCTGGAAAGCAACCAGCGGACAGTTTTTGAGCCCCTCAAGAGCTATTGGCTGTTTAATGCCACGGAACGTTCACGCATTCTTAACTGTTCAGGGTGAACATGTAATAGCAAATGGTTGAGAAACAAACAAAATTATTCTCCTTTGTGAAAGGAAGATAAATTAGTTTGTGGGGAAAACCCTCAAACAGAGCCTGGGGACAGCAGCAAGGAGGCTTGGTGGGGAAAAAGCTGGTAGAGAGGGATTGTTAAGGTGCAGTGGACATTGTATATCAAGGGGGCAGTACATTCAGTGAACTGAGAAGCAGAACCTGGTGGAAATGGATGAGACCAAGCAGCCTAAGGCAAGAGGAGAGACTGTCTAGTTGGCAAGAAGGGAATGTAAATGTCATGGAATTTGGGGGGGGGGTCCAGGACACATGAAACCAAGAGGATGGTAGACTTTGGGGTTAATGATTAGTTATTTAAATCATGAACCTCAGCTGCAGTCATTCACATGTTAGTGAGCTCCAGACTGTGCTGTTATAACACAACCTACATAGGGCTGTCCTTTGAAAAATATTTGGAAACCTCACTTTTATCTAAAATAAAGCCGTAGGACTTTGGGCCTGGCTGTGTAAAATATGTTGCTCTTGTGCTTTCTTATCTTCCTTGGTTGCCTGTGAAATTTCCAGGTTGAATTCAAGGTGTAGGCTTGTACCTTTTTAAAACTCTGCATGACTTGGGACCCCAGAGACTGCCTTTGCCCATATGTTTTCTCCTGAGCATTCCGTTCAGCGTAAGGAGGTCTCACTGTTCTTCTGCTGGCTGAAGCACAGTGGGAAAGTACAAGGTAACAGGGTCATTTTGGTCTTGACTCCAAGTCAAGGGCTTTGAGGGGGTCTGCTTGGCCCCATCCATTCCTTGTACTGCCCAGGTTAAACCTGGCTTTCCAGGAAAGCATTCAGGGGCACCTGACTAGGTTTCTTCTGCTGCCTGTTCCATTTGAGGCTGTCTAGCCATCACTTTTGTATCTCTCTGCTGCTCTTACCTGCTTTTGTCTTTACCTCTGCTTTTAAGGTTATATCCTGCTGCATGTTTTATTTTTTATTTCCTGCTTCCATATTTTGTTGTGATTTCCTCTTTACTTTGTTTTCTGAGATATCTATATAGTCTGACTTTGGGGGTCTTTCAAATTCTTATTTTTCTCCCCCTGTCCCCACAGATTCCCCAAGTATTGGTGAAGCTGAAAAAATATCCCCAAGGAGAAAAGGTGAGAATATGCCAGGGACTCTTTTTATGTTGTGTCGAAAGTTACTAAAAATTGTAATAGGGGAAACTGGAGTGGGTCATTGTCATGCCAGTTTTACACTTAAGAGAGCTGAAGCAAAGGGTAGTTGCACAACATGCCAAATCCATACAGAATAGCCCTATCAGTTCCTTCTAGCCACAATGGCTCAGAACGGAAACTTCGCATTAAGAGCTTGGTGCAGCTAATACCGGGTTCTGAGGATGAGCAACAGAGGACAGCTCTTTCCATCATGCTCTGCTTGTGAGTTTTGTAGGCATCTGACTGCTTTTTGCTGGAGACAGTGCTGGGCTAAATGGTCTGATTCTGATGTGACCCAGGGAGTTCATGGCTAAGGTGGAATTTGAGCCCAGGTCTCCCGAGTTCATCCTCAAGGCCATTTATGGTGGTCTTGAATAGAAATGGAAAAATTAGGCTTGAAGCTGAGCTTCTGGGGATTTCTTCCTGTTTGCTTTCTCAGAATTTATGACCTGTTGTTCAGCATAACATTTCTTTCTTGCCTTTAAAGAAGAACAGAAAACTAAATTCTGTGTAATCTGCAGAGGGCCAGAAAGTCATTGGTTCCCAAATTCGGCTATTCAAGGGAGAATCTTCTACATATAAGTCTGTTTCCTCCTCCCCCCCCCCACTCCCCTTATTCCATAAAACCCAGACAACATGTCACAAGCAAAGAGTGGGGGGCGGGGCGGAGTAATGCACCAGCATGCCTGCAGAACTTCATTTAACTTGAGCAAGTGAGTGAAACTGCACGTCACAGAGAAGGGCAAAGAAGCCCAGACCTAGGGGAAAATAGCTTTCTAACCCCATGAATACTACAGAGTATGCAAAGTAGGCAGTTTGTGTGAACTGATTTCCATAGCACCCTGTGGGGCACAGAGTCGTGGCCTGATTTTATGAGGGATGGGACATGGGGGTTTTCAGTGCAAAATGCACAGGCTCTTGAGATCTAAGCCTTGTCCTCTTCTGCAATTGCAGGACTTCACAGAGGATGTAAACTGTGCCTTTGAGTTTCTCTTGAAGCTGACACCGCTGCTGGACAAAGCGGACCAACGTTGCAAGTAGGTTTCCATTTCCCTGTGGCCCTGTTGGGGCCAGAGCCCGAACTGTGCCTGGTCAGCGAGCGTAGCATTTAAGCATGCCTGGTCTCATGGCTTGACTTGATGTCTCTGGCTTTGAGCCTCCTTTTAAGAAGAGCCCTGCTTGATCAGACCAAAGGCCCATCTTGTCCAACTTCCTGTATCTCATGGTGGCCCACCAGATGCCGCAGGGAGCACTCAAGACAGCATGGTACCTGTGTCGACACTCCCTTGCCTCTGGCATGCAGAGAGAGGCTACCTTTAAACCCAGAGGTTGCATACAGTCCCCAGGCTGAAATCTTGGGGTGAAGGGCCAGAAGTGAGACCGCATGCTCAGCTATGCCTGCCACCAGATTGCATGTTATCAGAAGAGGGACCTTAGTCTGTGAGAGTGTGGCGCAATAGGGACTTGATGAGGACCTTGCCTGCTGAGCTTTGTGGCTGAGCTGGAGTTTGAGTTTGCCACTCTTGGGGACCCAAATCCATCTCTCCCTACCCCTATGCACAACAGACCAGCTGGATTTAGCAGTGTTGGTCCTGAAATGGGAATTTATTTTTTTCTCCAAAGCAAATTATTGTGGCATTTTTTCCCCAACTGGGTGGGATATTGCAGATGAATAGGAAAGGGAAAAGCTGGGAAAAATGAACAACCTTGTAAACAATCCATCATGTACCAGTTTGCTGCTGATGTCACAGCTAGAACTGTTTGTTCCACATGATAGATTAAGACCAAAACTCCCCAATGCATGCAACTCTTGAATAAAATAGCGTTCCAAATCAATTGGGTCCAATTTTCTTGTGCCCGGCTCTTGAACGCTTTGTTCTGTCATGAGATGCAAGCATGGGCCAAGGTCGTTTGTTCTCATACATAATCCTTTAGCTGGAGGTGCTGCGCATGCTCTCTGCTTGACTGTTGCTTACTGAGGAACCTAGGGAAGGAACAGAATATCTTCTGGGACAGTGAGGTGTCCTTTTCACTCTGTGTAAAGCACCATGTACAAGGATGGCGCTGTATAAATGCATTGTAATGGAATATACAGGATTCAGCAGATAAGGGTGGTACTAACACTGCTTTAAATGCATTTCATGCTACGTGTTTGTTTTATCAAAAGTTCACTGTGTGGGTGTGGGGGGAGAATGGAAGCTAACCTTTTCCTTCTGTACAGTTTTTCTGCTAAGGATCACCCCTTTAGCTGCTATTTGAAAATTTTAAGTCTCCCCTTCCTGGAGAATTAGATCGGGCCACAGTCTTTCATGTGCTGGATACAATTGGATTTTTGCAATGTGCGCCTTGGAAGGGTGCCTCTGAAAAGTATTTAGAAGCTTGATTTGGTGCAGAACAGAGCCACCAGATTATCTGGTGTGAAGTGTCATATGCAGGTCACTTCAGTGTTGTTTCACCTATGCTGGCTCCTGATTTGCCTCCAGGCCCTCTTAAAGGCCTAGGATCAGGCTATCTTAAGGACTGCCACCTCTTTTACAAACCCGCTTAGATGTTTCCTTCAGTAGCACTGCTGAGCGTGCCCCCAGTGTCTGAGGTGTGGCATGGGGCAACAAGAGATGGTCTTCTCATCTGCAACACATAAGTTATGGAGTGCCCTTTCCATGAGTCTTGATGTGGCCCCTGAAATTATTTTCTGTGTTTACGACTCTTAAAGTTGTTTATTGTTATCTATTGATTGGAGTGTTTTATTCGGTCATTGTTGGCCACTTTGAGTGCTTTCACACAGAAAGGCTGGGTATAAATATTTTAAGAAAAGTGTGTGGGTAGAAACTCCACTTCCTCCCTCCCCCCCCAGTCTGAGTAGGATTTCCGGTGGTCAGGAATCCTTATCCCTGTGTCTTATGGCTACCAGGAGCAGAAGAGGTAGTGACAAACTACCCCTTGTGCACAAATGTGCTTCATTTGCATAATGTAGTCAGGCACAGAATTCAGCTGTTCTTGGTATGCAGTCACCATTGTCATGGACATGGATCCAGGAGAGGTGACTTCAGATCCCAGCTCCTCGCAAAATTGGTGGGTGACTTCGTGCAAGTAACTGTGACCTACTTGTATAGGTTTTGGGGAGGATAAAGAAATGTATCTCCCTAGCAAACCACACTTGGAAGAAAAAACAGGGATGTGGTCCATACAACTTGGATTTATACACAATTTTGAATCTATCCCTACCCACCAGTTGCTGGAAGCCCTTCCCCTAAAGTCTCCTACGGGTGTACAGCTGGTCACCAGCAAACTGTTGACCAGGTGTGCCATCCCAAGCATCTCCAACCTCTCTTGTGCTTGCCAAGTGACATGTGAGGTTTTGCTCACCTTTGGTAGCTCATTGAGGCTCACAGCAGGGAAGAAGATCGTCTTGCAGATTTGAGCGTGATTGGCAATTGTTTTTAGTTAGCCAGTGAGGCTCAACTTCCCAGCTTCCAGCTCCCCGGGGCAAAAGTATTGTGTTCCTTCTGTGCCTGCTTCTCCAGCAAGGGGGATTTTTACAGGACAGAAGCGATGGGTGATACATATGTTTGTAGCAAACCTTCCTTTCAACCGATTGCCTTTGTGCTGTGTCCTGGCACCATTTTGAAAGAAGCTTTGTCTGCCTCTTTGTGTTGTGGAGGGCTTTAAAAAGTTATATTATTCCTGCAGTAGTTTCTGGTGGAGGCTTTCCCTGCTGGTTACCTTAATTTAATTTATGGCCACCTTTGGTCGGTGACTGTGGGGAAAAAATACAGCAGTCTGCTGTTGCTTCTCTACCATTGCCTGGTAGGCCCTGGCTTCACAGAAGGTGGTGGGGAGCAGCAGTGGACTTTCCCCACTTTCAGGGGTTGGCTGGGCGCATGTCTGACTTGAATAGCTACCTGTGCCTACATCAGTCATTTGGGGCCTAACAGAAAAGTGAAACCAACTTTCCAGAGATTCTGGAGCCGAACAGTGTACGTGTGCGTGCTAATATCTCTCCCTTCAAATGAAGCTTTTTCCAGAGTTACTAACATGTACAAATATGCAAATATTTGATATATTGAACAGTTGAAAATATAGCCATTTATATGATAGTTTAAAACAATTAAAGCAATAGATAAATGCAGCACAATGAGATTCAGCAGGGACTAAAATGAGAGTTAAAAGACCTGCTGTAGAAGTTGTCACCTGGCACCAAAAAGGAAACAATGCTGGTGCTAAGTGACCCTCTCTGGTGAGAGCATATTTAACATGTGTGAGTAGAGCACATGAAAGAATTTAGGCCCTGTGGATGTCAGCCTCCCAAATTAACTTAATTTCTGAGCCGTTAAAAGAGTTCAGGTACACTCTCAGTTCAGGCGTATCTGCAGGAGATAGGTTTCAGTTGCCACCACGGATACCGGAAACCGCAGATAGTGGCAAACCCCACCAGAAGTGGTTCACACATTCACAAAACAGGAAGTGGGTTGGAGGGCTAAGCATCATATTTTTTTCAGCCCTTCAATCCGCTTCCTGTTAGCACTTCCAGCTTCCTGTTAGCATTTGCAGGGAGTACATAAATAGCCGGAGTCAGGAGACAGCAACAGGAGGGCTGCTGTAAGAGACCAGGTAAGTCATTTGTGCGATAGGAGAGGGAATTTGTGAACCATGGATAAGTGAAACCACAGATATGGGACCTGCCGATATCAGCCTGCTTTTTGATATTTCCAAAACATTTCGTATTTCTCCTTTCCAGCACTCAAGGTGGCTTTCCAGAAAAAGAACAGTAGTGCTCTGCTTAAAATGGTTGCCATAGACACCAATCGGTACATAACAATGCAGTCTACAGCGGCAAGAACACAGGTTCTTAACCCCAACTCAGAAAAAAAGGAAATGTTTAAAAGGCAGTAGAATCTCAAGAATCCTTATGCACCTCCACGCTTCTGGTGATGCATGGCTCCTCCTTTTTCACTGAGCCTGGACTCCTTTGCTTCTTTGCTCCCTATGTGCCATCTAATGTTCCTTACCTGAATGGCCAGCAGGAGATTGGTCTTCATCTCCCACCCATCCCCAACTCTTTACCACAAAACTTCTGATATTTGTACACATGTCTTTTTTCCTGTTTTTTCAGCTGTGATTGCACAAGCCTTCTCCTCCAGGAATGCAGTAAGCAGGGCCTGCTCTCTGAAGCCAACATGAACAATCTTGTAGCCAAACGGTAGGCTTACCTTGCTTTGCCTGCAAAGTGTGTGGGCAGGGTGCAAGGAGAAGTGGTTTGCAATGAGTGGTGCGACAGTGGGTTGCTGTCTGCAGATCTTCCTCAAGGTTGATTTTCAGACTCTAATTTTGGTGTAAGGGGAAAAGAAGTACTTGGCTGCCTAATAATAGTTCTTCACTCCTGTTAGGTTGCCCAGTGATTATGGATGTTTTTCCATTTCTCTATAACTCTTAAGGACTAGAAGTCTGAGTGTCTGGTTTTAAGCGGAACACTGAGATTCTAAGAGAGTTCAAAGTGCAGATGATTGCCTGGCCTTGGTGCTGGGTGCCAGGACCTCAAATGGCAGGAATAGGATTTAGTCCCACGGTTTAGGGCAGGGGTGCCCAAACCCCGGCCCTGGGGCCACTTGCAGCCCTCAAGGCCTCTCAATGCGGCCCTCAGGGAGCCCCCAGTCTCCAATGAGACTCTGGCCCTCCGGAGATTTGTTGGAGCCCACACTGGCCCGACACAACTGCTCTCAGCGTGAGTGCGACTGTTTGACCTGTGGGATGAGGGCTTCCTCCACTGCTTGTTGTTTCATGTCTGTGGTGCAGTAGCAGCAGCAAAGGAAAGGCCAACCTTGCTTTGTGCAAGGCCTTTTATAGGCCTTGAGCTATTGCAAGACCTTCATTAATTAATATAAGTTCTTCTTTAATATATTCATTTATGTAAACTTATGTAAATTTATTCAAATTTTAAATGTAAATTAATTCTTTTTTTCCCTGGCCCCCCGACACAGAGTCAGAGAGATGATGTGGCCCTCCTGCCAAAAACTTTGGACACCCCTGGTTTAGGGTGATGTGTGTGTCCCCATTACAAGACAATGGTCCTCCTTCATTTAGGAGTTGCCCACCCCCTTACTGCAAATTTGAGTGTGTCTTTCCTCCTCACCCAGGTCTGCTGACCGAGAACATGCGCCGCGTTTAAAGTCTGCTGAGAACGCTAACATTCAGCCCAACCCGGGCCTCATCCTGCGAGCAGAGCCCACTGTCACCAATATCCTGAAAGTAGGTGATGTCCTGGGAGTGGTATATGGGCAAAGAATTTTCTCGAAAGAGCAAAATTTTACTCACAGAGTTGTTGTGAGACTGGGTCCGCAATCCTAAACATGCTTTATTTCTTTCCCTCTCCCAGACAATGGATTCAGACCACTCGAAATCCCCTGAAGGTCTGCTGGGCGTCTTGGGACATATGCTATCTGGGAAGAGCTTGGATCTGTTGCTGGCAGCTGCAGCGGCTACAGGAAAGCTGAAATCCTTTGCTCGGAAATTTATCAAGTGAGTGCTTGTTTGGCCTCCGTCGCCATTCAAATCTGGGAGATCCAGGTCTTGCTAAGGGTAGGGAGTGTAGAACTCTGGTGAATTTTTTTGAAAGGTGACATTTTCTTGAAGGTTGCACCTCTTCTTCACTGGTACACAAGCGACCAAAATGTAATTTCATTTTTAGAGGAGCAAATGCCACATTGTAAGGTGAGGCTATCCCTCTTGCAATTTAGAATTTGGGATGTTGTGCTATTGCTGTTTAAAGCAAGCTTGCATGCAGGAGGTCTCGGGTTCAATCCCTGACATATCCAGGCAGGGCAGAGAAAAATTTCTGCCTGAAACACTGGAGAGGGGCTGGCAGTCTGTGTTGGCAGCACTGAACTAGGGAAACTGACTGTTTTCAGCCTATGAGACCACTGGAGTAATATGCCTTTGATCACTTTTCTTTTGAATAACATTACAATGTGCAAACAACTGTTCTGTTGTACTTGTGTATAGTAGCACCATGAGCTGGTCATTAGAATTCCCGATTCAGAGGTGGGGAATGGAGGCTGTGAGACTGAGATGTGGCCACAGCTTCAGAGATCTATTAGGCAAGGCCTAGCCACTGTGGGATCCGTGTGGCTGCTGTCAAAAGCAGCTGACCATACCTTCTTTCCCCCACTGTAATATCTTGTCAGAATGTGTGATGTGATGTCATCACAGTGTACATTTCGCCAGTCCGTGCAAACAACAACCAGTGGAGTGGAATGGGAGCAGAGAAACTTGCAATATGATGCATTGCCTCTATTTTTTTTTTTTTTTTGCTGGACATTAGCAGCAACTGTTACCCTGCACATGCCTGATCTCGTCTGATCTCAGAAGCTAAGCAGGGTCAGGTTTGGTTAGTACTTGGATGGGAGACCGCCTGGCAATACCGGGTGCTGTAGGCTTATACCATAGTCTTTCGAGACTGAAGGTTGCCAACCAATGATCACCAGGTTGGGGATGGGCAGCAGAGGACAAAATGTAGGGCTGCTGCTTTTGGGGGTAGCCTGGCAGTTTCTATAGCATCTAGTTCTAGCCTTAACCTTAGACCAAAGCCTTGAAAACACTCGGGGCACAGTCTTATTCAAGTGTCCAGTAGTGATGCTGCCATGCCAATGGTTCATGTGCTACATCCTGTGGTGGTGGGGGCACTGTCACGAAGACCCTCCTCATGGTAAGGGAACCTTACCTTGGGACTGCATTGTGTCTACATTGGTGCTGGAAAGTTGGATAGGATTGGGCCCTGTATCTGTTTAGTGTTGTTGGACCACAGGCACCAAGTGCATTTTCACTGTAGGGAGTACTGGCTTTCCCCATCCCTGCATGAAAGATGAGAGCAACTCATGCACACCTCGCACACCTCCCCCAGTGTTTGGGGTGGAGGCAAAGAGAACACACAGCCTGTCTCCCTTCTTCTTCCTCCCTTCTCCAGTGCCCAGCTGGGACGACTGCATCTCTGCTCAATCCATTTGCTTCCCCAGAGGGGCTCTTCAAGATTCACTCATGGAATTCTTAAACCTGACTACTTACAAGTGTAATCAGGTCTTGCTGTTCTGGAGCCCATGAAGCAAGACAGGAGCCTCTTCTCCCACTTCTCATTAGAAGAAATCATTTCTCTTGTGAAGGAAAGCTTATTTATTTTTTTATGTTGCAGCCAGGAGAGGGACCTGTGAAGGTTGCCGGCACATTTTTGAAGCTGTGTGTCTGTCAGAGATGCTAAACGAGGCCATTCAGTGGAGGCTGCAAACATGCAAGAGTTAGTGCTCTCATATAGTGCCAACTGCTTGTATTCCACCCAATGTGCCATGCAGGCTCAGACGGTGATATTCAGTGGGAAAGTTTGCCCTCTGAGATTTTTTCTTTTTTAATGTCTCTAGCCTGTAAGGTTGGGAAGGTGAAGGTGAAAGTTTGGGACCAATGACTAGTGAATTCTCAGAACCCACAAAGGGAGAGGGTCTAGTACAATTTGCAAGAGTATGGGCTTCAATGCCTCATACTTCCCTTGGCTAGCTGGTGCACAGACCTGCTCCCTCCCTCCCCATCCCAGAGGCCAACAGGTGTGTTTGCCGAAGTGGAGGACTTGCCATTGCTCTGAGCATCCTGGTTGCATTGACCTCTGGGGGTGAGGAGGTAGGAGGAAGCGTCCAACTGGGCTTTCCTCACCCCCACTGAGGCAAAAAGGGATTTTCCCAGAAGGATTGTAGCTGCATGTGTTGCTGCATCTCAGAGTTCTTTTAGGGGATATAGAGTTGTGTAGTGACTCTAGATCTTCTTAATGCTAAGTTCAACTTGAAAAATGTCACAGCTTCCTCAGCAGGCAACTGCAACTTAGTGGGAGTTACAGGCCCCCAGCATATGCTGGAATCGGTTTGTCCTCTGACCCCGAACCTGCTGAATTACTTTGATGGCTGTCATCTCTGGTGGGAGATGGTGCCTGGTTGTGCACTACTGTCTGTGCACTGCTTATAGCAGGGTGGTAGGCATGTGCGGTCGTCAGCCCTGTTGGTTTGGGAGGAAGAACTAAGATTTTCCTGCTTACCTTTCCCATCTGTAGGGAGCTCTGTCCTTTGGGGCAGGGTGGAGGGCGAATGGGGGATAGCATGTTTGCACGCAGGTCACCCACTTTACTAATGGAGGAGTGATAACCAGCATTACAGAGTATTCGGAGCATTTCACAGGTCTTATTTTAGTAATCCTCACTAATTTATGAGCGTCTTGCCACCTCATTCTATTGCAGAAGGGATTGAGGCTGCAATGTGAACTGGAAACTCTTAACTGCTGTGCAGTTCCAGCACATGGTAAATGTAGCTGTGTGTGATTGGGTTGAGTTACTGCAGTTTTATTTTTCCGACTGAAGATTTGGGGAGACTGTTGCCCTGCATGTTGGATGCCTTGTTTACATCCCTGTCGTGTCTCCTTTTGTAGGAGCAGCCAAAAGGAGAAGTGAGTCATAACTGCATGGAAAAGGTTATGCAGGAAGACAGGATTTAAAAATAAATAAATAAAACAATAGACTGACAGAGGCAGGAATTTGTTAGAAAGGTTTTGTCTGTGCCTGATTGGAACAGGAAACAGAGAGTTTGTTTCCGCACTGTCAAGTGAACACTCGAGACAACAGATATGGAAGAAAGGGCCACTTTATTTAGCAGTTACAGCAGAAGAGGAGGCTGAGACCTGCAGCATCCAAGCAGCGAAAGCCCCCTGTGGTGCGGAGGCGGGACCTCTGGGTGGCACCAGAACACCTCTGCCCCCCAGGCGGGCATGCACCCGACTCCAAGTTGTGCCCCGTGCAAAGGAGGAAGAGGCCCTTTTAAAAGGCCCGCCGTAGCTGCCAGCCCCAGCTCCCTTCCCCTCCCCATTGGGAGGAGACTCTCGTGTCCCAGGCCAGGCCAAACAAACTCCGGTCACCCCTTCAATTGGGCGATCGGGATACTACACCCTGTGTGATGGCCAGATCATGTTCAGCCGTGGCTAAATTCCTGCCTTTTTAGCCTTAGTTTTTCCTCATCTGTGAATTGGGAATAATTGTAACCTACCTGATTTTTTTTTATTGCCTTGCACTTTGAGCATTAAATAGCTCAAAATGGAAAACTGCCATATCCAAAAAAAGTGTGAGCAGTTTTTGGATTTGGTTTAGCTTCTGGTATACTAATACTCAGTACTAATACTCAATAATTGAACCTCAATGCTTTGTATTTTCTTTTCCTTGTTTCTCTCATTTTAGGCTCAATGAATTTACCAAGAACATCAGTGGTGAAGGCTGTAAGTCTTTGTTCTTCAAGGTTTTTTTGTTTGCAACCAAGCATTGCTGCTGTTCTCTTTGAGATGCCAGTCTTTTGTGAGTTAACTGGAAAAGTCAATGGGGTGGGGCAGGGAAGACTTGAAAACGAGCTGTGGTGCCTGGCAGCGTAGGCAGCTCCAGCACGGCACTCCCAGCACAACAAGGGGGGTATTGAAGTTATCACTGGAGTCTCTTTGTCTTTTTGGCTACCACGTGCACCCTCCATTCTCCCCCTTCCTTCCAAGTATAGTTAGTTTGTGCTGTTGGGTGAGGAGGATCTCTGCCTTGGGAGGAAAAGGGTTAAATTGCAGCTGTGAGCCTCCTTGCTCACTTTTCTTCTCTTCCTCCCCCACCCACTGGCCTTCCAAAGGAGCGCTTAGCCTCCTAGCACCCATGTAGCTCAAGTCCTGTGGATGGAATGATGTTTGAGTGCCGCCCACCCCAAGATAAGGATTCTGAATACGTTTGCATGTGATTAGACACGCAAAGTCTGCCTGACCCTCCACTGGACAAACAGGGGGAAAAGGAATCCTTAGTTTTTTGAGGGTTTCTTTTATTATTAACAGTTAATTGCTCTGGATGTGCAAAGTGCTTTGTAATTGTTAACTTCGTGGACATGGGGGGGGCTGGTGCTTTTTATGAAACATCTGATCAAATTGTGTCTTATGATTTTAATTGTTTTATATTAATGTTTTAAGCATTCTTTTTATTGATAAAATATTTTTTTTGTAAGCTACTTTGAGGACCTGTAAGTGGGGTGGAAAGGTGGGGTATGAATGAATGAATGAATAAATAAATAATCCCTGTCTAATATGGAGCTTGATACAATTCTGGAAGCCAGAAATGGAAGGGTAAGCAGGATCTCCATTGGGTCAGTGGTGTACCTGGGGGGGCAAAGGGTATAAATGGTGCCAAGCTTGGGTGGGGGGGTGGCCCTGTACTGCCATCCACTCCCCCCCCAGCAGCACCCCCTCTCGCAGCACTCAAGTCAGCACACTGATATCAGCATGCTGATCTGAGGGTGACCCCCATGAACCATTCTGAGAGCTGGAGAAGCCATGCACGACCTTCCTGCCCTCAGAAGGCCTTGTAAGGGCCTTTGACTGAGAACCGGAAGTGAATATTTTTGGCCGCCAGAAGGCCTTACAAGGGCTTCTGAGGGCCAGAGAGGCTGTGTGCGGCTTTCCTAGCCCTCAGAATACCTCTGGGGGGGAGGCAGCAGGTGGGGGGGCACCTCTAGGTGGGGGGGCGGGACCCCTGGGGTGTGCCGCAGGCAGTTCAGTGGCCAGGAACGCCACTGCTTTGGATCACAGTGCGCAGGGCCTTTAGTGTGATCTACATCATCCTGTCGTTGCTGTAATTCCTAGAAGGATGATAAACGATGCAAAAGAAGCAATTGGATGCAGGCTCTGGGTTAATTTGTAGGCTTTATGCAGAATTGAGGAAGAGGGGAATAATGCATACTCTTGGGAAGCAAGGAACTTATTGAAATTTTTTTTCCCTGCATTGGAGAATTTGTGTTCTTGGTGGAGAACTGTAGGTCAGCTTAGTACAAAATGCGGATTCTTTTTTCTAAAGCACAGAGCGTACAATTCTAATCTTGATGTGCCCTCCTGGCCCTGGTAGTATTGGGTGAATGCGAAAGTGACAATCACAAAGCATTTCTTGCACGTTATTTCTTGCATGTTTATGATTAAGGGTGTAAGCAAAGATCATTGCCTTTCTCTTTTTGTTACATGAGCTAAGTGATCTGGGATTTTTCCTCCCTTCTAGCCAAAGCAGCTTCAGTCAGAGCTCTTCTCTTCGACATCTCTTTCCTCATGCTGTGTCACGTGGCCCAGACCTATGGCTCTGAGGTAGGGTCTCCTGGCATCTTTATTATAGGGTGGAGAGTACAGAGGGTTGTCGTCTGTACATGACAGGTGAGGGATCATAATTCAGGGAAGGGGCTGTCAAGTGCATGCAGAAGATTCCAGGTTCAGTCTCTGGCACCTCTAGATACTGCTGGGAAAAACGGTAAGTCAATAACAACTTTTCACTTGCTCTGCTGAAAAACACATGGAGAGCAGCTGGTAGGACGGGAAGACAGGAGTACATTTTAATTACCAACATATTTTGATTGTTCTCAAGGGGGGGTGATTTGCTTATATTTTTGCAGTTTGAGGTTCAGTTGAACCTTTTGGAAGTTTTATACTCTCTTGAAAAGAAGCTATTGAAATGTGTTGGTAATTAAAATTTGCTCCTTTCTTCCTATCCTGCCAGCCATTCTCAGCCTGCCTGTCATTCCTCTGTTCTTTTTTTGGCAGGGCTGGGAATGTCATTGTCAGGGAAGGTACTGGGAGAAGGCAGGCTAACGGAAGGGTGTAGTGTCTAGTGGTTAGTGCTCACACACACCCTCTTTCTCTCCTTTTTCAGAGTCTTCCACATGTGCGACTCACGAGTTGCTGAGTCAGCAAAAATCATGCATTTTTCCTGACTCAAGTTCCCAACACTGGCAAGGGGTATAGTGCAAAGCAGTCTTGCTGATGACCACTCGCATGTGGTGAGCAAGAATCCCCTCCAGTGTTTTTGAAACTGAATGAGAAAATTGGTTCTGTTTTTCTTGTTTCCCAAGCCATCGATGTGCCCAAGTGGTTTATTTTGATACACATTGGCAGTCAGGCTAGTGGGGAAACAAAAAATTCCACGGGCTAGCAACTTTTGTTGTGGGCTTATTTCTGAGGCTAGAATTGTATGATATGCAAGCACCGAGGTGCCAGCTGTAGAAATGACACAATATTTTTTTTCTTGGTTATTATTTGCATCTCTTTGCCAAAGAAATTGCTTGAAGCGATGTACCGCGCTGTTGTAACGCAAAAATTATGAAAGGTGTTAAAAGCAATAAAATCTGCAACAATAAAAAGTTTGCAGAGCACCACATCAGCAAATAGCATAATTGCTGCTTGTCTTGCACCAAAAAGTTGTGGTAGTTGGAGAAACCATGTGTGTTTCTGAGTCTAGATGCGCCTTCCTCTTATTTGCATCTAGACAAAATTTTCATTTATCTCTGCAGTAGTGAATCAGCAAACTGCATGAATGTCCCATGAGCAGGCTTTGGGAATTCTACAAGGTTTACCTAGACTGCTCTGGGCTGCTGTTGTCTTGGCCTTGGGTTTTCACGGTGCGTCTCTCTGGCTGCCTGTCTTGCAGGTGATTCTCTCAGAAGCAGGGCCTCCTGGGGAGGTGCCCTTCTTTGAGACCTGGATGCAGACCTGCATGCCAGAAGAAGGGAAGATCCTCAACCCTGACCATCCTTGCTTCCGTCCCGATTCCACCAAGGTGGAGTCACTCGTTGCTTTGCTCAACAATTCCTCAGAAATGAAATTGGTGTAAGTGCTTGTATCAGTGTAATATTTTTAGTGAGGAATTGGGGTCTTAAGATTCTGTTGTATAGACTTAAAAATAAAAATGCAGACTAAAAGTGGATTCTAGAGAGGAAGCAAGTTCATCATTGCTCTCTCAGCATGGCTGATGGGTGTCATCTCCCCCTCTTACCCTGAAGAAAGGGTAAGAGGCACTTTCTTCAAATGGGTGCTCCTCTTTTTTGCAGGGAGAGAGTAACTGGCCCAGCTCACCCCAGCAGTCCTTCTAGTGGCTGTCTGCTGGTGTTCCTTTGCATCTTTTTAGATTGTGAGACCTTTTGGGACAGGGAGCCGTTAGTTATTTGATTTTTCTCTGTAAACTGCTTTGTGAACTTTTTTGTTGAAAAGCGGTATATAAATACTGTTGATGATGATGATGATGATGATGATGATGATGATGATCATCATCATCATCATCATCATCATCATCATCATCATCATCATCATCATCATCATCATCATCATCATCATCATCATCATCATCTTCTCTTTCCCCCAGAATTCCATGCCCTAGAACTTGGATTCCTGTTGACTTTCATTCCCTTTAAGCAGGTTTCTAGTTATTATGGTTAAAAGACGCAGCAGCTTGTGTCTGCATAGAAGGTTTAAGGTGTGTTTAAGGTGCAGAGTTGCAGTGTCCCACAAGCCTTGCTGCTCCCCAGTTATCCCATGTGGGCGGCTGCACCAATGTAACCTCAGTTCTGTGCCAAGAAAAAAAAATAAAAATCAGTAATACTGGATTTATTATGTGAAACCGCATGCATTTCATCACAGTGCATAACTTACCCTGCTCCTGCCAATTTCTGAGTATGGTGGACTCTTCTTATCCACCGGTTCAGCACCTGTGGATTACAAGGTGGCTGCCAACCCTGTGGCCGGAGGGCCTCAAGGACTTCCTGGATGTGACTTGTTGGTTGTGACCGGGAGGCCTTTTGAGACCGTGGGAGGCTGCGCACAGCTTCCCTGCACCTCAGAGGGTCTCCCAAATGCAACTAGAAGGCACTTCCAATAGTGACTGGGAGGTCCTGTGAGGACTGACCACTGATTTGATTATCTGCAGAAATCCATATCCACAGGGGGGTCCTGAAACAGATCCCCCACAGATACTGAGGCCCCACTTTAGGAGCAAGGAGTCTTCAGACACTGGAGGCCCCTCACCCAGCTCAGTTCCATCTTTGGAGCTTTCATCAGGCATTGTCCATATACTTTCAAAACATAGCTAGAAATTTGATTTCACATACTAATGAAAGGCAAGGGTCTGAGGATGATGAATTTGTCATCCAAAACTTGGCTTCATGCTTGTCAGCAGAAAGATATGCTTATTCCTCTGTTTCTATCAATACATCCCTAAGTGTCCCTACACCATGAAACCCCTGATGCAGGCTTTGAGGGGGTGGAGCAATGCCAGTGATCTCCTATATTTTTATTTTCATTTTTTTGTCTCCCCACATGTCCTGGAGCAGGCAGATGAAGTGGCACGAAGCGTGTCTGAGTATCTCTGCTGCCATACTGGAGATCCTGAATGCCTGGGAGAATGGGGTTCTTGCCCTTGAATCGGTCCAGGTAATGCATATATGGCTGCCTTCTCTATGCAACTGGTAAACATGGCTGATGTACTACTTGTGAACTTTTTTTAAAGCCAGAGAAGTTCCAAGGGAAAACATTCAGTCAAGAGAACCATGTGGTGTAGTTCATGCTGGGCTGTACCACTTCATTCTGCTGGTGGAAGTTTTCATATTTGGATACTGTCTCGCCGTATTATAAACAAAAACCTCCTATTTTGCCGAAAACTGGTGCATTGGAGAGAAATTGTCTACCTTAGCATTCTCTGTGCTGTGCCAGTTTTTTTTACCCACCAGGACTATGCAAGGACATGCATTCCTCCCTACCCTCAGTCTGAAGTAGTACAGCTCAGCAACAGCTGTGCTAGATGTGCTTCCAGAATGAGTACTTTCAGACCTGTTCTGTGCCAGTACATCTGGTATGTGATAGAATCAGAGTTGGAAAGGATGTCTTGGCCATCCCGTGCCTTAAGATGAGATGCCTAGTTCCTAAAGCATCCTTGATGGATGAAGTGTCAGTCTATGCTTTTTTTTGAGTCATAGTCTTGGAAGCCGTATTGATTGCTCATCAAAAACAAGCATAGAGCCAGGGAGGCAGTTCCTTCCATTGAACCAACTAGTGTACTGATGTAAAGACTGGACACAAGTTTCTGAATTCCACAATACCCTTCTTTCTTCATATTTAGATGTGGAATGAAAAAAGTGTTAAATATTATCATTGACCTGTTGTCTCTGCATGGTAATGTAAGCAAATGATAGGTCCCTGCTCTGAGGTTCCCTGACTGGAAGAGAGGAAGGTGGGGCCACATGACAGTGGGAGAAGGAAGGGGAATAAAAGGGGAATGTTGGCAATCCCAACCCCTTATGTCAGTGCTTTCCAGTGCCAATGGGTGCCAATGGGACGTGTGCTGCATCCTGCAGTTGGGTGTCACTCACAGAGGCCTCCTCAAAGTAAGGGAATGTTTGTTCCCTTACCTCAGAGCTGCATTGCCCTTAAGTCAGTGCTGGAAAGCACTGACAAAAGAGGTTCGGATTGCACCCTGCACGTACTTGTTTTGGGTGGAGCTGAAGACTGGGGTGGGGGGAACTCTTAAGCTTATGTGTAGTCTTTCTCTCTTTCTGAACGACTGCGCAAGTAGCTTCCATAGTGCTGTGTTGTGTTAACACAGCACTATCATGGCTTCACACTGATGCATGCACTGTATTAACTTTAGAGAACTATTTGCCCTTTCTGATGTCCTCCTCTCACATCTATCAGGAATGTCCAGCCTTTGTAGTGGTGTATTGCTGGACATGTGCCTTGAAGGTTGAACTAGCAGCAGTGTGTTCCAGTCTTACAGAGCTGGTAGTTCTTTATTCTAGAAGAGAGCAAGAGAGCAACCGCGCAACATCTTTAGCAGCAGCGCATGTTTTTCTGTGCAAGGGAGGGAGGAGTAGCAGCCCAGGAAACCACAGAAGAATTTTGTAAGCACCTCTCAATCATTAGATCTTTTTTTTTTAATTTTCCAACTTGTATATTTCCTTTCTGCCCTATTATTCTCCCAATTGCCTTGGAGTTACAGGAGTGTAAATATCTGAGAAGGTGGAAGATACAAATACAACATTACGTATTGGGCTGGCCTTGCTGTTATGGGATATGTAGAGTGAAAGAGCTGGGTCTTATCACCTGTTGGTTGGCAACCTTCAGTCTCGAAAGACTATGGTATAAGCCTACAGCACCCCGGTATTCCCAGGCGGTCTCCCATCCAAGTACTAACCAGGCCTGACCCTGCTTAGCTTCCAAGATCAGACAAGATCAGGCATGTGCAGGGTAACAGTTGCTGTTACAATCAATATCACCTGTTCCAGCTCAATTTTCCTCACAACATATGCCTCTTTGCATTCTGTGTTAAAGTGCTGTCTTCTGCCTTCCTTTCTTCCTCCTGCCCCAGAAAATCACAGATAACATCAAGGGGAAGGTGTGCAGCATGGCGGTGTGTGCTGTAGCCTGGCTGGTGGCCCATGTCCGCATGCTGGGCTTGGATGAGCGGGATAAGTCACTACAGATGATTCGGCAATTGACACAACCCCTGTTTGGTGAGAACACCCTGCAGTTCTACAGCGAAAGGTGAGTGATCGCAGTGTAGTCCCTCTGGGTGCAGAGAAGCAGGCCACAAAGAGAAGAATCTAAAACATGGAGCAAAAGCTGCTCTTGTATTGCAGGATATCCTGGCTGTGTTCCCTGTTGCTTCATGGTTTCCTAGTGCATGTTCTGCTCTTTTACACAATTGTGACACTGACATGACAAGTCTTCATTTAGAACACGGTAGCCAGCATGCTAAAAGGCCAAAGACAACTGTAGGTCCAGAAAGACGTTGTGTGCAAAAGGTTTTGAAGATTCATGTGCAATGCAGGGGATTTGCTCAGGGTTTCTACATGTGCTGATTTTATTGCTTCAAATTGTATTGGTGGTGGGTCTTGTAAGAGCCTCTTTCTGCTTCCTTTTGCAAGGGGGTTTTGGGAGCTTGGGGCCATTAACATTATGGCAGCATTCAGATGAGCCTTGACACATAGACAGACTTGGTAATCCGGTCATTTATCCTTCTCTTCTCCACCCCAACCCTGCTTAGAGTGGTGATCATGAGTTCAATTCTTGAGCACATGTGCGCTGATGTCCTTCAGCAGACAGCTGCAACAATCAAGTTCCCATCTACAGGGGTAGACACGATGCCCTACTGGAACCTCCTTCCTGCTAAGAAACCCATCAAGGAAGTGCTCATGGGTGTCTTCTCCAAGGTGCTGGAGAAAGGCTGGGTGGACAGTCGCTCCATCCATGTCTTCGACACTCTTCTGCACATGGGTGGAGTCTACTGGTTCTGCAACAATCTTGTCAAGGTATGGGGTGGGAAGCACTACCCTTTTTCAACAAAACTACAGATATGTTCATCTTGCTATGTTTAACACATGTGGGATGGAAACTAGAACAAGGTTTTCAGCCACTGTAAGTGAAAAAATTGTGGTCTCCTCTTACTTGATACTGTAGTGGGAGCCAACTGCTGGCACCGTTCTTTGGCCAAGAATATGATTTAGAATTGAATAAGTTTGATTATAATATATATCATGCTTTTCCTGCTTTATACTTATTTAATCAGTGCTTGGGAATTATTTTAGCTCCATGTTATGAATGAGGCTGGGACTGAAGTGGGCTGGGTTAGTGGCTTGGCAAAGGCTACTCAGAAAGTTCTCATGGCTGAGTTGCAAATTAAACCACTGACTCCTCGACTAGCGGCCAATGCACTGTGCAAACCGCTGTACCAAAGTGGCCAGGCTTGCATATGTACGCACGCACACAGGTCAGTTTACATAGTTTAGGATCGATTCCTTTGTTAATAATGTGATTTGTGCTTTGTTGAAGGTGAGGGGCTACCACAATTGCATGCATGCAGGCATTTATTTATTTATTTATTTTATCCTGTCTATTGTATATAAAATTCTAGATATCATACAGTTGTGCCCCATACAGTTGTGAATTATTATTAAAGTAATAATTCAACAAAATACTGTCTAAAGCAGCAATTTTCAACCTATTTCATCTCACGGCACACTGACAAGGCATGAAAATTGTCAAGGCACACCATCAGGTTTTTGGCAATTGACAAGGCACGCTAGGCACACACATCCCCCATTGGCCCTACTAATAAATGACTTTCTCCCAAATTCCTGTGGCAAACCTGTGGACCGACAATGTGTCACGGCATAGTGGTTGAAAATGACTGGTCTAAAAAAAAAGGTTTCAAAGGGTAGGGGCAGCAGGGAACAAGGCTACTTATAAAATAGATATTAACATATGCATACATATCTTTAAAAAAGCCTCCAAATATCCAAGAATATACCCATATGGCGTTGTCTTCTATAAGTTATAAATTTAAATGTTGATAGAGTTACAAGTTCCTCCATCCACTGAAGAACAGTTACTCTTTTAGCTATGGTAAGGCACAAAGAATCGGTTTCTGCTATCCTGCAGATAAATTCCACTAGATGAGTAGATAATTCAAAAGAATATAAGTATCTGCAAATAATCAATGTTTGTTCTAATACAGAATTAATACAGCAAATGACCGCCTCCCAAAAGGATTGTACAGGACCGCAACATGTGCCTAGGCACACGTTGGGGGAGTAGGTCTATTTGAACCTTGCACATGGCACTATGATTGTAGCCTCCCAAAGCAGTTAAACCTCAACAATATTAAGCAAGGAACGAATCCTTCTGATTATCCCTCCTCTCTCCTGCATGTCATCACCTAGGAGTTGCTGAAGGAGACGAGGAAAGAGCACGCCATGCGGGCTGTGGAGCTGCTCTACTCCATTTTCTGCCTTGACATGCAACAGCTGACACTCACTCTTCTGGGACACATCCTGCCCAACCTTCTTACAGACGCCTCCAAGTGGCACAGGCTCATGGACCCACCAGGCAAGGCCCTTGCCAAGTAAGAGAGGGTATATCCATGAACCCCAAAAAGTTGAAGTCTGCACCATATAACTGATGACCCCTCTGCATATAGACTATTTTTTAATTCTTGCCTTTACATAATTTATTCTATTTCTGGGAGTCCGTCTCAACAAGGAGGGTTGTGATGTTGTTCTGAACTTTGAACACTGGAAATTAGACCCTGTGCTCATCCCCTCCCTGCAGGTGTCTGAGTTTTCACTAGGTATTTGACTATATCCTAAAGCCATGAGAGCTATGTTCACTCTGATAAGAGCAAAAAGATACATTGAATAGAGATCGTAGGAAAGCGTGCGCAAGAGAGAGAGAGAGGACACAGTAGATTCTGTTAGATACAGGAGTGTAATTGATGAGTAAGATGTGCGACTTTAGTTCGTGGCAGTTTCAGAATAATAAGGCCCCAAAGTTTGTTCTTGCACATTAGCTACAAGATTTTCCTAGCAGTGGGATTAGTCCGGATTGCCCCATGTGCTCTTCAAGACCATGCTCTTACTAGCGCTAAAAGCGATTAGAAGAATTGCTGTTTCACCCACACAATGCATTTAATGCAGCAGAAAAGATCACCATTTCACAACCCACGCTCAACTTTCCAAACTCCTTTCCCTTAGCTCAACTTTCTTCAGAGAGCTGTTTGAGGAGATGCTCTTCTATCTGTTCAGACCCTCTTCTCTCCTTAGTGGGACATCATTGTCTTTGGTACCAGTGACTGTTGGGCTCTGAGTCCAGATCTGGAGTGGAGAATATTGCCTTGAATTCATGGAGATATTCCAGGACTCCTCTCCATTGATGCTATTTTGAGCCTCCTTTTGAGCCTGCATTCTTCTAATACAGCAGTTTCCAAGCAGTGGTCTGTGGACCACAGGTGGTCCACGGGAGCACTGGAGGTGGTCTGTGAGCCAGCTGGGCCCAGCAGTCGGCAGGCAAGCGGAGAGTGTGGACTTTTAGCTTCACCGACCTTGCACGGGATCTCATGTCCACCCTTGACTCATATTGTCCCAAAATCAGGGCAACCCAGCAGCCGTTGGTGATGGCACAATGACATCATCATGCTATCACAACATCCTCCGGTGGCTGCACATTTAGTAGTCCGCAGTAGACCCAAGTCCAGGAGTGGTGGTCCATGGTCACCTGAAGGTAGAGAACCGCTATTGTAATGCAATCTGAGAATGTCAGGGTTTGGGCGGGGGTGTCCAACACCCGGTGAGAGAGAGCAAAGGCGTCCAGTCTACATTGCTTGTCATTCTTTTGGGTTGATGCACCTACTTTCCTTCCTCAATCAGATTGTCGGTGTGGTGTGCCTCCAGTTCCTACTCTTCTCACAACAAGGGGCAGGCATCTGCCTGGCAGCGCAAGAGGCACCGAGAAGATATAGAGGTATTTCTATGCTCCTATGTAAGTGTTCCTCAAGGCTGTTGGGAGAAGGGAAGTGGACCAGATGTATATAAACAATTGGAGTGGGTGAATTTGGAGAGGGGATTTGTTGGGAACAGGAGTGAAAGTCTTGCAGAGAGCGCTCAGTACTTGCTGGTGGCCACTTTGGCTGAGAGGTGTTTTTTTTCAAAGCAACCGGAAATGGTTGATAGTTCTGGCATCCTTAAAATGACAAAAAAGGTAAAACGTGAATGAGACTCTTGAGGTGCTACAAGTTGGGCTGCTGGGACTCATGGCGAAATTGCACCAAAGGGATTTATCTTGTTCTGTATCCATTTATGTAAGAATTTATGGGCCACTTTGCTGGATGAGACCAAAGTCCATCTAGTGTAGCATTCCATTTTTTTTAACAGCCTGTTAGATGCCTCCAGGAGGCTCCCAAGCAGGGCATGAAGAGGGCAGATTTTCCTGTGGTCATCCGTCCCCAGGATCATCTGGTATTAGGGTATATTGCATAGAGGTTCCATTTAACAAGCATGGCCGACAGCCATTGACAGACTGCTTGCATAACACTTTTCCAACTAAATCTGCTCAACAGTTTGTTGAATTCTCACTCAGCCCAGAATTTGGGAGGATAGTTTTGATGCGTGACCTGCACACAGCAAATGTGCCTGTATTTATTTTGCATAAGTTAATAAAGTTATGCAAAATATATGGTGGCTTAAGCTGCAACCTGCTTTGCTTATTGTTTGTCATGTTGGAGGGACCACAATCCCTGCAGCCCTAATCACAGAAATGCTGTCCTATCCTGCTTTGGAGACTTCCCTCAGGAATCCCACTTCTTAAATCATAAGGTGTTGCCAGAACAATGCATTTTGGAAAGTAACAAATTCTAAAATGGCATCGTGTTTGTACAGAATCTCTGACTACGTGCAGCCCCGTATAAGGGTCACTTAAATTTCCCTGTTTGCGTTTCATGAACACCTGCAAGTGTGAGATTTGTGCCTTTGTGTTGCCTTAGTGATTTCTGCTTCTCACTAAACTTGTAAGAGCTGCCAGAGTCCAAGCACCTCATACTTTGACATTTAGAGCCATCCCGAGAAGTGTGCAGGAGGGGTGTGGGCCTGGGGCAGTTCAACCAGTGCCGGGGGGGGGGGAGAAGCTGGCCTTATATATGGCCTTATATATTGGTCATGAAAGCATGAGGCCCAGGGCAACGGCTGCACTTACCCTGTGCAGCTCTTTTTCTGATAGCCTGCATCTGCCCCTGGGCAAACTGCAGGGTCTTTATTTGAACTCCCCCTTCCTGCTCTCTGCTGCCATCACTTAACAATAGCACAAGGGCAGCATGTGTGCCTAGTCCTCGTTCCCACTGGCTTTGTGAGGTTAAGTTGGTGTCTGGGATGTTCTTTTAAAAGCAGGATTTCTCTCTGTTTGCTCTGTTTCTCTCTGCAGTGGTTCAGAATTCTGGGATGTTCTCCAGTCTCTCCACCAGGAGGCAGGCTGTCAGAATCACCTCCCTCTTCCCCCCAGTAATTGGGCTTTCTCTGGCCTCTGCAGAAAATAGATGCAGGCGTGTTTTTCCTGCAATCTTGGACGTTCCCCCTGCCTTTCCAGCCTTATGCCTTTTCTTGTTCTGTTGCCCAGCTCATTTCCATGCAGGGCCCTCATTTTACAAATAGAGGGAGTGATCCTGTCTTTATTTAGCACTTCAGAGTGATTGCATTATACTGCATTATATCGCTAGGGTAGCACTATGGGAAAGGTCAATATCATTAACTGAGGGTGAGGTGGCTGAGTTTGAAGGTGTTTGAACAGCCTTGCCTGAGACCACTTGCCGAGGCTGGCGGAAGCGGGACTTGGACCAGGGACATGTGGTTCGTAACTCCGTCCATGACCCACTGTGCTGTGAGAGCTCTCCTGCAAATCCAGCCCTTTTTTTCTAGCAATTTCTTTGCCTCCTTTTCCCAAGAAGGAAGCAGGAAAACGATGTACATTTTTTAGACTAATCAGACAGTTTGAGTAGGGAGCCTGAGGTAGGGAGCATGCGTTGGACTGCAAACCCACACATGGATGGCAGGATAGGGTCCCAAATCCCTTCCACCTCTTTGGCTTGTGTGGCATGTCTGTCAGGAACCAGCTTGGTTCTTGCTTTCCTTTTGATCCCTCTCCCAGGATTATATCAGCCTATTCCCATTGGACGATACTCAGCCGTCGAAGCTCATGCGCCTGCTTAGCTCCAATGAGGAGGACACCAGCATCCTGTCCAGCCCCAGTAAGTGGAATCACGGTGAGGAAACTTTCATGGAATTTAAGGGGGGAGGGGCAACAGGTGTCCAGGAAGAGACAGTGTCCTCCATAGCTAATTTTTCCCTAGTTCAGACTGAACTGTGCTGCGGATTTGGAAACAAAGCTTATCTCGGGCAAGAGGGAAAGGCACGAGTGTATGTAGCATGCTGAGATTGTGTCCAAATTGACGTATCCAAAAATGTTACGTATTTACCCTCAAAATATCCAGCAGGAGCAAGGTAAGTGCATTGGGTGCCTTGCTCTGCAGCATGTTGACTTAGTAGAAAGTGGTGGAGGTTTACAGTAGAAGCAAGTGTTTAATGGAGCATGGGCAAATGCAAGCAAGAATACTATTGACTGCCACCCCACCCCACCCAGAGAAGGAAGATGGAGTGAGCACCTGTTGTGACGAAAATGCTTAGTGGCACACTACAAACCAGCGATATAAAGGGGTGGGGAACATCAGTGCTCATCACCTGGATTCATGCCCAGTGATTCAGAAATACTTACAGTTTGCATGTCTCCGTCATTGTTCTCCGGACATTTCCACTTATTACCCTTTCTGGTGGTTGCATTTTCTTTTTCCATAACAATGAAATTTGGGGATTTTTCTCCCGCAGACTTTTGCCAAGCTTGCAACCTCTATTTCCTCTTCAGTTGCTATGATGTGCTCATGGATGATTTATAGCAAGTAAGGAAAAATGCATCTCAGGGCTTGATCTGACTGTGAATCAGAGGGAGTGTTGGCATTCCACACTCCTACCCCTCAGATACATCTGATTCCATTTCCAGGGCAATTACAATACAGATTTGTGGAGACAGAAGGCCAACCAGCTCAACCCCTCTGAAGCCCACTGTCAAGGTTGGGCTATCAAACTGTAAGCGTTGGTAGTACAGTAGCAAGCATAGCCAGACTGTGCGTGTTCTATAGTTGTGTATCACACAAGCACAAGTTTGAACCATGAAGAATCTCGGCTCGTTTGTTTTTAAACAAGTTTCTAGTCCTCATGACATGACGTGAAGAGATTTGCAACAGAAGTTCAGTCACTGTTGTTTATTCTTTTCCCCTTTGGATATGAGGAAAAAGACCCCTACCTTGCGTGGGATTTGACCGGTGGTCCACCTAGTTCAGTGCTTGGTGCTCCAATGAGCAGCAGCTCTTGACGGTCTTAGCCAGGAGGTCTTTTCTCACCTCTGCTTATGTGAGAGCTTTTGATTTAGGAGGAGGGACTAAATCTGGACACTTGCACGCAAGGCACCTGGCACCAAATTATGGCCCTTTCTCATGATGGTTGTCATGCAACAATTTTAAATATATTTTTGTTTACAAAGACTTATTTGTTATATATTAAAATGATTATTTGTAACTGTTACTATCTTTACTGTGAATTACCAAAGTACTTTTTCATTTTATACCACCCCTCCTCCAAGGAGCTCAGGGTGGTGTACATGGTTCCTTCCTTCCTTTTGTCCTCAGAACAACTGGTGCGATAGGTTAGGATGAGAAAGGGGGTTGGGCCCAAGATGACCCAGGAAGCTTCATGGCTAACCAAAGATTTGAACTTGGATCTTCTGGGTCTAAGTCCAACACCAGAACTACTATTCCATCCTGGCTGACCAAGGATGAAAGGCTCTCCCAGGTTCCTCAAGCTGACTTTGCCTCACTGCAAGCACCAGAGTTTCAAGAGCGATTTTAACAGCAATTTTCTAACCAGATTGGCCACCTCAAGCTTCCTCCCCAGCAACTTGGTGGGCTGAAGAAATATTTGTAAACTTTCCATGGATCGAGCTAAACCAACTCAACTTGTTGTACTTACACGGTGCAGTTGCATGAGGGACCAAGCGGTGGTTGGCAACCTTCAGTCTCGAAAGACTATGGTATAAGCTTACAGCACCTGGTATTCCCAGCTGGTCTCCCATCCAAGTACTAACCAGGCCTGACTCTGCTTAGGACTAAGCAAAACACTGAAATGGAGAGAGAAAGAGTGATCCAATGAGAAGCAGGTTCATCTTGGATATATGACTGTGCTTTGTGCCAGATGGAAAAGACCAAAGAAGGCAGGCAGAAAAACTAGGGCTGGCCTTGCTTCTACAGCCATGTTGGTGTTAGTAGCAACACTTTGTGTTGTATAAAGCACTTTCATACATTCAAAGCAATTTGCATACATTTCTGTCCAGTAATCCCCCAAATAACCCTGTGAAAGAGTAATATAATGGTGTCCTATCGGCATCACCTGGCAGGACAAAGTTCCAAACAACACAGTCCTGGAACGTGCTGGAATCCCTAGCATGTATTCACTGCTGAAACAGAGACGCCTGCGTTGGCTTGGTCATGTCGTGAGAATGGATGATGGCCGGATCCCAAAGGATCTCCTCTATGGAGAACTCGTGCAAGGAAAGCGCCCTACAGGTAGACCACGGCTGCGATACAAGGACATCTGCAAGAGGGATCTGAAGGCCTTAGGGATGGACCTCAACAAGTGGGAAACCCTGGCCTCTGAGCGGCCCGCTTGGAGGCAGGCTGTGCAGCATGGCCTTTCCCAGTTTGAAGAGACACTTTGCCAACAGTCTGAGGCTAAGAGGCAAAGAAGGAAGGCCCATAGCCAGGGAGACAGACCAGGGACAGACTGCACTTGCTCCCGGTGTGGAAGGGATTGTCACTCCCGGATTGGCCTTTTCAGCCACACTAGACGCTGTGCCAGAACCACCTTTCAGAGTGCGATACCATAGTCTTTCGAGACTGAAGGTTGCCAATACAAAATTGCAGATAAGTCCCCAAGGCTGAGAAGAGAGGCTTGTGGGTGGCCTTTCTAGTGAGTTTGAGGCAGAAGTGAGCCTTGAATTGAGAACTTCCAGGAACTAAAAATTTATCCACTTAAATGCTGGACTACCCCAGCATGATCCCGTTTGGTACTAATTTAGAATTTCTGGCTCCATACACTGAACTTCAGTGAGAATATTTGCCCCTTTCCAAAGAAAAGCAGCGTGAACTATACAATACAAAGGCAAAGTTGGTCATAACTACAGCACTTTCCCCAAGTTCCTGTACTTCTGATGGTGGGGCAGAGCAAAGACAGAGGTGGTTGCCTCAACCAGAGAGCAGGCATGACCTGGAATTCTTTATGGCGGTCAGGGGACATTATCTGTTTCACTCTAGTCTGTAGGAGGCTTTCTTCAGCTGTGTAACTGATCTCTCTGCTTTTTCATTCTTTGGCCAGGTGGTGGCACACTAGGCTGAACCACTGAATTGGCTCACCCAACCCCAAATCCCTACACCAGTGCTCATTTCTTGAGCTGGCTAATAAACACTATGCATTTCATCCCAGCGATCTCTCTCCAAGCTTCCTTGGTGCAGCTGGGCTTTTGTCCTGGTGACGCTGCTGTCCTCCACCGCACCACTTCACACGGTCCGCCTGTTCGGAATATCACTGGAAATAATTGGTGATGACAATTATTTCTGGGTTGGGAGGCCAGATGCAATGCAACAAAGACCAGTAAGAGGTTCGGGATGAATGGAAGGACTTTTTTTGAGTGCAGAAAAGCAAGCCTGCCAAGGCGAGCCTCCTACTGCTGTTTGTTGTGTCGTGTTCCTGGTCTTGCTTCCATGCGGTGGATGTCTAGGGGTCCAATGACTTGCACCAGAGACCACCTCAAGTACCACTGCTGGTACCCATACCACTGGTTGAGAAATACTGGTCTAGGGAACTGCTGTGACAGTCCGAGGGTGGTGCTGGTGACAGTCTGAGGGTGGAACCAACAGCAGGTGAGAAAGTAAGTAAGTGACTGGGTGGGAGAGGAGTCTTTGTTTTGCCCCGGTTGTACAGTCTTAGGCAAAGCCGGTCTCCCTGCCTCTGCAATACAACGTTAGCCTACCTTTACAGAGCTGATCTAAAGATTATGGAAATGATATACACAGGGTGCTTTGAACACTTGAAATTTGCTATATACATACTAAATGTTCCTGTTTGACTATAGACTAACATTGTGAAATGTAAAGTCGTAACCCATATAATGACATTTATATTATTAGCATTGGCAAGGCAAAATTCAGTGTGTTTCCTCTGCCTGCTGTACCAGGTCCCTCAAGTGCCCCCCCCATGGCAAAGGAGGAGGACGATCTAGCTGAGAGGCATTTTCCAGCTGGGACTCAGGGCGTTGGCCTCCCAGAGTGAGTTACTGGTCACTAAACCAGAATATTTTCTCTTTCTCCAGCAGACCGCACTATGAGCAGTTCGCTATCTGCTTCACAGCTGCACACAGTCAGCATGAGAGACCCCCTCAACAGAGTCCTTGGTAAGCCTCTTCCTTTCTTTCCAAACTGTGGAGAGTGTTCTAGAACCTGGTCAGTGGCCTGCCGGACTTGGCTGACTCCTGGCGAGCCTTGGCCTCAATTATGCAAGGGCTTGTTTTGCTTATGGGTCAAGCGGGGTTCAGCCAGGGGACTGCCATTCTGTCATCACAAGTCACTGAAACTCTTGAGCTGCTTCTTATGTAAAAAGACTGGGGGCTTTTGGATGTATTTGATTGTGGCCTCCCTTGGGGTTAAGAGGCAATGCTTAGTCCTTCTCCTTTCTACTTCCCAGCCAATCTGTTCCTGCTGATTTCGTCCATCTTGGGAGCCAAGACCGCTGGACCGCACACCCAGTTTGTCCAGTGGTTCATGGAGGAGTGTGTGGACTGTTTGGAGCAGGGGAGCAGGGGCACCATCCTGCAGTTTATGCCCTTCACCATGGTGAGCTCTTCTTGTTGATTTGTAGGCTTCTTTTAGGGCCCGGCTTTTCCTTCAGAGATCCTTGAGGGGCAGAGGTCTTTCTTAGCATTTTGTACATTTGTAGCCCCCTCTGATGTGACCTTAGGAAATCTTTTCCACTTGTAGCTCGATGCACTGCTGCAGTCTTAGCCACATGCTGGCGCCACCTGTACTACTCTCCCCTGGGAGGGGTCACTTTACAGAGAGAGGCAATCTCTTAATTTTGGCACTTTTTTTGAATCTTACCTTTAAGATGATTGAACTCAATTGGGCTTTTGCATTCATGCTAAACACACAGCGGTGGCAAAAGTGCTGACTTTCCCCACTTCTGAATCCACGTGCTTCATGTCAGGCCACGAATCCAAGGGGGACACCTACTTAATGGCAGACTTGTTTCCAAAACGGGGTAAGCAGTGCAAAAGAGGCAAGCATCCTGCACATAGCAATAACATACACTCTACCTGCAGGAGTGTTGCTGTGGCCTATGTGAAAGAATGATGGCTAGATTTTTTTTAGCAGGGGGAGAGTAACTGGCCCACCTCACCCCAGCACTGTCTGTTCTAGTGGCAGTCTGCTGGTATTCATTTGCATCTTTTTAGATTGTGAGCCCTTTTGGGACAGGGAGCCATTTAGTTATTTGATTTTTCTCTGTAAACCGCTTTGTGAACTTTTAGTTGAAAAGCGGTATATAAATACTGTTAATAAATAATAATAAATAGATACCCAGCAGACAGCCAGGCCTGAAAAGCACAAGAAATTCCTTCATTTTGCAACTTGCCAGTAACAGTGGACCTTCCAAATTAGCCATAGGAGTGTGAGGCTTTTTGCTCTTCAATTGTTTGAGTTTCCTACCACTAGAAGGAGCCTGTTCTCAGAACATGGAACTTCCAAAGGCAGTTACAGATCATCAAACAAGGGTCATTTGAGGTGACACTGATCTTGGAAGCTAAGCAGGGTCACGCCTGGTTAGTACTTGGATGAGAGACCGCCTGGGAATACCGGGTGCTGTAGGCTTATACCATAGTCTTTCGAGACTGAAGGTTGCCAACCAACCACACATTATAATTAGTGATGCTTTGGGGGCAAACAGCAACTTTCAAGGAGGTGATTACTGGAGTGAAAATGGTGCACAGGGAAGGATGTCCACCTCCTTGCATGCCATTGTCCCAATGAGGAGCCCCCCGCTGCTTTAAAGAAAAATTTTTAAGATGTTATCAGGTTTGAGCATGTTTCTTAATAACACATCAATTGTAATGTGTCGTTCAGTCTTTAGAGTCACATTATATGTTATGTTAAGCATGCCCAATTCTCTCTTTTACCTGTCTCTTTGAAGAACTGACAATGTTGTTTTGCAGAAATGTGATGGTAGGGGAGAAACAGTGCTTGGTGGAGTGCGTGCGCGAGAAAGCTATTTATTTATTTATTTATTTATTTATTTATGAATGAATGAATGAATGAATGAATGAATGAGCCACTTTTATGCAGTCAAAACAGCTCACAGGAGTTAAAAAAAACACAGCATATGAAACGTACTAGTGAAAAAACACCCAGGAGAAGCTGCAAGTTGACCAGTAAGGGAGGGATGGTGCAGATTGACATTCCCAAGGGGGAGAGTTCAAGAGCCTGGGCACAGCTACAGAAAAGGCCTATCCAATGTGCCGCTTCTGATGGTGTCAGCATGCGGAGCAGAGCATCTCCAGAAGGTCTTAACAAACCGGTAGAATAATAAGGGAGCAAGCAGGCAGTCCTCAAAAATTGCAGGCTTAAACTGACTGAAGATTTTGTGTCTGTGTGTGTTTAAAGCAGAGGTGTCAAACATATATTTGCAGGCCAGATATGGCCCATATGATAATTGGGCTCTCCCAGCACTGCCCTTTCAGCAACGCCACTTCTGCCAAAACTCTGGGAGGGTGAAATGGAAGGAGGCCTCAGAAGGCAAAGATTGCTACAAGGGAAAACGTAGTCTGAGAAGGGCGAGAATGGGAGATGCTGTTGAGGTGCTGGGAGAGCCTAATAATCATGAGGGTCACCCTTCTGAACCTTCAGTGGTAGCACCCAAAACACTGAATGATAGAGAGTTTGCCCTAGAGCAGGGGTCGGCAACCTGTGGCTCTAGAGCCGCATGCGGCTCTTTCAGCTGTCTGCTGCGGCTCCTCCTGGTGAAAGTGGCAAAGAGTGTGACAGGAGGCACCTGTGTTGGGAGGGCAGGCTGCTTCCCTCCGCCCCCTGAGCTCACTGCCCTCCTCTCCCTTCATCCCCACCTGCCCCGCATTGGTTTCCCTTTTCAATTTTGCCCGCTCTGCAGGCTTAAGCTCCCTGTTTTTCCCTTCCCCAACTCTCTAGCAGGCTCAGCCAATCAGCATCCAGCAGGCTCCTGGCTTTTTCTGTTGGAATGGCTCAGGGCCCTTCACTGGCTGACCACCAGCCAATCCTGAGCCGCCTTCCTCCTCAGCCATTGCGAGCCCTTGCAGCCGCCTTTCCCTGAGCAGGTCCCCACTCAGTGCAAGGAGAGGCTTTTCCTCCACAGCAGAGGAGACATCCGGTGTGTCTACTCAGTAGTAAGCCCCATTACAGTGGATGAAGCTTGCTCCCAGGAAAGGGTGCCTGGGATTGCAGCCTGCTCTATGCGTGTCTACTCAGTTGTAAGCCCCATTACAGAGGATGAAGCTTACTCCCAGGAAAGGGTGCCTGGGATGGCAGCCTTGAAGCCTGCTCAAGGCCAAGTGCAAGGGTGGGTGGGTGGGTGGGTGGGAGCCCACGCAGGTCTGTTCCAGAGTAAGCCCCGATGTAGTCCCTGGGCTACTCCCAGGAAGGTGTGGAGGGCTGTATCCTCAGCCTCCTCCTGTGCAGGTCTACTCACAAGTAAGCCCCGCTGTAGTCAGTGGGGCTTCCTCCCAGGAAGGTGTGGAGGGCTGCAGCCTCAGCCCCCTCCTAATGTAGGTCTACTCACAAGTAGTCAGTGAGGCTTCCTCCCAGGTAAGTGTATAGAGGACTGCAGCCTGAGAGCTCCAACCAACTTGTCTGCTCAGAAGTCCCATTGTAGCCAATGGGGCTTACTCCCAGGATAGTGTGGAGAGGGTTGCAGCCTGAGTGAGGGGGAGGGCAGGCAGGCAGGGCAGAAGCTGGCCTGTGGTTCCCCCCCCCCAGCTCTGGCTTCTTCTCTTCCCCACCTCTGGAGTCTGTGTCCTTTTTTCCTTCCAGCAGGGTGCCTCTGGAAGGTGGGGGGAGTTCTTTAGTATCCATGTAAGATAAGCAGATGTCATAACGGCCATATGTATTGGAATCCTGGAAGATCTGGTGAGGAGGTAGATGTGATGTCAGCAGTGGCCCCTTTAAGGGTAAGGCCTGGGCATCCAGCATAGTGTGCTGCACAGCTGCAGCCACTTGAAGGCAATAGGGCCCTCAGGGATATAAGGAGCACCTGAGGAAGGGGGTGTGGGTTGTAGAAGGAGTGCAGGTTGGAGGTAGGGGAGGAGACTGACTGACTGACTGGGCTTATTGACTTTGACTTGGATACTCTGACTGATTTGACTGACTTACTTTGGAATCTGACCTTGGACTGTGACTTGGCTTATTGACTTTGGACTCTGCCCTGGATGCTCTGACTGACTTTCTGACTAATGGACTGCTGGAAACACTGGAGTTTGAAGTGTGGCTGCTGTGCCCAAGACCTGCTGAGGACCAAGGGTCTGCTGTAGTGGTGGGAGGCTGCTGGCAGGAGAGAGGACCTCTGAAGGTTGAACAGGCCAGCTACCCTGGAGGTGGGGTCCAGCAGGACTGCAGGGCAGAACCAGGGTCATTGGTTGGGGGAAAGAAGGGGAGCTAATTTGCTTAAAGTGGGCCTAATTCTCCAGGCAGAGAATGGCCTTGGAATCAGGCAAAACACCATAGAGGACCAGGCATCTGAAAACATAGTTTTGTCATACATTCTTGTCCTAACTAAAAGCTACAAGAGGGGGCTACATTATAAAAATGGGATCTATAAGAGCATAAAGGTGGGGGGGAAAAAACTATATATGCAGTATTATCTTCAGTCTAGGTGTCAAAAGGGTTTTGTGGCTCCTGAGGTTTTTTTCCCTCCGGAAAATGGGTCCAAATGGCTCATTGAGTGTTTAAGGTTGCCGACCCCTGCCCTAGAGGGGTCTAGTCCAGGCTTTTCATTAAGATCCACAGGAACCTGGTGCTGGCACTGGAAGGAAAAGGCCAGGTCCTAGGACCTCCTTGCTACTGTTAATTCCCTGCTGCGATGCCAGAAGCTTCTCTTGGGTCCCAGTTATTACAGCTTATCATCCCCCAAACTTCCCCCCATAGTTTCCAGTTTTTTCCTTTATCAACCACAAGACTCTGGATATTATGCAGAATCATATAATTGGCTTGAGTTGCCAGCTTAATAGTAAACCTGGAAGTGCTAGAAATGAATAGGTGATTCCTTTGGCTTGCATATTAGCTTTGCTATGGAAATAAATTAATCCATTGCTGCCATGAAGCCTTCCTGCTTGTGCCTGTTTGTCACCACTGTGTCCTATTGACTTCCTTCTTCCTCTTTTCCTCTGGGCAGGTTTCGGAGTTGGTGAAGTCCTCCACGATGTCTAGCCCCAGAATTGTACTGGCCATCACAGACCTCAGCTTGCCTCTGGGTCGCAGGGTGGCTGCCAAAGCCATTGCTGCCTTGTGAGCATCCCGCAAACCCCAAGAGCAAAACCGCAGAGTTGGGATCATGGAGTATGCCCTCTGTTCCAAAGCTGCCGCAGGGCTTCCTTGAATGCACAGACACTCCAAAGAAGTAGGTACTGCAGCAACATGAGAGAGAATGTAGGGAGAAAGCACCTCTCAAGAGCAAGCCCATCACCTGTGTTGGCCCTGCCACGGTCCCTATGCCAAACTTTACCAAGGATCCAGGCTGTTTTTCCTTTCTAATAGCATGGCTGTTTCCCATCGCCACACTTGTCTGAACATGAACATCTGTTTTTGGAGATTTTTGCCTTTTGATTTGTCTTGCTTTATAATTATCTGGATTTTTAGTTTCTTCTTGAACAAATCTGGAAGAAGCTGTATTCCCAAGCAGCGTATCCTGTTGTGATGCTTTTAAAAAAACCTGACTTTTTAAATACTTTTCAAGACAGCTACAGAAATCTTTATGAAAAGAACTATGATCAAAACACTCCTATTTCATAGTGTAACCTAATATTGGAAAGAGAGTATACTTCACGAGGGCAGCGTGATGATTCCGTGAGTTCTTCTTTCCTCGTCCCTGTGTGTATATAGATTTGCATTATCTTTATTATTTCCCTACATTTGTAAATAGAACATGTTTTATAAATACTGAAAAATAAATCCTTGTTGCCCTTTTCCAGAAATTTGCATGATGAATTAATTTAGGATGTACATAAAGGCAGTGTATGTTCCTTAATTCCATGGTTGTAGTTCACAAGCATGGAGTTTGCCATTGGGCACAAAATTCAGCATCATGAGGATTTTATTACATTTCTAATCCTTATAGTGGTAAAAATGGACTTTGAAAGTAGGCAGTGCCTAGTGTAATCCCAGAAGCTAGGATAGGATTGGGGTTTCCAGGGAACAGGAGGGACATAATTTGTCAAGCTCTTTTGCATCCCTATGACTTGCTGCACAAGAATAACTGGAGCTTAATATCAACCATCTTTTTCCTTTGCAATACAGTTTTGAAAATTTTTTTCCTGGAAGGCAGTATAGATGCACCCCATCCCCCATATCTACAAATCTGGTATCCATGGATTTAGTTATCCGCAGACCTCAGGGGGTGCTTTTTGCGGTACTTTTGTTTTTTTATTAATAGAGATGAAAGCATGGATATTTCTAACTTAACTGAATGTGCAGGCAAGCAGCCTGCACACTAGAGTCTCCCTGTTAGTCTCTCTCTAGCATGCGGACTGGGTGCCTGCACATTCAGTTAAGCAAGAATGTTCCTTGATAAGCAAGAAACACCTGTGTTTCCAGCACTACTAAACAAAAACAAAGGTAATGGGGCTGCTATTAACCTAGGGTTCCCTCATTTGCATGGTTTCCTTATCCACAGCTTATAAGGTTCCCTGGAACGGAACCCCAGCAGATATGGGGGAATGCCTGCATATAAATATTATCATTGGAAATAATATTAACCCCTGCTAATTGGGTAAGAGGCACTTTTTCAAGTGGGTGCTTCTTTTTTTAAGCAGGGGGAGAGTAACTGGCCCACCTCACCCCACCCTCACCCCAGCACTGTCTGTTCTAGTGGCTGTCTGCTGATATTCATTTGCATCTTTTTAGATTGTGAGCCCTTTTGGGACAGGGAGCCATTTAGTTATTTGATTTTTCTCTGTAAACCGCTTTGTGAACTTTTAGTTGAAAAGCGGTATATAAATACTGTTAATAATAATAATAATAATAATAATAATAATAATAATATGGATCAGAAGATAACCAGGTTTAGGGCTGATGTGCAAAGTTTATAAAAATATGTATGCAAATATACATATATGTCACAGAATTAAACTTTTTGTGGTGTACCATTTGGACTAGAAGTGGGAGGTTTGCCTAGCAGGTCTAAGCTGGGCTCTTGAGCTTTGCGTTCCTCTTAAGTCCAGGTTTTTTTGTAGTATACCTGAGTTGGCCAAGAAACCTCAGTAAAAGAAATTTTGCAACTCTTGAGGTAATAGCTGCTGGGAAGAAAAGCAAACTTTGAAGGATATGCATCAGCCTGAAACCTGGTTGTCTTCTGATCCGTATTCCTGCTCTGGGATTGCTGTGCATGAGGCAATATCCTCAACCCACAAAAAACCCCACTGTTGTCTGGAAATTCCAAAATGTGTCGGTGCAATAACAGCTCGTGTCCAGCAGCTTGTCTCTTTCATCGCATACTTGACTCTGTTTTTCTTCCATTCATTCTGATCCCTCTGACAGTGTTAGGGAAGAATTTTCCACCATTGAAGTAATTTCCTGACACAAGTCCTCAAGGTGACCTGATAGCTAGAGTAATAAGGATCACACATTAATCCTTTATTACAAGTTGAGCCTCATTATTTGCGTGGGTTCCGTTCCAAGCACTCACATGGATGGCAAAAAACGTGTTATAGCAAATCAATAAAAAACAAAGTTTCTTTGCTCCTGTGATTTAAAAATAGCCTTGCTGACCTTTGTGATGTAAGATAAGAGTCATTAAGAAGACTATCCATCAATCAGTCCTCCTCCAAGCACTTCACTCAGCCCCTCCCTTCACCAATGCAAAGTGATCACCTTTCTTTCACGTGGTCAGGGGGAAGGGAGGGGTCGCCTGGAGAGAGAAGGATTGATAGATTGTCAGCCAGCTGCCCCCCCCCTCTCATTAAGGAGGTTATTGTTAAAGGACTGTTCAGTTTTTTAAACCGATTTTAAAGGGCTGCATTTTTCCCCTTCTCCAGAGATCAGCACATTCCTTTTCATTTGCAGGGGCCATTCGTGTTGAGTCAAATCCATGTATAAATAGGCTGGACCTGTATATGGATTGAAAAAAAAAACACCTGTCTGTTAATGAGCAACAGGCAGCATTTCTGCCCTGGAATGGGGAAAAGGATTTTAGAAATAATGGCTGCGGGATAGGGAAGAAGAGATGGGTGCTGAAGCCTTTGGCAATTAGGTGATGCAACCCTGGCAGTGTCCTGATGAGAGTGGATAGAGCTGAGCTTGCTATATCATAGCCCCACCCACTTTCAAATATGTTCTGCTGGCAGAGCTTGGAATAGAAGGCACTTGGGCATTTACCCGTTGGCCCCAACTAGCTCTCTTGCACACTCATTGAACGATGGCATTACAGTGCCCTGGCAGAACTGCAGCCATGACTGCTTGAGGCTCACTTAGACCTCAAGCAGCTTGTGTCCCACTGCAGAGCAGATGGGGTTGCACAGCACCCAGGGAGGCTTCTGCTACAACAGGTAGTCTGCCTTTTTGGGGGGTTTGAATTGTATTGAACTATTTGCTATGCAGGACTCTTCTTCATTTCCCAAATGAATTTCATATTTTAAGCTATGTGGTTCTTGCCCGTCCCCAGTCATAGTGACAAATTGGTGTTTCGACACATGTAGAAGATAAGTTTACATTTCATCACTTGGCCTCTTTCTCACACACAGACATACACATAATTGGCTGTGTTTTGAACTTTCTTAATCTTCTTTTGGGGCTTTTTTCCCCTGCTTGAGATTAGAACAGCAGAGTCATTCCCACTCCCCAAAATCATAGCATATATTCACTGCTTGCCCAGAGAATTTGCATTTGGTTGTGTTCTTGTGGTCACTTCCATAGTTGCTATTTATTTTTTTTTTACAACTGTTTGAAAAAGATCCACAAGTTCCCTGTGCAATTTTTGCCTCTGCCCTGAACTTAGTATGCTTAGGTGCAGTCATTTTCTTTCAAGCTCAGCTCCCTCTCCCACCCTCTCAAATCTGTAATATGGAGATATTTGTCCCTATCTACCACAGAGAGTAGTTGTTATGGTTACGACTATGTGAAATTGTACTTCACAAGTGCGATATAAATGCTGATTATTACTGAATCACAGACTATGATAGCTATTCCCAACCTGAAGTCCACACAAAGGATAGGGGAATGGATAAGACATGATATTTTGCACATCTAAATATGCCTAGCAGGTGCATAACTGGTCCACCCATACGTACTGCACCTATAGCACTAGGTATGGCAGTAGGATGTAGGCACCTCCCAAGCCATGATCAGGACCATCTTGCTGTGCTGCTCAGTGAATTGCCCAGGTGAGTCAAGCTTCAGGGATTTGGGGAAGTCAAGTGAAAGTCCAAACGCACTAAACAGTCTGACTCGGAAGGAAAGAGCTCCGATTCAACAAGAAAAATGTGATGACAAATCATAACCTGGGCCAAAAATCATTTGCCAGGAGCAGCAACTGTTTTGGACAGTGCTTGTAAGAGAACAAATGAGTGAGTTGCTGAATTGTCTTCTGACGCTTCTGGGTAATGTCAAGAGTGCTGATTCATGCTTATTGGAGGCTTTGTCTACACATGAAGCAAAATGAGGTGTTAAGAATGGACTGTGCCACTTCAGACTGCAGGAGGGGAGATATTAGAATGTTCTTGGCACTTACACTAGGATTTTCTGTAAGGAGGGTTTAACTGGAAATAGGGTTTTAATTCAACCTGCTCCATAGTATACTCTTTCCAACTGGTAGAGAGATTTTCTTTTTAGATAATTTGAAAGGCTACCTCCACTTTCCATCTCAAGTGGTAAAACTCTTTCTGCTGTCTTAGAATTTTTTTTTTACCTATTATTCTACTTTGTGTATAGATCAAATCTGAGATACATTATCTATCTATAATTCGCAAGTGTTCCCCTTCAGCGGAGATGCCTAGTTGTTTGCTTTGGACATTAACCAAAAATGTGTACAGCAGTGTTTCTTATGCATTTAGCACCAGGATCCACTTTTTAGAATTAAAATCTGTCAAGCCCCACTAGAAGTGACGTCATGATTGGTTGTGACATTATTTTTTACAATCCTAGGCTGCAATCCTACCCCCATTTACCCAGGAGAAAGTCCCATTTACTATCATTGTTCAAAGAATATACATAGTAGCTTGTTAAAAGTACAGGTCTGTAACATTTCCCCAAATGCAGTCACATGCTATGGTAGCATCAAGTCTAATATATTAAAAATAAAACATTGAAATGAATGGGGACCCACTTGAAATTGGCTCGCAACCCACCTAGTGCCATAGTTTGAGAAACACTGGTGTACAGTATTCTGTTTCCAGCATGACTGTGTAACATCCAAAATTGGCCCAAGCCCCCCCCCAAAGGAAATTTAATGGGGGCTAAGTCTGTTTCTTCAGAGCCTCATCGTAGTTATTGAAGTCTGCAGAGGGGAGGGGGGATTTCATAAAACCTTGGGTGGTATGATGGATGAAACCCTAACCCTCCCCCAACAGCTCATATCATTCAATACCCTTGAGATTCTGCATTTGACCATGACAAACCCCCTGACATAAGCATAGGGTTGGTAACTTCCTCAGCGTTGCCTCTCAGGAATGTCCTATGACTCCTTTGACAACCTGAGAAGATGACTAAGAGAAATTGGGAACTTGCAGGATTTCCAATCAGATTCCAGACTGTTTGTTTAGCTGATGCATGGCAACATTGCCTGTCTGAGAGGCAGCCAGCCAGCCAAATGGGCTAGAACAGACCAATCCCTGCACATGGTATGCTGCTGATAAACAGTCTAGATTGGGAAGTTGGCAGGAATTGTGGTATGAGTTTGATGAGACAGACATCCTTTTGCCTGGTTGGCTTCTCCAGTGAAAACGTGCAGAGGTTGTCCAGTGGATGCAGAGAACATGTTGCTCCAGGAACTTCTATGTTTCCTTCCTCTTCGAGTGCATGAGAAAGCAGTGGTTGGGCCCAGATCATTCTACAAAACAAAAAGCATTGTCAGCTTTTGCACTGAAGAAGTTATACGTGCAATAAGCTCAGGCTGACTCAGGATAAAGTAATCCAAAGCATGTTATTGGAAAACACTTCATGGTGTCTTGCTCTGGCTTCCCATCCCTCCCCCTTCCTAAGAAAAATGACAACTTAAACTTAAAAGAAAAGAACCTACTCTCTTTATTTACTTACTGAGGGCCCCATCCTTTCCAACGTTCCAGCGAAAGTGCAGCTGCAATGCTTTTTTTTGGGGGGGGGGGGTATGATTGTACAAAATTATGCAGGGGATGGATAAAAGGATGCTCTTTTCCCTATCACGCAACACCAGTACCAGCGGACATCCACTAAAATTGAGTGTCGGGAGAGTTAGAAGAAAATATCTATCTACCCAGCATGTATTTAGTTTGTGGAACTCCTTGCCACAGGATGTGGTGATGGTGTGTGGCCTAGATGCCTTTAAATGGGGATTGGACAGATTTCTGGAGGAAAAGTCCATCATAGGTTAGAAGCCATGATGCAACCTCCTGATTTTAAGGCCAGGTGCAAGGCAGTGGCAACAGGTTGCAGGTCTCTTGTCTTGTGTGCTCCCAGAGGCATCTGGTGGGCCACTGTGAAGTACAGCAAGCTGGACTAGATGGGCCTTTGGTCTGATCCAGCGGGGGCCTTCTTATTTTCTTATGAGCAAAAAGCTATGGAGAATTAAAAGCATGCTGGAATTTTCAGAAAAACTGTAATTGCTTTCATTATTTGTGTCTAGAGCCATCCAAGGCCAACTGGGGTGGCTGCCTGGGCCCTGACCTTTCATGACCAAATAAATAGTTGGCAACCTTCAGTCTCGAAAGACTATGGTATAAGCCTACAGCACCCGGTATTCCCCTGGCGGTCTCCCATCCAAGTACTAACCGGGCCTGACTCTGCTTAGCTTCCGAAATCAGACAAGATCAGGCACACGCAGGGTTTCATGACCAATACATAGGCATAATGGGGGGCGCGCGTGGTGGGTCATGCACTGGTTGAGCTGCCCCAGACACACACCCTTCATGGGACTACTCCGCCAGAACACCCATGGGTCCTCCCTTTTCTTTTTCAAAGGCATGCTCAGAATCAGAAACCTGTCCCAGTGACCTGTGAACCAAACCACAAATGACATTGTGTCATGAGAAACTGCAGTGGGGACATGCAGGCCTTCTTGTCAGTAGCTAGTGGTTCTTCCCAGCTTTGTACAACGGAGATTTCCTGCTCGGCCTGAACTGTTGGAGCTTGTCAAACAAGAGGATGGTGGCTCATGCACCCAACCCGCCTTGTGCAAATAATAATAAAAAAAGGTCTGGGAAATGCAGCTTCTGCAGAGCCTTCAGGCTGCAGAAAGCAGAAGGAAATCCAACATGCTTTCGAAGAATTGGGTATGGCGCTGTGCGTCACTACTGCTTTTGTAGGAACAGCCAGGATGTGACAGTTCCAGAGCAAGAGGCAATAAGGAAGACTGAGAAATTGCATTCTACTCTCTACATGTTGTGTCCGGTTTAATCTACAGGGCTGGATATCTTCCAGATCCAATCTGTGAAATTTAGCTCTCTTTACCTCTCCCTGCCAATAAGTACACTGCTCCTTCTCTCCCAATACACTAGCTACCTTTCATAGCAGCAACACTTATTTTCAGCATTCCATGACTGAGCTTTCCCACTTCCAAGGTTAGAATCTCAGTGACCAACCTGTGAAGCCACAGTAGCCTGGTCAATATCTGGGAAGGGTGGCGGTTGTTTAGATCTGCTGCAGCACTGAGCCTCCTCTTGGTGACTGGTATGGAGGGCAGATTTCACTGCCTCTAAACAGTATCTGACATTTAAGGCCACTTGGTCAAGAGCTCCGTGGGAGGTAAAGGAGGTGTGGGCAGGACGTGACAAATCTACACAGCCACTCCTTTGTTTGGGTATGGCATTGTGTAACACTTAAATATTCAACTGGTAGGCTGCAGCACATTGGCATGCCACATAAAGCCTGCAGGTGGGCTGTGGGAGTTTGGAGCACAGTGGTTGAAAATAGCTGAAAAACCCTGCCAGGTTCTGTGGTTCTGTTTCTAGGACAACTATCTGTAGTAACAAATTGTCTGTCCACCTTCCTCCGCTGGCTGGCAGAGGAAGAGGGACAGACCATTCATTACTACAGATAACTACCCTAGAAACAGAGCTGCAGAACCGGAAGAGTCTCCAGGAAGCTGGAAGTGACATCACAAATGGTGAAGACCATAGAGCAGATCATAGAAATCAGTGTGCCATGAGCAGAAAAAATGTTGAAAACAGCTGCTGCTGCAGCTTGCTGGAAGCCTGTTGCCAAGTTCCAAGACCATCTCCATTTCCCATAGTAGAGGAATGTAGTGGAGTTGCCTCTTCTGGGGTAGTGGCGTTGCATCTTCTCTCCCATCCTGTGTGACAATAGAGTTTTCTCACAAAGGTCCCTGTAATGGTGACCAAGAGAGTTGCACTCTCATTGTCCCCTTGTCTTCCATCCTATGTGGCTTACACAGTAAAATAAATCAATAGCTGGTTCCTTGTCCCCAAAGGGCTCAAAACTTAAAAAAAAACCAAACAAAAAACAGAAGAGAACCAGCTGGAAAAGTCACCATGCTGGGGTGAAGAGAGACTTTTGCTTTCCCCCTACTAAATATAAGAGGAGCACCACTAAAGTGCTTCTTTGCCCAGTTAGCAAGGGCTATCGGTCAAAACTCTTGTAGAATTTTCAAATGAGGTCTTCTGCAGTAGGAGGAGACTAGGCTTGCAGTTCTATACAAAGTTACCTGGGATTAAGCAGGGATGGGCAAGTGAGGCGCGGCTTGACTCGAGTTGAGTCATGAGTCTCTGCCCCCATGACTCGACTTGAAAAAGAGGGATAACCGGGGCACTTTCTGAGTTGTCCGGAGCATTTTCACAACTCAAAAAGACTTGAGTCACCAGTTGTTCTCTTTAAAAAGTCTGCTATGGAAAAAACGGGTGCTACCAGGGTGTGTGTGTGTCCGAGTTCTCTTTAAATACGCCCCTGATGTCCCCATTCCATCTGTAAACAAGGAGGTGGGACTGACTGTAAGAGAGCAGGGACAGAAGCTGCAAGAAGGAGGAGGGTCATGCGCAGCAGCTGCAAGGCTTACCAGAACGAACTTATCAGGCTTACCAATCCTTTGCAGCTCTACTCAGAAGTAGTCCCATTTGCACGGGTTCATTCAATGAGGCTTCCCCCTCCCAAGTCCATGCTTTTCCACAGACAACGACGGGGCAGTTCTGCCTCACCTGCTGCCCCTGCCATGAAGACAGCCAGCTCCAGCCTCCTACCCAATGCAAAAGCAAAACATTATCCCTTTATTGCCTCCTGTCTGAAACTTCCCTGTTGCTTGCCTAGTCTAAATGATGGCTTCATAAGGTCTTTCATGCCATGAAAAGTAAGCAAGCACCCACAGACAGACCCTAGTGTGCATGTGTTGTGAATCAGTGTGGAGTCAAGTGGCCTCAGACTCGAGTCAATGTCAGAGTCATCAGTGGAAGTGACTTGAGTCTCCACGAGTCAGTGAAAAACACAGATTTTTGCTACTCAGACTTGAGTCACCTGACTCAAGTTCCCATCCCTGGGAGTTAGTTTTATTGAACTCAATGGGGCTTACTTTTGAGTAGACATACATAGGATTGTGCTATAGGTCAGGTTATTAAAATAGGGGACATTATGTCAAAAATTTAGGAACTACTTCAGAGTCCAATCAGGTAGCAAGATAATCCAGAATATGAACATGAGGGATAACAATTTTGGAAGGGAACTATGGATTTATAATTGGAAAAACTTTATTGCAAATATCACCTTATGAACAGTAGGCTGCAATCCTATGCACAGTTACCTGAACATAGGTTTAATCAAGCTCCAAAGTAAACCTGTTTAGGATTGGTTGTTGTAAAAGGGCAATTTCTGACATATGATGGAGTTGTTCTAGGATTAAAAAACTAGAAGGAAATCCTCAAGAAAGCACACAAGAAACACATTATAATTACTCTTAGACTTTGTAGTGATTTGGACTGGATTTCTGAAAGAGTTGGGATGTAGATCCCAGGAGGAAGCTCCTTATCATTTTCTAAAATCTTATCAACAATAAATTTGCTCCAGAAATACGTTGTGTCTTAAATTAAAAGTATGGCTTTCTATGGTTTGGGAAACTCTCAGCTTCTTAACATTTATAGTCATTTTATGCAAAATAGAATCCATGTTTAGATGACTCATCAGAATGGCATCAACTTGTCAGAATGGCAACAATGCGCAAACTTTTACCATAGATACAGAAGTACTGATGGGAAATTTGCAAATAGTGTGTTGAGAATTAATAGATTAAAAGGAAGATTTCACCTCCTTTTTATGGGTAGTTTTGGTTTACTCATGAGTAACATGCAACTCATTTTGTAATTGCAATTTTATGCTCCTGGCTTGGCTTCTTCTTCTTACATTATATATTCAGTGGCGTAGCTAGCGGGGTGTGGGGGTGCGGTCTGCCCCAGGTACCACCTTTGGGGGGGTGACACCACAAATGCCCCAACATTGCTAACATCACGGAGGTTCGGAATAAACCCATCATGCTATATTCCATTGGATGTGGAATTTCCAGCTGAATGCAATGCAAAAAACTGGATTGAAATATCTCCTTTCCATCAAAAATTATGGACAAAAAACCAGAAACAAAAAAATGTATGGAACCCTACGGAAAATGAAACTGAGCCATATCATGCATTTACTCATGAGTAGGTGAACTTACCATAGTTTGTTGGAAAGGGCAGGCTGAGAGGAATCCAATGACACCAGAATGGTTCCTATCCGATGAAAGCATTCCCCCAAAAATACTCAAGAAAGAAGTCCCTCCCTCCAGGCAGACGAATGTATTGAGCCCTATGGAAAGTGAAAGTAAGCCACACAGTCATGTTTACTCACGAGTAAGCAGATGTGCCTTGGCTTCTGGTCAAGTCAAGCAAAGAGGAATGCAAGGCTAGCTGCATGGTTCCAATCTGATGAAAGTGGAGCTCAACAAATGCTCCAGAAGGTGGCACCCCCCCCCCCCCAGAATAAAACAGGCTTCAGGTGGCAAGGTCAGTTTTATTTGTTTTTAGACCTGTAAAGCCAGTGTCCTGATATCGATATGCTTGAAATTCAAGAATTTACACTGAACTGGGCACTGGGGAGGTCTGAAAAGCTCACTGATATTTTTTTTTTTTTTTTGGGGGGGGGAGGTGTTATTGCAGGCAGGCTACAGAGAAAATTTACTTGGGGGAACAGGGCTGGCTTCCCCTGATTTAATTATTTGTTTTTCTTTAATTTAATTATTTATTTTATTGTGCTTGATGTTGTCACTTCCAGCCGTGGCATCACTTCCAGTGGATCCTGAACAGATTGTCATTCTAAAAAGTGGGTCCCAGTGTTAAAAGTTTGAGAACCACTGCCTTAACTCAAAATAGGTCAATCAGACATTCTTGGGGGGGAGGGGGGTGACACCCTAGTGACCAAGATTCTGGAAATTATGGCTTTTAGGAATAATACCATCATGTTATATACCATTTGATGCAGAATTTCATCCATTGCTTGAGGGGAAATATTCACTGCATTTATTTTCTGGCTTTTATTATTATTCATTTCAAATCCTGAGCTGCTTAGAGGAAGGGTGGTATAAAAATGTGATTGAATTAAATAATGTCATATGGGGTGAGAAAAATTTATGGGCTCCTGGTGTCAAATGACCTAGCTATGCCTTTACTTGGCAACCTTCAGTCTCGAAAGACTGGTATCGTGCTCTGAAAGGTGGTTCTGGCACAGCGTCTAGTGTGGCTGAAAAGGCCGATTCGGGAGTGACAATCCCTTCCACACCGGGAGCAAGTGCAGTCTGTCCCTGGTCTGTCTCCCTGGCTATGGGCCTTCCTTCTTTGCCTCTTTGCCTCAGACTGTTGGCCAAGTGTCTCTTCAAACTGGGAAAGGCCATGCTGCACAGCCTGCCTCCAAGTGGGCCGCTCAGAGGCCAGGGTTTCCCACTTGTTGAGGTCCATCCCTAAGGCCTTCAGATCCCTCTTGCAGATGTCCTTGTATCGCAGCTGTGGTCTACCTGTAGGGCGCTTTCCTTGCACGAGTTCTCCATAGAGGAGATCCTTTGGGATCCGGCCATCATCCGTTCTCACGACATGACCAAGCCAACGCAGGCGTCTCTGTTTCAGCAGTGCATACATGCTAGGGATTCCAGCATGTTCCAGGACTGTGTTGTTTGGAACTTTGTCCTGCCAGATGATGCCGAGAATGCGTCGGAGGCAGCGCATGTGGAAAGCGTTCAGTTTCCTCTCCTGTTGTGAGCGAAGAGTCCATGACTCGCTGCAGTACAGAAGTGTACTCAGGACGCAAGCTCTGTAGACCTGGATCTTGGTATGTTCCGTCAGCTTCTTGTTGGACCAGACTCTCTTTGTGAGTCTGGAAAACATGGTTGCTGCTTTACCGATGCGCTTGTTTAGCTCGGTATCGAGAGAAAGAGTGTCAGGGATCGTTGAGCCAAGGTACACAAAGTCATGGACAACCTCCAGTTCATGCGCAGAGATTGTAATGCAGGGAGGTGAGTCCACATCCTGAACCATGCCACTAGCTATGCCACTGATTATATTATATATATAAACATCATGTACTACAAAGGAAAAAAATTAAATAGCCAATTAAATAAGTACATGATTCTCTGTCTTCAAAAGCTTGTGCTCCTTACCCCCATGCAAAAGAGACAACAGCAAACAGCCACAAGACTGTCGGGGTGAGGAGGGAGAATTGCTCTCCCCCTGTTAAATATTTGAGGAGCACCACTTAAAATATGTCTCTTAGCCTGACTGAAAATCTAAGGCTGTAATCCTATACACTAGCCATTTTCAACCACTGTGCTGTGGCACACTGGTGTGCCATGGATTGTCTGCAGGTGTGCCACAGGAGTTGGGGGGGGGGTTATCATTTGTTAGTAGGTCCACAGGGGATGCAAGCCCCTGCTGTCAGTGCGGTGTGCCTTGTCAATTGTAAAAAGAACTGATGGTGTGCCTTGACAATTTTAGTACCATGTCAGTGTGCCATGAGATAAAAAGACTGAGAATTGCTGCTATACACACTTGCCTGGGAGTAAGTATCACTGAATTCAGTGGGACTTACTTCTGAGTAGATATGCATAGGATTGCACTGCAGACGTAATCAACTGCTAAATAATCCAGATGCTTGAAAATAGGTAAGCAGAAAATGTACTTTTGATGACTTAGTTTTTTCTCTCCTTTGTCTATTTTTTTTTCTTGTCCTTCCTTCTTTCCTTCCTCCTCTTATTTGTCTCTGTTTACTTTTTATGGTTTGTCAGTATTTTGTTTGCCTTGCCAGCTATTCTTTGCAACACAGGAGTTTTTTTTTTAAACCCCTCCTTTTTTGAAATGCCTTCATCATTTGCTAAACAGGAAGTACTGCTGGTGGAAATGTAGCAACCTGGGAAAGCTTTCAAGCCTGCCTGATTAATGTACATTCTCCATAAAACATTTTAAGTGCTTTTACAGTATGATGACAAGTCATCTGGGAAAATAGCACAGAAGAGGAAAACTAACAGGTTCAGACAGAGTCCTGACCAAGTGACTGGTCATAGTTCAAGGCTTGGCCAGGTATTGGTTGGATTGATCTCAGTGTGGAAGTTTGGTTGGTTCAAGGAAGTTTCACTCTTTTGGAGGACTTCATCCCCATTGTTCAGAAAAACATCTTTTCCTTTCGCTTGTCACCATTTCTCATCATCTTGATGCATGAAGCATGGAATGATGTGCTTGCTGAAGTGTTGGCTGTGGCGGTGGGCAGTTAGTTTTCTGCCCTCTCTGGTGGTCTGTGAGGGAGCAATTGCTTCAGCAGGATGCTTCCGCATGGACCACCAGAGAGGGTGGAGAACAGACCACCTGCAGCTGCACCCAGCACTTCCAGCATCTTGCCATGTGGTCCCCTATAGGCTACCAAATTTAATTGTATTTTTTGTGAGCAGAGGTTGGGGGGGTTGCATGTGGTCCATGATCAGAGAAATGGCTACAGCTTGCCTCCACACACAGCCCACTTTACACTTATGTTTTCCACTCAGTCATATGCGTGAGAGCGATGGGCTTGGGAGGTGGTGCCAGGTGGGAAGAAGCGTATGTGAAAAACAGTATGCCCATGCAAAACCATTCTTCAGGAGCCCAGATGGCTGTGCTGTAGGCCACAGCCAAAGGGCTGTCATGTTAACACTACAGATGAATGACCCAGTGCCTGTAGAAACCACATTTCCAATGGCAGAGTGTGAATTGAGCATTGGCTCTTTTTATGTAGCCCCTGTCACATTCGTTTTGCCTTGGCTCTCAGCTGAATGTAGGCACCCCTGGCTGCATCATTTAAAACTGCTTTGACTGGGTATGAAAAATTCTCTCTAACGCACATGGTCTGTGGTGGCTGTTCCATGTGCAGGAGACCTATTTCGTATTAGTCATCCACCGATGATCATCTGTGGTGCTCAGTAGGAGGAAAACCCCTCTCATTCAAACCATTGTCTTTACAAATCTCTTGTCTCTACTCACCCATCCTCCTTTAACCACACCTGTTTTTGGTATGCCCCATCTTAAAGCACAGAATAAGAGCCCAATTTTATGCATGTAGTCTCAGAAATGAGTGTCATTATCGTCAATGGGGCTGACTTCCAGGAAAGTGTGGATAGGGTTGCAAGTCTAGTCTAGTTCAGACTAGAGACAAAGACCAAGACCAAGTTCAGACTAGAGACAAAATGGAGCCACGACTTGCCCAGAGACCAGAGAGACAAGTGCACATCATGCTGGTGCCATCAACCCACACACATTCGCGTTAATCATTGATACCTGCATGCCTTCATCATAAGTCTTTCTTCCTTTTACAGTTCAGACACGTTCTCTCTTTCCTTCTCCCATGATACTTAGCAACTTCCAGTTATCCTCAGGTTATGACCTTCTTCTCTGAGGGAACCTAATGGAAGATGTTTTTTTTTTTTTTTCTTTCCAAGAAGGCACTACCCATCTGCCCTGGTTGGCAACCTTCAGTCTCGAAAGACTATGGTATAAGCCTACAGCGCCTGGTATTCCCAGGCGGTCTCCCATCCAAGTACTAACCAGGCCTGACCCTGCTTAGCTTCCATGTTAACTTCCATACTTGTTTCTTGCCTTGCCATCCCCCTCCACAAATCAACAGTCCATCCCTTCCCCAGTTCCATTGTCTACTGTGTATAATGTCTTCTTCCATTTCGTTTACAGTGCTTACAGACCCACAGTTGTAAGGAAGAACCCTGAAAGAAAGTGACTAAGAAAGTGTAAGAAAGTGACTCAGTAACTTGGCATGTTCAAAGGGCTTGACATACTTGGTTAGCAGGACTTACAGCGGCCCTGTAAGATGAAACTTTCCAATGTGGAAACACAGATATTTCTTGCTTCTCCCCAACTTCCTGTTGTCGAAGTTAATGCCCAAGAAGACCCATGCCGAAGCTGCAGGGGTGTCCCCTGCAAATTAGAGGCATCTGTTCTGGTTTTGACCAGTTATTCAAGCATTCTGGGCAGGCACAATCGCAAATCATTTCTGAAATCAAGGGATATTCTCCTTCTCCTGCCTGACCCTAAGGACCAAACTCTTTTAAAAACATGGTGCTAAGAGATGTGTTCTTAACAAAAGGCAGCCATTGATGTGGGGCGGGATCAGAGTGAGGTTGAACCAGGTCAGGCTCCAAATTTCAGGTGGCCCATCGCAAACTGCCCTCCATGGGCTCCACCTACCTGCCCCCCACCAACATTGCTGGTGAGGCTTAACTTGGTAGGTGGGATAGGAGAGAGGAGCGAACAATGGAAAACTCTTTTGGGGTCTGATGGGTCATGCACAAGGGACCCATTCCCCTACAAAGGCCCACACCCATGCCTTGCCAACCTCCACTGCTGCCATTGCTGTCCATCATTCCCCAATAAGCCAGTCCCATGGCAAAACATCACCTGATGCTGTACTTGCTTGTCACCACCATCAATACCCTAACCAGGGCCAGTAGGAAGGCTTAGGATGAGGCAGCGGGGACCCAGTGGCACCAGCAGACAATGTCCTCCTTGACAGTACCGCCCATAAATACAGCATAAAGGAAAGGAGGATTATTACCTGCTGCCCACTTAGCTTTCTGAGCTGGGTACTATCAATAGTGTCCAGCCAGGAAAGCTAACTAGGAACCTGACGGTGGAAGGAGGAGAGTCCCTCTTCATTGCTGTTGCTGCAGGTAATAACATAAAGGAGTGCACCTGCTGCTTGGTACCTGGGCACCATGCTGAGATAGCTGGTGCACACACATGTGCTTTTCAGAGCATGTGCCATTCAGAGGGCTTCCACCCCAGGGCTCCCCCAAAAGCTGGCACCACATAAGAACATAAGAACATAAGAACAGCCCCACTGGATCAGGCCATAGGCCCATCTAGTCCAGCTTCCTGTATCTCACAGCGGCCCACCAAATGCCCCAGGGAGCACACCAGATAACAAGAGACCTCATCCTGGTGCTCTCCCCTACATCTGGCATTCTGACTTAACCCATTCCTAAAATCAGGAGGTTGCGCATACACATCATGGCTTGTACCCCATAATGGATTTTTCCTCCAGAAACTCGTCCAATCCCCTTTTAAAGGCGTCTAGGCTAGACGCCAGCACCACATCCTGTGGCAAGGAGTTCCACAGACCGACCACGCGCTGAGTAAAGAAATATTTTCTTTTGTCTGTCCTAACCCGCCCAACACTCAATTTTAGTGGATGTCCCCTGGTTCTGGTATTATGTGAGAGTGTAAAGAGCATCTCCCTATCCACTCTGTCCATCCCCTGCATAATTTTGTATGTCTCAATCATGTCCCCCCTCAGGCGTCTCTTTTCTAGGCTGAAGAGGCCCAAACGCTGTAGCCTTTCCTCATAAGGAAGGTGCCCCAGCCCCGTAATCATCTTAGTCGCTCTCTTTTGCACCTTTTCCATTTCCACTATGTCTTTTTTGAGATGCGGCGACCAGAACTGGACACAATACTCCAGGTGTGGCCTTACCATCGATTTGTACAACGGCATTATAATACTAGCCGTTTTGTTCTCAATACCCTTCCTAATGATCCCAAGCATAGAATTGGCCTTCTTCACTGCCGCCGCACATTGGGTCGACACTTTCATCGACCTGTCCACCACCACCCCAAGATCTCTCTCCTGATCTGTCACAGACAGCTCAGAACCCATCAGCCTATATCTAAAGTTTTGATTTTTTGCCCCAATGTGCATGACTTTACATTTACTGACATTGAAGCGCATCTGCCATTTTGCTGCCCATTCTGCCAGTCTGGAGAGATCCTTCTGGAGCTCCTCACAATCACTTCTGGTCTTTACCACTCGGAAAAGTTTGGTGTCGTCTGCAAACTTAGCCACTTCACTGCTCAACCCTGTCTCCAGGTCATTTATGAAGAGGTTGAAAAGCACCACTTCACTGCTCAACCCTGTCTCCAGGTCATTTATGAAGAGGTTGAAAAGCACCGGTCCCAGGACAGATCCTTCGGGCACACCGCTTTTCACCTCTCTCCATTGTGAAAATTGCCCATTGACACCCACTCTCTGCTTCCTGGCCTCCAACCAGTTCTCAATCCACGAGAGGACCTGTCCTCTAATTCCCTGACTGTGGAGTTTTTTCAGTAGCCTTTGGTGAGGGACCGTGTCAAACGCCTTCTGAAAGTCCAGATATATAATGTCCACGGGTTCTCCCGCATCCACATGCCTGTTGACCTTTTCAAAGAATTCTATAAGGTTGGTGAGGCAAGACTTACCCTTACAGAAGCCATGCTGACTCTCCCTCAGCAAGGCCTGTTCGTCTATGTGTTTTGAGATCCTATCTTTGATAAGGCATTCCACCATCTTACCCGGTATAGATGTTAGGCTGACCGGCCTATAGTTTCCCGGGTCCCCCCTCTTTCCCTTTTTAAAAATAGGCGTGACATTTGCTATCCTCCAATCTTCTGGCACTGTGGCCGTTTTGAGGGACAAGTTGCATACCTTAGTCAAGAGATCTGCAACTTCATTCTTCAATTCCTTAATAACCCTTGGGTGTATGCCATCAGGGCCCGGTGACTTATTGATCTTTAATTTATCAATGAGGTCTGAAACATCTTCTCTTTTAACCTCTATCTGACTTAACTCCTCGGTTAGGAGGGGCCGTTCGGGTAGCGGTATCTGCCCGAGGTCTTCTGCCGTGAAGACAGATGCAAAGAACTCATTTAATTTCTCTGCCATCTCTAAGTCTCCTTTTATCTCCCCTTTCCCTCCTTCACCATCCAGAGGGCCAACCGCTTCTCTGGCGGGTTTCCTGCTTCTAACATATTTGAAGAAGCTTTTATTATTCCCCTTAATGTTGCTGGCCATGCGTTCCTCATAGTCTCGCTTGGCCTCCAGTATCACCTTCTTACATTTCTTTTGCCACAGTTTATGTTCCTTTTTATTCTCTTCATTAGGGCAAGACTTCCATTTACGGAAGGAAGCTTCCTTGCCCTTCACAGCCTCTCTAACTTGGCTGGTTAGCCATGCGGGCACCCTCCTGGATTTAGTGGAACCCTTCTTTCTTTGCGGTATACACCTCTGCTGGGCCTCTATTACTGTTGTTTTAAGCAGCCTCCATGCATTCTGGAGAGACTGGACTCTTTTTACCCTCCCTTTCAACCTCCTTCTAACCAGCCTCCTCATTTGAGGGAAGTCCGCCCGTCGGAAGTCAAGGGTTTTTGTTAGAGATTTGCCTGGTATTCTTCCCCCAACGTGCACGTCAAAACGGATCGCAGCATGATCACTGTTCCCCAATGGCTCAGTAACGTTTACATCTCTAACCAGGTCCTGCGTACCGCACAAAATTAAATCCAGAGTCACCTGTCCTCTGGTGGGCTCCGTGACTAGCTGATCTAAGCCACAGTCATTTAGCACGTCAAGAAATCCGGTTTCCTTATCGTGACCAGAACACAAATTGACCCAGTCAATATGAGGATAATTGAAGTCCCCCATGATTACAACCCTGTCCTTCCTTGTCACCTCCCTGATCTGTTTCCTCATTTCAAGGTCCCCATCAGATTTCTGGTCTGGAGGACGATAGCACGCCCCCAGTATTACATCGCTGCTCAAGCCTGGTAATTTAACCCACAGAGATTCTACGGTGGAGTCGGACCCACCTTCAATCTCTACTTTGCTGGATTCTATCCCTTCCTTAACATAAAGGGCCACCCCACCTCCAACACGCCCCTGCCTGTCCCTCCTGTAGAGTTTATAGCCCGGGATTGCGGTATCCCACTGATTCTCCGCATTCCACCAGGTTTCCGTTATGCCCACTATGTCAATATTTTCCCTTGTCACCAGACATTCCAGTTCTCCCACCTTTGCTCGTAGACTTCGGGCATTCGCATAAAAGCATTTATACACGGAGTGCCCCAGGATGGGCTGCTTATTCACTCCTTTGTCCCCGCATCCTCTCATTGTGCCAAGCCGTCTATCACATCCCATCTCCCTACCTTTCCCAATTTCTTCTCCTACCCTGCCTTTGTCTTGTTGTTCTCTAACCTCCCCATCCTCATCCCATAGGGATGAGGAGTCCCGAACCAGATGCCCCTCGGCTCCTGTCGGCCTTCCCCCAGGGATCAGTTTAAAAGCTGCTCTGCCACCTTTTTAATGTTATGCGCCAGCAGTCTGGTTCCATTCTGGTTCAAATGGAGCCCGTCCCTCTTGTACAGGCCCCGCTTGTCCCAAAACGTTCCCCAGTGCCTAACGAATCTAAACCCCTCCTCCCTACACCACCGTCTCATCCACGCATTGAGACCCCTGATCTCCGCCTGCCTAGCTGGCCCTGCGCGTGGAACAGGTAGCACTTCAGAGAACGCTACCTTTGAGGTCCTGGCTTTCAGCTTCCTGCCTAAAAGCCTAAATTTGGCCTCCAGGACCTCCCAGCTACACTTGCCCACGTCGTTGGTGCCGACATGCACCACAGCCGCTACCTCTCCCCCAGCACTGTCTACCAGCCTGTCTAGACGAGAAGTGATGTCCGCAACCTTCGCACCAGGCAGGCAAGTCACCATGCGGTCCTCACATCCGTCGCAAACCCCCCTCTCTATGTTTCTAATAATCGAATCCCCCACTACAAGAAGCCCCCGACCCCCCTCCCGCCGAGGAGTATCCCGAGTGCGCTCGGATATGGGCCCATCCCCTGGAGAAGGGATCCCCCCTAGGGGATTGTTTCCCTCCTCTCCAGGATGACGTCCTCCAGTCCCGAGACTTCCCACCCGGGCAGCCGAGGAGCTGCACGCCTGAGGTTGGGACAAAGCCTGATCGTCCCCAGAAGTCTCCCCACGGTCCTCCTCTGGCTGCCTGCGCTTCTCCAGGTCGGCCACCAAGGCTTCAAGGGAGCGGACGCATTCCCTGAGAGCCTGGAGCTCCTTGCACCGAGGACACACCCATGACTTATGCCCCAGAGGCATATAATCATACATGTGGCACTCGATGCAGAACACTGGATAGCCCCCACCCTGCTGCTGGCTGTCTGACTGCATAGCTTTTTTGTTGTTGTTGTTTTATTTAGGGGTCCTTTTAAAAACCGTACAGTGGATAGCAGCCCTTTTCTCTAGGGAAGAGGAAGGGCAGCGTATGGGGCCCTGGCCTCCTCGCCCTGCTGCTGAACTCGCCCAGATGCTAAACTCTTGTGCCTTACCTGGCACTTAGTTCCCAGAGGCACTTGGTTCCCAGAGGCCACACGCGTCTGCAGAGAGCCTCACGCGATGGCCTGCCTAGCTTTATACTCCTGGCTGGCTCCTCCCCCCTCCTTCCTTCCTGATTGAAAGGGGGCTGGCCTTCCCAGGTGAGTTTACAAAAGCTCAGGAAGGCAAATGGCTGCTGATGGGCGTGACCTACTCTGCAGGCTCCTGAATGGACTGCTTGGATTAGCCTAATGGGGCTCTTAATGGGTTGGGAATTGGCCCTTCCTAGGTCCACCTTTATGGTCTCCCCCAGGAGATAAAGCAGTATTGTGCTTATGCATTAATTTAAAACATTTATATGCCACCTTTCCAAAAGCTCCAGGTAACTTATAATACTTGAAAAAAATACAAGATAAAAATGATCTTGTACGGAACTTAAAAAATTCTTTTCCCCCACATTTGTAAATGGGAGTTGCATATTTTTGTTTCAAAAAACTTTTGAGACAGAAACCAAGCTGGATTTTTTATTCACCCTTTTGCTACTGATTGGCTTTTACTGTGTCTATATTCTCACTTTATTTTAGAATTTTTAAAAATATTCTAGTGTTTTGAATGAAAAGCATAACCAAGAAAAATCTGCAAGGAGACACCCAATTGAGATTTGATATGAAATATTTATCGCTGCAGTCAATACATGTTGGTAAGAATTAAAAAAAAACACCCTTGCATCACCCATCTCAAATTTTTTTAACACACTTTTTTAAGGAGCTACTTTACAAAACAGATTTTTAAAATGAATGTTATTACTTTCTGGACAACTTTCAAAACCATTTACCTTATGTGCCCCTGCCATTTGTTTTGTTGTCAATTGTTGTCCTTAGGGCCCAATCCGATCTAACTTTCCAGCCCTGATGCAGCCATGCCAACAGGGTGTGTGCTGCATCCTGTGGGGGTGGGCAATCCTGCAGGCCCCCTCAAGGTAATGGAATGTGTGTTCCCTTACCTTGAAGCTGCAACAGCACTGGATAGTTGGGTAGGACTGGGTTCTTAAGTATTTTTTACAATAAAATTAAGAACCTGTGTCTTGTATTGGCAACCTTCAGTCTCGAAAGACTATGGTATCGCGCTCTGAAAGGTGGTTCTGGCACAGCGTCTAGTGTGGCTGAAAAGGCCAATCCGGGAGTGACAATCCCTTCCACACCGGGAGCAAGTGCAGTCTGTCCCTGGTCTGTCTCCCTGGCTATGGGCCTTCCTTCTTTGCCTCTTAGCCTCAGACTGTTGGCAAAGTGTCTCTTCAAACTGGGAAAGGCCATGCTGCACAGCCTGCCTCCAAGCGGGCCGCTCAGAGGCCAGGGTTTCCCAAAAGAATTAAAAGCATGCTGGAATTTTCAGAAAAACTGTAATTGCTTTCATTATTTGTGTCTAGAGCCATCCAAGGCCAACTGGGGTGGCTGCCTGGGCCCTGACCTTTCATGACCAAATAAATAGTTGGCAACCTTCAGTCTCGAAAGACTATGGTATAAGCCTACAGCACCCGGTATTCCCCTGGCGGTCTCCCATCCAAGTACTAACCGGGCCTGACTCTGCTTAGCTTCCGAAATCAGACAAGATCAGGCACACGCAGGGTTTCATGACCAATACATAGGCATAATGGGGGGCGCGCGTGGTGGGTCATGCACTGGTTGAGCTGCCCCAGACACACACCCTTCATGGGACTACTCCGCCAGAACACCCATGGGTCCTCCCTTTTCTTTTTCAAAGGCATGCTCAGAATCAGAAACCTGTCCCAGTGACCTGTGAACCAAACCACAAATGACATTGTGTCATGAGAAACTGCAGTGGGGACATGCAGGCCTTCTTGTCAGTAGCTAGTGGTTCTTCCCAGCTTTGTACAACGGAGATTTCCTGCTCGGCCTGAACTGTTGGAGCTTGTCAAACAAGAGGATGGTGGCTCATGCACCCAACCCGCCTTGTGCAAATAATAATAAAAAAAGGTCTGGGAAATGCAGCTTCTGCAGAGCCTTCAGGCTGCAGAAAGCAGAAGGAAATCCAACATGCTTTCGAAGAATTGGGTATGGCGCTGTGCGTCACTACTGCTTTTGTAGGAACAGCCAGGATGTGACAGTTCCAGAGCAAGAGGCAATAAGGAAGACTGAGAAATTGCATTCTACTCTCTACATGTTGTGTCCGGTTTAATCTACAGGGCTGGATATCTTCCAGATCCAATCTGTGAAATTTAGCTCTCTTTACCTCTCCCTGCCAATAAGTACACTGCTCCTTCTCTCCCAATACACTAGCTACCTTTCATAGCAGCAACACTTATTTTCAGCATTCCATGACTGAGCTTTCCCACTTCCAAGGTTAGAATCTCAGTGACCAACCTGTGAAGCCACAGTAGCCTGGTCAATATCTGGGAAGGGTGGCGGTTGTTTAGATCTGCTGCAGCACTGAGCCTCCTCTTGGTGACTGGTATGGAGGGCAGATTTCACTGCCTCTAAACAGTATCTGACATTTAAGGCCACTTGGTCAAGAGCTCCGTGGGAGGTAAAGGAGGTGTGGGCAGGACGTGACAAATCTACACAGCCACTCCTTTGTTTGGGTATGGCATTGTGTAACACTTAAATATTCAACTGGTAGGCTGCAGCACATTGGCATGCCACATAAAGCCTGCAGGTGGGCTGTGGGAGTTTGGAGCACAGTGGTTGAAAATAGCTGAAAAACCCTGCCAGGTTCTGTGGTTCTGTTTCTAGGACAACTATCTGTAGTAACAAATTGTCTGTCCACCTTCCTCCGCTGGCTGGCAGAGGAAGAGGGACAGACCATTCATTACTACAGATAACTACCCTAGAAACAGAGCTGCAGAACCGGAAGAGTCTCCAGGAAGCTGGAAGTGACATCACAAATGGTGAAGACCATAGAGCAGATCATAGAAATCAGTGTGCCATGAGCAGAAAAAATGTTGAAAACAGCTGCTGCTGCAGCTTGCTGGAAGCCTGTTGCCAAGTTCCAAGACCATCTCCATTTCCCATAGTAGAGGAATGTAGTGGAGTTGCCTCTTCTGGGGTAGTGGCGTTGCATCTTCTCTCCCATCCTGTGTGACAATAGAGTTTTCTCACAAAGGTCCCTGTAATGGTGACCAAGAGAGTTGCACTCTCATTGTCCCCTTGTCTTCCATCCTATGTGGCTTACACAGTAAAATAAATCAATAGCTGGTTCCTTGTCCCCAAAGGGCTCAAAACTTAAAAAAAAACCAAACAAAAAACAGAAGAGAACCAGCTGGAAAAGTCACCATGCTGGGGTGAAGAGAGACTTTTGCTTTCCCCCTACTAAATATAAGAGGAGCACCACTAAAGTGCTTCTTTGCCCAGTTAGCAAGGGCTATCGGTCAAAACTCTTGTAGAATTTTCAAATGAGGTCTTCTGCAGTAGGAGGAGACTAGGCTTGCAGTTCTATACAAAGTTACCTGGGATTAAGCAGGGATGGGCAAGTGAGGCGCGGCTTGACTCGAGTTGAGTCATGAGTCTCTGCCCCCATGACTCGACTTGAAAAAGAGGGATAACCGGGGCACTTTCTGAGTTGTCCGGAGCATTTTCACAACTCAAAAAGACTTGAGTCACCAGTTGTTCTCTTTAAAAAGTCTGCTATGGAAAAAACGGGTGCTACCAGGGTGTGTGTGTGTCCGAGTTCTCTTTAAATACGCCCCTGATGTCCCCATTCCATCTGTAAACAAGGAGGTGGGACTGACTGTAAGAGAGCAGGGACAGAAACTGCAAGAAGGAGGAGGGTCATGCGCAGCAGCTGCAAGGCTTACCAGAACGAACTTATCAGGCTTACCAATCCTTTGCAGCTCTACTCAGAAGTAGTCCCATTTGCACGGGTTCATTCAATGAGGCTTCCCCCTCCCAAGTCCATGCTTTTCCACAGACAACGACGGGGCAGTTCTGCCTCACCTGCTGCCCCTGCCATGAAGACAGCCAGCTCCAGCCTCCTACCCAATGCAAAAGCAAAACATTATCCCTTTATTGCCTCCTGTCTGAAACTTCCCTGTTGCTTGCCTAGTCTAAATGATGGCTTCATAAGGTCTTTCATGCCATGAAAAGTAAGCAAGCACCCACAGACAGACCCTAGTGTGCATGTGTTGTGAATCAGTGTGGAGTCAAGTGGCCTCAGACTCGAGTCAATGTCAGAGTCATCAGTGGAAGTGACTTGAGTCTCCACGAGTCAGTGAAAAACACAGATTTTTGCTACTCAGACTTGAGTCACCTGACTCAAGTTCCCATCCCTGGGAGTTAGTTTTATTGAACTCAATGGGGCTTACTTTTGAGTAGACATACATAGGATTGTGCTATAGGTCAGGTTATTAAAATAGGGGACATTATGTCAAAAATTTAGGAACTACTTCAGAGTCCAATCAGGTAGCAAGATAATCCAGAATATGAACATGAGGGATAACAATTTTGGAAGGGAACTATGGATTTATAATTGGAAAAACTTTATTGCAAATATCACCTTATGAACAGTAGGCTGCAATCCTATGCACAGTTACCTGAACATAGGTTTAATCAAGCTCCAAAGTAAACCTGTTTAGGATTGGTTGTTGTAAAAGGGCAATTTCTGACATATGATGGAGTTGTTCTAGGATTAAAAAACTAGAAGGAAATCCTCAAGAAAGCACACAAGAAACACATTATAATTACTCTTAGACTTTGTAGTGATTTGGACTGGATTTCTGAAAGAGTTGGGATGTAGATCCCAGGAGGAAGCTCCTTATCATTTTCTAAAATCTTATCAACAATAAATTTGCTCCAGAAATACGTTGTGTCTTAAATTAAAAGTATGGCTTTCTATGGTTTGGGAAACTCTCAGCTTCTTAACATTTATAGTCATTTTATGCAAAATAGAATCCATGTTTAGATGACTCATCAGAATGGCATCAACTTGTCAGAATGGCAACAATGCGCAAACTTTTACCATAGATACAGAAGTACTGATGGGAAATTTGCAAATAGTGTGTTGAGAATTAATAGATTAAAAGGAAGATTTCACCTCCTTTTTATGGGTAGTTTTGGTTTACTCATGAGTAACATGCAACTCATTTTGTAATTGCAATTTTATGCTCCTGGCTTGGCTTCTTCTTCTTACATTATATATTCAGTGGCGTAGCTAGCGGGGTGTGGGGGTGCGGTCTGCCCCAGGTACCACCTTTGGGGGGGTGACACCACAAATGCCCCAACATTGCTAACATCACGGAGGTTCGGAATAAACCCATCATGCTATATTCCATTGGATGTGGAATTTCCAGCTGAATGCAATGCAAAAAACTGGATTGAAATATCTCCTTTCCATCAAAAATTATGGACAAAAAACCAGAAACAAAAAAATGTATGGAACCCTACGGAAAATGAAACTGAGCCATATCATGCATTTACTCATGAGTAGGTGAACTTACCATAGTTTGTTGGAAAGGGCAGGCTGAGAGGAATCCAATGACACCAGAATGGTTCCTATCCGATGAAAGCATTCCCCCAAAAATACTCAAGAAAGAAGTCCCTCCCTCCAGGCAGACGAATGTATTGAGCCCTATGGAAAGTGAAAGTAAGCCACACAGTCATGTTTACTCACGAGTAAGCAGATGTGCCTTGGCTTCTGGTCAAGTCAAGCAAAGAGGAATGCAAGGCTAGCTGCATGGTTCCAATCTGATGAAAGTGGAGCTCAACAAATGCTCCAGAAGGTGGCACCCCCCCCCCCCAGAATAAAACAGGCTTCAGGTGGCAAGGTCAGTTTTATTTGTTTTTAGACCTGTAAAGCCAGTGTCCTGATATCGATATGCTTGAAATTCAAGAATTTACACTGAACTGGGCACTGGGGAGGTCTGAAAAGCTCACTGATATTTTTTTTTTTTTTTGGGGGGGGGGAGGTGTTATTGCAGGCAGGCTACAGAGAAAATTTACTTGGGGGAACAGGGCTGGCTTCCCCTGATTTAATTATTTGTTTTTCTTTAATTTAATTATTTATTTTATTGTGCTTGATGTTGTCACTTCCAGCCGTGGCATCACTTCCAGTGGATCCTGAACAGATTGTCATTCTAAAAAGTGGGTCCCAGTGTTAAAAGTTTGAGAACCACTGCCTTAACTCAAAATAGGTCAATCAGACATTCTTGGGGGGGAGGGGGGTGACACCCTAGTGACCAAGATTCTGGAAATTATGGCTTTTAGGAATAATACCATAATGTTATATGCCATTTGATGCAGAATTTCATCCATTGCTTGAGGGGAAATATTCACTGCATTTATTTTCTGGCTTTTATTATTATTCATTTCAAATCCTGAGCTGCTTAGAGGAAGGGTGGTATAAAAATGTGATTGAATTAAATAATGTCATATGGGGTGAGAAAAATTTATGGGCTCCTGGTGTCAAATGACCTAGCTATGCCTTTACTTGGCAACCTTCAGTCTCGAAAGACTGGTATCGTGCTCTGAAAGGTGGTTCTGGCACAGCGTCTAGTGTGGCTGAAAAGGCCGATTCGGGAGTGACAATCCCTTCCACACCGGGAGCAAGTGCAGTCTGTCCCTGGTCTGTCTCCCTGGCTATGGGCCTTCCTTCTTTGCCTCTTTGCCTCAGACTGTTGGCCAAGTGTCTCTTCAAACTGGGAAAGGCCATGCTGCACAGCCTGCCTCCAAGTGGGCCGCTCAGAGGCCAGGGTTTCCCACTTGTTGAGGTCCATCCCTAAGGCCTTCAGATCCCTCTTGCAGATGTCCTTGTATCGCAGCTGTGGTCTACCTGTAGGGCGCTTTCCTTGCACGAGTTCTCCATAGAGGAGATCCTTTGGGATCCGGCCATCATCCGTTCTCACGACATGACCAAGCCAACGCAGGCGTCTCTGTTTCAGCAGTGAATACATGCTAGGGATTCCAGCACGTTCCAGGACTGTGTTGTTTGGAACTTTGTCCTGCCAGGTGATGCCGAGGATGCGTCGGAGGCAGCGCATGTGGAAAGCGCTCAGTTTCCTCTCCTGTTGTGAGCGAAGAGTCCATGACTCGCTGCAGTACAGAAGTGTACTCAGGACGCAAGCTCTGTAGACCTGGATCTTGGTATGTTCCGTCAGCTTCTTGTTGGACCAGACTCTCTTTGTGAGTCTGGAAAACGTGGTAGCTGCTTTACCGATGCGCTTGTTTAGCTCGGTATCGAGAGAATGAGTGTCGGAGATCGTTGAGCCAAGGTACACAAAGTCATGGACAACCTCCAGTTCATGCTCAGAGATTGTAATGCAGGGAGGTGAGTCCACATCCTGAACCATGACCTGTGTTTTCTTAAGGCTGATTGTCAGTCCAAAATCTTGGCAGGCCTTGCTAAAACGATCCATGAGCTGCTGGAGATCTTTGGCAGAGTAGGTAGTGACAGCTGCATCGTCGGCAAAGAGGAAATCACGCAGACATTTCAGCTGGACTTTGGATTTTGCTCTCAGTCTGGAGAGGTTGAAGAGCTTTCCGTCTGATCTGGTCCGGAGATAGATGCCTTCTGTTGCAGTTCCAAAGGCCTGCTTCAGCAGGATAGCGAAGAAAATCCCAAACAAGGTTGGTGCAAGAACACAGCCCTGCTTCACTCCGCTTCGGATGTCAAAAGGGTCTGATGTGGAGCCATCGAAGACAACAGTGCCCTTCCTGTCCTTGTGGAAAGATCTGATGATGCTGAGGAGCCTGGGTGGACATCCAATCTTGGGGAGAATCTTGAAGAGGCCGTCTCTGCTGACCAGGTCGAAAGCCTTTGTGAGATCTATGAAGGCTATAAAGAGTGGCTGTCGTTGTTCCCTGCATTTCTCCTGCAGTTGTCTAAGGGAGAATACCATATCAGTGGTGGACCTGTTGGCTCGGAATCCACACTGCGATTCTGGATAGACACTCTCTGCAAGTACCTGGAGCCTCTTTAGTACAACTCGGGCAAACAGCTTTCCTACAACGCTAAGGAGAGAGATGCCGCGGTAGTTGTTGCAGTCACCCCTGTCACCTTTGTTCTTGTACAGCGTGATGATGTTTGCATCCCTCATGTCTTGAGGTACTCCACCTTCTCTCCAGCAGAGACAGAGGATTTCATGCAGCTCAGTGACGATGATCTCTTTGCAGCATTTTAGGACTTCAGCAGGGATGCTGTCTTTTCCAGGTGCCTTGCCAAAGGCAAGGGAGTCCAGGGCCACGTGAAGTTCTTCTAGGGTTGGTTCACTGTCAAGCTCTTCCAGCACAGGCAGGCACTCAATGTTGTTCAGTGCTTCTTCGGTGACTACATTTTCTCTGGAATATAGCTCAGAGTAGTGCTGCACCCAGCGTTCCATCTGCTGCGCCCGATCCTGGATGACCTCGCCTGTGGCAGACTTCAGAGGGGCAATTTTCTTCTGTGTTGGACCTAGGGCCTGCTTGATACCATCATACATCCCCTTGATGTTGCCCGTGTCAGCTGCTATCTGTATCTCGGAACAGAGCTGGAGCCAGTAGTCATTAGCACATCTCCTGGCAGTCTGCTGGACTTTGCTGCGAGCAGTTCGGAGGACCTGCAGGTTGCGCTCACTGGGACAGGCCTTGTATGCTGCTTGAGCTCTCCTCTTTTCCTCAATGACTGGTGTCAACTCCTCAGAGTGGGCTTCAAACCAGTCTGCCGCCTTGTTGGTCTTCTTGCCGAATATGGACAAGGCGGTGTTGTAAACGGTATTCTTGAAATGTTCCCATCTGTTGGATGCGTTTGCGTCGGCCGGGCCTGGAAGAGATTCCTCAAGCACTTGTGCAAATTCCTCCACTTTTCTCTGATCCCGGGTCTTGCTGGTATCAATGCGAGGTCTTCCTTCCTTTTTCGTGTGATACAGTCGCTTTGTTTGCAGTTTCACTCTGCTGCACACCAGGGAGTGGTCAGTGTCGCAGGCAGCACCATGATAACTGCGTGTGATCTTGATGCTGGGAAGGCTGGAGCGTCTGGTGAGGATCAGGTCGAGCTGGTGCCAGTGCTTTGATCTTGGATGTCTCCAAGAGACTCTATGTTGGGGCTTTGTGTTGAAGAATGTGTTGCTGACACAGAGACCGTGATGACAGCAAAACTCTAGCAGGCGTTGGCCATTTTCGTTCATCCTCCCAGTGCCAAACTGACCTAAGCAAGTGGGCCATGAACTGTTATCAGCACCAACTCTAGCATTGAAATCGCCGAGGATGAACAATGGCTCTTTTACAGGGATTTTCTTGACAGTGGTGGCCAGGTCATCATAGAATTTGTCTTTGGCTTCTGCTGGAGACGACAGAGTCGGTGCATAAGCACTGATGAGAGTGATAGGTCCTGCTGATGACTGGAGCTGCAGGGACAAAATTCTTTCACTTCCCACAGTAGGTGGGATGATGGATTTCAGCAGGGTATTTCTGACCGCAAAGCCAACGCCATGTTCCCTGGTTTCGTTTGGTGGTTTTCCCTGCCAGAAAAATGAGAAATTTCTCTCCTTGACAGATCCGGAATCTGGCAGCCTAGTCTCTTGAAGGGCGACGATGTCCATCTGCAGTCTGCTCAGCTCCATGTCGATGACAGCTGTTTTGCGTGCGTCGTCTATTTCTTGCAGGTCATCAGAGAAGCCAGGTGTCATTGTCCTAACGTTCCAGGTGCCCAGCTTTAGGGCAGTAATTTTCTGTTTTCTGTTGCATGGTGCAGAGTTGTCGATCCGCTTGTCGGTTTTCACCCTAAACCCCACGCACCCCATGAGGTTAACGGACCGTGGCGAGGCAACACCTTACTGGCTGGGGACTGCCCAGCTTAAGGCGGGCGGTAGCTGCCCAACCTGTGTCTAGAGCAGTGATTTTCAACTTCGTCTCGTGGCACACTGACAAGGTACTAAAATTGTCAAGGCACACCGTCAGTCTTTTGACAATTGACAAGGCACACTATACTGCCAGCAGGGGGCTCACATCCCCCAATGGCCCTACAAATAAATGACCCTCCCCCAAACACCCACGGCACATCTGCAGACCATTCACAGTACACTAGTGCAGGGGTGTCCAAAGTTTTTGGCAGGAGGGCCACATCATCTCTCTGACACTGTGTCAGGGGCCAAATTAATTTACATTTCAAATTTGAATAAATTTACATAAATGAAAGATGAGCTTATATGAATGAATGAAGGTCTTGCAGTAGTTCAAGGCCTATAAAAGGCCTTGCACAAAGCAAGGCTGGCCTTTCCTTTCCTGCTGCTACTGCATCGCAGACGTGAAACAACAAGCAGTGGAGAGAGCCCTCATCCCACAAAGAGTTGCCCTCACGCTGAGAGCTGTTGCTTCGGGCCAGTGTGGGCTCCAACAAATCTCTGGAGGGCCAGAGGCTAATTGGAGGCTAGGGGCTCCCTGAGGGCCACATAGAGAGGCCTTGAGGGCCGCAAGTGGCCCCCAGGCCGGGATTTGGGCACCCCTGCACTAGTGTACCAAAGCACAGTGGTTGAAAATGGCTGGTCTAGAGAAATGAAAGACATATCAGCATGTCCCTCTCAAATGTTTATTTCTATAGGTTATGCAGGGGTGCCCAAACCCCAGCCTGGGGGCCACTTGCAGCCCTCAGGGGCTCCCAATCTGGCCCTGGGGCAGCCTCCAGTGTTCAATGAACCTCTGGCCCTCCAGAGACTTACTGGAGCCCATGCTGGCCCAAAGCAACTGCTCTCAGCGTGAGGATGACTGTTCGACCTCTCACCTGAGCTGTGGGACAAGGGCTCCCTCCACTACTTGCTGTTTCACGTCTGTGATGCAGCAGTGGCAGCAAAGGGAAGGCTGGCCTTGCTTTGGGCATGGCCTTTTACAGGCCTTGAGCTACTGCAAGACCTTCATTCATTCATATAAGTTCCATCTCTAATAAATTCATTTATGTAAATTTATTCAAATTTTAAATGTAAATTAATTCTTTTTCCCCCCAGTCCCCAACAGAGTGTCAGAGAGATGATGTGGCCCTCCTGCCAAAATGTTTGGACACCCCTAGGTTATACCATGAGTCAGAGCCGTAGCTAGAGAGGGGCCGGGGGGGCTTTGCCCCCCCCCCAGCATTGTTTCCAAACCTGTCCTCTATCTAATCTGGTGTCAGTTGGGGGTGATTTGAAGCCCTTTTTGCAACATTTTTTGTGCACAGGAAGGTGCTTCTGGCAGGGATTGTGGAGGAGAAGGAGAGTGCATGTGTGTAGAACAGGGTCCTGGGGGGGGCTCCTTGGAAGTTGTGACCTCTGGTCACCCTACCCCCATCCAGAGCACATGGAGAGCAGGGCTGATCAAGAGCAGCTACAAGAAGGTTGGGAGAGATTTCTCCTTGTACTGGCTGGTTGAAGGGAGGGTGCTATTTCTTCTACTGTGGAACATGCTAACTACTATAATGGTACTGCTGTGGGGGGAAAGGGAGAGATGTTTCTATTTGTGGAAATCATGGAGGCAGGTTCTTGCCTTTCAGATATACTTTTAAAATTAATGGCTGCTGCTTGGGGGCTGGGGAGACCCTTTTTCAGGTGGGAGAAAACATGGAAAGCATTTGAGCTAAAGAGAACCAAGAACTTGAGTGTGGGAAACGTTCTAAGCAGGGGTGGATCCAGGGGAGGCCATGGGTGCATACCCCCCAACTGTTCTGCCAGCAGGGAAGGGAGCCCGCCAGGATGGAGAGCAAAATCAGGTGTCAGGGGAACACCCACTGGGCGGGTGTCAAGGTGATTGGCTGGAATGGGAGCCCAGGTTTACCCACCCAGCAAACAGCCACAGAGGCTTTAAGCTCAATCAGGAGACCAGGTCTACCCAAATAGGTAGACCTGGGTTCCAAGTCCAGGCAGGAGCCCAGGTCTACCCACCCGGCAAATAGCCACAGAGGCCTGAGGGGGGACATGATTGAGACATATAAAATTATGCAAGGGATGGCTAGAGAGATGTTCTTTTCCCTCTCGCATAACACCAGAACCAGGTGACAGCCACTAAAATTGAGTGTTGGGAGAGTTAGGATGGACAAAAGAAAATATTTCTTGACCCAGCATGTAAATAGTCTGTGGGACTCTTTGCCACAGGAAGTGGTGATGGCAACTTGCTTAGATGTCTTTAAGCGGGGATTGGGCAAGTTTCTGGAGGAAAGTCCATCACAGGTTACAAGTCATGATAGGTAGGTATGTGCAAGCTTCTGATTTTAGGCTACCTCAATGCCAGATGCAGGAGAAGACACCAGGATGCAGGTTGTGGCTTGCTTTGTGCTCCCTGAAGCATTTGGTTGGCCACTGTGAGATACAGGAAGCTGGACTGGATGGACCTTTGGCCTGATTCAGCAGGGCTCTTCTTATATAGGCTATAAAGCTCAATCAGGAGCCCAGGTCTACCCAGGCAGGTAGACCTGGGCTCCAAGTCCAGGTGGGAGCCGAGACCCAGGTCTGCCTGCCCAGCAAATGTCCACAGAAGCGATAAGCCCAGATTGGTTACCAGCTACCTGCCTGGTTGACCTGGGCTCTGACGGTAGTGCTCATGGCCCCCTCCCAAATACAGACACTGGATCCACCCCTGGTTCTAAGCAGATTCAACTCAGAAAGCTGGGATAATTCAGCTCAACTAGGTAGATTCAGTAAATTCAAATCTTCTGTACTTTGCTTTTTAAAAGTAATGAATATTGTAAAAAAAACTAGTGTTCCAATGGTGTTACTGTATTTGACTAGCATATCTTCCCTCTTGCTTTTATGTAAATAAAATTTTATTTTAATATGTATCAATGCATCAGCAATGTTATATGGGTGTTAGATAGGCACTATATAGGTGCTATAGGTGTTGCATAGGTGTTAAATAGGCGCTATACAGGTGTCAGATAGGTGCTAAATAGGTGCTATACAGGCATTATGTAGGTGCTAGATAGGCGCTGTATAGGTGCTAGATTAGGCGTTATATAGGTGTTGCATAGGCACTAGATTGGCACTTTCAAAACAAGTAAATACTACCTGCATCACAGTGGTATGTTTTACTTTTGTTTTAAAGTGATATGTTTTACTTTTACAACAGCATCCAGTAAAGAGAAGGAAACTGAGAGAAGTTGATGGAAATGAAGGGAGGGTTGCAGGCCTGTGTATTGCACTGGTGTGTAAATGAAAGGATATGTTGCATGTTATTTCTATGTAGGCAATACATTTTACATGGCCTGCAGAGATGCATTTATTCTCTTCCAATTATTGTTACATTGCTTTACAGCTAATGAATGCATCTTTAAAAAAACAACAAAAAACCCCACATTATTTTCTCTTGATGAAATTTGGGGGAGTTGCGGGTATTTGATGTTTCTCCATACTTATCCTTTCATTTTGCCCACCAGTTTAGATACCTGACATCATTGCCCCCCTTGAAAAAATAGTCTCCTCCGCACCTCTAGAATCCTGGCTACAGGCCTGCCATGAGTATTCCAATACTGAATGGGATGTTCTCACCTATTCCTTTTTATATTTGCATGAGATCAGCACACTCATCTGTTTCAACTCCTACCAAAGCCTTCCTCACCCACTCCACGACTGAAATTGGCCATTTATTGCCAAATGCTAGAAATCTAGTTTTTGCAATAAAAGCTTTTTAATTACTGCAGTAACTCCTGTTACCATGGTAAATATAAGCGTGTCATCCTACTCATATGTACTGAGCCCTTTTGAATTCCAGGTGTATAGGATTGCAACCTAGAGGGACGAGACGAGTCCCACATAAGCTTAAGCTCCTTTTTGCATGATACCACCAACACAATTGATGCCATAAATTGTGGCTGCTAAATAATAGTGTATATAGTATCATTTAAATTCAAGTATACAAGGCATTGTTTCTCTAATTTGTTGCACCCCCCCCCCATCATCCCACAACCTTTTCTTACAGAGAACAGGTCATATTGTCCCTGTATTGTAGGAAGAGGAAAGTAGCTGGCTGTTAGTAGTTCAACAGTTTTTACATAGTGATTATAAGTGAGTTGGAAGAAGGAGTTATGACACCATTCCTAATTGAGTCTTCCAGTACTTAGCTTGCTCTCATTCCCACTTCAACATATCCATGGGAGTTTTATCAACAAGTTAAAACTCCCATCAACAACAAATTTAGTTTCTACCATTAAAGTATGATATTCAACACTTGATATTGCAGGCACTGGCGAGTGCAGTTTCAGAAATCTCTGAATATTTGCTCAGTTGTATTTTACAATATTACATGCAAAAGCATTCCAGCAAACAGTTGTACATGTTTTGTAACGGGAGAATGTGTAACTGAGCCTTGTGTCATGCAAATGTGATGGACTGAAATCCACAAAGCATTCCTTTTCCAGCAAAATGCTAAGATAAATTTAACAGAGTAAAACAATTCTGTACAAAATCAGCAACAGTTTTTTTTTTTAAATGATTCAAACACTTTATTGCATTTCCATCTTGCTTTTCCTCCAATAAGCAGGGTGGCATACATACAGACAGTCTTCCCCTCACAACACCCTTGTGAGGTACAGCAGGCCAAAAGACACTGTGACAGGCCCAAGGTCACCCAGCAATTTCCATGGCAGAATAATATTTGAAGCTTGATGGATCCCCATCCAATAATCCAGCCATGGCATCCCTGTGCTGTTGGCAACCTTCAGTCTCGAAAGACTATGGTATCGCGCTCCGAATGGTGGTTCTGGAACAGTGTCTAGTGTGGCTGAAAAGGCCAATTCGGGAGTGACAATCCCTTCCACTGACTCTCATATAAGTTACTTTAAAAATATGTTAAAAAATTTAAACTGTAACAAAATAATTTAAATGCTGTATATTTTATAATCTGCTCAGGGATTATCTTGTGGAAAGGAACCAATGGAGGCTCGGGCTACACATGTCAGGATCTCCAATAGCTAGATGGGCATATGTGGCTAGAGATCTGTTGATTAGTGCTCACTGCTAAAAAAATGGCAGCAATTGCAGAGGTCTCCTTTACTGACCCCATTCCAAAATACCCTAGAGAGGTCTGTTTGTACTAATGGTCCATAAAGGTGCACTACAGTGCCCACCCAATATGCCCCACATTCTCACTACTCTACAATTTGATGCAGTGTCAGCAGTATGTTTAAATATTAAACAGTAGCCAACATGGTTTGCATCTCAACATGTAGACTCCAGTAAGGCCATGAGTGTGATATTTTGCACCCCCAGGACTTGCAAAAGCCCCAAAGTTCTCTGTAGCCACTGATACTAAATGTTGCTCCATACAGTTAACCCCACAGCAGTGATATAAATATTAAATAGGTAATAAATACCCTACACAACCATTCTTTTAGAATTAAGATCCAACACATTATTGAAGCATAAATAGAAAAAAATAAATAATCTTAAGTCTTTTGTTCTAAAAAGGAACCAACCACAGGGGTATTTTAGTAGGAAGTTGGCAGGGAAGAATAGGTGAAAGTTTTCCCCCATGCTAGTGTCAGGTTTCCACCACAATTCCCAGAAGTTTCACCCCAAATTTCATCATTTTGCAAAGCTCAAGATGACCTTTCAAAATGGTTGAGATGAACCACTTTTAAACACTTGACATCTTGATAGCTGCTGTGTCAATAGTTGGCCAATGGCTTTTTTTGGCCTAAGGTTCTAAAGTCAACATTCCATTGTAAGCACTGGTTGCACGCAGCAGCCTCTGAAGAGGTCAGAGTTTAAGACATCCCAAGGGTAGGAAGCTTTGTTCTGTGCTTTAAGAGTGGTTGGTGAATTTGGCGTGCTTGATTGTGGCACCTCAGGCCACAAATTGGAGTAAGATTTTGAGTACCGACTTTTTGCTATAAAAATAAGTTATAAAAAACATTGGTTCAGTAACAAGGGTCATCACGTTTTTCTCCCCCCCCCCAAGATAGAAAGTGGCATTGGAAGTCCCATTTCTATAGGTCAAGAGAACAGTCCAGTCAGAAAAAAAACAACCCATTCCCTTCAATTTAAAGGGAATACAGATTTAGATCCTTTGCAGAGTCTTCCATGCTCTCTCTTATTTCATCTATGCGCCACAGTGCCTCAGTGCCCGAATAGTCATTTCCAGGAATCCCTTGAAATAGTTTAGGATGATATAGCTTCCAATCTGTTTTTGACTTTCCAAGTTGGGAAGGACCTTGGTTTCTGCCTGGGGGTAGGAGACAGTGGGTAACCCACTTTCTTCCATCTGCAGAGGGGAGAGGAAAGAGGACACAAATTAGCAACCAGAGGCCAAGAGGTTTGAATGCCACAGTCAAAACACACTTGGGAGAAGCCAGCTTGATTTTCAGCCTTCAGGAAAGATCTAACCAGTCACCTGCCACCTCTTTTCACCACACATTTGGCCTAGAAGTCTGAATCCTTTTTTTGCTCCCCAAACAATATTTTGACTTTGTTTTATTCCAATATTCTGTACTGTATTGTTCTTAGTTAATCAATTACCTTGGAAGGACAGGGTACAAATATTTTCATTTTTTTTAAGTCTAGATCTTGGTGCAAGTAGTATAGGAGGGTGAACCAAGTTTATAGGTTCCATCTATGGGTCATAGTCTCCTCCTCCCTTGCAGTGGATTGTGCAATGCCTTGAGTGGTGGGCATGATGAAGCTCCATTGCCCCACCCCTTCTGGGTTTTTTTGGCTCTAACTTTTGATAGAGTAGAGATTTCAATGTGGTTTGTTCCATTACAGGCTGCTTGAAAATACACATCGAATGATATATAAATGTCATTTGAAAACACCACGATTTAAAAAGTTTTGGCCAGTAGAGGTGTCACCCACCCTGTGCACATCACCCACTGTGGCCTGCACCCCCCCCCAGCAACACCACTGCTTCCCAGCCCCAGCTTAATTTGAGCAAGTAGTAGATGATCTGCTCTTCTTACTTGTTGTTGAATGTTGGCAGACAGGTTGGAGACATCCAGCTGAAGAGAAGTCACTTGGTTAGCATAAGAGGGAAGGACTTCGGCAACCCGGATGAGATAGCTCTTGTAGGTTTGGAGCCCTGTCCAAATCTGGTTGAAACAGTCTTCCTGCAAGAACAAGATGGGGGCAAAGGAAGGGGTTAAAGCTTTGAGCTAGATCCAAAGAAGGTTGAGAGATTACATCACCCAGACTGTCAGCCAAACATTGCAGGTCTACTGTTGTACATCCAGGGGTCATATAGACACACTTGTATAAGTTGCTTAAAGCCACATTCCCCCCACCTCTTGCAATAAGACCAAGGGGGAAAATGCAAATTCAGCTGCCTGTTGTTTCCTGGACCAAACTGATGAGCTTGAACATATCTAATCTACTTCACCCAATGCTTTTCCACTTTACCTTGCTTACCTCTCAAAAGTGCCAAGTCAGGACTGCAAAGTTAGTGCAGTCTTTTCCTGCCATTCTGTGACCAGGACTCTCTAACTTCCCCCACCACTCAGAGGAGTATTTCCGGCAACCAGCCTGGGTGCTCAGGAAGATGTTGTAGCTAGCACAGTGTGGCAAGGGAGAAGCACAACAAGAGCTGTGGCTATTCCCTCCCCCCATGCAAGTTTTACTGTAGGAGAGTCATTGATCAAAAAGCAAGTGCTGAGCATTTGAGTCAAACAGGAATACTCTATATGTGCAGAAGAGAATATCTCTACCTCACATGGGAACAGCCTCGTTTCTATAGGTTTTTATGTAGCTTCTTGAACTCAAAGACCCTTGCTTAATGGTTGACAATGGCCAGTTGATGTTCTTTGAACTTGGAATGCAGGTCATATCCTGATGGCAGTGGAAACTAGGGTGGAAGAGCTGAGAGTTCCTCCAGGTGGCTGGATATGGCAAGAAATAGTGGTGGTGGTGGTGGGGGAAGTCTGCTGTTGCCTTGGGGAATGCAGGTGCTGGCTTAAACTGGTGCTACACCACTCACTACTGGCCCAAGACCTCTTATGTGTGAGGCAGCATGCCAAATGCTTCCCCCACCAACCTGATGACATGCCAGCCTCTGCTCCTTCTACTCTCTAGTGTTCAAGCTCAGCATTCTCATCCCTCTTGAAATTTCCTCTTCCTCTCTGTCCCTCATCCCTTTCCAGTTCAGAGAGTGGAAGGAGGAGCCGCCGCAGTGGAGACAGACAGATGGGCTCCCCCCCCCCCCCGATCTGCTGTCTGAGGCAACTGCTTCAGTTTGGCCTGCCCAGGCTCCACTCCTGCTCTTTTCTGCCTGCTCTGGAACTTCCGGGGAGGCGGGCGGGGTAGGGGAAAAAAATACAACTTTAGGGTCTGAAATGGATGGTGGTTACTTACCACATTGCAGAGGCTGCTGTGGCAATTGAGAGTTACTTGTTGGATGGCTAGGATCTCCCGCAACAGTTGCAGCTCACTATCATTGCCCAACTTAAATTCTTCACGCTAAGGGCCAGCACAGAGTGGAGCAGGGAGAGAGAGAGAGAGAGAGAGAGAGAGAGAGAGGTTGTTGAGACAGTACCATAATAGAGGTATGATGCTCAGACATCATTTTCTTCCTACCACTGGAGTATGGAAGAACCCTTCCTTCCCATCCCAATTAGCATACAAGATACTGGATGGGCACTTTATACAATTCAGAGTTAAGGCACTGGTGATATGTTTCTAGTGAGTAAGGTAGGATTACAGCCCAAGTCTTACTGAACACAATCAGCTTATTTCCAAGTAGAACCACCAACACCTTTAGTTATACTACATGATGCTACCTACTTCTACCCCTGTGTGGCTACTTACTGGTCAAGCAGAAGACATGTTTGCATTTTCTGTTAACAGAACTCACCTGTGAATCGAATCCCTTTTGTATTACTGCCCTATAGAACTGCAACAGAATCCAAGTTAAGTGACAGATCTGCTATGAAGAGCCCCTTGGGGCACACCAGTAAAGGACTGCATTAAAGGGATCTTGGGGGAAATGTTTATGCTACAGGTCTATCGCCAAGCAGAAGACATGCCGAATAGCTGCAGAATTATGTAGATTTCTTTAGTTTGCACAGCAACTATAGGTTGCAAAATCTAGTTTGCCTTGGCACAGGATTTGGCTGGCCAAGACAGAGAAGAATGTCTCAGGTTCACACATCCTCATTTAAAGGCTGTCCAGGGGAAAGTTTGCACCTTGTTTAAAAGGTATAAACAAGTAGCCAAGTATTGGTATACGTTAGTGTTTTTTCTTCTAAGGAAGTTTGGAATAAGACCAATGCAGAAAATGTACTTTATTTTTGTTTGTCAAATCTGCTCGAACTTGCTCTCAAGAGGAGAGCCAAGGACAATAGCACACCTTTTGCCAATTTCGTTCTGCAAACGTTTATTCTCTCCTATTGTCACTTGGTGACCTTTCCAGGTTGGCACCAGTTTGCAAATCCTGGGAAAGGTGAGACCACCACATTGGTGAAGATTAGAGAGGAGGGCCCTACACTGGGACAGAGTTCACAGTGCTAAGAATAGGAGAAAGGGAAAGCTCTGCTCCGTATGGGGTTAAGTGTCCTTGAAGGGCGAGTTGTGATTTACAGGAAATGCTTGAAAAACTAGTCCCATATCAGAATGGCTTGCCAACTATTTTGTTTATCCCAAAACTGGAGTCCAATAAGGGAAGAAAATAGTTTTATCATCTCAAGTTTGCCAAGGCTTGTGGCGTAGAGTGCACACTGCTCCTACAGTCCTGGCCAGCACACAACTTTCTCAGCCAGTGTGCGATTTAAGAGGTCAGATTTTTGCAGAATATTTTGCAAAGTAAAACGTAGGCAGGTAGCATGTCCAGATTGGGCTCCAAGCTTATGCAAGCCAAAACTGGCCAGTATATTGGGCTGGCCAGTTTGTCTTTCTGGGATCTGCAGTGCCTCTTTGGAGGAGGCAGACTTTAAAGGTGGAGAAATGTGGTAGGCATGCAACTCACCATACGGTCCTTCATTGCAACAACATCGCTGTTTATCTTGAGGGCAAACTCCTCGTTTTTCCGGAGGAATTGCTGGAATCCAGGGTCTCCAGAAAACTCCATCAGGGGGGCAGCTGAGCATATAACCCACCACAATGCAGAGCTGATCAGGGAAAGAATACCACCTGGGAAGGGAGAGGAAGATAAAATAGAAGGGCATTAATGGGAGGGGGATTTGTTTATTTTAACACCTGCTCTATCCACAGATATCAGGCCCTGCCTTACTGAAGTTTTGTTGGAACCAAACTGGAATATCCAGCAGGAACCAATTCACGTGGAGTGCGGTGCACTGAAAGTTCTCATGCACACATTCATGGAGGACAGTTCTATCAATGGCTATCACAACAGCTTCTAGTTCAAGCATTGCAGGGGGAGCAACAGAAGAGGGGTGTGTCTTGCTCTCTTGCTTATGGGCGTCCCAGAGGTGGCTGGTAGGAAACAGGATGCTGGACTACATAAACCTTTGGTCTGATCCTGCACAGTTTTTCTTGGGGGTCTGACAAGCTTACTTGACATTAAACCAGAGCCTTTGCATTATTTGTTTCAATGGCCTTGAGCACAATTATTTCCTACTGCCATTGTCTCTCCTTCTGCCAGACCAGATCTCCCAGACTCCTTCCCAAGATGGCACCTCAAACTCACCAAAGGTCAGCTCATCTCAGCTGGTGAGAAGAGACACCACTGAGGAAAGCGCCAGGTGGACAACACTAGCAGTACAATCCTGTACTTGTTTCTTCAGAAATAAGATCAACGGGACAGAGAGGCACTTAAAGTGGTGACTTTCATAGTAAATGCAAAGGGAAGAACTGGTCCCCTTTATCCTACCATAGCTGTTGGGGTGTTTGCTGGGGTCTCCCTCCTCTAGTGATTGTAAGCCCTTTGGGGACAGGGAACTATTTCCCCCTTCCTTTTGTTCTGCTATGTAAACAGCTTTGTGAACTTTTTTGTTTCAAAATGGGCTGGTGATAATAGGTTGCTTATAGCCCTCTCTGCTGCTTACCTAGTATTTAATGTTCCTATTAGGCAAACATAGGAGGATGAAGAGGTTCAGTGCCTCAGGGGAGTCTTCTTACAGCTCACTGAACCCATACCCACTTCCTGATTTGTAGTTCCTTTGTGCCTAGGCACAGATCTCCACACTGTCACACCTGTGTTGGGGGAGGGGGGGAAGGAAGAACAACCCTCCCAATTGTATGTTTTATCCCAGATTTCAACCTCAGATGGAGCAAGTGCATCAAAGGTTTTCAAGACCCCCCCCCCCACACACAAGAATTTATAGCCTCTTTGCTCACTGTTATGGAGGTCTTGGTTAACCAACTCCCAACTTACAGAGAAAGAAGATGCAGGAAAACAAAAATCTCTGATTAAAATAAATCTTTACGCACCATTAAAAAAAAAAATCACACAGTGATTGTGCAATGGTTAGAACTGCATTGAGAGACAAGTCAGAATCTCATGATCAGTAGAAGTGGGGAGGGGGATTAAGGGGGAAGTGAACAAGGGGGAGGGGGCACCTTCCTACCCTCCACTTAAACTCTCTCAGCCTGCTGCTATTGTTCTTGATTCAAGGTGGGGAAAGCACACACACACACACAACTGCGTGTTACAGCCTAACTGGGTGGCCTTAGGAAGAGGCTAAAGCTACAATCCCATCCACACTTCCCTGGGAGCAAGTCCCCTCGACTATCATGGGACTTACGTCTTGAGTAGAAATGCACAGGATTGGGCTCTAAGCCTGCAAGCTCATACCCAATTACCTGGGAGTAATTCCCATTGACATGAGTGGAACTGATTTCCGAGTAGACATACCTTGGATTGCACAGTTACACACCCCACTTTGCCTCCCTGGTCCAAAGGGAGAAGCACTTCAGGCACCGAGAACGAACGAGACACACCTCCGAACTTGGCGTCGTCGTGTGGCAGGAGGTTCCAAAGTTTAATTTTTACTCTAGGTCGCTTTTTGCCTTAGTCGTTCTAAGCAAGAACCTACCTTACCGGGCTGCTGCCAAGAAAAGGCAGACAACAAACAAAAAGCGATGAAGCATCTTTCTCTCTCTGGGTGCCCGGAATAAAGAAGGTTTGCCAAGCCTGGACTTACTCCCTCACAACCCAATCCTATGCATGTCTACTCATAAGCAAGTCCCATTAGAATCAATAGGACTTACTCCCAGGAAAGTGTGGATTGGGCTGTTAGTTAGCAGGGACTAGCGCCTTGCATCTAACCATTGCACACTGGGCGAACGAGCAACTTTTAAAGAGCCTTTTCCTTAACATCAGCTGCAAGAGATCTAAATCTAAACCTGCTTAACGAGGAACAGCTGCCCCATCTTGGCCATTATTAAGTTCAGTTTTTTTATTGGTGGGGGGAGGCAGACCCAAATCTCCCTGTTTAACCCCCACAGCTCAAGTAAAGGGGAGGGGGAAAGGGAAATCTTTCCCTTTCAGGAGGGGGAAGGAAATCTTTCCACTGCCAGACGTTATATTTTAACTATTAAGAATAATTAATATGAATATTCTTGTTAACTATTCAAGAAATCCACTCGCAAGTTTTCCACAAATAGGTAGAGCCTCCACAGCCAAGTCAAGTCTACCTGAAACTTACCAGCGCTCCGTCAAGCCCAGGTGGCAGCTGCGGCAGCGATCGCGGCTAGAGAGGAAACTGACCAGAGTTCTATTGTACTTACTGCGTGCTGATCTCATTCTCTTGCAAGCCTTTTAGGTCTCTGGAGCTCCTCCCCCTGAAGGGTTTCACCCCCTCTGGATGCTTGTACGGTGCACAGGAGAGAGACGTCTCTGCTGCAGTCCAGCTGCTACTGTGACAGGTTTCCTCAGCCATTAGGGGTAGTTATAGGGCAGCTTCTGGAATTTCCCTGATGTAATTAGAGGCTTGACAATTATTGCTGATTGAGAAGGGGGGAGGCAGGAGGAAATCAGTTTTTCTGGAGAGGTTGGTATCCTGCCCCCATCTCTTTTGAACTGCTTTCTTTGCATTTCACTCACACGAAGGCAATTTCTGAAGAAAAACTCAAGTGATGGGGGCACCGCACCAAACCCAACATGGATTAGCTTATTGGGCCACCAGGTTCAGTATGTGACAACTGTCTTTCCAACGCTGGACTTCAGGATTTTCATTCTGAGTGTAACTGGGGAGTCAAACCAATAACATTTTAATGTTAAACCATTTAACAGTAACAAGTACTAGTTCATCAATGCATTTAAGAAAAAACTTTTCCACTGAGTTCTGGCTCAGATGTGAACTTTCAAAATATGGTTCAGGCACCAGTTCAGTCACTTTGAAGCCATTGAGATAAATTTCTGACCAAATACATCACTTTTTTTCACTTGCTGTATATAAAATGGATGCAATGGCTGCTAATGACAAGAGAAAAATATTTTTAGAAACAGCTTTTTTAAAAAAAAGTTAAAAAGTTTTTACAAACAAAATACATACAAAGAGATCAAAAACCCGGCAAATATAACATTAAAGGTGTTGTTGCAAGCAAAGTGTAGGGTGATTTTTGAACCTCTCACCACATTTTGTGTTTAGGGTTCAGGTTGAAAACCAAGACCCAGAGATTTGAGGTTAGGGCTCAGTTCTGATTTACTGGAAAAATTTATTTGGGTCGGTTTTGGGATTTGGACTCTGGTTTGGTATGACTTCCTAATATGCTGTGATTGGCTGCATTGATTGATAGTATTTTTAAAAAATACACTGTAATATGTCTCCTGAGACTCATGAGAAGGGCAGGATGTACAATGTTATAGAAAATTTCATCATGTGCACTTTTAACAAATAATAAAATTTTGACTAGTGGCTCAGTTAGCTAGTCGTACTTCGTCCGCTTCAAGGTAGCCCCATTTGTTCAATGGAACTTACTTCAGGTATGGTGCTTCTATTGACAGTTGGGATTTCCTGCATTGGTTAAAAAGTATATTTGTTTTCCAGATGGAAAGTTTAACACTTTCTGTCTTGCATGAGCAACAGTCACCTATATAGACAAACTGTGTGACCATCAAAAGCATTTTCAGTGTACTGTGTTCAGTTGCCCTAACTTTACAAGGTTTTTACAAAGATGAGTGAATGAACTCAGGCTGCATTGCTTTGGGCTTCTCATGCCCTCGATCATCTCATCTGTAAAATGGGATAGTTTTACAGAGTTTGTGACTGCCCTTCTCGCAGGTCAGTCTCATATAATCCCCCTGTGAAAATAGATTATGCTGTAAGATAGTGATGCTGGAGAAGATTTATACTGCTTTGCTGGATGAAATCAAATACCTGTGTATAGTAGTCCGGCTCTCTGCCTCCAACAGTTGTTGGCATCCTTCAGTCTCGGAAGACTATGGTATCACGCTCTGAATGGTGGTTCTGGAACAGAGTGTCCTCTCCAGTGCGCAAAGCGTGGGTAAAGTAGATGTGGAGGATAGACTGTTTCCCATGCAGCAAATCCCCCCTCTCCACGTCGCTGAAATGGTCCAATGGAAAGGCAGAGGCCAATACGGTTGGTTCCAGCAGCGTCGCAGGAGTTGCCAGAATGTGACTGTGTTCAGCCATGAACTGCCTCAGGGACTCTGGCTCCGGATTTTGCCTCGAGGTTGACTCCTGAAGCCTTTTCCATAACTGGATGTAGCCACAAGGCAGTCAGAGTTTTCCATCTCTCAGATGAGCTGCCTTCCCAGGCTATCGAGTCCCATCTACCTGGTGGCTGTTTAGTCGCCTCTTAGGACAAGTACAACCAAACTGAGGGTCTATTCTTATCCCCAGCCCCCAGGGTTAAGCCTCCAACAGTAGTCAGCCAGATACCCCAGGAGACTTACAAACAGGACACAAAGGTGATGGTCATCCTCTGATTTTTGCTTTCAGTGGTTGATAATCAAAGGTATCTTTCCTCTAAGAATTTTAGGACCATCACTGAGACTGGGACTGCCTTAAGTTCCCAGCAGTTGAGGTAGTACACTAAATGCACTAGGGTGTAACTCAGGGCACAATCCTAACCAGGTCTACTCAGAAGTAAGTTCTATTTTGTTCAATGGGGCTTACTCTCAGGAAAGCGTGGATAGGATTGCAGCCTCAGTGTGTCAATGGTGGCTGGGGGAAAAAGAATAGACAACTGGCAATGTCTGATAGCCTCAAGTGCTGGACGGTCTTGAGGTTTTGCCATTCGGGAAACTGAAAAGAGGACATGATGGTTATGGGCATCCCTTGATATTGTGTCAACTGCAGCAGATCTTTGTCTACCCACTTCCTGAATTGCTGGAATCGAGCCACCACTCTCCTCTCCTCCACACTTCCTGTTCCTGTCTTCCTTTATGAATCCGGCACAAGTGGTGGTAAATATGGTCAGAGGACAGTATCTACCAATCTGCTGCTTGGAACAGCTTCAAGGGTGTGCTAGCCCTGCCCGTGGCTGATCAGGGCCATCATGTGTTGAAACTTCACACTGTCTACTGTTGTCAAGAGGAATTGAAAAAGAAAATGTGGATGACCCTTTAGGAATGGCACCAGCTCCAAAGTCCAATTTACAGCAATTGTAATTTTATGGTTTTCAATCTGTTAGTAAGAAATCTAGAGGTTAACATTTTTAAAAGTACATATTATCTTATTACATTTATTTAATAAGTAATAATAAGAAGAAATGTAATATTACATTTATTTAAACGAAGAAGAAGAAGAACGTATTTTTGCACGCCCCTGAAGCAGTAGGTTTATAGAGTGGGAATACTCTTGGATGTTTAGACAGTGGTGGTGGCCAGAATCGCTTTTCATCAGCTCCATTGTAAACACGAACTGCACCCTTTCCTGGACAAAGCAGGCAGGGCTGCAGTAATGCGTGCCTTTGTCAGCCAGGTTAGATGATAGTCATAACCTTTACAAGGGGCTGTCTTTCAAGACTGAACAAACTTCAGTTGTTGCAGAGAGTAGCCGCCCCAGTATCGCTTAGCAGTGTTGGACCACATTACTGTATATTACATAGATCTTATATTAGCGTCACTGGGTTTCAGTTTTCTTCCAGGGTTTATTCAAAGGGTTGGATTTAACCTTTAAAGTTGTACATGGTCTGGGGCCAGCATATCTCACGGATCGCCGCCCCCATGAGCCTACCTGTGATTCCTGCTCAATGCTAGAAGCCCTCTTTGGGGTCTTTGTGACATTGGAGGGAAGAGAGCATACCTGGCCCAGTTGCTGCCTGCTTTGGCTCATGACAATCCTGGTTCAATGGGCTTCTGTAGATCTGTGATTTAGCCAAGAATCATGCGTATTATTGCTGCCGCCGCCACTCGACTGCTTTTAGTCTTATGTTTTTATGCTGCTGTCTAGTTACAGCTGTGCACCCAGTGCCATCACTAGGGTTCACGTCACCAGGTGCGGGATGCATCACCCTCCATGCAGTGGGCAGGGCAACACCCCAGGTGGTGGGCGTGGTGATGTACCATCACTCCGCCCCCACTGGTTTTTTGGCTGTTCCTTTTGATAGAACAAAGATAGTACACATTCTGCATGAAATTATGTATTGATTGACATATAACATGCTGGCATTATTCCTCCAAACTGTGATTTTAGTGATTTTGCTCACTAGTGGTGTCACCCCCCCCCCCCGTGTCATCTTACTAACACCGTATTGCAGCAGTTCTCAAACTTTTAGCACTGGGGGGGGGTGTGACATGCTAAACTTGCGGTGGTTAGGAGTAATACCGTCATTAGACTTTTTAGAATGACAATTCTTAAAATGACACTTTTTAGAATGACTTTTTAGAATGACAATCTGTCCAAGACCCACCAGAATTGATGGCATGGTGGAAATGACATCATCAGGCAAATTAAAACAAATAAGTAAATAATTAAAGTAAAACAAATAATTAAATAAGCAGAAGCCAGCCCTGGTCCACCAAGTGAATTTCCTCTGTAGCCTGCCTGCAATAACACCCCCCCTCCAAAATCAGTAAGGGTTTTAGCCCTACCTAGTGCCTAGTTCAATTTAAGAACTTCTGTTTAAACCAGATCACTGTCAGGATCCACCTGGCTTTGCAAGTCTCAAAAAACATCAGCTGAAGCCTCTGTTTTGATCCTTTTTAGTGGGGGGGGAGATATTCTTACTTGTGAATAGACGCAACTGTGAGGCTTAGTTTTGCTTTCCATAGGGCTCTATACATTTGTCTGCTTGGGGGGAGGGACTTCCTTCTCAGGTGTTTTTGGGGGCTGCATTCATTGGATCAGGACCATTCTGGTGTTGTTGGATTCCCCTCAGCCTGCCCTTTCCGACGGACTAAGGCATGTTCACCTATTCGCGAGTAAACGCGCAATACAGCTCAGTTTCACTTTCCATAGGGCTCCATGCATTTTTCCCTCCGGTTTATTGGCCATAACTTTTGATAGAAAGGAGATATTTCACTCTGGTTTCTTGCATTGCATTCTGCTGGAAATTCCGCATCCAACGGTATATAATATGATGGTATTACTCCTAACCACCGCAGTTTTAGCATGTCACCCCCCCAGTGCATATCACCGCCCAGTGCGCGTCACCTGGTGCGGCCAGCACCCCCTAGCGACGCCACTGTGCGCACTGCTTAACAACCATTTGCTTAATGACAGACAGCATATATGACAGTGGTCAAAACACAATAAAGATACTCTTAGTGAGGCAATTGAATCTCCCATAGCCTGCAGGAGAATGTCTGTTTACACAACAGAGAGGCTCTTAATGCAAAGAAGAGACCATCTATCTCCTGTGCAGAGAAGAGACCTGTGCAGCCAGCTAGTGCCTGGCAGGGAGTGTCTGTTTACACAACAAAGGCAACAGATTGGACTGAATGTTCACTTAATGACCTAACTGCATAACAACGGGGATAGGAGAACTATCCCTGTTGTTAAGTGGCACGCACCTGTATTTATATTGCATTAATATGGTTGCCTTATGAATGTTTTCTCTTGATTGCACTTTACTCTTGATTGCACTTGATATGACTTTAGCTGTTATTGTCCACTGCTTTGAATACACTGTAGAAAAGGTGGAATTTAGAGCAAGAGTCGTATCCAAGGAAGTGAACTCTGCGTCCCACTAAAATGGATGGAGGCAAATCACAGCAGTCTTGGCTATTTGGGCAGCCCAATCCTATTGGGCTGCTCCATTGGCGGAACTAGAATTCTGAAAAGTAGCCAGAGCTGGAGCAGACAAGCCAGTAGGGGAGGTAGGGTGGGGGAAGGGAGAAACAAGGGCAAGAAGGGGCAAAACTGGGCAGGGAGGGGAAGGAATGGAAGGCAAGGAGGCTGCGGGAGGGAGTGGATCTGGTGGCAATTGCGTACTCCAGATCCTATCCCTTCTGGAAGCAGCCTCCTCGTCCCCTTTCTCTCCTTGGTCTTGCACCAGCAAAAGGGGAAATTCAAATCCCCTTTCCCCTTCAAAGCCTCCTGCTCTGTGCATCTTGCATCCCTGCAAGTGGATACAGCATGCATCTTTTCAGTGAGGCTGCACCAGCGATGGGGGGGGAGGAGGGATAGCTTTGGGCTGTAAATCCCATTCAGCTCACTGGTGCTTGATCAGGACAATGGAGCTCAGTCAGGATTCACACATGGATTATTATGAAGGGACCTCATTACTACTACTCTTCATCATCCTTGCATTTAGTTGTTTTCCGTGTTTCACATTTAGCCATGGTGCCCCCCCATACCCTTAGGCCCCTCATTACAAGATTAATGGCTAAAGGGGAGATGTCTGGCTTTTCTCCAAGAAAGAGAGGGAGAACCAGTGCTTTGAAGGACTGCCTGGGGAAGGCAAAGAAGCAATGAGTTCAAGTTGCAAGACGGCTGATTGATGGTGGATGTCTGGAAACCCTTCCTGCTTCTAAAGGCAATTGAGCAATGGAGTGAGTTTCTCAGGGAATCTAATGCTCTGGAGGGCTTTAAGAAGAGACCAGTTGAGCAACTTTGGGATGCTTATCCTGAACTGAAAGGTACAGTAAATGTATGGGGACACATTTTGTAATCCTTTCTTTTTGAATACAGTCTGGAATAATTCAGAAATGAACAAGTTAAACAAAAGTGTTGCATTGCTTTCCAGATCTATTTGGGATACTATTGTGTGATTATTTGTCCCTTTCTCCCAGCTGGGTTTGGGAATTTGAATCTTGTGTTGTCTTTGAAACTTAAGTCAAAGAATACATTGGAATTTGCAACTGGGATTGGTGCAGCAAAGTGCCATCGCAAGTCAATAATCCCGAAAGGAGATGGCAATTCTTGGGTAATGTTTTGAATGTCCTGGCAAGGCATCTATACCCCAGCTCCCCAGAGCTGGCTCAAACTGTGTTGCAGCTTTGGTTGGACAGAGATCATTTTTGCTGCCTCCCTCTTTCTGCATCTTGTGATATGCAAGGAAGACAGCCAGAGGTGTAAATAAGATGGTGCCAGAGGGGAGACTGCCCCAGGCGCTATGCGAAGGGGGGGCGTATGACAGTCCTTCAGGCTCTGCTCTAGTTACAGAGGAGGTGCTGGTGGCTTGGTGCCGCCATTCCTTCTTCTCCAAGTGGAGCCTCCACAGGAGGAATGGGAGGCACAAAGCTGCTGTAGTGATTGTTCCCTCCATTGGGAAGAACCTGGAAGTGACATCACAATCTCATGTGATGTTGTGATGTCACGTGATGTCATAAGTGCATTATGCCTCTGATGACAGCAGTGGGAAGGAGGGACTATGGTTCTCTTTTGAGGATTCTCCCAGTTATAGCTCCTTTCCATTGTTCTGTGCAAGCAAAGAGGACATTTCACTCCATTCCTTCTTATGGAGCAAGGGAAAGGGGATGCAACCCAGAAAACCAGGGAGGTCACCTAATTGCCCTGACTCAAACCTGGAAAAGACGGTAGGCCAGGGGTGAGGAGGGACAGTTGCTCTCCCCCTGCTAAATATAAAATGCACTTTAAAAGGTTCCCCTTTGCCCAGTTCATAGGTATTTCCCTAGAACTGTCTCTCTCCACACAACTGCTTGTATTGCTCGGCCTTTCCTGTCATTCATTTGCAAAGGGTGTCATGAACAGGTTAACATCTAGGTCCATGTCTGAACCAATTTGGGAGTTGCAATGGTTTCTCTGCAGCTGTGGGAAAGTAGGCAATTAGCTGAGTAGAAAAGAATGTGTTATCTGTCCTTCAGTGACCAGGGAGGATATGTAGCCAATCAGAAAGCAGAACACTCTTTGCAGTGATAAGATGCTCTTATCAACATAAGATTTGCTTCAGTTTCTGAGCCCAGTGTGGGGAAGGGAAGAACCAGGAACATTAGCCACTAGCCTCTTTGAGAAGTTGCCAGCCATCAAGCAATCTGTTTGGCTAGTTCAGAAGTCATTATCATAAAGGGATAAAAAGCCTCTGGTAGGGAGTCTTGGCTGTGGTCCTGCTTACTGCTTGTGGTTGGCTCTGTTGGCCATCATGGGCTCCTGGCCCCACAGATAGCCAAACTGTTCATCAGTGGTTGACTGACCCAGGGGAGAGATCAAGTTAAGTTTAGGAAGCTACTTTGTTATTTTAAACTGATGTATTTCCAGATTCCTGTACCTCCTGCAATTGCTGCCTTGAAACTTTAGTCTGTGTAACCTTATTCTCTTTAATAAACTATCTTTTACAAGCATGAGTTATTGTACTACTGGGAACAGGGATCAGAATCCAGCCTAGCCACTTGGTCAAGCTACCATGCTCTTGCAGACTCCTGGGACCGGTGCTTTTCAACCTCTTCATAAATGACCTGGAGACAGAGTTGAGCAGTGAGGTGGCTAAGTTTGCAGACGACACCAAACTTTTCCAAGTGGTGAAGACCAGAAGTGATTGTGAGGAGCTCCAGAAAGATCGCTCCAGACTGGCAGAATGGGCAGCAAAATGGCAGATGCGCTTCAATGTCAGTAAGTGTAAAGTCATGCACATTGGGGCAAAAAATCAAAACTTTAGATATAGGCTGATGGGTTCTGAGCTGTCTGTGACAGATCAGGAGAGAGATCTTGGGGTGGTGGTGGACAGGTCGATGAAAGTGTTGACCCAATGTGCGGTGGCAGTGAAGAAGGCCAATTCTATGCTTGGGATCATTAGGAAGGGTATTGAGAACAAAACAGCTAATATTATAATGCCGTTGTACAAATCTATGGTAAGGCCACACCTGGAGTATTCTCAAAAAAGTATTCACATCTCAAAAAAGACATAGTGGAAATGGAAAAGGTGCAAAAGAGAGGGACTAAGATGATTACAGGGCTGGGGCACTTTCCTTATGAGGAAAGGCTACAGCATTTGGGCTTCTTCAGCCTAGAAAAGAGACACCTCAGGGGGGACATGATTGAGACATACAAAATTATGCAGGGGATGGACAGAGTGGATAGGGAGATGCTCTTTATTATTGGCAACCTTCAGTCTCGAAAGACTATGGTATCGCGCTCTGAAAGGTGGTTCTGGCACAGCGTCTAGTGTGGCTGAAAAGGCCAATCCGGGAGTGACAATCCCTTCCACACCGGGAGCAAGTGCAGTCTGTCCCTGGTCTGTCTCCCTGGCTATGGGCCTTCCTTCTTTGCCTCTTAGCCTCAGACTGTTGGCCAAGTGTCTCTTCAAACTGGGAAAGGCCATGCTGCACAGCCTGCCTCCAAGCGGGCCGCTCAGAGGCCAGGGTTTCCCACTTGTTGAGGTCCACTCCTAAGGCCTTCAGATCCCTCTTGCAGATGTCCTTGTATCGCAGCTGTGGTCTACCTGTAGGGCGCTTTCCTTGCACAAGTTCTCCATAGAGGAGATCCTTTGGGATCCGGCCATCATCCACGACATGACCGAGCCAACGCAGGCGTCTCTGTTTCAGCAGTGAATACATGCTAGGGATTCCAGCACGTTCCAGGACTGTGTTGTTTGGAACTTTGTCCTGCCAGGTGATGCCGAGGATGCGTCGGAGGCAGCGCATGTGGAAAGCGCTCAGTTTCCTCTCCTGTTGTGAGATGCTCTTTACACTCTCAAATAATACCAGAACCAGGGGACATCCACTAAAATTGAGTGTTGGGCGGGTTAGGACAGACAAAAGGAAATATTTCTTTACTCAGCGTGTGGTCGGTCTGTGGAACTCCTTGCCACAGGATGTGGTGCTGGCGTCTAGCCTAGACGCCTTTAAAAGGGGATTGGACAAGTTTCTGGAGGAAAAATCCATTACGGGATACAAGCCATGATGTGTATGTGCAACCTCCTGATTTTAGAAATGGGTTATGTCAGAATGCCAGATGCAAGGGAGGGCACCAGGATGAGGTCTCTTGTTATCTGGTGTGCTCCCTGGGGCATTTGGTGGGCCGCTGTGAGATACAGGAAGCTGGACTAGATGGGCCTATGGCCCGATCCAGTGGGGCTGTTCTTATGTTCTTATGTTCTTAAGTCTCGAGGGCTGGGTCCCAAAGTAAGTGGGAGGCCAGAGCCTGCAAGGGCTACAGCAAACCTGGAAGGTCCCAGTTTCCCTGAACTGGGGCACTGGCTAATATGGGGTGGTGGCAGTTCTACCAAGATTGGCATGTACTTCCTGGACAACATCCTCTGCCAGTAAGCACAGCCAGAGGTGGCAAAAACTCCATGAAAGGGTTGGGTGACTGAGGAGTCAAGGTAAAAATATCCCTTAGGCTCAAGGTTTAGAGCCTTGACAAAGGTATTATTCAGCCTTAGTTACTACCGTGTTTCAGGGCCTACTGTATTTGTCTCTGCAACACCTCTGCTATTTACAACTGATTTTGAAACAGATAAGGGAAGCTGGGATCACCAGTCTCCAGGTCATCTGAAAAACTCTTAGCAACAGACCCTGTTTCCTGGTTTTACCTAACCTGGAATAAATTTATGCCAGATTAATTATTCTATGACCCCCTTGAGTCACAAGAGCCTCTTGTCAGAATGCACAAGAATATCCCCAGGTTGTCCTGCTAGGATGATAGTGGGTTTAAAAGAGAAACTGATTGACAGTGATATGGAGTTCTGCTCTCCCTCTCCAGTCCTCAACTTGTGAAAGATGACGAACCCTTTTCTGCAGTCGCCCAGTGTGGTGAGTTCCTTCCTCCACATAATCTGTGAGGCTCACTGTCTGAGAAGGATGGTTGAGGGAAAAGGGGTGGACAGGCTGGGCAGAGCCTGATAACAAGATGCCATAGAAAACACAGCACAAATTCTCTAAAAGCACTTGCAGAATAGAAAAGGCTTGAGGTGCATTGAAAGAAGAGGAGAGAAGGACAGAGATGGGGACAGATGTTTATAGAAAAAACAAACCAGAATCTTTTTTGCTAGCTTGCAGAGCGCTGTAGGATGAAGAGTCTCAGGAAACTAATAAAATCACCTTATTCTGTAGTTCAGCAATTTTCCATCTTTTTCATCTCATGGCACACTGAGAAGGTGCTAAAATTGTCAAGGCACACTGTTGGTTTTTTGATGATTGACAAGGCACACTGCACTGCTGGCTAACATCTCTCAGTAGCCCTGCTAATAAATGACTCTCCCCCCAAACTCCTGTGGCACACCAGTTGAAAATCACTGCTGTAGTTAAACTATCCTTTACTGGGTGTGAAAGAACACAAGAGGAAGTTTAGGCTGCAATCCTATACACCAGGGGTCTCCAAACCCCAGCCCGGGGGCCAAATGCAGCCCAGTTGACCAAACACAACCAGAATTGTGCTTGTGGGGTGGGGGAATGGGGTTCATTTAAGTGCATGTGCTTTATTTCTTGGGCTGTGTTCGTGCTTGGAGAAGTCCTGGACATTTGAGTCCCTTCATTTATTCATTCATCTAAGTTTCATCTCTAATGTATTTATTTAAATTTTATATTTTTTTTTCTGGCCCTCGACACTGTGCCAGATATTTGATGCTGCCCTTTGGCCGAAAAGTTTAGAGACCCCTGCTATACACACTTACCTGGGATAAGAGCCACTGAACTCAAAGGGGCTTACTATTAAGTGGACATTCCTAACACTGTGTTTGATGGCCTTCTGGAACCACTTCATGCTGCTGATCTCACCACCAATAACTGTGGTCTGGTCTACCCATGTAGCAGAATAAGTGGCATGGACTGTACCACTGCAAACGGTAGGTAGAAGATAACATTGTTGAACACTCCCCTTCTTTTTTACATGACAAACATAAAAAAATGCCCCTTTCCACTTGCCACTTGAAGTGGGCCTTCATCTCAGTTTTTCACAGCCTTATTCTGGTGATGGGTTAACCAGGCTAGACTTAGGATCTAAGGGCACAATCCTAACCAGGTTTACTCAGAAGTAAGTCCTATTTTGTTCAATGGGGCTTATTTTCAGGAAAGTATGGTTAGGATTGCAGTCTAAGGGCCCAATCTTATCCAACTTTCCAGCACCAGTGCAGCTGCAACGCAGCCCCAAGGTAATGAAACAAATGATCTTATACCTTGAGGAGGCCTCTGTGACTTCCTCCCCACCACAGGATGCAACACGTCCCATTGTCATGGCTGCACTGGCACTGGAAAATTGGATAATAGGATTGGGCCCTAAGTCTCACTTAGACTACAGTCCTAACCACACTTTCCTGAGAGTAAGCCCCATTAAACAAAACAAGACTTATTTCTGAGTAGACCTGGTTAGGATTGTGCCCTTAGGTAGTAAATCTGTGTCTGAAATGTACTGCTTCACACTGTAGGTGCAAGATGACACCATGGAATGTTCCTCCTTAGAAAACTAGATGTCAGGGAAGAAGATTCCAGTCTAGTTTTCCCCCTGATCTGTTAGCTTTCTATGGGCAGATTATTTAAGCATGAAGGAGCAATCAGTCATACAAAGCTCTGTCTCTAATCTGCAGTGGGACAGTCCAATCACAGATTTACTATAGTATAATAATAATAATAATAATAATAATAATAATAATAATAATAATAATAATAATAATAATAATAATGCTACAGAAGCTGTCTGTGGAATCCCCAGGCCTTCCTCTGTGAGCAGGCTGTAAGCAATAATCATGATTAAATAAGAAACAAATAGCAACAATTAACTGTTGGCATTATTTGAGACACATCCAACACATCAATACCTAGTAGATAAATAACCTTATGATGATGATTGCTTCCTGCCTGCCCATTGAGGAAGGCCCAGGGATTCCACAGACAGCATTTCTTAACATAGAGGGTTCACTTTCAGGCTACAGGAGGGCAAGGTGCCCTCTGGCAAAGAGGTTGTTTGCATATTGAGTTGGCTGGGAATTCTCGTGCCTCCAAAAGGAAGGAGGAAACCGACACACCAATCTATGAGCAATTCCCAGCAGCGTTTGTTTTTTCAAAGAAAATAAAAGCAACATAAAAGGGATAAGCGAATGACCGGTAGAGGGATTAATTGGGATTTGAATCCTAAAGGTGAGCTCTTTCATACCCAGCAAGACCCAAGACCATGCGGAATGCTGTTCCCCTCCCTCCTTAACCTGGTGATGTGCCAGCCTCTGCTCCTTCCAGGCCTTGGATTGGAAAAGGAAGAGGGGAATGGAGCAGAAGAAGAAGTGTGGAAGAACTCTTCTCCTTTGCTCCAGCCGTTTCTTTCTTTTCCAGTCCCTGGACGGTAAGGAGGAAGAATGGCAGTATGAAGTGGGTGGACAGGGGTGGGTGCCCCAGTGGCGTCACTAGGGTTCGTGTCACCCAGTGTGGGATGCCAGTGAGTCACCCCCCATGCAGTGCGCGGGGCAACACCCCAGGTGATGGGTGTGGTGATGTACCATCACTCTGCCCCCACTGGTTTTTCGGCTGTGCCTTTTGATAGAACAAAGATAGAACACATTCTGCATGAAATTACGCATTGATTGATATATAACATGCTGGCATTATTCCTCCAAACTCTGAGTTTAGTGATTTTGCTCACTAGTGGTGTCACACACACCCCAGGCTGTCAATTTACGAACACCTTATTGCAGCAGTTCTCAAACTTTTGGCACTGAGACCCACTTTTTAGAATGACAATTTGTCTCACCCTGCTGAAATGGTATGCCTGGAAAAGGAATAAATAACTAACCTTTAAGGGCTGAAATAACTTTTACTTTCGCTTTCCTAGCAAGAAGGCTCAATTCAGGCCTGGTCATTTAAAGGCATACTAACTTAATTTGACAGTGTTATTGACCTGGATTACTGATCCACCCCTTTTGGATGATAAAAATTAAGGGTTACCTTGGACAAGAAGGGATGCAAGAAATGGTATGCCTGGAAAAGGAATAAATAACTAACCTTTAAGGGCTGAAATAACTTTTACTTTCACTTTCCTAGCAAGAAGGCTCGATTCAGGCCTGGTCATTTGAAGGCATACTAACTTAATTTGACAGTATTATTGACCTGGATTACTGATCCACCCCTTTTGGATGATAAAAATTAAGGGTTACCTTGGACAAGAAGGGATGCAAGATAATAAGACTTGGATGACTCTTTAATTGTTTGACTGATTTGACATTGTTATTGACTGGAAGTGGAATATTGATTTACCCCTTTTGAATATAAAAATTGGAAATTAGCCTTACAAGAAGGTGAAACAAGATAATGAGAGTTGATTTTTTTAAAATTTTTGGACCATTTTATCTCTGCTTTTTTTACAGCCAGAGGTATATTGGAGTCCTGGAGTCCCAGGTGGTGGTGGTGGCCAGGGGAGCCTTTGCTTAGCTTTGGCTGATTCGCCAGCTGCGACCGTACCTGAGCTGCACGGACCTGGCCACAGTAACCCATGCCCTAGTGACATCCAGCAGCTCATGGATCGTTTTAGCAAGGCCTGCCAAGATTTTGGACTGACAATCAGCCTGAAGAAAACACAGGTCATGGTTCAGGATGTGGACTCACCTCCCTGCATTACAATCTCTGCGCATGAACTGGAGGTTGTCCATGACTTTGTGTACCTTGGCTCAACGATCTCCGACACTCATTCTCTCGATACCGAGCTAAACAAGCGCATCGGTAAAGCAGCTACCACGTTTTCCAGACTCACAAAGAGAGTCTGGTCCAACAAGAAGCTGACGGAACATACCAAGATCCAGGTCTACAGAGCTTGCGTCCTGAGTACACTTCTGTACTGCAGCGAGTCATGGACTCTTCGCTCACAACAGGAGAGGAAACTGAGCGCTTTCCACATGCGCTGCCTCCGACGCATCCTCGGCATCACCTGGCAGGACAAAGTTCCAAACAACACAGTCCTGGAACGTGCTGGAATCCCTAGCATGTATTCACTGCTGAAACAGAGACGCCTGCGTTGGCTTGGTCATGTCGTGAGAATGGATGATGGCCGGATCCCAAAGGATCTCCTCTATGGAGAACTCGTGCAAGGAAAGCGCCCTACAGGTAGACCACAGCTGCGATACAAGGACATCTGCAAGAGGGATCTGAAGGCCTTAGGGATGGACCTCAACAAGTGGGAAACCCTGGCCTCTGAGCGGCCCGCTTGGAGGCAGGCTGTGCAGCATGGCCTTTCCCAGTTTGAAGAGACACTTTGCCAACAGTCTGAGGCTAAGAGGCAAAGAAGGAAGGCCCATAGCCAGGGAGACAGACCAGGGACAGACTGCACTTGCTCCCGGTGTGGAAGGGATTGTCACTCCCGGATTGGCCTTTTCAGCCACACTAGACGCTGTGCCAGAACCACCTTTCAGAGCGCGATACCATAGTCTTTCGAGACTGAAGGTTGCCAATACAAAAGTGACATCTAGATTAGATTATTGCAATGAGCTCTACGTGGGGCTGCCCTTGAAGACGGTCCGGAAATTACAACTAGTACAGAACGCGGCTGCTCGTGTGGTTGCCGGGGCACGTCGGTTTGACTCTGTTGAGCCGTTGCTCCGGCGGCTACACTGGCTGCCGGTTCTGTTCCGGGCCCAATTCAAGGTGCTAGTTTTGACTTTTAAAGCCCTCTACGGCTCGGGTCCGGGGTATTTGAGGGATCGCCTCCTTCCCTACAATCCTGCCCGTGCTCTTAGATCATCTGGGGGGGGGCCCTTTTGACTGTGCCACCACTAAGAGATGTGAGATGGGTGGTGGCCAGGAAGAGGGCCTTCTCGGTGGTGGCCCCCGAACTGTGGAATACCCTCCACTTAGAACTGAGAACTGCTCCCTCGTTGCTAACGTTTCGGCGTGGACTGAAGACCTTTTTATTTCAAAAAGCTTTTAATTGTTGACAGGCTGGCTGGTGTTCTTGCTTTTATATGAAAATCCACGGGGTTTGTTTGTTTTTAGATTTTTTTAATTATGTAAATTGTTGTTAATTGTTTTTAATGTTGTATTTTTTTTTAAATGTTGTAAGCCGCCTTGTGTGCCCATTGGGCAAAAAGGCGGGGTACAAATTAATAAAATAATAATAAATAATAATAATATATTGGCTTGATTTGATATTGATAAGAATGGCATTCAAAAATTACCAAGATCCAGGTCTACAGAGCTTGTGTCTTGAGTACACTTCTGTACTGCAGCGAGTCATGGACTCTTCTCTCACAACAAGAGAGGAAACTGAACGCTATCCACATGAGCTGCCTCCGACGCATCCTCGGTATCACCTGGCAGGACAAAGTTCCAAACAATGCAGTCCTGGAATGAGCTGGAATCCCTAGCATGTATGCACTGCTGAAACAGAAATGCCTGCGTTGGCTCAGTCATGTCGTGAGAATGGATGATGGCCGGATCCCAAAGGATCTCCTCTATGGAGAACTCGTGCAGGGAAAGGTAGACCACTCGTGCAGGCCTACAGGTAGACCACAGCTGCAATACATCTGCAAGAGGGATCTGAAGGCCTTAGGATTGGACTTCAACAGATGGGAAATCTTGGCCTCTGAGCGTCCCGCTTGGAGGCAGGCTGTGCAGCATGGCCTCTCTCAGTTTGAAGAGGCACTTGCCCAACCGACTGAGGCAAAGAAGCAAAGAAGGAAGGCCCACAGCCAGGGCGACACACCAGGGACAGACTACATTTGCTCCCAGCGTGGAAGGGATTGTCACTCCTGAATTGGCCTCTTCAGCCACACTAAATGCTGTTCCAGAACCACTTTTCAGAGCGCAATACCATAGTCTCCCGAGACTGAAGGATCCCAATGATGATGAAGATCAGGGTTCATCCATTTTAAAGCTGTAGCTTTAAAATTGTGAAGTGGAGAACATGAAACAATATGAATGAAGAGAGAGAGAGAGAGAGAGAGAGAGAGCCTGCCTGCTTGCCTCCCTGCCTCTGTTTCACTGTGCACTTTTCTTGGGGACACCCTCTGAGCATTTCTGATTAAATGCTTCCACTAAACCGAACACCCTCTCAGCATAAGAGAGCATTTTCAGAATGCTTCTTGCAGTCCAGTCTGTGGAATCCTTCATGTGCTTTATCATAAACCTAACTGTTCCCCTATATAGCTGGTTGTCTTCCCTTGACAATTTGGTTTGAATCCGGCTTGCGATTCTGTTTGCAGGTTTCACTGAAACCACATTTTCATGCTTCGGATGCCATAGAAAACTGTGGTTTAACAAACCAAGAAGCTCTAACTTTGTTTAGGAATGTGAATTGATGAGGAAATGGGGAGAGAGGGAGCATATGGGCTGAGAAGGTGTTCTCTTTGGTGGAAGCATTTAATCAGAGATGGGGGATGTCCCCAAGAAAAGCATCCAATGAAACAAACAATCTACTGCCTTGGTGATTCAAACTGTAGTTCCTCTAGCCCAGAATCCTGTTTCCAACAGTGGTCAGCCTTAAGAATGTGTGGACTGTGATTGCATACAAGTAATTGGATTTTTTTTTTTAAATCAATTCACACATATCTCTCCATAGCCACATATCATTTAGCAGGCTTGTAAGCTTGAAAAAATTTCACTGGTCTTCAGCTATAGCAGGGGTCTCCATACTATGGCCTGGGGACCACATCTGGCCTGCCACAAGATTTTACCCGGCCTCCAGGAACTTTTTTTGTGTTAGAGCATTTGCTAATATTTGACATTTTTACTCATACATAATTTCTCAGTTTAAGCATAGCATTGTTTCTTTGTAATTGTCACATTTCTCTTTTATTCTGAATCATATCATATGGGTTACAAAAAAAAGTCCAAGTAAAACATTCTTGCATTAGATTTCATTCATTCATTTATAAAACTGACTTTTTTCAGCCTGTAAAAATGTGTCAGATATACTGTGTAGCCCTTGCACTGAAAGGTTTGGAGACCCCTGAGCTACAGAAATATTGGGGCACATTGGCAGCTGAGTGCAGGGTCTATGAGAGGAATTTTATCAGGGGGTACAAAGTTTCTTCTGGGCCCCTTCCCAACGGGGGAGTGGGGCAATGGGAGCAGGCTATCCGGGGGGTGGGTAAATAGTGTAGATTGGGTGCTGACAACCACAATAATCTTTGGAGCCCAGGTCTGGAGGCATCCGAGGTCTACCTGACTCTGCAGCATTGGCAGCTAGATAAAGTAATAATGAAAACCAAACGCACTCCTAAGTCTCTCTAAAATCTTTGAAATACAGAAAATCCATTGCAGAAAAATAGCATCATCGTATTTAGGCTCACACTAGAATGGACCAAAATGAACTTCTATAGCAGTTGTAGCCCCACAGCTGGGTCCCTGAGCTTCCATAGACTCCTTCATGGTTATGGGATACACAAGCCAAAGAGCTAATGTGGCAGGCCAGTTTCATCCCAGATTTGACACTGTGTTAAGGAAGGTCATGGATGCATTCCTGGTCTGGTGCGCATGGCTTGCAGCAGCAGTTAACAATGCATGCATGTGGTTGTGGCCCAACACCATGGCGTAGGCAGTGACTTCAGGTGAGATAGGAAATTGTCAGATCCCAGGAACTTTCTGGGTCCCCTCCTTTGGTTCCTGGGCCTCCTTTCTGACCATGGGCCTGGGTACACATTACCCCCTTTACTCCACTCTCCTAGGCCCTGGCTGTGTGCATGTAACTCCAGTTAGGTCTTATAGGGGACACAGAAGAAGCATGCATTCACACCTCTGTCTTGTAGGGGCCCCCAAGCATGTGTTGCAGCATGAATTGTCTTCCAAGAGTCATTCCCTCCTGTGCATAAGAGAATGAGCAATGGCTTTTTAAGAGGATGCCGATCAACTACAATTTTTGTAAGTATCTGTATTAAAAAAAAAATTATACATTTTATTTGTTTCAGTTAATTACTGGCAACTCGTTAACTGGAAGTTTTAAAATCAATTAAGGCCCAAATCCTAACCAAAATTCCTGCCCTGACATAGCTGTGCCAATGGGGCATGTGCCGCATCCTGCAGTTGGGGGGCAGTCATGGAGGCCTCCTCAAGGTAAGGGAATGTTTGTTCCCTTACCTCAGAGCTGTGTTGCCCTTACCTCGGAGATGGAAAGTTGGTTAGGATTGCACCCTAAGTAAACCAATTAATCCTATGCACACTTTTCCTGGGAGTAAGCCCTATTGAGCACTGTGGGGTATTCTTCCAAGCAGACATCTATAAGCTTGTACAAAAAATGTTGCACCCCTAATCTAATATTAATCTATCAATATTTAGTTTGGATTGTTGGAAATTCATATGCACTAGATTAAATTCTTACTGTTTAATTTAAATGTTCCTTCCCCCAAATTTTTAGTTTTAAAATGGAGATAATTCAATATTTAAGTGTCTTGGGGCCCAATCCTATCCAACTTTCCAGCGCCAATGCAACCACAATGCAGCATTCCCTTGCCTTGAGGCGGCCTCCATGACTGCCTCCCCACTGCAGAATGCAGCGCACACCCCATTGGCATGGCTACATCAGTGTTGGAAAGTTGGATAGGATTGGGCCCTTGATGACGTATTTGCAATTATTAGGAATATTTTGAAATAAGCTAATTTTTGCGTGTGTTCGTGTGTGCTTTTTAACCAACATTGTATAGTTTTTGCATTCGTTGGCTGAAATCAGCCGACTAATGCAAAAACTGTTTGAAAATATGAGAACATTTTAATACATGAGGCTTAAGTCACGTCCCTTCACCCATGGCTGTTCTATTTGCTGAACATTTATTTGCTGGTCATGTGGAACCAGGAAGCATTTATTGTGTGTGCAAGTATTTCGGCCAATGTACAATCACAAACTTAAATGAAGCAAGACTGGCTTTAACTCAGGGGTTGGCAACCTTCTTTGGCACAGGGCTAAAGGTCATGGCTTTGAGTTAGATGGCAGGCTATGGCATCACGACAATGCTTCTGGACATTCAGCAATGACACCATCACATCATTGTCACGCTTCTGGGTTGTTGACCTCCACAACCACTCGGCCAAGCACATTTGAGGGAACAGTGATGGTGAGCAGGTCAAGGGTAAGCAGCACACAGCAGCCCAGCTTGCTGAATTGCCAGTCCTGTGCCACTGACATGCCCACCGTGAAGGGGATGGAGCATGGGCAGAGCAGGTTGGCCACTGCCAGTCTGGCTATGGGGCCTGAGAAGGGCACACTGTGAGCACCCCATCCCAAGTGTCACAGCGGCCACAGTATGTACACACTGCCTGTCATGCCAGTCACCCACACGACTGACAGCTCTGCACCGCTAAGCCCACGAGGCCACTGCTGCCTCCCTCCAGCCCACATCCCCACCATTGTCAACTTGTTTTCCAGAATGGCGCTCGCATTGTGCTCCATTGCAGGTGGGGGTGGCAAAGTCTTCTGCCCAATTTGCCATGCACCAGACAGTCAATGGCAGAACCACATGCCCAGCCTTGCAGAGTTCCATTGCTGCTGCCACCACCTCTTCCCAGTACCACCCCACTACAGCCTGGAGACTGGGTTAGATGACTTCCGGTGGTGGGTTTAACTCTTAGGATGGAAAAGTTCTATATTTTTCTGTTTCCTTTGGGCAGTCATGACAATGAAATATTCTTGGTGCCAATGGAATCATTTTTTGCAGGGCAAATAGTTGCCACAGGAGGAGGGTGGAATCTGGATTGGGATCACAATGAGGTGTGGAGGGTTTATGGGGCTCCTACCTGGCTGCTATCTATGAAATAAAAAACAAGCAAGCTCACCCCTGGAATGTCATCAAAATTTCACTTAATTTGCCCTTCAGATTGAAGGAACTGCTCTGATTGTGCAATTTGTAGAGACAACCGCAAGTCACGCCAAAGAAGAAGTTGTATGAACTTGCCAGATGGTCGAATGAAAATGGGAGACAAATTGGTGAAGGGGGCTCATGGGAAGTAGGTGAGTCATTACAGGATGGCTTCTGAAGAAATGTGCACCAGTCTGAAAGAATGAATCAGAATGAAGATGGAAGGGGAGAACCAAGAGAGGTGGACATTCTTGGGAAGGAACTCTTCAAGTGCTGAGTGTGGGGGAGATCCTGACCTATGCAAACCAGCTTTTCTAGAAGCAAGTAATTCACATCCCATTCCAATGACGCCTCAAGGGAAAGGCCCCAAATATCTGTTCATGTGGCTGCCATCTTGTTAGTGAAGAACAAGGGTGAGTGATTAATGTATTTTGAGGCTCGCACTGTATTCAGACAAAGGTTTGCTCAAGATCTCCTAATGCCTGAGGTGCCCCATAGTGCCCTAACTGCCACCCCCACTGCACCCCTTCACTGGGCTTCTTCGACTCAGAAAGGAACAGGAAAATGGAGCGAAAAAGGACACTCGCCCAGTAGTTCTCACACATTTAGCTCTGGGTCCCACTTTTTAGAATGAGAATCTGTCAGGACCCACCGGAAGTGATGTCATGATCGGAAGTGACGTCATCGAGCAAGGAAAATTTTTAACAATCCTAGGCTGCAGTCCTACCCACACTTACCCAGGAGTAAATCCCATTTACTATCATTGTTCAAAGAATATACGTAGTAGCTTGTTAAAAGTACAGGTCTGTAATATTTCCCCAGATACAGTCACATACCATGGGAGCATCGAGTCTAATATATTAAAAGTAAAATATTGAAATGAATGGGGACCCACCTGAAATTGGTTTGCAACCCACCTAGTGGGTCCAGACCCACAGTTTGAGAAACACTACTCTAGCCCACCACTTTCCCCTTCTCCACATTTCTTCTTTCACTACATTGCCCTCTTCCTTTCTGAATCCAAGGTGCTGATGGGCAAGGATTAGTGGAGGCACCTCTCATCAACCTGCTTCCTGACCTCCCATCAACCCTCTTCCCACCTTGCTGCCCTTGTCTTTACAACGGAAGTAGGACTAGCATCAAGGAGTGCCATTGGTAAGCAGTGCCAAAGGCCTGTAGTCCTTAGGAGGACCATAGCTGATTCTTGAGACTGCCTCTGTGCCTGCAGCCTTCCTTATGGTTGTATTGGAGTGACTCTCTTGAGATAAGACACAGTGGTTAGCTGTGGACTTCCAGAAACAAAGAGCCAACCCCAGGCAGGAGTTTCTTGCATACAGAGTTTCAGGCATAGATTAGAACAGGGATCTCTAAACTTTTCGGCCAAAGGGCCGCATCAAATATCTGGCACAGTGTCGAGGGCCAGAAAAAAAATTAAATATAAAATTTAAATAAATACTTTAGAGATGGAACTTAGATGAATGAATAAATGAATGGGCTCAAATGTCCAGGACTTCTCCAAGCGTGAACACAGCCCAAGAAATAAAGCACACACTTAAATTGACCCCCATCCCCCCACGCCACAAGCACAACTTTGGTTGTGTTTGGTCAACTGGGCCAGAGGCTCTCAGGGGATCAGAGGCTGGTGCAGGCCAGATAGAGGTTCACCACGGGCCACATCTGGCCCCTGGGCTGGGGTTTGGAGACCCTTGAATTAGAAGAATGCAATTAATGAAGGAATTATATTTATTATCCAGTGGTTTGTATTTTGCTTCTGCTTAGCTCTCATTCATCTGAAAGCGTCTGATAGGAGAATGCCTTTTTGGATTGTACCTTTGTCTTCAGAATTATTTATGTGTTATTATTATGTGGTCTTTCTTCAAGAAACTCCAGATGGCATACATGATCAGTCTCATCTCCCTTGTATTCTCACAGCACCCCTGTGAGGCAGGCTAGTCTGAGAAGCAATGAGTGGCTCAGGGTTATCCAGTGAGCCTTCCTTCCTGAGTCCTCAGGATTTGAATCTAGGCCTCTTTCACTGGCTCTCTGCTGAACTTTTGTTAGCCTTGATTTTGTGACCATGAGAAGAGCCTTGACTAAGAGCCTTGACTAAGGATGTAATCCTGTGCACACTTACCAGGGAGTAACTTCCATTAAATTCAGTGGTGTTTTCTTCTGAGTAGACACATGCAGGATTGTGCTGTAAATAAACTTAGGATACCCCACATTATGTTTGTTCTGCATTGAACTACTATATTTTTATTATTCTGTCAAGTGTATTCTGGTTTCGCTACTCATACTGAGGGGCATATGTTTGAATTCCTGCATTGGCTAACAACAGGTATTGAGTTTGGCCCAAGATCTTCCTGCCTGTGAAGTGGTATGCCAAATGCTGCCTTAACTGGTGATATTATTATTATTATTATTATTATTATTATTATTATTATTATTATTATTATTATTATTATTAACAACAGTATTTATATACCGCTTTTCAACTAAAAGTTCACAAAGCGGTTTACAGAGCAAAATCAAATAACTAAATGGCTCCCTGTCCCAAAAGGGCTCACAATCTAAAAAGATGCCAAGGAATACCAGCAGACAGCCACTAGAACAGACACTGCTGGGGTGAGGTGGGCCAGTTACTCTCACCCTGCTAAAAAAAGGAGCACCCACTTGAAAAAGTGCCTCTTACCCAATTAGCAGGAGTTAATTATATGGCATCCTCTGCTTTTCACACTCCCTGAATTGGAAAAGAAAGAGGAGGACAGAGTGGAAGTAAAGGTGTGGAGGAAGATAAGAGTGGTGGGTTAGAGTGTCTCTGATGCTCTAGCCCAGGGGCCTCCAAACCCCAGCCAGTGGGCCAGATTCAGTGCACCAGGATTAGCCTTCTAAGTGTGGCATGGGCAAAGTCTTACTATTCCACGCTGCAGTCTCCTGTTTTCGTCTTTGCAAAAACTTGCACAGAGCAGCTGCGCCCCCACCTTGGAAACTGAGGCACAGAGCCTTCTGGGGTGATGGGCTGTGGAAGCAGCTGCCCAGTGCAGGTTTGTGCAAAGATCGGCAGAGAGAATAGGGTGTGGAACAGTAAAGCTTTGCCCGCGCTATGCCTGGAAGGCTAATCCTGGTGTGCGCTACGGACCGGTTTGGAAACCACTGCTCTAGCCCACCACTCTTACCTACATTCTCTCTTCTGCTGTGCTTTTCTATTCCTTTTCAATTATGGGGAGGAGGAGTGGCAGTGAATGAGTGGAAGGAAGTGGCCAATTGGTCTATCTGCATCATAAGAAAGCAGGGATTTTTCTGAAGCCCATCCCTGCTTCCTCTGACATCTGGGTGGAAAGCAGACCACAGAACTCTGGCACTTCTTTCTTTCTGCAGTGAACTCATTGGTCAGTCGTATTCTTTCTGCTATGTAGGCAGTTCTGTTTCTTTAGAGCTCAGCCGCCTACCTACAAGCTGCAGATATTTCATTTCAATGAGGGTGTATTTGGAAGACACATGATTCAGCTACCTTGCTGACATTAAGCTGATCTAGCTTTGGTCAGAGCCTGAATGGGAGACTGCTTGGGAACCCCATTGAAACACTTTTGAATTCCATGATGGGGAAAAATGCGGGATGTCAACAATAAAAGCAACACATTTTCCTCATTCAAACTGTCACAGTTCGGCAAACCTTATACGTAGCTGTCTTGCTCCATTAGGATGCAAGTCACAGTCTAGAACAGGGGTGCCCAAACATTTTGGCAGGAGGGCCACATCATCTCTTTGACACTGTGTCGGGGGCTGGGGAAAAAAAGAATTAATTTACATTTAAAATTTGAATAAATTTACATAAAGGAATTTATTAGAGATGGAACTTATATGAATGAATGAAGGTCTTTCAAAGCAAGGCCAGCCTTTCCTTTGCTGCCACTGCTGCCTCACAGATGTGAAACAGCAAGTAGTGGAGGGAGCCCTTGTCCCACAGTTCAGGTGAGAGGTAAAACAGTCGTCCTAATGCTGAGAGTAGTTGCGCTGGGTCAGCACGCTCTCCAGCAAGACTCCAGAGGGCCAGAGGCTCATTGGAGATTGGGGGCTCCCCAAGGGCCAGATTGGGAGCCCCTGAGGGCCGCATGTGGCCCCTGGGCCAGGGTTTGGGCACTCCTGGTCTAGAAGGATATCATTTAGGACCAACACAAAGTTGTGAGCAGCAAATTTTTGAGTCCTCCAGAATTCACTGGGAATGGAGAGTTGAGTATGGCCATCATGATCAAGCCTCTCTCCCCTGAGAAAATTCCATTCCCTTCCCCCCCAAAGACAGTTCTGTGGACACTGAGGATGATCAAGGAATGACACTGAAGATGGTTGAGTAGGCAGCCTGCCTCATTCTCTGTTCTGACCTGTCTCTAGGTCAGGTCACACATACCCTTCCTCTTTCGAATGTAAATAGGAGTCCTGTGACTGCCTGGTCTCATGAGAGAACCATGTTGGAAATCTAGCTCATACTCGGTCATTGGTCCAGCTTGTGCACCTGAGTTGGGAGGAGGAAAGATGAACATCTGTTAAGCCATTTCTGCCCAACGTTGCATATACGCAACAGGGACCAAATGTGCACACCTGTGGGCTGGCTGAAAATTAATTTCAAACCAGACTTTCAGAGATAGGGACAGGAGCTAGGCTCCCCAAAATGAATAAAAGGCAGTTAGCCAGCTGACAGAGCAAGATGCGTGGAAGATGGGAAGCTGCCATCAAAGCCGTGATGTGGTCCTAGGAAGAGCTTTCCTTCCAATGCCAGGAGAATGCCGAATTGTAAGTGGGTGCTTAATCAGGGGCAACTAAGTTGGGCTCTATTTTTACTTTATTTTCAACTTTGCCTCTTCCTCTCAGGCATAGAATTTGAGGGTCCGTATGGCCTTTTCTCTCTCTTTTTCTTTGATTTGATTAAAACCAATCTGGGTCTCCAAACGTTTCAATACGAGGGCCACATCGTATATTTTACACATTCTTGTGGGCTGAATCAAAATCAGTTTTATAAATGAATGAAATTCAAATGCATGAATAAGTTTTACTTGGATTATTTTTGGTAATGAGCATGATATGATTCAGAACAAACAAGAAATGTGACAATTACAAAGAAACAAATGCTTAAACTGAGAAATGATATATAATGAGTAACAGCCCAATCCTGAGCTGCCCGGTGCAGCGTTGCCAAAATCCCCTGGTCTAGTGCTTCAACTGAAACAGCAACTGGCCTCCCATCGCCAATGTCTTGTTTAGCCATGCATGCTGTCCAGAGAAAGTTCAAGTGTGCTTATGATTGAATGGGGATGTGCAAAGGAAAGAGGAACAGAAGTAAGAGGCTAGTCCATATGCTCCCCCTCCCTCTTTGTGTAATGCAGCAAGAAGGCTGTTGGTGGGTAGACAGATCTGCAGCTGGGTGGTGGAAACGTGACCCTGATTCTGCATTTCTGGTGGTAGAAGATACACCTCATGTGTATAGCCAGGGCATGACTATATGAGTTGAACTCAAGGTGGGAAATGTTGAAAGAGTGACAGCATGTGAGCAGAAGTACCCAGTACTGAATATACTTAGAAAGGATATGTGGCCTCCATCAATAGGGAGAGCTGTAACCTGTCTTGTTACTTGGTTTAAAGGCTTGGGGGTTGCTCTCTCCTACTTTTATTTGAACTAACTCTGTTTAGTTTCTTTTTCCTGTCTTCTTGTTTCTGCCTGTGTAATAATGACTGCAGTTCATTCTTTGTTGCAGTAAATTTCTTCACCAAACTCAGCTTTGCTGTGTGTGTGGACCAATTGACTCCCTTTGCTCTGCTAATGGTTAGAAGCATCAGATTACCCAGAAGGGATCAGGGTCCTTCTCAGCGCTACCCTGGAAATGACCACAGTGACAGGGCAAGGATAATAGTATATGTCTGAAGATGGAGCACAGGAAGAGATCTGCAGACTGATTAGCTAGACACTGATTTCAGGATATGGACAGGGCTAGTAGGAGAAAGAAGCAGTATTGGGTATTGTTTTATGAAAATATAAAATATGGTAGTTATGCAGTTCTGGCTCCAGCACTAATTGAAGCAAACAGACCCCTTATACACGAGAATGGAAATAGGGATATGATCATTTTTATATTGGCAAAGCTGGAGTTGGATTTAGGTGGTGAATGGAGGCAATTAGAAGCCAAAAGTCTTAATATGTATTATGTAGTGGTGGTAGTGCAGAGCCCCCTCCACTGAAATTCCCATTAAATTCCCATAAAATATCATTTTCCTTCAGTTTCATGATCTCACTCCATGGTGACTAAGGGCACCAGCCTCTGCATGTCTACTAAGAAGTAGGTCCCACTGAGTTCAATAGGGCTGACTCCCAGGAAAGCGTGCCGAGAATTGCAGACTTTTATTTAAAACAAAAATACGCATGCATTCACTACCCAAGGCCCTTGTTGTTGAGGAAAACAGAGGACACCATTTCTCTTGGGTGTGTGTGTGTGTGTCTGTGTGTCTCATACTGCTGCGTTCCCCATTTGAAGGGCTTACGCAATCCTAAAACTTTCCAGCCCTGGCATAGCTGTGCCAGTGGGGCATATGCTTCATCCTGCAGCTAGGGGGCAGTCACGGAGGCCTCCTCAAGGTAAGGCAATGTTTTTTCCCTTACCTCGAAGTTGCATTGCCCTTATGTCAGGGCTGGAAAATTGGTTAGGATTGTGGCCTTAGTCTGAGAAATGCTGCCTCCCCAGGACCGTTGCATATTAGACTTAAACTCTGCAACAGTATAAATGTGAGGGCATCGGGGTATGTTCAAAACGCCAGTGCTGCCCCACAGAGTGATAGCAGAGCCTTTGAGGCTTTGGAATTGGTGAGTAAAACTACCATCAAGGCATAACATACAGCTTCAAGGGAGATTTAAGCCACAATACCTCTTTTTGTCAAACATTAATCACTCCCTGTTTGGATTCATTTTTCCCCAATTGGGGGTGTTATTTAGGGGAAAAAAATCCATTTGTCCTGCTACTTTAATGTGTGTTGGCATCCTTCAGTCTCGGAAGACTATGGTGTCACGCTCTGAATGGTGGTTCTGGAACAGAGTGTCCTCTCCAGTGCGCGAAGCCTGGGTAAAGTAGGTATGGAGGATAGGCTGTTACCCATGCAGCAAATCCCCCCTCTCCATGTCACTGAAATGGTCCAATGGAAAGGCAGAAGCCAATACGGTTGGTTCCAGCGGCGTCGCAGGAGTTGCCAGAACGTGACTGTGTTCAGCCATGAACTGCCTCAGGGACTCCGGCTCCGGATTTTGCCTTGAGGTTGACTCCTGAAGCCTTTTCCATAACTGGATGTAGCCAGAAGGCAGTGGAGGTTTGGGATCAGAGTTTTCCTTCTCTCAGATGAGCTGCCTTCCCAGGCTAATGAGTCCCATCTACCCGGTGGCTTTAATGTAACTTGAATGATTGCCTATGCTGGTACCAACACAACCTGATGATCCAAGAGAAGAGCACTCTTCCACGTTTTATGTTTCACATTTTCTATAGCTGTCAATTAGCTGCTTTTCCATTCTGCCTGATGATGTGTGTTCCAAGGGAACAGGTTCTAATATTCCAGTTATTTTATAGGGCGAACGCCCGGTTATGTGAGGGAGCACCTGTGAAGAGTGCTCAGAATGCAGTGGCCAGGTTGTTCACTGGGGTGGACCACAGGGGAGCCATATTCTGCAAGTTCACCTGCACCCTACCATTCTGGTTGTGGACCCAATTCAAAGCACAGGCTTTATTGTTTAAGCTCTTAATGACTGGGGAGGGGGCGCTTAAAGCAGTGTTTCTCAGCCGGTGATACTCATACCACCAGTGGTACTTGAGGTGGCGTCTGGTGGTTCTCACAGGACCCCTAGACCCCCACCAGCACCTGGCAGCAAGACCAGCAATGCAATGTGACAAGCAGCAGTAGGCTTGGCTGGGGGGGGGGGAAGAGCTCCAGAATGCACTTTTTGCATTCTCGAAAAAGCCCCATCTGCCCTGAGCCTCTTACCAGTTTATTTTATTGTGTCTGGCCTCCCCATCTGGGAGTAATTGGCAACAACTTCATCACCAGCTACTTCCAGTGGTACTTCCACTAGGTGCACCATGAGAAGTGGCACAGCAGGGAACAGACATTAAGAAATGCTGTCCTAAGGGACTGTGTGGGCATGAACCTGTTAAGAGCAACCTCAGGAGAGCCACTGCTGCCCCCTCATGGTCTTCTGAGGTAAGGTGGATGGCCACTGGCAAAGTTTTTTTTTTTTTTTTTTTTAGTGATGGCAGACACTGTGGAACTCCATTCCTAGACACACAGCCAGGGCACCTTCTCTACTGTATTTTAGGGACCAGGCATGGTCCAACTGTCCTCTTGAGCTCTGACACCATTTCAGCCATTTCTGCTTAACCCTGCATATATACAACAGAGACCAAATGTGTACACCTGTGGGCCAGGCAAAAATGGGTTAATTGGTTCACTGCTCTTGCTTTCACAGACTTCTGTGTTTTAGTGTCTTCTATGTTTTGTTTTAATGTTTAGTGTCTTTTTTCTGCTGCTTTTATTATTGTTGGGTTGTATCCTAATGAAATTAGAGTGCAATTCTATGCATACCATTCAGAAGTAAGTTCTATTACGTTTAGTAGGATTCAGGTACATGTGTATAGGCTTGCAGCCCTGGTCATGCCTAAGCATGATTGAAATCAGTAAGACATGCTAGTTGTCTTATTTCTTTGTTCCATTTATTTAAATGAGACATGATTAATAACTTTAACTGTAACCCTTTTCATTCTGCTATCATCTTTGCTTTATGTCTATACTGTGAGCAGCCTTGAGACTATATTTGATGAGGTGGGATACAAATTCATTATGCAACAAAACTAGCAGACCTTTAGATGATGATGTTAAGCCTAGAATTTGGGACAATCTACTGGAAATTTGCATCACTCAGTTTGATATAACCCATTTGTACTGAAAAATACAATTAAAGTATTAGATGCCACCAGGCTGGCTCAACAGGGCTCAGCCCAGGACTATTGATGCTAAAAACAGGAGCAGTAGCAACATGGATGTTTTCATCAGAATGCTGGCAGCAAAGCAAAAGCTTATATTAGTGAAATGGCTCCCTCTTGTGGTCTTGTGCTGAAAATGGAAGAAGTTATGAACCAGGGGTCAACCCCCTTCCCTTAAAGCAGAGGTTCCAAAACTGGGGTGTTGTGATGCCCCAGCCAGGAAAGCCCTATCTCTGCCCCCTTAAGGGGCAGGACAATGCTGATGGCAAACCAGAAGTGGGTCACAATCACCATTTTTAGCTTTTCTGAGGCTTGGGGAGTTTGCCAGAACTGTCTGCGGGCTCCCCGCACTCTCCAGAGGGCTGGTGCTGCCAGGGGTTAAAAAAAACACCACCCTTTTATCCACAGCAGCAACACGATCATGGCAATGGCATTGCTGCCTTCAGCCTCCCCCCAACAAGTACTTACAATAATTCCCAAATGCCCAGAGAATTTATGAACTGCTGCCTTACAGCAAAAATTTTACCCAAAGCTGTCCTAGCCAAAGGGTTATGCATCCTCATCTACCTGTGTTGGGAGATCCTTGGCTATACAGATAGAAGCAATTTCCTGAGAAGCTTCAGTCAACCCCTCCCCCATCTATATTGAAATGCTTGTAATTCGTGCTTGTCTAAGCCCCCCATGATGGAGTTTCACCACAACAGCAATTTTCTATCTCAAATCTTTGCGATTGCAATTTAAGGCAGACATTATTTAGTGTGTTGCCTACCTAAGAGGGCAGCTGATAACTTTTCCTGCACAGGAAGAGAGGTGCTCTTCAAAAGCCTGCCCTGCTCATAAAAATCACTTATGGAGGATTGTCCACCACCTCTGTCTGAACTGCATTTGATTAAAGAAGTCTACTTAAAGCTCAAATCCTAACCAACTTTCCAGCGTTCCCTTACCTTGAGGAGGCCTCCCTGAGTGCCCCCTCCTCACTGCAGGATGCGCCACGTTGGCACAGCTGCATCAGTGCTGGAAAGTTAGTTAGGACTGGGCAGTAATTCATGACTACAGCCCGACTCTGAAACTCCCAGCAGGCTTCCTCATTACTGGGTTCTGGCCAGCAAATGCAGACACTTCTTTTGAGGCAAAAAGCCTTTGCATCCCAAGCTCTCCAGTCTCTGCCTATTATGTTAAAACAGAATCTACTGAATTAGACTCTCTGCCCCTCCTCACTTGGCACCTGCTTTTCTTTTGTTGTTAGCCTCATTTTTAATGAAGAGATGACATATAAAATTTTAACATTACGAACTGTGGCAATCTTATCCAAACCAAAATCAGGCCCCAATCCTTTGGGGCAAGAGTTTCGCTGTAACTTTGACAGAGAAAAAAAACAGGATGGTGCTACTTAGATTTGCCTACAAGTTCTGTTACATGAAAAGGGGCTGAATTTGGATCTCAATGGGGCCCAGGAACTTGTCAGGGATGGGAGTGTGTTCACTAGAGTGCTTTTAATTTGGGGTAAGAGAGGCAATAGGCTGAGTAATCATCCTTCCAAGGGCCTGCCCCTCAGATTTGATACTGCTGTGCCACACAACATTCTAGACAAAAACGCATTCCGTTTTTCCCAAACTTTTATTTAAAAGCCCTAAACAAAATTTGACAAAAGTCTCCGACTGAAATTACTCCACAAGCTGGAGCTGAAAAGGTGTTACAGTGCCACCAGATCTGTCACCCACTCATCTCTCCCTGTGTTCACCAAAACCCAGCAAGGATGACAATGGATACTTGTTGCCCCTTGTCAGGGGCATCTATGACTGAAAACCACAAAGCAACCTTTAGTTTGGGGCAGAGGTGTGGAGAGACCACCCCTTTCACTGGGGGTGCAGCTTCCTCTAGCAGCTAGAGGTGTGCGTTTTTCTATTCCACCCCCAACATGCAGAATATAGAAAGAAGGCAAGTTCTGGGCTTCAGCCAGTAGACAATGGTTTGTATTGGGCAAGAAACAAAAAAAATAAATGGAGCCATCCACAGAGCATCAAGGGAAACCGTCGTCATCATCCTCTGCCATTTCCTTGGCAAATTCTAGGTCCTGCTGCTCACGTTCCCTGCGCTCCTACGAAACAAAGGCAACAATGTCAGATTTACACAAACATGCGGTGACACTGGACTTGTGCACAGGACTTCTGCAAGTTGTAGCCATGGGTGTTTCCTTAAGGAGAGCTAAAAGGAAGCTTCTCATACAAGATTTTGAACGAGAATATAACTAGATATTTCCTAGAAATCAAGTTTAGGAGCAGGTTGTAGGAATGCATTTTTAAAAATTGCTTATGTGAGTAAAAGAAAGTGAGTAAAATAAAACAGCCATTTTGGATGAAGTTATGGCTTTGTTTCTGGCACACACCTAAATGATGTGGCAGAAAGGCATATTCCCCTACTCCTTTTAAAGGTCTTAAAGATGCACACTGTACGCTGTGCATCAAGTCACCCTCGGAGAACATCTCCAGGCTCTCTTCCTATGGCCATGTGGCCTGGAAAACAGTAGTTATGTTATCACCAAGGCACAAAAAGTGCTCAAAAAAACCCAGAACCTTTGGAGCAAGCATCAGACAGACTGGCATAATGTCCACATGCAGAGGCAATGTACACAAAAAAATAATTTAAGAGTCTCTTAGAAAGCAGTCCCAAAAGCACATTTTCTTGATTGGTTTGTTTCAAGATCAGTCTCAAGCCTTTAGAGTGTCAGAAATAAGCAGGAAATGTAAACCTAAGCAAAATGAAAGGGAGAGCACATTTCTAGCCCTTCTTGTTGCAAAGACAGGCTTGCAAGTATTTGGGCAATGTCTGCTGGTATCTTAGAAACCAGAGAAGGATGAAAGAGATTTTCAGTAGCTGGGGTACAGTGTCTTATGTCTAGAAAAACCATGCTATGTCTCTTTCTATGTCTATCAAAACCATGACACACAATACTGATCAGCAAAAATTGTGAATTAAGCTATACAAACTTGTTCAGTTCGTATAAGGTCACAAAATTCAGCTTTCTCAGCACATGATCCAGATTGCCTGGGCACATAATTTTAGGTGTGTACACCTAGCCTGGGATATGGAAATAAGTCACTTGCTTCAATAAGAATTCCTGGTTTGTGGGAACCTTCATTTTCCTAGAACACTGTCAATCAGATTGTTCAGTCATCTTTCCTGACCTGCCATTTTGGGACATGCATCATCTTCTAATTGTGCAGGACTTTAAATAAGATGCTCTGGGACTGACAGTTACTCAGAGAGGTAGTGAAATATGCAGAAGATAACAGATGGAAGGGGATGAAGAGGGTTGCTGGTTTTGACTGGCTTGTAGATAACCTCTTCAGAAACAGGATCCCTAAACCTACAGGCTGGTGGATATCTGTGTCCCAGTCCAATGTGTGTTCTCAACAGTTGCCAGGGGAACCTCACCTCTGCAGACTCCAAGTCCTTGTTATAAGACTTCGGCGGGAACCTCATAGCCTAGAAACAGAAAAGGGAAATGGAGAAGGCAGAAGACAATGAATTGGAGGCAAGAACCCTATCACAGCTTTTTCATAGCAGATATATAGGCACAATCAAAAGTTTCCCAAGATCCATACAACTATCTCTGATGTCAGTAACTATGTCTCATCTCCTGGGGTCACTTCCTGTAACCAACTTGATTTCCAAATTCCCCTCTAAAAACTCAGGGAGAGCTAGGCTCCCTAACCTTTTGTGAATGAAAACTAGCATGTATATGATACTTCAGAGCAGTGGTTCTCACACATTTAGCACCGGGACCCACTTTTTATCTGTTAGAATCTGTCAGGACCCACTGGAAGTGATGTCATGACTGGAAGTGACATCATCAAGCAGGAAAATTTTTAACAATCCTAGGCTGCAATCTTTCCCACACTTACCCAGGAGTAAGTCCCATTTACCATCATTGTTAAAATAAAATATATAGTAGCTTGTTAAAAGTACAGGTCTGTAACATTTCCCCAAATGCAGTCACATAACCATGGAAACATCAAGTCTAATATATTAAAAATAAAATATTGAAATGAATGGCGACCCACCTGAAATTGGCTCACGACCCACCTAGTGGGTCCCAACCCAGTTTGAGAAACACTGCTTCAGAGTATTCAAAGCACTTCATTTGCATTACCTTAGTAATCTTTACAACACAATTGTAAGGTAGGTCAGTATTATTCTCATAGTGCAACTGGGGTCTGAGGTGAGAACTGTCTGACTAATACTTACTTATAGTGAGTTCTTTCTAGATGTAAGATTTAAACTTGGAACTTTTGCAAGTCCCAGCTCAGTCTCTTGACCACTTGTGGGATGCAGCACCCAGGTCATCCTTTCTTGTAGCCATAAGAAGCCTGCTTGGTAGGGTGCAGACCTCCCCCTGGCTGGGTTAATTGCTGGTTGCCACTAGGTATCAAACCCACAGTACAATAAATTGCAGAGGAACACATGAACTCCAGTTTGAGCACACTGGAGTGAAAAAGTCAACTCGATGCAGAAGTGCTGCTAAGAGCCCTAACTGTCAGATCAAAGCTTCCTTTCTTACCAGCACAAACACAGCACACACTTAGAAGACAACCTGATGGGACACTACTGCACACTTGCACTTTTACCTTGACAGACATATTGTGAATGTCGAGGCAGAAGGAAATTCGCTGATGGAAGGCTAGCTGGGGTTCCCGCGTGGAGTAGATGTCAGTCATCTCCTTAGACTGGACGTAGCCCTTCTCATGATTGATGCTGGCTTCGATCACACCGTCCCGGATGGCCTGGGAACCGCCAGCAAGCACAGAGTCAGTTGCTCTCACACAGTAAGAACCCCAAGACCAAAGTACATACAGATAGCCCAAGACTTTGTTTCAGTACTGAGGTTACATTTCTAGAGGTGATGAGACTGAAAAATTCCCAAGAGCCATGCCCCTCATTTCAGATGTAGGGTGGCAGGCTAGGGTTATTTGCTGAGCCAAAGACATTCTCAATGTGCTCAGAGACACTCACTATTTTATCAGCCTGCATGATCAGAGCTGCTCTCAGTCATTTACAAAAAAAGCAAGACTAGGGTTAAAAAAAGGAAAGCACAATATGCATCTGAACAGTGTGCCTGGAAGCAGACTGTGGACAGACACAGGAGGCCATCAGTGGGCGTGAGATTTTACCCAATGAAGCCTCTGCTGCTAGGAGTAGTCTGGAAAAGTCGCTCAAATTTCTGCTTATATGTTTAGAGTTTGAATATCTTAGGAAATTAGAGTTTAGAGGACACTTATTTGAATTATAGTGGTCCAAATCTCAGTATTCCATAGCTCTCCAAGAGATAAAACCAGGACCGTATAGTGATTTGGGAGTTGAAAAATCCAGGTTCAAATTCCCTGCTCAGTCATGAAGTTTCATGGGTGACCTTGGATCAGTCACTCTCTCTCAGCCTCACCTGCCTCTCAGGGTTGTTGTGAGCAACTACATATACATCACACTGAGTTCCTTGGAGGAAGGGTAGTATAAAAGTGTGAAAAATAAATAAGGCCCAAGTCCTAACCAACTTTCCTGCACGGACATAGCTGTGCCAATGGGGCATGTGCTGCATCCTGCAGTTGGGTGGCAGTCACAGAGACTTCTTCAAACCTCTTCAATGTTTGTTCCTTTACTTCGGAGTTGCATTGCCTTTAACCACAGTGCTGGAAAGTTGGCTAGGATTGTGCCCTAAATCTCTCTAAGGGCTTGACATAGAATTTGTTGCAGACCCAGATGGGCATAGAGGTTTACCACAATGCAAAGTAAGAGGATGACAGTGAAGCTGCCATTCAGGCCAGCCATCCTAGTCACTCACCTTGGCAACAATGAATTCAGCATCCTCTGGGCTATCGAGCTGCAACTTCTGGGCTATGTCAGCTAAGGAGATTCGTGAGTACGAAAGGCTAATCATGCGAACGCCTGCATGAGAGACAGAAAGATAGCCCAAACAAAGCATGAATTGCATCAATACACAACAGATGTCTACAATTTTTTCTCTCTCTCTACTTAAGGAGCTTCTGCTGGAGCAAGGACTGGCTGGTCACCTACATCTCCCTCAGAAAGGAAGTAGGAGAAAAACAAGTGACAGACCCACTGACAACTTTGAAACACGCACAGCTGAAGTTTTAAAGAGATCTAACACACACCCCACCGCTGCAGCTCTAGGGGAGTTATGGTATCTCACCTGTCTTAATCACATTGTGCCTCAGTCGGATGATAAGGGTGTAGGTTCCGTCTGCCTGAAACTTGTCAGCAAACTGATCCAGTACCTGGTTGAACTTGGCCAGGTTCCCTGTCCGAATTCCTGTGAGAATGGAGAAGGCATATGAGAGGACGGACAGATGTGAGGAGAGTGTGTGTAACTGTAGGCCAATCCTCTCTTCTGGGCTACCATATATTCCATTCTTTGCTGAGGCTTTGGATTAGCATGTTGATATGCAGGGCCTGGGGGTTCACTACATAAAAGATGCAAGTTTAGAAAGGACTGCCTCCACTATTGATTACACATTTCATCCATTAAAAGGCTGCAATGCCTTTAATGAATAAACTCAGCTTAATCCTCATGCAGGTGTTACACTCCATTTATGCATAAATATCTCTAATATCAGATTACGTGCCCACAGTTTTTGCGTACTAAACAAAGCAAAGTGGTTTAATTTTATTGACTAGCTGCAGCCACAGAAAACTGTGTCAAAGGCTTAGTCCAGAGGTTCTCAAACTCTCTGGGAGAGCCACTCTTAAGTGAAAGTAGAGTGATCGAACACTTCTGCAAAACCAGAAGTGGAGCATGATCGCTCTACTTTCACTTCAAACCAGCTGAGGAGTCCTGCAGGCAGTCACGCAGGGCTTCCTGTACCCCAGGAAGGCTGCTGCAGGGACTGGTGAGTACGTCCCAGTCTCTGAAGTCCCGTTAACGACGTGATCCTGGGGATTGCGTCACTGCCTTCCCCCCTGCCCCTTAAGGCACGACGCCCCAGTCTGAATACCACTGGCTTAGTCATATATTATGACTGTTGCAGACATAATCATCATATTCTCCAGAAAACTTTCTTTACAGTGTTTGCATGCTGTGTTTTGTGCTGAAGTAAGCAGTCTGAAGAACAGACTTGAGTCCTGCCATATTCTTCATTCCACTAAGTGGAAAGAAAGCACTGGCTTTCAATATGAACAAACAAGTGGGGATGTACTGTAGTTAGTGACCTACAGAGTTTAATTGCAGTCTGTCATGGAAAGAGCTACATTATTCACAGGCTTATAAAATTATTTCAGCATTTCAGAAATGGAACATAGCATGTCTAAAAAGAACAGGCATTTGTGGCAGAATCAAGAAATGTGCAGAGCCATACCCTTTTGGTAAAGCTATTTGGAATTCTTAAAGCCGGTATCTCCTGTGGATTTTAACTTACAATTAACTGGAAACCAAACTACAAGGATAGGATCTGTTAAATGTATAGGCAATTTAGGAGGCAGTAGTTCAAGTGTAACTTCAGAAAAGTTCAGAGAGAAAATGTGTAGAAAGTTATACAGCTACTTATATTGTGATTGATATACTGTACTCTGAAAAGGATTTGTCCTACTAAGAACATAAGAACAGCCCCACTGGATCAGGCCATAGGCCCATCTAGTCCAGCTTCCTGTATCACACAGTGGCCCACCAAATGCCCCAGGGAGCACCCCAGATAAGAAGAGACTTGCATCTTGGTGCCCTCCCTTGCACTGGCATTCTGACATAGCCCATTTCTAAAATCAGGAGGTTGCACAGACACATCATGGCTTGTAACCCATAATGGATTTTCCCTCCATTTTTCCTTAGGATTTTTCCTAAGAAAATGTATGAGGCAATATACACCATACTATTACAGTTTGGTTGCTTAAACCAAATGCAAAACAATACTAAGAACAAATAGTGCCGCTTTCAAATTGAACACATTACTGATCCTAAGAAGTCTATGAATATTTATGAGTAATCTTTCACATGGACTGCCCTGAACAAGAAGATTCTGAGACAACTTCTATGGAAAAAAAACAAAACTTTACTAAAGACTATTTATTCTATGTTCTCTCTTGCAGTTCTAGCACTGCAGCACTAGCCATTGTTTTCACCAAACTGTTGAGGAGGGTGCCAGCTGTATCACTTACCCTGCGTCAAGAGAAAGTAGGGCAAGAGTGATCTCTTCAAAGATGGTTGCCGGAACTGCAGCCTGTCTGGGATCTCACCCAAGAGCAACTCTACCACAATAAGCAACTTATGAACCTAATGGGAAGATGCAAGACACAGTTATCCTGTGACCAACCACGGAGTATCACAAGGCTTTGTATAAGTGGCGGAAGTACTCATCACCAGCCTGAAGCACCAGGTGGAGAAAATGGCACCCACTCACCGTCTGTTTGAAGCCAACGGCTGTGTGTTGTGGTGCTTTTCGCAGGGCATTCGTCATGGTTCTTCGGGCTTCTGAATATTCCAGCTGAATCGCCTTGATGCGGCCTAGGAGGGAAAAGGAGCTCACTGCCAAGACTGTGACCTTAACGGATGAAGACCACCTCACATAAACTTTTGCAATGCAAGCCAATAATGTTTAATCAAGCTCATACACAGAAGTTTACTGGCAAACCTAATTGTCCTGCGCACATATGGCCCTAAGTTGTTGTTTTTTTTTGTGGCTATAAGTGAATTAAAAATTTTTGTTACCCTTTTCTTTCCAAAACATGTTCTCTGTCTTTTTGCATGCTAAGCAGCATAGCAGCAGCTGATGAACTGCTACACCGTGCACTTCCTCTAGGGGGCACAGAGAGTGGCTCTCTCTCTTTCCCCAAGCTTACATAGCTATGGTAAGAATTAACCCAGTGTGTTTGTTTGTGTTTTAGTATATTTGTCTTGCTATTTTATATTTTTATTTTTGCAACCTGTTTTGAACTTCTCAGTGGCAAGAAAAGCACACTACTGTATATATATATATTTCAAAACAAACAGAGTTTGGGAACAACCTCCAATGTTTAGCACTGAGAAACAAAGGGACAAGGACAATTCCTTCACTCCCTCAAAATCCAATGAAGCTGGAAGCCAGAGGTTTTCAACCCATTTCTCTGTTTCTAGGATCCAGTGAACTCCAAGCCAAAGGTGCCTGGGCAGGCTGCGATCTGGACATCTATGACAATTATATGCAAAAACAGAATTCAGTATCTGGTGGTGAATGTAGCATTCTGACAAACTCAGCTCTCCCCCCCTCCCCCCCCAAAGCAGGTTAGTTGTAAAAGTAAGATTCAAACCAACAAGGGCAATGGTTGTAGAATCTTAAATCAAACAGGTACTGAGCAGAACCTTCCAATGGTAAGGGTTAGCGCAATGCAAAATGTTTTCCTTTTATTTAGCTAGTAGAATAAATGATGAAAATGAAGGGCCCAGTACTTAAGTTATTCAGGTCTTGGTGTTTACATTTTCTTCGGCAAAAACCAACAATAAAGACGTTCAAATGAGGACAAGGCTATCCTCAACTCTGCTGCTTCTCACCTGTGTAGTACAGGTACCTGGCCCACTCATTGTTGTTTGCCTGCTCAGGAAATACTGATTTGGAGACTAGCTTTTCTGCCTGGTCATAGAGGTTGTAGTGAAGGTAATTCCTCAGCAGGAGATTCAAGAGGGTGGCCTGGCCATCTGCATCATGGCGGAGAGTTGCTGTCCTTAAGCGGGCATGAAGGAAGCTTTGAAAGGAAAAAAAAAGAGGCTTGTCAGCACAATGCCATTAAAGAGGGAAAGAAAATGACTGGGATAGAGAAATCTCCAGATCCTGCCAGATTTACCTTCTGACCACATCCAGCTTGTTTAAGAACTCATAGATCCGAGAATGGTAGTAGTAACATTTGGCCACCACTAAATCAAGAGCTCGACGGTTTTGGGGACTGATCTTTTGCATCAAATCATCCGATACTTTCTGGGCCTGAAGGGAAGGAGAGGGAGATTTCAGCTGGAGAACTTCCAAAGTTGCAGAGATGGATTCTGAATACCGGCACTTAGGACTGGCAGATATTTGCTTATGCTGGTTGTTAACAAGGTATTCAAATCCTGGACCTCAGCAAAGGTACCTCAGCCCATCATTATGTTCTTTCTATACAGCTATAGCAAAGATAAATTGCTGTAAATCAACAGATAAAGCATAAGGAATTCCTTGCTTGACTCCAAGTGGAGTTTACCCAAGTCCACTGTGGGGGAAGGGGTCTCCAAGTCCCACTTCTCTACAAATCCCGGATTTTGACATTTGATTAAGTTGCTGCAATCACCATATTTTGGACAGTGCTTGGTCCTGGGTATGCAGAAATTAAATGTGTTTACGCGTGAAGAAAGTTTGGACAGATTTGAGAACAACAGATTCATGGGTTTGGAAAAAGAGACATCACAGAATGCTTCAGGCAAAAGTTGTATTAGAGCACCAAGAGCTAGGGAGAGACTGGGACCTTTGCTAAAAAACACTCACACCAATCATCAATAGTATCCATGAACTTAAGATTTTCCACAGTTTGTCAAGATTTTTTAGTACCTGCAAAGGACACCCCCCCTACCCCCATGCGAATACTTTGGCGTGGTGTTCTGTTAGGCTGTTATGTTGTGTCCACAGTTTTTAGAATACGGGTGAACTTATGTGGAAAGGAAAATTATGAAGAACAGTTCCTAATTTTGTTGTTTATTTGTCTGTCCATCCTCCCTCCAGGTCCAGCCACTGGCAGTATTCTGCTTTCAGCTGAGAGACTAGACATGGTTGGGGGGAGTCAGCGGTGCATTACCTCTTGGTAGCGTTTGCTGTTCATCAAGTAGATAACCAGGAGTAACTGTAGATACGCTTCTACCTCTGGCAGGAGAGGAGTGGAGGCTGCTTTTCCTGTGCGGGGTCGAAACTGTAGGTCAGTTTCTGTGTCCATAGGCTACAAAGAAGTGGAAGAGAGATGTGCGTCAGGCCAGTGGGAGCATGTGATTCCTTCCATCCCATAATAAAAGGTTGTACACATTAGTGTCTTAAGGACCACACATTGCCCACCCATTACAGGTCCTATAGTTAGGAAACTCAGAGCGCAATCCTGACCCGATGCTGGGTTGCACAAATCCCTTGTGCTGGCCTAGGAGTGTCGCAAATGTGCTGTAAAACTGAGCCAGCGCATGGACGTGTGCTGTTTCTGGAGGCCACATCCACGCCTGGTGGGACTAAGTTTGTGCCGACCGAGGAAGGCTGGCACAGGGGGTTGGGGAGGGTGGCAGGAGGGCGGAATGGAGATGGGGGTGTTTCTGGGCAGGGTGGGCGAACTGGGCCGGGGGCAGCAGGATCGGTTGTGGCACCTTATGCTACATCCTAACCCCCACTCCTGGTCCAATTGGCCTTATATGGGCCACTTGGATTTGCAGCAGTGAAACTGCTGGTGCAAATCCAAGTAGACATGTGACATGGAGCAAGGGATAAAAAATCCCCTTACCCAGAGTTGCGCTCCAGCTGGAACCTATCTTGTGCTGAATATAGCACAGGCCACCTGGCCTGCCTGTTCTAGTGCAAGATAGGATTGGGCTACCCAATTTACTCATATAATGAACTGTAATCTGTTTAACTGGAGCATAAAAGATCACTTATAGGGGCCAAAGAGGAATCATCTATTTCGATGCAGCTTGTGAAATGTGAGTACAAATCTCTTTCGGACTTGCCTCTTCCAGGAAGCTGATGAGGAAGTCCCGCACAGCACTGTTTGATGTGAAAAAGCCATTGATGGCTTTCTGGAGCACATTGGGGTTGAGACGGCGGGAGGTGGAGGGCAATGCTCTAAGGGCACGAAGGACATAGCGAGGTTCCTTTCCAGAGACGGCTTTCTCCAGCTGCTTCACATGCTCCTTGATGTCTGCAGTGAGCAAGAAAGAAGGGTAAGACTGTCATCACTAAATAGCAAAGCAGGCTCAACAATGCAGCGCGGCTGTGAATTTTCATTGCTGGTTGAGGCAACCAAACATTTGAATATCGGTTTGACCAACTGCTGCCTCCTCCCAATTTAAAGAAGCACTACAGTTACGCCTGGTGATTTTGGGGTTGAAAAACCAAGACTTCCCAAGCTCTTTGAACAGAAACAACTTTACCCAAGCTCCTAATAAATGATGAAAGGAAGCTATTCACTACCTATAGCGTGTTTGGAGAAACTGACAGTTATATCAAGGAAGCAAGTAATTTCCTTGTGCCAGACTCACTTTTTTCCTCACCCTCCAGAAAGTATCAGTATTCTCCATTTTGAAACATTATTATTTAAGTATGCAGTCTGCATCTTCAGTGATCTGGCACACTTTCTGGAGGAAGAACAGTGTTATTTCAGTGTTCTCTGCAGGAGGAGTGAAAGCTCTTAAGTATGTACACCCAATTTTTAAATTTAACACACATTGGTAAATTGTGTGGTTTTTCTCTTTATTCTTAGAAACCCCTCAAGAGTGAATTCAGTTCACCTTTACTCCATAGATCTGATTTTGTACACCATGGGCTTGACATGAATGCTTAGACTGCAACAATGCACTGAACAATGTTCATCCATGGCCCCATACCTTCCAAGCAGAAAGTCTAATCCAGGGGTGTCAAACATAAGGCCCAGGGGCCGGATGTGGCCCGCGGAAGCTTTTTATGTGGCCCTCAGACTCTCATCTGCTGAGCAGTGCTGAGGTGTTACTCCTGAAAGGGCAACCCACATGAAAACTGGGCTGTCCCAAATATTGAAATATGATCAAGATTTGCACATTTTCTCTTCTGTCATTTGCAGCTAATGAGTTCCTAAATGAGAAAAAGTTCTTATTTTTGGTTATGATCTGTTTAATGACACAATTTCCTGCCTAATGACATCACTTCCGGCCCGCAGCATGCATCAGGATTGCTATTCGGCCCTTGGTTTGAAACGAGTTTGACACCTCTGGTCTAATCATTTGTCTTCTTTCTCTACTACACTTTACAATGTGATCTATTTATACGTTACATTGTTTAATTCTGAAAATATACAAGGGTTTTTACAACCAGGAACCATAACAGACAAAAACAGAATAAAGCCACTCAAATAAATATGATACCAGATTACAAAACTGGCACCAACAACCAGAGGATCCATCGTCCCATTTAATGATGACCTCTTGCCTTTAAGAATGCTACCAAGGCCCTGGCAGTTTTTTGGGGGAAGGAATTCCGAAGCGGCAGTGCACACTGAAGTGCCTCGGCCCATGTCACAACAACTCACTGTCACATCACCTTAGGAAGGCAGACTCTGAGGCAAGACTTTGGCTGTTGCTCTTACTAAGCATTGTGTGTGTTCATCTTATTTTTCTGCCAAAAAGCTCACAGTGGTAATCTGATCCTATGCATGTTTACACAAAAAATTAAAACAGTTTAAAATTGCTTATTCTAAAGTAAGCAAGTACAAGAAGGGCAGGGTAACACACAGCTCAGGTGTTCTGGACTCAGAATTTTCTTTCAACTGACCATGCGTAGGATTAGGATGAAAATGTTAGTAACTTATTGAAGACAATTTAGGATGCAATGCTAACCAAATTTCCAGCACTGACCTAAGAGCAATGCAGCTCCCAGGTAAGGGAGGAGGCCTTAGTTGGTCTCCCAGTTGGAAGGAGGCCTCCCAACTTCAAGATGCAGCACATGCTTCATTGGCACACCCATGTCGGTGTGGGAAATTTGGTAAGGATTTGGTCCTTAGGATACTAAGCACTACAAATGCAGCAGAAAACAACAGTGCCATGTCAGTGTTTTCCCCAGCAAATGAGTAAAAGCTGGAAGTGAAATACACGTGTGCAGACAGAGTTATGCGCCCATGTGCATGCATCTGGGAAACCTGACTGGCAGAGGCTTCCCATTGATATTGCCACAAGTGTTCCACTTCCAAACCTAATGCGTTTGCAGAGAACGCCATCATCCCACAGAAACTGTTGATGTGCAGCACCAGCATCCATGGGCTCCACAGCTGACTCGAACCCAGGTTCTCTTCACTCAGGCCCAATATTTGAGCTGCTACAAAACCCTCTCTAGCCACTACACCACTCTACCATGGACAAGCACATCCCTCAAAGCCAGGGACATGGGGTGGGTGGGTGGGAAGGCAGGTGAGGCAGAGCCTCCCCACCGGAGTCCTTCGAAAAGCAGCACCGCTGCGGTGGGAGGCGCTCAAGCACACTCAACCCATGCACTCCGCATTGAGCATTGTGTGCTTGAGCGCCTCCCACCGCGGCGGTGCTGCTTTTTGAAGGACTCTGGTGGGGAGGCTCTGCCTCACCTACCATCCCACCTCTCTGCTCAAAGCATGACTTAAGCCAGGGGTGCCCAAACCCCGGCCCTGGGGCCACTTGTGGCCCTCGAGGCCTCTCAATGCGGCCCTCAGGGAGCCCCCAGTCTCCAATGAGCCTCTGGCCCTCCGGAGATTTGTTGGAGCCCACACTGGCCTGACACAACTGCTCTCAGCGCGAGGACGACTGTTTGACCTCTCGCGTGAGCTGTGGGATGAGAGCTCCCTCCACTGCTTGCTGTTTCACATCTGTGATGCAGTAGCGGCAGCAAAGGAAAGGCCAGTCTTGCTTTGTGCAAGGCCTTTTATAGGCCTTGAGCTATTGCAAGACCTGCATTCATTCATATAAGTTCATCTTTAATGTATTCATTTAGGTAAACTTGTGTAAATTAATTCAAATTTTAAATGTAAATTAATTCTTTTTTCCCCCTGGCCCCCGACACAGTATCAGAGAGACGATGTGGCCCTCCTGCCAAAAACTTTGGACACCCCTGACTTAAGCCTTGGGTGGGACATAGAGTAGCTTAGCCCCTCCCCTCCCAGTGAGTCACACTTTAGCCCCGACCCTTCGCCCAGGTAGTGGCTCCTCCTCTAAGAGAACCCCACGTGGGGGTTCGGTCTCACCTGTTGCATCACCTATATAAGCAGCCAATGGGAGCCGCCGGGAATGTTTCTCTCCCCCCCGCAAAGCCACGCCCTTTTAAAAGCCCTCGCTTGGCTCCCCACCCCCCCAAAGAGAACGTTGGGAAGTTCTAGCCACGCCCCCTTTGCAACGGCCCACATCCAGCCCCCCTCCCCTCGGTCGCGCGCCTCCCTCACCTTCCAGCGTGACGGCGTCGAGCTCGCGCTGCGACTTCTCCGTCGAGGCGGGTTCGGCCGGAGCGGCGGTCTCCTCGTTCATTTCCACGTCGGCGGGCGGCGGCGGGGGCTGAGGGGGCTCGGCGGGCGGGGGCTTGGCCTTCTCGGAGCCGGCGCGGCGGCGGGAGCCCCCTTCCTGCTTCATGGCTTCGCCTTCTTCCACGGACCGGCTGCGGCCGTGACAGAGCAACAATCGCGGGGGACGACGGGAAAAAAACTGGGGCAGACTCGACCACTCGAGCGCCGATGGACAAAGACGGGGGCGGGGCTTGAAGAGCGCCGAAAGATGGATTGCTATTCTCCTTCCTCTTTAGGACCATAGAGAGGCAGGAGGACCATAGAGAGGCATAGAAAACCATAGAGAGGAAAGACCAGAGAGGCATAGAAAAACCATAGAGAGGAAGGACTAGAGAGGTGGGAGGACTGGGCGGGTGAATGCTCCCTGGCTTCAGTGGCAGGGGTAGAGAATGCACTGTGGGCATGATGTACAGCCAGGTCTCCTGGGCTTCCCAATGAAGAGCCCAGGTGTACTTGCCCATGCAGCATGGGCAGCTAGATACATTCCTAAGGGCACCGTCCTCACCTGCTTTCTAGCACTGAGGTGAGGGCAATGCAACTTGCAGGTGAGGACACGAGCATCGCCTTACCTGCAGGAGGCTTCTGTGGCTGCCGCCATCTGCAGGATGCAGCCCAGGCCCCCTTGGCACAGCTGCGTCAATGCGGGAGGGTTGGTCAGGATTTGGGCCTCAGTCTCTCTTAAGTCTTCTAAGTACGGAAAATCACTGCAGAAAATGAGCATCACCCTGTTTAGGCTGACACTGGATGGAAAGTGCGCTGTGGGAACCTCAAGGTGCTTCTGCAGCGACTGAGTCCCTGACCTCCTGTACACTCCTTCGTGGTGAGCGGATCCGCAAGCCAAAAAGCCGCTGGTGTATGGACGGGGAGGGGGCTTTATTGTTTCACTGTCAAAACGCCTATCCTCATGATGGCTGGTGTGTGTGTGTGTGTACTCGACAGTAGTTGAGGGCCACTAAACAGCACCTTTGGGGGTACTTGAAAATGAATGACGGCAGGAAAAGGCAGGTAGTGCACCAGAATGCCTTGCAGGGCCAGGAAGGAAGGGAGCCAGCTGGCTGCAAAAGCCCCAACAATAGGTATTTTTGGTGATGTACGAATCAGTGATTGAAAACCAGCACAGTAATATGCATGAAGCGATGAATACATGAGGGGTTTTCATATATGGGAGATGTGCTTGTATTACTAATATTAATTACAACCATTTTGCTAACATGAGGGGTACAGTTTATGGAAATGGACTGCCAAGGGGCATGCAAGTGAAAAGGTTGGGAACCACTGATATAGACCAGTGGTCTCCAAACATTTTGGCCAGAGGGCCGCATCAAATATCTGGCGTGGTGTTGAGGGCCAGAAAAATAATTTAAATATAGAATTTAAATAAATAAGAGATGGAACTTAGATGAGTGAATAAATGAATGCATGGGTTCATTCATTCAACCTCTCTGGCCCTCAGAACACCCTCCAGACACAATCAGAGCACAGTTCTGGTCATGTTCAGTTGAGTGAGTGGGCCAGAGGCTTTCAGGGGACAAGAAGTTGACTGTGGGCTGGATAGAGGCTTACCATGGGCCGCATCTGACCCCTGGGCCGGGGTTTGAAGACCCCTGATATAGATGGATGGAGGGCTTAATATTACAAGGAGACATATTCCACTTGGGCACACAGACATCTGCCCTCCCCATCCCTAACTACCCACCTAGGGCTAACTTTCCATATAGGGTTTTGTTTCTTGGTTACACTAGTGTGTGATGGAATGTTGGGAATTACTTTTATACCCCTATAGCGAAATCTTCCTCTTTTAAATCTAATGCTCATTATAGTCCACTTAGGTTGTGAATGAGTTTCCAGGTTCTCTACTTTCAGAGCTTGTCACTATAAATGGTACATCCCATTCTATCCAAGAGAGCAAGCTGGGTGATATTATTAATCAATAATGAAAATGCGTCTTTATCCCAAAGGCTCACACTCTGAATGGCACTTACAACTGGTTCACATGCATGTTCAGTGCTTTAGAACTGCAGTGTCCAGTGATGATCGGTATGTGAGAATGGACTGTCACAGATGCAACAATGCACACAAAACTTTCATCCGCAAAACTTCCATTTGATTCACAATGCTTTTCATTCAAGTCAAGGACTTCCATGTAGCTGCAAGTTCTCAGGTTCACACATGCATGTATATCACATGCTTTCTGTACACTTGGTGACTAGTAGCTCCATTCCTGTCTTCCTTTTCCACTTAGGTAGCTGTTAGACGCTGCTAATGTTAATGATCTGATCTGTTGGGAAATGGCTAATCTGGATGCAATAATAAAATGGAGTTGCCTCTGAGTGTGTGCACAGTGTTCCTCTACTGAATGCTAAATCATTTTTGGCATGTGTAGCACAATGTCATAAGATAAAATACACTATAGAATGGCACTTTTTAGCACTAGGACCCACTTTGTTTTTTGACTTTTCATTGTAGGAAAGAGGAACAAGGGAGAGTCAATCCCCCTCCTGCTTAAAGTCACTCAGGCTACCTGCCTGTGCTCAGTTCGGTGAGTGTGAAAATAAGATCGGGGGGGGGGGCCTGAGCAGGAGTGGGGAAGAAACGACAACAAACGATGTGGAATATGTATTGGGAGACTGCTAATCTGGAGGAAGCTGTTTTTGTGCAGAGTGGGAAATGAGTTGGGGAATGGCTAGTCTGGATGCAATAACATTATTAATAATACACTATAGAATGGCATTTTTAAGCACCAGGATCCACTGTTTGCTTTTGGACTTTTCATTGTAGGAAAACATGAAAAGGGTTTGCCCAAGTGGAGCGCAGCAGAGAAACATTAGAAAGAAAATGGATGAGGAGATAGCACAACTATCGGGCTCCATGCTAAAGTATGCAAAGCTGTTAATACCTCATGGCGCATCCATGCAACCAACATCACAACTTCACAACACTGAATCGTCATCATCTGAATCTGAGGAAGATGTTGAGCATGATGAGCCAAGTATTGTGGGCATGTCATTGATCTACAGCAACATGAGCCAAGTACTGTGGACGTGTCTTGTGATATTGCATCCTGGCCCATACCTGTACCTGACGCCCTGCGGCTGAGCATTGTAAGAAGGGGAAGCGAGTGCATCTGGAACAAAGACGGCCCATTTGCAGTAGTGAAATGGAAGGACCAGAGCAGCAGAAGTTTCAACCAATCCCTGGTTCTGCATTCCACTAGCAAATGGTGAAAAGCAGCTCAGAATGGTATACTCCAAATTGGAAAACTCACTGTTCTGCTTTTGCTGCAGACTGTTTGCAGAGTCAACAACAGCAGGAACATCAAAGTTCATTACTGCCTTCAACAAATGGGGGGGGGGGGGTTTGAATCCTAATGTTGCTGACCATGAAAGATCCAAACTGCACATGTCATGCCTGGAAAAGTAGAAGACCTTGGCAGCAAGGCTCAAAGTGAACAAAACCGATGACATCCCCCAAAAGGAAACAGAAAATGACAGAAAAGTCTGAGACACATTTAAGTCTGTCTGGCTAAACAAAACCTTCCTCTCCGTGACCCCAGGGAGGACATGTCCTCAAACAATAGAGGTAATTTCTTGGAGTTTTTAGAAGTCCTGTCTGAGTACGACCAAATTTTGCGTGATGATGACACCCAGCTCTATCTCTCCTTTCCTCCAGACTCCAGGGTGGCGGTTGAGGGCCTGGAGAGCTGTCTAGAGGCAGTGAGGATCTGGATGGGGGTTAACAAGCTGAAATTAAATCTGGATAAGACAGAGGCTCTCCTGGTTTGGAAATCCTCGATGCAGGTGCTGGACTATCAGCTTGCGCTGAATGGGGTTGCACTCCCCCTGAAGGAGCAGGTTCGCAGCTGCTCCTGGATTCCCAGGTGGTGGCTGTGGCTAGGGGGGCCTTCGCTCAGCTTCAGCTGGTGCGCCAGCTGCGGCCGTACTTGGATCGTGCAGACCTGGCCACGGTGATCCATGCTGCGGTGACATCGAGTTTAGATTATTGTGACACGCTCTATGTGGGGCTGCCCTTGAAGACGGTTCGGAAACTGCAATTAGTGCAGAATGCGGCGGCCCGTGTGGTTACTGGAGGTAGGCGGTTTGACTCTGTCGGTCCGCTTCTCCAGCGGCTACATTGGCTGCCCATTCGTTTCCGGGCCCAATTCAAGGTGCTGGTTTTGACCTTTAAAGCCCTATACTACTCTGGGCCAGGGTATCTTAGAGATCGCCTACTTCCATACAATCCGGCTTGTCCTCTTAGGTCATCAGAGAAGGCCTTTTTACAAGTGCTGCTGCCTAGGGAGGTACATGGGGCGGCGGCTAGAAATAGGACCTTCTCAGTAGTGGCACCAACGCTATGGAATTCCCTTCCCCTTGACTTAAGAATGGCTCCCTCTCTTGAGACTTTTCGGCGAGGCCTGAAGACCCTTCTGTTTAAACAAGCTTTCTGAGTTCTCGGCCTTTTTAACATCTTTTCAACATCTTTTAATTTTTTACAGGCCTGATTCTTTTATGACTTGCTGCTCTATGCTCTTTTTACCTTTTTACTACTTTTTATCTGACTACTGTTTTTATGATATGTGTTAATATGCTTTTATCTGTTTTTAAATTATGTTTTTAATCTGTTTTAACCTGTTGTAAGCCGCCTTGAGTCCCTTCAGGGAGAAAGGTGGGGTAAAAATAAAGTTGTTATTATTATTATTACCGTAGATACTTGCCTATAGTACAGTGGTGCCTCGCATAACGAAATTAATCCGTTCCGCAACTCCTTTCGTTATGCGAGTTTTTCGTTTTGCGAAGCGCGTTTTCCCATAGGAATGCATTGAAATTTAATTAATGCGTTCCTATGGGCAAGAAAAGTCAGAACAAAGTCAAATTTACAAAGTGTTTATTAAGTGCTATTTAAAGGCATACATACTGTACAGAGGATTTCAAAAACGGGGGGATGCTGAGTGGGGAGCTTGAAGGCTGTAATCCTGTGCACACTTTCCTGGGAGTAAGCACAATGGGACTTACTTCTGAGGAGACACGCACAGGATTGTGCTCTAAGCTGGGGAGGACAGAGCAGCTGCACTCAATTGCTTGCTTTTGCCGTGATCATGGGGGGAAACGTGAAGGAAATGGGGCAGTGAGAGGGTGAATGAGCGATGGGGGGATGCTGAGTGGGGAGTTTGAAGGCTGTAATCCTGTGCACACTTTCCTGGGAGCAAGCACAATGGGATTTACTTACATAAAGTGACATGAAGATCCGCCCCTTACTAGGGTGGACGGGATCATAAATTGACATGAAGATCCGCCCCTTACTAGGGTGGACGGGATCATAAATTGACATGAAGATCCACCCCTTACTAGGGTGGACGGGATCATAAAGTGACATGAAGATCCGCCCCTTACTAGGGTGAACGGGATCATAAACGGACATGAAGATCCGCCCCTTAAGACAAAACAAACCAAAACAAAAATTCGTTATGCGAAGCATAAGTCATAAAAATTCGTTGTGCAAGTTACCAAACTTCGCATACCGCTTTCGTTCTGCGAGTTTTTCGCTGCACAGGGTATTCATTATGCGAGGCACCACTGTATGTGAAATTTTTGCCAAGTAATCAAGCTCCAATTCTCACTTCACCTTGTAATGTTGGCAACTTTCAGTCTCAAAAGACTATGGTATCACGCTCTGGATGTTGGTTCTGGCACAGCGTCTAGTGTGGCTGAAAAGGCCGATTTGGGAGTGACAATCCCTTCCACACTGGGAGCAAGTGTAATATGTCCCTGGTCTCTCCCCCTGGCTGTGGGCCTTCCTTCTTTGCCTCTTTGCCTCAGTCTGTTGGCCAAGTGTCTCTTCAAACTGGGAAAGGCCATGCTGCACAGCCTGCCTCCGAGCGGGCCGCTCAGAGGCCAGGGTTTCCCACCTGTTGAGGTCCACTCCTAAGGCCTTCAGATCCCTCTTGCAGATGTCCTTGTATCGCAGCTGTGGTCTACCTGTAGGGTGCTTTCCTTGCACGAGTTCTCCATAGAGGAGATCCTTTGGGATCCAGCCATCATCCATTCTCACAACATGACCGAGCCAACGCAGGCGTCTCTGTTTCAGCAGTGCATAGATGCTAGGGATTCCAGCTCGTTCCAGGACTATGTTGTTTGGAACTTTGTCCTGCCAGGTGATGCTGAAGATGCATCGGAGGCAGCACATGTGGAAAGCGTTCAGTTTCCTCTCCTGTTGTGAGTCCATGACTTGCTGCAGTACAGAAGTGTACTCAGGACGCAAGCTCTGTAGACCTGGATCTTGGTATGTTCCGTCAGCTTCTTGTTGGACCAGACTCTCTTTGTGAGCCTGGAAAATGTGGTAGCTGCTTTACCAATGCGTTTGTTTAGCTTGGTATCGAGAGAAAGAGTGTCGGAGATCGTTGAGCCAAGGTACACAAAGTCATGGACAACCTCCAGTTCATGCGCAGAGATTGTAATGCAGGGAGGTGAGTCCACATCCTGAACCATGACCTGTGTTTTCTTAAGGCTGATAGTCAGTCCAAAATCTTGGCAGGCCTTGCTAAAATGATCCATGAGCTGCTGGAGATCTTTGGATCATGGTAACATGGGAGTCTTCTTCGGTGCAGTCTGAGAAGGGACCATCTTTGGAAAAATATCTGGATGCAACCCATATGGCATGTATAGATTTTTCAGGGGCTTTTTGGTTGAATTATTGGTGGAAGGTCAGGGTGTGAACATACAGCCCTTGAGGGCCCTTCTATGGAACTAACAACAACAACGGAAGGTCTGGCTGCAGATAAAGATGGCCTCGGGCAGCCCAATCCTGAGCTGCCCGGGGTGCGCGGCTGCAGCAGCACTGAAAACGGCTCCTGCCAAATCCTGCATTCCTCAGCCTGCCGCGGGCGGCGCTTCAGGAGAAGAGGACTTTTGACCGAGGAGTTAAGTCAGATAGAGGTTAAAAGAGAAGATGTTTCAGACCTCATTGATAAATTAAAGATCAATAAGTCACCGGGCCCTGATGGCATCCACCCAAGAGTTATTAAGGAATTGAAGAATGAAGTTGCAGACCTCTTGACTAAGGTATGCAACTTGTCCCTCAAAACGGCCATGGTGCCAGAAGATTGGAGGATAGCAAATGTCACGCCTATTTTTAAAAAGGGAAAGAGGGGGGACCCGGGAAACTATAGGCCGGTCAGCCTAACATCCATACCGGGTAAGATGGTGGAATGGCTCATCAAAGATAGGATCTCAAAACACATAGATGAACAGGCCTTGCTGAGGGAGAGTCAGCATGGTTTCTGTAAGGGTAAGTCTTGCCTCACGAACCTTATAGAATTCTTTGAAAAGGTCAACAGGCATGTGGATGCGGGAGAACCCATGGACATTATATATCTGGACTTTCAGAAGGCGTTTGACACGGTCCCTCACCAAAGGCTACTGAAAAAACTCCACAGTCAAGGAATTAGAGGACAGGTCCTCTCGTGGATTGAGAACTGGTTGGAGGCCAGGAAGCAGAGAGTGGGTGTCAATGGGCAATTTTCACAATGGAGAGAGGTGAAAAGCGGTGTGCCCCAAGGATCTGTCCTGGGACCGGTGCTTTTCAACCTCTTCATAAATGACCTGGAGACAGGGTTGAGTAGTGAAGTGGCTAAGTTTGCAGACGACACCAAACTTTTCTGAGTGGTGAAGACCAGAAGTGATTGTGAGGAGCTCCAGAAGGATCTCTCCAGACTGGCAGAATGGGCAGCAAAATGGCAGATGCGCTTCAATGTCAGTAAGTGTAAAGTCATGCACATTGGGGCAAAAAATCAAAACTTTAGATATAGGCTGATGGGTTCTGAGCTGTCTGTGACAGATCAGGAGAGAGATCTTGGGGTGGTGGTGGACAGGTCGTTGAAAGTGTCGACCCAATGTGCGGCGGCAGTGAAGAAGGCCAATTCTATGCTTGGGATCATTAGGAAGGGTATTGAGAACAAAATGGCTAGTATTATAATGCCGTTGTACAAATCGATGGTAAGGCCACACCTGGAGTATTGTGTCCAGTTCTGGTCGCCGCATCTCAAAAAAAGACATAGTGGAAATGGAAAAGGTGCAAAAGAGAGCGACTAAGATGATTACGGGGCTGGGGCACCTTCCTTATGAGGAAAGGCTACGGCGTTTGGGCCTCTTCAGCCTAGAAAAGAGACGCCTGAGGGGGGACATGATTGAGACATACAAAATTATGCAGGGGATGGACAGAGTGGATAGGGAGATGCTCTTTACACTCTCACATAATACCAGAACCAGGGGACATCCACTAAAATTGAGTGTTGGGCGGGTTAGGACAGACAAAAGGAAATATTTCTTTACTCAGCGTGTGGTTGGTCTGTGGAACTCCTTGCCACAGGATGTGGTGATGGCGTCTAGCCTAGACGCCTTTAAAAGGGGATTGGACAAGTTTCTGGAGGAAAAATCCATTACGGGGTACAAGCCATGATGTGTATGCGCAACCTCCTGATTTTAGAAATGGGTTATGTCAGAATGCCAGATGCAAGGGAGGGCACCAGGATGAGGTCTCTTGTTATCTGGTGTGCTCCCTGGGGCATTTGGTGGGCCGCTGTGAGATACAGGAAGCTGGACTAGATGGGCCTATGGCCTGATCCAGTGGGGCTGTTCTTATGTCCCATTCTCCTGGGTAAGGGAAGCAGCCCTGCAATGGGGCTACTCACTTTACCGCAGACCTTTTAGTAAAGGCATTCGTGTAGGGCACCAAGCCCCACACAAACGCCTTGGATCCGGTGGATTGGAGCTCCACGGTACCCGCCCCCTCCTTCCCCCAGCACACCTCCCGCCCGCCCTTTCTCCACCTCCTGTCTCCTCATCATGCTTCCTTCCCGCCCTCTCCCTGCCCTCCGCCTGCCTCCCCCCTCCCTGGAACGCCTCCTCCCCACCCCCCTTCCCTACTTGAGATCGCCGAGTAGCAGAGGACAGGCACTTGCCCGGTGCTAGCCAAGGGCCGGCCAGTGCTGGGCTAGCATGGGTCTTGCCCAGTGGTAAGCCTTGCAGATGTGCCTTACAGCATGTTTGCGACAGTGCGCTCTGGCAGAAAGCTGGCGTGCCGAGCTCAGGATTGGGCTCTTAGTCTTTCCAGCTCACAGGTCTGATAGCAACCATCACACAGGTCCCAATCCTATCCAACCTTCTAGCTCTGATGCAGCCCTGCCAATGTGACACGTGCTGCATCCTCTGGTGGTGATGGGCAGTCACGGAGGCCTCCTCAAGATAAGGGAACATTTGTTCTCTTACCTTGGGGCTGCATTTTGGTGGAATTGGTGCTGAAAAATTGGAGAGGTTTGGGCCCACAGCTAACTCAGGATTTATCCATGAAAATGGGAGACCGAATGGGACAGAAGACAGCTATAAAACTCTATACTTGAGATAAAAGTTCAAAAGAAAATATTTGGGTCTTTTAACTGCCTAGGTTTGGAAATCACAGTTAGCTACAATTCAGCATCCTTTCTTGCAGCCAGAGAGGAAAAGGCAGTTAAAAGACACAGGAATTGACTGTGTCCTTGTTTGAGGGTATCTCAAATGTGACTCCAGCCTGTTCTTTTTTAATCCCTTTTCAGGGACACTGCTGCTTCCAAACCACCCATAGGCCAGTATAAACAAATCTCTCCAATTTCCGCTTTGGGTAGGACCAATGACTGATGTTAACCCAGCAGGGATCAAGAGGGAGTTCAGTCAAGACTCAGGGCACAGTCCTAACCAACTTTCCAGCACTGACTTAGCTGCAATGTGGCCCCCAAGGTAAGGTAACAAACATGTCCTTAACTTGAGGAAGCCCCCTTGACCACCTCCCATTGCAAGATGCAGTGCACACCACATTGGCACAGCTATGTCAGTGCTGGAAAGTTGGTTAGAACTGCGCCCTCAGTTTCTCAGGTTGTGATCAGATACAGCAATACGCATTATAGGCACAGCCCTCAGGGTTTATGTGACCCTTAGTTCTTGCCAGAATCAAGAAGGAAGGAGGCTGATTTGTAGCTTGGCTGGCACTGGTGAGCTCAGACGGGGCTGGCCTAGTTGGGAAAGCTTTCTGTTCACCATAAATTGTCCACAGATTCAATGTTCTAAAACGAATCCTTGGCTCTATATGCCAAGTTGATGCTTGCTCACCTTTTGGCTGCAGTCGGTCTGTATTTGAAATGGAATAATGCATGTTCAAGAACAAGAAAATTCTAATAATGCTACAGGCCAATTCCAAAATGTCCTTCCCTGTTGAGAAGTACTTTTTGCTGCCTGACTGCCCTCTCCACCTCCCAGTGGCACACAATATAAAGCGGCTTCACTCAGCAGTCTTCCCAAACAGCCATCATGCAGCGCAGCCAGACTGTCCTCTTTGTACTCATGCTGGGATTCCTGGCAAACTGGTTTGCATTTCTGGGTGTTTCTATTGGGAATGCAGGTAGGACTTTGTTCCGTGTCAGGCCTCCTCGATCATATCTGCAACTCTCCAGGTATCTCTTGGATAATGGAAGGGGGGGGAGGCAGGGGGAATTAGGCGAGGCTCACTACGAACGTTCTCTGTAGCCAACATTTCACTGAGGGGACACTCACAAGACGAGAGGGGACACTCAGTTAGACACTCCAATAGACTCCAATTTTGGTCTATTTGCCTGTATTCTTGTTCTTAAAAGTCATCTCAACTTGGGGCTCGGAGCATATTGACTTGTTCTTCTAAGGTTGCAAGGGACACCCCTTGAGACATCCCCAGGTGCAGAATACTTGGGAGCCAACTCCACCTACTGCTCCGTTCCTGTGCCTGTTGCTTTCCCATCTTCCTTCCACAGCTCCTGTACCAAGCAGGACTACACATTTACACACTGAAAGGTGTGGATGAAGAAACAAGTTCTGGAACCAGAGAGGAGAAGTGGCAAGTTGCATTCTGGCTGAGTGACATAGAATATTTTAAGAGGCAGAATTTGGCCAGTGCTTTATCAAAACCTCAAAGGCCTTCCCTAATTTCACCATAGTGGTAGGATTTCTCAATTGTAAGGACAGTGGCAGAAATCCTGGTGCCTCAGAAGGACTCTTTGGTGTCTTTAATTATTCCCATCTGACAATACAACCTTTGGATCCCAGTCTGCAGATATCAGTGTTGCTTACTTAATCTCACACTTTGGCATCACAAAACGGATACCTTCAAATATCATCATTCTGATTTTCTTTTTGTAGGTTCTCAGAAGCCAAAATGTTTGCTTCCTTCTGACGCCGGACCGTGCACCAACTCCGTTGAACTGTATTACTACAATGCTGACAATAAACAGTGTGAGACCTTCCAGTATGGAGGCTGTGGAGGCAATGCAAATAAATTTAAAGATGCCGCATCTTGCGTTCGGCAGTGTTACCCACCTGGTAAGCCTAAAGGACGTGTGAGAATCTTTCCAAGCAATTAAAAGAAACTGTGCTTTTCTTCTAACTTTAATCGTGCTCTAGTGATCTCCCTAATCCACTAAGGGCAGCCCAAGATACCCTGGCACATGAAACCCCTCTCCAAATGGCAACCTACTTACCCAATACATGAAGCTATCTAACCTAGGCCTGAATCCTAACCAACTTCCCAGCACTGAAATAGCTGTGCCAGTGGGGCATGGGCTGCAGTTGGGTAGCAGTCACAGAGGCCTCCTCGAGGTACAGGATTGTTTGTTCCCTTAAGTCAGAGCTGCATTGCCCTTTCCTCAGTGCTGGAAAGTTGATTAGGATTGCGCCACTAATTTTATAAATGATTTGTCCTAATTTTGTGTATTTCACACAGAACATCGCAATTATGACGTTTAAGAAAGAGAATTTATCTGATCAAATTTAAAATTTCCCCATTTTACTTTTTTAAAATTCTTTTTCACCCCAGCAAATTGGCTTATGATATATTGTGCTATTTGTGTTGTAGAGATTAACAGTCCATGTTTCCAAACTGTATTCTCTATTGTTATGTGTCACTAAAAGTGAACTGTAAATGTTCCCAAATCCCCGAGACTCTAGTGGTCACTGGTGCTGAGACGCTAGAGCTGCTCTTTGCCCCATGTCCTCATGTCACTGTCCCATGTGTGTGACTCTCCTTTCTATCCTCAGGTTGACATTGACTCTTTATGTGCAGCCCAGGATGAATCACACTTTCACGCTAATTCGCATGTCACTGGATCCCGTGAAATAAAGGCACCAGCTGACCCCAAGACAACTTTCACTCTGCTACCCTGCTCTCTGTTGAAATGCTTTGCCTTCTCTCCAATAAACTGACACGTTTTTCTGCATTTTGTGGATTCTGATTCATTGGTATTCCTCTCCAAGGTTTAATAATTCCCTAAAAATTCATGCACCACCGACTCAATGTGAGCTTTCACAGAATTACCCACATGAACATAAGAACAGTCAGTGGCAACACTAGGGGTGTGTGGGTGGTGTGGGCCACGCCGGGTGACGTGCACTGGGGGTGACACACTAAAATCGCTGTGGTTCGTTTTAATACCATCATATTATATGCTGTTGGATGTGGAATTTCCAGCTGAATGCAATGCAAATATCTGCTTTCTATCAAATGTTATGGCCAAACAACGGAGAACAAAACATGCATGGAGCTCTATCGAAAGTGAAACTGAGCTGTATCGCGTGTTTACTCGTGAGTAGGTGACCTTACCTTACTCTGTTGGAAAGGGCAGGCTGAGAGGAATCCAACAACACCAGAATGGTCCTGATCCAGTGAATGCAGCCCCCAAAAACACCTGCGAAGGAAGTCCCATCCTCCAAGCAGACGAATGTATCGAGCCGTATGGAAAACCAAACTAAGCCTCACTGTCGTGTTTACTCGTGAGTAAGCAAACGGGCCTTGGCTGGTGGTCAGGCCAGGCAAAGGGGAATGTGATGCTCCCAAAATGGTCCTGATCTGATAGAACTGGAGCTCAACAACTGCTCCAGAAGGCAGCCTCCCCCCCCTCTAAAAAGGATCAAAACAGAAGCTTCAGCTGATAAGGTGAACTTTTTTGAGACTTGCAAAGCCAGGTGGATCCTGACAGTGATCTGTTTAAACAGAAGTTCTTAAATTGAACTGGGCACTGGGTAGGAGTGAAAACCTTACTGATTTTGGAGGGGGGGGGGTGTTATTGCAGGCAGGCTACAGAGGAAATTGCCTTGGTGGACCAGGGCTGGCTTCTGCTTATATAATTATTTGTTTTGCTTTAATTATTTACTTATTTATTTTAATTTGCCTGATAATGTCACTTCTACCATGACATCACTTCTGGTAGGTCTTGGACAGATTGTCATTCTAAAAAGTGGGTCCCAGTGCTAAAAGTTTGAGAACTGCTGCAATAAGGTGTTAGTAAGTTGACACCCTGGGTGTGTGTGTCTGACACCACTAGTGATCAAAATCACTAAAATCACAATTTGGAAGAATAATACCATCAAGTTATATATCAATCAATGCATAATTCCATGCAGAATGTGTTCTATCTTGTTCTATCAAAAGGTACAGGTAAAAAACCAGTGGGGGTGGAGTGATGGTACATCACCATGCCCACCACCTGGGGTGTTTCCCCGCCCAGTGCATGGGGGTGACGCCCTGGCATCCCATACCAGGTGATGCGAACCCTAGTGATGCCACTGAGAACATCCCCAATGGATCACGCCAAAGGCCCATTTGGGCCAGCTTCCTGTATCTCACAGTGACCCACCAAATGCCCCAGGTAGCACACAAGACAGCAAGAGACCTGCATCCTGGTGCCCTCCCCTGCATCTGGCATTCTGACATAGCCCATTTCTAAAATCAGGAGTTTGCACATACACATCATGGCTTGTACCCCGTAATGGATTTTTCCTCCAGAAACTTGTCCAATCCCCTTTTAAAGGCATCTAGGCTAGAGGCCATCACTACATGCTGTGGCAAGGAGTTCCACAGACCAACCACACACTGAGTAAAGAAATATTTTCTTTTGTCTGTTCTAACTCTCCCAACACTCAATTTTAGTGGATGTCCCCTGGTTCTGGTATTATGTGAGAGTGTAAAGAGCATCTCCCTATCCACTCTGTCCATCCCCTGCATAATTTTGTATGTCTCAGTCATGTCCCCCCTCAGGCGTCTCTTTTCTAGGCTGAAGAGGCCCAAACGCCTTAGCCTTTCCTCATAAGGAAGATGCCACAATAGTCGTTCTCTTTTGCACCTTTTCCATTCCCACTATGTCCTTTTTTGAGTTGTGGTGACCAGAACTGGACACAATACTCCAGGTGTTGTGGAGTACTTTCGATTTGAATAACGGCATTATAATATTAGCCATTTTGTTCTCAATACCTTTTCAAATGATCCCAAGCATAGAATTAGCCTTCTTTACTGCTGCCGCACACTGGGCTGACACTTTCATTGACCTGTCCACCCCCCCCCCAAGATCTCTCTCCTGATCTGTCACAGACAGCTCAGAACCCATTAGCCTATATGTAAAGTTTTGATTTTTTATCCCAATGTGCATGACTTTACACTTACATTGAAACGCACCTGCCATTTTGCTGCCCATTCTGCCAGTTTGGAGAGATCCATCTGGAGCTCCTCACAATCACTTCTGGTCTTCACCACTCGGAAAAGTTTGGTGTCATCTGAAACCTTAGCCACCTCACTGCTCAACCCTGTCTCCAGGTCATTTATGAAGAGGTTGAAAAGCACAGGTCCCAGGAGAGATTCTTGGGGTACACTGCTTTTCACCTCTCTCCATTGTGGAAATTGCCCACTGACACCCACTCTTTGTTTCCTGGTCTTCAACCAGGTCTCAAACTAGGAGAGGACCTGCCCTCTAATTTCCTGACTGTGGAGTTTTCTCAGTAGCCTTTGGTGAGGGACCGTGTCCAACGCCTTCTGAAAGTCCAGATATATAATGTCCATGGGTTCTCCCACATCCACATGCCTGTTGATCTTTTCAAAGAATTCTAAAAGGTTTGTGAGGCAAGACTTACCCTTACAGAAGCCATGCTGATTCTCTCTCAGCAAGGCTTGTTTGTCTATGTGTTTTGAGATTCTAACTTTGATGAGGCATTCCACCATCTTACCCGGTATAGATGTTAGGCTGACCGGCCTATAGTTTCCCGGGTTCCCCCTCCTTCCCTTTTTAAAAATCAGTGTAACATTTGCTATTCTCCAATCCTCTGGCACTGTGGCCGTTTTGAGAGACAAGTTGCATATTTCAGTCAAGAGATCAGCAACTTCATTCTTCAATTCCTTAATAACTCTTGGGTGGATGCCATCAGGGCCCGGTGACTTATTGATCTTTAATTTATCTATGAGGTCTGAAACATCTTCTCTTTTAACCTCTAACTGACTTAATTCCTTGGTCAGGAGGGGCTGTTCGGGCAGTGGTATCTACCCGAGGTCTTCTGCCGTGAAGACATATGCAAAGTACTCATTTAATTTCTCTGTCATCTCTAAGTCTCCTTTTATCTCCCCTTTCCCTCCCTCACCATCCAGAGGGCCAACCGCTTCTGTGGCGGGTTTCTTGCTTCTAACATATTTGAAGATGCTTTTATTATTCCCCCTTAATGTTGCTGGTCATATGTTCCTCATAGTCTCTCTTGGCCTCCCGTATCACCTTCTTACATTTCATTTGCTACAGATTATGTTCCTTTTTATTCTCCTTATTAGGGCAAGACTTCCATTTACAGAAGGAAGCTTCCTTGCCCTTTACTGCCTCTCTAACTTGGCTCATTAGCCATGTGGGCACTCTCTTGGACTTAGTGGAGCCCTTCTTCCTTTGTGGTATATACTTTTGCTGGGCTTCTATTACTGTTGTTTTAAGTAGCCTTCATGCACTCTGGAGAGATTGGACTCTTTTTATCTTCCCTCTCAACCTCCTTCTAACAAGCCTCCTCATTTGAAGGAAGTCCGCTCTTTGGAAATCAAGTTTTTGTGACAGATTTGCCTGGTACTCTTCCTCCGACATGCATGTCAAAACAGATCTCAGCATGGTCACTGTTCCCCAATGGCTCAGTAACACTGACATCTCTAACTAGGTCCTGAGTACCGCACAATATTAAATCCAGAGTCTCCTGCCCTCTGGTGGGTTCCATGACTAGCTGCTCTAAGGCACAGTCATTTAGCATGTCAAGGAATCCGGTCTCTCTTTTGTGACCAGAATACAAATTGACCCTGTCTATATGAGGATAATTGAAGTCCCCCATGATTACAAAACCTGTCCCTCCTTGTCACCTCCATGAAATATTTCCTCATTTCAAGGTCCCCTTCCGGTTTCTGGTCTGGAGGATGATAGCATGCCCCCAGTATTACATCGCTCCTCAAACCTGGTAATTTAACCCACAGCAATTCTATGGTGGAGTTGGACCCGCCTTCAAGCTTTGCTGGATTCTATCCCTTCCTTAACATAAATGGCCACCCCACCTCCAACACGCCCCCCCTGTCCCTCCTGTAGAGTTTATAGCCCAGGATTGCGGTATCCCACCGATTCTCCACATTCCACCAGATTTCCATTATGTCCACTATATCAAAGTTTTCTCTAGTCACCAAACATTCCAGTTCTCCCAGCTTCACCCAGAGACTTTGGGCATTTGCATAAAAGCCTTTGTACATGGAATGCCCCAGGATAAACTGCTTATTAGCTCCTTTATCTCTGCAACCTCTCATTGTGCCAAACCATCTATCACATCCCATCATGGTACCATTCCCAATTTCTTCTCCTACTCTGTCTTTATCTTGTTGTTCTCTAACCTCCCCATCCTCATCCCATAGGGATAAGGAGTCCTGAACCGGATGCCCCTTGGCTCCTGTCAGCTTTCCCTCAGCGGTCAGTTTAAAAGCTACTCTGCCACTTTTTTAATGTTATGTGCCAGCAGTCTGGTTCCATTCTGGTTCAAGTGAAGCCTGTCCCTCTTGTACAGGCCCCACTTGTCCCAAAACGTTCCCCAGTGCCTAACGAATCTAAATCCCTCCTCCTTACACCACCGTCTCATCCACACATAGAGACCCCTGATCTCTGCCTGCCTAGCTGGCCCTGCGCATGGAACAGGTAGCACTTCCGAGAACGCTACCTTTTGGGTCCTGACTTTCAGCTTCCTACCCATGAGAAAGTGTCCCTTTCACAGTGAAAGCACTTTTTTTGTACTAGGGAAAAATATGGTGAAATGATTTCATGCAGGGCCTAGGAGAGGGGGGTAAAGGGGGTAATTTGCACTGGGCCCAGGAGCCAAATGACGGGGCCCAGAAATTTCCTGGGATCGTCCATTTTCCAATCTCACCCAGACTCCCTGCCCATGTGGGATACCGACAACACTGGGCAGGCAGGTAGACCATTGGAAGATTTGTAGACCTTGGCTCCAAAGACTGTTCTGGTTTTTGCCACTTTCCCTGTTTTGCCCCCATTCTGCCCACCCCATTGCCATCCCCCCTCTGTTTCACCCCCTCCCTCTTTGGGAAGGGGCCCAAAATAAACTTTGCACCCCTTGAAAAAATTCCTCTCAGAGGCTCTGATTTCATGGATGTATTTAGTTTATTCTTTTATGAATTGGACGTGAAGCCATAGAAGGGCGAGCTGCCTAGGGTCAAGGAAGGAAGGGACAAAACAAACCAAGAAAACCCAGGTAGATGGAAGTTGAGGCAACTGGCTCTTGGCCGACTCAATCTATATAGGCATAGGCCTCCAGGTGCAGACTGAGGGCCCAATCCTATCCAACTTTCCAGTTCTGGGGTAGCCAAAATGCAGTTCTGTGGTAAGGGAACACATGTTCCCATACCTTGAGGAGGCCCCAGTGACTGCCCCTCTACCACAGGATGCAGCACACACCCCACTAGCACAAATGCCCCAGCACTGGAAAATTGGATAGGACTGGGCTCTGAGAAGGGGCCATTTTTGGGAAAATACAACTGGATTTTATCCACAGGGCATAGATTTTTCAGGATCCTCTTAGCAGGGGTGGGAACTCGAGTCAAGTGACACAAGTCAGAGTCACAAAAATGTGTTTTTCACTGACTTGTGGGGACTTGAGTCATGTGTGTCAAAGTCTTGGGCAAACACTCGAGACTGGGGCTGCTGACTTGGAAAGTGCCATCGAGTTGTGTGACTCAAATCACCCAGACGCGGCTTGGGGGTGCTGGTTGCGTAATTTGATGTTGCGCCACTTCCGTGTCACCCGAAAGACCTTGTGTGGTGATGTGGAAGCCGAGCATCCAGATCTGTGCGAGGAGCAGCAGCAACCAGCAGCAGAGTACGCTATGTTCAGTCAGGAGGCAGAGACAGAGGTTGGGGGTACAGGGAAAAGGTTAATTTTTTTTCTTTGGGTCGGGGTATCTGGTTGCAGAAAGTGCTGCATGTGCCCACTACACAGGGGAGAGGGAGGTGCTTCTTCGTGTCTCTCCATCCATTGGATGGAGGATGTTGCTCACTTGTGCTTCCCACCTGCTTTGCCGAGCTGGGATACGTTCTCCCTCCCTCCCTGTAGGTCTACCCGTGCCCGTGAAGGGGGATGGGTTTTGTTGCAGTTGGGGACTTATGGAAGGAGCCTATAGGTGCATTCTGCACTGCTGCCTTTAAAGTATGGCTTTTGTTTACTGAAGGGATGGACAGGGACATCAGGGGAGTGTTTAAAGAGAACTCCAACACGCACGCACACACGCACGCACACACGCACGCACACGCACACACACGCACACACACACACACACACACACACACACACTCCTGTGGTAGTTCCATTTTTTTCCAAGAGCTGCAGCTGACTTCTTAACGGAAAAGACTTGGGACTCAAGGCTTTTAGAGTCCCTGGAATGCTCTGGGCGACTCAGAAAGTCCACCTGTCAGGACTCATTTTATAGTCAAGTTAAAGGGAATGGAGATTTTGTAATAGAAGATCAGAAGATCATCAAGTGGCTGATGTGGTGTTGACAGCGATTCCCATGTTTTGACAGCTGGTTGACAGCTCTGGGAAGGGCTCCACAGCTATAATCAATCAAGGCCAGCTGAGACTCTGACGGACACCTGAGCTTCATTTGACCTTGATGGGACTTTGAATGGACATGGACTGAGGGGGTGGCTCACCTGAGCCTAATTTGGACTTGGAGCTGCAGGAATAAAAGGCAGTCCCAGAAGACCCAACAGGACCCGACCCAGGCCTACAGGACCCCAGCCTATGGGACATGGACGGACCAGGAGCTACAGGAGAAGGGGACAGCCCGGACTCTGCTGGAGGACACAGAAGAGAGGACTGCCAGGACCCTGCTGAAGGGGACACTCTACTGGAGAGGATACAGAGGAGGGACTCTGCTGCAGAAGATTGGACTGGGAAGACTGGACTGTGCTTTGGACACTGGACTTGGACTGGAGGCTTCAGACCTTTACCCACTAAGTTAAGTGGAGTTTTGGGGAGGAGGAAGCCTCTGGACAAGAGGAATTGCAGGGAGTGTTTGTGTTTATAGCAATAACTTTGGTTAATTGCTATAGATAATGAGTTCTGTGTTCATTCCTTTGCACACCACAGTTGTTGTTTCTAGAGATAAGGATGTGTCAATTAGTCAAAAAAGTGGGCATTGGGAGACGGAATATTTTTGGGACAAGACAAATTGGCGTAGTCGGCAGGATAGGGAAAATTGGATAGGACAGACTCAAGACTCAACTCGACTCAAGCCACGCTAGATTTCCCCATCTCTACCTCTTGGTTGATGTACTGGTTGAAGGTCAGGATGAGAATATTCCTTGAGGGTTTGTGGACATCCCTTGACATTCCATGGAACTGTCAATAGCAGGAGGTCTGGCTGCTGATCTTGATGTCATCTCAGCTTTTTCAGTTCACAGGTCCAATAGCAACCATTGCATAGCGAGCTCTCAGTTTTGCTCAATCAGATTAGGACCATGTCTAAGTGGGTTCAACTGGTCCAGTACAACTTTAGCAGATGATGCTACATGCCTGACTCATAGAGATTCAGACACAACTATGTGATCTGTGGGTGGAAATACCATAGTGCATCTTGTCAATGGGGCAATAAAAGACTGATTGATGGGGAGCAATGAACAAATGAAGACAAGGGGTCTGTGACTCATCTTTTTATACCCTAATTCCCACAGGGCAGTGGTACTCAAACTTTTCCAGCCAGTGGCTCCCTTGACCCCCGTGGCTGTTGGCCATGACTCCCCATCATGTTCCTGATGGCTGGAAGTGACATCATTAAACAGGAAGTGGCCAGAAATATCAACTATATTAATATTAATTATATTAATCATATCACTAATTAAATGCAGATCTTAAAAATATATTATCAATACACAGCAATATACATGTTTTATAAATGATCAGCTGCTGATCACTGTTGGAGACAGGATGCTGGAGTAGGTAGATTTTGTCTGGTTCAGGAAGACTCATTTTTTTTAAACTTTGTAAGCATACGAATAGAATTGTTTTATCAAATGAACTTTGTGAACAACCAGTTTGACCAACATTACACACACACGCACACCCCTGTGGACCCCAATCCAACTAGTCATTTCTTCCATTCCCCTTGAATAAGATTGAACCCTTTATCAATTTAATGAAATTAAATTTTTCCAGCAGCTGGTGGGGAAAACAAAAATAGACCATGAAAACATATCAGAGCTGATAAGGGTTTGGTTAGGAAGCTGATTTGTCTCCTATACCAGGAGATGCACAGCTCAAGCCTATGCATGTCTACTCAGAAGTAAGTCCCATTAGAGTCAATGGGGCTTACTCCCAGGAAAGTGTGAATAGGATTGGGCTGGCAATCACTTCATCAATGGCTGATAAGTATTCCCTTCAAATAGCAAGATTCATCACTTTAAAAATACAGTCTTTCCTCTTCAGTCAAACAACAAGATTAATAAACAACAAGATTAATAAATCACTTTAAAAACAGTACCCTTTTTCTGCTCCTGGCCAAGTAAAGTGTGTTCTTGTCTCTCCCCTCCCCCTTTGCCAACTACATGGAAGCAACTTTAAGACCCCTGGTGACTGGTAAAATAGGAAGCGTTTTATTTGGGGAGGGGGAGGAAAGCGGGAAGGTTTGGAGATCGAAAGGGGGGAGTGGAAGAGGGAGGGAGGGGGTTGAAAAGAGAGATTTCACTTTGATGAGAAGCGATCCCAGGCTGGGAACTAGGAAGCAACCAGATAAGGATCAGAGAGGGTTAAGGACTGCAAGCTGAGCATGCTTGGTACTTGCCAGATGGGGGTTGGAGTCAAAGAGCTTTGGAAACAACATGCAGCGAACACAGAAGGCGGAAGCCTCGGAGTGGAGGGAGAAGGGGGCGGGGCAGCAGCAGCAGCACTCTCACCTTTCTTCTGCTTTAAAAACAAGCGCAGATGACAGGCAGAAGACGGGCTCGTATTCTGCCCAGGGGTGTGACTGTATCGCTGCGAGAGGACATCCCGCACCTCCCCTTTGAGTTCTTGGCGCCTCCCTAAAGAGCCGCACCTCACAGTTTGAATAACACTGCCGTAGGGAATCATAGGGAATATCTTCAAGAATCTTCCTTTTGTGGCTTGATGATCCTTGTCCATTCATCCCTGGTTTGAGATGTGTGCTCTTACTGTTTTGTACCTTGCAGAAAATGTGGCAATGACTTCCAGGGATCAGGACCTCAATTAATGTACAACAATTAGATTTGGTCATGGTGTTGGTTAGGGAAACTGTGGTTGGGTACTCTTCTTTCCTACTATCACTTTGTTTGCTCCAACTCTCATCATGTGGCTCTTGTTTCCAGATTCAAATCTGCTACAGAAGTAAGGTGCAGTCACTCATGGAAGGTTTCCCAAAGAAGCCGAAGAAAGGCAAGGGGTCTCCTATCCCTCTCCTGCCAGAGTGAGAGGTCGGGCGGATCGATAAGTTGGGTCATTTTTTGGATGAACCAAGTTGTGGCCTTCCTTGAAGCCTGTGCGAGCTAAAGTCCAATTCAAATGCCACAAGAATGGCCCCAGTCATGCTCCCCTGGCATGCAACCAATGCCACATATATCTGTACACCAGTGACATGCATCCAAGCAAACAAAAACATTTCAGGCAACAGGGGACACCAAGTTTATGATGATTTCCTTTATGGCTTGAATATGTCCCTAGTTGAAATGGCATCGTAGTTAATCAAGAACAGGAAGTTTCCTTGAACTCAGCAGGGTAGCTCCAGAGTATCCCTATCTAGCTATGTATCTTTCAGCAAATGGTTTTGCTGCCTAATTGCCCCCCTCTGTTTTCCCTATGAAAAACTACATAATGTGGCTATGCCGAGCACTCCTATGATGAAGCTACTATGCAGCAGCACAGCTGCTTTCTCTTCCTTGTCATTGTGACGGGACTTGTGGCAAACTGGACAGAGCGTCTGGGTGTGGGTAAGAACCCCCTCTTCAAGCCTCACGCCCATCATGAATGCAAGTCTCTCTGGTCTCATCTGGTTAGGCATTGTTTGCAGGATGGCAAGCAGGGAAGCACTGGAATTAGGTCCATCTCATGATAACTGTTCTCTGCAGTCATCATTCAGCTCTCTCCACAGTTGCTCCCCTGCAACTAGGTTTCAGGAACCCTAACCTTCCATAGATGGTAATTCTCACAATGTATCCTTACGTGGGTAGGGCCCAGTAGCGTAGCTACAGAGGGTAAAGGGGCAGCAATTGCGCCAGGCTGCTGCTTGCCTGGGGGCAACAGTCTGGCCGCCAGCCTGCACAACTGCAACCCCCCCTCCCCCATGATCACCACTCACATCTCTTGCAAACAGTGCCATAAATATGCACTCTTCTGTAGGAGGGGCAGTGGTGATCACAGTCTCTGGCCACTTGCTTACTTTGCTCAGGGGCTTGGGGGGACGATTGGGGGGCTTGGGAGGTAAGCAGGTGACAGTTGGGGGTGGGGGGTGGCGGAGCAAGGCGAGTGAGCGGTTAGAGACAACAATCACCGCTTGTGTCTCTTGGGGGGGGTGAGCAGGAGGGGGGCTGGGGGTGGGGCGAGGTGGTAAATATTTTTATTTTTCAATTTTAAAAAAACTGCAGGTGCGATGTCACACTCAGAAGTAACACCACTTCTGGGTGTCATATGGAGGAGATCATTTTTAATTTTGCCCCAAACTCCAGGGTGGCTAGCTACGCCACTGGTAGGGCCACCCCATTTATGAAGCAGAGGTAGCCTCAGGTGGGAGGTTGTTGGGGAATATATCATCTGCGCTACCACCATTCTTCCTCCCGCAGTTGCTCATTTGAAACAGAGTGGAAGAAGAATGGAGGAGAGAAGAGTGGTAGACTAGAGCATCTGCCAGGAGATTCCATGCCATTCTCATCTTCCTTTTCAAATTAAACAACCATGGTGCTCACCAAGCATACCTGCTAGCAAGCTGCCAAGTAAAGACGGTAGAGGCATCTAGTGCCCAGCCCCAGGCACTGGAAGATCTTGGAAATAGTGCCCGTGAATCTGGAGCAGAACCCTGGATGTTTTATATAACCATTATTCCAGGTTCTTCTGTGTGGCCTCATTAATTTGTTGAATCCCCCTTTAAATGCAATTACCATAAATTGTACTAAAGCAAGGGTGCCCAAACCCCAGCCCTGGGGCCACTTGCGGCCCTCGAGGATTCCCAATGGGGCCCTCAGGGAGACCCCAGTCTCCAATGAGCCTCTGGCCCTCTGGAAACTTGCTGGAGTCCACACTGGCCCGACGCAACTGCTCTCAGCGTGAGGACGACGGTTTGCCCTCTCACGTGAGCTGTGGGACAAGGGCTCCCTCCAGGAAAGGCTAGCCTTGCTTCGTGCTAGGCCTTGAACTATTGCAAGACCTTCCTTCATTCATATAAGTTCATCTTTAACATATTCATTTATGTAAACGTATGAACACTTATTCAAATTTTAAATGCAAATTTATTCTTTTTTCCCCCGGCCCCCGACACAGTGTCAGAGTCATGATGTGGCCCTACTGCCAAAAACTTTGGACAGCCCTGTACTAAAGAACTGCATTGATGAACAATGCTCTGTGTGAACATGTTCTCCTTTTTGACACAGTACATGAATAATCTATGTTCTTTTTGGGTAGTGCTAATTTACTGCTAGGGTGATATGTCCATTGCAAGGACTATGGTGGAGAGCCTCATCTGTGCACTTGGATCTGCAGTTTTAGCCATTGGTCAATATGACCACTGGATCCTGCTGCAAAAGTTCCACAAATGAGCACTCAAGCATTAGTGTCATGAGACCTCAAAATGTCACTCTCTTCTGAGTTTCAGACAGGGGAATCTTATGTCTAAAGGAGCTTAGTATTTGTCCTTCCTTCTCTCTGCAGAGGCTCTGCCTGAAAAATGCACACTCCCAAAAAAGGCTGGAAGATGCCGAGCGATCAAGCCACGCTATTTCTATAATGTTGACACCCATCAATGTGAAAAGTTTAATTTTGGTGGCTGTAAAGGGAACGAAAATAACTTCTTCACAGTTGAAGAGTGCAAACAGGAGTGCCAAAGTTAGGGTAAGCTTTGGTTTCATATTTTTTGAATTATGGCAGCAGCCTCCAAACTTACTATGGTCAAAGTGCCCTTCTTTTATGGCAGCCTCTTCTTCCTGGCTCTCCCGGGTGCCACCAATCGCATGAGAACTGGGAAGAAGAGGCCACCAGGGACATCCCTCAGTGGTTCACACAGTTTGTGAACCACTGGATTATGGTAATATATTTCATGCGGTGCTGTGACTTAGGGCCCCCTAGAAATTCCAGCTTGTACAGAATGCTGCTGCCCAATTACTGACCAGTACGAAGTATAGAGAACATTTCACACCCGTCCTTTCAATCTGCAAAGGTTGCTGGCTGTGTGCAATTCAAGTTGCTCTCAATTCTTAGATGATCAACTAAGGGGGCAGCGTATGTCATGCGTTGCCTCCCTCCACATGAAAGTCCCCATCCCCTGAGACTATCTGAGAGGGCTCTCCTACATTTTCCACTGCTCATGGAAGTGCATCTGGCAGTGATGTGGAGATGGGCCTCTTTGTGGTGTCATCCAAGTTGTGGGGCTCTCTCCTCCTGGAGGGAAGGTCAGGGCCATCCTTCCCAAGTTCAGCCCCAATTAAAGATTTTGTTGTTCTCTTTGGCTAATTTCCTTAGCCAACATTTGCTGTGTTATTGTATTCAGGTGTTCTTGTTGCTGATTTTACTAAGGTCATTTTTTTTCTCATTGTTTTAATCTGATGTGACTATGCTGTTCTCAGTGCACTGATTCTGGCGGTAAGCTGCCTTAGGTGCCTCCCGTCAACAAGCAACACTATCTGGTATTAAAGACATGACTGGCTGGACTGGTCTGGAGCCAACACTCTAATGGAGGGGTCTCCAAACCCTGGCCCAGGGGCCAGATGAGGCCCATGGCAAGCCTCTATCCGGCCTGTGGCCAGCCTCTGGTTCCCTGAGAGCCTCTGGCACAGTTGACCAAACACGACCGGACCTATGCTTGTAGGGTGGGGGAATAGGGGTCCATTTAAGTGTGTGCTTTATTTCTGTGGTATGTATTGGTGCTTGGAGAAATTCTAGAAATTTAAGCCCATTCATTCATTTATTCATCAAAGTTCCAACACTAGTGTATTTATTTAAATTTTTTTTTTTTCTGGCCCTCGACCCTGTTCCAGATATTTGACATGGCCCAAGGGCTGAAAATTTTAGAGACCCCCGCTCTAATGCATATTGTTTTGAATAATGGCCGAAGCAATACATTGAAATGGAGAGGTTCTCGTTTCCACCCCCCCCCCAAACCCCCAGTGAACGATAGTATTCAGACTAGCTCTGCCATACCTTCTAATTTCGTTGTCCCTTTATGACGGACTCTGTTTTTTCCTCAGGTGCATGTTGAGTCTGGCTGTGCAAACATCTTCAGGGGCATTTGCATGATGCTGAGACCCACGGAATGAAGGCATGAGGGGTGTGTGTGTGTGGAATCCAGCTAAACGCTCCATCAGTCAATAAAAGTTTCTGCACTCAGCTTGTTGTTCATTTTAGTTTCTTCCTAATCATGGATTAGGGCCTTGATAGAGGGAAGGCCAACTTCAACGTATACAATTCTGGCCATTGGTCTTTGAAGGGGATGCAACACACTCTTCAAAAATGTGTTATGCATCTCTTCAAGAGGATGAGAAATCATTTAAATCTCATAACTCAGTTCCAATGGTTGGAAAACATTGGTGTAGGTTAATCTTGGATTTCAACTTGTCATTTGCAGTGGGCATGGATGCAAAGGACCGATTGCGGTGAGCCAGTAGTAGACTTTTGCTTCAGTCAGCATTATCAATGATGTTCTGGGCACAAGGCAACAGAGCAGAATCAAGGGCAACCTGGACAACGCAAATGTGTTTTTGGTGCTTTCTAAAAGCTATTCATTGGTTAGGTGATCTTTCTGGGGAAGGATCTCCTTGCCTGAGTGCTGCTACTAAAAAAGTCAATGTTCCTCATATTTCAGGGAGAAGCGATCCCTGAAATATCCAGCTTCTAAGCTAGGTAGGTCTTAAAATAATAACCAGCAACTTGAACTGGGCCTGAAACATACTCATAACCAGTGTAGGTGGAAAAACACCAGTGTAATGTGTTTTAATCATTACTGTTCTCTTGAACATGCACCTGAGGAAAGAGCTTTTCAGATATCCAGATGTGCTGTTAATAGGCCATGGAATATTGCAACAGAATTTGCCTCCTCCAAGAAAGGATGCAGCTAGCACACCAGAGCCAAAGCTAGGGAAATGTACTGTTGGTCGTGGCCACAATGTGGGCCTCCAAACTCAGGACTGAGTCCGGCAGCATGCCCAAGTAGAGAACTTGCTCTTCAAGTGGAGTGCAGCCTCAGCCTGAAGAAGGGGTACACCCACTCCCAAATAACCTCTCCTATTGACCAACAGCACCTCTGTCCTGCCTGGATTCAGTCTCAATTTATTAAATAACATTCAATTCTTCACTGTATGTAGACATCATATACAGCCTCCACAGGGAAGGTGACTTAGTGCAGGACATCATCAGCATGTTTATGACACCATATCCCAAATTCCTGGTCAACCTTCCTTAGGAGTTTCAGGTACAGGTTAAATAACACTGGGTCAAGATGGCAACCTGCAGGACCCCACAAACCAGTTCCATGTTCTGGGACAAACCTGACAGGTAGGAAAGGAGCTACCCTCATCCTATCTAGGAGGATACCATGGTCAGTGGCTTCAAGAGCAGCAAAGAGGTTCAGCAGAACCAGTAGAGATGTACCAAAGACCTTGTGGCTGATTTGGAAGCCAGCATTTAGAAGGATGGCAGCAGCAGATGTGGTAGGAGGAGGGTAGATGGTTCCAGGAGGTTGGGGGTCGAGGGGAGGAGGGAGACTTAAAGTTTTTATCCCCATGTGGAATTGCTCCCAACTTATTTCTTGTAATGATTCATAACGCGACTCAAAATTACTCTGTAAATGAATTTGACTGATCATTGTCAGGGATGGTGCTATTGTGTCTTTAACAAACAGAGGGGGGGGGGGTACCTAGGCTGAGAAAGGGACAGCTGCCCAGCTGGGGAAGAGGATGGTGAAGGTTTGTATTGTTTGTTGCTTTAAAACAGGGGTGCCCAAACCCTGGCCCGGGGGCCACTTGTGGCCCTCGAGGACTCCCAATGCAGCCCTCAGGGAGACCTCAGTCTCCAAGGAGCCTCTGGCCCTCTGGAAACTTGTTGGAGCCTGCACTGGCCCAGCGCAACTGCTCTCAGCGTGAGAGCGACTGTTTGACCTCTCGCGGTAGCTGTGGGATGAGGGCTCCCTCCACTGCTTGGTGTTTCACATCTGTGATGCAGTAGCAGCAGCAAATAAGAGGCCAGAGTTGCTTTGTTCAAGGCCTTTTATAGGCCTTGAGCTATTGCAAGACCTTCATTCATTTATATAAGTTCCACCTCTAGTATATTAATTCATGTAAATTTATTTAAATTTTAAATGTAAATGAATTCTTCCCCCCCCCCCCCGGCCCCTGACACAGTGTCAGAGAGATGATGTGGCCCTTCTGCCAAAAGCTTTGGACACCCCTGCTTTAAAACACCAGAGGACATAAAATAGTCCCACTGTCCTGGGTATCCATGGATGGCCCAAGACCTCCTGATGTCTGAGGCAACATGCTAAATGCTGTCCCTCTTATCCAATGATGTGTCAGACTGCAAACTCGCCATTCCCCAATATTTTAACTCCTTCCCGCCTCCTTTCTTCCTCCTCCTCTTTTCTAATCCAGACTGAGAAAGAGGAACAGCAAAATTAAGGTATCTAAAGTCCATTAACTGTAGTTTCCATCAGTCAAAAATGTCTTAGCAAATGTCTCCACCCACCTTAAAGCATAAGCACCCCTCTTTCTCTAGTTAAATTCAAAATTGCCCTTTTTAGCAGGAGTGACCTTACGAGCTGGGGGACCTAACTGGAAACATTTTTTATGCAGCCCCAGGTTCACAACCAAGGTCTGTAGCATCTAAGAGCGCAATCCTAACCCATTATGTCAAGTGCTTTCCAGCACTGGCATAGTGGTGTCAATGGGACATGTGCTGCATCCTGCAGTTGGGTGTCACTCACAGGGGCCTCCTCAAAGTAAGGGAATGTTTGTTCCCTTACCTCAGAGCTGCATTGCCCTTATGTCAGTGCTGGAAAGCACTGGCCCAACGCAATCTGGAAAGCACTGACATAAGGGGTTTGGATTGCGCCCACAGAGATATAAATAAAATTTATTACAGACTTTATATTCCTATGGTAGAATGGAAAGCGATCACAATACGCACTTTAAAAGTACACATGGGTTAATGGACCAAATGAATCTAAGCTCATTTTAATATAAAATTGCATAAATGTAAATAAGGGTGCAATCCTAACCAACTTTCTAGCACTGGCATAGCTGTGCCAGTGGGTCATGTAAGGCATCCTGCAGTTGGGGGGCAGTCACAGAGGCCTCCTCAAGGTAAGGCAATGCTTGTTCCCTTATCTTGGAATTGCATTGCTCTTACCTCAGTGCTGGAAAGTTGGTTAGGATTGCACCCTTAGAGCCCAATCCTGAGCTCGGCACGCCAGCTTCCTGCTGGCGCACACTGTCGTAAGGCTTGTCTATGAGGCTTACTGCCGGGCCAGTGCCCGTGCTAGCCCAGAGCTGGCCGGCGCTGGCTGGCGCCGGGCTAGCGCCGGGCGGGTGCCCGTCCTCCACTGCTCAGTGGTCACATGGACTGCTAGAGCCGTGGCATGGTAAGCAAGGGCGGGGAGGGGGGCGGGGAGGAGGCGTTCCGGGGAGGGGGGAGGCAGGCGGAGAGCAAAGAGAGAGTGGGGAGGAGGCATGACTGGGAGGTGGGAGGTGGGGAGAGGGCAGGTGGGAGGCGTGCTGGGGGAGGGAGGAAGGCAGGTCTGGTGGAGCAGAGCTGATCTAAGGCGTTGGTGTGGGGCTCGGCGCCCTACTTGAACACGTTTACCTTACCGCCAACCTTTTGGTCGGCGGTAACGTGAGTAGCCCCATTACGGGGCTGCTTCCCTTACCCAGGAGAAGGGGACAAAAGTCCCCTTCTCCCGAGGTGCTGCCCATGGTAGGCCAGGACACACAGCATCTGGCGGCAGCCGTTTTCGCTGTATGCCCCAGGCAGCTCAGGATTGGGCTGCAAGTGTACAAGAAAGCAAACAACATGTGTAGATTACCTTTGAAAAGTAAATACAGTGGGTTTCCACCGGTTTGGAACCTGTGGATTCGACCCATTACAGGTTCTGTACCCACATCTGGAGGACCCAGAGAGGACCTCCTGGACACAACTGGAACTGCCTTCCAATTCCGTCTGGGAGGTTTTCTGAGACCCAAAGAGGCTCCATGTGGCCTGAACAGAGATCAGAACACCTCCAGATGCAACTGGAATTCACTTCCCCCTATGGATACCGAGGTCCAACCTGTAGTTACAAAACACTTGTTTTAGTGACTGTGGACCGATTTAGTAAAAGTATTAATTTTCTTTTTTGTTTAGAAAAAAAGATCAAAATGTCCATTGCAATGTGTTGTTGTGTGTATTTGACAAAACTAGAGTAGATTATCCTAGCAAAGCGGTCTTTCAGTGTGGAACCCAACTGGGTGTAATTGGGAGCAATTGGTTTAAAGCTGGCCCTGTTTTTTAATGCCATCGGTCTAAGCAGCTCAGATACAGTCCAGGAGCTCACTGCAGCCCTCAACTATCAGAGCCAATTGTCCATCATCAAGTGCTAAGCTATAGCAAACCCTGGACAAACAGTCCAATCCTATCATGTCTACTCAGATGTAATAGGGTGCAATGGGGCTTACTCCCAGGAAAGTATATATAGGACAGCTGCCAAAAAGAGGGAGTATTAGGTAGACCAAATAAATAAGAAAGCAGACTTTGTATCAATAGCTTATTATAGGGACAGAATGTTTTCTGGCTATATCAAGTGTACGTTAATTTATTTTATGGCTCCAATATGCCCCTAGAATAGTATTAATTAGAAAACAGGAAGTTTCCTTGAACTCAGTGGGGCAATTCCAAAATGTTCCTATCTAACAAAGAATCATTTCCACTGCGTGAATGCCCCTGTCCACTTCCTTATGGGATACTCTAGTCTATAAAGTGACTTTGCTCAGTATTGGGCACTCCCATGAAAAAGCCACCATGCAGGGCAATCACATTGCCTTCCTTGTCTTCATGATGGGACTCTGGTTGGAGCATCTGGGTGTTGGTAAGAGCTCCCTTTCATCTCTCTTCAATCCTCATGTAGCCCCATGACTACCATCCTCTGAAGGCATCATTCCGCTCTAATATTTAAAGCTACAACCCTTGCCTAAATGCTTCACTTTTCAACTGCTTGTCAAAAGCGCTCTGAACTTGGGACTCTTCCCATAGTGGCTTCCATTGACTAGGGCTGCACAAGCGAGTCTCTTGACACAGTCCAAGGTAATGGAAAACTATAGATTTCACTGCAGCTAGTGCTTCATTCTTCTCCTGGCCCCTTTGCTCATTTTCTTTCCTCAAGTCTTGTAGCAAGCGTGACTACAGTCAGTGGTGTTGCTAAAGGGTACGGACTGAATCAGGTGATGGACTCATGGGGGTGAAACCGTTGCAAGGTTGAAAGGCAACTCAAGAATAACTTGGTACTCAGGAGTGAAGGTTTGCATGCTTTTTAATTTCATTGCAAGCAATGGGCATCGCATGGGACTAGTGTCCAAAGCATGGGAGCCCCTTTTCAACCGTGTCAAGACCATTTATACAATTTTTGGCTCTTTGTCCTGAAATCTAGACTTCTCATTGGCTGAAATTTTGCATCAGAGATGGGGCTAACACCTAATAGGTCACAAATAAGGTACAAGATACCTCATAGGTACATTTCAGGTTGCACTTTGCATAAACATATTAAATTAGAAGGTTTTCAAAAACCAGTAGGGAGCAGTATAACACCATTTATCCAGGGCTCAATGACCTAGTCATAATTCAAGCCAATTATACCGATTGTTTTGACAAGGTCTAGAACAGTGGTGCTCACACTTTTTTGGCTCGAGAGCTACTTTGAAACCCAGCAAGGCCCGGAGATCTACCAGAGTTTTTTTTACAATGTTCGCGCCATCATAACATATAACATTTATGTGTGCAATGTATGTTGGTGTACCTTGAGCCCCACTGAGTATAACAGGACTTACTCCTGAGTAGACATGCCTAGGATTAGGCTGTGAGGCTGCAATCCTAGCCACACTTACCTGGGAGTAAGCCCCATTGAGTACAATGGGACTTACTCCCGGCGTTTCCTCCCAAAGGCACCTGAAGGGGGGGGTCGGCACTCTGCGATCTACTCATTTTGCCTCACGATCTACCGGTAGATCACGATCCACCTATTGAGCACCCCTGGTCTAGAATAACATCATTAAAAGGGATGGCACAATGTGATCTGCCTTGCACTCTCTTATCTGCATACCTTTCCTATGTGTAGTATAAACACTAAGCAGCTGTGGGGCCTCTCTACAAAACTAAGGCTTTTGTCCTTTTATTAAAGAGGGATTTAAAAGCTTTACTAAAAACAAGCAACTTTGGTTCCCTATGGCCTGCTTCTGGTGACTACTATGTCCCCTATATGTGGGTTACAATCTGGGGCAAGGACTGCTTTGTCTTAATTCTGTCTATGTGTGCTTTTTACTCTAAAAGCATAAGAGTATAGTTACAGAGTTTTCCTGATAGATACAGGTGTGTTTTAACTTTTGCCAAGTCTCTAGCCGTTGCCTGGTACTGTTATCTTTTGGCTTTCCACACCTGTTGCTTTAACATAAACATTGTGGGGCGCAGTTTGCAAAGCCAAGGTTTTCTATAACACAGCAAAGCAGCTTTTGGTTCCTTTTAGAGCAGCCTATAATTCTTTGCTTTTGTGACCACTGTGGCCTTTACATATGGGTTACAGTTTGGGGGCAAGGGCTACTGTGTGTTAGAACTGCTACTGACCACAATGATGAAAATCTTGATATTTTCAAATAATACCATCATGTTATCATCATTCGATATGTGATTTAATGAAGAATGCAATGAAACAAACCACATTGAAATATCTATATTCTATCAAATAGCCAAATAATGGAAAAGAAAACACAACAGACTTGTGTAACAAAAAGTGAATTTTTTAAGTCAAAACTGACCAATGAGACTGATTGTTCTGAGAGCCAATGAGATGTTATTATGACACAGCAGGGAACCAATAAGGTGTTAGTATGAGTCAGCTCTCATTTCCATGTATCAGAGAGAATACTAGAACTTTTATTCAGTCGCGTGAGTGTCATCTAGTTGACCACTGCTTTTGGTGGTTACATATTTGTTGGGTGACCTGTATTGTTATTCATTAAAATAAACAAGCAATTAAATAAATAAAATAAATAAATAAATAAATAAATAAATAAAGTTAACGGGGGTGACACCAACCCTAGTGATGCTGCATTTAGGTTACACATATGATATTGTAATTTATTTTGTAGGGCCTGGTATGGGAGGAGGTCCATCATGGGGGGTGATGCAAACCCTAATGACACCTCTGCTGCAGTTTTACTCTACAGGATGTGAGAGCTGAAGATGGGTGAGGGAACAGGGCAATAGATGCAACAGGTCGTACATTTGGCAGGCATCACACAATGTTTCAAGAGAAGGGAAGTATTTTCCTCACTGGGCTGGTATTTGAATCCTGTACATGATAGTCATAACAGAGCGATCATGAAGTAGGAAAGGAAGCCGTGTCTTAACCCCAGAACTATTACTATGACGTTTGGACCCCACTCTGGAGGGAACTATATTTGCCCGCTCAGAAGTGATCATCTGCTTCACATGCCAATATCTGGTGTGTTTCAGAAGAGGACAGTATAAGGGTATATGAGATTTCTTTCTCTCTTTCATTTCAGAATCAAAACCTGAATTTTGCAGTCTCCCTCCAGAACAAGGAACGTGTTCCAAATCCATTTTGAACTTCCACTATGAAGCCTCTAAGGATAACTGTGAATCATTCATTTATTCTGGCTGTGGTGGCAATGCAAATAACTTTGAAACTTTCTCAGAGTGTTCTAAGGCATGTAAACTGGGTAAGTCCATCAATCGTTTGAGGTTTGGCTAGTGTGCTTGGCTAGTGCACAGCTTCCTAGGCCACTGTGAGATACAAGAAGCTGGACTAGATGGGCCTATGGCCTGATCCAATGGGGCTGTTCTTGTGTTCTTAGTGTTTACCCCATGTGGAATTCAGAGGTTCTGTACAGCATTTCATATGGGGCTAATGAACAATGCCTTTTTCTATAAGTTCCTTCTATGTCAGAGTACCCTCAGCTGACTTTCCAGGATTTACAGGAGCTGGTGGTGGCATTTTCGGGGGAAATGACCAGTAGCAGCATCTGAACTGTCATGACCCACTTGAAGTCAGGTCACAACCCACTTCTTTGTTCAGACAGACCTTTTGAAGACCTCTGATCTAAGCTACCAAACTTTATTAGAGTTGTTTTTGTGTGCCATGTGCACTGAGCTGGGAGTAAGCCCCACTTGACTGACAGTGACGTATTTCTGAGTAGATATGCTTAGGATTGCGTTGTTAAGGTTGCAATCCTAACCTCACTTTCCTGGGTATAAGTCCCATTGAACACAATAGGAATTACTTCTGCTTAGGATTGTGCCCTAAGTAAACTTGAGATAATCATGGGATATCCAATTATCTATTTTTAAGAACAGGTATATCAAGAACCAGCTCTCAAGGCTTATACTCACATACTCATGACAGAGATTCAGAAGGGCTATTCACCAATATAGGGGAAGTCCTTCAGAATTTAGCTAGCTGCCCACTGCCACAGATTGGGAGGAGAAAAATGTCTCCAGGTACATACAAGCAGGACCCATGAGAGGGGAGTACAGAGGGTAATTTGTACCCAGGTCTGGGGTCAAAAAGGGAGCCCAGGATCCAAAGGAGGGGGTCCAGAAATTTCCTGGAATCTTACATTTTCCAGACTCACTTGGTTTCACTGCCCATGCAGGATGCTGGGGGAACTACTCACAGACATTAGGTGGCAGCTACTGCCACAAGCTATATGCACCGGGCCTGGGAATGTATACATTCTTGGTGTCACATCTGGGAGGAAACTGGCCTGCCAGAGTAGCCCTTTGGCTTGTGGATTCACTTACCATGAATGAAAGTACAGGAGCTCAGGGACACAGCTGCTGGACTACGGCTGCTGCAGAAGTAAGCTTTGGTACACACAGAACATTTTCCATTCTAGGCTGAGCCTAAATATGATGAGGCTAATTTTCTGCAATGATTTCCTATACTTAAAAGATTTTAGAGAGACTAAGGAGTGGTGCTTGTTTTTCTGTATTACTGTATCTAATTGCCAATCCAGCATAGGCAGGTAGACCTGGCCCTGCATTGGGAAGCCCTGTAGACCTGGGCTTCAAAGACTATTCTGGCTGTCACCAGCTTCCCCCCCCCCTCTGTTTCACCCACTCCCCTTTTTGGGAAAGGGCCCAAAAGAAACTTTAAACCCCCTGATAAAATTCCTCGAGGCCCTGCATACAAGAACTGTGAATATTGGTCTACCTTTCAAAGGCTACTCTTTTACTTGCTAACAGTGTTGCAGGTTACAGGCAAGGATGAAAATGGACACCAGGAGGTTACAAAGAGAACAAGCTTTATCTCTTTCAGCCGGCTGCTGGTCACAGAGGAATAGCTTCCAAGATCTGTGACCCCGAATTTCTCGGGGCTCTGAGTTGATATACTTTCTAGCTTTCATTGCAAAGCATTAGGCACACTTTGGATTGGTCAAATCAGATCTGCAGAGCCTTAGATACATTTTTGATTGGCAAACATCATATCACGCAAGGGGCTTTCCATGCCTACAAGCAGGTTACAAAGGTTACTTTAGCATATCTTTACTGAATATATTTCTATGGAAAGTCCCCTATAGATAATGCTGCTAGGGTCTCATCAAAACAAGCTAGATACAGTTTAGACGAACCTTTTGTGGTTAAACTAAGTCGGCTACACCTTGCCTTGTGGTTAAGCTAAGTCGGCTACACCTTGCCTTCTGCCTGCTTTCGACTCAGGGCACCTAAAGGGCATATTTTCTAGCATAAGCAACAAAGCACAGGGCTTGACTTTGGTCAAGGAAAGCTTTTTAGTTTATGACCAGGCCCAGACAGGGGCCTGGTCTGGTGTATACACTTCAAATCTGGGGGTTCTTTTTCTCTCTCTCTCTCTCTCACAACAGTAATGTTGAGGCAACGGTTAAAGTGGGTTGATTTGTTCTGGATCAAAACTTACAATGGTACTGAATTTGTTTACCATTGTGTCATGAATTGCAGTATGAGGAGGCTGTAATATTTTCTGGTTTCCAACAAATGATTGGTGGGGTGTAGCCAGCATCACATGTTTTCTATTGTATGTTGTCATGGCTAAATTCATAAAATGGCAATGTACTCATTCCAGCCCAACCCCCAGCCTCTAATGGCTGCTGGTGCTTGGACTAGGAATGCTCTCTTTCCTATACCCTAAATTTTTTGTTATGGACTCTCTCTTTTTCAGCTGCTTGACCTTCTAGACTCCTTCAGACCCTTCAACATCTCATTGGGCTGTATGAAACTAAAGCTCCAGATGAATCCAGACTAAATTTCCTCCAGCTGCACCAGTTTTACATATTCACAAATAAACTCGCCTGTTCTTCTGCATTCTGTGGATTCTGCTTCTTGAGTATTATTCTTCAGGATCTCTTTATTCCCTAAAGTTCATGCACTGTTATCGCAGTATGAAGAAGATGGGGCGGCATCACCTTTCCAAGCAGGGCTACATCTCCCCCTAGGAAAGGCACAGAGTTTTCAGTACAAGATACATATCTTCTTCTCTATAACTTTCTTCTCTATATCAGGCAGAGAAGAAACTGTTCGGATGATTTTTAGGTGAAGAGCTGCTATGAAGGGATCCTGCAGATATTAGCCACCCATACTTTCAGCTAGTCAATGGCATTTTCCTAACCAAATAGTTCCAATCCATAGCTGGCAAGGACTCCTATCTTTTGCAAATGACCCTGTGTAAACTCACCTGTTATTCTGGTTGCTATGGTTGGCAACCTTCAGTCTTGAAAGACTATGGTATAAGCCTACAGCACCCAGTATTCCCAGGCAGTCTCCCATCCAGGTACTAACCAGGCCTGACCCTGCTTAGCTTCCAAGATCAGACGAGATCGGGCATAGTCTGCCATCTGTGAATTCTGGTTGTCAGGTATTCTTCTCCAAGATGTTTTTACTCCCTAATGTTTGTTGTGTCAATGTGAGGAGAATGGGGAGTGATAACAGGGCTGGCCCATTCATGAGGCCAACTGAGCCAGTTGCCTCAGGCGGCACATTGATGGGAGTATCCTCCTCTGCCTCCCCATCGCCACAGGTCCTCTTCCTCTCCACTTCCTGGTCAGATGTGCTCTAGCCCGCCACTCTTCTCTCCTGCTCTGTTCCCTTCTCTTTTCTAACACAGGGAGAAAGAAAAGGAGTGGCAGATGCAGTTGGGTAAGGGAGGGCAGCAAGTGGTGTGCCACCTCAGGCATTCAGAGAATGCCTGGTCCTGAGTGACAGTCAGGCTGGTCCTGAGTGACAGTCTTTTTCAAGCAGGACTGCAACTCCCTATCAGAAAGGAGCAGAGATAAAATGGCATGCTCTCCCCGATACATCATGCTTCCATACACTGAAGAGCATACTCAGATGAGAAACAGAGAAAGAACTGCTTCAGACAAATCCTTGCAGAATAGGAGTGAATGCTGACACATGTTTGGTGATCCTTGCATGCTTTCTGCCAGTCGCAGACTGTAATATTTTCCTAACAAAACAGTTCCAGTGTTGTACCTCTGTGGGTGAGAATCCCTTGCTCAGAAAAATTAGACATACCTTGTAGGTCATGTGTCAAGAGTTCAGTTCTTGATCTACAGAACCACGCAGCAGAAAGAAGATTTCTTTAGGACAGAGACTTGGATTATGGGCTCTCCCTATTGCCCCAACTAAGAGCCTGGCGGTACAACTTCGTGCCGCTGCGCACTGTCACAAACGTGCCATAAGTGCCTTATGCCAGCCTCACCGCTGTGTTACCAAAAGGGCTGTTTTGTTTAGGGCAGGGGTCGGCAACCTTAAACACTCAAAGAGCTATTTGGACCCGTTTTCCAGAGGAAAAAAAACCTCAGGAGCCACAAAACCCTTTTGACATCTAAAATGAAGATAATGCTGCATATATAGTTTTGTTTTTTTTACCTTTATGCTCTTATAGGTCCCATTTTTATAATGTAGCCCCCTCTTGTAGCTTTTAGTTAGTTTTGTCATACATTCTTGTCCTGTGTTTTCAGACGCCTGGTCCTCTATGGTGTTTTGCCTAATTCCAAGGCCATTCTCTGCCTGGAGAATTAGGCCCACTTTAAGCAAATTAGCTCCCCTTCTTTGCCCCAACAAATGACCCTGGTTCTGCCCTGCAGTCCTGCTGGACCCCACCTCCAGGGTAGCTCACCTGTTCAACCTGCAGAGGTCCTCTCTCCTGCCAGCAGCCTCCCGCCACTACAGCAGACCCTTGGTTCTCAGCAGGTCTTGGGCACAGCAGCCACACACCAAACTCCAGTGTCTCCAGCAGTCCATTAGTCACAAAGTCAGTCAGAGTATCCAGGGCAGAGTCCAAAGTCAATAAGCCAAGTCACAGTCCAAGGTCAGATTCCAAAGTAAGTCAGTCAAATCAGTCAGAGTATCCAAGTCAAAGTCAATAAGCCCAGTCAGTCTCCTCTCTAACCTGCACTCCTTCTCCAACCCACACCCCCCTTCCTGCCTCAGGTGCTCCTTATATCCCTGAGGGCCCTATTGCCTTCAAGTGGCTACAGCTGTGCAGCACACTCTGCTGGATGCCCAGGCCTTACCCTTAAAGGGGCCACTGCTGACACCACATCTACCTCCTCACCAGATCTTCCAGGATTCCAATACATATGTTGGTTATGACATCTGCTTATCTTACATGGATACTAAAGAACTCATCCCACCTTCCAGAGGCACCCTGCTGGAAGGAAAAAAGGACACAGACTCCAGAGATGGGGAAGAGTAGAAGCCAGAGCTGGGGGGGAAGGTGGGGGGGCCGCCACAGGCCAGCTTCTGCCCTGCCTGCCCGCCTGCCCTCCCTCCCTCAGGCTGCAACCCTCTCCACACTTCCTGGGAGTAAGCCCCATTGGCTACAATGGGACTTCTGAGCAGACAAGTTGGTTGGAGCTCTCAGGTTGCAGTCCTCTCCACACTTTCCTGGGAGGAAGCCTCACTGACTACTTGTGAGTAGACCTGCATAGGAGGGGGCTGAGGCTACAGCCCTCCACACCTTCCTGGGAGTAGCCCAGGGACTACATCGGGGCTTGCTCTCGAACAGACCTGTGCAGGCTCCCACTCATCCATCCTTGCGCTTGGCCTTGAGCAGGCTCCAAGGCTGCCATCCCAGGCACCCTTTCCTGGGAGTAAGCTTCATTCGCTGTAATGGGGCTTACAACTGAGTAGACACACATAGGAGAAGGCTCCAAGGCTGCCATCCCAGGCACCCTTTCCTGGGAGTAAGCTTCATCTGCTGTAATGGGGCTTACTACTGAGTAGACACACAGAATGTCTCCTCTGCTGTGGAGGAAAAGCCTCTCCTTGCACTGAGTGGGGACCTGCTGCAAGGGCTCGCAATGGCTGAGGAGGAGGGTGGCTCAGGATTGGCTGGTCTGTCTGCCAGTGAAGGGCCCTGAGCCATTTCAACAGAAAAAGCCAGGAGCCTGCTGGATGCTGATTGGCTGAGCCTGCTAGAGAGTTGGGGAAGGGAAAAACAGGGAGCTTAAGCCTGCAGAGCGGGCAAAATTGAAAAGGGAAACCAATGCGGGGCAGGTGGGGATGAAGGGAGAGGAGGGCAGTGAGCTCAGGGGGCGGAGGGAAGCAGCCTGCCCTCCCAACACAGGTGCCTCCTGTTACCCCCTTTGCCACTTTCACCAGGAGGAGCTGCAGCAGACAGCTGAAAGAACCGCAGGTTACGGACCCCTGGTTTAGGGGAATTATTACACTGCCCTTATTGGAACATTAGGATTGTAGGCTGGATAACAAGATGGCGTAATGCAGAGGAATTCCCTTTTGCTTAAAGAGAAGACTGAGAGAAAGATAACTTTCAATGGAAGATTATGGTTTATTACAAAAGAACAAAAGTAAACATAATGCACGTGGAGAAATATATTTTTTGGTACCTAGCTTTCATGGTGGTTGCATGTGAAGAGTATTTGGTGCACCCAAGGAAAACACATAAGGAAGGGGGGTTGTAGGAAAGGCTTTAGGGGTCCCTGCTCTGCCAACCTGAGCTGCTAACTAAAGATGGGGAGAGAAGGGGAGAAAAGGGGGGGGGAGAAGGGAAAGAGTTCCAGGTGCAAGATAATTACCTGTCTTGTAGAGCCAGTTGGAGGGGGGGAAAGTCCTGTGGAGAGGACCCTCTGACACAACACAAATGTGTTGGGCCTTGGAGAGAGAGAAAGAGTGTGAGAGGAAGCCTCTCTTATAAGGGGTTGGGAGACAGTGCCTATGTGCTGAGCTCGAAGGTAGTTTGATTGCTAACACAATGCTGGGTGCTTGGATTACTGCTTTCATATGTATAAGTTTGAATGGGGATCAGGATATAGGTATAAGTTACCAGCAAAATTCAATCAGGGGTCTATGTCTGGCTTCCTAGAAGGGGAAACTTAACAAAGACTGTGAAAAACATACAGGATGTAGGTACAATACAATGAATCAGAATCAGAATTTCAACACCAAAATCATGGAAGGCAGTTCAAGTTTGCATACAGTAATGTAGGAGATGCTTAAATGGTGTTTGGATTAAGACACAAGACTTCCTCCCATAATGTGTGACTATGGGGGGAGGGGGGGAGAACGGCTGTGTTGTGTAACAATGAGCTTGTGGCTTGACCAAATTCCTGGAAATGTGGCCTGTATGCTGGGAGAACAGTTTGGCTTATGGATATTATAGTCCATAATAGGATAACTAGATATATAGAGAGAAAATCACAGCTACAAGGCAAAAAGCGGGGATTTTCATGTAACAGCAGTGGCATTTGAAAGTTAAGTAGGATTGGGCCCCCAGTGAGTTGAGTTAGTATCTGAAGAACTTACAGTGCAATCCTACACATGTATACTCAGAAGTAAGTCCCACTGAGTGGCCCTTTGAAGTGGACGAAGCATGTTCACATACTTGCTGGTAAATGCACACATTTCTGTAGGGATCTATACATTTAGCTTGTCTCCTATCAATTTGTTAGTTTCAGTTTTGGGATCCACCAACAATCAGGTCGTGACCCGAAGTTTGGGAAACACTGGGTTATAGCAATTTTGGTGACTTATCAAAAGGGTTGACCTCAGTGGCATACTTGAGGGGGGGCAGGTGGAACAAATGCCCCAGACATGAGACTGGGGGGATGCCGCTGCACCGCCACCCCCCTATCCCCACGCCACTCAGGAGACCAGAAGTGACTTTTTAGGCTCTTAGAAGGCCTTCTGACGGCCAGGGAGGGCCATAAAATATCGTTTATTTGTAACAATAAAATCTGACCAAAAGGAATATTAGAAGCAACCTGGGGGTGGGAGACACATCACTTTGAATTTGCCAGGTCTTGACCATAGTTTCAAACATGGAACTAGGGTCACCTCACTGCTATGGCGGCTGGGTGCCAATTTGTAACTTCAGATGGACATCTGTGGCTGAGAGTGTGAACTGGTAACACAATAAATTACTGTGAATGCTGCAAAAACACACAGTCAACTTTGAAAAACATCATATCATTCCTAGCGATTCCAAACCCTTCTTTGCTGAGTGAGTTGTGTTGGATTAGTAAGGCAATAAGATTCAACACTGAAATTGAATCTAAGGAATAATCCTCTGGTTATTCATGAGCAAACATTAGAATTCAAAACAAACATTTCTTAATGTGGGACTCCAGGAAGTCAGGAATGTGATTTAAAGGAAGTCTATAACATGCAAGTTGAACCAGAGAGAGAGAGAGAGAGAGAGAGACTCATGCCTGTAAGTATTTTTTTAAACCCATATGTATTTTTCATCAAGAAACTCAGATTAGTGTACATGGCACTATTTCATTTGTGCATTGCCACAACCATGTTCTGCATAAGAACATAAGAACAGCCCGACTGGATCAGGCCATAGGCCCATCTAGTCCAGTTTCCTGTATCTCACAGTGGCCCACCAAATGCCCCACCAAATGCCCCAAATGCATAAGCTTTTGAACTATCCTATGATGCAAGTAGAAGGTTCAATGCAAATAGAGCCACATACAATGCACTGAGGGCTGGGAAAGCAGCAGAATTTCCAGTTCCAGCCAGACAAGTTTCAGTTTTTTGCACTGTCACCCCGCTCATTGCAATCATTTCTCCGGTTGTGTTCAGGTCCTCTTCACTTAGTTTCTGGGGATCCACAGTAAACTTCCATTCTTTGTCACCAGAACCATTATGAAGGATGCTTTCAACCTTTCAAGAAAGAAGCAAAATTAGAACTTTCTGGTCTATGGTATCAACACTGAAGTGTCTGAAAACAGCAAAAGATGTATGATGCCTTGTGACAATTTTTTCATGACATCCTCCTGGGGATATACTGTGTGACTTGATCCTATCTGTGTTTACTGAGAAGCAAGGCTCCCTGATTGCAGCAGGACTTAGGGCCCTATCCTGAACTGTGTGTGCTGGCTCACTGCTGGTGTGCACTCTCACAAACGTGCTTAAGGCACGTTTGTGACCATTACTGCTGGCGCAGTGCTGGAGCTGGTTCAGCGCAAGTCTGCACTGGGTCAGCACCAGCCGGAGGCCAGCGGACCACTGCTAGGTGCTCTGTGCAAAGTGCTAGAGGGTGGAGAGGTAAGTGAGAGCATGGGGGGAGGCGTTCTGGGGTGGAGGGAGGCAGGGGAGAAGGTGTGATGGTGGAGGCAGCGGGGCAGGAGGGTGGTGGGACCGGAGGAGCTCTGCTCCACCGAATCTAGAACCCTGTGTCAGGCCTTGTGGCCAGACATGAATCATCTTTATGCTGTGCTGCTAAATAGCTATCACAGAGTCAAGTAGCCCCATTGTGGGGCTACTTTTCTTACCTGGGGGAACAGGGTGAATGTCCCCCCAAGTAGCCGCCCCCAGCTACCCGGCACATTCAGGATTGCGCAACAGCCATTTTGGCACTGTGGCAGCTCAGGATTGGCAGCTCAGGATTGGACTGTTACTTCTCAGTCAATGTGCATAGGATTGCACCCTTAAGTATGCAATCCCTCTGCTTGACTGGCAGCTTTTTGGAAAGTCAAAGCCATATAGTAGTAATAGTAGTAGTAGCATAGTGCTACTGCTTTGTGTTCTGCTTTGATGTGCAAAGTAAAAAACACACACTATTGCAACCCGTGGTCTTGTGAAAGTATGCAGTTGTAACGTTTAGCTGTCTTGAAACTTGCCCAACTTCAGCAAGCTTATCTCCTCCTTTTTTTAAACCTTGCATCTCAAAAAGTATAAGCTTATGAGGATGGAATTCTTCTTTACCAGTGCAAGCTGCTTGGACACAATCCTTTTCTCCACTGAATCTGCCAGGAGCAACAATTGGGACTCTGTCAGTTCTGGAAAAAAATGGGAAAACAGTCAATTGTTTTAGGAAAGGTGTTCATGTTGGAAAGTAGGTTCGACGTTGCCTGTAGGACACTAGGGGGCAGTGTATTGTCCAGTAGTCTTGGAGGCTATTTGACTCAGACCTTTACCCTTGCCCTTTTTCACTTGTGGGGGGTGTGTCCCCTTCCTTCCTTCCTCTCTTGCCTCCTAGTCTTCTAATGAGCTGGACCTCTCTCCATGAGTGCTGCCACCCAGCACAGAATCCAACATGCCATGAGATCTCATGTACACATGCAAAGGGACTTGCTCTAGGATTCCCTGTTCCAAAGTCTAAGACATGTACAGCCAACAAACGCACATGCTTGTGAACTGTAAGTAAAGGATTTTTTTTTCTTTGAAACTTTTTTTCTTTGCTGACTCTGTCCTAATACTAGCAGCAAACTAGCAGGGGTTGATGGGGAGAATCAGATTGACATATAGTAAGTAGGACATATTGTTTCCGGTTGCCTGTGAAAGTTGGAATAGTCTTTTCAAGTGTTTAGGCTGCCTGCCTGCACATTGTGCTATCAGCTTGATGCTTATAGCGTTCAGTAAAAGGCAAAAACATTTTCCCTTCACGCCACCAGTAAGAACACAAACTAAGTTTATGGGCACCGGTGTGTTCACAGAGAACCATGAAGAACCAGATCTATGAATATGGGGTGTATGTGCCTGAAAATTCATTCTCATTGACTGAAAGATTCTTTAGCATAATACTCCAACTGTATTGAAAGGGGTATTTCTTACCATTTAGGGCTTCAAGAAAGTAGAGGACTGACTCGGAAAGTTGAGTGATGAGGGCTCCACTGGAATCTTGTAAATTTCCCACCAGCTCTTGCAATTCTGGTCTATCAGCCTTCAACTTGTATTGAGAATCGAGAGCTTGATCCAGCTAAGAGTTTTGAGCAAAGAAGACATTAATGCCAGCTTGTTACATGAGCCTATGAGCAGGTTTTTGGTGGCCCAGATGGAAAAGGAAGATCTGCTGTATGATGAGGTTTGACTCAGTATGGCTTTATTTGCAAATTTTAGTGAACTGCAGGAAAATGGACCAATTGTCATTTGTATTCATGTGTGGAAGACCTCATATTTCCTATAATATCTAGGAGACAATAGTTTCTCCTTGATTCCATGAAATAGAATACTTAGGAAAAAAGCGGGGAACCTGGTTGCAAAACAATGTTGCGGTTTTTGCCTCTCCAGTTTTCCAAATTCCAATCTAAAGGTTTTGTTTTTTTTAATGCATTCTAAAGTTAGTGGAATAGGGCAGCTTAGGCCTTCACGGTGACATGCGAAGGGACATCAGTAGCCTGGCTTTCTCCCCCCTTCTTGCAAGCTTCACCACAATACTGAGGCAGGAGGAGCACTGAAAACTGCTTTCGTTTGGCAGGGCATTGATGTAGTGCTGGAGCTGAGAGACTAGTAATGAACTGGCCTGTGAAAGTAATAAGTAAAGCGTAATTTTTATATTGGACAACTCTATTAGAGAAATATTCTTAAGAACTGTGGCAAGCAGTTCCACAGATTAACTAGTATTGGCAACCTTCAGTCTCGAAAGACTATGGTATCGCGCTCTGAAAGGTGGTTCTGGCACAGCGTCTAGTGTGGCTGAAAAGGCCAATCCGGGAGTGACAATCCCTTCCACACCGGGAGCAAGTGCAGTCTGTCCCTGGTCTGTCTCCCTGGCTATGGGCCTTCCTTCTTTGCCTCTTAGCCTCAGACTGTTGGCCAAGTGTCTCTTCAAACTGGGAAAGGCCATGCTGCACAGCCTGCCTCCAAGATTAACTACAGATTAACTACACACTGGGTAAAATTTTCTTTTCTCTGTTCTAACTCCCTTGACACTCAATTTTAGTGGATATCCCCTGTTTCTGGTGTTGCGCGAGAGGGCAAAGAACATCCCTCTATCCATACCCACTCTATCTATCCTATGCATACTTTTATATTTCTCAGTCATGTTCCCCCTCGGGCGTCTTTTTTTCTAGACTGAAGAACCCCAAACAATGGAGCCTTTGTCGTGCATCTTGTGTCTGCTGGTAAAGCAGATTACAGAATGCAGAAGAAATGACAATAATAAGGGAAGGCTGTGAAGTCCGTGCGGCAGTTCCCCTGCTAAGGTTATGTTTATGAAGATAGCCACTGTAATTAACCCCATTTTTGCCCAGTCCACAGGTGTACGCATTTGATCCCTGTTGCGTCTATGCAACGTAGGGCAGAAATGGTTTAAAAGATGCAAAAACCACGAGGAAATGGTGTGCTGAACCCCCAATACAAAACGGTCTTTACCTGGGACTCCAGGTCATGCAAGAGGTCATTTTTTTGCATAATGGCCACAAAGCCACTTAAAAACTTGCCACGCAGGTCTGCAGACAGACAAGAGAGGGCCATGCATTCCTCTTTGACTTCCCTCTGTAGGTTATTCCTTTTGTCTATGGAGACCACTAGCTCTGTAGATTGAATGGAATAGTTTAAAAAGTCAGGGTCTGTTTCAGGAGGGAATGATGGTTGTGGGATGTGCCCCCCTCCCCAGTACCACAGACTAGCCAGGCCCAAGACCCCTTGGCTCAGGTGGCAGTATGCCTTAACTGGTGATGTGCCAGTCTCTACTACTCCAACACTCTAGGCCAGGGGTCTCCAAACATTTTGGCCAGAGGGCTGCATCAAATATCTGGCACGGTTTTGAGGGTTGGGAAAAAATTTAAATATAAAATTTATATAAATAAATTAGAGATGGAACTTAGATGTGTGAGTAAATGAATGAATGGGCTCATTCATTCAACCTCTCTGGCCATTAGAACACCCTCCAGATGCAACCAGAGCACAGTTCCAGTCATGTTCAGCAAAATGGGCCAGGGGCTTTCAGGGGACAAGAGGCTGGCTGCAGGCCGGATAGAGGCTTGCCACAGGCCGCATCTGGTCCCCGGGTCGGGGTTTGGAGACCCCTGCTCTAGGCCACCACTATCCTCTCCTCCACACTTCTGTTTTGCCTCCCTCCTACTTTTCCAATCCAGGAAGCGTGGGGAGGAGGTTCAGCGGAGACAAGCATGTGGAGAGAAAGGAGTTCCCATGCCAGTCTGCTGCCTGAGGTGACTGCTTCAGTTGACCGTATGGATGGGCCAGCCCTGCCTTATGGAGATATAAGGAGGTGTGCAGGCAGAATTTGCTCACTAAGAAAACAAACTAGGATTTGGAGACATTTTGTTTTAGAGTCTGTGACGGTCCTAGACCCATCTCCTGCGTTACTGACCTTAATCTCCTTTTCACAAGGAAAGGAGAGAAGGGCTGGAGGGGGTGGGGAGTGCTTGGTTCCTTCATACAAATGAAAAAAAGCCAACAACGGTTACAAAATGTCCCCCCATGTGCCATAAGGGCGAGCGCCAGTGGTAGCCCAGTGCCGGCCAGCGCCAAGCTACTACTGGGCGGGCACCCAACCTCTGCCACTCGCTCAGAGGTCATGTGGACCACTGAGCAGTGGAGAGCAGTGGGGGTGTGGGTGGAGGCAGAGAGGAAGCGTTCCGGGAAGGGGGGAGGCAGGTGGAGAGCTGGTTGAGGGCATGTGGAGGGCGGGGAGGAGAGAGGCGGAGAGAGGGCAGGGAGGAGGTGTGCTGGGGGGAGGGAGCAGGGAGGGAGGGAGATGGGACCGGTGGAGCAACGCTCCACTGAATCCAAAGTCTCTGCGTTGGGCTCATCGCCTGACACGGAGGCACTTGATTCACCGCTGACTTTTTGGTTGGCAGTGAATCGAGTAGCCCCATTGCGGGGCTACTCGCCTTATCCGGAGGAAGGGGACGAAAGTCTCCTTCTCCTGAGGAGCCAGCGGCGGCTGCCCAAAGTGCGCAGAATGTGGCAGCAGCCATTTTCGGTGCTGTCGCAGCCCTGCATCCTGGGCAGCTCGGGATTGGGGTGCCCCTGTAGTAGGGGCAAATGTGGTTTTGTCCAGTGTGCAATTTTGGGGAAAAAATAATAGCCACAAAAGGCCATGGAACACGTTTCTGGGAAATCCAATTTGGCCTTAAGAAACCTGCTGTTGATATCTTTGCTAACTAAGCCAGATGTTCTGAGATGCTGTTGTGCAGATGAAGCAGAACTCTGATGTTAAGCAAGGAGGAAGACAATAACAATGATTTACCTGCATCATCCGTCTGCATGGCTATCTTGGCTGAAATACAGTAAGGGGGAAGAATGTGAGGTGTTGAGAGCAAAAATACTGCGAGGAATTTGTTCTCCCTCCCCAGCATAATACAACCTATTTGAATGACCTGACTATCCAAATTTCTTCCTGGGCTGCAACATACAATAAAATATATTCCCCTTTGTTTGAACTTGCTGTATTTTGTACTGTTGTAAATATCTTTTACCATTTATGAATTTTCTTTAGAACTGACACATTTGTGTATTTACTTGAAATTAAACAAACGATAATAATCTCTACCCCCCAAGAGTCAGATGTTCTAAAAGATTCAAACTTAGCTTTGAAGATTATGTCTTGAAGCACTTTCCACCAATTTCCAGTTAACATATCAGTCACAGCTCTGTCGACATTTGTAATTTTTTCTTTGTAATTTTGTAATTCTTTGTAATTTTTCCTGGTTGCCGTCTTTTGAGCTTTTACAGGTATCCCCCACTTTTTATCAGACTGCTTTTTGATGATCCACTCTTTTGACCAATTTCATACTTTTCTATACAGTATTTGAGTACTGTATATAGCAGTGGTTCTCACACATTTAGCACCGGGACCCACTTTTTAGAATGAGAATCTGTCAGGACCCACCGGAAGTTATGTCATGACTGGAAGTGACGTCATCAAGCAGGAAAATTTTTAACCATCCTATCCACACTTACCCAAGGGTAGGTCCCATTTACTGTCGTTGTTAAAAACATACAGAGTAGCCGGTTAAAACTACCAATATGTCACATTTCCTTAAATGCAGTCACATGCTATGGGAGCATCAAGTCTAATATATTAAAAAATATTGAAATGAATGGGGACCCACCTGAAATTGGCTTGTGACCCACCTAGTGGGTCTTGACCCACTGTTTGAGAAACACCGGTATATAGTGTCTTATGTCCAGGTGTGGACTTACCAGGCTGGGGTGGTGGTATGCGACTAACACTGCTAGCTTGCGGAACTGAGCCTCGGTGCAGCCTTGCGAGAGCCCTATGGCTGTCGTCAATGCTTCTGGAAACATGACGCAGGCCTAAACCAGCAGAAGAAATGCTTAGCCAAGCACCACGGACCACCGGGGAAGCGCCCAAAGACAGAGAGTGTGGGGGAGTAGCCAGGAGGGCCACAGAAGACCGTGTGTGGCTGGAAAAGAGGAGCCGTTCATGGTGGGCAGGGAACTTTATGAGGCACCATGGATTCATAAGACTTAAAAGACTGTTACTCAGCCTATCTTCTAACTTGTTCCAGGTTAATTAATCAAACTTTATGAGGAAAAGGGGGCCGGTTGGGCTGGAGGGGGAGGGGCCAATCCTTGGGGAAAAAAGCTACTTAGAGTCATTTTGCATTTGCAAGCTAAAAAGGACTGAGTTCTGCTTTGCGACGACGTCCAGTTTTTGATAGTGCTCCAGTCCCTAACCTGTCCAATAAGCAGGGGTGCATATATTACAATTGTCTTCTCATAAGTAAGTCCTACTGTTTTCAGTGGGGTTTACTCCCAGGAAAGTGTTTATAGGATTGCAGCCTTAATCCTTCAGTTTATCACCATTAACTGCTACAATTTACAGATATTTTCAATCTGGGTGCAACCCTGGCATATCAGGGGCAGGATTTGTCAGTGATAGCTTGGGTGCTAGCCAATAGGCTCCCATGAATCACTACAAACAATTTTTCCCTGGTTCAAGTTCAAGAAACATATAAAAAAATCAATAGAAGGGCATTTTGTTTTTAAAGACTACCCCGCACTAGAGATTTCATGTTTTTAGCACAGCAACAGTGCTCTCAAATCAAATTGTTACTGAGTGTTTATTAAAAACAAGTCAAATGATGACAATAAAATGTACTTACCAAAAGTTTCTATTTTGTTACTTTGATAGTCTGAAATTTCTGGGAAAAACAGAGAAAAGTAATATTTTACATAAAAGAAATGAGTATTTATGATAGTTTCTTTGAAGAGTAATGTTTGTGAATGTTTCTGGAGAGGGTTTTAATATTTAAATTTGGAAATGTCACCCAGAGAATAATTCTAAAAAAAATTAAGCATGTTTTAGTCACTGTGATATAATCCATGCCCCATAGCCACAAGTTACATGCAACTAATCCCTTGGCCCAGGATGGAGAGGGTTAAGCAGGGGTCAGAGGCTGGCTAGCTATAGCACTGACCGAGGACTTCAGAGGGCCCAACATGCCTGCCTTTCAGACCCTTTTGGTAATATCTCCTCCATATTCTGATCCTTAAACTGGCTCATCTGCCCCAGAAGATCATGTGGCACCCAAATTCACAAAATCTGCAGTCTGAAACGCACTGCCACCCTCAAATACCTCTCTGAAGAGAATTGGGATTTATGGTGACAATTTATCTGAGGGATGAGAAGCTTCAGAAAAGCAGTGGCATGTTTGGTCTGGGCATCAGGCTCTACAGGACCAGGGAGAGATTCCAAGGAAGTCTCCCTGGTCCTGTAGGGCATGATCCCAAGACCAAACATGCAAAAATCTACACGGCAATAGGTATTTTCCTTGAATGTAGTGCACTTTGGGAAGCAATCCCCCCCCCCCCCCCAATACCTAAGAAGCGTGCTTGGTTATTCTATGGCAAAATATCCAAGTACTTCTATCACATGGGATTCTGAACACATGGTTGGAAAAGTCATGTGGTGTCCAGTATGTGAGACGGTGCCCTAGACTCTCCCAGTGGAGCCCTCCTTCGCTACAGCTCCTCCTCTCCTTATTTTCATTTTTTAAAGAGCAACTGTCTCCATAGGCGAGAGAGAGCAGTGAACATGGCTTTGCGTGATCTTTTGCTCGGTGATTCTGGTTGGAGTCCAAGGTAGGGTGGGGAGAAGGCAGCCAATGGAGACTCTCTTGTCAGTTATTTAGAGCTCAAACCTATGGGCTCTGAGCGCCAGTGCTGAGTTCCAGCACCAATGCCAGGTGTCATAAAATGCCACAAAGCACGGCTGCAGCACTCGGAATGTAAGGAGTGCTGGCACTGGGCCACAGTGATGGGAAGAGGATTCCACGTGACTGCCAGCAGTAAGTGGCACTGATGGGTAGTGGTGCGGCTTCTGGGGGCATGGGGAAGGTGTGGGGAAGGTGGGAAAGGTGGAATGGGGAGAGGGATTGGGCCCAGAAGGGGGGCAGAGACGGAAGCAGGCTCTACCGCCGTATCCTATGCTCCCTCCTGGTCTGGGCAGCCCAATTGGGCCTCCTCGGATCTGCACCCTCTCAAAAGAAGGCACAGATCCGAGGAGACCCATTAGAGCCATGGCAGCGTCAGCCAGGGTAAGGTTGCAAATGCTCTCTTACCCCGAAGAGACTCTCAGCACTAGCCTGGCATCCATAGGATACATCAGTCACCATTTTGGTGCCGCTGCAGCCCTGGGTGCTACCAGAGATAGGAATGGGTTGCCCATCCTCTTCCTTCTAGAGCAGAGGTCTCCAAACTTTTCGGCCATAGGGCCGCATCAAATATCTGGCACAGTGTTAAGGGCCAGAAAAAAAATTAATATAAAATGTATATAAATAAATCAGAGATGGAACTTAGATTAGCGTATAAATGAGTGAATGGGTTTATTCATTTAACCTCTCTGGCCCTTCAGACCAGTGGCAACCAGAGCACAGCTCCAGTCATGTTCGGCCAAGTGGGCCAGTGGCTTTCAGGGACAAGAGGCTGGCCACAGGCCAGATAGATGCTCGCCATGGGCTGCATCTGGTCCCTGGGCCGGGGTTTGGAGACCCCTGTTCTAGAGATAGAAGAGGTTGAAGGTTCTGTGGGTGCCACTGTTTCCATCACCCTCACTGTTTATGTCACCCTCTAGAGGGTGATATAAATCCAGTGTACATAGGATTGTAAAAAGTCCTACCTTGCTTTCTACTCCCCCCCCCGGGCCATTTTGGAGCTCTGCCAGTTGCATAGAGTCAACTAGATTATGAGCTCACGTACACACTTGTGGAAAGAGAGCAGCTCTACAATTTCGTCTTCCAAAGTTCAGAACCTATACTATCACCAGAGATAATACATGTTTGCAAATATAGTACTTTTCCTGCCTTTGCTCCTGTTTTGTTGTTGGCTGCAACTTTGTGGGGAGTGGCGGCGGCAGCGGCGGCGGAATCGGAAAGGGGATCTTCTACTGCATGGCTCTGCTTAATCTGTACCCCTAAACCCCCTTTTCCCAACAGCCTTGCCCTTACTACATGTTGCAAAGCTTTGTCCTTGCCTTTTCCAGGCAGCAACAAACACTCGCCCTGGGAGAGCATTTGCTGCTAAAGACCAATGCTACCCAGCAAGAGAGTGCTGGGTGAGTCTGTAGAGCGCATCAGTTCTGAGGGTGGGGCTTGCGGGTATGTCCATAGGTGTTGTGAAGCCATGGAGAATTTCCAATACTTCATAAAATCTGGAAAGGGCTATGATGTGGCTGGAATAGGGCACTAGTGAATTCTCATTGCATCATGGTAGCTAATCCTCGTGGATTGGGTGTAGGCTTCAATTGAACTAGTATTATTCTGTACCTAAGGAGCCTTCTTTAATTTGTAGTTGCTTGGCTCTGAATGCCAAGACGCAGTCCCTTGGGATGATGATGGTTTTCTTGCTCTCTCGGGCACCCTAGAATATGAATGGAAAATTTAGATCAATGACATGGAACAAACTATTAATGGAAGAAGGTTCTCTCTGCTCCTATACTGTGCCTCATCAAAACAGAAATCTCACATTTACTTTCACTTTTATGTTGGCTTCAGAAGAGATGCTTCCTTCTGTTTTGCTGGATTCCTCAAACTGAGTCTCTTCCACAGTCTCAATTGCCTCGTTGATCACATACAGGTTCCTTTTGAACTTCTTTGATTGTTTAATGAACTCATGGCACATGTTGACTTTCCTAATGTAGAAGAGAGCAGATTGCATAAAATATACAAAATGAAATCGTTTCATTGGAGATCTTTTTTACAGTGTACCACCTGGCAATTTCTGCCTTCCCATATCATATGTTTGGAGTAAGTTTGGGATTAAGGTAGCTAAAGGATTCTAGTCCATGACCATTACTACTGAAATAAATGCATTTGTCTTTAACGTACTTCAAAGCTCCCTGTTGCTGCCACAGACTATCACTGCTATCCCCCTTTCAGGCAAGGATGGAAGCGGACACCAGGAAGCGTCAAGGAAAACAAGCTTTTATTCTCAGTCGGCTGATGGTCACAGAGGAATAGCTTCCAGCGTCTGTGACCCTGATTCTTTCGGGGCATTGAGTTGATATACAAAACAAATATTCACTGTACAGCATTGGTCAGATTTCTGATTGGCACCATGCAAATTGCAGAGCCTTGGATACATCCTTGATTGGCAAACAGCATATCACATGACGCTTTGTCCCTGCCTACACATCCCACTACTCAAATTCTGCGCTGCATGCTCTTACTAAATATGGCACTTCAGAAACATGTGAAATCTTTCTTACTGTAAAAATCCCCTTCTTCCCCTCCCTGTAATGGCTAATAGCATGCTGGGAAAAGTCTCTTTTCTCTTCTAACCACCTGTCTGTTGCGGTTAGCTAGCTGTTTCTTGTTTTTGAGGTACTAGCTGCAACATGACTTCCTTTTTAACACAGACATGAAAGGGCATTCAAGGGACATCTTTTAAAATATCCTGTTGACCCAAGCAGCTAAGTATAGGGCCTACTTTGGCCAAAGCAGTCTGCTTATGCTCACAGCTAGGCCCAAATGGGGGCCTGAGTGGGTTCATACACTCTAAATTCTGGGGGTTCCCTCACACCCCTGGAACTTGGAAGCAGAGTAAATGTAACTGAAAGTGCTGATGAGAGATGTTTCAGATATTTTTTGGTTACATATATGAAGCCGGATACTGCTTTTTCTTCCATCCTTACCTTTCTTTGGTTATCGAATGAAGGTCTCTGGAGGAGATGTGTACCTTTTTCACCTTCACGGACCTTGTTTGTGTCATGCTGGTCAAGCCCATCAGGGTTATAGTTGTTAGATCAACAGGTCCACCTAAATGTCCCTGCATCATTCCATCTACTTTGTCCACAAAAGTGACTAGGCCAGAATCTTGGACGTCTGGGAACGAAAATCAGAAAATCCGTGGTAGTGAAAAAAGCTTTGAAAGAAGTGTAATTAGAGGTGCAGAGCATTAGCCTTCAAGAGATGCCACAAAATACCAAAAGCAAGATAGAGGAAAGACAACCAGTGAGAACCGGGCAGCAGTGTAGTCTTAAATTAGATTTATTATGAAAAAATAAACTAGTGGAGAGTTGAAAAAGAAAAATGTAGAAAATAGTCATGGGTCAGAGTCGATTGCGTTGCTCAGCATACAATATGCTTTTATGTAACTGTAGAATTACTAATCATCCCATTTTTTGCTGGTCCCCACACATATTATAGACATTGACCTGGACACATTTCACATGGATGGTCAGGTATTTGCCAGGGTTGCACAAACTCACATCGTGGTTTAAAATGAAACTCCATACTTTGACCATACAGAAAAGGAAGTGTTGGAACAAAACTTGCTCCCAGAAGCTATTTTCTTCACTAATTAAAGATTATGAGCCCACGATTGTCTTGGAGCTGTTACACTTGTGGCATTTTCCCTAGACCAGTGTTTCTCATACTGCGGATCAGGACCCATTAGGTGGGTTGCGAACCAATTTCAGGTGGGTCCCCATTCATTTCAATATTTTATTTTTAATATATTAGACTTGATGCTACTATGGCATGTGAGTGGTTTGTGACCATGGTATGTGACTGAAAATGTTACAGACCTGTACATTTAACAAGCTACTATGTGTATTCTTTGAACAATGATAGTATGTGGGACTTACTCCTGGATAAGTGGAGGTAAGATTACAGCCTAGGATTGTTAAAAATTTTCCTGCTTAATGATGTAACTTCCGGTCATGACACAGCTTCCTGTGGGTCATGACAGATTCTCATTCTGTCATCTATAAAGTGGGTCCCGCTGCTAAAAGTATGAGAACACTTTCCCTAGACTGGTATGAAATTTGTGTAGGTATCCATACCTAGATTGATGAGTGCAGCAGTGTGGTCTCTTGATAACAGTATGTCCTGTAGCCTGTATTCAGTTTTATGGTAAGGGTTGCTCTGCCACCATGGACTCTTTGTCTTCCGTTGAAGCAAGCACAGGGGCCTGAAATCTTTTTCATCCACAGGGCAGCGTATTGGGATGAAACTTCCATCTGGGTCCAGCTGTTTTGCCAATGATTTTGTTGCCTTGTGGAACATGTTTTCTAGACAGATGCAAACCTTGCAGGTTGACTTTAAAGAGAAGCAGTGACAAGGAAAAGTACATAATGAATTGCAACATACTGTACAATCTGCTACATAATTCCTTCCTCTTTCTCAAATTGACCTTTTCTTCCAGTCTTCAGAGCAATTATATCATCTTTCTTTGAGCACTGTGTCAAGTTGAATGTAATATAGTAGACACGAGTATACAATCTCACAGATAAGCTGAGGGCAGGTTTTGAGCCAAAAATCATGGAATTTTGTATGACCCTCGGATAGGTAGGGGGTTAAACTTAGGGGGGTGTCTGACTATAGTTTTGTCTGATTTTACTGGAGGCCAGATCCTGAAAAATAACCTACTAGTAATTGTTACCTAAGAACCGTATAGTCTCTATTTAAAACATAGAGAAAGATCCTAAGATACATTTTTATTCATTAACTTTTTAAATTGTGGTCTTCATGACATTTTTGTAAACACTATCAGTGTGTGAGCACTGTAAACAACATACCAGTAGAACTATTAATCAAACCCTTATTTAAGGTGCCTGGTGTGAGCCAGAGGCTCCATAACATACAATATAACACATAACTGGGAGCGTGCAATTCAGTTCACAGTGGAGAGACAAGCAGCATGAGCAAGTGCAGCTACACATAGTTGCAACCCTATTTACGAAGAAGTAGACCCCATTACTTTCCATGGGTGTTATTCTTAAGTAATGGTGCCTGAACTATAGCCTTGGATTTTGTTTCAAATGGAAATGAGGATTGTATCCTGGTGTTTTAAAAACCAGACCTCTGCCAAACATTTGCAAAATAGAATGAGGATGCAGAAGAGTCTGATAAAGAGAATGAGACTTGCTTGATTTCAATGGAAACCTTGAGCCCTGGCTTACGTTTTTTTCTCAGAAGGAGAATAAAAGGTTAACTTTGGCTACAGCTTGCCCTGGAGGGGTTGACTTGGAGACTAATAACCCTCTAATTATCTCTGCATTGTCCTCTTGCTTTTCCTGGTGCTTGAACAGCCCTGACCCCTGAGTGACCTACAGATAAGGCCAGGAGATGATCTAAGCTTGATTTGTTAGCAGAAATTTCTCACCTTATAGGGAGACCTTTATCTATGGTAAATGGAACTAGAAGTGGAGTGGTGACTAGATCACCACTGATCTAGTGGATAGGATTGAAGAATGAAGGACTTCATTCTTCAATTACTTAACAACTCTAGGGTGGATGCCATCAGGGCCTGGTGACTTATTGATCTTTAATTTATCAATGAGGTCTGAAACATCTTCTCTTTTAACCTCTGACTTAATTCCTTGGTCAGGAGAGGCTGTTCGGGCAGCGGTATCTGCCCAAGGTCTTCTGCTGTGAAGACAGATGCGAAGAACTCATTCAATTTCTCTGCCATCTCTAAGTCTTTTATCTCCCCTTTCCCTCCCTCACCATCCAGAGGGCCAACCGCTTCTCTGGCGGGTTTCCTGCTTCTAACATATTTGAAGAAGCTTTTATTATTCCCCTTAATGCTGCTGGCCATGTGTTCCTCATAGTCTCTCTTGGCCTCCTGTATCACCTTCTTACATTTCTTTTGCCACAGTTTATGTTCCTTTTTATTCTCCTCATTAGGGCAAGACTTCCATTTACAGAAGGAAGCTTCCTTGCCCTTCACAGCCTCTCTAACTTGGCTGCTTAGCCATGCGGGCACCCTCCTGGACTTAGTCAAGCCCTTCTTCCTTTGCAGTATACACTTCCGCTGGGCCTCTATTGTCACAAACATCACCCTTAGGGTAGGGAAGGATCAGGGGAGATTCCCAAGTCAAACAGGATTTAATCCTCCTCCACCTACCCCATCCTCCACAAACCCCCAGGGGCAATGTTTTCTATTTTGAACATAAGAACATAAGAACAGCCCCACTGGATCAGGCCATAGGCCCATCTAGTCCAGCTTCCTGTATCTCACAGCGGCCCACCAAATGCCCCAGGGAGCACACCAGATAACAAGAGACCTCATCCTGGTGCTCTCCCCTACATCTGGCATTCTGACTTAACCCATTCCTAAAATCAGGAGGTTGCGCATACACATCATGGCTTGTACCCCATAATGGATTTTTCCTCCAGAAACTCGTCCAATCCCCTTTTAAAGGCGTCTAGGCTAGACGCCAGCACCACATCCTGTGGCAAGGAGTTCCACAGACCGACCACGCGCTGAGTAAAGAAATATTTTCTTTTGTCTGTCCTAACCCGCCCAACACTCAATTTTAGTGGATGTCCCCTGGTTCTGGTATTATGTGAGAGTGTAAAGAGCATCTCCCTATCCACTCTGTCCATCCCCTGCATAATTTTGTATGTCTCAATCATGTCCCCCCTCAAGCGTCTCTTTTCTAGGCTGAAGAGGCCCAAACGCCGTAGCCTTTCCTCATAAGGAAGGTGCCCCAGCCCTGTAATCATCTTAGTCGCTCTCTTTTGCACCTTTTCCATTTCCACTATGTCTTTTTTGAGATGCGGCGACCAGAACTGGACACAATACTTCAGGTGTGGCCTTACCATCGATTTGTACAACGGCATTATAATACTAACCGTTTTGTTCTCAATACCCTTCCTAATGATCCCAATCATAGAATTGGCCTTCTTCACTGCCACCGCACATTGGGTCGACACTTTCATCGACCTGTCCACCACCACCCCAAGATCTCTCTCCTGATCTGTCACAGACAGCTCAGAACCCATCAGCCTATATCTAAAGTTTTGATTTTTTGCCCCAATGTGCATGACTTTACACTTACTGACATTGAAGCGCATCTGCCATTTTGCTGCCCATTCTGCCAGTCTGGAGAGATCCTTCTGGAGCTCCTCACAATCACTTCTGGTCTTTACCACTTGGAAAAGTTTGGTGTCGTCTGCAAACTTAGCCACTTCACTGCTCAACCCTGTCTCCAGGTCATTTATGAAGAGGTTGAAAAGCACCGGTCCCAGGACAGATCCTTGGGGCACACCGCTTTTCACCTCTCTCCATTGTGAAAATTGCCCATTGACACCCACTCTCTGCTTCCTGGCCTCCAACCAGTTCTCAATCCACGAGAGGACCTGTCCTCTAATTCCCTGACTGTGGAGCTTTTTCAGTAGCCTTTGGTGAGGGACCGTGTCAAACGCCTTCTGAAAGTCCAGATATATAATGTCCATAGGTTCTCCCGCATCCACATGCCTGTTGACCTTTTCAAAGAATTCTATAAGGTTTGTGAGGCAAGACTTACCCTTACAGAAGCCATGCTGACTCTCCCTCAGCAAGGCCTGTTCGTCTATGTGTTTTGAGATCCTATCTTTGATGAGGCATTCCCCCATCTTACCCGGTATGGATGTTAGGCTGACCGGCCTATAGTTTCCCGGGTCCCCCCTCTTTCCCTTTTTAAAAATAGGCGTGACATTTGCTATCCTCCAATCTTCTGGCACTGTGGCCGTTTTGAGGGACAAGTTGCATACCTTAGTCAAGAGATCTGCAACTTCATTCTTCAATTCCTTAATAACCCTTGGGTGGATGCCATCAGGGCCCGGTGACTTATTGATCTTTAATTTATCAATGAGGTCTGAAACATCTTCTCTTTTAACCTCTATCTGACTTAACTCCTCGGTCAGGAGGGGCCGTTCGGGCAGCGGTATCTGCCCGAGGTCTTCTGCCGTGAAGACAGATGCAAAGAACTCATTTAATTTCTCTGCCATCTCTAAGTCTCTAAGCAAAGTAAGTCTTTGCTTACTTCAAGCCCCAGGTCCTATTAACATACATTTCCTTGGTCAATTATTGCACTCAATTTTCATGTATAAGATTTTTATTATAACTTTAAGGGAGCTTCAATTGCTCCAAAAAACATATTTACATGAATTACAGTAGCTAAATACAAGAAAAGATCATATAACTAAAATAGGCTAAAATTACCTCCTTACAGGCCTCTCAGCATTTATTTCAGTATAAAAGCTGTTAACCCCCAGCTCCCTTCCTCCTGCTGTCTGTCTTTTCAGGCACCCCCAGGTTTTATTCTCTAAATTACTAATACACTACACCTGGGTAGCCAACCAATTTAATCTATCTTAAGGGGAAAGGCACTTGCCCTACCCCTTGACATGCCCCTCCCAAGTTGGAAGAGATTCCAGCCAAAACTGGAACTATTCCAACCCACAGAATGAGATCTACATTAAAACTAAACCCATAAAATATTTCAGTATCCCGGAGGACACAGTGCCCGCACTATGCCTATACTAGGACTGTCACACAACATCTTGTGGACCCCATCTCCATGACAATGAATTGACCACAGAATTTAAAACTCCCCGAATATGGGAAATAGAAAATGAATAATCTTGTAAAATCAAAGATCACCTTAAAATCCTTTGATTAGAAGACATACGCTCCAAACTCTGAAGGGGACTGTAATCACTCTGGATCTGAAAATGGGTGTCTAAAAAGAATTGACATACTGTAGTTATTATTGATACAGATCTTACAGGTATCCCATAAAGGAACAAAAATTCCTCTACAACTTTTCCTTTACAAAAATATAGCCAATATTTGGGGTTACCGAAAACAGATTATATAACACAGCTCTCTTCCTTCTTCAATATTCCACCATGAGCAAGGTTGTCAGTTCCAGACGTCTTCCATTGAATCGAAATCACTGCAGCCAAAAAGCCTCTGCAAAACTCAGAGTCCAATTGGAGCAAGAAAATCAATAATAATAATACAGGTATTTCTATACCGCCTTTCTTGGCCCTCAGATTTCTCCTTAGACTTTATTCAAGGCGGTTTACATAGGCAGGCAATTTAAATCCCCGTAGGGATTTTTACAATTTGAAAGAAGGTTTCTATCTTTCAAGAAACCGCAACATTCAGGTGTTTCTTTCTTGATCTGGTCGCACATTCTGGCCTCCATCCTCCCACGCTCAGAGCAGATGGAATAACTCGGCTCAGCTTGTCAGCTGCTTCAAGGTCGCACGGTGCTGGTGGCCTCGAACTGGCAACCTTCGGCTGTTATCTTCAGGCAAATGGAGGCTCAACCCTCTAGACCAGACCTCCTGCCCACACACATATAGCTCCCATATCAACACACATACAGCTCCCATAGGGTGCACTTACTGGAACCAAACCCAAAATGTACACAAATAGCTTTGTAGCTGTAAAGAAAGTTTGGGAACAGAAAAATTTTGGCCAGGTAAAAGATCTTTTAAAGCCACTGCTTCATCCTTTATAATTTCATGATGGTACTTACAATTTAACATCTGACACACCCATCCCCTTCACCAGTTACTGGGGAGAACACAGGAATTTTTAAACATTCCAACACTGGTTTATATAGATCAAATACAGGGGTTAGAGACTGCTTTCCCATTTGCATTGAGAACTGTAGAGTCCCCAATTCTCCCTTATTTAGCCTGTTCAATGCTTTAGCTGGTAAAGCAATGTCCTGGACTTTATGATCTTGAAAAACTTTACTCCCACTCTGGACATGAAGGTACACCCTCACATCCTCCAACTACCTCTTGGGCTAGTTCAGTAGATCTCAATCCTTCTGGCAATAATACAGGTTCACTCATTTCATAACTGTAAGGGAACAATTCATTTGGAAAGGCTTTTACTTCAGTTTGCCAGAAAACAGACTCCAATGGACCATCCACACCTGGAAAAAATTCTTCTGAGGAGTCCTTTGCTTCAGATTGTGTTAAGGAAAGTCCAGACAAATCATCAGTGTCCTGGAATAGATCTTCTTCCACAACTTGCTTTACAAGAGACAAACAAGCAGTTGGAATACACTTCTCTATCTCCTTTAACTCACTGAGCCCTTGAAAGGTGGCTTCGTGCCTAGCAGAATTAGAAGAGAATGCTAATGGCTCAACAAGTGCAGCCACTTCCACAGACTCCTTCTCTCCTGCACCCAGCACAATCTGTTTAACTTCTTTCCTGGAAGCCTCCTTCCCACTTTCACTTATGTTTTCCTGGGCCACAACTTGGATCTTAGAAGCAACCATTCTGTTTCTGTAAAAGTTCTTATAGTCAAATTCCAGTTGCATCTCAGGCACTTGCCAACTTTTCTATAAAAACTGCACTCGGTTGCCAACATTTGATATAGTCTAAACCACATATTCTCTCCTTTGCCAACTCCATGGCATGCAGCTTCTTCACTGGTTCTGATTCCCCCTGCTCCACTGGTTGCCTCCAGTTTGCAGAATTAGACACATCCATTCCAGATGCCACTTTTGGTAACTCCAATATATCATTAATTGGTTCCATCTCTCTTTCTTGCCAACTGTGGGAAAGTAGCTTTGGCAAATTTCCACTAGCACTTGAATTCAATTTTTCAATATCTGCCTCAGAATTTATACTCTGGCCTCTGACCCTCACAAACTAGTAGTAGGCATCAAACTGTCCACTGCCAACATCATTACACCACCCTCTTGCTTCTGGGACAGACAAAACTCCAAGCACTCTGTTTTGGGTGTAGGAAAATTCCACAACAACTTCCGATCACTGACAGGAAGCTACACCGCTTCTGGGACTACTTCAACAGCTCCCTTATCTGTCCTAATCTCTTGTTGCATTCCTCACTCCACAAAACAAAAACAGCTACTGTAAGATACATGTTAACCAGTGCAAGTTGACCAAGGATCATTAGTTAGCACCACCCAGTTCTATTTCAGGTGACCAACACCACTATTCCTTCTGTTAAGTACAGGTGTGATTCACCACACCCACCTAACAACTCACCACTGGAGGTACCCACCACTAATTACCATACCAGACACTTAGCAGAATCCACTACTATTTACCATGTCAGGCACTTAAGAACCCTGGCTGCCACCATGTTACAAACATCACCCTTGGGGTAGGGAAGGATCAGGGGAGATTCCCAAGTCAAACAGGATTTAACCCTCCTCCACTTACACCATCCTCCACAAACCCCCAAGGGCAATGTTTTCTATTTTGCTTACTTCAAGTCCCAGGTCCTATTAACATACATTTCCTTGGTCAATTATTGCACTCAATTTTCATGTATAAGATTTTTATTATAACTTAAGGAAGCTTCAGTTGCTCCAAAAACGTATTTACATAAATTACAGTAGCTAAAAACAAGAAAATATCATATAATAAAAGAGGCTAAAATTACCTCCTTAGAGGTCTCTCAGCATTTCTTTCAGTATAAAAGCTGTGAACCCCCAGCTCCCTTCCTCCTGCTGTCTGTCTTTTCAGGCACCCACGCCCAGGTTTTATTCTCTAAATTACTGATACACTACACCTGGGTATTAATCTATCTTAAGGGGAAAGGCACTTGCCCCACCCCGTTACATCTATTACTGTTGTTTTAAGCAACCTTCATGCACTCTGGAGAGGTTGGACTCTTTTTACCTTCCCTCTCAACCTCCTTCTAACAAGCCTCCTCATTTGAGGGAAGTCTGCTCATTGGAAATCAAGGGTTTTTGTGTGAGATTTGCCCAGTATTCTTCCCCCAATGTGCATGTCGAAACGGATCGCAGCATGATCACTGTTCCCCAACAGCTCAGTAACGTTGACATCTCTAACCAGGTCCTGAGTACCGCACAATATTAAATCCAGAGTCTCCTGTCCTCTGGTGGGCTCCATGAGTATAGTGTAAGGCACAGTCATTTAGCATGTCAAGGAATCCGGTCTCCTTTTCGTGACCAGAACACAAATTGACCCAGTTTATATGAGGATAATTGAAGTCCCCCATGATTACAACCCTGTCCCTCCTTGTCACCTCCCTGATTTGTTTCCTCATTTCAAGGTCCCCTTTCGGTTTCTGGTCTGGAGGACGATAGTACGCCCCCAGTATTACATCACTCCTCAGGCCTGGTAATTTAACCCATAGAGGTTCCATGGAGTTGGACCCATAAAATTTAAATAATATTTAATAAAATTTAAATAACTACAGTAGAGATGGGACTTAGATGAATGAATAAATGAATGGATGGGCTCAAATTTCCAGGATTTCTCTGAGCACCAACAAATACTACAGAAATAAAGCACACACTTAAATGGACTTCCATTCCCCCAACCCACAACCAGCTTACTTAAATGTGCAGGAGTAAATAACTCAGAATCAGCACATCACAAGAAAGTTTCCACGTTTTCTCCAAGTACCAACACATACCACAAAATGAAGCACACGCTCAAACAGACCCCCATTCACCCACCTCCCAAGCAGCCTATTTAAACATACCGGAGTAAATACCTCAGAACCAGCACATCACAGAGAACACCTGGACTGTGCTCTGAGGGCAGAGGTGGCCTCCCCGACCCTCAAAAGCCTTGTAAGGTTTTGAGAGGGCTCAAAAACGTCACTTTCGGATTGTCGGGAAAAGTGATTTTTTAGGCCTTCAGAACACCCTCTGGATGCAACCAAAGCACAGCTTCGGTCGTGTTCGGATGAGTGGGAAGAGGCTCTCGGGGACCAGAGGCTGGCCACGTGCTGAAAAGAGGCTCACCATGGGCTGCATCTGGCCGCTGGACCAGGGTTTGGAGACCCCTGTTCTAGAGTGATCGGCTGATCCAGCTCTTGATAGGCTACTGAAGGCTGACTAAATATTAAAAACCACCCCTTTGGTGAGAAAGAGGGCCTTACTACTTCACCTTGAGATGATACCTGCCAGGCCACATCTGGGAAAGCAGGTTGAAACTCTGTTCTTGAGTTGTAAGTGTAACCTTTGGGTGAGAGTTAGGGGTTAGCTTTTTATTATTTTAAGGCTGTTGTGTATTGTCTATGTTTTGTTAGAGTTTTTGTTTTGTTCTTTTGTATTTCTCTGTAACTTAAAGTTAAATTCCTAAAACTGTGTATATTTACAGAGGTATTCAATGGAGTATATAGGGTGTTGGGGATGTATCTAAATTAGTCTTGGCCATTCAGCCGCTACCAAATAGACACCCTGTTTAAGCTACTTAAACAGGGTACTACCCTGTTTTAACAGGTACTGTTAAACCTGTTTTAAACCTGTTAAACCTGTTAACTGTTAACCCTGTTTTAACAGGTACTACCCTGTTTAAAAAGCTACTACCCTGTTGAAGGGTGTCTACCATATAGACACCCTGTTTAAGCTACTGTTGAACACTAGGGCAGCTGGCTAGAGCTAAGCCCCAGGTTGGGTTAGAAGTTGCTGGGTGTTAAGTAACCCCTTGTGTTGTTGGGGTGTTTTTTCTGTACTCTAAGTTGGTGTTACCGAATCATTAGCTGCTCAGAAGGATTGATTGGTTTATTGCCCAGTCTGGCTGCTAGAGATAGACCTAGATCACTTCTCAGGGTTAATTGGGTATTGCCCTGGTTGATTGTTAGAGACAGACCAGATGAAACTCACAGTGGCCATCCAGCTTCTGTTGAAAACCCCCAATGAGTGAGAGCCTACCACTTCATGAGGCAGACTCTTCCAGTGCCAGACGGCTCTTATGGTTAAGACATTTTTCCTAATTTCTAACACTGAACTTTTTTATAGTTTCAACCAATTGATTCTAGTGCTGCTGTCAGTGGCCACAGAGAGTAAATCCTTCCCTTCTGTGTGACAGCCCTTCAGATCATTAATTGAAGATGGCTATCATATTGCCCCTCACAACTCAATCAGATATAGTAAGGCACTACAGCACAATGCTTTGCATTACAGAAGTAATTCCCATTGTTTTCAACAGGGCTCACCTAGACAGTGTGTATAGGACTGCAGCCTAAGGGCACAATCGTAACCAGGTCTACTCCGAAAAGTCCTATTTTGTTCAATGGGGCTTACTCTCGGGAAAGTGGGGTTAGGATTGCAGCCTAAGTCTTCTCTTCTGTAGGTCAGTGGTTCTCAAACCGTGGATCTCAGACCCACCATTCAGTTGTGATCCAATTATTGGTGGGTCACGAAACTGACAGGGCAGATTAAGTCAGGGGTGTCAAATATTAGACCAGCAGGCCAAATGTAGCCCCCAGAAGCAATTTATCCAGCTCCCATTATAATTGGGCTCACCCAGGTTGATAATTGGACTGTCTAATACCTTGAAAATATGAACAAGATTTGCACCTTTTCTCTTCTGTCATTTGCAGCTAATGAGTTTCTATGTGAGAACAAAGTGCTTATTTTCTGGCCATCATCTGCTTAATGATGTCACTTACAGCCCTCAGCAGGCACCATGAATGCTAACTTTGGCCCTCTGTATGAAACAAGTTTGACATCCCTGAATTAGGCTATCGGCGTCAAGGGTTAAATAAGCTGCTGCTGGTGGAGGGAGCATGATAGCAGCGCATGCTGTATCCTAACCCTCATCCCCGGCCCAGGCAGCCTTACGCGGGCTGCTTGGATTTGTGCCAGCTAAATAGCTGGTACAAATCCGAGTACCCCCATAGGGCAGGCTGGAGTGTTACACACAGTAAGGTGAAAAATATCCCCTTACCCTGTGGTGACCTCTAGCAGCCTCCGAACCTTTGTTGGATACTGTGGCCTGGCTGTACCAACGCAGATTAAGATTGCGCCCTGAGATGTTTTTAAAATATTTCTTTAAGCAACAAAGCAGACATTCATTTTTTTTGTGGACGAACCTTAATACAAAGTAATTCCTACACTGAATATTTTAGGTTAATCACATTCTATCTTAAAACATTGCTTTCCTCCTTGAACCTATTCTGCTTTTTTGCTTCTTCTTTAGCAGTCTTTTTTACTTTTTTAGCAGTTTTTTTTTAGCAATCCCAGTTTGTGGTTCTTTGCGATCAGAGAGGCACAAGTATATCTGTATATTTGTTTCGGGTTATGGTTCTTGTGGAAAAGTAATTTGGGCTCTGGACACTGAGCAGCAGAGAAACAAGTTAAGGGCCCCAACCATCCCTTGCTACAAACTCAACCATAAAAGTAGCCTTTTACCTTCTTAGCCGGCAGCTTTTCACAAAAGATTCAGAAGTTCATCCTCTTCCAGCTTCATTGTTTTATCCAGCAAAGATGCCTTTTTTAAAAAAAACGTGGTCTCTTTTGCTTTCGACTCCTCAGCTGGGCAGGAGGGGAATAGCATGTTGTAACATCTTCCTGTTGTGAAAGAATCTAAATGTTCTGCTTTCAATTTCCTTTAAAGCTGCTGAATACCACAATAATTCCCTTTGGCCACGCCTTAGAAAATCTGTCATCACTTCTGAGGGGCCTGTGATGGAGGTAATTAGTCATCCTGAGTTGTAAGGGAATTAAAAAGAAAAATGTCACCAACTAATTTATAGGATCTATTTGCATCTTGCCTTCTTTAAGAAAATCATATCAGTGAAGTAGTTCTTGCTTGCTTGCTTTTATAATCCATGTATGGGCAAAGGCACAGCTATGTTTCTGTTTTAGAAGTGGAACTGTTTCTTGCATCTTGAGGACATTGTCTGGACACTCTCATCTGTGCCACATGATATCTGATTGCGATTGTGCTGGGTGACCTTTCTTGCAGGTAGCTTCCTTGGCCACATCTGGGGCAGAAGGTCTCATTTGGTGGCAACTGCTCCAGGTCCAGCACATCTTGCCCTATTTGTCTTCTTGTTACTGTCGTTTTGATACAGCTCTGGGCTGTTCTTTGCAACATGTGAGCTCAGGCATAACAGCCCTGTGTATTCCCCCATCACTCTTAAATTCTAATCTCTCTGTTGTTTCAGTCATATGTCCTGCTAAAGAAAGCTGTAAGTGCTACCCCATGTTTCATGTCAAGTGACTTCATTATCAGGCCACTCTTGCTGCTATTGGAGCCAATTTGATTTGTACAAGCGTGCCACATTGCTGTCCATACTCCTGCGGTAAAGACCCTTTTAAGTTGACTGACAGAATTGAGTACACAAACGTGTGTTGTGATGAATCCCTGTGTTTCCCCGAGTCCCCCTATTTCTTTCCATATATTTTCTGCCTATATTCCCATGTTTTGTGCAAGGGTAATTCACCAGCAGCAACCTGTGCCATTTAGCTACTGGGAACATCTGCAGCAGCCTTTGCCCCTTTGTTTTGTAAAATTACATACATACACCATGGTTGGGTGTGGGGTGGGGTGGGGGACAAATGCCATTCTCTTCCTCCAGTCAGAATTCCCGCCAGAGACTAGAAGGGCAGCCCAATACTGAGCTGCCCACAGTGCCCAGGCTCGGCGGCTCCGAGGAGGGCTCCCACCGAATCCTGCGCCTCCCATGCTACTGCAAGAGGCACTGTCATGAATAAGTCCCTGTTAGGCCTAGGTTGGCATTAGAAGCCTGAACCAAACTAAGAAAGCGTAACTGAGCAAGTTGCTAGCAGTTCACAGCTGTAGGGATGTGGGTAATAAAACAAAAGGGAAGGAATGTGCTGTCTCTCCTTTGATGGCCAGAAAGGACAGAACAGAATTACGACCAATTAGAGTGCTTGGCACCGAAGTGGACAAGGAGCCTCCTTATGGGGTGATTGAGTGCAGCTGTGAATCTCCATTTGGGAGGGGGAAGAACTATGAGGGGTTAGCAACAAGGCCAACTTGGAGAAGATTCTGCTCATTAAGGGTTCTGATTGGACAGTCTAATAATTATGAAGTCATGTTAGTGATATTAGCATAAAGGTATAATAATGAGTGCCCAGGGGGTGTGGTTGTTCCCTCTTGGACAGAGAGTAAAGAACATGTGTGTAAAGAGAGTAAAGAACATGTGTAAAGTCATGCACATTGGGGCAAAAAATCAAAACTTTACTCGTAGATATAGGCTGATGGGTTCTGAGCTGTCTGTGACAGATCAGGAGAGAGATCTTGGGGTGGTGGTGGACAGGTCGATGAAAGTGTCGACCCAATGTGCGGCGGCAGTGAAGAAGGCCAATTCTATGCTTGGGATCATTAGGAAAGGTATTGAGAACAAAACAGCTAATATTATAATGCTGTTGTACAAATCTATGGTAAGGCCACACCTGGAGTATTGTGTCCAGTTCTGGTTGCCGCATCTCAAAAAAGACATAGTGGAAATGGAAAAGGTGCAAAAGAGAGCAACTAAGATGATTACGGGGCTGGGGCACCTTCCTTATGAGGAAAGGCTACGGCGTTTGGGCCTCTTCAGCCTAGAAAAGAGACGCCTGAGGGGGGACATGATTGAGACATACAAAATTATGGAGGGGATGGACAGAGTGGATAGGGAGATGCTCTTTACACTCTCACATAACACCAGAACCAGGGGACATCCATTAAAATTGAGTGTTGGGAGAGTTAGGACAGACAAAAGAAAATATTTCTTTACTCAGCATGTGGTTGGTCTGTGGAACTCTTTGCCACAGGATGTGGTGATGGCGACTGGCCTGGACGCCTTTAAAAGGGGATTGGACAAGTTTCTGGAGGAAAAATCCATTATGGGGTACAAGCCATGATGTGTATGCGCAACCTCCTGATTTTAGAAATGGGTTGTCAGAATGCCAGATGCAAGGGAGGGCACCAGGATGCAGGTCTCTTGCTATCTGGTGTGCTCCTTGGGGCATTTGGTGGGCCGCTGTGAGATACAGGAAGCTGGACTAGATGGGCCTATGGTCCGATCCAGTGGGGCTGTTCTTATGTTCTTATGTTATGTAGAGTCTTGGGTGAGACAACCTGTACGTGTGTAAGCTCGATTTTCCAGCATGGGCACCTAGTCTCATAGGTAGCCTTGGAGCTAAGTGATCTGCAAAGGGTGACTGACCCAGGTGAGAGATAGGTATTAATTGAGTTAGAGCTCAATCCTGTGGTCCGCGCCATGCCTCCGTGGTGTGGACCACAGTAACAAACGTGCCGTAAGGCACGTTTGCGGGGTTTACCTCTGGGCTCCCGCTGGAGCTGGCTCAACTCCGGCCGGCCCTGAGCCAGCGTGCGGTGTGCACCCACGTTCCATGGCTCGGCGGTCTCTGTGACTGCCGGGCTGCGGAACGGGAAATGGGAGCGTGGTCAGGGGCGTGGGGGAGGCATTCCAGGGAGGGGGGAGGCGTGGTCGAGAGCATGGGGGGGGCGTTCCCAGAGGTGGGGGAGGGGCGACCAAACAGTTGCCGCTAAAGTGAGTAGTCCCATTGCGGGACTGCTTCCCTTACTCGGGGGAAGGAGATGAATGTTCCCTTCTCCCGAGGAGCCTCCCGCAGTAGTGTGGGAGGCTCTGGATCTGGCGGGAGCCACAGCTCTGGGCAGCTCAGGATTGGGCTGCCCACCAGCTAGCTTGGTTATTTTATTGCTGATATGTTTCCTAGATGTTTATGCCTCTAGCATTTGCTGCCTTGTTGTAGAGTGTGTAATCTTATATACTTAATAAACTAAAATATCTTTTACTACGTTGCTTCATTGTCTCTTGGAAACAAAGGTTCAGAATCCTGCCTAGCTGTTCAGCAAGCTACCAAGCACTTGTTGAGGTCTAGTACCTTGAGGACTGAGGCTTAATTGAGAAAGAGCTCAGTGCCTGCAAGGGCTAGCAGTAAGCCTAGAGGGTCTCAATGTCCCTGAACTTAGTCACTGGCAAGTACAGGGTGGTGGCAGTACTACCGGGCAAGGGGCCTTGAGGGTTTAAGGTTCAAATAACTAAGAGCCCTAAGTCTCCTATCCCTCTTTGATTATGACAGGCACCTCGGGAGAAGGGGGCATTCGTCCCCTTCCCCCGAGTAAGGGAAGCAGCCCCAATGGGGCTACTCTCTTTAGCGCCAACCAAAAGGTCAGCACTAAAGTAAAGGTGCTCGTGTAGGGCGCGCAGCCCTGCACGAGCGCCCTGGATCCTGTGGAGCACAACTCCGCGGATCCGCCTCTCTCCATCCCCCCAAGCCTTCCACCTGTCCCCTGGCACGCCTCCCACCCGCCCCCACCGGCCTCCCCCCTCCCTGGAACGCCTCCCCCACACCCCTGTCCACACCCCCGCTTCCCGTTCTGCAGTCCAGCGGTCCGGGAAACAGCCGAGTCGCGGAATCTGGGCCACTGCCTGGGCTAGCACCAGCGGGAGCCCGGTGGTGAGCCCTGCAAACGTGCCGGACTGTGGTCCGCGGCACGGAACCGTGCCACGGACCATAGGATTGGGCTCTGAGTCTGCTAATTGGCTCATGTTCCCACAAGTTCTCCTCCATGAGGGTGGTGACAGATTTCCAGGTAAACTGGTGTTATTATATCCCAGTGTTAGGACTCAAGACAACGGAAAAGGTATGGACTTTGTTTCAGCTGCTATACAGCCCACACCATGAGCCTCCAAAAGATGTACCAACTCCCTGGCAGTGAGTGAAAAGAGCTGAAGGTGTAAATCAAACCAGACAGGGAAGGTCTAGACCAGTGATTTTCAAACAGTGTGCCATGGCAAATTGATGTGCTGCAAAGGGTCTGCAGTTGTGCTGCGGGAGTTTGGGGGAGGTTAATTTATTAATAGGGCCTTTGGAGACGTGAGCCCCCCCCTTCCCGCCGGTATTGAGGTTTGCCTTATCAATTGTCAAAAAACCAATGGTGTGCCTTGACAATTTTGGCACCTTGTCAGTGTGCAGTGAGATGAAAAAGGTCAAAAATCACTGGTCTAAATGGAGACTCTTAAGGATTATATTCTTCCTCAGAGTTGTAAATGATGGCAGACTGGCAGCAGGAGCGCCATCTGCTGGCCATTAGCAGTAATTCCACCAGTTTAACAATTCTTGGCATCACACCTTTTTTCCCCCCATTTGCCTTGTTCTTTTGCTATTGTTTATTTATTTGAGAAATGTATATCTTGCCTTTCCCATGCTGAAGCAAATGCCCAAGGCTCCTAACATAGCTCCATAATAAATGTATAGAGTATCACAATAGGTAGAAAGAAAAACATTCAAACAAAGCATTAAAACATTAATTCTAATGTTAAACAGTGAAACATAAAAACAAAAACAAAGTAAAAATCTAATGCATATTGCGGAGCCATTTCGAGAACAAATTAGTCCAGGGAAGCAGTCAAGCCACAGCAGCATTTCAGAGCATAGAAGGCAGATATCCATTGAGCAACCAAAAGCCTGATGAAACAGGTGTGTTTTGAGCCCTTGCTGAAAATCTATGAGAGAGGGAGTAGTTCTCAATTTCCCTGGAAGGGAATTCCAAAGTTGTGGTGCCACTACTAAGATGGCTTGCCCCTGAGCTGCCACCCCCCTCACTTGGGACAGAGATAGCATTTGTAGAAGAGCCTCCTCAGATGACCTAAGAGGGTGGTCTGGAATGTATAGAAGGAGGTGATTTTTCAGATAGCCTGGACCCAAATCAGTTTTTGTCTTGTTTAATCCTTTTTGTTTAAAGGACATTCTATCTCCACAGAAGATAATCTAATTCATGCTTGGTTGTTGCGACACACCATATAAATCCAGCATAGGGGAGGTAGCTAACATATATTTCAATTTATTTTTCAAAATTTCCTCTTTCACCATTTCAAAAGTACATGTTTCTGAGCACAATGTTAAACCTGGTTTGTCTGCAGATTGTTTCCAGTCTTAAAAAAATAAAGCCTTGTTCTGTGACCTACATAAATGTGGTAGATTGGTGTTACAATCCTATACGTGCTTATTCAGAGGAAAGTTTCAATGTATTCAGTGTGTACAGAACAGTAGCCTTGATTGTACATCATTTTGTTTTTGAGAGATGCACACATTTTCATAGTATAGGAGCTGGTTTGCAAGGAGTGAAATCTCAACATGATGGTGAGATGGAAGATTCAGTTTTTGCATTGCTTAATTGAGAAATTCTTGGGCTCCAACCTACTAAGCCTTAATTGTCAACATCAGTATGGCTGCAATCCTAACCACACTTTCCTGAGAGTAAGCCCCACTGAACAAAATAGGACTTCCTTCTGGGTAGTTCTGGTTAGGACTGTGTCCTAAGTGAATTAAAAGATATAAATGAAAAGATTGGAAAGACAATTTATTAATCATAATATGATTCTGTATTGATCTATATAATCTCTGTATCAATCTATATAATCTATAATTCATCTATCAATCTATATACTTATACCCAATGTTGCATATACCTAACAGCAGTGGTTTTCAAAAGAGTTTGAGCCACTGCAAGTGCTTGCCGGGGCGGGAGGCAGCAGGGGTGGGGGAAGGCAGCAGCGCGTTCCCCAGGATTGCGCTGCTCAGGGGGCTGCAGGGGACTGGGTGCACTTACCCAAGCCTTCCACAGCCCCCCAGGGTATGGGGAGCGGGGTGCGACCTTCTGCAGGGCTCCCCGCAGTTGTGAAAGTAAAAGCGGAGTGATTGCGCCCCGCCTCCGCTAAAGCTTTCCTTGCTTCTGGCAGTTTCTTCAAACACAGAACTTCCAGCTTGATGTCCAGGGACCATGCAAACAACGGAGCTACTTCATTCATGCGGTCCCTTTAAATTGAACTGGAAGTTCTGCATGTCTGTGTTTGAAAAAACTGTGCCAAGACCAAGGAGCAAGCTTTTTTTATTGTGTAGCTGTGCCAGTGGTGGACTTGAAGCAGCAGCATTGTGTGGCTTTCCAGGTTACACTGCCCCTGCTCTAAACAACAGACATGGACAGTTCATCCTGCTCAGTAACCAACTTTCAGACATTCAGGGTGCAATCCAGGAACTGACCTGGGCTGGTGCAAGTCCCTTGCGCCGGCCCAACTGTGTCACGAAAGTGCCATAAAGCACTTTCACACCACCATTCGAGGAAGGAGGCCGGCCCAAGGTCCGTTGGGCCAGCAGAAAGGTATGCCTGTACCAGATGAGTCAGACCAGCGTGGGGTAATGGGGGCATGGGGATGTTGGGACTGAGGCATTTTGGAGTGGGTGGAGGGCAGGTGGGTGGGTTAGGCTTAGGGTGAGCGGGGGTGGGGCCAGGATCCAGCACTTCTGCAGGATCCTAACCCTGATCCCGGGTAGCCCAGATCAGCTCTGGATTGCTTGGATCTGTGCCACCTCTTGATCTGCTCCACCCATTGGGGTTGCTGTGACTTTACCTGGGGTAAGGGGAAGGAATTCCCTTTGCCCCGGGCTGAGCCACAACTGGCCCCAACCCTGTTCTGGATGCACGGCAGGCCTCCTGGCTTGCCTGCTTTAGGGTAGGTTAGGATTGGGCTGCCTGTAGCACATACAGGCTATTTCCAGGACCAGAATAACAATGGTAGGTGACTCAATGGTTGGGATCCAAAAAATCAGAAAAATAATTGTGCGTGTCGAAGGAGACTTGAGATTTGTTGTCTTTTAGGAACAGCACCCATGCTTCCCAACCTAAGCAGCAGGACCAACTAACTAAAATGCTTCTGAGATTGAGGCAAGGTGCAGCGCAATCCTAACTACAAGTTAGGCTGGGAGGGTTGCAAACAGCATCCAGCCTCTGTGGCAGCTTGTGGGGTGAGCCTTGTGTAGGCTGAGCTTGGCCAATGCAAGGCTCTGCGGTGGGTGGGGAGGAGGCAGGGAGTGGTTCTGGGGTGGGGGGAGGGCGGGTGGACGGCAGTCCCAGGGGCTGGTGGGGAGCGGGAGGCGGGGCTGGAATCTGGCTGTTATGCCAGATCCCAACCCCCGTTCCCAAGCAGCATGAAGCGGCTTCAAGCTACTCCGCTCTCCTCTGACTTGCGCCACCTCAGGAGGTGGTGCACATCTGAGGAGAGCCATAGGGGCTGCGGTGGCTTACCTGGGGGTAAGAGGAAGAGTTTCCCCTTACCTTTGGCTGAACCACTGTGGAGCCCTATCTTGCGCTGGATAAGCACAAGCCTCCTGGCTTGCCTGTTGCAGCACAAGATAGGACTGCGCCTTTAGTTATAAAAGCCATTTGCAATTTTCAAGGGGGGCATCAGTTCAAAGTCAAAAAGAAATTTCAAAAGGTCATTACAGGTGGGCCCTCCTTATCTGCAGATTCAGGACCCATGGATTTGACACAACACAGGTCCCTGTCCTGTGTTTGGAAGGCCTCACCAGAAGACTCTTCTGGTTGCATTTGGAAGGTTCAGTGAGGACCCTCGCACAGATCTTGACATCTGTGGGTTCTGTATCCATGGATGTTCCAGAAATGGATCCCTCACAGATACTGAGGGCCAACCTGTACTTAAAAACAAGCCTCTTGTATGAACTGGCCAGCGTTGGCGCAGCCAGGCCACATAATCTGAGCTGTATCCAGCGGAGGCTAGGAAGTGGCTGGAGATGTACCCATATCCTTGTGCTGCTCCAAGCTCGTGCTGTTGGTCAGGGATCCTGATGAAATGCTGGCTGGCTGTCCTAAGCTGGTGCTGCTTACTTCTGAGGTACAGCCTGTCCAGTATATTCAAAGCCACGTACAGTGCCTCGAGGCCCAAGAAAGCATCTTGGTCTCCAATGTCAACAAGAATGGGACCTTCTGTTTGCAGTGTCGCTCCACTTGCCTCAATCATTGCTCCAGTTATGTTCAGGTCCTCTTCAGCAAATTGAGATGTCAGTTGGTCATCTACATTACGATTCCATTTATGATCTAGGATGCTTTTCACCTTTGCAAAAAAGGAAGAGGCAAATTTAGGACGTGGTGGTCGGTAACAGCTGCATTTGACTTGTAATATCAGTGTGGACACTGAAAAGTCATTGACATCAAATTAAGAAGAGATACAGAATGCGTTGTAGCAATTTATTCATGTTATTGTGGATCTGCAGTATACAGCTCAATCCTATGCATGTTTTGTAGAAACTGGGTTGCGCAGATATCAGGGGAACAAATTCTCCAATAAGCATGCATATGATGAGCACAAACCTAATAGCACGCTGGGCTGGTGTAAGTATTTTATGCAGGCCCGGGAGTGTCGCAAACATGCTGTAAGGCACACCCGCGCCTCCTTTTGAGTCAGGGAGGCAAGTGCGAGGACCCGTGCCAGCCTCCCCATGCCAGATCTGGACCAGTGCTGGATAAGTAAGTACTGACCTAGGGAGGCCGGTGTGGGGGGTTGGGGATGGTGGGAGACGCCAGAACGGGGCATTTGGGGGCATTTGGGTGCAGGCTGGTGGGTGGATCAGACCTGGGGGGCGGTGGGACCGGCCTCCGGCACTTAGGCCATATTCTAACCCTCTCCCAAGTATCCTGGCATTACACTGGGCTGCTCGGAATTGTGCCAGCGATTTTGTTGGTGCAGATCTGAGTAGCTCAATTGAGGTGGCTGCCGCACAACATGGGGTAACGGGAAATAGATCTCTTTACTCTGAGTTGTGCTGGATCCAGCTCCTATCCTGCTCTGGATGCAGCACAGGTCTGCCAGTGTGGGATAGGATTGGGCTGCCCACCTTATGAACCCACAGCAGTGTTCTTATTAACAGCCTTGTTAAAAAGTCACAGCTGTACAGACAGGTCACTTGTATCTTGCTGTGATTTAAAGTAGTAGACCTTGAATTTGTGAAGATGTGTGGTTTTGACATTCTGCATTAGAGAGAGAGAGAGAGAGAGAGAGAGAGAGAGAGAGAGAGAGAGAGAGAGAGACCACAAATTTGAATATCCATGGGACTGAGCCTGTGGCTGGAGTGTCTCATAGGACCTCCCGGATGCAACCAGAACTGCCTTCTGAGGCCAATCCTGCACCTCTGAAGGCCTTCCAGAGGCATACAGAAGACTCTTACAGTTGCATCTGGGAAGTCCTGTGAGGCCCATCCATGGATTTTATTATCCACAGAAATTGGTATCTGTGAGGGGGTCCTGGAACCACTATTGTTTTTTTCTAGGCTATCTCCAAAAGTGTACATACATTTTAATGAGCTCTAATTCACACATACGTTAGTGTAGAAAACCTGCAATACTTGAACATCTAAGGGTGCAATCCTAACCAACTTTCCAGCACTGACCTAGTTGCAATGCAGCCTCAAGGTAAGGTAGCAACCATGCCCTTACCATGAGGAGGTTCCCTTGTCTACTTCCTCACTGCAGGATGCAGTGCATGCCACATTGACACAGCTATGTCAGTGCTGGAAAGTTGGTTAGGACTGCACCCTAAGGCAGTAGTCTTCAGCCTTTTTCATGCCACAACCCTAACAAACATCAAATGCAGTCCCACCAGCAATCCTTCCCCCAACCCCTGGACCTGATCTGCCTGTCCTGGTTGCTGCCCACCCTCCGTCCCTACACATCTAGTTTCCCCCACCTCTTGTGTCTTCATAACTACCCTGTGAAGTAGCAATCTGAGCACAGCTGCAGGGCAAGATGGCAAGAAGAGGCTGTGCAAGAGTATATCATGAATTTTGATAAGTCGGAAACTTTATTGGATAAGATCCAAGCCCTCTCTTGCCCAGGCTTTGAAAGGTTGCTGCGACCCCCCCCCCCCGAGGCTTTAGTGGTCAGTAGTGTATAAATGGCAATGGGGAACAGTTTGAGCACTAGGTCTAATTAATTTACTTAATTAACTGGGTCAAGCAACTGGTTCTCTGTACACCATATACCGTATGTGTAATTATAGTGTTATAGTGTATAGCAACCATTTTCAATCACTGTGCCATGGCACACTGGTGTGCCGTGAGTGGTCCACAGGTGTGCCACAGGAATTTGGGGGAAGGTCATTTATTAATAGGGCCAATGGGAGATGTGAGCCCCCACTGGCAGCATGGTGTGCCTTGTCTGTTGTCAAAAACCTGGTGGTGTGCCTTGATCATTTTAGAGCCTTGTCAGTGTGCTGCGAGATGAAAAAGATTGAAAATCACTGGTTTATAGTGTTAGAGTATATGTGTGAACGATAGCACAATAAATTTAACACTATAAAGTGCATGTACATTTTCTAGAGATGGCCTGGACATATAGAAATATGACAAGAACAGGAGTTGTTTGAAAGGAATTCTCTCTTACCAGTGCTAGCTGTTTGGACAAAATCCCCTTCTTTACGGATTCTGCCAGGAGCACCAGCTGGAACTCTGTCAGATCTGGGAAAGTAGGAAAATGATCAGTTTGGTGAGGGAAGGGTTTCATTCTAGGACAGTGGTTCTCAAACATTTAGCACCCACTTTTAGGACCCACTTTTTAGAATGAGAATCTGTCAGGATCCACCCACTGGAAGTTGATGTCATGACTGAAAGTGACATCATCAAGCAGGAAAATTTTTAACAATCCTAGGCTGCAATCCTACCCATATTTACCAGGAGTCCCATTTACTGTCATTGTTAAAAGAATATGCATAGTAGCTTGTTAAAAGTACAAGTCTGTAACATTCCCCCAAATGCAGTCACATATCGTGGGAGCATCGTGGGAAAATCTATTTAATCTAATAGATTAAAAATAAAATATTGAAATGAATGGGGACCCACATGAAACTGACTTGCAACCCACCTAGTGGGTCCCGACCCACAGTTTGAGAAACACTGTTCTAGGAGATAAATGGCAGAAGCACAGAGGGGCAAGTCTATCCTTTTTGGTAAAAACAATAGTAACCATAAGGTGTTCTCAGCTGTCCAAGGGAAGATGAGCATCAATGTGTCCTCTCACTGTTTAGACTGGAACAGAGTGAATTCACTTAGCTGCAGGATTCAAAGCAGCGATTCGAAGGCAGCCCACCATATCCGTTGACACCCAGTGCAAATACTCTGTTAAACTGCTTCATCATGATCTCTAGCATCTTCCTCAGATCGGTCTAGATCAGGGTGTCAAACATAAGGCCTGAAAACCCCTCATCTGGCCTGAGTGAGAATTGGACTCTCTCAATTGTCAAGTCATTGTCTGATCTCAGCTGATGACTAATTCCTTTAGTTGTAGTAGGAACGCAAGTAGCAATTGCCAGGCAATGCATGCAGATTGCTGACAGAAGTGACACTTTGTAGCAAGATGTAAGTTAAGATCACTGATAGAAGTGTTTTAGGCAGTGTGATATGGAGATAGACATGTGCTTCTGTTTGTTCCAGCTCCAAAAGAATACTGTATTCTGGGAAAAGGTAGAAAGAATCCTGTACCTTATACAGAGGTGCAAACAGTGGCATCATTAGGGTTTGTATCAACTGGTGGGGCCAGTACATCACCCCTAGGATGAACCTCCTCCCCTGCAGTGGGCAGGGCAACACCCAGGGTGTGGGCATGGTGATGTACCATCGCCCCATCCTGCTGGTTTTTGGGCTATAAATTTATATACAACAAAGATATTTCAATGTGGTTTGTTTCATTGCATTCTGCATGAAATTCTGCATTGATAATAATAATAAAATAATTATACAGGTATTTATATACCGCCTATCTTGGTCGTCAGATTTCTCCTCAGACTTTATTCAAGGCGGTTTACAAAGGCAGGCTGTTCTAAATCCCCGTAGGGATTTTTACAATTGAAGGAAGGTTCTCTCTTTCAAGAACCACAACATTTCAGATGGATCTTTCTGATCTGGTATCACATTCTGGTCTCCAGTTTCCTCCCATGCAAGCTGACAAGCAGCTCCTTCATCTCTCACATGGAGGGCAGCCAAGACGCTTCTTTGCTCACACCAAAGAGCAGGTGGAATAACTCGGCTCGGCTTGTCAGCTGCTTCAAGGTCTCACCATTCACGGTGCCGGTGGCCTTGAACTGGCGCCCTGCGGATGTTATCTTCAGGCAAACGGAGGCCCTACCCTCTAGACGAGACCTCCTGCCCCAAATAAGCACCCAAAATTTCATAAAAATCTAAGGAGGTTAGTTAGAAAAAGTGTAGTGAGTGTGGAATGACCCCTAGGGTAATAACTTTTATAGATTAAAAGACCTGCGGATGTTATCTTCAGGCAAACGGAGGCTCTACCCTCTAGACCAGACCTCCTACTCTAGACCAGACCTCCTGCTCCTGCCTACATTGATGATATGTAACATGATGGTATTATTTGAAAGTACCAAGATTTTGAAAAAATGTTGGTGCATGTTACCCCCCATGCACATCACCCGCAGCACACACACCACCCTAGCAATTCCACTGGGTGCAAAGAAGGTGCTACAGAAAGAGCAGGTGCTATTTAGCTTGAGGAAAAAAGGACATGGAAAAGGTGTCGATATATACAATTAGACATGGTTTGAACTGGGAAGCAAAAAGAGAGAACCTCCAAAAGTAACAATATACTGTAGTAATATCTTTATTAGTACCACCCAGAAACATAGCATCTTAAGGGTGTTTCATAAAGATAACATCCCACTCCCAGCTTCAATCCCTGGCATGTCCAGATAGGGCTTGAATTTCTGGTAACAGACCCTGATTTATAGCCTAAGGCGCAATCCTATCCAATGTTTCTCAACAAGTGGTACTCATACCACTGATAGTACTTGAGGTGGCGTCTGGTGGTACATGTGGGATTCCAAGACTCCTACAACCTGGCAGCAAGACCAACAATGCAATGCAACAGCAGCAGCAGGAGGCTTGGCTCTGTGGGCAGAGCTCCAGTGTGTGCTTTCCATGTGTTTCAAAAAGCCCTCCTGTCCACCCTGAGCCTCTTACCAGTGTTTGTCATGTTGCGTCTGGCCTCCCAATCCATAAGTAACTGGCAGTGACATCATTACCAGTTACTTCCTATGGTACTTCCAATAGGTGGCCCATGCAAGGTGGGCCAGCAGGGGACAAATGCTGAGAAATGCTGCTGTACAAACATTAATAGGTATATGTCTCATTGATAGAGATGTTTGTTTTTGGTGAGTAAGATGCGATTGCAGCCTAAGTCTTGCTGAACACAGTGGGCTTACTTCTGAGTAAGGGAACTAACACCATTTTCAAATACCTCTACTCATTGAACACACTGGGACTTACTTTTCAGTAGACATGCATAGGCTTGTGCTGAAAATCTGTATTTTCAGAGGGTCTGTTACAATTTTAGCAGAAAGCCTCGCATTCAGTACATAGAGGATATTGTTTGTGAATTTGGAATAGTGGAGCCAAATGAATACTGTATGTCATGTATGACAATGCTATGTAAACATGCCACCTGACCACTGTAGGTGTGTTGGCCTCACACAACAACAGAACTTTGTTCCACTGCTGTAAGTCGGACGATAGCATTCAGGCATCAAACTTACTGGTTCTGGCTTGTTTGGGAATTTGAGACTGTCTAAGTATGAGCTCTGCCTTTGCTTTACCCTACAAATGTTGAGCACAGATAGATTCTGCAGTTCTGATAGGGTAATTCCTTACCATCCAGGGCTTGTAGAAAGTAGAGGACTGGCTTTGCAAGGGAAGTGATGAGGACACCATTGGAATCTTGCAAGTTCTTCCCCAGCTCTTGCAGCTTTGGATGGTCTGTTCTCAGCCTGAATTGGTCCAAGCCTTCAAGAGCCTGCTCCAGCTAACGGTTAAGGCAGAGGAAAAGATGGATGATGCCAACGCGGCACATTAATCAATCACCAGGAGTTTGGTGGCACAAATGTGGAAGGACTTGCTAGGTGGTGAGAATTAATTCAGAATATATCTATACTCAAGTATATAGCCCTTGATTTGTGAATACTGCTGAGCATTGGGAACTCCGTTTGTCCACTTTTATTAAGGTGTGTCCTGAACATCCTCCTGAGCCAGGTGACCTGACATGGGTTTCCTCGCTTCTGTACCCGCTCAAATGAGGTCGCAGAGGCAAGGCGATCCATTGGTGCTCCGGCACCATTACTCAGGATCAGGAAGCAAACGCTCACCATGAGGAGACCCTAGCAGTAGCCTTGACGTCCACAGGATGCAGCGGTCACCATTTTGGCGCAACTACAGCCTTAGGCGCTGAGGTGTTCAGGATTGGGCTGCAAGACAGTTTGTCCACTTTTATTAGGATGTGTCAGGTCTTACATACTAGAAGCTAGACAATTGAGGAGAAAATATTTTCCTTTTGACTCCAAGACATGGAAATACATGGCACAGGGCTTGTACCAAAGGGGACTCTACCCCATAGTAAATGTGGGAAATTTAGTCTTCGTTTTCTGTAACTTTTTGCACTCTTTCTGTGCTCTGGCGTTTATCTCAAGAATAGTCTTCAAAGTTTTAGGAAGAGGACTCGCAGTGCAATCCTATACATGTCTACTCAGAAGTAAGACACATTGAGGTCAATGGGACTTACTCTCAGGTAAGGGCATGTAGGATTGCTGCCTCAGTCACATGACCTTATCTCTGCCAGGAACCACCCAGAACCTGTTCTCACCGAAAGTCATTGCACCCTCATTGGACCCCCACCTACCTTCGGTGGTGTACTGGGTGCTACCACTGCTGGTGTGCATAGGGTTAAGGGAATCAGTCTGGTCAGGTGGGCCTTTTGATGCATATGGGAGCTTGACAGGAGCCCTTCCTGACCTTTCCATGATGCTGTCTCTGCCAGGGACGTGTGGTGCAGGGGCAGCAAGTGAGGCAGAACCACCCCATTGTAATCCATGGAAAAGCACTGCAGCTGCCCCACCTGCTTACACCTGAGAAAGCAGATGTAAGAAGAGCCTCATCAGGTGTAAGGAGAACCACCTCAAGTGTAAGCAGATAGGGAAGCTGCAGTGCTTTTCCAAGGACAACTGCAGGGCAGTTCTGCTTCACCTGCCACCTCCACACTGCACATCCCTGGTCTCTGCTCCTGGCCAGCTATGTCCAGTTTAGAAGTGGCAAAAAGGGAGAGAAGAGCAGGTTATACAAAAGATCAGGAAGTGACCTCCTGGTAAGGGTGTCTTTTGGCTTTGTTCTTCTTCTGGGCCCATGTGAGAAGCTGGCCTCTAGATCCACTTCCTGAAATGGAGGATCTCCAGGAATAAACATGGACATCAGCTAAAATGGAACAGGCCAAGCTTCAAATCCAATATGTGATTACTCAACATCTAATTAATCTGTGAATTTCCTTGTCACAGGCTATGGTGATGGCATCTGGGCTCTATGCCTTTCAAAGGGACATGGACAGTTTATGAACAGTCCATCACAGGTTACAAGCCATGATGTCTAAACACAACCTCTTAGTTTTAGAAGTAGGCTATCTCTGAATACCAGATGCAAGAGAGTGAGGTGTGTGCCAAAATGGACACAGGTCTCTTGTCTTGTGTGCACTCTGAAGCATCTGGTGGACCACGGTCAGATACAGGAAGCTGGACTAGATAGGCCTTTGGCCCGATCCAGCAGGGCTCCTCTTACATTCTTAAATCCTGCAGATGATCTACAGAAAGAAACTATGTGTAGCAATTTTTTAAAAATTATTTTTTCTTTCCTGAATAGGTCTGTTTACTTCTTTCCCTATTTACAAAAAATAGAGAAAATCCCCCAAACAAAAATTGATACAGGGCAATTCACAAAGAGGCTACTCAAGGGGCAATCGTTCCCCAATCCCCGAACTGAGATCAACAGAAATAATAAAGCAGGAGGGAAACCATCCTAACTTGCCCTGGAGCAGGCAGGCCTGCCCCACATCCAAGGCAGGGTTGGGACCAGTTGCAGCTCAGCCCAGGGGAAGTCATCCCCCTTACCCCAGGTAAAGTAGCAGCAGCCCCAATGGGGCTACTCGGATCTGTGCCACCTCAGGAAGTGGCACAGATCCAGGCAGCCCGAAGCTGTCCCAGGCTGCCCAGGAATGAGGATAGTATCTGGCATAAGTGCTGGATCCTGGCCCCGCTCCCCACTTACCTGCCACCCACCCATAGGCCCGCCCACCCTCCCCCTGCCCCAAACACCTCCCTCTCATCCCCCACACCCCAAACCCCCCACACCAGCCTAGCTTGGCTAGCACAGGCTTACCTTTTGCCCCAGCTGAGACTAGGAGAGGGGGGTAAAGGGGGTAATTTGTACCTGGGCCCAGGGCTAAAAGGGGGGCCCAGGAGCCAAAGAAGGGAGCCCAGAAATTTCCTGGGATCTGACATTTTCCTATCTACTCGTTGCCTGTATGGGATGCTGGGGACACTACCATGACTGGCGATGCTGGAGACACTACTGATGCCACATGGGTGGGTAGACCTGGGCTCCAAAGACTTTTCCAACTGTCTCTACCCTCCCCTCACCCTGCTTCACCTCTCCCTGCCCCTATTCTTCTCGCCCGTCACCACCCTTCCCCGTTCTGTTTCACCCCTCCCCCTTTGCAAAGCGATTTGTACCCCCTGATAAAATTCCTCTCAGAGGCCCTGGCACCCACAATATGAAGATCTTTACCTGGAGCTCCAGTTCTTGCAAGAGGTCATTCTCTTCCATTATAGCCACAAAGTCAGTTAAAAACCGACGAGAAAGATGTACAGACAACAAAAAGAGCTGCGCACATTGCTCTTTAATGTCCTCCTCAAGGCGTTGTGTTGTGCTTAAAAATGAGGGACACTCTGTAGACAGGAAATGGTTAGCAGTCAGCTTATATATGAAGTAACAGTGTATAGGTCTCAGAATGTGGGTGTCATTATTCCAGGTCTCCATAGGAGCCCAAAGTAAATGTTCATAGCTTACTGTAGGAATCCTAGACACTATGCAGTGAAGTTAAGGGTCCCATTACATTACATTGGTGGAAGAACAACGACTGGACCCAATTTTGACTGAGGCTGTAGAGGAAGATGGGATTTGATCATTTTCTCTCGGCCAGTTATTCCCAAACTGTGAGAAGCCGCAACATACTCATGGGACATCGCAGGATATCCCCGGTGCCTTATTCCCAGGTGCTGCCATCTTGGACTGTGCTATTCTCATGAGATCTTGTGCTATCCAAGATGGTAGTGCCCAGGAAGAGGATGCTGCAGAAGAACGGTATTGTGACACCAGTACATTTGAGAACTGCTGCTTTAGCCAATTAAGCTGCCCCCCCCCCTCCAAAAGTATATTAGTCACAGAGGGAAATAAAATACAGTCAGCCATGGAATTCTCATGTGCTAGTGCCAGGCTGATGCGAATTGTCCTTGTATTGGGGCCACTACCAGGGTCAGCCAGCTCAGGCATTTGGCCTTCATTGGCCTTCAGAGGGCTCATCTGGCTAGGCAAACTCCCAAGCTCCACAGTACTTGCTGGCAGATGTAGTAAGAACTGGTTTGGAGGTTCCCACCAGCATCTCCAATAGGCCCTTGTGTCATCATGACATCCTTAGAGGATGCTCCCACACTTGTTCATGGGGATGGTGGGAAGAACTACCAATGGCTGGACTGCTGCAGTTAACTGGTGAAACAGCTGTGCACCTCATGCTGAGTTACCAGTGAGAGGCGTGTACACTGGAGACAGTTGTTTTTAAGAAAAGATGGCAAAATTCAAGGTGGCAGCACTGCCTGAGGTATATGCACTTACGTTTTCTGTCTATCTCTGATCAAACTCATTTTGGAACTGCTGTACAATTCAAAATCTGGTTGACCGTGAAGGAGAGCAAGATACCAAAATACACAGCACACACTAGTGCGCAATCAAAACACCTTTCACTCTCATCCGTCCCCAGTCTAAAGAGCCAGGATTTTATAAGCAGCAAGCCCTGAGTTTAAATTAAGGAGCTGTAAATAAGATGTCAGAAGATGTGAAAAAAGAGATCCTTACCGTGCATTTTTCTACACAGAGGAAGCACAAGTTCTTCTGAAAAATAAAAGAAGGGTCAAACATTTTACATTTTGTTAGTGCAAATACTATGAGGCATTAATGCATCTAATTAGTAACATTCGCCTCCAGCATAATAGTCTTTCCTGTACCCTAAAACAATCCCTTCCTCCTCCCAGGTTCCTCTGGGAAGCCAACCTAATCTCCCTATGTCCCTTCTCTTCCTATATTTTCCCCTGATTTGCTTTGCCCCTTCTCCTTCTAAGGAAAGCCGCTAACACCTTTCTTTAAGTGTCCAGTTCATGTGTCTGCTAAGAGAAGATTCTCCCTGTGGAGAGTAAGGGCCCAATCCTATCCAACTTTCCATCACCGGTGCAGCCACAATGCAGCCCTGAGGTAAGGGTTGTTCCCATACCTTGAGGAGGCCTCTGTGACTGTCTTCTCACCACAGGATGCAGTGCGTGCCCCATTGGCACTGCCGCAATGGAAAATTGGATAGGATTTGGCCCTAAGAGAGTAAGAGTGGACGAGCTAATTTTTCAATATTTTTCCACCATGTGCACATATGGCATGTGTTTTAAAAAGCACTGCCTCTAATAGATTATTGTAAAGATTCCTGTGGCACCTCACTGAATGTATATAAGGTTGACGTATCCACCATATAATGGGATATAGACATGCAATTGTCTTTATTTAAGTGAATGGCGATATCTGGTTTGGCTGGTTGTTGAGCCTGCACATATTACATGAGTCAAGAAGAAATTTAAACTGATCTTTTTAAGTGTGACTGATACGTAAACTGACTCTGTTTTTATACCAAAGAATCGTTTTGCAGTTTCCAGCATCCAGTGATAGATGAATCCATTTAGGCTGGTTCAAACGGTAACATTATTTGCACTTTGAAATACTTTGCTCCCTTTGCTGTAATGCAAAGTGTACAATTATGAGTTGTGTCTTGTGACATGTTCCTGATTTGGCCAAACCAACTGTACAGGTGGGGGAAAGATATGATGGTGCTGTGCAAGCATGGCCACCCTGTACAGTCGTGCACACTCGGGTGTACCATTCAGACATTTGGATGGAAGGAAGAGAATGCTGGTGGAACATACCAGCCTTGTTATACACGGATTTTTTATACACGGATTTGTCTCAACACGAATGGCCCCTGCAAATGAGAAGAAATGTGCTGATCCCTGGAAAAGGGAAAAAATGCACCCTTTTAAAATCATAGTTTAAAAAACTGCTTTTTACTGTTGCAGAGAGACAGTCATACAAGTGTTTACAGGTATAACCTAAGTATCCACAGATTTTTCTGTCTCTAAGCTGATGAGAAGGGCCCTTTAAATTAAAGGAAAACAGTCATTTAAAAATGCCAGAGAGGACAGCTGACCGAGAATCCATCAATCATTCTCTCTGCAGGCTTCACTCCTCCTTTCCCCCTGAGCATGTGAAAGAAGGCTAAATGGCAGCAATTATCACCTTCTCCATTCTTTCCCCCTTGCTGGGGCTCCTGGTGAAGGGAGGGATTGCTGCCTCCTAGTGAAGCCTAAGCTCCTGGAGAGAGACTGATTGACTCTGTGTGCATTAAAAAGGTCACCAAGGCTGTTTTTAAATCACCAAAGCAAAGAAACTTTGTTATTTAAATTGATTTGCTATAGTGCGTTTTTTGCCATCCACGTGAGTTCTTGGAACAGAATCCTCATGAATAATTAGTGAATAAGATAGCTAATATTGTAATGTCATTGTACAAATGGATGGTTAGGCCACACCTGGAGTATTGCGTCCAATTCTGGACGCCACATCTCAGAAAGGATATAGTGGAGATGGAAAAGGTGCAAAAGAGAGCAACCAAAATGATTACTGGGCTGGGGCACCTTCCTTATGAGGAAAGCCTACAGCATTTGGGCCTTTTCAGTCTAGAAAAGAGGCGCCTGAGGGGGGACATGATTGAGACATACAAAATCATGCAGGGAATGGATAGAGAGATGCTCTTTTCCCTTTCGCATAGCACCAGAACCAGGGGACATCCAGGAAAGCTGAGTGTTGGGAGAGTTAGGACAGACAGAAGAAAATATTTCTTTACCCAGCGTGTAATTAGTTTGTGGAACTCTTTGCCACAAGAAGTAGTTATGGCATCTTGCCTAGATGCCTTTAAGAGGGGATTGGACAAATTTCTGGAGGTTCATTACTGGTTACAAGTCATAGTAGGTATGTACAAGCTCTTGGTTTTAAAGGCAAGCTGCCTCTGATTGCCAGATGCGGGGAGGGCACCAGGACGCAGGTTGTGCCTGTTGTCTTGTGTGCTCCCTGGGGCATTTGGTGGGCCACTGTGAGATATAGGAAGCTGGACTAGATGGGCCTTTGGCCTGATCCAGAGGGGCTCTTCTTATGTTCTTAGTGAGACTCAACCTGTATCCATATAAAACTGACAGATAAATTTGCTACAGTTTTGCTTACTGTAAGTATTTCCATTCTCTGTATGTATGATTATTTCCGCACCTGGGGCGTGGGGGAGAAAAGACAATTGTATAAATAGAAAGGTATGACAATAATGCAAGCAATCACATTTATGAACATTTGAGAGCTCTTAATAACAATATTTATTTCTGAAAAAGATCTGGAGCACAATCCAAAGAAATTTAAGTAAGCTTAACTGTATTCCATTGCATGAGAATCCCATTGTGTGACCACTGGAGAATAAGGAATTTCTCCCAGGGTGAAATACACATTTATTATATTTTTATCCTATTTCCTCCAAGGAGTTCTGAGCAATTTCCATCCTCCTCATTATTGGCAACACTGCTCATTAACATGCACAAGTGTCTATTCTAACACATGTCACACACATACACAGTTTCAGATCCGGATCTGTACAACAATTTTGGAACCACTGACGTGGGAATTTGTACAAACAACCTCAAAGTGCACCTAAATTACCAGTATTCAGGGGGACAGGGGTAAAAATAATATTTAAAATTCAATCTGATCCCCCACCAGTCAATAGCATGTAGAACCACTGACAGAGTATGTGCTGCATGCTGTGATGAGGGCATGATCGGACAGCCAGTGAGAGGAAAGTAAAAATGTTTTGTAGTTAGCAGCTATTTTTCTGGCTTAAGTCTATGGAGAGGAAGTGGTTGTCCAGGCTAGGAAAAGGGGTTAGGATCCGGTTAGTCTAACTGCCACCAAAATCCACCCCCTCCTGCCCACATTCTCTGGGAATCCACCCACTCCCTGGTTTGGCCCACTCCCCATACGAGTTCGAGAACCTTTATTGGCATTAAAACAATTTAAACAGAACGCAGGAAGCAAAACAAATACAGTCTATACAACCAAAATTCTGTTCATAGCATAAGGTTCAGGTTGGAGGAACACATGAGCGTATTTTCCTTATGACAGCTAACAAATAGTCAGCTACCAAATCAGTGATTGCCACGGAATGATCTTCCAAAAGGAAACGTAGGGAATCGTCCGGTGAACCAGAAAGAACTGGCAAAATTGGCTCTAGCAAGGTATCACGGAGTGCTCGAAGAGTAGGGCAAAGAAAAAGAGTATGAACCACCGTATTGGGTTTCTGGGAGCAGAATTTACAAATCCTGCTATTGAGCGGAACATTGTGAAATCTTCCCTTGAGAACTGCAGAGGGAAAAATATTGAATCTGGTGAGCATAAAAGCCCGCCTCTTGCTTGGATTGATTAATTCCCTAAAATAACTGGCAACACAGTCAGTAGTTGGTAATAAGCCAAAATAATAAGGGGAGCATGTGGGATTGATGTTGGAAAATAAAAACTGGGTTTCGACTTCAAAATGTCTGGACTTGATGATGGAATGGGCCTGATTGAGTCCAGTGTCGGCAAGTGGTTCTAGGACAGGGGTCGGCAACCTTAAGCACTCAAAGAGCCATTTGGACCTGTTTTCCGGAGAAAAAAAAAAACCTCAGGAGCCACAAAACCCTTTTGACACCTAAAATTAAGAATACTGCATATATAGTATTTTTTTTTACCTTTATGCTCTTATAGGTCCCGTTTTTATAATGTAGCCCCCTCTTATAGCTTTTAGTTAGTTTTGTCATACATTCTTGTCCTGTGTTTTCAGATGCCTGGTCCTCTATGGTGTTTTGCCTGATTCCAAGGCCATTCTCTGCCTGGAGAATTAGGCCCACTTTAAGCAAATTAGCTCCCCTTCTTTCCCCCAACAAATGACCCTGGTTCTGCCCTGCACTCCTGCTGGACCCCACCTCCAGGGTAGCTCGCCTGTTCAACCTGCAGAGGTCCTCTCTCCTGCCAGCAGCCTCCCGCCACTACAGCAGACCCTTGGTCCTCAGCAGGTCTTGGGCACAGCAGCCACACACCAAACTCTGGTGTTTCCAGCAGTCCATTAATCACAAAGTCAGTCAGAGTATCCAGGGCAGAGTCCAAAGTCAATAAGCCAAGTCACAGTCCAAGGTCAGATTCCAAAGTAAGTCAGTCAAATCAGTCAGAGTATCCAAGTCAAAGTCAATAAACCCAGTCAGTCTCCTCTCCAACCTGAACTCCTTCTCTAACCCACACCCCTCTTCCTGCCTCAGGTGCTCCTTATATCCCTGAGGGCCCAAGTGGCTGCAGCTGTGCAGCACACTCTGCTGGATGCCCAGGCCTTACCCTTAAAGGGGCCACTGCTGACACCACATGCTACCTCCTCACCAGATCTTCCAGGATTCCAATACATATGGCAGTTATCACATTTGCTTATCTTACATGGATACTAAAGAACTCCCCCCACCTTCTAGAGGCACCCTGCTGGAAGGAAGAAAGGACACAGACTCCAGAGGTGGGGAAGAGAAGAATCGGGGCAGCTACAGGCCAGCTTCTGCCCTGCCTGCCTGCCTGCCCGCCCGCCCTCCCTCCCTCCCTCAGGCTGCAACCCTCTCCACACTATCCTGGGAGTAAGCCCCATTGACTACAATGGGACTTCTGAGCAGACAAGTTGGTTGGAGCTCTCAGGTTGCAGTCCTCTCCACACTTTCCTGGGAGGAAGCCTCACTGACTACTTGTGAGTAGACCTGCATAGGAGGGGGCTGAGGCTGCAGCCCTCCACACCTTCCTGGGAGGAAGCCCCACTGACTACAGAAGGGCTTACTTGTGAGTAGACCTGCACAGGAGGAGGCTGAGGCTACAGCCCTCCACACCTTCCTGGGTGTAGCCCAGGGACTACATCGGGGCTTGCTGGAGAACAGACCTGTGCGGGCTCCCACTGGCTCCAAGGCTGCCTTCCCAGGCACCCTTTCCTGGGAGTAAGCTTCATCTGCTGTAATGGGGCTTACAACTGAGTAGACACACAGGATGTCTTCGTCAGCTGTGGAGGAAAAGCCTCTCCTTGCACTGAGTGGGGACCTGCTCAGGGAAAGGCAGGCTGCAAGGGCTCGCAATGGCTGAGAAGGAGGGAGGCTCAGGATTGGCTGGTGGTCAGCCAGTGAAGGGCCCTGAGCCATTCCAACTGAAAGCCAGGAGCCTGCTGGATGCTGATTGGCTGAGCCTGCTGGAGAGTTGGGGAAGGGAAAACAGGGAGCTTAAGCCTGCAGAGCAGGCAAAATTGAAAAGGGAAACCAATGCGGGGCAGGTGGGGGTGAAGGGAGAGGTGGGCAGTGAGCTCAGGGGGCAGAGGGACGCAGCCTGCCCTCCCAACACAGGTGCCTCCTGTTACCCCCTTTGCCACTTTCACCGGGAGGAGCCGCAGCAGACAGCTGAAAGAGCCACATGCTGCTCTAGAGCCACAGGTTGCCGACCCCTGTTCTAGGACAATGTCCAAAGATTGAAGTTTGGCTTCAAAGAGTCTAAACCAGGTAGAAGTATAAGGATCTTTTAAGAGATCATGGAGAAGGGAATCAGGCTGGGAATTTAAATGAAGGCGCAACCAATATTTGAAGGCTAATGACCATGCCATAGTGGAAGGGAGATGAAACCCAAGTTCCAAGGCCATGGTTGATAACCTAATTAGATTTGGCACTCCCCAAATGTGCTTAAAAAAAAAGAGGCCGCTACCTGGTCCAGTTCTTTGTTCACAGCCTCGATCCATATGGGGACTCCATACAGGAGTTGACCAAGGATTTTGGCTCGAAATATCTGGAGGGCTGCAGGGATATATTGGTTTCCACTATTAAAGTGGAAACAGGCTATTGCATTAAGGTGAAGTATTGTTGAGGAAATGGCCAATTTCCTATAGAGAGACCAAATGAGGCGGCGGTGGTGGAGGAAAGTGATCCCAAGGTACTTAAAGGATTTTACTTGTTGGAAGGAATCCCTGGGAATCCACCCACTCCCCATACTGAACTGCCTATGAACCACCTGGTTCAGATTTGATTAGACCCATTTGGGCAAGTGAGGCTTACCCCTGGGTAAGAGAACAAATGTTCCTCTACCTGGAGGAGACCTCTGGGACTGCACCCCCTCCCCGCAGGATGCAGCCTGTGCTCTAATAGTGGGGCTGCATCAGAAGAAGGGGGTTTGATAGTATTGGGCTCTCACTGATCTCGATAGCTCACTAGAAAAAGTCTTATGAACATGGTATTCAAATCAGAATGACTACCATTTAAATTCAAAGTTGTAAAAATGTCACAAGTATTTCCAAAAACAGAGTCAAAATTGCTTTTGGTATGGTGGGGTACAGATTTGGTGGTGGTGATGTGGTAGCCATAAAGCTCTCTCTGCTGCGTGTTTTGAGGGCAATGATGGTGAAAAAAAAAAACCACCTATACCATTGACCATAAAGAAGTGCCAAGTGAAACAGCTCACCAAAACTTCCTGTGTTACTAGTGTCCTCTTCCTCAGCAATATCTAGGGAAAAATAAAAAGTGGCAATAAGTGTTTGCACAGAACGGTATAACAGTAGCAGCAGCAGCAACAACAAAGAAAATGACAAAGAACATTCAAGATTTATAGACAATTTTAACAGTAACATTTAAACTGGTTAGAATGGACGCAACACCAGAATTTAGAGAATATAAGCATCTTGAGCATGACATGTCTACTCAAAAGTAAATCCTGTTGTATTCAGTGGGGCTTACTCACAGGAAAGAGTGTTAATGAACCCTAAGGCCAGGGGTTTCCAAACACACTGAGGTCACAGTGCCCCTGTAGACTGCCAGAGGTTGCTGGCTGGTGCAACCCAGAAGCCACAAGGCATTCTGGGGTGCGTCACCAGCATGCAGTCCACCCCACTGGCCATGTCATTCTTCATTTTTGTGTTGAAACAGCCTGTGAACATGTCATTGGTCACGCTGCATCTTCTGGCTTGTCTTTATGGGATACGATGAGGTTTGTGCATGTGTGCTGCAGTGCCCTGGGGCACGGAAGTGCACCCTTCAGGTACTAAAGCATTGGTTCCCAATCTGTGGTCTGTGAGTTACTGAGATGTGGCCTGGAAGGTCTCAGAAAAAAAAGGCCTTTGATCACTTCCAGTGTCTTGCTGAGCAAGCACTCCCCCATGGAGCATGAGAGAGGGTGGAGAATGGACGGCCTGTAGCCAGCACTGAAGTGTCAACTGCAGCTGTGGGTGGTCCTATCTCCATCCTCTCTGACACACAGTGGGAGAACACTTGCTTGGGAGACACTTCCCTTGGCCCACCAGAGAGGGCAGAGACTGGACCACCCGCAGCCGGCACTGCATGTGTCTCACGACGATTCCAGTTTTTTGCCTTAGTAGTCCACTGGTTCCTAAAGGTTGGGAAGATACTCGCATGTTTGCGTTCAACCCAGAAATATGCATTGAAACCATCTGCAGTTTGAGAGAGCAGAAGTGTAACAGAGAATGGAGCCTGAGGGGCAAGGGTGGCGTAATTTCAAACATGTTGAAAAAGTAAATCAAAGCCCTCTAACGTCACTGCTTTTGAGTGTGCTTCAGGCATTCTTCCACCTATTATTTGCTTTTAAACATTTTAAAAATTTCATCCTCCTTTGCGTTGCACCTGGAACGGGTGCCTCTCAGGTTCCACCCCAGTTACACTGCTGTGTGTTAGTGGCTCACTCTTTTTGTGTTAGCTGAATGTGTACTCCAGACATAGAACGAACACCTTCTTGCCTGTGTCTGACCTGCTGCTAATTGCAGGCCATGCACACAAGGGAGTCACAATAATGGTCTTTTAACAGAAAGAAAAAGAAGCTTCAGACGAAAGCAATTTTGTTTGAAGGTAGGGAAAAGGGGTGCTTACTACAGTTCTTATCTGCCTTTTTCCTCCCAAATAATTTGTATCAAGTAAAACAAGCCCACAGTGCAACTCCATTCCACGTGTTTTCACACGAGTGACTCTAAAGGTAAGCACTAATAATAAGGAGCTACAGGCTTCAAACAATTATATAGCTGTGTCTTACATAAGTATCCATTTCCGATATATAGTTTGCAGATTCGGAACGCCAGTGTGCAGTCCTTGGGGATTTCAATTGCTCTCTTCTGTGTTCTGCCACCCTAGAATATGAAAACAAGACTTTGCTGAAGTCCATGAAACAAAGTACCAGGCGACCAAGATGTGTTCTCTCTCTTACCCAAGTATTGCATGCCCAGTCCTAACTCAAGTCTCACCTCAATGCCTATATGGAAGCCGGCTTTAAAAACAGCACTGAGTTTAGCAATGAAGTTTCCTGTTATTTCTTTGGATTCCTCACACCGGGTCTCTTCCACAGTCTCTATTATTTCGGTGATGACATGCAAATTCCTCTGTGACTGTTTCGATTGTCTAATGAAATAGTGGTCCATTCTGGCTTTCCTGAAGAACAAGTTATTAATCCGTTATATAACAGTAGAGCAGATCATATCCGTTATCTGTATATAATAGCTAAAAGCAATTTTACAAATGTTCAGGTGACCCCCATATCCATGGTGGTTCTGTTCTGATCCCCCCATGGACACGGAAACCGTGGACATCGGTGACATCCCAGTGATGCTTGTATGATTAGTGGCCCCCGCGCACCCATTACATTACCTGTGTTTGATTGTAGAAAGGTTTGCAGCACATGCTTCTTGTTTAACAGTCTTGCTTAACCAAAGAGCCAAATGTGAGGACAACTAGCCTGCATGCTACAAAGAGACTAATAGGAAGCCGGAACTCCTGACTACAGGTTGTTTGCCTGTCTGTTCAGCTCTTTAGTTAAGCAAGACTGTCAAACAAGAAACGTGTGCTGCAAACCCTTCTACAATCAAACATAGGGAATGTAATGGGTGAGTGGGAGGCTGTGTTGGTATGGGGCAGGGGGTAGACTGTATTATTATATTTTTTTCATTTTCCTTTTTTTTTTGTTTACCCACAACCAACTAATACTGCGATTCCCCACATTACAGCATGTTGGGAGGTGTCAAAATAAACATTGAAAAGCACATAACAGAAACATTTACATGAGACACTAAGTGAAAAGCCAGGCACACTGGGATCACAGAGATGATCTGTCAGGCAGCAGGAAATAGTAAAGGTGCAATTCTATGCATGCCTACTGTTATGCATGTTATCAGTCCCATTGTGGGGCTTACTCCCAGAGAAGCGTGTATAGGACTGCAGCCTAATTCACTGCACAGACAAAAGATCAATAGAAAGTCATTGAGTGGAGTTCTTCAGATATTCTTTTAGAAAGATAAAAAAATTACAGCTCAATTGGAGATCCCTTTACAATTTCCAACCCATCTAGATTCCACCCCCAGTTTGTGGTTTCTATCAGGGGAATATGGGAGGCTTTAGAACTACAGTGGTACCTCGCATAACGAATGCCCCGCGCAGTGAAAAACTCACAGAACAAAAGCGTTTTGCGAAGTTTGGTAACTCGCACAATGAATTTTTATGACCTATGCTTCGCAAAACGAATTTTTTTTTTGTTTTGCTTTGGTTTGTCTTAAGGGGGGGATCTTCATGTCAGTTTATGATCCCGTTCACCCTAGTAAGAGGAGGATCTTCATGTCAGTTTATGTAAGTAAGTCCCATTGTGCTTGCTCCCAGGAAAGTGTGCACAGGATTACAGCCTTCAAACTCCCCACTCAGCATCCCCCCATCGCTCATTCACCCTCTCACTGCCCCATTTCCTTCACGTTTCCCCCCATGATCACGGCAAAAGCAAGCAATTGAGTGCAGTTGCTCTGTCCTCCCCAGCTTAGAGCACAATCCTGTGCGTGTCTCCTCAGAAGTAAGTCCCATTGTGCTTGCTCCCAGGAAAGTGTGCACAGGATTACAGCCTTCAAGCTCCCCACTCAGCATCTCCCCCCCCCCCGTTTTTGAAATCCTCTGTACAGTATGTATGCCTTTAAAGAGCACTTAATAAACACTTTGTAAACCAAATTTGACTTTGTTCTGACTTTTCTTGCCCATAGGAATGCATTAATTAAATTTCAATGCATTCCTATGGGAAAACACGCTTCGCAAAATGAAAAACTCGCATAACGAAAGGACTTGCGGAACGGATTAATTTCATTATGCAAGGCACCACTGTACATTCTCTTGCATGTAGACACACTTGCATGGCTCAGGAAGTTGCCTGGGACCACTGCTGTACAGAGGCCTACTGGTGAGGCCTTGTCTGCCCCTCTATGGATGTGCACGCATTGCTTCCCTTCTGCCAGCCTCCCTTATTTAACATTTCTTCTCCGTTTAAAAATTGGATGGGCAAGGGCTGTTCAGTTTCTTTCTTTCTTTCTTTTTTTTTTTTTAAGAGTCAGGAGTACAGAGAAGAATAAGAGAGCAGCACTTTGGGGCTCCACTTGGTAAGAACATTAGCAGCTATGTCAGCACTGGGCAGTTCTTGCACCGCTGCCCGTCAGGCCCTGCTCGGTGGCTGCATGAGCCACCTGTCTCTACCATAACTGGGCATAACTATGCTTTTGCCTACACCACCTTTAGAGTGTCTGTCCAGTTAGGGGGGAAGGTGTGGTCCACTGAAGGCTCTGCTGCCAAGGGCCCCCACAAGGCTGGTGCCAGCCCCGCACAATGCGTTATAACAAAATGTATGTTAACAAATGAATGAGAACCTCCAAACAACAATAAAAAGGCAGAAAGATGTCTTAACGGTCCACTTACTTAAAGGTAGAAAAAGTTTGGATTAGTGTGAAAGAGAAGCTAAAATGTCCTGCTCCGACAACTAGAAATCAACTCATTTGCAGTTAAGCATCCCTGTAAACACATTTGCTGTCTTCCAGCCTTACCCGTCTTCGTAAACAGAAGAGATATACTCGGGACTGATGTGTTTCCTTTTCACCGTCACATTTCTCACATGGGAGTTACTAACACTAGTGCCCATTTCGACGGATGCTGGTTCAACACCTATGCCAAAACTCCCTTTCCCTTTTCCATGCGTTTCATTCAGAAGGGTGAATGTCTTTGACTCTCCTACATTTGGGAAGAAAAATGGAGAAAGTTTGTAATAGGCAAGGGCAGGAGATGTGGTCTGGTGGTTGATCTACCTTGCCTGAAGAATTTAAGCAGGACCACCTTCGGTCTGGCCTTGGATGGGTGACTGGAAGCAGCTGACAGAGCTGTGCTGAGGAATATGAAGGAAGAGTGTGAAGGAGTAGGCTGGCAAAAAATGGGTAACATCTTGAGAGCCAGTCTGAGGCTTCATTTGCAGTGGCCTGTGGAAGCTTGGAAGGCAAGAATTGTGTAGCCAGGATGACTATTGCGCTGCTAATTGAAACATTTGGAGAAGTGGAGAGTTCTATGAGTCTCATTCTACAAGAAAGAATGACACTTGTATTCTATAACACTTGTAAAAACCCTCTTTGAAACAGTGGGGTTTATGGTCAACCTGCCTATATAAACCACTTTGAATTTAGGAGAAAGGCAGTATATAAATACCATAAGACAGTGTTTCTCAAATTGTGGGTTGGAACCCACTAGGTGGGTTGTGAGCCAATTTCAGGTGGGTCCCCCTGAATATTTTTATTTTATTCTATATTTTTAGTCCATATTTTATTTTTAAAAACTTTGACTTGATGCCACCATGGTATGTGACTGCATTTGGGGAAAGGTTACAGACTTGTACTTTTAATTAGCTACTATGTATATTTGAACAATGACAGTAAATGGGACTTACTCCTGGGTAAGTGTGGGTAGCATTGTTAAAAATTTTCCTGCTTGATGATATCACTTCCAGTCATGACATCGTTTCCAGGGGATCCTGACAGATTCCATTCTAAAAAGTGGGTCCCAGCGCTAAATGTGTGAGAACCACTGCCATAAGAAATATTACCTAATTAGCTACGGATTTTTTACCTGCGGTTTTATCTCAACGCGATGAGAAGGGCCCTTTAAATGAAAGGAAAAAAGTTGTTTAATAATAGCCTCGTTAATGCAAGAGAGGGCAACTGGCTGACAATCCATCAATCATTCTCTCTCCAGGCACTTAGAACAGCTTCACTCCAAGTCAAGCGACCCTACCCTTCCCCCGGAGCATGCAAAAGAACAATATTCACTTTGCATTCCTTCCCAGCGCTGAGCTCTGGGTGAAGGGAGGGATCGCTGGCTCAGAGTCAAGTTTCTAAGCGCCTGGAGAGACACTGATTGATGGATTGTCTGCCTAATGACTCTGTGTTACATCACAAAGGCAGTTTTTAAATCGCCTAGCAAAGGGACATTTTTTTTAAATAGATTTGCTTTAATGCGCCATCCACTGTGAGTTCTGGGAATGTTTCCCCTTGCCTCTGGCTGAGCCACTCTTGGCCCCTATCCTGCACTGGATACAGCGCAAGCCTCCTGGCTTGCCTGTTCCAGTGCAGGTTAGGATTGCGCCCTAAGTTATTTACTAGAGGTTACATGTGGGCAATGTATGTTGAAAAAGGGCCCAATCCTATCCTGTCTGAGCACCGCACTGTGCTCAGTATCTCACTGATGATACTAGATCAGGAGCATCTCTTAACCTTCTCATTCCTTTTCCTTTGTCTGGCAAGCTGCCTGTAAATTGCATTCCAGTTCGGACTGACAGAAAGTGGACCACTGAGCTTTAAGATTGCTCCCACATTGGAAAGAGACAAACTATACTCAGAAATACACAGTAAAATATAGACATTTTATGACAAGCTCTTTTTCTTGGGGACTGCTACAAAAGGGGGAGTGCCATTCAATCTGCTTTTTGAGTGTTCTTGTTGAATACACACACACACATCTGAGTGTTGTTTTTGTTTCTTATTCAACAGTAATTATTTTTTATTATTTTATTTTATTATTTTTATTGCTTATTCAACAGAAATCATTGAAAATCTCAACTGATATTTGGGTTAACTGCAGCATGCATGAAGTTTCTTAAACAGCATAAGATTACCTGGTTCTGCAGCATGGTCTCCTGATAACAGCAAATCCTGTAACTTGATACCAGTTTTGTGGTAAGTGTAGGTCTTCTTCCCTGAATATATTCGCTCCTTTTTAACCACCAAGTACATTGGCTTGAACTCATTTTCATCCTGAATGGTGCTTATTGGGATGAAATCTCCATCTGGGCCCAGTTGCTCGAGCCAAGATTTAATTGCCAAAGATAATGTCATTTCAAACTAAGAATCCTAATGAAGGAGAAACAACAAGAGAAAATGAAAAATGATGAATTGCAATGTGGCCTTAACTGGACCAGCCAAGGCTCTCGGGTTTCATGAATGGGCAGCCCAGTTCTAAAGTTGGCAGCTCTGCCAGGGGCAGCAGCACCAAAATGGCTACTGCTGCATCCAATGGCACTGCTCAGACCACTGGAGGTCTGCTTCCCTGGGGAAGCCCAGAATCCCGCAATGGGGCTTCTCCAGTCTGCATCAGCTATTTTGCTGGCATAGAATTGAGAGGCTCTGTGTTGGGCCTTCTGGCCCGACACTGAGTTAAGGATCCAGTGGAGCAGAGTTCCGCTGGTCCCACCTCTTCCACCCTGGTTCTTTCCCCACCCCACCCATGCTCCCTGCCCTGTTCTGCCCACTCTCCACTTCCTTCCACCCTGAAACTACTTACTGTCAGCTGCCACTACTGGGGCACCAGCCAGCCCTCCATGCAACACTGGGGCTCAGTACCAACAGGCATTGGCCCAGCATTGGTGACCCCTCCTCTCCAGGTGCCACAGACGTGCTTTGCAATGCAACACCCAGTGCCAGCTCTGAGAGTGTTTAGGGCAGGGGTGCTCAATAGGTGGATCGCGATCTACCGGTAGATCGTGAGGCAAAATGAGTAGATCGCGGAGTGCCGACCCCCCCCCTTCAGGTGCCTCTGGGAGGAAACACTGGGAGTAAGGCCCATTGTACTCAATGGTGCTTACTCCCAGGTAAGTGTGGCTAGGATTGCAGCCTCACAGCCTAATCCTAGGCATGTCTACTCAGGAGTAAGTCCTGTTATACTCAGTGGGGCTCAAGGTACACCAAAATACATTGTACACATAAATGTTATATGTTATGATGGCGCGAACATTGTAAAAAAAACTCTAGTAGATCTCCGGGCCTTGCTGGGTTTCAAAGTAGCTCTCGAGCCAAAAAAGTGTGAGCACCCCTGGTTTAGGGCATGCTTTGCAATACCCAGCGTCAACTCTGAGAGTGTTTAGGATTGGGTGCTAAATCAATAGATCGTCCATTATCACATTATTTGCAATTAGAAATTAGCCTGTGATTAATGGATGAGGCTGAGATTTAAGGGCACACATTCCAACACATTGTTCAGAAGCATCATATTCTTTCTGCCTGTGCCTAATTTGATCACTAAGATGTTATTCAAATGTTACTCTAAATAACAAAGCACGTTACCTTTTTCAAGTGCAAAAAAATCTCAAAACAAGGCAATTCCTATATTTATTGTTTTCTTTTATCCATGATCTGCCTGAAAAAAAAATGCCATTCCCCTTTATTATTTCTGACCTTTGCTTCCTCTTTAGCAGTCTTTCTGTTAAATCATTTCCTAGTCTGGATTTGTTTTCTGATCAGAGAGGCATAAGTGTATTTGTTTTGGGCTTTGGCTCCTGAGGAAAAGTGGCTTGTGCTCCTGACTCTGAGAACCTTTCCTAGACAGCAGAAAGCAGCAGCAGCAGCTCAGAAAAAAGTCTCAACAGCCAAGGTCTCCATCTCCAGCCATGGTTTGCTATAAACTCACACCACAATCCTCTTCATGCCAAGCCAGAGCTAAGCTCCAAGGTGTTGAATGGGGCTTACTCCCAGGTGTGCGCAGAATTTCAGCCTCAGTCACACAAGTCACTTCTTTCCTGTCCTTACCCGGCAACTTTCCCCAAACGTTTCTCAAGCGTCTCAGAGGTTTATCAGCTCCCAGCTTCAGAAGTTTATCAGCTTCAGCAACAATTTCTCTTTTTTATATAGTCTCTTGTACTCTGAACTCTTCTGCCTGGCAGGGTGCAACCATGTGACCACACCTTTCCTGTTTTGAAGAATCCACATGCTCTGCTTTAAGTTTCACTTAAACTTTCACTTAAAGGGTTTCACTTAAAGCAGCTGAATCCCACAGTCGTTTCCTCCCCCATTCCTCAGAAAATGTTGCCTAACTTCTGAGGAACCTGTGACCAATAGGAGATGGCCAGTCATCATAGACTGCAAGAGAATTAAAAAGAAAAAAAGTCACTGATGATAGGATACATTTGCATCTTGCCTTCTTTAAGAAGATCAGATCAGTGCAGAAGTAGCTCTTGCTTGCTTTTAGAAGCCATGTATGGGCAAAGGCACAGCCATGATTCTGTTTAAGAAGTGGAACTATATCTTGCATCTTGATGACATTGTCTGGACACTCTCCTCTGTGCCACATGATACCTGACTGCTGTTGTGCTGGGTGACCTTTTGTGCAGGTAGCTTCCTTGCCCACTTCTGGGACAGAAGACCTCATTCCGTGGCAGCTGCTCCAGGCCCAGCGCATCTTGCCCTATTTTTCTTCTTGTCAACTGTGGCTTTGATACATTTCTGGGCTGCACTGTTGCACTTGCGTGACACCCATGGGAGCCATGCCACCATCCACTGCCCCTCCCTTGTAGCCACTTCTGCCTGCTTCTTTCAAAGCAATAAAACAGGTGGCAGCTCCAAATGGGGAGCAACCTCTCGGAGTGAGCAGGAAGTCATTGCGGTGATATCATCACTAGAATTACTTCTAAGTCAGGTGGGGCAGCATTTAAAGGGATGACCCCAGGGCCCAGGAATGGCGCTGCTGGGCTACGCTTTGCAACTTGTGAGCTCTGGCAATAATAGCCCTAACATTCCTCCATCACTCAACAGTTCTACAGCCCAATCCTAACCAACTTTCTAGTGCCAATGTAGCCGTGCCAGTGGGACATACTCTGCATTCTGTGATGGAGGCATTTGTTCTCTTACCTCAGGGCTGCATCAGTGCTGGAAAGGAGGATAGAATTGAGCCCCAAAGGTACTAAGCTTTGCGAATATGATGAACTTAGACTGTAATCTTATATAAACACCTCCTCCTCTCTGTTGTTGTTGTTGATTTTCACACAATCAGGCAGGTGTTATGGACTGGTTTGTCCAGACCAGGGGTCTCTAAACTTTTAGGCCAGAGGGCCACATCAAATATCTGGCATGGTATCGAGGGCCAGAAAAATAAATAAATTTTATAAAATATAAAATTTAAATAAATACGTTAGAAAGCCTCAGAAATCCCAAGGCCTTCAGATTGCCCCAAAGCAACACTTCTGGTTTTTCAGGAAAACCAGGAAGGGATGTTTTTAGGCCTTTAGAAGGCATTCTGAGGGGAGGTGCATGGCCTCCCCAGCTTTCAGAACACCCTCCAGATGCAACTGGACCACAGCTCAGGTCACATTTGGTTTATTGGGCCAGAGGCTTGCAGGAGTCCAGAGGCTTGCTGCAGGCTGGATAGAAGCTTGTCATGCGGCACATCTGGCCCCCGGGTCGAGGTTTGGAGACCCCTGGTCTAGACATTGTCCTTCCCAAGGACTAGGGATGCCTCACCTTTATCATATTTTGATGTTATAAATACTGTCACAAAATGTAAGCTGTTCCCAGTAAAGCCACTTTTTGTAGTTGATGGATGGTAATGTCTTTGGCCCCTATGCTGTTCAGGTGCTCTTCAAGATGTTTGGAATTGCACCAAGGGCACCAATCACCACTGGAGTTACACTGGTCTTCTTCTGCCACAACCTTTCAATTTCTACTTGTAAATCTTTGTATCTTGTTATTTTTTCCCAGTTCTTTTTCTTCTACTCTAATATCACCTGGTATTACATATTATTATTATTATTATTATTATTATTATTATTATTATTATTATTATTATTATTATTATTATTATTTTACTTTGGAGGGTAAATCCCATTCATTTCCATGGAATTTTGTTCAGAGGAGACATGCATAGTGTTATGCTGTTAATCTGCTGCTGGAACTGCAGGGTTGTGCTGTCTTATCTCTGGCATTCACTGGGCATACACATGCCCTATCAAGAAGGCCTTTGTCAGAATTTAGTGGGAACTGCAACAATGTTCTGCTAATCAGAACCATAAACCAATCAACACTGTTAGCTTCTGGACACTGTTTAACACCAATCCAGGTTTGTAAAGAAACTGCTCTGGCAGATTTGAATCAATGCCAAGCTCAGTTCTTGACCTTGCCCAGGGCTCAGCTCTGGCCCAAACCTCGAGGTACAAGTAAGGGACCTAAACAGGGCGTATGGTAGCTGTGGTAGTGGCTGAGCGGCCAGGGCTGGATTCAGATACATCCACAGACCCCCCACTATACTCCATCAGACACGCCTTTAGAGGTAAGTGCTTTATTCTAGAAAGTTAAGGTGGTTACACCCAAAGAAAAGACAGGCACTTAGAAAGAACAAGAATAGCATAACATAGGCAATCTTCAGCAGCATAAAAAACAATAAAAGCTATCGTCTGCCTCTAACTATCTCTCACCAAGTCTAATTCACTTCTCCTGGATGGATCTTATCCGCCCTCATTGCCACGATGAGCATAGCCAAACATCCTTGATGGAAAGCAGTGGCAAAAGGCATGGCCAAAATTTGAGAAAGAGGCTTGGTAAAATGGTGGATCTCTATCCCTGACTCCCACTCCCCAACCAATCAGAAGTCAGAACCAGCCAAAGCTTCCAGTAGGGGATGTGAGTGATAGCCACTTACTCATGGCGTCTTGCCCCCTCCTTTCCTGACGCTCACAGCTATAGCTCATCAGGTAATCAAGGTGTCCTTGACCAATTAACTAGTTATGAGAGGAGGAATCTAATCTGGCATGGACGCTACCACTTCCCCAGAACAAAGTCTTTCTCTACACACTTTGGGGCACTTTCTCATTATACCCAGGCTGCTATCTGTGGAAAATAACTGCAGGCAAAGGCCTACATTACTTGAAGTTAACCTGGCCATTTCTGTCCTTCCTTGTGGCTGCTGTGAGGAAATGTCGTGTCCTGCGAGATTCACTGAATGGGTCTGCATCCTCTCCAGGGCCCCCACTTCATGTGTTCTAACTTGTGGCAGGCAATCCTTTCCATTCCACCTTCACTGTATTCAGCGCAGGGGTGCCCTGTCTTCCCACTCCACTTTGACGTCGCTAGCAAACAGTTTGTTTGTGCCTTCTGTCTGTCCTCACTGATATTTAGAACCTCTGTAGGTAGTAATATATTAAAGGAGACTTCATATGGTGATGCTGTGTTGACATTTCTATCTAAGGCGGGAAACTCTGTTCCTGACTTGATGAATTTGGCAACCGCGTATGGTAACCTTTCTGGCTAGCAAATTGCTTTGGGTTAGTCCCAGCAAGCGTGTGTGGGGTGCTGTTCCTAAAGATGCAAGTTGAGCCAACTGTTCAGAGGAAGCTGCCTCATGCCGGATCATACCATTGGCCATCTAGTGTAGTATTGTCATCTCAGAGTGGGGGCAGCTCTCCAAGGTTCCACAGAGGAATTTTTCTCTGCCCTCCCTGCAGATGCCAGGGATTAAACATGGACCTTCTGCTTGTGCAGCAGATGCTCCCATCCTGAACCCCAGCCTTTCCCTCGGATTGACCTCTCGGCCATGCAAGTGGCAAAGACACTTCTTCAATAATTATTGGAATTGCAAAGGTTAATTTGCTGCTTCCCCAAATTTCTGCTTTCCCTCTGTTTTCTCAAATTGAGAGGCCAGTCCTAATCAACGTTCCAGTACTGACACAGCTGAGCTAACAGGCTGCATCACTTTTGGAAAGTTGGCTAGGATTGGGCCCTGAGTCAAACTTAGGGCGCAATCCTAACCCCTTATGTCAGTGCTTTCCAGCACTGACATAAGGGCAATGCAGCTCTGAGGTAAGGGAATAAACATTCCCTTACTTTAAGGAGGCCTCCATGAGTTACACCCAACTGCAGGATGCAGCACATGTTCCCTTGGCACCGCGATGCCAGTGCTGGAAAGTACGGACATGAGGGGTTAGGATTGTACCCTTAAGCTGACAGGGATATCCTCAATATAATCTGTGGAGGGAGGTTGATATTCTTTGGGCACAATCTGAACCAACTTTCCAGCACTGACCTAAAGGCAATGTAGCTCTGAGGTAAGGGAATAATACCTTGAGGAAGCCTCTGTGACTGCAGCATACAGAACATGCCTTGTTAGCAGAGATTTTTCAGAACTGGGAAGTTGGTTAGGATTTGGGCCTTAAACTCTTAATTCCATTACTATCCATTTCGCCCCCAGTCAATGCAGCGACACCAAAGTTGTCAGCAATTGGTAGAGGATCCTCTGACAGCCGCTCAATATGTGTACATGTACAGCTGTGTGTGCGCGTATATATGTGTAGATATATACACAGGAGGTCTGGTCTAGAGGGCTGAGCCTCCATTTGCCTGAAGATAACATCCAAAGGTCGCCAGTTCGAGGCCACCGGCACCGTGCGACCTTGAAGCAGCTGACAAGCTGAGCCGAGCTATTCCATCTGCTCTGAGCGTGGGAGGATGGAGGCCAGAATGTGCGGCCAGATCAAGAAAGAAACACCTGAATGTTGCGGTTTCTTGAAAGATAGAAACCTTCTTTCAAATTGTAAAAATCCCTACAGGGATTTAGATTGCCTGCCTATGTAAGCCACCTTGAATAAAGTCTAAGGAGAAATCTGAGGACCAAGAAAGGCGGTATAGAAATACCTGTATTATTATTATTATTATTATTATTATTATTATTATTACATGCAAGTGGTGCTGGGTGCATGCCAGGAGAGCATGACCCAGGCAGGTCTCGTGGCATTTTGCCTGGGCTGATGGAGAAGGAACATCAGGTATTGCAGGTATTGCAGACAACAGGCCTTAGGGGGAAAGATCAATTTTATTTGTGACAGTAAACCCCCCCCTTCACTCTAACTGACTGGCTTAGAGGAGGCCTCTCCTTTCCATGGAAAGCCATTCCTTTTTATCACTGGCTGTATCTTGCTTGGTCAACAAGATGAAACAAGCCGCCTCCCCTTTCCATGGAAAGCCTTTCCTTTTTATGACTGGCTGTATCTTGCTTGGTCAACAAGATGAAACAAGCCACATCCTGCTCCAAGAAGAAACAAGTCACATTCTCCAGTCCTGAAAGTAAATGTTTACTTTGCTAATACACACAAAGTTATTGTACAGAAAGGAATGGCTTCAGTGCCAGCTTCCCTCACTCACTTCACTACAAGCTTGATCAAGAGCTGGATGGTAACTGGGGCACAGGCCTCTTGAACACTCAAGAAGTCCTGCGCTGCATTCCTTGCAGAGTGCAGAAGAGAGTTCACCTTTTTGAGCCAGGACTGCACCATCTAGTTGCAACACTGGGGGGGGGGGGCAGAGGGGGTGACTGCTGGAATGCAATGCCCCAGGTGCCACGCTCTGGAGTGGGGTGTGTGTGTGTGTGACAGGCGCATCACCTCTCTGCCGAGTGGAGCTCTGTGCCATATTTGGTGGCAGAAGGAACCTCTCGTCCTTGCAGAGGGTGTGGGAGTGCAGGCCGCACTGGATGTCGCACACAGGGGGTGACATCACAAAATGGTTAAAATTGTGGTTTTTAGGAATGATACCATCAGGTTATATATCATTTGATGCGTAGTTTCATAGAGAATGCAATGAAACAAACCACGTTGAATTTTCTTTATCGAAAGTTATAGCCAAAAACCAGTGGGGGTAGGGCATTGTAACACCCACCACCTGGAGTGCTGCCATGACCACTGCATGGGAGAAGGTCCAACATGAGGGTGACACACTCGCCTCCCATACCAGGTAACGCAAACACTTCTGGTGCCACTGCACCAGTTCATTGCATATCACATCCCCCCGAAAGCAGTGGTGTCAATAGGATTCGTGTCACCTGGTGCGGGAGGCCTGCACATCACCCCATGCAGTGGGCGGGGCAACGCCCCAGTTGGTGGGCGTGGTGATGTACCATCGCCCTGCCCCCACTGATTTTTTGGCTGTACCTTTTGTTAGAACACAAATATTTCAATGTGGTTTGTTTCATTGCATTCTGCATGAAATTACGCATTGATTGATCTATAACATCATGGGATTATTCCTCCAAACTCTTATTTTAGTGATTTTGAAAAATTGTAGAGTCTCACACACAAACTTGTAGAGTTGACAGGCCTGTGTCAACTTACTAACAACTTATTGCAGCAGTTCTCAAACTTTTAGCATTGGGACCCACTTTTTAGAATGACAATCTGTCCAGGACCCATTGGAAGTGATGTCATGGCCAGAAGTGACATCATCAAGCAAATTAAAATAAATAATTATAAATAATTAAATTAAAATAAAAGAAATAATTAAATAAGGGGGAGCCAGTCCTGTTCCACCAAGTGAATCTACTCTGAAGTAAGTCCTATTGTGGTCAATAGGGCTTACTCTCAGGAAAGTGTGGGTAGAATTGCAGCCTGTGAGCCCAGTCCTATGCATGTCTACTCTGAAGTAAGTCCCATAGTGGTCAATGGAGCTTACTCTGTAGTCTGCCTGCAATAACACCCCCCCCCAAAAAGAATCAGTGAGATTTCCAGCCCTTCCAGTGCCCAGATTAAAGTTCTTCTATTTCAGACACATCAAGATAAAGACCCTCCTGGATTTGCAGGTGCAAAATAGAAAACTTTTCCCTTACCAGCTCAAGCCTCTTTTTTGTCCTTTTTAGTGGGCGGGGAGAGGCTGCCTTCTGGAGCATCTCCAGTTCCATCAGATCGGGACCCTTCTGGAGTCCTCACATTCCCCTTTGCCTGGCCTGACCAGCAGCCAAGGCAAGTCTGCCTACTCGGGAGGAAATGCGACGTGAGGCTGCTTGGCTTTCTATAGGGCTCAACAGACTGCCGCTGAGAGGGAGGGACCTTCTTCTCCCTTTTGTGTTTTTGGGGGCTGCATTCATTGGATCAGGACCATTCTGACCTCCTTGGAGTCCTGTCAGCTGCCCTTTCCGATGGACTACTTGTGAGTAAATGCGGCCACGGGGCTTCGTTTGGGCACAGACTCGCAGCTGGGAGGGATGGGACCTTCTCGGGTGTTTTTTCTTTTGGGCTGCATTCATTGGATTGGGACCATTCAGGTGTTGTTGGATTCCTCTCAGTCTGTCCTTTCCGACGGACTATGGCCAGTATGCCTACTCATGAGTAAATGTATGATATGGCTCACTTTCACTTTCCATAGGGCTCCATGCATTTTTTCCTTCCGGTTTTTTCGCCATAACTTTTGAACAAAAGGAGTTATTTCAATTCTGTTTCTGCATTGCACTCTGCTGGCCATTTCGCATCCAACGGTGTATGGCATGATGCGGTAGCTCCTAAAGCCGTGAAGTTAGCGTGTCACCCTCCGGTGCGTCACCCTGTGTGGCCTGCACCCCCCCGCACCCCCCTAGCGACACCAGTGCCTGGAAGCAATTTGTGGTGGAGTGATGATCGTTTGGAGCACCAAACTACTCTGAACTTGGCCAGAGGGGCAAGCCAGAAGGAGATGGCAAAGAAGCAGCCGCTCTGAGCCAGATCACGGACCTGCTGCCACCTCCACTTCCTCCTCTCAATCAACTGTCCTGAAACTCTGCTGAACTGAAAGCATCTGCGTTCAGTTCTGCCGAGTTTCAGGACAGCCGATTAAGAGGAGGAGGTGCTGGCTGAGTGGAGCTCCATGCCCCATTTGAAAGTGGAAGGGCCATCTTACCCTTTCATCTGATTGGCCACAAATTGCACGCCCCTGGAAGCAATTGGTGGGGAACGATGATGCGCTGATGTCCTCACATCAGCACTGTTTTGCCCCTCCCCCTTTGCAAATGGACCCCAAAGAAACTTTGTACCCCCTGATATAATTCCTTTCAGAGGCCCTGGACTCACCCTTTGCCTGTGTTCCTGGTTTTAGACTACACAAAGATTGCACAGACTACACAGAACAAAAACTCAGCCTTGATCCCACACCGTGGCTGGAACCTTTGTGCTTTTCTTCTTTGACCTTGGCTTTCCCCTGGTCTTTCTCCTCTCCCCTCCCTTCCTGCTACCATGAACTTCCCCCTACCCCATTCCTCAGCCCCTAGTCCCTTTGGGTAACCCTCCTGATCTCCCTGTATTCTGCTCTCTCCTTCTTCTCATCCTTTTTCTGCATCATTAACTGTCTCCTCCACCTCGTGAGGATTTCCTGTCTCTTCCTCCACCTCCTCCATCTTTTTCTATCTAGAAATCACTGCCGTATTAGGGACCAGTTATGGGACTGACTGATGTGTACATTGCATTGCACTTTCCTTTCGATTTATCTTCCCAGTTAAACCATTATCCCCACAAGAAAAGTTATACCGGATCCTGACCCTGTTCCTGACCAGCATGGTACAGCTCTGGGCTGCTTAGATCTGCACCACCTCGTCAGGTAGATCCAAGTAGACCCATTGGGGTTGCTGCAGTGTGACATGGGGTAGGGGAAAGGCTCCCCCTTGCATCAGGCTGCACTGCTTTTGGACCCAAACTTACACTGAATGCAGCACAGGCCCACTGGCCTGCCTACTTCCAGCACAAGTTAGGATTGCGCCCTCAGTTTCACTTTCCATTGGGCTCCATGCATTTGCCTTCTCAACTATCAGCTTATCAGCTAAAACCCACCAAAGATCAGGTCACCCCCTAGCGATGCCACCGCAGTGAGTCTTGGGTGGTGCTCTGCCTGCTGCTTGGCTCCTCTGTTCATCACGGAAGCCTGACAGGTAGCCTGGGAACTGTTTGTTCTCCAGTGCTCAGAGGACCCAGGTGGACGATAGATATGTAGACAAATGTAGTCAGAAAGCTAACTTTGATATTTTAGAATGGATGTATTTTTGGAAGTCTGTTCTCTTGCAGTTTGCTGTCTTGATATATGTGTAACCTTAACTTTCTTCAATAAACCAAGAACTATGCCTTGCTGACTTAAGGTATGTTGTGCCCCCTTGAGATTGCATGGAATGGAAGAACCACAACTGTGAACTGTAGGCTTAACACTTAAGCTGAGATTCAGACTCCTTAAGTGCCTGCCTTACCCAAGAATCTAAACTGGGCATGGAGACCCCTGGACTGCTAGAAGTTGAGATAGCAGGACCAGGGGCAATAAAAACAGAACTAGGTGCCTGGAGTGTGGGCCCGATCCTTATTTCCACAGGCTTTGAGTTTGGGTGAGATCAGAAAGGTAAGATTCCAAGAAATTTCAGGGGCCCCCTCCTTTGGCTCCTGGGCCCCTGGGTGTGGGTACAATTTACCCACTGTACCATGGGCCCTGCTGCCATGGTCCCTCACCTAACTGAGCATCTGGACATCTACCATACATAGACAGATAATGCTAGTAATGACTGAGATACAAATGTCCAGTAGCTTCAGAATATAACCCTAGAGCAGTTATTTTCAACCTTTTTCGTCTCACGGCACACTAACAAGGCGCTAAAATTTTCAAGGCACACCGTCAGTTTTTCGACAATTGACAAGACACAACATGCTGCTGGTGGGGGGATCACATCCCTATTGGCCCTACTGATAAATGACCCTCCCCCAAACTCCCACGGCACACCTGCAGACCATTCGCAGCACACCAGTGTGCCACGGCACAGAGGTTGAAAATGGCTGCCTTAGAGGAATAAGCAAAGAGCCTAACTCTTTCTCATTCAGTTGGAAACCTGGACAAAGAAGCTACCCCCTCCCCATCAAAGATTTCAGTGAGAAGCCCTGTTAGGACTCTGAGTGAAATTCCTTTGGCCTGCAGGAAATCATCCAATCAGGGAAAGTAAGAGCAAGGCCCAGTCCACAGACTCGAGAAAATACTGATAGGGCAATTTTGACAATTTTTTTTGAAAACACGAACAAGCGAGGTACTTTATCTACATTTCAAATGAGCAGTGCAAAAATATTAAGAATTTTTCAACGATCAATTATTTGAGGCAAACAAGGGACCCAACTTTTGTTGCCTGACAGCAAAAACGCTTTCAACACTCCTAAGGTGCATAACGTTTCTTGCTTAAGTGCATTTTCAGGTGTCTCATAAGATTGCTGCTGACACCGAAGCTCTTTCCACACTCCTGGCACTTCTAGGGTTTCTCCCCCAAGTGGGTTCTGTGATGGAGTATAAGGCTGCTCCTGACACCAAAGCTCTTTCCACACCCCTGGCACTTCTAGGGTTTCTGTCAGGTTTTTGCATCCCAGGCTTGAGATTGTTATTAGCCAGGCTGTGGCAGGAGGCCCTGATATCTGGGCCTGGTGTGAAGCAATCAGCAAGGCAGCACAGCTGATGCAATCAACTGTGCCTGCTGCAGGTGGGAGTCACGTGACTTGGGGAGAGATGAGTACTGAGTCACATAGGCTATGGAGGAATGGTGCAATGCACCACTGGAAAGCCAATCAGAGTGGGTCCCAAGACTGTCTTGTGACTATGAGGTCGCCCTACTCTGATTGGCAGGCCCCAGTATATATGGGGCAAGCACAGACTCCTGGGTGTGGGTTGTTGTGGTGGAGTTTCTGCGTGCTGTGCTGCTGGTTTGTGTACTGATTTTGGACTGCCTTCTCGTGACTGTGACCTGCTGTATCCCCGACTTCTGGACCATTTGACTGACTACTCTTCTGCCTGCTCCTTTTACCAATACATGCTTCTGCAACAAACAAGCCTGTGTCTGCTTCTTTGGCTCTGGTTGGGATCGCCTGCTTCTTTTGCCATCTCCCTACGTTCCTGTGCCATTCTGCTATCAGGAAAGCAAGGGCTATCCTCCCCTGCTGACCTGACAGTTTCTCCCGAGTGGGTTCTCTCATGGAGCTTAAGTTCACCACTCTGACTGAAGCTCTTTCCACACTCCTTACACTTATAGGGCTTCTCCCCTGCGTGGGTTCTGTGATGCCGTATAAGGTTGCTGTGGACACCAAAGTTCTTTCCGCACACCTAGCACTTAATAGGGTTTCTCCCGTGTGGGTTCAATCATGCAGCTTAAATTCACTACTCGAGCTGAAGCTCTTCCCACACTCCTGGCACTTGTCAGGCTTCTCCCCGTTGTGGGTTCTCTGGTGGCTCATAAGATTACCACTCTGACTGAAGGTCTTTCCACACTCCTGGCACTTATAGGGCTTCTCCCCGTGTGGGTTGTATGATGGCGTATAAGGTTGCCACTGTCACCAAAGCTCTTTCCACACTCCTGGCACTTATAGGGTTTCTCCCCTGTGTGGGTTATCTGGTGGATCTTAACTCCACGTCTCTGACTGAAAGTCTTTCTGCACTCTCGGCACTTATAGGACTTCTCCCCGGTGTGGACTCTTTGCTGTGAATCAGGCTGCTTCTCCTTTCTTCTAATCTGGTTCCAAACAGATGCTGTTGAAATAAGAAAAGAAATGTACTAAGAGACCAAGGAAGAAACTGCAGCTAGTTAGGGAAATCCCAAAAAGTCTGGTCAGAATTAGGGCCTAGGAAAGGCACAGCAACCTTTAACTGCAAGTGGCTTCATCAATATGATGTTTTGCTTCTTTAGAGGCAAAGGAACCTCAGAGAAATAAAGGCCACAGCTAGAGAGGAGGAGAAAGAAAGACTAGTACAGTGGTTTCCAAACGTTTTAGCATCAGCAGCAACTGCAAAAAAACCTTTCACTTTACCAGCCACTCATGAAGAAGCTGCTTGAACCATTCACTAAAGAGGATATGCCGTGTCTCCAAAATTAGACGTGATAGGGCAAAACGGATGCCATTTTTGGAATCAGCACCCCAAATATACCCAGGAATTGGTGTAACGTTTAAGGAAGCAAAATGTGTGTTGGCCTGTGTTATCAGAGTGATTCTCTGGCTAACTTACTTACTGGCTGTTACCTCACGAACTTGCTAATGGATTAACAAACTGGCACACTGACTGATGGACTGGAGGACAGACAACGGACTGGCTAACGGACTAATCAAACAGAGACTGCTGAGTGGTGGGAAACAAAGGTGGAGCTGCTGTACCTAGAAGAAGTTCCTCCCTTAGGAACTGGGAGGAGGGACCCTGCAGCCCCACAGGCAAGCTATCCTTTTTTGATGGTGCTGGGTACAGTAGTAGTTTTTGCAGATTGCTAGAGCTAGCTGTGATTAAGCGGGGGGGGGGGGAACTAATTCGCTTAAAGTTTGGGATTTGGCAAAACACCAAGTCATGCAGCCTGGCCACCAACTCCCTTGGCAACATCCAATGGAGCAGAGGTTCCTACCAGGGGCATCAATCAATTAAGGGCAAAACGATCCTTCTCACCTACAAAGATCACGTTTTCGTGGTTGTCCATCATCACTGCTTCATAGAGTTGCCTTTGGTATGGATTCAGTAGAGCCCACTCTTCGTTGCTGAAATCCAGAGCTACTTCTGCAAATGAAATTGGGCTCTGAAAGGAAAAGGAGAAATGTTCTATTTACAAGTCAGCCTAGGACAAGACTTCAGTCCAAAGGGAGAAGTGTATTCCAGTTTCCATGAAAGGACAGAATATTTCTAAATCTGAAAACATTCTCACATACACTCCCTCTCAACTTTGCGTGTCTACTTTTTGGGCTTCCAGCTCCAAAGAAGATTCCCAAGTTTCCTGAAAGGAGGCTCGGAGGATTCTTTCCTTCCATTCCAATTCCCAAATTGACACCACAATCCTATGCACGCAAGCCCAGAAGGAAGCCCTACTGCTTCTAATGGTGCATATTTCTAGGGAAAGCATACTCAAGACTGAGAACCTTGTGCATTGTGTAGTTGCTTTCAAACATTATACATCACTTTTCCCACTTTCAAAAATGTGACGTCACTTTCTGCTGCTTTGGCTGCGGCAGACACTGGTCTAGGTGGATTTCTGCCCACTTGAGCCTCCGCACTATGATAATGGCAGTACTTTTTAAAAACACGTGTAACATCCGCACACGAGGGGAAAGCAATGACATGCAGGGATCCCGTGATGAAGATAATGACAAGTTCATGCACTTCAACAAAACGTAAGGTGCACCAAAGTTTGCTGGAAGTGTTTAAGAACCAAAACAGTGTTCCAACCTGGATCTTCTACTCTGAGTCAGTCATTCTAAAACACTAAAGAACTCCGACTACCAACATGCATGCACAATGGAGCCCAAAGGAAAGCAGCTAGAAGGAGGAGAAAAGGAGAGGGAAGGAGAGAGGAACTCCTTTGAAGGAGAAGCGCAGAGCAGAGAAGGGGGAAACTGCAGGGGGAGAAGAGATGCAAGTAGATTAGCTGGGTTTTCCAGGGGAACCCTGGAGAAGGAGGGGAGGATTTTGGGGTACAGGAAACAAAGAAAATCAGGGGGTCTTAATACAAAACAAGTGGAAGGAATAGGAAGGAAACAGTCCAGACTGAGGCGAAACTGCTGCAGCTGAGAATGTGACGGAAGGAGAGGCCCAAGCTGTTCCCTACAAATCTTCGTCACCTGGCCTGGATGAGTGGCCGCCATTCTGTTCCTCCAAAAGATTTGCTTTGCTTTAGATTCCGTTTCTCTTCTATCTGTCAGGAAGAGAATGGAGAAATGCATGAATTTTTTTTTTTAACCTTGTATACCTGCTTTATGTACATGTCTGAATTCCTTTCCACTAGTGGAGGTGATGGCTACAGAGGAGACTGGACAGAGTCATGGAGGAGCCTAGTGATGGCTTTTAGTCCTGCTGGCCAGAAGCTGACTGACTTCCAATGTAGGTGCCTGTGGCTGCCAGTCCAACATAGGCTTCACTTCGTAGGAGCAGAAGGAGAGTCCAGCAGGCCCTTCCTTTCTGGTTTTCCCCAGTGCAGCCTGTGCAACCAAGAGCCACAGTTCTGTTTCTCCCTCCCTCCCTCTCTCTCTCTCTGCCATCAAGAGCCTGCCACTTCCATTCCTCGCTGGGTATTCGCCCACCTGCTTCCAGGTCTTCCCTCTCTCCTTTTTTCAGCCCTCTGGCAAGGTCTCTTCCCCTTTAAGGGTCCCTGATCACAGCAGGGCCTGTTGGGAAATGTAGTCTGTAAGCCCATCAGACACAACATTGACAAATCTGTATCTGCCATTGATCTTCCCTCTCCCATTTCTCTGTCTCTCTTGCACAAACTGTTATTTCTCCTTTGCTCATGCAATAAGTTACACAGCACCTTTTTTTTTTTTTTTCCTCTTGCAAGGGGAACTTGGAGTTTGCTGCCAAGCCCAGGATTCTTTTCTAGTTATGTCTCTATTTACAGTTATTTCCTCGTGAAGGGCTGGAGCGTACCTATTCAAGAAAGGTCCCATTTAGCCCTGTCTTTCCCCTAAGACAACGTTTCTCAAACTGTGGATCGGGATCCACTAGATGGGTCGTGAACCAATTTCCGGTGGGTCTCCATTTCAACATTTTATTTTTCATATATTAGACTTAATGCTACCAAGGTATGTGACTGCATTTGAGGAAATGTCACAGATCTCTACTTTTAACAGGCTACTATGAAGATGCCTTTAACAATGATAGTAAATGGGACTTAACTCCTGTGTAAGGGTGGGTAGGATTGCAGCCTAGGATTGTTAAAAATTTTCCTGCTTGATGTTGTCCCTTCTGGTCATGACATCACTTCCGGTGGGTCCTGACAAATTCTCATTCTAAAAAGTGGGTCCCAGTGCTAAATGTGTGAGAACCACTGCCCTAAGAAATCTTGTAGGAGGTTTCCATTGTGTGTGCATGCTGGTTGCTGGAATTCCCTAGTATAGTTTTAGAGTGACTTATTCAGAGCAGAAGAACTGAGTTGGAACCCTGTTTTGGTTCTTAAGCACTTTCAGTAAACTTTGGTGTAAACTTTTCGGTAAACTTCCAAGGGGAAGGAAGGGGTGTGCCTCCCAGCTGAATTGAAGCTGTTCTAAGCCCTGGAAAGGGAGGGTGATTGATTGCCTGGCTACCACATTATCATGGTCAACAGGCTTTTTTTAAACTGCTGCCTAGAGGAATGCTTATCTTTTAATTGCTTTTGTTTAATGTGAAAATCAGCATCCATGGAGGTTCCGTTCTAGGAACCTCCTAGAACGGAACCCCCATAGATGCCCAGATTTAACCTGTAGTTGCTGTGATGATCCAACTGATTGAGTCTCTTCTAAACTATAACTTCTCTGGGTTCTCCTCTGTAGCTGCACACAGCACATTCTGAGTGTGAACCCCCACGAGAAACAGAAAACTTGTCTGGCTGTAGGAAAAGGAAAGCACACCAGAGAACTGCTTGATGGAGCTGTAAACTAGTAACCTAATAAACACTAATCTTGCTTTCGACTTGTTCAAACTTTGCCGGCCTAATGCAATCAATCTCTAAAAGTAAGTTCTAGTATACTCAGGGCTTTTTTTCTAATGGAACACGGGGGGGGGGGGGGGAACGGAGTTCTGGCACCTTTTTGCACGGCCCCTCCCCTTCGGAGGCATGCCAGGAAGGGGGGGGGAGCAAAACAGAGGCAGAGTAGACAGGCACAGGATTGGACTCTAAGGCTGCCATCCTATCCACAGTAAGCCCCATTCACTAAAGTGGACTTCTGAGTAGACATGCATAGGATTGGGCTCTTAGGCTGCAATCCTAGGCACTTTCCTGGGAGTAAGCTCCATTCACTAGAACGAGACTTACTTCAGAGTAGACATACCTAGGATTGGGCTCTTAATCCTGGCAGAGATATATATCTGCACCTGTTTTCACATGCTAAGGGCAGGTGAAAAGGGATTCTACGTGTGTACAACGTGCTGCCCAGCCTTGCCAGAGATCTTCCTCGTCCTTCCCCCACAAGCATGCCCTCCGCCAGCCAGCATTTGCAGCTCCTCTCCAGCAATGCAAAGCAGCTGCTCAGGGCAGCAGAGAACATACAGTTGCATGCCAAGCGCCTTCCCAAAGACACTGAGTATTCTGATACCTGAATTAAACCGTATTTAATCGCTTGTTTGCAAAAGTAGCTGTTTCTTTGTGCACCTAAGGACCCCTTTCATGTAAGAATTCCTTTTTTGTTCTTACTCCCACAGTTGCTTAGAGTAATTTTACTACATGGAACTCATGTAAGCCATTTTTCAGAATCCATTCACTGCTTCCTCTCCTCGAAGTGGTGCCACACTACATACTACACGCTACAAATGCACCTGTACAGTATTTTTCCCCATGTGTAGAAAAAGTAGCTAGGGGGAAGGGGATGTGGAGATTGACAGCCCAATCCTATGCATGTCTACTCAGAAGTAAGTTCATCTTTAGGGGGGAAGCACATAAAAAATATTTTATTTCTCCAATAAAAAATGGTTTAAAAATAAATAAATAAATAAATAAATAAATAAATAAATAAATAAATAAATGATTAACAAGTTGTGAGTTCCTGCACCTTTTTTTCACAAAAAAAGCACTGAGTATACTATATATCATTGCCCAGTAGGCTGGGTAATGATGAGAGAATCTTGAGAGTACTGGATGCAAGGAAGATGTGGGGACGCTTCTGGATTGCCACTGGGCTGGGAAGATTTTGTTGGATTGTGCTTTGAAGCTGCTGTGGACTTGCACTAAGCTAAGTGAAGTTTTAGGGGAAGGGAAAGCCTCTGGACAAGAGGAATTGCCAGCGAGTGTTTGCATAGTAATAAATTTTGTTAATTGCTCTCAAACTGATAAGGGTGTTCTGTAGTTTCTTTGCATGCAGCAGCTGCTGCTTCTGGAGAAGGGGAGGTGTTAATTAGACAGAAAGAAAGCATTGGAAGGAAGATGGAATATTTTGGATGGGACAGAAGATACAAATGAAAAAATTGGAAACACCATTAATTAATTAATTAATGACACATGATTCTGTGTCATAATCTATATCATCTCTGTATAATTTATATAATCGAATTCACCTATCAAACTATATACTTATATATTTTATGTAATAATGGCTAATCTATCCATTATTATTATTCATCTGTAATATTAAATATATCACAACCCTGTCAGGCCTAGATTTTGTGACCAGTCCTCTGATGTGTTTGAAAGTCCATTTGTTTTTACTCCCCTCTGGGTAAACCGAACCAATAGAAAAGATCACAGATCACAAGTGTAACTGAAATGCATCAAAACAGTTTATTAATTACAATTGTTGGCAAGGTACATGTGACTGTGGAATATACTAAGACACTAAATAAAAGGGAAATTGACAAAACTATCAAAAATAAGTGTAAATCAAGGTATACAATACAGAATGACCAAATAATACAAAAACCCTTCCTGCCCTGTGCTTAAGGCTCAAAGCCTGCTAGATTACTTACAAGCTGCAATCCCAAACGCATTCCATCAGCAAACAGACCCCACCAGATACAATGAGATTTGGACCTGCACAGTCTGGTGCAGGACTGTGACAGAAATGCCCTATCTTAACCCAATAAGTAAGAGGCAGGTGAAAATTGTTTTACCTTTTCATGGATTTCAATGTTTTCCAAAGTTAGAAGTGCAGAAAGCAGTGTTATGTGTTTTTATTCCAAGGGTGCATTTTTATAAATTATAAGTCAGTTCTCTTTATACATGAATTTGCTATGTGCAAATTTGCTTAACTGCAAATGGCAGACTTGCCACATATTTCTTGTTATCCTTGACTCTGTTCTTGTTATCTATGAATATTATGCCAGTGCAAGATGATAGTTGTCTGGATTGGGTCAAGTTTTCCCATCAAATGGGCATTTTTCACATAAAATGGACCATGGAGAATTGTTGGACACATTAGCATCTGCTTCCAGACTTGCTCCACCATCTCAGGGACTCCAGCTGAACCTTCACAGCCTTAGTGATGATGATGAGGGGCAGATGAGAGGTCTCTGGAAGGCTACCTGAGGGCTGCGACAAGCCCAGGGAAGGAACCAAGAGACAGGTGGAGGAGGAAGGGTGAACCAATCTCCTCCCCACTACTAAACTCTGAGGCCTCGTTGTTGGGCCAGAAACCTTCAGTGAGTTGAGAGATAGCCAGCGTGGAGAAATCACCATAGTCACACCCTTCAACATATCGAGGGATATCCACCACAGAGGAGGTAGCATCAGATGATGTATTGATGAATGCTTGCTATCACCCAACCCCATAGACTTCAAGTTAAGATTCAGGTAGGTGAAAATGGAAACTCTTTGAAAAAAATGGATTTATTAATAGGGGAAATCTAAAATGGTAAAAATGAAATAACACCGCCATAATGCAAAATTGGGCTTATAAAATGATAAAACACGATATCCTGCTCAATAATGAAATAACACTGTCATGAGCCTATTAAAGTGGCTGTGGCACGGCTGTGAATTGTCTGACTCCCTCAGAACTCTGTTGCCTGAACTGGCTGTAGAGTCTTCTGCGCATGCTCAGAAGTTGCCAAAGAAAATACATGGAGCTCTATGGAAAGTGAAACTCAGCCATAATGTGCAGTTACTTATGAGTAGGCAACTGTGCCTTGGTCCACTGGAAAGGGCAGGCCACAAAGAATGCAGTGTCACCAGAATGGTCCCGATCCGATGATCGCAGGTCCCAAAAACTCTCGAGAAGGAAGTTCCCCCTCCAAGCTGATAAATTGGAGCTGATGTACTGAACCCTATGGAAAGCGAAACTGAGCTACATGTTTGCATTTACTTATAAGTAAGCAAATGTTGAATGGCTCCTTACTATGTTGGTGTGTTTTTTTCTTGCACTTTAAAACCAATTTGTTTCCATAGCAATTCAATGCTATGTTCAATTCTGTTATTTAAAGTTGCTATCTAACCCAATGTTTTAATTTGCCAATGCCTTAATTTGTTTGTGTGACAGCATTGGGTTCATTATAGTTGTTCATACAAGTAGCATGCAAATTGTAAATGGCTCCTTTAAGTTTAATCCAGGTAGTTGACTATGTAGTTGTGCTCTTTGGGGGATATGTGTGTGATGCGTTTTATGCCTGTTTTATTCCTGTGGCTGCTGACCACAGGCATAAAAACATATATACCATCTATGACAGTTATTCTACTTAATAAAAATGCTTTAAAATTGATTAAAATATTAATTTGGAATAAAAACACATAATACCTCTATAACATTGCTTTCAGCCCTTTTTAAAAAGGATAACACTGCCATCTATGAAAAAATAAAACAGTTTTAGACTGGCTCTCATTATTAAACCACAAAAATAACCCCAAAAATTAGTCCATAAACTTAATGAGAAAAAGGGTTCTTATAAGAAAAACCAATTAGAGCAAAAGAATGACAAGGCATAATCTATAAATAAAATGCATCCGAATGGGATTTATCAAAAGGCCAAATGGAAATGTATCCATGGTCTCAGAGAGATCAGTAAGTGCCAAGATGAAAAACAAGGATTACCAAAGAATGTAAGAAAAAGATCAAAGGGAAAGCAGTTTTTCCTTTTATGGGTAAAGTATCCTCATGTCCCCCTTTCCACCCTCAACTTCACACTTCATTAAATTTGTGTCCCTTCTTCCTTGTTCAGATTCTATAAATTCCAGATTGTATTATTGTGTTGACCAGTTGCAGAATATGGCCCATTTGGGACACAACCTGTCCCTAATGAAGTCCCCTGTGTTTTCAGTAGCATCCTAAAACTATCAACTATGTTTGGTTTTCTCTGGGTACTGAATTTGCTGTTCTTAACCATTGTGTCAACCAAAGCTGGACCACTGTGTTCACCCCTGCCTGGTTTCATGATACCAGAAAGCAACTTTCCTAGTAGTCCTGTTATTCCAGAAGAAACCACTATCTGTGTTTTCTTCTCAGGCAGCCTCATTTATACAACTTCAACTTTCTTAGCTGAAAAAGAACCAGGGTCAACCCATCCATGTGGTGCGGTGATGTGGGTTGCATGCAGGATGCATGGGGGGGCTAAAGGGCAGTGGACATGGCAGTTCACCCTGTTGCCTCTGCTGCTGATGTGATCCTCATTTGCCCACTTTCTACATGATAAAAAGGAAGGGAAAGTAGATCAACTGCCTCTTTTCTTTGCTTCCAGCAGTTTCTTCAAACATGGAAGTGCAGGATGTGCAGTTTGATGCACAGGGACCATGCAAACAAAGGAACTCCTTCATTCACCTGGTCAAACTGGAAGTCTTGCACTTCTGCATTTGAAGAAACGGTTCCAGGAGCAAGGAGCAACCTTTTTCTTATTGTGCAGAGGTAACAGTGGTGGACTTGAAGTGGAGTTGAGGCAGCTGGTTGCTTTCCAGGGGTGGCTTTCCAGGTTGCACTGTCCCTGCTCTAAACAACAAGCATAAACAGTTTATCCTTCTGCTCAGTAACCAGTTTACCTTTCAGACATTCAGTGGCATATACAAGCTACTTCCAGGACCAGACTAACAGTGGTAGGTGACTCAATGGTTGGGACCCAAAGAATCAGGAAAATAGTTGTGCATGCCAAAGGAGACTTGAGATTTGTTGTCTTTTAGGAGCAGCACACGTGCTCCCCAACCCAAGTAGCAGGACCAAGTGCAATGCTTTTAAGACTGAAGGGAGTTAGTTGCAAAAGCCATTTGCAATTGGGGGGGGGGGGGAGAATCAGTTCAAAGTAAAAAGAAGTTTCGAAAGGTCATTTCAGATGAACCCTCCTTATCTGCAGAGTTGGGACTCGTGGATTTGACTCAATGAGGACCCCTGTCCTGTATCTAAAGGGCCTCACCAGAAGGTACTTCTGGTCACGTCCAGTAGGTTCAGTGAGGGCCCTCGCACAGATCTTGGTATCCATGGGTTCTGTATCCATAGGGGTTCTGGGAACGGATCCCCCACAGAAACTGAGGGCCAACTGTTCTTAAAAACAAGCCTCTTATATGAACTGACCAGCGATGGCACAGCCAGCCCACATAATTTGAGCTGTATCCAGTGCAGGCTAGGAAGTGGCTGGAGATATCCCCATATCCCTGTGCTGCTTGAAGTCTTATCTGCTTTGGCTGGTGGTTGAAGGTCCAGATGAAGTGCTGGCTGGGTGGGCAAGCTGGTGCTGCTGACTTGTGAGGTACAGCCTGTTCAGAATATACAGGGTCACGTACAATGCCTTGAGGCCAAAGAAAACATCTTGGTCTCCTGCATCAACAAGAGTGGGATTTTTTCCTTGTAGTATAACTCCGCTTGCCTCAATCATTGCTCCAGTTATGTTCAGATCCTCTTCAGCAAATTGAGATGCCAGCTGGGCATCTACAGTAAAATTCATTTCACCGTCTAGCATGCTTTTGACCTTCGTAAAAAAGGAATAGGCAAATTTAGGAAATTGTGGTGGTCTGTAACAGCAGCATTTGATTTGTAATATCAGTTCTGGACATTGAAAAATCATGGACATCACATTAAAAAGACATTCAGAACAGTGGCAGACCTCACCCGTGATGGCCTATATAAATATAATATAAAAATATATTATTTTTTCTAGGATGTCTCCAAAAATGTACATAAATTTTAAAAAACTCTAATTCATACAAACTTCAGCGCAGAAAACCTGTAGTACTTGAACATCTAAGCAGTGGTCTTCAACCTTTTTCTTACCACAACTCTAACAAACAAGCAAACTAATGAGGTCCCACCAGCAATCCTTCCCCCACCCCTGGACCTGATCTGCCTGCCCCTGTTGCCGCCCACTGCCCATCCCTACCCACCTAATTTCCCCTTACCTCTTGTAATAATAATAATAATAATAATAATAATAATAAAACTTTATTTTTATCCCGCCCTTCTCCCTAACGGGACCCAGGGCGGCTAACAACATATTAAAAACAATAGAATTTAAAAAACATTAATACAAACAGATAAAAACATTTAAAAACACACTACAGGGCCATAAAAACAGTAGTCAGATTAAAAGAGTAAAAGAGCAGATCACCGAGGAATCAAGCCTGTAAAACTAAAAGATGTATAAAAAGTTAAGAAGGCCAGAAATCAGAAGGCTTGTTTAAACAACAGTGTTTTCAGGCCTCGCCGAAAGCTCTCAAGAGAGGGAGCCATTCTCAAGTCAAGGGGAAGGGAGTTCCATAATGTTGGTGCCACTACCGAGAAGGCCTTATTTCTTGCAGCCACCCCCCGGACCTCCTTGGGTGGCGGCACTTGCAAAAAGGCCTTCTCTGATGACCTGAGGTGGCGAGCCGGATTGTACGGGAGTAGGTGGTCTCTAAGATATCCTGGCCCAGAGCAGTATAGGGCTTTAAAGGTCAAAACCAGCACCTTGAATTGGGCCCGGAAACGAATGGGCAGCCAATGCAGCCCCCGGAGAAGCGGGCTGACAGAGTCAAACCGCCTGGCTCCGGTGACCACACGGGCCGCCGCATTCTGTACTAATTGTAGTTTCCGAACCGTCTTCAGGGGCAGCCCCACATAGAGCGCGTTACAGTAATCTAACCTCGATGTCACCGTGGCATGGATCACCGTGGCCAGGTCTGCACGATCCAAGTACGGTCGCAGCTGGCGCACCAGCCGAAGCTGAGCAAAGGCCCCCCTAGCCACAGCCGCCACCTGGGAATCCAGGAGCAGCTGCGAATCCAGGAGGACCCCCAAGCTGCGAACCTGCTCCTTCAGAGGGAGTGCAACCCCATTCAGAGCAAGTTGATAATCCAGCACCTGCATCGAGGATTTCCGAACCAGGAGAGCCTCTGTCTTATCCGGATTTAATTTCAGCTTGTTAGCCCCCATCCAGATCCTCACTGCTTCCAGACAGCGCTCCAGGCCCTCAACCGCCACCTTGGAGTCTGGAGGAAAGGAGAGATAGAGCTGGGTGTCATCAGCATATTGATGACACCTCACTCCAAACCCCCGGATGACCTCTCCCAGCGGTTTCATGTAGATATTAAATAGCATGGGGGACAGAATTGAACCCTGCGGCACCCCGCACCTCAAGGGCCAGGGTGTCGAACAGGCATCCCCCAGCACCACCATCTGGGACCGACCCTCCAAGTAGGAGCGGAACCACCGCAAAACAGTGCCTCCAACTCCCAACTCGGCCAATCGGCCCAGAAGGATACCATGGTCGATGGTATCGAAAGCCGCCGAGAGGTCCAGCAGGACCAACAGGGACGCACTCCCCCTGTCCAGTCCCCGGCGTAGGTCATCCACCAAGGCGACCAAGGCAGTTTCCGTCCCAAAGCCCGGTCTGAAACCAGATTGAAAAGGATCCAGATAATCCGCTTCATCCAAGACCCTCTGGAGTTGGGACGCCACTACCCGCTCAATTACCTTGCCCAGAAACGGGATGTTGGAGACTGGCCGATAGTTATTCAACACAGTGGAATCCAGGGAGGGCTTCTTCAGGAGGGGGCGAACCACTGCCTGCTTCAAGGCGAGCGGCAATGTCCCCTCCATCAAAGAAGAGTTGACCACCCTCCCCGTCCACTCAGCCAGTCCCCCCCGGGCCGCTCTAATCAGCCAAGCTGGGCAAGGGTCAAGCAGGCAGGCAGACGGCCTCACACTCCAAAGGAGTCTGTCCACATCCTCAGGCTGCACAAGCTGAAAAGAATCCCACAATACTGGACAAGCAGTTGCCAAGGGGACATCAACAGACATTGTCAATGTGGCATCCAAGTCGCGACGAATACGATCAATTTTATCTGCAAAGTGTTGGGCAAGCACGTCACAGCGGCTGACCGTGTATTCCTCCTGGTCCACTGGCGGGGCCTGATGGAGGAGGCCCCGCACCACACGGAACAGCTCTGCCGGACGGCTATCAGCAGACGCAATGGTAGCAGAGAAGAACGATCTCTTCGCTGCTACCACCGCCACGGAGTAGGCTCTATAATGAGCTCTACTCCGTGTCCGATCGGATTCATCATGAGTTTTCTGCCACCGTCGCTCTAGACGCCTGCCCTGCCGCTTCATCGTTCGCAGCTCCTCAGTGAACCAAGGAGCTGCTCCGAGTCTGCGGCGTGGCAGAGGTCGCTCCGGAGCAATCTCATCCACAGCCCTGGACATTTCCCCATTCCAGAGGTCGACCAGGGACACAGATGAGGCACCAGTCTTGGCAGTGGGAAAATCCCCCAGGGCCCTCAGGAAGCCTTCAGGATCCATTAGCCTCCGGGGGCGGACCATAGAAAACGGTCCCCCGCCTCTGCGGAGGTAGGAAGTCGCAACAAGCCTAAACCCTACCAGGAAATGATCTGTCCATGACAACGGAGTGATGTTGATCTCCTCTACCTCCAGATCATTGCCCCCATGCCCAGCTGTAAACACCAGGTCCAACACGTGTCCTGCTGTATGTGTCGGGGCCCAGATCTTCTGGGACAGGCCCATGGTTGTCATGGCAGCCATGAAATCCTGAGCTGCACCTGCCACAGGGGCCTCGGCATGAACATTGAAGTCCCCCAGCACTAACAGGCGGGGGGCCTTCAATGCCACCCCTGAGATCACTCCAGTCAGCTCAGGCAGGGAGACTGTTGGGCAGCAGGGCGGGCGGTACACCAACAGAATCCCAATCCTGTCCGGTCCTCTCAACACAACATGCAGGCACTCGAACCCGGCAAACTGCTGGACAGGGCACCTGGTAAGGGAGATGGACTCACGATAGACCATTGCAACTCCCCCTCCCCGTCCCTGCAATCTTGGCTGCTGCAACACCAGGAAACCTGGCGGACACAGTTCAGAGAGACTAACGCCTCCCTCCCCGTCCAACCAGGTCTCTGTAATGCATACCAGGTCGGCTTTCTCATCCAGGATCACATCCCGGATGATACAGGTCTTGTTATTCACCGACCTGGCATTCAAAAGCAGCAGCTTCAGATCCAGGGACTCACCGCCAGGACCACCAAGTACCCGAGAATTGAGGGAAGGACCAGAAGGGGAGATAATCTGCCTACGATGAACTCTCCTTCTCCTGTAACGGCCTGTCCGACCCCCACCACCATATCTCCCCTGGCCCGTCACACTCTTGATAGTGGCACCCTTCCCTTCCCCTGAGCTCCCTCCCAAGTGAACAGACATGTGGCGAGGCCCACCTTCTGAGACTGGCCTGCAGGCAGATCCTCGGCTATTAAAATAACTATTGCTCCACTCTCCCCAGCCTCAAACAAAAGGGGAGAATCTCCGACGACTGTTGATTGGACCCTGTTCAAGATGGCAGCAGATCTTCCGGGCACGAGCCCCAGGCTAAGAGCCACGGGCCAAGAGCCCTTTGGCTCTTGCCCTTCGGCTCGCGCCAAAGGCTCGCGCCTCTGGCGAGCCCAGCACTGATGTAAGTACCTGCCAGGGGAAGGGAGGAGGAAAGCAATCAGGCAAGCAGGTGGACAAGCTTGCAAACTCCACCCCTCAGCCAGCCAGCCAGCCAGACCCCCAGCTGGGCTTGATGGGCCCTTCCAATGCTGCCTCTGGCGAGCCCAGCACTGATGTAAGTACCTGCCAGGGGAAGGGAGGAGGAAAGCAATCAGGCAAGCAGGTGGACAAGCTTGCAAACTCCACCCCTCAGCCAGCCAGCCAGCCAGACCCCCAGCTGGGCTTGATGGGCCCTTCCAATGCTGCCTCTGGCGAGCCCAGCACTGATGTAAGTACCTGCCAGGGGAAGGGAGGAGGAAAGCAATCAGGCAAGCAGGTGGACAAGCTTGCAAACTCCACCCCTCAGCCAGCCAGCCAGCCAGACCCCCAGCTGGGCTTGATGGGCCCTTCCAATGCTGCCTCTGGCGAGCCCAGCACTGATGTAAGTACCTGCCAGGGGAAGGGAGGAGGAAAGCAATCAGGCAAGCAGGTGGACAAGCTTGCAAACTCCACCCCTCAGCCAGCCAGCCAGCCAGACCCCCAGCTGGGCTTGATGGGCCCTTCCAATGCTGCCTCTGGCGAGCCCAGCACTGATGTAAGTACCTGCCAGGGGAAGGGAGGAGGAAAGCAATCAGGCAAGCAGGTGGACAAGCTTGCAAACTCCACCCCTCAGCCAGCCAGCCAGCCAGACCCCCAGCTGGGCTTGATGGGCCCTTCCAATGCTGCCTCTGGCGAGCCCAGCACTGATGTAAGTACCTGCCAGGGGAAGGGAGGAGGAAAGCAATCAGGCAAGCAGGTGGACAAGCTTGCAAACTCCACCCCTCAGCCAGCCAGCCAGCCAGACCCCCAGCTGGGCTTGATGGGCCCTTCCAATGCTGCCTCTGGCGAGCCCAGCACTGATGTAAGTACCTGCCAGGGGAAGGGAGGAGGAAAGCAATCAGGCAAGCAGGTGGACAAGCTTGCAAACTCCACCCCTCAGCCAGCCAGCCAGCCAGACCCCCAGCTGGGCTTGATGGGCCCTTCCAATGCTGCCTCTGGCGAGCCCAGCACTGATGTAAGTACCTGCCAGGGGAAGGGAGGAGGAAAGCAATCAGGCAAGCAGGTGGACAAGCTTGCAAACTCCACCCCTCAGCCAGCCAGCCAGCCAGACCCCCAGCTGGGCTTGATGGGCCCTTCCAATGCTGCCTCTGGCGAGCCCAGCACTGATGTAAGTACCTGCCAGGGGAAGGGAGGAGGAAAGCAATCAGGCAAGCAGGTGGACAAGCTTGCAAACTCCACCCCTCAGCCAGCCAGCCAGCCAGCCAGACCCCCAGCTGGGCTTGATGGGCCCTTCCAATGCTGCCTCTGGCGAGCCCAGCACTGATGTAAGTACCTGCCAGGGGAAGGGAGGAGGAAAGCAATCAGGCAAGCAGGTGGACAAGCTTGCAAACTCCACCCCTCAGCCAGCCAGCCAGCCAGACCCCCAGCTGGGCTTGATGGGCCCTTCCAATGCTGCCTCTGGCGAGCCCAGCACTGATGTAAGTACCTGCCAGGGGAAGGGAGGAGGAAAGCAATCAGGCAAGCAGGTGGACAAGCTTGCAAACTCCACCCCTCAGCCAGCCAGCCAGCCAGACCCCCAGCTGGGCTTGATGGGCCCTTCCAATGCTGCCTCTGGCGAGCCCAGCACTGATGTAAGTACCTGCCAGGGGAAGGGAGGAGGAAAGCAATCAGGCAAGCAGGTGGACAAGCTTGCAAACTCCACCCCTCAGCCAGCCAGCCAGCCAGACCCCCAGCTGGGCTTGATGGGCCCTTCCAATGCTGCCTCTGGCGAGCCCAGCACTGATGTAAGTACCTGCCAGGGGAAGGGAGGAGGAAAGCAATCAGGCAAGCAGGTGGACAAGCTTGCAAACTCCACCCCTCAGCCAGCCAGCCAGCCAGACCCCCAGCTGGGCTTGATGGGCCCTTCCAATGCTGCCTCTGGCGAGCCCAGCACTGATGTAAGTACCTGCCAGGGGAAGGGAGGAGGAAAGCAATCAGGCAATCAGTGCTGGGCCCTTCCCAGTTGTATCTTCACAACTACCCTGTGAAGTAGCCTGAGCACAGCTGGCCTTAGGAGCTACAGGGCAAGATGGCAAGAAGAGGCTGTGCAAGAGTATATTGTGAACTAAATTTTGATAAGGCAGTAACTTGATTGGATAGGATCTAAGCCCTCTTTTGCCCAGGCTTTGAAAGATTGCTGCGACTCCCCCCCCATGAGGTTTTAGCAGTCAGCAGTGTAGAGATGTCAATGGGAAACAGTTTGAGCACTTGGTCTAATTAATTAATTAAATTAATTAATTAATTAACTAGGTCAAGCAGCTGCTTCTCTGTACACCATATGCCATATGTGTGAATTATAGCGTAATACATTTAACACTATAAAGTGCGTGTACAATTTCTTGAGACGGCCTGGATGTATAGGAATATGACAAGAACAGGAGTTGTTTGAGAGGAATTCTCCCTTACCAGTGCTAGCTGTTTGGACAAGATCCCCTTCTTCACTGAGTCTGCCAGCAGCACCAACTGGAACTCTGTCAGATCTGGGAAAGTAGGAAAATGATCAGTTTGGTGATTTTTACCAACAGGATTTGTTTGGGAATTGGAGACTGTCTAATTATGAGCTCTGCCTTTGCTCTACCCTACAAATGTTGAGCACAGATAGATTCTGTAGTTCTGATAGGGTAATTCCTTACCATCCAGGGCTTGTAGAAAGTAGACGGTAGGCTCTGCAAGGGAAGTGACGAGGGCACCATTGGAATCTTGTAAATTCTTCCCCAGCTCTTGCAGCTCCGGATGGTCCGTTCTCAGCCTGAATTGGTCCAAGCCTTCAAGAGCCTGCTCCAGCTAACAGTTAAGGCAGAGGAAAAGATGGATGATGCCAACGCAGGAACATTAATCAATCACCAGGAGTTTGGTGGCGCAAATGTGGAAGGACTTGCTAGGTGATGAAAATCGATTCAGAATATACCATAAATACTCGCTTATAAGTTAAAAACATTTATACCTAAAAATTGAGCCTGAAACCCTGGGTCGACTTATACCCGGGTCAATGCAGTGAATGAAAGCTTAGCACCTGCCTGGTGAAGTGGGGGTGGGACTGGGCTGAGAAGCAAGACCCAAGAGGTGGAGGGAAAAGGAGAATTTTTACTAGTAATTACAGTATTCAGAGGCAGCCATTTTAGCTTCTTCTCCAAACAGGAAGAGAACTGAAGGTGGCCTGTATGAGGGCTGCTGCTATGGAAGCACAGCACGTACTCCTCACAAAGCCTCCTCACAACTCCCACAAGTCCTTTCCTCTCCCTTCCAGTTTGGAGAAGAAGGTAAAACAGTTCCTGGCAAGTCATTTTCCGTTTAGGGGTCTGGTTTTTAAAACACGAGGATGTCATCCTCATTTCCATCTGAAACAAAGTTCCAAACTACCATTCAGTGCACCATTACTTAAGAATAACACCCATGGAAACCAATGGGTCTACTTCTGAGTAAATAAGTTTGCAACTATGTGTAGCTGCGCTTGCTCATGCTCATTCCTTGTTGCTTGTCTCTCTGCTGTGAATTGAATTGCACACTCCCAGTTATGTGTTTTATGTTGCATGTTACATGTTGAGCTTCTGGCTTAGCACACCAGTCACCTTAAAGAAGAATTTAATTCATGGTTCTACTGGTATGTTGTTTACAGTGCACTTACTCTGATAGTGTTTACAAAAAGGTTGTAAAGACCAGAATTAAAAAAGTTAAGGAATAAAAATGTATCTTGGGGTATCTTACTATATTTTTAATAAATTAGAGGCTGTACAGTTCTTAGGTAACAATTGCTGGTAAGTTATTTTTCAGAATCTGGCCTCAGGTAAAGTCAGACAAAACTATAGTCGCACACCAAGTTTAACCCCTGACTTTATCCAACTTATCCGAGAGTCATAGAAAATTCAGTGATTTTTGGCTCAGAATCTTCCCTCGTCTTTTCTGTAAGATAGGCAAGGGCCTGCGCTATCTGCTCAAGTGTATAGCCCTTGATCTGTGAATATTGCTGAACTCTGGGAACTCTCTTTGTCCATTTTTATTGTATCCCTTCCTAAGTTGGGTGAACCAACAAGGTTGGCTCTGCACTCAAACAAATGCAGGCGCAAAGGCCAGGAGACCCATTGGCAAATACTCCCTCAGGACACCCTGGTGGTAGCCTCAACACCCACAGGATTCAGCAGTCACCATTTTGGTGCTGCTGCAGCACTGAGCGCCGAGGTGTTCAGGATTGGGCTGTAAGAAAGTTGATCCACTTTTATTAAGATGTGTCAGGTCTTATGCACTAAAAGCTAGACAACTGAGAAGAAAATATTTTCCTTTTGACTCCAAGACATGGAAATGATTCCAAGACATAGAAGTGCATGACACAGGGCTTGTGCCAATAGGAACTTTGCCCCACGGTAAATGTGGGAAATTTAGTCGTCGTTTTCTGTAAATTTTTGCACTCTTTCTGTGCTCTTGTGTTTATCTCAAGAATAGCCTTCAAAGCTTTAGAAAGAGGACTCGCAGTGCAATCCTATACATGTCTACTCAGAAAGAAGACTCATTGAGGTCAATGGGACTTGCTCTCAGGTAAGGGCATGTAGGGTTGCTGCCTCAGTCACATGACCTTAAAATGGTTGGCAACCTTCAGTCTCGAAAGACTATGGTATAAGCCTACAGCACCCGGTATTCCCTGGCGGTCTCCCATCCAAGTACTAACCAGGCCTGACCTTGCTTAGCTTCCAAGATCAGGCAAGATTGGGCATGTGCAGGGTAAAGTTGCTGTCACATGACCTTATCTCTGCCAGGAACCACCCAGAGCCTGTTCTCATGGAAAGTCACTGTGCCTCCATTGGACCGCTGCCTACCCTTGATGCTGCACTGTGTGCTACACTGCTGGTGTAGTGAGGGTTTAGGGAATCAGTGGGCTTAGGGAATCAATTTAGGGAGCCAGGTAGGCCTTTTGATGGATATTGGCCCTTGACAGGTGTCCTTCCTGACCTTTTCATGATGCTGTCTCTGCTCCTGGTCAAAAATGTCCAGTTTAAAAGTGGCAAAAAGAGAGAGATGCACAGGTTATACAAAAGATCGAGAAGTGACCTTCCAGTAAGGGTGTCTTTTGGCTTTGTTCTTCTTCTGGAACCATGTGAAAAGCTGGGCTCTTGAACCTTTTTCTGAAATTGAGTTTCCCCAGGAATAAAGATGGACATCAGCTAAAATGGCACTGGCCAAGTTCAAATCCTATGTGCAATTACTCACCCTGTAATTAATCTGTGGAACTCCTTGCAACAGAATATGGTGATGGCACCTGGTCTATATGCCTTTGAAAGGGACATGGACAGGTTTATGGAGGAAAAGTTCATCACAGGTTACAAGCCATGATGTGTAAACACAACCTCTTAGTTTTAGAAATTGGCTATCTCTGAATACCAGATGAAAGGGAGTGGGGTGTGTGCCAAATGGACACAGGTGTCTTGTTCATTTTGCTCCCTGAGGCATCTGGTGGACCACTGTGAAATACAGGAAGCTGGACTAGATGGACTAGCCTTTGGCTTTATCCAGCTGGGCTCTTCTTATGTTCTAAAATCCTGCAGATGATCTACAGAAAGAAACTATGTGTAGCCAATTATTTATTTGTTATTACAGGTTGAACCTTTTTATGTGCGGGGGTTTTGTTCCCTGAACCTCCTGATTGGGAAAATCTGCATGTTGCCAAATCAGAACCAGAAATGATGTGATTTTACACAAGTTGCATAGTTATGCAAATTGCATACAGTTAAGCAAATAGCACTACAGCTTGACACTTGGGGACAGAAAAAACTAAGGCAGTGGTTCTCAATCGCCTCCCCCCTCACCACGTCCCTGCTCTGTACTCAACCCTCCCCTGTTGCCTGCTGTCTCCGCTTGTTTTGAAGGCGGGATGCTGAGCTTTAAAGAGTCCAGTCCTGTGCATTTCTACTCAAAAGTAAGCCCCATTGTAGTCAATGGGGCTTACTCCCAGGAAAATGTGGATAGGATTGTAGCCTAAGAGCCCAGTCCTATGCTGGCCTACTCAGAAGTAAGTCCCATTAGATTCAATGGGGCTTACTCCCAGGAAAATGTGGATAGGATAGTGGCCTAAATATAATGCTCAGAAAACTCGCTTGCTGGGCTGTTTTGTTTGTATAGGCTGGAGCACAGAGAGCCTGCATCATCTCAGTCTGAAGGAGGGAGGAACAGAGCGGAGAGGGTGCCTGGTTTGCCTTCTCATTTTTGGCTCTGAGAAAGGCAAACAAAACAAGCTGGAGAAAAACACTCCTTGGGTTTTTTAAAGCAATCCCCTCAGTTACTACCACTTTCCCACCAGATGTGTGTGTGTGGGGGGGGGGGGGGCACAGCCTTTTGCAATGTTTTGGGCTACCTTGAAACAGAGCAAGACACCAGTTCAGGACAAAGGAGACAAAGGTGACAAAGGAGACAAAGGTGTGTGCAACCTTTGAATTCCCCCCACCCATTCGCATTGAGATAAATCAGCAAATAAAAATCTGTGTATAAAAAGGTTGCACCTGTATTTTTTTTTCTTTCCTGAATAGGGCTGTTTACTTTTCTTCCTATTTACTTACGCACATACACACACATGCACAGAGAGAGAGAGAGAGAGAGAGAGAGAGAGAATTCCAGAAGCAAAAACTAATACAGAGCAATTCACAAAGAGGTTACTCAAGGCAATTATTCCCCAATCTCCAAACTGAGATCAACATAAATAATAAAACAGGTTAGACTGCAAAGAGGGCACATTGTATCCCCCAAAAGTCTTAATGGTCCTTTTTCTGTCCATATTGTAATATTCTTTAATTGTATTTTATTTTACAAACCACCTCCAAATAAGTCTGAAAAAAACATGGGAGGGGAATGTGGAAAACACTGGAAGTAAGCAGCCTGAAAATAATGTAACCTGGAATCTGGACAAAAAGTGAGCAAGAAAAGGATGATACTCTTAGAGAAAAGCAGTTGTATGGAAGCTGCCCCCATGCAGTCAGCCACCTGCACCATGGTGACTGGCACCCATAATATGAAGATCTTTACCTGGAGCTTCAGTTCTTGCAAGAGGTCATTCTCTCTCATTACAGCCACAAAGCCAGTTAAAAACCGACCAGAAAGATGTGCAGACAACAAAAAGAGCTGCGCACATTGCTCTTTAATGTCCTCCTCAAGGTGGTATGTTGTGCTTATAAATAAGCGAGTGCCTGTAGACAGGAAATGGTTAGCAGTCAGCTTATGTAGAAAATGGCAGCGTATAGGTCTCAGAATGTGGGTGCCATTATTCCAGGTCTCCATAGGAGCCCAAAGTAAAATGTTCGTAGCTTACTGTAGGAATCCTAGACACTATGCAGTGAAGTTAAGGGTCCCATTACATTACATGGGTGGAAGAACAATGACTGGGCTCACTTTTGACTGAGGCTGTAGAGGGAGATGGGGTTTGATCATTTTCTCTAGGCCAGTAGTTCCCAAATTGTGAGGCATGGCTTCAAAGAGAGCCATGGCATGCTCACGGGACATTGCATATCCCAGTGTCTTCTTCCCAGGCACCGCCATCTTGGATTGTGCTGTTCTCATTGTGCTATCCAAGAAAGTAGTGCCCAGGAAGAGGACACTGAGGAAGAAGGGTAATGTGAAGCCAGTACATTTGGGAACTGCTGCTTCAGCCAATTAAGCTGTCCCCCAAAAATGTATATTAGCCACAGAGGGGGGGAAAATTACAGTCAGTCATGGAATTCCCACATGCTAGTGCCAGGTTGATGTGGAATAGTGTCGGGGCCACCACCAGGGTCAGCCAATTCAGGCAGTGGCTTTCACTAGCCTACAGAGGGCTCACTTGGCTAGGCAAACTCCCAAGCTCCCCAATATTTGGTGGCAGATGTAGCGAGAACTGGTTTGGAGATTCCCGCCAGCGATTCTGTTCTGGGCCCAATTCAAGGTGCTAGTTTTGACTTTTAAAGCCCTCTACGGCTCGGGTCCGGGATATTTGAGGGACCGCCTCCTTCCCTACAATCCTGCCCGTGCTCTTAGATCATCTGGGGGGGGGCCCTTTTGACTGTGCCACCACTAAGAGATGTGAGAGGGGTGGTGGCCAGGAAGAGGGCCTTCTCGGTGGTGGCCCCCGAACTGTGGAATACCCTCTCCTTAGAACTGAGAACTGCTCCCTCGTTGCTAACGTTTCGGCGTGGACTGAAGACCTTTTTATTTCAAAAAGCTTTTAATTGTTGACAGGCTGGCTGGCAATCTTGCTTTTATATGAAAATCCACGGGGTTTGTTTGTTTTTATATTTTTTAATTATGTAAATTGCTGTTAATTGTTTTTAATGTTGTATTTTTTTTTAAATGATGTAAGCCGCCTTGTGTGCCCCTTGGGCAAAAAGGTGGGGTACAAATTAATAATCATCATCATCATCATCATCATCATCATCTCAAAGAGGCCCTTGTTTCATCATGACACCTTTAGAGGATGCTGCCACATTTGTCTGTGGTGATGATGGGAAGAGCTACCGATGTGTGTCCTGCTGCAATTAACTGGCAAAACAGCTGAGCACTGCATGCTGAGTTACCAGTGAAAGGTGTGGCCACTGGAGATAGTCGTTTCTATGAAACTTATAGATGACAAAATTCCAGGTGGCAGCACTGCCTGAGGTATATGCACCTATGTTTTCTGTCCATCTCTGATTAAACTCATTTTGGAACTACTATACAATCCAAAATATAATAGACCACGAAAGAAAGCAAGACAACAAAATGCATAGCACATGCCAGTGCACAATCAAAACACTTCCCACTCTCATGGGTCCCCAGTCTAAAGAGCTAGGATTTTGTAAGCAGCAAGCCCTGAGTTCAAATTAATGAGCTGTAAATAAGATATCAGAGGATGTAAAAAAAAAAGATCCTTACAGGCATCTTTTAGACATGGAGGAAGCACAAGTTCTTCTGAAAAGTAAAAGAAGGGGCAAAAATGTTACATTTTGATAGTACAAATACCATGAGGCATTAATTCATCTTCTGATATACTCAGTAACCATTTGTCTCCAGCATAACAGTACTGTTTCCCAGTGGTGTAGCTAATGAACGTGTAGCCCGGTGCAGAGCTCAAAATGATGCCCTGGAAGTGATGTCACAACCAGAAATGACATCACATCTGGGCTTTCTAAAAACTGCAAATTGGGGGGGAGACCTGCCTCCTCCGTATTAACACCTTATTGGTTCCATGCTGTATCATGAAAACATCTCATTGGCTCTCAGAACAATCATAGGTCAGTTTTGAGTTAAAGAGATCCACTTTTTGTTTCTTAAGGCAGTTGTGTTTTCATTTCTGGTTAATTGGCCATACCTTTTGACAGAATACAGATATTCTGATGTGGTTTGTTGCGTTGCATTCTGCATTAAATTACCTTTCCAACGATATATAACATGATGGTATTATTCGTACATACCAAGATTTTCACAATTTTGGTCACCAGTGTCAAGCTCAGCTTGTTGCCCCCCTAAAGCTTGTTGCCTGGTGCAACTGCTACCCCCTGCAGCCCCTTAGCTACGCCACTGCCATTTCCTTTTCCGTACTCTAAAACCATCCCCTCCTCCTCCCAGGTTCCTCTTGGAAGTCCACCTCATCTCCCTGTAGCACTTCTCTTTCCATATTTTCCCCTGACTTGCTTTGCCCCTTCTCCTTTTAAGGAGATTTGCCAACAGCTTTCTTTTAGTGTCCAGTGCATGTGACCACTAACAGTAGATTCTCCCTGTAGAGCAGTGTTTCTCAAACTGTGGGTCAGGACCCACTAGGTGGGTCACGAGCCAATTTCAGGTGGGTCCCCATTCATTTCAATATTTTATTTTTAGTATATTAGACCCGATGCTAGCATGGTATGTGACTGCATTTGGGGAAATGTGACATGTCTGTACTTTTAACAGGCTGCTATGTATATTCTTTAAACAATGATAGTAAATGGGACTTATTCCTGGGTAAGTGTGGGTAGAATTGAAACCTAGGATTGTTAAAATTTTCCTGCTTGATGATGTCACTTCTGGTCATGACATCACTTCCTGACAGATTCTTATTCTAAAAAGTGGGTCCTGGTGCTAAATGTGTGAGAACCACTGCTGTAGAGAGTAAGCGCAGATGAGCTAATTTAGCTTGTCTTCCAATCTCTCATTTTTCGTTCTTTGAGTACTTTAAAAAAATTGTTGTGCACCCTGACCTTTGCTTCTGTTTTCCTTTCAGTGCAGAATTAGAAAGGCAGGCCACTCACTAATATAGGCTGTAATCCAATACACACTTCCTGGGAGTAAGCTTCACAATGGGACTAGATCTGCATATATTTTTACACCACATGCACATATGGCATGTGTTTTAAAAATCACTGCCAGTTACTGTAGAGAAGATTCCTGTGGCATCTCACTCTAATATATGTATAATGTTGATGGATCCACCATATAACGGGATAGAGACATACTATTGTCTTTATTTAAGTGAATGGCGATATCTGATTTAGCTGAAACCGTGTCAAAGCAGAATCTGTTTTTTAGAGCTTTTTTCAACACAGGAAAATGCATCTGTGTGTAAAGTCAAAGCATTATCAAATCACCTCAGTTACTGAGTGTCCATATAAAACTGACAAATGCTACAATTTTGCTTACTGTAAGTTTTTCCATTCTCTGTACGTATGATTATTTCTGCATCTGGAGTGGGGGAGAAAAGACAATAATTGTTTAAACAGAAAGGAATGACGATAATACAAGCAATCACATTAGTGAACATTTGAGAGCCATAATAATAATATTTATTTCTGGAAAAGATCCAGAGCACAATCCAAAGAAACTGAAGTATGCTTAGCTGTATCCCATTGTATGAGAATCCCACTGTGTGACCAGTGAAGAATAAGGAATTTCTCCCAGGGTGAAATAAACATTTATTTTTATATTTTTATCCTTTGTTTCCTCCAAGGAGTTCTGAGCAATTTCCATCCTCCCCATTATTTGGCAACACTGCTCATTCATATACACACGTGTCTATTCTTACTCATACACAATTCCAGATCTGGATCTGTCCAGCAATTTTGGGACCGTTGTCATGGATATTTGTGCAAATAACCTCAAGGTGCTCCTAAATTACCAGTAGTCAGGACTGAGCTTTTCAAAGAAGATAATACAGGCAAACGGGAAAAAAAAACATTTAAAATCCAATCTGATCCCCCATAGCATGTAGAACCACTGATGGAGTATGTGCTGCATGCTGTGATGAGGGGGTGATCGGACAGTGAAGGGAAAGTAAAAATATTTTGCAGTTATCTGCTGGTAGGCTGCTTATTCACCAGTGGGTGTCCTTGGACAACACCAGCTATTTTTCTGGCATGTCTGAGGAGAGGAAGGGTAAGAGAGCAAATGTTCCCCTACCTAGAGGAGACCTCTAGGACTACTCCCCCCCACACACACACAGGATGCGGCACATGCTTCTTATTGATCTCAGTCGCTCACTCAATAATGTTCTTATGAACATGGTATGCAAATCAGAATGACTAACATTTAAATTCAAAGTTGTTAAAATGTCACAAGAATTTCCAAATACAGTGTCAAAATTGCTTTTGGTATGGTGGGGTACAGATTTGGTGGTGGTGATGTATGGGCAGGTATGGGAAAACCCAGCATGGCTTGACCAGTCGGGTCGCCGAGTCACTGCTCCCCATGACTCCACTCGAAAAAGAGTCATAATTGGGGCACTTTCCAAGCTAGTGACTCTGATGGACTCAGTCGAGTCCCTCCCCTTTTAAAAGCCCCCCTTTAAAAAGTGGAAAAAATGGGCTGCTGCCAGGGAGTGTGTGTGTGTGTGTGTGTGTGTGTGTGTGTGTGTGTGTGTGTGATACTCTCTTGGAACACTACCCTGCCGTCGCCGTCCATCTGTAAAGAGGGCAGGAGGGGTGGGAGGAATGGTGAGAAAGCTGGGTCAGAAGCAGCGAGAGGGAGGAGGGTCACGAGCAGCAGCTGGGAGACTTACAAGGACAACCTGATCCTTTGCAGTCCTACTCAGAAGTAGTCCCACTGCAGCCGGTCACTCCAAGTAACAACAGAGCCATGCCGCGCAAAGCATGTTTGCTATAAACTATTCCCCTGCTTCCTCTCTCTCTCTCTCTGGGCTGAGTTGCTCCCTTTAAAAAGCAAGCCATGGGAAAAAATGGGGCAGCTGCTGGGGTGTGTGTGTGTCGGAGTTCTCTTCCCTCACTTCCCTGCTCACCCCTTCCATTTGTAAACAGGGCAGGAGGGGGTGGGAGGGACTGAGTGAGAGCCAGGACAGAAACGGCAAGAGGGAGGAGGGTCACAAGCAGCAGCTGGGAGGCTTACCAGGATGACCCCATGCTTGGCAGCTCTATTCAAAAGTAGTCCCACTATAGCCATTCATTCAATGAGGCTTACCCCTCCCCTGCTCCTCCTCCTGCCCTCCCTCAGCTAATGGAAATACGAGAATGCCAATCATTTCTCCAATGATCATCTGTTCCTCCCTTCCTATCAGAGACAGGAAAATAGAGCCCAGTCCCACCTCCCCCTCCTGCTCCCATTAACCCTTTCCTGCCTCCCAGCTTGAACTCCCTATTACTTGCCATTGGAATGCTGGCCCACAAGGTTTTCCACATGGCAAAAACAGTAAGCAAGCACCCCCAGACATAGGCAGACTCAAGTCAGCAGGCGTGGGGACGAGTGCTGAGTCAGGAGGGCCCTGACTCGAGTCTTTTTCAGTCTTCCATGCGTGCAACTCATGAGTTGCAGAGTCACCCCAAATCACGCATTTTCACGACTTGAGTCTGAGTCACCCAACTTGAGTTCCCAACACTGTGTACAGGTGCTAGCCAAGAGCTCTCTCTGCTGTGTGTTTTGAGGGCAGTGATGGTGAAAAAAAAGTGGGTGTTTTTATGGCCAGCACTGAGTGGCCATAAAGAAGTGCCAAGTGAAATAGCTTACCAAGAGTTCCTATGTCAGAACTGTCCTCTGAATCAGAAATATCTAGGGAAAAACAGAAAAGTGGCAATAAGTGTTTGCACAGAATGATATATCAGTACAGCAGCAGTGCTGTTAAATAATTATAATTTTATTCCATTAGATTCCATTATTTACCCCATCTAGTGGCTGAATGCGATATAGTGTCTATACCAATATATTCTGCTGTGGAAGAAACCTAGAAGTGCGTCTTTAAAGCTATTTTTCCATTGATTTGGTATCCACTGATTTTTTAAGTCCACTGCGAGTTCTGGAACGGTACCAGGACAATATTTCAAAGAATTCTCTTGGTCCCTGAATGTGCTACAACTGGAGTCTAAGGTGAAAACTATCCCAAATGAGATCTCTGAGGAGGAGGATGAATTGCTAGACTCCCTCAGCCTGGGAGTGTGGAGGGGTGAGGAGCAGCTCAGATCTTTCTGAATCTGAATGTGGCCACCCATCTACCAAGGCCATTCCCTGTCACCCTTATGGAAAGCAGAGGCTCAATCTGAAGACACCCAGGAGAGCCATAGTACAAGGCTTCATAGCAGTGCACTACCCACTGGAATCCCTGCACCTTTGCTTGAGAAGTGGGCCTCTGGAAGTCCTCAGGTCCACCTGGTTGTGGGATATAAGGGCTCAGTCAAGCTCTGAACGCTGTCAGTTCACCACTTGCCTCCTTTTCCTGAAACCTTCCCAAGTCCCAAAAAGTCTGACCAGAAACATAATTAAATAATGAGCTCAGGGCAAGGAAATATGTGACTCCTGCCCATGCTAATCCGAATCTTACCAGCCGCACGGTGCAGTGCAATGTATGCTCTCTATGCTTCAAACTGGAAGTGAGTGGCGATGATGCAAAACATGTCATCACTCACTTCCAGATTCGGAGGCCCAACATATGCACCCCTCATTTTTTCTCCTTCCTGAACTCTTAGGCCACCCTTCCTCCCCTTTTCTTACAAGTGCAATCTTAAACATAAGAAACAAGACCTGCTCATTTCAATAGCACTCACTGATGGGCGCTCATTCAGAATTGCTATGGTCCTTCCCACACCTGCACTCTCATCTTCTCTGCCAGGCCAGCTTGCTTTGAAGGTGGTGGTGGTGGTGGGGGAGTTGGACACCTCTCATCTACCACGCACAGAGCCCCAGTAGGGGTGTGCACAGGCACTACTCACGTCAGAGGAGAGAAGATGGGAGCAGACCTTGCTCGAGGTGGAGGCCCAGCAGGCTTGATAGTGCAACGTTCTGGAAGTAGAGGATGAGGGCAGAGCAGGTGGACCCTGTCGTGGAGGGAGAAACCCACCCAGCATCGCCAGTGGCAGGCACCATGAGGTTTCCCAGCATTCATTTCAGGGTTCATTAGATTAAAATCCCACCCTCACCCATAAATATGCATTGAAACAGTTTGCAGTTTGAGAGAACAGAGGTGTAACAGAGGAGTGGGGAGCGGAGCCTGAGGGGCAAGGGGAGCACAATTTCAAAAACATTGAAAAAAATAAATAAAAGGCCCTTTCTGTCGCTGCTTTTAAGTACTCCTTGAGTGCTCTTATTTTCCACCTCTAAAATTGCGCCTTCCTTTGCTTGGACTTGGGATAAGTGCCCCTCAGGCTCCACCCCGGATACACCGCTGTGTTTGAGTATCTCACTCCTTTTGTGTTAACTGAAATGTATACTCCAGACATAGAACCAACATCTTGCCTGTGACTGCTAACTGCGTACTATGCATATAAGGGATAGTATCTTTTTTTTTTTAAAGAAAGAAAAAAAGAAAGAAAGATGTTGTGTGACGAGACTGTAGGGAAAAGGAGTTCTTACTACAGTTCTTCTCTGCCTTTTTCCTCCCAAAGAATTTGTATCAAGTAAAACAAGCGCACAATGTGGCTCCATTCCACATGTTTTCACACGACTGACTCTAAAGCACTTTCAACTGCTGTGTGCTGCAAGGCTGCCTCAGGTGTGCTGCAGGATCAGAGGAGGCAGGCAGCAGCTGCGTGCCTGCATGTGGGAGAAGAAGCAGCTGCTTTGAGCCTCCCGCGGCAGGCAGCACAAGCAAGGGAGCAGCAGGGAAGGGGCTGGTCGAAGCTGCTTTGCTTTGCATCCCACGCAGCAGCTGAAGAGTCTGCTCGCTACTGAGCACGACTCAGGCTGCAACCTGATCCTCACTTTCCTAGGAGTAAGCCCCGTTGGCTACCATGGGGCTTACTTCTGAGTAGACATGCATAGTGTTGGGCACGAAGGAAGTTGTTGCCTGCCTGCATGCTGATTGGCCAACAAGAGAAGCCTGGAGGAGCCAGGAGGTGGGAGCTGCGGAGTGAGTGAGAAGACAGACTCTGACAGACAGTGGGGGAACACTTGCTTGGGAGACACTTCCCTTGGACCACCAGAGAGGGCAGAGACTGGACCACCCGCAGCCGGCACTGCATGTGTCTCATGATGATTCCAATTTTTGCCTCAGTAGTCCACTGGTTCCTAAAGGTTGGGAAGGTGCTCGCATGTTTGCGTTCAACCCAAAAATATGCATTGAAACCATCTGCAGTTTGAGCAGAAGTGTAACAGAAGTGTAACAGAGCAGAAGTGTAACAGAGAATGGAGCCTGAGGGGCAAGGGTGGCGTAATTTCAAACATGTTGAAAAAGTAAATCAAAGCCCTCTAACGTCACTGCTTTTGAGTGTGCTTCAGGCATTCTTCCACCTATTATTTGCTTTTAAACATTTTAAAAATTTCATCCTCCTTTGCGTTGCACCTGGAACGGGTGCCTCTCAGGTTCCACCCCAGTTACACTGCTGTGTGTTAGTGGCTCACTCTTTTTGTGTTAGCTGAATGTGTACTCCAGACATGGAACCAACACCTTCTTGCCTGTGTCTGACCTGCTGCTAATTGCAGGCCATGCACACAAGGGAGTCACAACACCGGTCTTTTAACAGAAAGAAAAAGAAGCTTCAGACGAAAGCAATTTTGTGTGAAGGTAGGGAAAAGGGGTGCTTACCACAGTTCTTCTCTGCCTTTTTCCTCCCAAATAATTTGTATCAAGTAAAACAAGCCCACACTGCAACTCCATTCCATGTGTTTTCACACGAGTGACTCTAAAGGTAAGTACTAATAATAAGGAGCTACAGGCTTCAAACAATTATATAGCTGTGTCTTACATAAGTATCCATTTCCGATATATAGTTTGCAGCTTCGGAACGCCAGTGTGCAGTCCTTGGGGATTTCAATTGCTCTCTTCTGTGTTTTGCCACCCTAGAATATGAGAACAAGACTTTGCTGAAGTCCATGAAACAAAGTACCAGGCGACCAAGATGTGTTCTCTCTCTTACCCAAGTATTTCATGCCCAGTCCTAACTCAAGTCTCACCTCAACGCCTATATGGAAGAAGGCTTTTAAAACAGCGCTGACTTTAGCAGTGAAGCTTCCTGTTATTTCTTTGGATTCCTCACACTGGGTTTTTTCCACAGTCTCTATTATTTCGGTGATGACATGCAAATTCCTCTGTGACTGTTTCGATTTTGTAATGAAATAGTGGTCCATTCTGGCTTTCCTAAAGGACAAGGTATTAATCCGTTATATAACAGTAGAGCAGATCATATCCGTTATCTGTCTATAATAGCTAAAAGCAATTTTACAAATGTACAGGTGACCCCCATATCCATGGTGGTTCTGTTCTGATTCCCCCATGGACACGGAAACCGTGGACATCGGTGACACCCCAGTGACGCCTGTATGATCTGTGTTTGATTGTAGAAAGGTTTGCAGCACGTGCTTCTTGTTCAACAGTCTTGCTTAACCAAAGAGCCAAATGTGAGGACAACTAGCCTGCATGCTACAAAGAGACTAATAGGAAGCCGGAACTCCTGACTACAAGTTGGCTGCCTGCCTGTTCAGCTCTTTAGTTAAGCAGGACTCTCAAACAAGAAACGTGTGCTGCAAACCCTTCTACAATCAAACATAGGGAATGTAATGGGTGAGGGGGAGGCTTGCAGGGCCCATGCTGAAATGGGGCAGGGGGTAACTGTATTATAATTTTTTCATTTTCCATTTTTTTTGTTTACCCACAACCAATACTGCGATTCCCCAAATTACAGCATGTTGGGAGGTGTCAAAATAAACGCTGAAAAGTACGTAACAGAAACATTTACATGAGACACTAAGTGAAAAGCCAGGCACACTGGGATCACAGAGAAATAATGGCCACTTTGTCAGGCAGCAGGACATAGTAAAGGTGCAATTCTATGCATGCCTACTGTTATGCGTGGTATCAGTCCCATTATGGGGCTTACTCCCAGAGAAGCGTGTATAGGACTGCAGCCTAATTCACTGCACAGACAAAAGATCAATAGAAAGTCATTGAGTGGAGTTCTTCAGATATTCTTTTAGAAAGATCAAAAAATTACAGCTCAATTGGAGATCCCTTTACAATTTCCAACCCATCTAGATTCCACCCCCCCCCCCCAGTTTGTGGTTTCTATCAGCTGAATATGGGAGGCTTTAGAACTACATTCTCTTGCATTATAGGCTGACACGCTCAGGAAGTTGCCTGGGACTGAGATGAGGTGACCTTTGAACCTAGACCAAGATGGCCAGTAGAATATAAGAAGATTCACAATAACAAAGAGATGTCTGATTTCTACAAATAAAATAATTACAAAACAGAAAAAACCCAAATTGCTGCATGATTGCAGTTATGCTCAATAAGATCTGTAAATAATAAGGTGGCTGGGTTTAAATTAAAAAGCCATGTAATTCAAAGATGCAGCCGTAGTAAATCAAAAGGGTCTAACAGACAGCTCACAGATATAGAATCTCTAAGTCCTTGGAAGTTACAAGTCTGTACAATTAAATTAAGGGAGTAAAACAACAGAAAGACTGATGGCAGCATAGGGTGGGAAGAAACGGAATAAGAGGGTGAGAAGACACATAAATTAAAACATTTTAATGAGAAAGTCTTAACCTGGACAGTTTTTTTATCTTGTTTGGTGGACAAAGATGGAGTTTCTAGCAGCAAAAGATAAAGCTCCTAATTAAGCAAACACCAGCAGAAACCAGATACTTTGCCTAAGCTGGAATAGGCGAAGAAAGAGCTGAAATTAGGTTAAAGGTATTTTTAGTGGAAGCCCCTTCTAAAATGAAGTTAATTTGTTTTGAATTAAAATATAAAACTGTACAGTGACAAGTCATATACAGCATTAAGCCCCATAGTGTTTAATAAGAACAGAAGAAAGAGGTTTGATGAGCAGGTGCAGAAAGCAGTTTTAGTGTTATGAGTAAGTGTTTGAAAGTTAAGAGAAGAAGGAATTGCTAAGAAAAAGTTTCATGTGCAGAGTAGGAAGTGCTGGAGTGTAGGAAAGTCACAAAGCCTTATTTTAGCCTAAAATAAGTCACAGGATGTTAAGAAGAGTGTTAAAGAAAGGTTTAGAAAGATTGATTCACGCAAGTTGGTAAAGGGGGGCCTTAGAGAACATACTAAATCCAAGAAAAGAGGATGTAAATGGGTAGTTTTGATAGAAGGTGTTATCAGTAGAAGTTTAGCAGGAATGCTTACCTGAAACGTATGTTTTTGATTGGTCTGTATGTGTAAGTTAGAGTGGAGAGGAGATGTCCAAGCAAGTTGGAGTAGAGGAAAAAAAATGGTTTCGGTTTTTTAAATCGTTTCGTTTTTTTAAAACTGAAACGTTTGGCTGGACTTGGCAGAATGTCAAATGTTCTTTCCATAACAGAATGTTTGATAAGACTGTGTAAGCAAGACAACAATTCTTTGTTCTCCGAAGGAAGGAAAAAAAATGGGTTGTGTTTTGAAAATTTGGTTTGAAGGCTTTAAGCTCAGAGACCTCATATATAAGCTTTTCGGAGCAACAAGTTGCACACACATGCTAGAAACAGTATTATGGTAATATTTACACCAAATCTCATATAGAAGGACACCAGTCAGCTTAGCTCTCTCATATTTCTTGTTCTTCATTTCAAACCAGTTTTGGTACCTCAACAAGTGGAACTAACATTAGCCTAAGTGAGTTTTAGTGGTCTAACAGCATTAAAAGGTTTAAGACAACATATCAAAGCTATTTTCCGGTTCACAGCAAAGTCATTTCCGGGTTAACATTACAAAGGTCAAGTTCCCAGAGAAATGCAAGATAGCAATTTTTTTTTAGCTGAGCTCACAACCTTTTCAGCGGCAAGTATGTTGCATTTCACAAGCTACAACGAAGGCCAAAGTAAGTCATTATGAGATGAGGTCATTTTGAGCGAAATTGAAAGTGCAATACCATCTACTGCCTACTCCAAATCTGTATGATGTATGTATGGAATCGCCTATTATGGAACAACGGGTGATTTGTAACCGACCAATGTATGTGTTTCAAGGACGGAACCCCACATTGTAATAAAAGTAAGCTGAAGGAGGCGTTTGTTTGCTTCTCTTCTCCCCACTTCTGATGCTCGCAGTCTCCTTTGGAGACGTTGATGGATTTTACAATAAAGGCCTGGGAATGATCACCACTTTTGCCTACTGAGTTTGCTTTTCAACCTAGAATATCCTAGAACATTTAGATTATCTTGCAACATCTGGGTTTCTTTTAGCACCTTGCAACAGTTTAGCAAACTATCTAACTGAAAGAATTTAAAACCACAAGAGTTGTACCAAGTGTTTGTTTACACATTCATATTTAAGTGTTTGTATGTATTTTTGTAATAAAATGGTATAAAACTTGTTTTCTTTAAAAATTGACAAATGTATGTAAACGGTGAACCCTACTGGCTTTAAGAAGTATTAATTTTGGCAGAGTTTTAAGATGAAGCTCCGCCTTTATGTAAATAAGAGCCAATCAATGGTTGTGCCCACTTGTTGCCCACCTCTCCGCCATCTTGTATGTAAATGTATAATATCTCTGTCCCATTGAAATTGTGCCCCGTTTATGACGTCAGATTTTAGCCAATGAGAAATCTAGAATTTCAAACAGAGAAGTAAGAAATCGATAAAGGTCCTGAACGCTATCAAACTTGTCACCCTTGCTCTGGACACGAGTCCCGTGGGTCAAACTGTATACAATTCAATAAAGCCTGTGAACCTTCACCTGTGCACTGAGTTGCTATTTGGGTTGGCCTTTTGGCCTTGCAACAGGACCACTGCTGTACAGAGGCCTACTGGTGAGGCCTTGTCTGCCCCTCTATGGATGTGCACGCGTTGCTTCCCTTCTGCCAGCCTCCCTTATTTAACATTTCTTCTCCGTTTAAAAATTGGATGGGCAAGGGCTGTTCAGTTTCTTTCTTTTTTTTTTTTTTAAAGAGTCAGGAGTACAGAGAAGAATAAGAGCAGCACTTTGGGGCTCCACTTGGTAAGAACATTAGCAGCTATGTCAGCACTGGGCAGTTCTTGCACCGCTGCCCGTCAGGCCCTGCTCGGTGGCTGCATGAGCCACCTGTCTCTACCATAACTGGGCATAGCTATGCTTTTGCCTACACCACCTTTAGAGTGTCTGTCCAGTTAGGGCAGGGGTGTCCAAAGTTTTTGGCAGGAGGGCCACATCAGCTCTCTGACACTGTGTCGGGGGCCGGGCCAAAAAAAGAATTAATTTACATTTAAAATTTGAATAAATTTACATAAGTTTACATAAATGAATATATTAAAGATGAACTTGTATGAATGAATGAAGGTCTTGCAATAGTTTAAGGCCTATAAAAGGCCTTGCACAAAGCAAGGATGGCCTTTCCTTTGCTGCCGCTGCTGCATCACAGATGCGAAACAGCAAGCAGTGGAGTGAGCCTTCATCCCACAGCTCATGCAAGAGGTCAAACAGTCACCCTCACGCTGAGAGCAGTTGCATTGGGCCAGTGTGGGCTTCAACAAATCTCAGGAGGGCCAGAGGCTCATTGGAGACTGGGGGCTCCCTGAGGGCCACATTGAGAGGCCTTGAGGGCCGCAAGTGGCCCCCGGGCCGGGGTTTGGGCACCCCTGAGTTAGGGGGAAGGTGTGGTCCACTGGAGGCTCTGCTGCCAAGGGCCCCCACAAGGCTGGTGCCAGCCCCGCACAATGCATTATAACAAAATGTATGTTAACAAATGAATGAGAACCTCCAAACAACTATAAAAAGGCAGAAAAATGTCTTAACGGTCCACTTACATAAAGGTAGAAAAAGTCTGGATTAGTGTGAAAGAGAAGCTAAAATGTCCTGCTCCGACAACTAGAAATCAACTCATTTGCAGTTAAGCATCCCTGTAAACACATTTGCTGTCTTCCAGCCTTACCCGTCTTCGTAAACAGAAGAGAGATACTCGGAAGTGATGTGTTTCTTTTTCACCGTCACATTTCTCACATGGGACTTACTAACACTAGTGCCCATTTCGACGGATGTTGGTCCATCACCTATGCCCAAACTCCCTTTCCCTTTTCCATGCGTTTCATTCAGAAGGGTGAATGTCTTTGACTCTCCTACATTTGGGAAGAAAAATGGAGAAAGTTGGTAATAGGCAAGGGCAGGAGATGTGGTCTGGAGGTTGATCTACCTTGCCTGAAGAATTTAAGCAGGACCACCTTCGGTCTGGCCTTGGATGAGTGACTGGAAGCAGCTGACAGAGCTGTGCTGAGGAATATGAAGGAAGAGTGTGGAGTGTGAAGGAGTAGGCTGGCAAAAAATGGGTAACATCTTGAGAGCCAGTCTGAGGCTTCATTTGCAGCGGCCTGTGGAAGCTTGGAAGGCAAGAATTGTGTAGCCAGGATGACTATTGCGCTGCTAATTGAAACATTTGGAGAAGTGGAGAGTTCTATGAGTCTCATTCTACAAGAAAGAATGACACTTGTATTCTATAACACTTGTAAAAACCCTGTTTGAAACAATGGGGTTTATGGTCAACCTGTCTATATAAACCACTTTAAATCTCGGAGAAAGGCAGTATATAAATACCATAAGACAGTGTTTCTCAAATTGTGGGTTGGAACCCACTAGGTGGGTTGTGAGCCAATTTCAGGTGGGTCCCCCTGAATATTTTTATTTTATTCTATATTTTTAGTCCATATTTTATTTTTAAAACCTTTGACTTGATGCCACCATGGTATGTGACTGCATTTGGGGAAATGTTACAGACTTGTACTTTTAATTAGCTACTATGTATATTCTTTGAACAATGATAGTAAATGGGACTTACTCCTGGGTAAGTGTGGGTAGGATTGCAGCCTAGGATTGTTAAAAATTTTCCTGCATGATGATGTCACTTCCAGTCATGACATCATTTCCAGGGGATCCTGACAGATTCCATTCTAAAAAGTAGGTCCCAGTGCTAAATGTGTGCCCACTGCCATAAGAAATACTACCTAATTATCTACAGTTTTTTTTACTTGTGATTTTATCTCAATGCCATGAGAAGGGCCCTTTAAATGAAAGGAAAAAAGTTGTTTAATAATAGCCTCGTTAATGCACGAAAGGGCAGCTGGCTGACAATCCATCAATCATTCTCTCTCCAGGCACTTAGAACAGCTTCACCCCAAGGCAAGCGACCCTACCCTTCCCCCGGAGCATGCAAAAGAACAATATTCACTTTGCATTCCTTCCCAGGGCTGAGCTCTCGGGGTGAAGGGAGGGATTGCTGGCTCAGAGTCAAGCGTTTCTAAGCACCTGGAGAGAGACTGATTGATGGATTGTCTGCCTAATGACTCTGTGTTACATCACAAAGGTTGTTTTTAAATCGTCTAGCAAAGGGACATTGTTTTTAAATAGATTTGCTTTAATGTGTCATCCACAGTGAGTTCTGGGAATGAAACCCTCGTGAATAACAAGACTCAACCTGTAATAAGAAGGACTTCTGAAGAACACATAATTGGAGGAGAGCCCATCAATTGTGGAGGAGGAAAGATCTTCATGAGGCTACTGCCACAGAAGGAGCTGGATTTTTAGTTCTAGGTAAGCATGGTTAGTCATATATCGTGTTCCTGACTAGATCCAAAATTCTTGGGGATGTCAGCCAAATAGAAGGTCCTGGATAAAACTCCATGGAGGACTGAGGGACATCTTTTACGACCAATGACAAAAGTCCAAGCAACTGATGCCAATCCCAAAGTTCCACCTCCACAGACATTCTTAGCATAGTTTTGAGAAAATCTGATTGAACCTTTCAGGCCATTGGTGTGATTCTGATAAAAAGATGATCTGTGGAGTATTAGCAACTGTGAATCATGGAACTTGTAGGTTTCTACCTTGACCCATCCTTTGCTGCAGTTTCTCAGGAGGTCAGAAAAACACAAATGAGTATAATATTGTGTAAAAAGTTGAGCTTTTGTGTTCAGGGTTCACTTTAAAGTAGGGCGCTATCCTGCCCTTCACTTGGGTCGGCACAAGTCAGGAGGAAGCCAGGCCAGTGCTCAGAGAAGCACCGGCCTGCGGAGGCCGACACAAGCCTCCGCACTGGCTTCCTCTGTGTGGGTTGCGTTGGCCTGCCTGGGCCAATGCAAGGAGAACAGGTAGGCGGGGAGGAGCAGGAAGGATGTGTTCCTCGTTGGGGGAGGGCAGGTGGTGGGCAGCCCCAGGGGCAGGTGGGGAGTGGGAGGCGGGGCTGGGATCTGGCACTTATGCCGGATCCGAACCCCTGTTCCCGCTCTGCTCTCCTCTGACTTGTGCCACCTCAGGAGGTGAAAAAGAGCTCGAGGTGCCACCTCTGGAGGTGGCACAAGTCAGAGGAGACCCATAGGGAAAAGGGCGCCTTGCACAGTTTGTTTCCCCTTGCCTCTGGCTGAGCCACTCTTGGCCCTTATCCTGCACTGGATACAGCACAAGTCTCCTGGCTTGCCTGTTCCAGTGCAGGTTAGGATTGCGCCCTAAGTTATTTACTAGAGGTTACATGTGGGCAACGTATGTTGAAAAAGGGCCCAGTCCTATCCTGTCTGAGCACCACATTGTGCTCAGTATCTCACTGATGATACTAGATCAGGAGCATCTCTTAACCTTCTCATTCCTTTTCCTGGCAAGCTGCCTGTAAATTGCATTCCAGTTCGGACTGACAGAAAGTGGACCACTGAGTTTTAAGATTGCTCCCACATTGGAAAGAGACAAACTATACTCAGAAATACACAGGAAAATATAGACATTTTATGACAAGCTCTTTTTCTTGGGGATGGTGGGGAGGGGAGAGACTGCTACAAAAGGGGGACTGTCATTCAATCTGCTTTTTGAGTGTTCTTGTTGAACACACACACACACACACACACACCTGAGTGTTTTTGTTTCTTATTCAACAGTAATTATTTTTTATTATTTTATTATTTTATTTTATTATTTTTATTTCTTATTCAACAGATATCATTGAAAATCTCAACCGATATTTGGGTTAACCGCAGCATGCATGAAATTTCTTAAACAGCATAAGAAGATTACCTAGTTCTGCAGCATGGTCTCCTGATAACAGCAAATCCTGTAACTTGATACCAGTTTTGTGGTAAGTGTAGGTCTTCTTCCCTGAATATTTTTGCTTCTTTTTAACCACCAAGTACATTGGCTTGAACTCATTTTCATCCTGAATGGTGCTTATTGGGATGAAATCTCCATCTGGGCCCAGTTGCTCGAGCCAAGATTTAATTGCCAAAGATAATGTCATTTCAAACTAAGAATCCTAATGAAGGAGAAACAACAAGAGAAAATGAAAAATGATGAATTGCAATGTGGCCTTAACTGGACCAGCCAAGGCTCTCGGGTTTCATGAATGGGCAGCCCAGTTCTAAAGTTGGCAGCTCTGCCAGGGGCAGCAGCACCAAAATGGCTACTGCTGCATCCAATGGCACTGCTGAGACCACTGGAGGTCTGCTTCCCTGGGGAAGCCCAGAATCCCGCAATGGGGCTTCTCCAGTCTGCATCAGCTATTTTGCTGGCACAGAATTGAGAGGCTCTGTGTTGGGCCTTCTGGCCCGACACTGAGTTAAGGATCCAGTGGAGCAGAGTTCCGCTGGTCCCACCTCTTCCACCCTGGTTCTTTCCCCACCCCACCCATGCTCCCTGCCCTGTTCTGCCCACTCTCCGCTTCCCCCCACCCTGAAAGTACCTTAGATACTAGTCTATAGTACATGAAATTTTTGCCAAGTAATCAAGCTCAAATTATCACTTCGCCTTATCTCCGGGTCAATCAGAGGGCAGATTCTTTCAACTCTGAATAGTTTTCTCAAGCCACAGACAGACAGGCGCCAAGTTTCTCAAGTAGCAGGCAGGCTTAGAAGCAATTTGTTTCTACAGCAACTGGGACCTTCCAGCCAAAGTTAACCTTTTCTTCTCCTTCCTTCTGCTGCAGCCTGGTTCTGCTTTGCAAATGCTTGCAAAGCAGGTCTGTTTTTTGAAACACCGGGATGGGAATCCTCCTTCGCAGGCCACAATTCAGTGCACCATTACTTAAGAATAACGCCCATGGAAAGCAGAGGGTCTACTTCTGAGTAAAAAGGGTTGCAAATATATGCAGCTGCATTTCTCTGCTGCAAATTGAATTGCACACTCCCAGTTATGTGTTATGGGTTGTATGTTGTACGTAGAGCTTCTGGCTTAAAACACGAGACACCTTAAAGGTGGATTTGATTCATGGATCTCCTGCAGTGGTTCCCAACCTTTTTCACTTGCATATCCCTTGGCAGCCCATTTCCATAAATTGTATCCTTCATATTAGCAAAATGTTTGTAATAATACAAGCCCTCATCTCCTCTCTATGAAAGCCCAGACTTCATGTATTCATCACATATTTTCTCTTTTCATCTGTTTGAGGAACAGAAGACTCTGCCTTTGCACTGTTTTGCACCAGAAGTGTGCTGAGAAATTCTGGGTGATTGATCACTTTCCGTATTATGTTTCAGCTTTTTTACTGTGCTGGTTTTCAATCACTGGTTCATACATGAATTGATGACCAAAATGACTATTGGTGACTACTGGTGGGGCTTTCACAGCCAACTAGCTACCTCCCTTCCTGCCTTGCTGGTCCTTGCAAGGCATTCCTGTCTTGCAAGGCATTCTGGAGCATGACCTGCATTATGCCATTCTTTTTCAAGTACCCCTAAAGGTCCTGTTGAGTGTCCCTGGGAGTACATGAATACCAGGTTGGGAACCACTGTTTTACTGGTATGTAGTTTACAGTGCACTTATTCTGATAGTGTTTACAAAAAGGTGGTGAAGACCAGAATTTAAAAAGAATAAAAATGTATCCTATGATCTTTTTCTATGTTTTTAATAAATTAGAGACTACAGTTCTTAGGCAACAATTAGTGGTGGGTTATTTTTCAGGATCTGGCCTCGAGTAAAATCAGACAAAACTATAGTTAGACACCCCCCTAAGTTTAACCCCTGACTTATCCAAGGGTCATAGAAAATTCCATGATTGTTGGCTCACACCCTCCCCTCGACATCTGTGGGATCGACTTATAGGCGAGTGTCTACGGTACTTACTGTCAGCTGCCACTATTGGGGCACCAGCCGGTCCTCCATGCAACACTGGGGCTCAGTTCCAACAGGCACTGGCCCAGCATTGGTGACCCCTCCTCTCCAGGTGCCACAGACGTGCTTTGCAATGCAACACCCAGTGTCAGCTCTGAGAGTGTTTAGGATTGGGTCCTAAATCATTAGATCATCCACTATCACATTAATTGCAATTAGAAATTAGCCTGTGATTAATGGATGAGGCTGAGATTTAAGGGCACACATTCCAACACATTGTTCAGAAGCATCATATTCATTCTGCCTGTGCCTAATTTGATCACTAAGAAGTTATTCAAATGCTATTCTAAGTAACAAAACAGACATTACCTTTTCCAAGTGCAAAAAAATCTCAAAACAAGGCAATTCCTATATTTTCTTTTATCCATGATCTGCCTGGAAAAAAAATGCCATTCCCCTTTATTAGTTCTGATCTTTGCTTCCTCTTTAGCAGCCTTTCTGTTAAATCATTTCCTAGTCTGGATTTGTTTTCTGATCAGAGAGGCATAAGTGTATTTGTTTTGGGCTTTGGCTCTTATGGAAAAGTGGCTTGTGCTCCCGACTCTGAGAGCCTTTCCTAGACAGCAGAAAGCATCAGCATTTATACAGGTATATAAATACCTGTATAAATAAATACCTGTATAAATCAGCAGCAGCTCAGAAACAAGTCTCAACAGCTAAGGTCTCCATCTCCAGCCATGATTTGCTATAAACTCACAGCACAATCCTCTGCATGCCAAGCCAGAACTAAGCTCCATGGTGTTGAATGGGGCTTACTCCCAGGTGTGCGCAGAATTCCAGCCTCAGTCACACAAGTCACCTCTTTCCTGTCCTTACCCAGCAACTTTCCCCAAACGTTTCTCAAGCGTCTCAGAGGTTTATCAGCTCCCAGCTTCAGAAGTTTATCAGCTTCAGCAACAATTTCTCTTTTTTATATAGTCTCTTGTGCTCTGAACTCTTCCGCCTGGCAGGGTGCAACCATGTGACCACACCTTTCCTGTACTGAAGAATCCACATGCTCCGAATCCCACAGTCGTTTCCTTCCCCATTCCTCAGAAAATGTTGCCTAACTTTTGAGGAGCCTGTGACGAAGAGGGGATGGCCAGTCATCATAGACTGTAAGAGAATTAAAAATCAAAAAAATGAAGATAGGATACATTTGCATCTTGCCTTCTTTAAAAAGATCAGATCAGTGCAGAAGTAGCTCTTGCTTGCTTGCTTTTAGAAGCCATGTATGGGCAAAGGCACAGTCATGATTCTGTTTAAGAAGTGAAACTATATCTTGCATCTTGATGACGTTGTCTGGACACTCTCCTCTGTGCCACATGATACCTGACTGCTGTTGTGCTGGGTGACCTTTTGTGCAGGTAGCTTCCTTGCCCACTTCTGGGACAGAAGACCTCATTCCGTGGCAGCTGCTCCAGGCCCAGCGCATCTTGCCCTATTTTTCTTCTTGTCAACTGTGGCTTTGATACATTTCTGGGCTGCACTGTTGCACTTGCGTGACACCCATGGGAGCCATGCCACCATCCACTGCCCCTCCCTTGTAGCCACTTCTGCCTGCTTCTTTCAAAGCAATAAAACAGGTGGCAGCTCCAAATGGGGAGCAGCCTCTCGGAGTGAGCAGGAAGTCATTGCGGTGATATCATCACTAGAATTACTTCTGGGTCAGGTGGGGCAGCATTTAAAGGGATGACCCCAGGGCCCAGGAATGGCGCTGTTGGGCTACGCTTTGCAACTTGTGAGCTCTGGCAATAATAGCCCTAACATTCCTCCATCACTCTTAACAGTTCTATAGCCCAATCCTAACCAACTTTTTAGTGCCAATGTAGCCGTGCCAATGGGACATGCTCTGCATTCTGTGATGGAGGCATTTGTTCTCTTACCTCAGGGCTGCATCAGTGCTGGAAAGGAGGATAGAATTGGGCCCCAAATTTACTATGTAAGCTTTGCGAACATGATGAACTTAGACTGTAATCTTATATAACCACCTCCTCCTCTCTGTTGTTGATTTTCACACAATCAGGCAGGTGTTATGGACTGGTTTGTCCAGACCAGGGGTATCTAAACTTTTAGGCCAGAGAGCCACATCAAATATCTGGCATGGTATTGAGGACCAGAAAAATAAATAAATTTTATAAAATATAAAATTTAAATAAATACATTAGAAAGCCTCAGAAATCCCAAGGCCTTCAGATTGCCCCAAAGCATCACTTCTGGTTTTTCAGGAAAACCAGGAAGGGATGTTTTTAGGCCTTTAGAAGGCATTCTGAGGGGAGGTGCATGGCCTCCCCAGCTTTCAGAACACCCTCCAGATGCAACTGGATCACAGCTCAGGTCACATTTGGTTTATTGGGCCAGAGGCTTGCAGGAGTCCAGAGGCTTGCTGCGGGTTGGATAGAGGCTTGTTGTGGGGCACATCTGGCCCCCGGGTCGAGGTTTGGAGACCCCTGGTCTAGACATTGTCCTTCCCAAGGACTAGGGATGCCTCTCCTTTATCATATTTTGATGTTATAAATACTGTCACAAAATGTAAGCTGTTCCCAGTAAAGCCACTTTTTGTAGTTGATGGATGGTAATGTTTTTGGCCCCTATGCTGTTCAGGTGCTCTTCAAGATGTTTGGAATTGCACCAAGGGCACCAATCACCACTGGAGTTACGCTGGTCTTCTTCTGCCACAGCCTTTCAATTTCTACTTGTAAAATCTTTATATCTTGTTATTTTTTCCAGTTCTTTTTCTTCTACTCTAATATCACCTGGTATTACATATTATTATTATTATTTTACTTTGGAGGGTAAATCCCATTCATTTCCATGGAATTTTGTTCAGAGGAGACATGCATAGTGTTATGCTGTTAATCTGCTGCTGGAACTGCAGGGTTGTGCTAGAAATCAACTCATTTGCAGTTGAACATCCGTGTAAACACATTTGCTATCTTCCAGCCTTACCTGTCTTTGTAAACAGAAGAGAGATACTCGGAACTGATGTGTTTCCTTTTCACTGTCACATTTCTCACATGGGAGTTACTAACACTAGTGCTCATTTCGACGGATGCTGGTCCATCACCTATGCCCAAACTCCCTTTGCCTTTTCCATGCGTTTCATTCAGAAGAGTGAATGTCTTTGACTCTCCTACATTTGGGAAGAAAAATGGAGAAAGTTGGTAATAGGCAAGGGCAGGAGATGTGGTCTGGTGGTTTATCTACCTTGCCTGAAGAATTTAAGCAGGACCACCTTTGGTCTGGCCTTGGATGAGTGACTGGAAGCTGCTGACAGAGCTGTGCTGAGGAATATGAAGGAAGAGTGTGGAGTGTGAAGGAGTAGGCTGGCAAAAAATGGGTAACATCTTGAGAGCCAGTCTGAGGCTTCATTTGCAGCGGCCTGTGGAAGCTTGGAAGGCAAGAATTGTGTAGCCAGGATGACTATTGCGCTGCTAATTGAAACATTTGGAGAAGTGGAGAGTTCTATGAGTCTCATTCTACAAGAAAGAATGACACTTGTATTCTATAACACTTGTCAAAACCCTGTTTGAAACAATGGGGTTTATGGTCAACTTGCCTATATGTTGGCAACTTTCCCCAGACGTTTCTCAAGCGTCTCAGAGGTTTATCGGCTCCCAGCTTCAGAAGTTTATCAGCTTCAGCAACAATTTCTCTTTTTTATATAGTCTCTTGTGCTCTGAACTCTTTCGCCAGGCCACATGGTTGGCAACCTTCAGTCTCAAAAGACTATGGTATAAGCCTACACACCTGGTATTCCCAGGCGGTCTCCCATCCAAGTACTAACCAGGCCTGACCCTGCTTAGCTTCCGAGATCAGACGAGATCGGGCATGTGCAAGGTAACAGTTGCGCCAGGCAGGGTGCAAACATATGACCACATCTTTCCTGTTCTGAAGAATCTGCATGTTCTGCTTTCAGTTTCACTCAAAGCAGCTGAATCCCACAGTCGTTTCCTCCCCCAGTCCTCAGAAAATGTTGCCTAACTTTTGAGGAGCCTGTGACGAAGAGGGGATAGCCAGTCATCATAGACTGTAAGAGAATTAAAAAGAAAAAAAGTCACTGATGATAGGATACATTTGCATCTTGCCTTCTTTAAGAAGATCAGATCAGTGCAGAAGTAGCTCTTGCTTGCTTTTAGAAGCCATGTATGGGCAAAGGCACAGCCATGATTCTGTTTAAGAAGTGGAACGATATCTTGCATCTTGATGACGTTGTCTGGACACTCTCCTCTGTGCCACATGATACCTGACTGCTGTTGTGCTGGGTGACCTTTTGTGCAGGTAGCTTCCTTGCCCACTTCTGGGACAGAAGACCTAATTCCGTGGCAACTGCTCCAGGCCCAGCACGCCCTATTTTTCTTCTTCCTGTTACTTTGATACATTTCTGGGCTGCACTTGCATACCTAGGATGGCAGCTCTGAACGGTGTGCAGCTGCTCGGAGCGTGCTGGAAGTAATTGTGATGATGTCATCAGGCTGACATCAGATGATGTCATCGGCTGTTCTTTGCAACTTCCGAGCTCTGGCAATAGCAGCCCCCAACATTCCTCCATCACTCTTAACAGTTCCACAGCCCAATCCTAACCAAGTCTCTGGTGCCAATGTAGCCATGCCAATGGGGCACGCACTGCATTTTGTGGTGGAGGCATTTGTTCTCTTACCTCAGGGCTGCACTGCAGCTGCATTGGTGCAGGAAAGTTGGATAGGATTGGGCCCCAAGTGTACCATGTAAGCTTTGCGGACTTGATGAACTTTGACTGCAATCTTATAGAAACTCCTCTTCTTTCTTGTTGTTGTTGATTTTCACACAATCAGACAGGTATTATGAACTGGTTTGTCTCAACATCAAGTCCTTCCCAAGGACCAGGGATGCCTGACCTTCATTGTATTTTGATGTTAAAAATACTGTTGCAACACGTAAGCTGTTCCCAGTAAAGTTGCTTTTTGTAGCTGATGGATGGTAATGTCTTCAGCCCCTATGCTGTTCAAGTGCTCTTCAAGATGTTTGGAATTGCACCAAGGGCTCCAGTCACCACTGAGGTTACGCTGGTCTTCTTCTGCCACAACCTTTCATTTTCTATTTGTGAATGTTTGTATTTTGTTGTTTTTTTTCAAGTTCTTTTTCTTCTACTCTACTAGCACCTGGTATTGCATATTATTATTATTTTATTCACATCATAATGACAACACAGCTGATACTATGTTGTCATCCTTCAGTCTCGGAAGACTATGGTATCGTGCTCTGAATGGTGGTTCTGGAACAGAGTGTCCTCTCCATTGCGCAAAGCCTGGGTAAAGTAGATATGGAGGATAGACTGTTACCCATGCAGCAAATCCCCCCTCTCCACGTCGCTGAAATGGTCCAATGGAAAGGCAGAAGCCAATACGGTTGGTTCCAGCGGCGTCGCAGGAGTTGCCAGAACGTGACTGTGTTCAGCCATGAACTGCCTCAGGGACTCCAGCTCTGGATTTTGCCTCGAGGTTGACTCCTGAAGCCTTTTCCATAACTGGATGTAGCCACAAGGCAGTGGAGGTTTGGGATCAGAGTTTTCCTTCTCTCAGATGAGCTGCCTTCCCAGGCTAAGGAGTCCCATCTACCTGGTGGCTGTTTAGTCGCCTCTTACGACAAGTGCAGCCAAACTGAGGGCCTATTCTTATCCCCAGCCCCCAGGGGATAACACAATGATCGCATATATGCACACGAAAACCACAACATATATCATCCACACGGAATCTGCCTGACGTTTAGGTGTAGATGAAGGATGGATGCTGTGCCAATTATGGTGGTCTTCAGTAATTCGGCTGGTGTTATTGCCAGGGTGTCCAGTTGTGCAAAGTACTTGTTAAATTGTGTTGATATTGTTCCTAGTGCGCCAATTACTATCGGCAGCACTTTTACATACTTCATCCAGATTTGAGTCAATTCTATGCACAGGTCGCAGTATTTGGATACCTTCTGTTCTTTCTCCAAAATGTGTGAGTTGCCAGGAATGGCAACATCTATGATTAACATGCGCCTGGCTTCTATGACGGTAATATCTGGAGAAGTGGCCTCCACGCGTCTGTCCATCTGTAACCGAAAGTCCCACAGGATTCTGACCTCTTCATTTTCTACTACTCTTTCTACCTGGTGTTGCCACGGCTTTTCACGGGTATGTTATACTTTTCACATACAGCCCAGTGAACTATTTTGGCCATATTATTGTGCCATTCTTTGTAATCGGTGTTGGCTATTTTGGGACATTCGCAAACGGGATGATTGTTTGTTTCATCCCATTTTTTGCATAAATGACATTATTATTATTAATATTTTACTTTGGAGGGTAAATCCCATTCATTTCCATGGAATTTTGTTCAGAGGAGACATGCATAGTGTTATGCTGTTAATCTGCTGCTGGAACTGCAGGGTTGTGCTGTCTTATCTCTGGCATTCACTGGGCACACACACGCCCTATCAAGAAGGCCTTTGTCAGAATTTAGTGGGAACTGCAACAATGTTCTGCTAATCAGAGCCATCAACCAATCAACACTGTTAGCTTCTGGACACTGTTTAACACCAATCCAGGTTTGTAAAGAAACTGCTCTGGCAGATTTGAATCAATGCCAAGCTCAGTTCTTGACCTTGCCCAGGGCTCAGCTCTGGCCCAAACCTCGAGGTACAAGTAAGGGACCTAAACAGGGCGTATGGTAGCTGTGGTAGTGGCTGAGCGGCCAGGGCTGGATTCAGATACATCCACAGACCCCCCACTATACTCCGTCAGACACACCTTTAGAGGTAAGTGCTTTATTCTAGAAAGTTAAGGTGGTTACACCCAAAGAAAAGACAGGCACTTAGAAAGAACAAGAATAGCATAACATAGGCAATCTTCAGCAGCATAAAAAACAATAAAAGCTATCGTCTGCCTCTAACTATCTCTCACCAAGTCTAATTCACTTCTCCTGGATGGATCTTATCAGCCCTCATTGCCACGATGAGCATAGCCAAACATCCTTGATGGAAAGCAATGGCAAAAGGCATGGCCAAAATTTGAGAAAGAGGCTTGGTAAAATGGTGGATCTCTATCCCTGACTCCCACTCCCCAACCAATCAGAAGTCAGAACCAGCCAAAGCTTCCAGTAGGGGATGTGAGTGATAGCCACTTACTCATGGCGTCTTGCCCCCTCCCTTCCTAAAGCTCACAGCTGCAGCTCCTCATGTAGTCATGGTGTCTTTGACCAACTAACTAGTTATGTGAGAAGAAATCTACAGGTTGAGACTAATTATTCATGTGGGTTCCGTTCCAAGCACTCAAGTGGATGGCAAAAAACACTATAGCAAATCCATTTTAAAAAAACAAAGTTTTGGAGAAGACGCTGGAGTCGGAGCTCTGCTGCCCTTATAATCCTTTTTTTTGTTTTTTGTTTTTTGTTTTTTAAGCCTTTGGCTGGATTATCTTTTTCCCCCACTTCATTATCAGGATTTTGGAACGATTCCTGAACCTACTGAGATTAACTCTGCTTTGTTTATATGAACTAAAAGGGAGTTTCTCCTTCTTCGCCAACTGGATTGCTCTTTCAGATGCCATACTTTCGAACTGTGAGTGGGTGCTCCCTGTTTACTACTTGGCATTATTCTTTCTACTCTAATAGGGGGGAAAAAGAACTCTTTCTCCTGGGATCCCTGACACCGGCGTGCTTTACCCTAATATCAAGCAGTCAAGGCTCGAGGCTTTCCCCCCCCTTCTCAACCCTCATTGCCTGCTGCTTTACCACGGAGCCCATCCCCCTCCTTTCCTGAATCTGCCTGTTTGGAGTTCAATACTCCCTCCAACATGCCTCAGGAGAACCAACAACATCTACAGCCGCCTGGCGAAGGAATTTCTGAAGAGGGAACACCCATGAGCCATGAATCGTCTGATTTGTTAACGAAGCACTCATTACTGACTGCTAAAACTGTGCTTCAAATATTCGCAGCAAATGTTACCCTTCACATGCCCGATCTCGTCTGATCTCGAAAGCTAAGCAGGGTCAGGCCTGGTTAGTACTTGGATGGGAGACCGCCTGGGAATACTGGGTGCTGTAGGCTTATACCATAGTCTTTCGAGACTGAAGGTTGCCAACCATTTTTTTGGCCATGTTATCGATCTCTTAAAGGGCCTGCACCAATCTGTTTTTATGATGTATTCTGCTCATTTTAATACTTGTACTGATTTTAAGCCTTGTGCCCCCCAGACTTCTACCATTTCCTTACCAGAGGACCCTTATGTCTCTGCCCCTCCCAAATCTACTTCTCAGTTAATTTATAAATCCAACTGCGTAGTTGGCATCCTTCAGTCTCGGAAGACTATGGTGTCACGCTCTGAATGGTGGTTCTGGAACAGAGTGTCCTCTCCAGTGCGCGAAGCCTGGGTAAAGTAGGTATGGAGGATAGGCTGTTACCCATGCAGCAAATCCCCCCTCTCCACGTCGCTGAAATGGTCCAATGGAAAGGCAGAGGCCAATATAGTTGGTTCCAGCGGCGCCGCAGGAGTTGCCAGAACGTGACTGTGTTCAGCCATGAACTGCCTCAGGGACTCCGGCTCCGGATTTTGCCTCGAGGTTGACTCCTGAAGCCTTTTCCATAACTGGATGTAGCCACAAGGCAGTGGAGGTTTGGGATCAGAGTTTTCCTTCTCTCAGATGAGCTGCCTTCCCAGGCTGATGAGTCCCATCTACGCGGTGGCTGTTTAGTCGCCTCTTACGACAAGTGCAGCCAAACCGAGGGCCTATTCTTATCCCCAGCCCCCAGGGGAACCAACTGCGTAGTGATCACAGTTTCTGCTGTCAAAGGAAGAATTCCTGATTGGTCCAGGATTAAGTTGGCCAAGAGCCATCTGGCCACTCTACTGAAAGAAACTCCATCTTCTATTAATCTTTCCAGGATTGAGAGACTGTCTTCTTCTTTGGGTTTAGATCGTTTTTTGTTACATTTTAATTCCGACCATATACCAGAATTGTTGTTTTCAAATGCTAGAAGGCTGGAAGGAGCAGGCATCTTTCCTCACAGATATTTTAGGAACACTGTTACTGTGAGCCTTCTTCTGCCTAAAATCATCTCACATGACCACCCTCTGGATCAATCACTCCTGTTCAACTTCCCCCCGTTCTTCGAAGGCTGTTTCGACCAATTCCGGTGCCCCGAAGGACTCTCGAACGAAATCTTCAAATTGCCTGGCTGGTCCACCTTCTTTTGGCTCTTTCACCTCAAAGCCAATTTCCAACTCTGCGGTCTCCTGTCATCCCTTGAGGACATCACCTGACTGTGATAATTTAGCCGTACCACCTGCCTTCAACAAGAGTGCCTTTCCCTCCTCCCCTACTGCTCCTCTACCGAGCATCCCTCTATCTCCCATTTGTATTGCGGATAGGCGCTCCCACGGTGGCCCCTTTCTTCTCATTGATGCCTCAACCCAACCTGAACCACCCCTGAACTATGACCTCACAGGTTCCAACTTTGAGGGGAGAAGATCGTCTACTTCTACGGAGGTTTTTGTGACATTTCCAGCTTACAGCCAGCCACTTACCTCAGCTAATTCTTCTCCTCTACTGCCAGCTGAAACCCCTGCAAAAGCACACCCCTCGGCAATGGAAAGAACTCCTTCTGGCCTTACCAACTGCACAGCCATTGCTGACCCTACTTGCTGACTTTTAGATACGTCCCAGATCTACCCAGTCTCGTCCTCTATCCTCAAGTTGTTATCATGGAACATCGCGGGCTGGGCGAAGAAGAAATCCGATCAAGATTTCATTAATTATTTGTCCCTTTTTGATATTATTTTCCTGCAAGAGACTTGGTCTCTGACCCCCCCCCCCCGTCTATCCCTGGGTTCACTTCCCACCATCTCTCTGCTTTCAAATGCAAGCAAATGGGTCACCCTCGTGTAGGCCTATGTTGCCTGACTAGATTTTCTTCATGATTTTCCCTATCCCCCCTCCCCTCCCAATCTCGGTTTCTTCAAGCTTTCTTGTTCCAATGCAAGGAGCTTAAGTTTGTAATGCTCAACATATATATTCCTCCCTCTGACCCCTCCCCACATGTTTTTTCGAATGAGGCCAAGACCGCTGCTGGAAAATATTTGGCTTCTATGCCTACTGCTTTCCTTTTAATTATGGGTGAACTTAACACTAGATTGGGTCCAAATAACCTTGCCCTGGCCCATTTCATGAACTGGGATTTAGATGAACAAATCCCCGCCCCCCCAGTTCCAGGGCTCTAGGTCATCCAAAGATCATGCTCCCTTCCTTATTGATTTGTGCCTTGAATTGGACCTAGTCATCCTCAACAGTTCCATCGGAAGGGATATTCCGGGTGAATTGACTCACTTTGCATCTAGGGGGACAAGTGTTATAGATTACACACTTGCCTCTCCTGCTCTTCTTTAGCTTTTTTCCTGACTTCGTTAACCCTCGCTCTGACAGTGATCACCTACCTATTCAACTATCCCTTGCTCCACCCCTTTTTAAGACTTCGCCCAAGAAACCTGTATCACAGCCTCCACCCCGTCTTAAATGGTCCCTTAGGACAGAGAACGCCTACTACCACTGGACCAGATTAGAAGAATCTACCAATTTACGTTGCACGCTGATGGAGACTGACTCGCCTTCTAAGGCCATTCTAACCTATGACTTCCTTTCTGAATCATTAACCCAGTTTCTTAGATCCTGCCTTCCCTCCCATTCTGATAACTGTGCTCCCACTTGGTTTGATTCAGAGTGCCGGCTAGCTAAGATTCGAGTCAGGCAGGCCTTTCTTTTAGCTCGTTATAGCACCTCTCCTGCCTCTTTAAGGTCTTATTTCCACCTGAGGAAATATTGTCAGACTCTCCTGGAAAAAAACAACATTCTTTTGCCCAGCATAAATGGTTACAACTTTATGATGCAATTCTATCCAACAATTATAGGTCCTTTTGGTCTCTAGTTACCTGTACCAACTCACTTCCTTCTAGCAACGCTCCTCCCCCTATCCCTCCAACCGCTTGGGTAGACCACTTTTCGGGAATTTTCTCTGCCACTGACTCTGGTGAATCCTCTGCTCTTAGCCCCCTGAATTTACCGGAATGGCCACCTGTTACCCCAGATGAGGTGGTTGCGCTGATTAACACCTTGAAACCCGGAAAAGCTCCCGGTCCTGATGACATCTTGAGTGAGATCTTAACTAGCAGCCCCTGTTGGTGGTCAGAACCCTTATCTAACCTTTTTATTCTAATTAACCAAACCGGCCTTTTCCCTGATTCTTGGCTCTCCTCAACTCTTGTCCCTATCTTTAAGAAAGGTGACCCTTCCCTCCCGGGCAATTATAGACCAATTAGCCTTCTTTCCTTTATAGGGAAGCTCTACTCTAAATTTTTATTTTCCAGATTAACATCTTGGGCTTCTTCTAAAGCCCTACCGGGTAAAGAAGAAATTGGCTTTCACCCTGGTGCTTCTACTGTTGATCACGCCTTTCTGCTTTCGTACTTGGCCAAGAAGTATTTTGTCCCTCATGGTGTCAAACTCTTCGCGGCCTTTATAGACCTCTGCGGAGCGTTTGATTCTATTAATAGGGCTATGCTGTGGAACAAACCGGCCAGCTGCGGGATTGATCCCCGTCTTCTTTTTTTAATTCGGCATCTCCATTCATCTAATTCCTGTAGGGTTCTTCTTAATGGCCTGGGCACTATATCCGATAAAATTTCCATCAATAAAGGAGTGCGCCAAGGCTGCATACTCACTCCTCTTCTCTTTAATTTATTTGTGGCAGATTTACCTTCTTATCCATCTAGTTATCAGAATTCCCCTCCCTTCCTCAATGGTGTCCCTCTTCCTATCCTTCTTTATGCAGATGACGCTGTCCTCCTGTCTATTACAAGATTTGGCCTGCTTCATTTACTATCCTCCTTCCATAATTAGGAGGAGGTCTGGTCTAGAGGGTAGAGCCTCCATTTGCCTGAAGATTAACATCCACAAGGTCGCCAGTTCGAGGCCACCGGCACCGTGCGACCTTGAAGCAGCTGGCAAGCTGCAGCTGAGCTGTTCCATCTGCTCGGAGCGTGGGAGGATGGAGGCCAGAATGTTAAACCAGATCGGAGTGTAACAGCTTGAATGTGGTGGTTCTTGAAAGAGAGAACCTTCTTTCAATTTGTAAAAATCCCTGCGTGGATTTAATAAGCCTGCCTGTGTAAACCGCCTTGAATAAAGTCTTGAATAAAGACCAAGAAAGGTGGTATATAAATACTGTATATTATTATTATTATATATATTATTGTTTATCCAATTATTTAATCATTAATTCTGAGAAAACCAAAATTTTGCTTTTCGCCAAATCTTGGGTCCCATTCTCCTGGAAGATAGGCAACCGTTCCTTTCAACAAGTTCAAACTTTCAAATATTTGGGGATTACCTTTCACTTTCATCATAGCTGGCTCCCTCACAGAAAATCTGCTATTTCTTCATCCTTACTTCACCGAAATGCGATTGCCCGTTTTCATTACTTTAGTGGCAATCAGTACGTCCCCGCTGCCCTTCACATTTTTAAAACCAGAATTCTTTCCCAACTGTTGTATGGTGCCCCCATTTGGATAGAGGCAGCGAATCAAGTTCTGGACAAAGTGGCAGTCCCTTTCCTTAGACGAATTCTGGGGGTCCCCAATTTAATTAGACTATCTACTATTATGCTCGAACTTGGGATCCACCTTCCTTCTACCATCGTGTGGTCCCTCACTTTTAAGTTCTGGCTTCGTTTACACTTAAGTATTCATTCAGAGTCCCTCTTAAAAGATCTATTAGAGGACTCCTACCTTTCTAAGTGGTTTAAACTTGTTGATTCGAAGCTTCTTTCATTAGACCTCCCTCCTGAATCCCTTGCAGATATTGGCCTCCATAGGGCCCACTCAATCATCAAATCTAAACTTTGGGAATCTGAATTTAATCAACTTTCCTCTAATCTTAACCTTACCTGTTCTCCCCAGTTTTTTGGCCTCCCTCCCTTACTTGGTCGTCCCTGTAATTATTTCAGTATGTTGATCAACCCTACCAAGAGGAGAGCATTTATGCTTGCGAGATTTAACATCTTTCCCTCAACGATTCATCTTGGCAAATTTGCCAAAATCCCGCACGACCGCAGACTATGTCTTTTTTGCTCCCGCGAACTGGACACAGTGGAACATATATTACTCTGTTGCCCGGCCCACCAATCTCTCCAAGACACACATTTGAAACCCTTGCTGTCTTCTCTCTTTGGTACCTCTACTGATCCTTTATTTGTCCTCTTGAGTGACAACTCTGTGGCCATTACCAACACAGTAGCAGAATTTCTCTGCAGTTTCCAAGCTAAAACCCCCATCCTGATCCTATTTCCCCCCTTGTTTCCCTTCCTTTTCCCCTTACCAGTCCCCTGTTGTGTTGGCTATTGTCTGTTATTTATTGTTTTAATGCCAATAAAGGTTATGGAAATGGAAATGGGAAACAAAGTTTCTTTGCTCCAGTGACTTAAAAACAGCCTTGCTGACCTTTGTGGTGTAAGATAAGAGTAATTAAGAAGACAATTCATCAATCAGCCGTCCTCCAAGAGCTTACAAAAGCACTTCACTCAGCCCCTCCCTTCACCAATGCAAAGTGATCACCTTTCTTTCATGTGCTCAGGAGGAAGGGAGAGGTCCGCTGGAGAGAGAAGGATTGATGGATTGTCAGCCAGCTGCCCCCCCCCCTCTCATTAAGGAGGCTACTGTTAAAGGACCATTCAATTTTTTAAACTGATTTTAAAGGGGTGCATTTTCCCCTTCTCCAGGGATCAGCACATTCCTTCTCATTTGCAGGGGCCATTTGTGTTGAGTGTATAAAAAATCCGTGTAAATAGGCTGGACCTGTAATCTAGAGATTGGTACTGTGAAGGGACTGGGTCTCCAGAGCCCCCTTGCTGCTTGCCCGCGCAAGCCCTTGGGTTCTCCTGAGTCATCCAAGCCCACCCTTGAGCATACACACTCCAAAATCAGAGCAAAAGTTCTTTATTGTAACTGAGATTAGTACTTTAAGTAGCTGCCACCCAATGCAGTGGGCTTCTCAAGGGCAGCTAGATATGTCAGTACAAACATAGCTACAGGAAAATAAGAAAGCTAACTGGTTCTACTCTACTCACATGCCTATATATACTTACATGATCTTTCCTTCCAGATGTTCAGAGACTCAGAGTTTCCCCTTGGCCTGTGCCAACCCCGAGGGGACCCAGAGCAAAGACCCAGCGCAGCTTTATGGCACAGTCCACCAATTGTAATTCCCCAATTTTGCTGAGTCATGCTTGCCAGCTTATGCTGTTCAACCAATCATACACCTGACCTGCTTTTGCCATTGGGCCAATCAGAACCCCTGCACGTATTTCTCTTCCAAGGTGTGATCTCATCATTTGCACCTGTGTGTTATCTCCTGGCCCTGGTGCTATCCTTCTTGTTCCCAAGGCTATCTGGCCTTCTGCAGTTCTACTTTCCACTTCAAAGTTAACTCTTCCTCCCTCTTCCTGTTGATTAATACCTTCTCCACTCCATCACTCTGCCTGACTATGCAGTTCCAACTTCAAAAGACATAGCTTCCTTTCCCATATTCTCCCTCTATATTAAGAACTCTCCCTCAGTTACCTTATCCTAACCTACCCCATCACCCTCTTATATATTGAATAATCCCGTATAATTCTAATTACCCCTTAAAACCCCATACACCTCCTTCACAGATACAACCGCTACCACTTCTCCAGAACAAAGTCTTTCTCTATGCATTTAAAGGGGCACTTTCTCAATGTTTCCAGACTGCACTCTGTGAAAAAATAAACTGACTACAGGCAAAGGCCCACATTACTTGTAGTTGGCCATTTCTGTCACAGTAATTCCTTTCGGCTGCTGTAGAGCCCAATCCTGAGCTGCCCGGGGCACGTGGCTATGGCAGCACCAAAAATGGCTGCCGCTGCATCCTGTGCACCCAAGGCAGCTTCTGGCAGCACCTTGGGAAAAGGGGACTCTCGTTCCCTTCCGCTGGGTAAGCGCAGTAGCCCCGCAATGGGTAAAAGGTAAAAGACTCCGTGTTGGGCTCACCACCCAACATGGAGGTTTTGGATCAGCGACGCTCCACCAGTCCTGCCTCCTTCCCTCCCCACTCCTTTCCCCAGACACACCTCCCCCTGCCCTCTCCCCGCCCTCCGCCCGCCTCCCCCCTTCCTGAAATGCCTCCTCCCTGCCTCCCTCCACTTACCTCTCTGCTGCTGGGTGACCTGTGGGACCGACAGTGCGCACCAGAGGTAAGCCAGAGCGGGTAGCTCAGGATTGGGCTCATAGTGTCCTGCAAGATTCACTGAATGGCCATGCAAGGGGCAAAGACACCTCTTCAAATATTGGAATAGCAAAGGTTAATTTGCTGCTTCCCCAAATTTCCGCTTTCCCTCTGTTTTTCCAAATTGAGGCCCCAGTCCTAACCAATATTCCAGTATTGACTCAGCTGTGCCAATGGGCTGCATTAACTTTGGAAAGTTGGATATGATTGGTCCCTGAGTTAGACTTAAGCTGATAGGGAGCTCCTCAATCTATTGGGGGGGGGGGTTTGATATTCTTAAACTCTGACAGTCCAACACTATCCATTCTACCCCCAGTCGATGCAGTGGCACCAAAGACATTTGAAATTGGAAGGGAACCCTCTGGCAGCCGCTCAATATGCTTACATGTACAGGTCTCCATATAATGGAGATCGTCAAGCAGAGGCTCAACAAATACCTTTTGAAGATGCTCTAGGAGGATTTTCTGCTACGGGCAAGGGGTTGAACTAGATGACCTATTGTGTCCCTTTCAACTCTATGATTCTATAATATATGTATGTACGTGCAAGTGGTGCTGGGTGCAGGCCAGGAGAGCATGGCCCACCCAAGTCTCATGGAATTTTGCCTGGGCTGATGGAAAGGGAGTGTCAGGTATTGCAGCTATCACAGGCAGCAAATCTTACAGGAAAAGGTCAAATTTGATCTATAACAACAACCCCCTCTGTCCCCCCTCCCCACTTGAACTGGCTGGCTTAGAAGAGGCCTTTCCTTTCCATTGACTGGCTGTATCTTGCTTGGTCAACAAGAAGAAACAAACAGCATCCTGATTAATCAAGCCACTTTCTCCAGACCAGAAAGTAAACACTTACTTTGTTAATACACATAAAGTTAATGCCCACAAAAGAAGTGGCTTCAGTGTCAGCTTCTCTCACTCACTTTACTGCAAGCTCAATCAACAGCTGGATGGTCATTGGGGCACAGGCCTTCTGAACGCTCAAGAAGTCCTGCATTGCATTCCCTGGTCAAAACACCCAGCATGAATTTGGCTCTGGTTCACTCTTCTGCTCAGCAACTAGCTCACCTGGATTTCATGCTGGTAAGGAAGAGAGTGCCCCCTGGTGGAATAATTTTGGAAAGCAGCTACTCTACAGAAGCCAAGAGAGTAGTAAATTACGAGATTACAGGACTTCACAATTATGAATAGATTACTCCACCATCTCTCTCTCTCTCTCTCTCTCTCTCTCTCACTCACTCACACACACACACACACACACACACACACACAGATCTTAGGGCTAAATACATAGGGAAGTCTTCTGGAATTCACAGCAAAGTCTGATTTCAGGCAGGGCCTAAGAGAGGGGGGGGTAAAGGGAGTAATCGGTACCTGGGCCCAGGGTCAGAAAGGGGGCCCAGGAATCAAAGGAGGGGGCCCAGAAAGTTCCTGGGATCTGACATTTTCCTATCTCACCTGAACACACTGCCTGCGCATGATGCTGGGGGTACAACTGAAGGCATGCAGTGGCAACTGCTGCTGCAAGCCATACACACCGGGCACAGAAAGGCATCCATGACCCTCCTTAACACAGTGTCAAATCCGGGAGGAAACAGGCTGCTACCATAGCTCTTTGGATCCAATAACCATGAAGGAGTGTATAGGAGCCTCGTGACATAGCTGTGAGGCTACAGCTGCTGCAGAAGTATGCTTTGGTGCACACAGGACACTGTCCATTCTAGTTGACCCTAAATACCATGATGCTAATTTTCTGCAATGGAGTTTCTATATTTCAAAGTTTTTAGAGAGACTTAAGAGTGTGTTTGGTTTTCCATATTACATAATTTAGCGGCCAAAGCTGCATGGTCAGGTAGACCTGGGCTCCACATCAAGAAGCCTGGTAGACCTGGGCTCTAAAGAGTATTTAGGCTGTCAGCACCTTCCCCCTACCCTATTTTGCCCCCTGTTCTGTCTGCCTCCATTGCCCCCTCCTCCTTTGGGAAGGGGCCCAAAAAAAACTTTGTACCCCCGGATAAAACATCTCTCAGAGGTCCAGATTTCAGGAAACCCATTTCTTTTGTGGTAACTAACTATTTAGGCTGCAATTCTATCCACACTTTCCTGGGAGTAAGTTCCATTGACTATAATGGGACTTACTTCTGAGTAGACAGGCATAGGATTGGGATCTTATTTATTACAGTATTTATATATTGCCTTTCTTGCAGACTTGAGTCTCACAGACTTGAGGCGGTTTTCATAGGCAGGCCGATTATAAAACCCCTTTTTTTAAAAAAAAAATGGGTTTTTACAAGTGTTATTCTGGGAATAAAATTCACAGGATCCTCCATTACACCAGATGCTTCTCTTCATGGTGCAATCGTTCTGGGTGCACAGCTCATGCACTTTCCATGCTTCCACAGGCTTTGCTTGTAGGGTTGCCAACTTTTTTGCTGGCCTGGGACCTGTGCCAACTTGGTATGAAGCAATCTAGCAGGTGAAGATTTTCCAGGACCAAAGGTGAAGACATTGTCTGTTTAACTGTTTACCTGCTGTTAAAGGAACAAAGGCAGAGCCAGTAGAAATAGTTGAAACTGCCTTCTTGTACCCCACGCATATCACTAGGCCCCAGATGGGCACCTAGAGCAGTGTATCTCAACATTTCTCCTCCACTGTACCACTTCACATGGTCTACCTATTCGAAGTATCTGTGGAAGTAACTGGCAATGACATCATCACCAGTTACTTCTGGGTTGGAAGGCCAGATGCGATGCGACAAACACCAGTAAGAGGCTCAGCGTGGATGGGAAGGCTTTTCTGAGCATGGAAAAGTATGCTTTGGAGCTCTGTCCACTAAGCCTAGCCTTAGAGCCTAGCCTTCTACTGCTGTTTGGTGGGTCACTTTCCTGGTCTTGCTGCCAGGTGTCAGAGGACCTGGGGTACCACCAAGTACCTCAAGTATCACTGGTGGTACCCATACCACTGGTTAAGAAACACTGACCTAGGGTGCAGTCCTAACCCCTTATGTCAGTGCTTTCCAGCACTGACATAAGGGCAGTGCAGCTCTTAGGTAAGGGAATAAACATTCGCTTACTTTGAGGAGGCCTCTATGAGTGACACCCAACTGCAGGATGCAGCACGTGTCCCATTGGCACCACTATGCCAGTGCTGGAAAGCACTGACATAGGGGGTTAGGCTTGTGCTCCTAGAGTGACAAGATCAACGTCTATGTACAGGGCACCCTGTGTTATCCATGGGGGTTCCATTCCAGGACCCCCTGCAGATAAGAAAACCCACGGATGATGAAATCTGTGGGTTTTGGGGGCTCTGTAATCTTCCAGAGGTGATGGGAGCTGTGCTTTTCCTGGCCCTCTGAAGGTTTTTTAAGCAAGGCCTAGGAGAGAGGTAAAGGGGGTAATTTGCTGCTGGGCCCAGGGTCAGAAAGGGGGCCCAGGAGTCAAAGGAGGGGATCCGGAAAGTTTCTGGGATCTGACATTTTCCTATCTTACCTGAACTCACTGCCTGTGCATGATGCTGGGGCACAACCACATGCATGCAGTGTTAACTGCTGCTGCAAGCCATGCACACCAGGCCCAGGAATGCATCCATGACCCTCCTCAACACAGTGTCAAATCTGGAAGGAAACTGGCCTGCCACAATAGCTCTTTGACTTGTGGATCCCATAACCATGAAGGAGCATATAGAAGCTCAGGGACCCAGCTGTGGGGCTATAGCTGCTGCAGAAGTTCATTTTGGTCCATTCTAGTGTGAGCCTAAATACGATGATGCTATTTTTCTGCAATGGATTTTCTATATTTCAAAGATTTTAGAGAGACTTAGGAGTGTGTTTGGTTTTCAATATTACTTTATCTAGCTGCCAAAGCCACATGGACTTGGGCTCTGCATCAAGAAGCCTAGCAGACCTGGGTTCCAAAAACTTTTGTAGCTGTCAGCACCTTTCCTCTGCACTATTTTGCCCCCCCCCATCTACCTGCTCCCATTGCCCCCCTCCCCCTTTGAAAAGTGGCCCAAAAGAAACTTTGTACCCCCTGATAAAATTCCTCTCATAGGCCTTGCTTTTAAGGCCTTTAAATGTCACCTGGTTTTTCCCAAAAACTGGAAGTGACCTTCTAAGGCCTTCAGGAGGCCTTAGAACACCTTCATGCGCAGCTCCAGTCACCTCTGGAGTGTCCAAGTGGGGCCATCCCCGCAGGTTCAGGACTGGTGTATAGTGAAATCTGCAGGTTCCAAATCTTCAGATGCAGTGGGCTCACTGTATTTAGTCAAAAAACGACAGTTGATGCTTTAGATGCCTTGTGCATACATGGTTGCCACAACAATGGTGTTCCAAGGAAACTCAACTCTTTGTGAAGATGCCTGCTGGCTTTCACCTGGCTCCTTGATTTTCTGGATTTTGCTATTGGCAAAGCACCTTTGGGTCTGTTCTGCTGGTGATTCCTGATTGCGCCAATGTTCCCGCTGGTTTGCCTGAGCTGCATTACTGCTTTTGTCTTGGTAGCTGTGGAGCACTTCAGAGTAAGCATAAACCACCCTGAATGGTTATCAGAATTCTAGGCCCTTGAAGCTGTTTTATCATGTTGAGATAATCCAAATGGATTTTAGTCACAGCAGATTTTTGTGAAAACTCTGACAGTTTCCCCTATCATTCTGCCCCTGATCTCCTCACTCGCATTCAATGCCTGAACAACACCCCCCACACTTCAATACCAGGACCCTCTTCACAAAGGAATGGGGGGGCAGAGCTTGCAAGCACCTCTTGTTTTTTCATTGAATGCATGGAGGGATAGCCAGCCTTATCTGAAATGACTTTTCATGGTGGTACAACGAAGACGTACCTCCACACTTGAGAAGAACCAGTGCAAGAGAAAAAAGGCAAAGCTTTCTACATAGAATGGCAGTCAGCCACCTGCAATGGCTAGCAGGTTCCTGAGAAGGATGTGAAACTAAGGGTGCAATCCTGAGAATGAGTTGGGTTGGTGCAAGCCGCTCCGCTTGCCTCAGACTTGTGCCACCTCAGGAGGTGGCACAAATCCTGGAGAACCGTTGGGGCCAGGGCACCTTACCCAGGGGTAAAGGGAAAAGTTTCCCCTTGCCTCTGGCTGAGCTGCCTTGGGTCCCTATCCTGCACTGGATATAGCGCAAGCCTCTTGGCTTGCCTGTTCCAGCGCAGGGTAGGATTGCACCCTAAAGTTCTCATGACTAATCCCTCTGACAGACATTACTGTGGCATGTGCTGCTTGGCACACTGTTGAAGTCTGCTCCCTCCCCATATGATTTTCACACTTCCAGTATTTAGATTAGAGGTAAAGCGCAAAACTTTCCTCAGTGGGAACACCTGTGAGTTCAGTCAAAGTATAACATATTAAATGAAGAATGACACTTTTGGATGTGATCAAAGAGGTGTGCTTTGGAGGAGGACCAAACTAATGAGACTGGGAGTGCATTGTTTTCTGTTTCCACTTAGCTTTGGCTGCCACATTTGGGAGGGGCAAAAAGAAATTTTTCTCCCAGCTTATTTTGGAAGGTACTGAATTTTGTCTCCAGAAGCTGCAGCAGTATGGAACACATCAGACTAACCACACATCTCAAATTCAGGCCTAGCTGGTGCCAGTGTCACACAGCACCTGCTCAGCACCTGATTATATGGGTCTCCTTTGCTGGACAGCTTCCAGGCCTGTTAAACTTGTTTGTTTGCCTTTCTCCTGCTGAGCCTCTATTGTAGGCTTTCTTTCATTTGCTTGCATTCATCTCTTCTGGTGTTGCTTCTGTGTATTGCATGCTTTGTTTATTGTTCTATGTCCTTCAGATGTATTTGAGGGACACGAAATAAATGGTGGGATATAACATAGGAAGAAATAATTTATTGTTATTAAATTGTACAGCACAACATTAGAGGTGACTCTTGAAGTTGATAATTCTCATGTTTCTGTTTTGATTTACTTACCATGCTTGAGATCAGTAGGTTTGAGCCCAAGTATCTCTTAAGGAAACTCTGCAGGAACATGATCACCTTCCCTTTTCACCCTCCCTCCAGACTGGCCACTAAGTTGGACCAAAATGCATGCTGTAATTTTTGAAAAATTGAATGCTGCATATTGAAATCAAGTTATACTAATTTAATTTATACAGGTCACAGAAGATGGCTTTATTTTTTAAGGATGAAAATGATCTCAGATAAACCGGGCTTTAACCTCATGCCCAGATTCAGAATCATGTAATAGCAATTGGTCTGGGATCACTCAAATGTGTGTACTAGTTGAATCTGATGGATGTGGTGCAGATGATCATTGTTTGTTTCCCAGATGATTAAGCAGGTATTCTAAGCAGGTTCAGCCCAAACCACCCAGCACCTGAGACAGTGTCAGAATCATGTGCCACCATTTTTAAAGCCTTGGATTCCATTTTGAACCTCTGTTCAATACTTGATTAATTTATGATGCCTATGCTTTTGTTATATTATTAATCAGTTGATTGATAACACAGGCCAAAACACATTTTGCTTCCTTAAACATTACACCAATTCCTGGGTATATTTGGGGTTCTGATTCCAAAAATGGCATCCATTTTGCCCTATCATGTCTAGTTTTGGAGACACGGCATAGCCTCTGTAGTGAATGGTTCAAGCGGCTTCCTTGTGAGGAAGGCTACACCATGGCTTCCTCATGAGGAAGCTGCTTGAACCATTCACTAATGAGGCTAAACTATATCTCCAAAACTATTCGTGATAGGGCATAACAAATGCCATTTTTGGAAACAGAACCCCAAATTCATATCAAACCACCATGAAGTTTGGGAAAAACTTTTCTGACCCTCAATTTTGTAGGCCTGTGTAATCAGAATGCCCTATTTTGAGACAGTCTTCAACCTCCATTTTTTGGTTTAATATAAGAAGAGCCCTGCTGGATCAGGTCAAGGGCCCATCTAATCCAGCTTCCTGTATCTCACAGTGGCCCACCAAATGCTTGAGGGAGCACACAAGACAACAGACACAACCTGCGTCCTGGCGCCCTCCCCTGCATCTGGCAATCAGAGGCAGCTTGCCCCTAAAACCAAGAGCTTACACATATCCACTATGACTTGTAACCTGTAATGAACTTTTCCTTCAGAAATTTGTCCAATCCCCTCTTAAAGGCATCCAGGCAAGATGCCATCACTACATCCTATGGCAAGGAGTTCCTTGTGTGTAAACTAATTACACACTGGGTAAAGAAATATTTTCTTCTGTCTGTTCCAACTCTCCCACCACTCAACTTTCGTGGATGTCCCCTGGTTCTGGTGTTATGTGAGAGGGAGAAGAGCGTCTCTCTATCCACTCTGTCCATCCCCTGCATGATTTTGTATGTCTCAATCATGGCCCCCCCGGCACCTCTTTTCTAGAGTGAAGAGGCCCAAACGTTGTAGCCTTTCCTCATAAGGAAGGTGTCCCAGACCAGTAATCATTTTGGTTGCTCTCTTTTGCACCTTTTCCATCTCCACTATATCCTTTTTGAGATGCAGCGACCAGAACTGGACACAATACTCCAGGTGTGGCCTTACCATTGATTTGTACAACAGCATTACAATATTAGCTGTCTTATTCTCAATGCCTTTCCTAATGATCCCAAGCATGGAATTAGCCCTCTTCACTTCCACCGCACACTGGGTCGACACTTTCATCAAGCTGTCCACCAGCACCCCAAGATCTCTCTCCTGATCTGTCACAGACAGCTCAGAACCCATTAGCCTATATGTAAAGTTTTGATTCTTTGCCCCAATGTGCATGACTTTACACTTACTTACATTGAAACACATGTGCCATTTTGCTGCCCAGTCTCCCAGTTTGGAGAGATCCTTCTGGAGCGCTTCATAATCTCTTCTGATCTTCACCACTTGGAAAAGTTTGGTGTCATCTGCAAACTTGGCCACCTTGCTGGTCAACCCTACGATACATCTACTTTTGTGTTGTATTTAGTGAATAATCTAGTCTTCCTCCTTAGAATGTTTGCTAGAGAGGGAAATGTCTTCTCACTGTCAGAATGCCTGTTAGTATACAACAGAATGTATTAATGACCTTTAAAAAGAGCTGCCACATTTACAAAAGTAGATACGTAGACATTTGTCCCCTTCTCTCAGAAGCATCTGGCTGGCCACTGCCAAATAGGATAGTGGAGTAGATGGAGTTCTGTTTAGATGCCAGCAAGGGTCTTTTCACAACCCCAGGCTCAAGATGCACACATACCAAGGTGTTACATGAATACTGACTTTTTATTTGTTTGTCTTGGAATACTGTAGAAAGGACTCATAAAAATAATATTCACACTTTGTCTTAGAAAGTTCTCCAGATGAAAGTTGTACACATCACAAAACAAGGAGCAAATCAGGAAATGAAAAAAACAAGAAAGAAACCAAACAACTGAGATTCTGTGCCCAAAACATGGAAGTTCCATATGAAACAGATGAAGCTCATTGAAAATGACATTCACACACATGTCCTAAAAAAAATTAAATAGATTTCACAGATAATGTTAAATTGGTACAACAGGTTACTTCACTACAATTAAAGAACAATCCATAGCCATGTCATAAAATTCAGTTTCTGATAGCAACTCTGCTGCCTTGCCCTCCTAAAGAGCGTACAGTACCACCATACTCGTTACATAGTTGGCTTATTTTAGTTTTTAAAATTAAACCCTTGTGAAGTAAGTTATGTAAAAAGAAAATCTAGACCCCACCAGCCAATCAAGGGATGCCAAGTTAACTGGTTAATGATTAAACCCACAGGCATCGGCTTCGACAGTAAACACAGCACCTTGCATGGGTGTTAGCTAAGTCACAATTACAGCTTGGCAGTTTTTCCTGTTGACAACCACCCATCAAGCACTGTTTATCCATCAGATTGTTCCCTGTGCAGTCAGATGGGTGAGGCCGGCCTAGATTAGACTGCTTTGCCTGGGACGTGTCCCTCCGTTTTGGTAGTGGGAATGCCATTCATAGCCTTACAACAGTTTGCCAATTGCGTCTACACTGGTCATCCAAGGGAATTCTTGAGAAGCCATTGGTCTTCCTGCCCAGGTTTGTTCGCTGCCTCAAAGAGTAACGAAGTACAAGCAGCGTGTTGTGTCATGAAAATACACTGGCCAAGGCAAAGTAGCCCCGGTACCCAAAATCAACCAAGCCAAGCAGGTTCACTCCACAGATTTTGCTGGGGACATCCCACTCTCTCCAACACCACTTTGGATTTGTGGCATGGAGATAGCTTGCCAAAAGGCACACTCCATCTGAAACTTCCCTTCCAAATTAACAAGGGAGGGGGGAGGAGTTCAGGCTTGAAGTATACCAGAGGAAACCTGATTTTGGCCCATATTTGCTTTAGGAGAAAAAGTCAGCTCCATTACCTTAAATGTGACCACTGAGGTCAGAAAGGAATTTGGGGCTCAAATATGTCCCAGAGTCCAATGTCACTCTTCTCTTCTCCTTCTAGGACTCATCCTCTCTTTGCCCCCAGTTGTTGAGGGGTTGCATTTAGGGCTCTGAATCTGCAAGCCAAAGGGTGGGTGCATTGTCTCTCAGCTTAACTGTGTTGGTGACAGCTCAGCCGACATGGTTACAGCCATGCTCCTTCCTGCTAGTATCCCCATTTGAGACCTACATTATGGGATCCTTAAAATGATTCAGTGCTCCATTCAGATCAGCTGGCCAAGGAGAACAGTTTTGCATTTCATGCCAACCTGCATTACTTAACCTTGACAGCACAAAGAATCCTGCTTCCTTAACAGGAGGATCCAATGAAATAATTACAGTATATAGTTACTAGGGAGCCATCAACAAGTCAATTGCATGAACCTGATTCTTGTCATCAACATCTGCAGGAGAATGAGGTGGGCTGTACCATTTCACTTTTGAATCCTTCACATTTTATAAAAAAACACTTCCTGCAAACAGGTAGCTGAACTGGATGCCCATTTGTTCCTATGCCCTATGCAAGGTGCTGGTGTTTACTTTTAAAGCCCTATGCAGTCTCGGACTAGGCTATTTTAAAGGACTGCCTATCTCCATATAGTCCAGAGCATTCCCTTACATTGGATAGGGGCCCACAGAGTCCTGCCACTGTCGGAGTCTGAAAGGGGCAGTGGCAAGAAACCGAATCTCTTCCAGCGAATTTAAGAACAGCCTCATCAATGGAAGATTTCCAGCGAGGACTAAAGACTTTTTTCTTCCAGTTAGCTTTTTGGGGAGGGTAGGAGGGTGGTGTTTTTATGGGTTTCACCACCTGCGCCACTGCTTGCTGTGGTTGCTTTTGTTTCCATGATTGGTCTTGTCAACGTGTACGTTATTTCAATCTGCTAAGCTTTTTATGTTGTCTATCTCCTATCATGTTGTCTTGTATGCCTGGAGGGTTCTGTTGGGTTTGGACTTCATATTATGTTTATTGTAATTGTTTTTAGATTGCTAGCCGCCTTGCACAGTTTTTTTTTTTTAAAAAACACCCTGGAAAGATGGGATATACATTTAAAAAGTAAATAAAGTAGAAAACTAGCACAGCAGGAAGGAAGGTTCTGCCCCCAGCTTTTTGACAGTTCTAGATTTCTATTTGCAGGGATTCAATAATGCACTAAAACCTACAATCTGCCACTTGCAGCCTACCACTTCATTCTGCTGTGCATGTAGACCAGGCCATAAGCAGTCCACATCTAGAAGCAGCTTCCTCAAACCAGCAAGAAAATGGAACATTGTGGGTTGGGCTCCATACTGACAGACTGGCTTCATTTGATGAAACGAGTTCTGAGCAACTCCTCAGCAAATCAGCCTGTGGGTTAGATCACAGATCAGGTTTTCTCCACCCAACTGTGAAACATTTTATGAAAGGTTAAATGATTGCTCCCCTTGGGTGAAGGAACCAACCAACCAGCAGAGTATTCCTCCATGGTGTTGGCCATTGCAAAAATCATCCAGCCACTGACTCTCTGAAGCAACCTTCTTTAGAGTTTTCATAGTCTGACAAGAGTGAGCTGGCAGCTCTGTAGTATAAATAATTTTTTTTAAAGAAAGAGGTAAATGTGTCTATAGAAGGACAAACACTCCACCCTGCCACTGCTTAATACTAACAGCAGCAGGATTTTCAGGAAATCTTTAGCCAAGGAGAGGCACTGTCTAGTGGCCCTGACAGCACTGTGGCTGGTGAGAAGGGCACTTGTCTAGACAATGCCTCTCACACATCCTTCAGAAGGAAGAAGGTAAAAGAAGTACAAGGTGATGGGCAGATGCTTGTACAGAAATCTTGTGAGAACTGACTGGTTTAGACAGAGTATTAATTAGCCCTTATACTCATCCTTTCTACAGGGTAAAAATTTCTACCCTTGAATAAGACGAGCATTTCCCAAGTCTGTGTCAGAGTACTGCGGCTTAGAGTCATGTTTAAGGCCTTCATCATGATGAGTCTTGGAATATTGAAAAGAAGTGTACGAGATTCTCTCTCTTGCCAGCTACACACAGCGCAGGCAGGACCTCTTCCTTCTCAGAAGCTGCCGTCAAAACTGATCGCTTCCCTCCTGTTAAGTTTGGCTTTGTCCTCAGACTGGTTTTAAATTGTGCGTTTGCTTACTTCTTACTGCTGAAACTCAACTTTTGGTTATGTTAACATTGGGGCTGCCTCAAGCACCCCATGTTATTAAAGCCTGGAAGATGAGGACCCTGGTGGGGGGACAACAGCCTTCTTCTGCAATTAGTGACATTTCAGTAACTTTTGCTACAGCAGAAGGAGGGGAGTGGGGGCGAAGAGAAAGGGAAGCCTGAGTATTGGGGGGAAAAGCAATAAATTGTACTTAACCAAAACAGTAGCCCCCCCCCCAAAAAAAAACCTCAAGTCAAATAATTAACAGTTTCTAAGTTTGCTTACTTCTTTCTAAACCTAAAAGATGGAACAAACCCCATGTTTGCAACCATCTTTCCTTGATCTATTTCACAGTCTCTTTCTTCTCATGATCCTCCCTTTTCACATATTCTCACAGAGTAAGCATCTTCAAGCTGCCTCAGGAAGGGGTAAAAATACCTAGAGTCTATTGAAGGACTTGGATGAGTAGTTTACAATGTTAATCCTGTTTGTGATTTCACAGATAGGTCTAGCAGTTGGGAAGTCTCCTTACTTCTCTCAGAGAAGAATTACACTAGGGAGGTCCTGCCTCTCTTGCTGTGCCTTTATGGCCAGTTCTGATCCAAACTTATCATCACTTGTATGTTATCTGCTTATAATTTTAAAGCTACTGCCATCTTCCTTACTGCCCGCCAGTCACATGGACAAATAGTGGGTGCCCTCATTCCCAGCTGTGCCTGAAGAGAGACCTCTGAGTGCAGAGTTCCCAGCCTTGGATCCAGCCTTAAGGTCAAACTACATGTTACATAAAGCATGCAGTGATGATGAATTGCATGTATGCTAACCCAAAATGCAGTGGCATTAGTGAGGGGGAGTCCAGACAATATCTGCAGTATGGAGGCAGGGGGCTATAACCCTCTGCTCGCAGTGCAATCCCAGTCTGGACTAGCTCCTCCACCAGCTTGTGGCTGGCTATTTGGCAGGGAGAGAGAGAGAGACTCCCTTTGGTACTTCCCTATCCAAACTGGACCTTCTTGAGGCTGCTACTTAGAGGAAACAAATCCACAAGGAAGCCCTTGCCAAGAACGTGCAGTTTGGCCCTTAGACTTCAAGCCTACTGGTTCAAGCTCCAGGCCCTGTAGCTGCAGTGCAAGTCTGGCCAAAACAGATATGAAAAATGACCTGTTGGGACCTTAGCAGATGCAGCTCCATTGTCAACATTCCCCCACCCCTTTCACATTATGTTCCTTGTGATCTGCATGTATGCTCAGAAACTATCCAGTGCAGTGCATAATTTCTCCTCCTCACAGCTATCTCTTACAAAAAAAAAAAAAAAAAAAAAATTAAGTCTGCTGTAAACACAGAAGTAGACTATGACAAATCTGGGAACAGGCAGTCACATGACATCCTTAGAGACTTCTAGTCTTGATGGGATGTGGAATAATATTTAACAAAGGAAAAATGGGGTCATTAATTTGTGCAAAAACAGAACAGAACAGCTCAGGAAAAGGCAACTGGTGAGGATTATTGAACAGGTGGATCTGTATACAATCTTTTTTTTTAAAAAACAAAAACAAAGACAGTTTCATAATTAAAGTACGGGTTGGCGAAAGAGCAAGGGATAGTATTAAAAGAGTTAAAGAATTGCAAACCTTCTCCAAATTACTATTATTTAGGGACAATGGGGCAAAGTTAGTACCTGTCTTGTGTGTTGTAACTTTGCTTTCAACTTTCTTTCTCTCCCCCCCCCAAAAACAACAACAACAACAACAACAACAACACACCATCACACACACAAATGGAAAGTTGTCTGGGACAGGACACAGCACTGGTCATGGGCTGCTTGTAGTTCTAGTGATATTCACTAAAACAGCCTATGCCCAAAACAAAAACAACAGCAGCAGTGTAAGGGCGCCTTTCAGACCCCACTTGCCCACAAGACCAATGCACATCCCCCTTCCTTTCTCAGAGCTGCTACATTAATAACAGTTTTGCTACCAGAAAACAACTACGAGACAGAGAAAAATCAAACAACTGGTAAAATATTATTTAAAAAACCAGACAGCCAAAGTGGGTGAAAAGAAGAGATGGTGTTTTCATATCGCTCCCTGCTCCTTTGAGAGAAGCATTCAAAATGCTGAGTGGTTCTAAGGCTGGAAAAGCATTTCTAGTTCCTTGGCACCAGCATCAAACATTTGTTGCTGCCCCAGTGCCCTGTTAAGGAAAACATTAGGATGCCAAATGGCAGCACTGGCATCGCTAGGGGGTGCGGGCCGCACTGGGTGACGTGCAGGGGGTGATGCGCCCTGGGGGAGGACAAGCTAACTTCACGGTTTGCAGAGCTACCCTGTCGTGCCATACACCGTTGGATGCAGAATGGCCTGCAGAGTGCAACGCAAAAAAAACAGAATTGAAATAGCTCCTTTCATTCAAAAGTTATGGCCAAAAAACTGGAAAGAAAAAATGCATGGAGCCCTATGGAAAGTGCAAGTGAGCTGTATCGCGCATTTACTCGCGAGTAGGCATATGTGCCATAGTCTGTCGGAAAGGGCAGGCTGAGAGGAATCCAACGACACCAGAATGGTCCTAATTCAATGAATGCAGCCCCCCAAAACATGAGAAGGAGTTTCCTGCCTCCCTCCCAGCTTGAGGAGGGAGCCCAAAATGGAGCCATGTGGCCACGTTTACTCGTGAGTAGGTGAACTCGTCTTAGTCCAGGCAAGGACTGAGAGGACTCAGGGCAGGCTGAGAGGACTCCAAGGACGTCAGAATGGTCCTGATCCAATGAATGCAGCCCCCAAAAACACAAAGGGAGATGGAGGTCCCTCCCTCCCAGCCCTGTGGAAAGTAAAGCAGCCTCACGGTTGCGTTTACTCCTGAGTAGGCAGACGAGCCTTGTCTGGTGGTCAGGCCAGGCAAAGGGGAAAGTGAGGACACCAGAAGGGTCCCGATCCAATGGAACTGAAGCTCAACATATGTTCCAGAAGGGAGCCCCCCCCCCACTAAAAAGGACAAAAAAAGAGGCTTGAATGGTAAAGGGAAAGTTTTCTATTTTGCACTTGCAAAGCCAGGTGGGTCTTTATCTTGATGTGCCTGAAATAGAAGAATTTTAAATTGGGCACTGGGAGGGCTGGAAATCTCACTGATACTTTTTGGGGGGTTGTTGTTGCAGGCAGACTACAGAGTAAGCTCCATTGACCACTATGGGACTTACTTCAGAGTAGACACGCATAGGATTGGGCTCACAGGCTGCAATCCCACCCACACTTTCCTGAGAGTAAGCCCCATTGACCACAATAGGACTTACTTCAGAGTAGATTCACTTGGTGAAACAAGACTGGCTCCCCCTTATTTAATTATTTCTTTTATTTCAATTAATTATTTATAATTATTTATTTTAATTTGCTTGATGAAGTCACTTCTGGCCATGACATCACTTCCAATGGGTCCTGGACAGATTGTCATTCTAAAAAGCGGGTCCCAGTGCTAAAAATTTGAGAACTGCTGCAATAAGGTGTTAGTAAGTTGACAAGGGTGTGTGTGTGACTCTACAAGTTTTCAAAATCACTAAAATCAGAGTCTGGAGGAATAATCCCATCATGTTATATATCAATCAATGTGTAATTTCATGCAGAATGCAATGAAACAAACCACATTGAAATATCTGTTTTCCAACAAAAGGTACAGCCAAAAAACCAGTGGGGGTGGGGCGATGGCACATCACCACGCCCACCACCTGGGGTGTTGCCCCGCCCACTGCATGGGGTGACGCGCAGGCCTCCTGCACTGGGTGACGCGAATCCTAGTGACGCTACTGAATGGCAGCCTTAGATTGTTAGATGTTACAAGTAAATGCTAGAACGGGCTCAACTGAGCCCTGTTTATTTCCATTATGACACTCCTCCCCACCTAGCAATTTGTGGGCATTCTCATTGAGTCTCATTGAGCCAGCGATTGGTTTTCACACTTTTCTTACTAGGCTCTTCCTTCATGAACAGGGAACAACAGGAGGTCTGGTCTAGAGGGTTGAGCCTCCATTTGCCTGAAGATAACATCCAAAGGTCGCCAGTTCGAGGCCACCGGCACCGTGCGACCTTGAAGCAGCTGACAAGCTGAGCCGAGTAATTCCATCTGCTCTGAGCGTGGGAGGATGGAGGCCAGATCAAGAACGAAACATCTGATTGTTGTGGTTTCTTGAAAGATAGAACCTTTCTAATTGTAAAAATCCCTAAGGGAATTTAAATTGCCTGCCCATGTAAACCGCCTTGAATAAAGTCCGAGGAGAAATCTGAGGACCTAGAAAGGCGGTATAGAAATACCTGTATTATTATTATTATTGTTTGTCCAAGATCTCGATTATCAAAACTTCATGTAAACATCTTTGCAGACGTTCGGATGATTGAACTGCAGCCTGCATTTTAAAAGAGTTGTTAGTCGCACGTGACAACAAACTGTGACTGGCAGAATTCTACTTTAGTCTTTCCCCATCCTACTCAAAGTTGCCAAAGCAGAAGAATCCATCTATTGGTGCATCAGCAAAAGAGAATCCTGTCTTTCTCCTCGCTATGCTGAACCCCCATTGCTGTTTAGAAAACAGGACAGTAGGAAGCACCCCTTTCCAGCCTATACTAACTAGCCAGGTCCTAGAGAATGGAGAGCAATACAGGCACAATGCGCATTTATGCCAAATATGCTCATTCCCTTTCAACCACACAGAAGGTGGGTGCTAAGGAAAGAAATGCATGATCTTAGTCCGACATCACAAGGGGAGACAGGGTATAGTTCTCTTTGAACCCAGCGCTGCCATGAATCAGTGATGCTCAACAATACTGGGGCTGAACCTCATTGACTGACTGCTGTTGGATTTCCAACAGAGAGATCTGAAATGGCCTCCTCCTCCCTTGGGTCTTCTCTACCGTCATGAAGCATCAACAGCAAGCAAACTGTGCTTCAAGAGACTTGCCACTGGCTCTCCATCGAGGAGGACACTGCAAAAAGGGTGGCAATTGTATCTGTCTCATGGTGGTACCCATTGCAACACTTTTGGTTTACATGTGTGCCAAGAACTTCCTCCTCCTCCTCACTCCAGATGTGTTTTAATATCCAAGTACTTCCCCCAAGTGGGGCACCCCACTCTCCTAACCGTAAGATAGTAAAATAGCAAAAACTTTAAAAAAAGAATTCCAAATAGCAGTTGTAACTGGAAAGTAGTTCATGACCCTGCAGAAGGAATGCAATTCCCATCTGTGTAGCACATAATTAAAGATATTTATAAATAATCAACTAAGGTTTCCAAATCAAGGGAAATCTGCCTACCTAACTCCTAATGCACATCCTAAAAATGTTCCGATATAGCCCTTTTCAACAAGCAAGTCAAAAAACCCCAAAGGGATAGATTTATGTTAAAGTGCATTTGCTAAAATCCTAAACGTCACCCTGTAACAGGCCCCTACCTTTCTATACCTGTTCAGCTTTCTGGGCTGGATGTCTTTCCTACCCAGAGATAACACTACAAGTACCTTTGAAACCTCAGTGTTGTCTGTATCTATGTTCAGATTCTCAAGAGGAAAAGAAAAATAATACAATTTAGCTCTCCCTGGTCTCTCTACAAGCTAAACTCTATCCAGGATTCAGGCCTCCTGTGGAGCTGCTGAGTTTCGTTGAATCTCGGAATCCTGTGCAAGATGTGCCCATTGAAAAATGGCCGTCGCGGAACTGTATCCCAAAGAGGCAGCCAGAACTAAGGAAATGGGGTTCTCAGCCTGGCCTCCTACAGCTCACTTAGAGAAAGACCAGCAGAACTCAGTACTTATTGATCCCAAAGATGCGAACTCCATGCAGTTGGGGCAGTTTGGGGATCAAGACGCTCATCAAGGAGATTGTGTTGATGATGAAGTGTATCCGGTCGTATTTAGTGTAGAAGCTGGTAAGGAAGTAACTGCAAAGGAAAAGAAAAAGAGAAGTCAACGGCACAGACTAATCTCAGCTAACCCAATATCTTGAGATTGAAGACATATTTATTTTCATTTATATCCTTCTTCCCCAGTGGAAAGGCTACGTACATCTTCACCTGTAATCTCCCATTCAGGCACTGACCAAACTTAGACCTGCTTACCTTCAGCAAAGTGGTGGTATTTCACACCCTCGGAATATGTCCTGGGACCAGATAGCCAAGTGCCACATGGAAGATGCTTAAAAGCTCTTCGGGCAGCTGCTAAGAGGTACTTACTGATGGCTTCCAGCCATGCAGAGAGCCCAGCATCACTATCCCTCACCCACAGCTGTTGGCATGGCAGTGGAAAAGCTGGGCTTGTAGGGAAATGAGGGCCTACAGACAATAGTCACACTAAGGAATTTCTAGCTGTCTAGGAATTCCCTCCTTTGGGTAGCCGACTTCAGCACAACTTGATGCTTGCTTTGTGACCTCTTCCACCAGCTTTTTCTAGCACAACAAAATACAGAGATATTTTTTCTGGTCAATACAGGAGCAAATAGCAGGAACAGAAATCCTGCTTGATTTCTTGTTCAAGAGAGGAGAGGCTTGATGGTTCCAATTTCACCTACAAGCTGCTGCTATGAGAGCCAGAATGATGCAGTGGTTTGGAAGTTAGACCTAGAAGATCCAGGTTCAAATCCCCGCTCAGCCATGAAACGTTGCCAGAGGCCCAAAAACTCTTGACCCTTTCCTGTTATTAATTCAGGGTAAACTATGGCATTAGTAAGCATAGAAATAAAACTTCACAGTCCCTGGCACAACTTAAGAACTCACAGTATAATTGGTGTGATGGTCAGGAACTTGCGGGAAGCAGTGAACTGCACCCCATAGTCCATCTGCTCCCAGTGAGTGAGTAGCCGGGCCTTCCCCTGATCTGGAGTCTCAAATGGCGTTCCTTTCACGGTGTGTAAGAAAATATACATGCTCTGTAAGAAAACACAAATCACAGGGTTGTGCAGGGCAGCATGAAGGAGCTTTGTTCTTTGTTGCGCTCTCTCCGCTGTATTGCTTGGAAATGTTAGGTTAAGGAGACAAATGGATGTATAAATCGATGATAAGGCTACACCTGGAGTATTGCGTCCAGTTCTGGATATAGTGGAAATGGAAAAGTTGCAGAAGAATCAACCAAAATGATTACTGGACTGGGGAACTTTCCCTATGAGGAAAGGCTACAGTGTTTGGACCACTTCAGTCTAGAAAAGAGGGGGGACATAATTGAGTCATACAAAATTATGCAGAGGCTGGATAGAGCGGATAGAGAGATGCTCTCTTCCCTCTCACATAGCACCAGAACCGGGGACATCCATGAAAACTGAGTGTTGGGAGAGTTAGGACAGACAAAAGAAAATATTCCTTTACCCAGCGTGTAATTTGGAACTCCTTGCCACAGGATGTAGTGATGGCATCTTGCCTGAATGCCTTTAAGAGGGGATTGGACAAATTTCTGGAGGAAAAGTTCATCACAGGTTACAAGTCACGGTAGGTATGTGCAAGGTAGAGGTAGGCTGCCTCTGATTACCAGATGCAGGGGAGGGCACCAGGACGCAAGTTGTGTCTGTTGTTTAGTGTGTACCCTGAAGCATTTGGTGGACCACTGTGAGATACAAGAACCTGGACTAGATGGGCCTTTGGCCTGATTCAGTGGGGCTCTTCTTATGTTCTTATGAAGGAATTGAATAATGCAGAACTGCTTTCTGTGTGGGATTTTATTGCATATGCACCGGATTGCTGTTTTTCAGCTTTGACCCCACACCAACCGCATGGAAAATAAGTTAACTGACATATCTTTTTTATTCTTTACACACAGCACCATCTATGCTCACGGTGCTTTGCACACAATGAGAAAGTAGATCTCTGGCCCTTGGAGCTCACAATCTAAAACTGACAAAAGGGAGAGACAGCAGAAAAGTTGGGGAGCAGAGGCACTGGTGGATAATATGCAAAATATTGAGCAAATACTATGCAAAATATCTTGGGCCACTCACTATCCCTCAGCCGCACCTACCTCACAGGGATATTGCGAGGACAAAAGGAGGGGAAGAACTATGTACACCACCCTGAGCTCCTTGTAGGAAGGGTGGTATAAATAAGGCAAATAAATAAAATGTTTTATGTACACTTAGGCTTAGATACAGCAGACACTCTTACAGGGCTGTTGTAAAGATTACTGAGAACGTATGCAAGGTACTTTAAGCACTCCAAAGGCACAACATAAATGTTAATTATTGTTAAAATTATTATTTTATCATCCTTATTGATTTTATTGTTAAAATCATTCTTTTACAAACTGACAACCTAGAAAAGCCCTACAAAGCATGGCTGAGGTTCACAAAGAGCAGCACCTGAAATAGGAATATTGTCGGTTCCAAGAACTCCAAAAACATGGTGGGGAGGTAGAGAAAGCTGCAGCACATAACAACAACAACAAGCCTGATTCAAGAGAACAGTGTACTGCACTCCAAACCAGTGTTTCTCAAACTTTGGGTCAAGACCCACTAGGTGGGGTTGTGAGCCAATTTCAGGTGGGTCCCCATTCATTTCAATATTTTATTTTTGATATGCTAGACTTGATGGTATGTGACTGCATTTGGGAAAATGTGACACGTCTGTACTTTTAACAGGCTACTATGTATATGCTTTTAACAATGATAGCAAGTTGGACTTACTCCTGGGTAAGTGTGGGTAGGATTGCAGCCTAGAATTGTTAAAACATTTCCTGCTTGATGATGTCACTTCCAGTGATGACATCACTTCCAGTGGGTACTGACAGATTCTTATTCTAAAAAGTGGGTCCTGGTGCTAAGAGTTTGAGAACCACTACTCCAGACAGTACACTACTTCCAGAGTTGCAAGTGAAATGGAACATTCAAGCATTGTGCCACCAGGGGAGCTGTTGTGCCTTTGGCAGGGTAGCAAGCAGGGCTTCAGAAACTGAGACAGCATCAGGCACATGAAAATGCAACCAGGACTCAAGAGGAAGATCCTCTCTCTGTTCAGTCAGGGACTCAAGGGAATATTAGAGTATGTGCTTGATGCTGGACACTCCACAGATGAACATGGATATCACCCCTAGACAGAAAATAGTGTCAGTCACACATGACAAGCACCTGTTTGACCAGGCAACACATGTACAAGCCATGGTAAATTCTCTCCCCCCCTCCCGCTTGTGCAATACTGCCAGCGAACACAGCAGAGAGAACACAGTGCTGACTGTGACACAGGGGGGGGGGGCAGCCAGCCAACAGCTTCGAGGCAACAGGTCACGGCTGTGCCAGCACACCCAGCAGGCGAAGTTAGCAATGACCTTTGCCATTGCAAACTATGCTTCTGAATTTCATGGGAGCAAAGGACACACCTCTGTGCTAAATATTCTTCTAGCAGCCTTGGGATAGAAGCAGTACCGTGCCATGACAGATGAAACCGAGCAGGGAGAAAGGAACCCACATGGCACCGTTGTCACTCCTGGTTGTTTTACGGCTACAAAGTGAAGTCTTAATTGCCGGCTGAGCAGCTCGGGTCAGCGGCCAGAGAGCTTAATTCCTCACCTCTGGTTAGGCACAGAGACACACATCACTGCGAGCAGAGGGCAGCCGCCAGCAGGCTGCCACGTCTGCACTGAGGTAGCGTCTGCATATTTGACCCTGCAGTATAGAGAACCGAGGGAGCTGGCAGCCTGAGATATGGATCATCCTAGGGGCTGGCTGATGTGCTCGTATTACAAAACCAGAGAGAAGAAAGCTTTGGCTAAGGCAGTTGGCAACAACATGCTGTTAACCCCCAACATGCTATTTGTAATGCATTTCCCTTGTGACCCTCATCTAAGCTAATTTATGAGCCTTGCATGTTGTACTGTTTACTTGTGCACTTTCTCTTCTACCCATAACAACTGATATCTTCTTTTCATTTTGATAATGGAGGGTCCCCGACCATGCCCATATAATCCCAAAATTTGCACCAAAGTAGATGCTGACTTTGTAGGTGTGAGCAACACCTCAAAGGGGGGGGGGAGGAGGAAGAAGACGACAGAATAGTGGTTCTGGCGTTGGACTTAGACCTAAAATATCAGGTTCAAATCCTACTCACTTATGAAGCTTCCTGGGTGACTTTGTTCCTGCCACTATCTCTCAGCCTAACCTACCCCACAGGGTTGTTGTGAGGAAAAAGAAAAGAAGGAAGGAAGGAATAATTTACACCACCCTGAGCTCCTTGTAGGAAGGGCAGTTTAAAAATGTGAAAAACGAATAAATAAAATTTGTTAAACGGATTATGAAAAAGATAGTAATTGCAAGAATGAGGGGGAATATACAAAAAAGTATTTCAACGGTTTGGTGAACCAGTGAATGAGAATCAAGATTTATTTTTTTTTACCTCACGAAAAACAGTGTCTTCCGTTCCTGCCAGGTAAACAGACCAGTGTGAGGTGTAAATCTACATTTTCTCTTGCTTTAGAAATGCGGCGTCTTTGGAGACTGACCAAACTGCTCAGCTTACTTGACCACAGCAGACTGTCTTGCCTCCCAAATTCCTTCCCATCGGTTTAAGGAGCATATGAAACAGACTGAGGGTCCAATCCTATACAGCTTTCCAGCAATGATGCAGCTTCATTGCTGCCCAGAGGTAAGGGAACAAATGACCCTATAAATTACCAGAGAATTGGAGGAAAGCAAACGTCATACTAATCTTTAAAAAGGGAAGGAGGGGGGGACCCGGGAAACTATAGGCCGGTCAGCATAACATCTATACCAAGTAAGATGGTGGAATGCCTCATCAAAGATAGAATCTCAAAACACATAGACGAACAGGCCTTGCTGAGGGAGAATCAGCATGACTTCTGTAAGGGTAAGTCTTGCCTCACAAACCTTTGAGAATTCTTTGAAAAGGTCAACAGGTATGTGGATGCGGGAGAACCCATGGACATTATATATCTGGACTTTCAGAAGGCGTTCGACACGGTCCCTCACCAAAGGCTACTGAAAAAACTCCACAGTCCACAGTCAGGGAATTAGAGGGCAGGTCCTCTCGTGGATTGAGAACTGGTTGAATACCAGGAAACAAAGAGTGGGTGGCAATGGGCAATTTTCACAATGGAGAGAGGTGAAAAACAGTGTGCCCCAAGGATCTGTCCTGGGCCCGGTGCTTTTCAACCTCTACATAAATGACCTGGAGACAGGGTTGAGCAGTAAGGTGGCTAAGTTTGCGGATGACACCAAACTTTTCTGAGTGGTGAAGACCAGAAGTGATTGTGAGGAGCTCCGGAAGGATCTCTCCAGACTGGCAGAATGGGCAACAAAATGGCAGATGCGCTTCAATGTCAGTAAGTGTAAAGTCATGCACATTGGGGCAAAAAATCAAAACTTTAGATATAGGCTGATGGGTTCTGAGCTGTCTGTGACAGATCAGGAGAGAGATCTTGGGGTGGTGATGGACAGGTCGATGAAAGTGTCGACCCAATGTGTGGCGGCAGTAAAGAAGGCCAATTCCATGCTTGGGATCATTAGAAAAGGTATTGAGAATAAAACAGCTAATATTATAATGCCGTTGTACAAATCGATGGTAAGGTCACACCTGGAGTATTGTGTCCAGTTCTGGTCGCCACATCTCAAAAAGGACATAGTGGAAATGGAAAAGGTGGAAAAGAGAGTGACTAAGATGATTACGGGGCTGGGGCACCTTCCTTATGAGGAAAGGCTATGGCGTTTGGGCCTCTTCAGCCTAGAAAAGAGACGCCTGAGGGGGGACATGATTGAGACATACAAAATTATGTATGGGAAGGATAAAGTGGATAGGGAGATGCTCTTTACACCCTCACATAACACCAGAACCAGGGGACATCCACTAAAATTGAGTGTTGGGAGGGTTAGGACAGACAAAAGAAACTATTTCTTTACTCAGCATGTGGTTGTTCTGTGGACCTCCTTGTCACAGGATGTGGTGACGGCATCTGGCCTGGATGCCTTTAAAAGGGGATTGGACAAGTTTCTGGAGGAAAAATCCATTATGGGGTACAAGCCATGATGTGTATGTGCAACCTCCTGATTTTAGAAATGGGCTATGTCAGAATGCCAGATGCAAGGGAGGGCACCAGGATGAGGTCTCTTGTTATCTGGTGTGCTCCCTGTTATCTGGTTAGCACAATGGCAGATTGTTATCTGGTGCTCCCTGGGGCATTTGGTGGGCCACTGTGAGATACAGGAAGCTGGATTAGATGGGCCTATGGTCTGATCCAGTGGGGCTGTTCTTATTGAAGAGGCCTCTATGACTGCCCCCCCCAGTTGCCCTGTTGGCACAGCTGCATTAGCATTGGTAAGTTTGACAGGATTGGGCTCTGAGGTGGTTCTCCCTGACTTGGTTCTCCCGCTCCCATTCTCCATCAGCCTACAACACCAAACCCTGGAATTCAATAAGTGAGGCTCTCATACCATGTTGTGAATGAGGTTGGTGAGAGTCCAGACCACCGGGACACTGAAGAAGGGGATGCTGAGAAGGACCACGTGCAGCAGGCCAATTCCCAAGACATAAGACAGCCAGATGCCCCGGCTGTTCATGACCCGGGTATTGGGGTTCACTTCACTGTGAGCTGTGCCCACATTCATTTCTTCTGCTTGGCACCCCTGGAATGGAACACAGAGCAATAAAACCAAGTTAGGAGGATATACAACTCACACATGTCAGCAAGTATGCACTCTCTCTTTCACACTTACAACATTATTACATGCATAAGCCATCATTGCTCTATCCTGGAAAGAACAGCAGTGTACACAGAGTTCCCTGGCAGTCACCCATCCAGGCACTCACCAGGCCGAGACCTCCTTTGTTACACCACGGTGGCTGAATCAAGTAGCCTGGCTCAGACCAAACCCTCAGGACCCACTTGTGTCCCATTGTTCCCACAAAGAAACAGAAATGGGAATAAATGAAGAGACCCACATAAGCCTGCATTCTCGGTCTCTCCCCAAAAGGGAGATTTGTGCCTATCCATAGATTCTGAATGTTCATGCAGAAAGGAGAATCTGGGGATCCTTGCTTGGCAGGTTTGCCTGGCTAGCACAAATCAAGAGATGTGACTGGCTTCCCCTACGTTCAAAGCTCCATGACAGGCCTAAATTTTCAATGCAGGCTTCAACATACGAGCCAGGCATAAACAAAGATCTATGCGTTTGGCTGCACAAACATGGAACACAGTGTTGGGTGCCAAATTCAGTATCTTTAGAACGTCCACTTACATTCTAGCTGGCACAACCATGAAGACAGGCTTGAAAGCTTGTGGCCAATGCCTGGTGAAATCTCAGAAGCCCAATGAGGCCAGATCAATTTCCCACCAGTCAGAAGGACAAGGGTTCTGCTGTCTTACAAGTCTCCGTGCTCCCCTCCACAACCAGCATATACAAAATAAGCACATGTCCATACATTTGCACAATTTATGTATTAACACAAGCTATATTTTCCTGCTGCAACCTTTTGATATTTTGTTAACATTCCAACATACGCGCAGCTCTGTAGATTGTCAGCTTTACTTAGGCCCTCCTAAGTTAGGAGACTAAGGGCACAATCCTAACCAGGTCTACACAGAAGTAAGTCCCATTTTGTTCAATGGGGCTTACTGTCAGGAACGTGTGGTTAGGATTGCAGCCTGAGGCTACAAGCCTACACACGCCTCCATGAGAGTAAGCCCTCTGAACACAGTGGGACTTGCTTCTATGCAACTTGGCACAGGACTGTGCTACAAGGTGATGTTATCAAGGCAAAGTTAACCTAGGCACAATGAAACATGATGGCGGGGGCTATGGCTGAATGGCAGAGCACAGGTTTTGCGCAAGTAGGATCCTGGGCTTAATTCCTGGCATCTAGATAGGGCTGGAAAAGGCTCTGGAAAGACACTCTAGGCAACATAGACAATACTGAAATGATGGACCAATGTTCTGATTCTGTATAAAGGAGACAAGGCAAAAGGTCCAAACACAGCAATGGCAGGAACAGGAGCTAGCCTAGGATACAATCCGATAAGACTTTCCTAGGAGTAAGCCCCACTGAACACAATGAGACTTACTTTTGAATAGATTTGCATGGAACTCTGCTGCAAGACTAGGGCAGTAGGCAGGCCTTATTGCAGGTCAGATGGTCTTCTTGTAGTTCCCTCTCTTGCTTAGCACACTGCAGTGATGCAACAGTAGTATATGAGCTGTGCCAATGGGGCATGTGCTGCATCCTGCAGTTGTGATGCATCCTGCAGAGTCACAGAGGCCTCCTCAAGGTTAGGGAATGTTTGTTTCCTTACCTCGAAACTGCATTGTCCTTATGTCAGTGCTGGAAAGTTGGTTAGGATTGCGCCCTAAGTTTCTACCCTGCATTCCCTTGGTCAGGTTGAGGATTCCACACTTCAACATTGCACAGATGAAGATGGGGGGGGGGCATCCTTGTGTACACGTAAGGCCCACTATTCTCAGACCAAGGCACATTGCCTAAGCACTCCCCATCCCACCCCTCTTGCATATCGCTCCAGCTACTGCATTTGCTTGCTCTGCAACAGACCATCCTGCACTGGCTTCTGACGCAGATGTCAGGAAATAGACCACAGCTCTCACAACAGACAGACCTATAGTATACTAACTATAGAATTGCTGCAAATCCAAACACAGGCAGCAATATCTACCGTCCAGGAAGGAGATGATGGAAGATGAACAGTGTGCTGGCATTACATGTCCATTTTCATGTACACACACTAGTCTCAAAGGGTTGTGTCCAAAGAAAGCAAGCCCTGACTAAGCACCACCAAAACTGCTAGAACTTGAGTTAGTCACAGCCAAATTATCTCATTAATTTCCATGGTGCTTAGACAAGACTCACTTGCTCTGGATATAACCCGCTGCATATCAACCCCTCCTCTAGAGACTTAGACCAGAGGACTAATGCATGTATATAGGGAAAGGACAGTGTTTCACCAGTGTCTTCAAGAAGCTAAGAACTATCCCTGTTTAAAAAGGGTAGCTGGAACACATGGGTTTTGAGAGGCAGTTTTGCAAGATATCAGCAAAACACCCTTGTTCCTGCCCTTTCATTCACAACACCATCACCACTTGACATTTATAGGGCGCTTTTGCATATTTGAAGTGCTTCTCATAATCTCGCCACGGTCTGTTAACCTCACGGGGTGCGTGGGGTTTAGGGTGAAAACCAACAAGCGGATCGACAACTCTGCACCAGGCAACAGAAAACAGAAAACTCCTGCCCTAAAGCTGGGCACCTGGAATGTTAGGACAATGACACCTGGCTTTTCTGATGACCTACAAGAAAGAGATGACGCACGCAAAACCGCTGTCATCGACATGGAGCTGAGCAGACTGCAGATGGACATCATTGCCCTTCAAGAGACAAGGCTGCCAGATTCAGGATCTGTCAAGGAGAGAAATTTCTCATTTTTCTGGCAGGGAAAACCACCAAACGAGACCAGGGAACATGGCGTTGGCTTTGCGGTCAGAAATACCCTGCTGGAATCCATCATCCCACCTACTGCGTAAAGTGAAAGAATTTTGTCCCTGCAGCTCCACTCATCAGCAGGACATGTCACTCTCATCAGTGCATATGAACTGACTCTGCCATCTCCAGCAGAAGATAAAGACAAATTCTACGACGACCTGGCCACCACTATCAAGAAAGTCCCCGAGAAAGAGTCATTGTTCATCCTTGGCAACTTCAATGCTAGAATTGGTGCTGATCACAGTTTGTGGCCCACTTGCTTAGGTCAGTTCAGCACTGGGAAGATGAACAAAAATGGCCAACACCTGCTAGAGTTTTGCTGCCATCATAGTCTCTGTGTCAGCAACACGTTCTTCAACATGAAGCCCCAACCCAGTCTCTTGGAGACACCCACGATCAAAGCACTGGCACCAGCTCGACCTGATTCTCACCAGATGCTCCAGCCTTCCCAGCATCAAGATCACACGCAATTGTCAGGATGCTGCCTGTGACACTGACCACTCCCTGGTGTGCAGCAGAGTGAAACTGCGAACAAAGCGACTGCATCACATGAAAAAGGAAGGAAGACCTCGCATTGACACCAGCAAGACCCGGGATCAGGGAAAAGTGGAGGAATTTGCACGAGCGCTTGAGGAAATTCTTCCAGGCCTGGCCGATGCAAATGCATCCAACAGATGGGAACATTTCAAGAATGCTGTTTACAATTCTGCCTTGTCTGTATTCAGCAAGAAGATCAACAAGACGGCAGACTGGTTTGAAGCCCACTCTGAGGAGTTGACACCAGTCATTGAGGAAAAGAGGAGAACTTTAGCAGCATACAAAGCCTGCTGTGAGCACAACCTGCAAGGTCCTCTGAGCTGCTCGCAGCAAAGTCCAGCAGATTGCCAGGAGATGTGCTAACGACTACTGGCTCCAACTCTGTTCCCAGATACAGATAGCAGCTGACACAGGCAACATCAAGGGAATGTATGATAGTATCAAGCAGGCCCTAGGTCCAACACCGAAGAGAATTGCCCCTCTGAAGTCTGCCACAGGCGAGGTCATCCAGGACCGGTTGCAGTAGATGGAATGCTGGGTGCAGCACTACTCTGAGCTGTATTCCAGAGAAAATGTAGTTACTGAAGAAGCACTGAACAACACTGAGTGCCTGCCTTTGTTGGTGAAGCTTGACAGTGAACCAACCCTAGAAGAACTTCACGTGGCCCTGGACTCCCTTGCCTCTGGCAAGGCACCTGGGAAAAACAGCATCCCTGCTGAGGTCCTAAAGTGCTGCAAAGAGATCATTGCCACTGAGCTGCATGAAATACTCTGTCTCTACTGGAGAGAAGGTGGAGTACCACAGGCCATGAGGGATGCAAACATCACGCTGTACAAGAACAAAGGTGACAGGGGTGACTGCAACAACTACCGCGGTATCTCTCTCCTTAGCGATGTAGGAAAGCTGTTTGCCCAAGTTGCACTAAAGAGGCTCCAGGTACTTGCAGAGAGTGTCTATCCAGAATCGCAGTGCGGATTCCGAGCCAACAGGTCCACCACTGATATGGTATTCTCCCTTAGACAACTGCAGGAGAAATGCAGGAAACAACGACAGTCACTCTTCATAGCCTTCATAGATCTCACGAAGGCTTTCAACCTGGTCAGCAGGGAAGGCCCCTTCAAGATTCTCCCCAAGACTGGATGTCCACCCAGGCTCCTCAGCATCATCAGGTCCTTCCACGAGGACATGAAGGGCACTGTAGTCTTTGATGGCTCCACATCAGACCCCTTTGACATCTGAAGCGGAGTGAAGCAGGGCTGTGTTCTTGCTCCGACCTTGTTTGGGATTTTCTTCGCTGTCCTGCTGAAGCATGCCTTTGGAACTGCAACAGAAGGCATCTATCTCCAGACCAGATCAGACGGAAAGCTCTTCAGCCTCTCCAGACTGACAGCAAAGTCCAAAGTCCAGCTGAAATGTCTGCGTGACTTCCTCTTTGCCGACGATGCAGCTGTCACTACCCACTCTGCCAAAGATCTCCAGCAGCTCATGGATCGTTTTAGCAAGGCCTGCCAAGACTTTGGACTGACAAATCAGCCTGAAGAAAACATAGGTCATGGTTCAGGATGTGGACTCACCTCCCTGCATTACAATCTCTGCGCATGAACTGGAGGTTGTCCATGACTTTGTGTACCTTGGCTCAACGATCTCCAACACTCTTTCTCTCGATACCAAGCTAAACAAACGCATTGGTAAAGCAGCTACCACGTTTTCCAGACTCACAAAGAGAGTCCAACAAGAAGCTGATGGAACATACCAAGATCCAGCTCTACAGAGCTTGCGTCTTGTACTGCAGCAAGTCATGCTGCTACTTCGCTCACAACAGGAGAGGAAATTGAATGCTTTCCACATGCACTGCCTCTGACGCATCCCTGGTATCACCTGGCAGGACAAAGTTCCAAACAACACAGTCCTGGAACGAGCTGGAATCCCTAGCATGTATGCACTGCTGAAACAGAGATGCCTGCGTTGGCTTGGTCATGTCGTGAGAATGGGCGATGGTCGGATCCCAAAGGATCTCCTCTATGGAGAACTCGTGCAAGGAAAGCGCCCTACAGGTAGACCACAGCTGCGATACAAGGACATCTGCAAGAGGGATCTGAAGGCCTTAGGAATGGACCTCAACAGATGGGAAACCTTGGCCTCTGAGCGGCCCACTTGGAGGCAGGCTGTGCAGCATGGCCTCTCCAGTTTGAAGAGGCACTTGCCCAACAGACTGAGGCAAAGATGCAAAGAAGGAAGGCCCACAGCCAGAGCGACACACCAGGGACAGACTACATTTGCTCCCAGTGTGGAAGGGATTGTCACTCCTGAATTGGCCTCTCCAGCCACACTAGACACTGTTCCAGAACCACTTTTCAGAGCGCAATACCATAGTCTCCTGAGACTGAAGGATCCCAATGGTCATAATCTCAGCATTCTTTTCAAGAGTCCTACCAAGAGAAACAGCATGTTCTGTCCGATTTGCGTACAATGGAGTTGCAGCTGGTGCTCTCCCACGTGTCTTCCTCCCACAAGTAGGAGTTTTCCCAGGGCTCTCATCTGCAAAAGGACTGATCATTTGTTCTCTGCAGCTAATGAGTCCCAACAAAAAAAACCAGGTTGTATCATTTGATAGCGTGGCCACTGGACATTCTCAATTAAACTGAACTTGGGCCTGAACGGTTCTGGAGGCTGCAGCTCTGTCATTTGCATTGTTGCTGTCCATTTATTGAGTGACTGAGCCTGCCTGCTTGCTTTCTGCAGCTGCTATGTCCTTCAAGCTTCATGTAATCTTAGATCTGAAACATCTGGCCTGTCTGAGAACTGCTATCTGCACAGCTGGGCTTCAAGCCAGGCACAATTTCTACCACTATTTATAGATTCTCCTATTCTGAGCTAACAAAGGATTAGGCTGATTGAGCCAGCAAGGGTTTTCTAACATGTCCACAGATCAGTCTATTTCAGGGGTGCCCAAACCCACTTGCGGCCCTCAGGTGCTCTCAATCAGGCCCTCAGGGAGCCCCCAGTCCCCAATGTGTCTCTGGCCCTCTAGAGACTTTTTGGAGCCCGTGCTGGCCCAATGCAACTGCTGTCAGCAAGAGGACGACTGTTCAACTTCTCACCTGAGCTGTGGGACAAGAGCTCCCTCCACTACTTGCTGTTTCACATCTGTGATGCAGCAGTGGCAGTGAAGGAAAGGCTGACCTTGCTTTGTGCAAGGCCTTTTATAGGCCTTGAGCTACTGCAAGACCTTCATTCATTCATATAAGTTCAATCTCTAATATATTCATTTATGTAAATTTATTCAAATTTGAAATGTAAATTAATTCAGCCCCTGGACACAGTGTCAGAGAGATGATGTGGCCCTCCTGCCAAAATGTTTGGACACCCCTGGTCTATTTCTATAACCTATTATAGAAATAGGTCTATAACCTATTATAACTGTAGGTTATAATCCCCCCCTTTTTATAAGCATTTATTCTGTAAGTTTTTCTGGGGGTCCAGCCAGATACAATTTATTTACTGTCTTGGAACTGACATGGTAGTCTGCCTGTTTTAACAGATGATAGTTCATATGTACTTTTTGTCTGCACAGGTTCCTGATTTACTGAATTCCTCCTTTCTCATGCATATGGAAAAGGAACAGCAGGGCAATATTGGCTCTCCCTGAGAGCCAGAGTGTTGTAGTGGTTTGGGAAGTGAACTTAGACCTGGAAGAGCCAGGTTCGAATCCCCCCACAGCCATGAAGCTTCCTGGGTGACCTTGGGCCAGTCACTTTCTCTCAGCCTCACCTACCTGACAGGGTTGTTGTGAGGACAAAAGAAGGAGAGCAGCTGTGTAGACCACCCTGAGCTCTTTGGAGGAAGGGCAGTATAAAAATGTGAAAATAAATATTTTTACATATTTTTGTCATTGCTATGTGAACCTTGCTGTTTAGAAAGGTGGAGAAAGAAAAAGAGACTTGTTTGCAGGTCTGTACATCAGGAACATGTGCAGCTTTAAGGAGAGCGGGCGTGCATTTCACAATGTGTGCAATAACCACCAAGAACATCTCTCTGTGCACCTTCCTATCCAGTACGTGAATCAGATCACTAATCAGATCAGCATCTGTGGTCAGATATTCAGAGCTCTTTTTTCATCCCCATTCATGAACAGTTGCCTTGCAGAGACTCCTGGGATTATGCTGGAACTCTAACAGCCCTTGGAGGTTTATTTGAAAGGCTCTAAAAACACAGACACACACAAAGAGAATGAGATCAAGCTATAAAAATTAACAACCTCTTTCAGCAGGCTTTTATGGTCTTTTAAAAAAATTTACAAGTGGAATTTTGCTTAACGGACACTGCAGTACAATGCACATATATACTCTTGCACCAGCGAGGGAGTACAGAGAAGTGGAGCTCAGGAGATATGTGCTGTGGAGATACTCGACCCACTGGTTTTACAACCTGTCACTGTGCCTCCCGAACAAAGACAGCCTGAATGGATTTCCTTAGGCTGGGGTTTCAAAGTTTGGATTGGAGACAATGCCGAGAAATAGCTGTTGTGGTGGAGATCAAAGTTCAGGCTATCAATTTGGAGTATGAGAGATGAATACTGTTCATTTGGATGGATTTCTGATGCAGGGAGCTCTGCTCTAAACACTGCAGCCAACCAAAGACTTATGCAAATTGCACAAGTGTTTCATAACCTCTCAAAACTTTAATCCTAGCTAACCTCTCCAGTAGGGCCTAACAGAAATACAGTCCTAGGGTCAAACTAGACACGGTGATCACAATTCCCTGTGTTTAAGCAAAACAGAAAAGGAAAGGGAGATTTTTTTTAAAGAGCAAAAGGGGCATGTGAAATGTGCCGAACTTGCACCCCCCCCCTCACCCTCCCCCAGTTATGTTCTTCAGCTTGACTGGACATTACCTCAACTTTTGAGGTGATTAAAATACAGTAAATAATTAAACCCAAAGTTCAACCCAACCCAAAAAGGTACCAAAACCCAAATATCAACCCACAGAAACAAAAGCCTTTTGGAATACAAAGATCGATCTTAATATGTTTTCTATAAAACCAATAAAAAGGGAGCTGAGAGTCCCTCTCTTGGAAGAAAATTCCACAGGAAGGGGGATGCCACCGAAAAGGCCCCGTGCTTGGTAGCTGCCAATTGGATTTCAATCGGTGGCAAACCACAGAGCAGACTGATCTTAAGGCTCAAGACAGGTTCATATGAGAGAAGGTGGTCCTTAAAGTAACCTGATCCCAGAACATACAAGGCTTTAAAGATTAAACTAACACTTTGACTTGAGCTTAAGAGGCACAGCAGTAACCAATGCAGCTAGGCCAAGCAAGACAGATGTTCCAATCTGTCCTGCCCCCAATAGCACGCTAGTGGTGGCAATTTCTAACAACGGAAGTATCCAAATCATCTTCAATGATAGTTCCAAGAACACCGATTCTACATCCAGACTGGACAACTGTAAAGCGATGTGTGGATGACTGAAGCCAGGTCTGAACTTTTCAGATAGGGCCATTATTCAGACAGGGCCATTAGTGGCATTCGGATGAAGCTGGTAAGAGGCACTCCTGGGCCCAGCAGTCACCTAAGACATGCAGGAACAACATTGGGTTAAGGAGCATCCCCAAGAATTCACTTGATCCTTCAGGGAGCGTGTAACCTGACATAAGCCACATCAGTATCTCCACCTAGCAGGGCAGGATCACCCAACTTGCAACACCCAGCATCCAACAATCAAGAATCAGGAGTTACTTTAGCAGGGTTCTTATCCTATAATAACCATTACTCAGAAGAAGCAAGGAATTTCAGCATGTTTCAGTCATATCTTTCATTCCTGAAGACACTCTTGGGCAAATTCTGTACAGGTCAGCGGTATCACTAGAGTTTGCATCACCCAGTGTGTGGGGCCAGCGCATCAGCCCCATGATGGACCTCCTTCCATGCAGTGGGCGGCGCAATGTCCTGGGTGGTGGGTGTGGTGATGCACCATTGCCCTGCCCAACTGGTTTTTTTGGCTATAACTTTAGACAGAATAGAGATATTTCAACATGGTTTGTTTCATTGCATTTCTCGTGAAATTACCCATCCAATGATCTATAACATGAAGGTATTATTAGAAAACACCAAGATTTTAAAAATTTTGGCTAGTAGTGATGTTATCCCTCCGTGCACATCACCTGGAACACCACTGGTACAGGTTGTTCTTTGGAGAATGAACATGATGTACCTACCAGAAATAGTAATCTTACTTTTGTTGACATGCACCAACAATCCCTGGCCTTGCCAAGGTGCGCAATGCTTGTCAGGCTGGTCAGTTGCATTTGCCTTGACAGGTGACATGTTGCGCAAACTTGGATTAATATCCAACTCTTGCAACTGCAGTGAAGCTCCTATACTGCATATAAACAAACCAACAGAGGCAGTTTGCACTCCCCGACATTCTTCCTCCTGAACTATCAGTCAGTCACATGTGCCAACTCTTTCGGTATTGAACTTTGCAGTAGAGAGAGAACACCCATTTTTAGCCCATGTTATGGCCTTCATGGTCTCTCCCAGCAGCAAAGGATAGCAAGCATGGTGGTGCCATTATGGGAATTTGTGACACAGCACATACAGAACAATGTACATGGATGATCTGGTCACCTGCTTCTAATAAAAAGGAGGTTCTGAAAAAGATGCACCAGGATAACCAAGATGCTCAAGTGCTTGGTGAACTTTACTATGAAGATACAGTGAAGAGTTTCAGGATTTAGTATGAAAAGGGCAAGCAGGAGAATAAGAGGGACTAGTACAATTATGAATGCTTAGAGAACTCAGGAATATTTTCTCCTCTGTCGATACTCATATCAACAAAAAGAAAGGCCTTCATCATGCAGCATGCAATTACGGGACCACAACTTGGCTACTAAAAAAGCTTTGGGGAGAACAATTAGTCACAGTGCTCTCATGCCCCACTTTCAAGTGGCAAGACGTTCCAGAGGTGCAGTGCTACCCAAGAATTGAATTTCTGCGGGGGACAGAGCACTGGAACCTTATGGCATCCTTTAGTATCCATTTTGTTCACCAAAATGTGCAAGTTGAGGTAGATAGCAGATCATCTCTTACAAGTAGTAGCAGCTAGCTCAGTTTCCCAGCCTTGTATCCCAAGGTGCTTCAAATTTTGATTTGCTGTCACCCGTAGTTCTCACTGCAACCTCTGACTCAGCTTGTATCCCCATCTCACACAGAAGCTGCCATGACACTCTGCCTTTTTAATTTTAATCAATGACCACATATCTGAAAAGAGGAAGGAATGGGTCACCTTACATCTCTACTCTCCCATCATATGGAAGGCCTTTCCACCTCCCAGGGAGATCTCCCATTAAGGAACATATCCTGATCGTAACAGTTAATTCTTATGTGAAATTCCAGGCACGTTTGCTAAGCATTATTTTTGGGGCCAGCTCTAGTGCTAGGCTTATTCATACATCAGAATCCAGGTTTGCAAGGACATGAAATTTGAAATTCCAGGACTGGAAGCAATATGCTGTCTTGGACAAGCAGTTTCCCTAAAAACCTCCCCTAAACCAGCTGTTGAGATCAGGGTTAATTCTATTCCCTGGATCTTCCTGCTCACTCCAAAACCTTGGCTCACCTTCTATGGTGCAAAAAAACGAGCTGTTGAAGTGAATTCAAGGGGCTGATAACTGCGTAAACGAATTTTAAGAAACCCATTTACACAGTACAAAAGATGGGGGAGACACCCCCCCCCCCCCGTAATACATTCTATAAAAAGCATATACTGGGGAGGGGTCAAAAATATGCCTTTCACTTCTATGAAGGCCATCTGTAGGCGAACCTCCGCATTCTGGGGCAGAGGAGGCACTTAATTCTCTAAATAGTGGACTGGAGGCAGAATTTTGCAACACAAATTAACACCTTCAACAGTGATCAGGCAGCAATAAGGGCTTCCCACTTACAAGGCTTATCTACAGCTGTGTATATTACACCCATGTTGCGTACAGAAGCCAGAAGAAGGATGTGGCCTGGAATGATATATATGTGTCGCTGTTTCTTATAACTTTGACCAGATCCCCGTTTTCCTTTCAAGTGAAACTGTGGGTAACTTTTCAAAAACCTAACTCAGTTATGTCTTGGTGGGGCTAACAGAACAATCAAGTGCTTGACCGCTCCCATTCCTGGGCTTTAATGGCTGGGACACTCTCATCAGTCCAGCCACCTCCTTGTGAAAAGATCTCATTCCAGATTCCCATTCCAAAAGGGCAGCATATGAAACAAAAACATCCAGATTATTTCTGTTGGCTAAAGATGCCAGTAGAACGACTCTGGTTCTCCAAGTGTAGTCAAATTAAACTCTGCTATAAAGCCATCAGATTCCAAGTTTCCAGAGAGGGGGAGATTTGCCAGTTATGGGGCAGTGCCACCTTCTCAGTTGTGGTGTTGACCCAGGACACAGAAAGAGCAATTTTGCTGAATTCTTCATTTCTTGGCTTGGAAATAAACATCTTGCAAATTTACAGTACTTGGCTCGTTGCAAATACACGGCCAGCCTGGCTCAAGGTTTCCATCTGAGATGGAGAAAAAGTAGTGTCTTCTGCCATCCACCCACCTTCTTTGCCACTCCAATGGTTGCAAGAGGGTGGAAAGTCTCCCCCTCCTGTCTCTGGAATCTGGCATGCTGCAGCTGCTGTAAAGCAAACAACAGGAGTGCTGGAAAAATATGCTTTTCCAAACACTACTGACGTCCATCCATTCTGATCTTACCACTAAGTAAGCAGGTTAGTGGGAGGGACAGCAATGGGGTGCAACAAATGTCCACTTGAGTTTAAAATAATGTTTCTCAACTAGTGGTACTAGAGGTGGTGTCTGATGGCATTTGCAGGAGCCCTGGACCCCTGCTGCCTGACAGCAAGACTCCAAAGCATGCTTTTCTGTGCTCAAAAAAAGCCTTCCCGTCCACCTGAGTTTCTTACTGGTGTTTATTGCATCACATCTAGCCTCCCAACCCAGAAGTAACTGGCAATGATGCGATTGCCTGTTACTTCCAGTGGAACTTTGGAAGTAACTTCACTTACTAAGTGGAACTTAGTAAGTTACTTTGGAAGTAACTTTGGAAGTAACTTTTGGTGGACCTCAAATACCTGCTGTTAATTGGAGAAGGGGACCGAACTAGGCACTTCATGCACATGCAACACATCCATGTGCAACAAGACCTTCCCAGGCCTTGATCCCTTCCCAGATCTGGAACCATGCCCAGAAGTTACCCAGATCAGAAATCAGAGCAATTGCCATTGTTGTGGAAGTTCACAACAAGGCTGCTGAGTAATGATTGGGGTAGGGGTGCAACAGGTTAGGAAAAACATCTGTTTTAGGGTAGAACAAATGTTTTTTTTGTTTTTTTTAAAGACTACCACCACTTCATGGGGATAATGCTGAAAATGTCACCATGTATTAGGTTTATCAGGTGAAATGGACCATGGCAAACAGTCCAATCCATACTTGGACAGCCATCTAGTACAACTTTCAGCACACCCCAGTGGTATTTCTTGGTGCACCTCCTTGCTCGTAATCCATATCACTGACTTGTGATACAGGTGGCAGAGAAGTGCAGATTGCACTAGTATCACGACACAGGGTAAGTGTTAGCAGATTTTACCGTCGTGGGAATCAACATGAGGCTGCTGTTTTCACTAGCAGCCCCATGCTTCCTAGAACAGATGGCACCACTTTTGACGGCAGCATGTGGCCCCAGCCTAATGCATTAGTGCCTAATGCAATGCTCACACATGCAAGAAGTTCCCTTTTTTAGAATGAAGCTCTTTTGTACTTTGTGAGCATGAGCAGCTAGAAGCTCTCAGCCCAAAGCCTTCCACTACCACACGCTGGCGACAGGGAAGACTCCAAACCATCCCATCCTCATGCGCAGTTTTGACTTCAAGCACAGAATGGTGCAAGATTGCCCATGTGCCTGAACTTCTTCCTATTTTCCACACTGTTCTCCAAACACCTTCTCGCCTGCCAACTTCTTCTGTACAACTGCCCTTGGTGGCCACTCATAAAACTAGTTCTGGTATTGAGCAACAACTGGTGGCTGTTGGCTTCTGAAATGATAATTAATAAAATGAGATGATGACACTAACCCTATAACTACTGCTCTCCTTGGAATTTTTGTTTTTTTTTAAAAGAATGCACCACTGCTGACTTTTCCACAGGCACCTGGAGGAGCTGTAGGAATTAAAATAGATTTGGAAAGCAGGATTAACATCTTTGGTTGTGCAATGTAATTGATGGTTCTGTCCATATCAATATGGTCGATCATACCAGCCGAAAACTATGGGCTGAGTGGAGATTTAGGGTGGGGACGTAGTGTCCAGACTGCACAGCTAATGTCACTCATGCCTTTCCTCTTAAAAAGCTGCATGCCTCGATACCCAATACTCCTACTGATGTGGTAACCTGTTTATCAGATGAAACAGTCCATGGCAAACAGGCCAATCCATACTTGGAGAGTCAGAGTGTTGAGCCTCTGTCCCTCCACCTCCTCCCACAGGGGGAACTCAGCATCAAAGGGATGGGGTACAGCAAGTTGGACTCGTCATCCCAGGACTAGCAACCATGTTATACTTGGACTATGCTGCAAGTGGCCTTTATTGCACTTGTGATTCATATCAATGTCACTCTTGAGTTAGATCTCTGAACTCCCTAGTTCCTGACACTGGGGGCTTTTCCTGGAGTGCTCACTCAGAAAAACTCTCCCCAGGGTAGGGAGGCTTGCCTGGGAGGAATGGCCAGGCCCAACAAGTACTTCTTTTAGTATGATGCCAGTGACTTTGGGGGTCACCACAGCCAGACCCCAGTGCCTTTAATCATGGGATAAACCTATAATCTGTTCCTGCGAGTGGCAAGGTTCTGCTACCTTCCCCTTGCCTAGCTCCTTTATCATCTAGCCCCTCCTCATTGCTCCACTCCTTCTGCCCCTTCTTTTGCTTTTCCTACCTCTCCTTTTCTCCTCCTCTCCTTATCTTCCCTCTCTCACAACCACTACGACCTTCTGGCCACTCTCCATCTTGTACCCCCCTCCCCATATCCTGCTTGTCTATTTGCCTCTCCCGTTCCTCAAAGCCTCTACTCACCTGTCCTCTCCTTCCCTGTCAGTCCCTGCAGTTTTCCTCAGCCAGACACCTCTGCTGGCTCCACCCTCTCCCGATCAGCTGCCCTGGCCAGCCAATATGGTCTCCCAATGGCTCCACAGTACCCAGTGATAACATCATCATTAAGTAACCTGGATCCAACCAAGTATAAGAAGAGTCCCATGGGTCCACCAAGCACTGGATAACTCCACACAGTGTCTGAAGGATCATGGCTTGCTATTCTGGGATGCTTTCTTGGCTTCTCCTTGTGGCAAGTTGTGGTTATCCTTTAAACATTTCTTTTAGCAACCACAGTGCTTGAGTTCAGGTCATCCTCAGAGCTCCAAAGCCATCATGGGACAGAAAAGGGGCCTCCCTCAAATGGATTAGACAGGCTGGAGGCGTGGGTGTAGGAACCTCTCTCCTTGTTTACCATTTGATTCACCAGCTTGACTGGGCAAAGATGAGAGTTGTAGCATGTATTTATTTTTACAATTAAGCCTAAAGTGGTATGACAGAGGCCCTGTTGACCATAGTGCACACACACACCCTGCGATCACCTCTGTCCACGGGGTTGTGTTTTTATACATAAGTCACAAAACCTGTTTGACCAGATGTGTGACAACATAGCACAGAGAAACAAGCATCTATACCAAAGATGCCACTATCATATAATTTTCATCTGGCTTAAAAGCCATGGCCCGTCTCTAGTATAATTTTCATCTGGCTTAAAAGCCATGGCCCGTCTCTAGTCTTTGAAGCACTTTTCTCCCACATCCCTTTTGCTTAGGGGATGTTGTGAACTGGAACTGGAACTGGGTGTATTAGTGAATTAGCAGTTCTTCCTTTCAGAAAGATTAGATTAGGTGGCATTTGGGCCTCTTCCAACACTTCAGTACTCACTGCATTAGAAATTTACACCTTGCGGAGGGACAGGGTGTGCACAGTATCATATTGATAGATTTAGTGAGTAGCTTGTGGTGTTTTTTCCATTGCTCTAGGAAAAATTGCTATTGCCCAATTTGACATTTCTCATCTTAAAACCAGATTTATCAACATTGTACCACTTTTGCAGTTGCATAAACCAGTGGACGAAGGGCCAAATTACACATGATCACGCAGTTGTATCGAACTTTGATCCAACTTTTGTTTTTTTAAATGAAAAGTTGCTAGGGGAGCCAACTGTCTTAAGCAAGACAACTGGTGGTGCTTAACCTTTTAAACTCAAATTATTTTTCCACTCAAAATCATACCCCCAGCTGCTTTTCTCCCTGTAAAAGGGAAAAATAACATGGGATATGCACAATTTGGTCCCCAAGAAAGCACTGTAAAACAGCTTAGAGGGGGGCTCTCCATTCCAGATTTCATGGGGTCGTGTATGGAGAGAAACAAAGAGATTCCAGAAGCAAAGGAATAAGAGCCTCCATAAGATTTTAAACAGTCCGCTTCTGAAAATATTCCAGATTGGATGAAAAAGCTTGCAAGCATTTGCTGTGGTTATTTTTTCAGCCCCATGTTGCAAAGGATAAACAAGTGGCTGTATTAAAACTTTTGGCCTCTGAGCGGCCCACTTGGAGGCAGGCTGTGCAGCATGGCCTTTCACAGTTTGAAGAGACACTTGGCCAACAGTCTGAGGCTAAGAGGCAAAGAAAGAAGGCCCATAGCCAGGGAGACAGAACAGGGACAGACTGCACTTGCTCCCAGTGTGGAAGGGATTGTCACTCCCGAATTGGCCTTTTCAGCCACACTAGACGCTGTTCCAGAACCACCTTTTAGAGCGCGATACCATAGTCTTTCGAGACTGAAGGTTGCCAACCGCATGTATTAAAACTTATAGATGTAGCATGGCTGGTTATGCAGAGCAGGGGAAATCAAAAACAATTCCATCCAAGAAAGGCTGGTTCTCAAAAGTCTTAGAATCCATTAAAAAGAGGTGAAACAAACATACAGAGTGCAAGTTTTTTTTTTTTTTTATAAAGAAGTTGGCACCAGAATAGTACATTTGATGAATAGGCTCTTGTCTTAAGTTACATTAACCAGAAACTACAAGGACAGATGATACAAAGAATTTATTAACTTTGTATTGAAGTACAAAACGATGACTAGCGATACTGAATCAAAGCAATGTTTCAAATATAGACATATATTTGATGATATCACCTGTAATATAGAGATACACAAGTTTGTATGAAACTGTAAAATAAAGATAAGGAAGAAAAAAGAAATCATATTTACTTTCTATGCCTTATTGGTTGTTGCTTTAAAAACACACATACTGTGTATCGGAGCAGCCAACCTTTCAATTTTCAGGCTCCTGGACCTTTAACAATTGTGTAAAAGCTGCAGCAATTATGTAGAAACTAACAATTGTGTAGAAGCTGCTCCTGAAATTCCCTCCTCTGCACAATTGTTACTAGGTCCAGGAGCCCTAAAGTTGAAAGGATGACCATCCCTATTGTACACACAACTCCAAGCTATTTGTGTATCTATGCCTGAAACATAGGCCTCTTTAGCGGTCACACTGTTTAGAACCAGTGAGCTGGTTTTTGAGGTATACCTACTGTTAACTACGCAAAGAGGCAGCTCTTATACTTGGTAGAGGGAGACTTACAAAATCAGGATATACCTTTAGAATTATCTGACCATTGCAACCCTCCCAGTTTTTGTTTTTTTTCCTGGCCCTTGCACTTTACTTGTGATTCTGAATCCCTTTGGGAAGAAGTCACCTTCCAAATTCTTTGGTGACATACACCACTTTGAACATGCATTTATCAACAAGAGATAATATAAATCTATTTAATTATATATATAAATAATAAATAACAATAATACACAGCATGTTGCAAAAGCACAAAGGAAGCAATAGCTCCCTGAGCCTTCCTAAATAGTAACCCTGATCCAGAAAATGATTTGAGGAGTCAGACTGTGCTCTTACCAGAAATACATTGGTTTTACTTGGATCAAGTTGCATAAGCTGGGTTCCTGATAGCTTCATCTAGAGAAACCAAGACCAGCTATTGGGTAGCTTAACTCACCCAGAAACTGAAACTTTTAAATCTCACATGTTGCCTTTGTTTGCTAAGCTAATTGTTTCAAGCAAGAATTGCCTTCAATTCCAGGTCCTAGTTTTTGTTTAAGATAGCAGCAGTGAAATATTTTGCACTGGTTTAGTGTAACTGGGTTTTAATTGTGTCAGCCACCTTATCGATGCTCATGGATACAGCATACCTTTGTACTCCACTGGAAGGAAATTCCAAGCTAGCTCTTCTTTGTTGATATTTCGGGGGGGGGGGGGATCAAGATGTTTTACCCCAGCTTTTCAACAACTGACTTTTTTGATGGGTTATTTTACTGACTCTGTACCGCTGTTTATTTTTAACTGTTTCGTTCAAGCTAGTTCATGTCATTTGTTATTTTAGTATTATCTATTGCATTTAATTTTATTTTCATGTTGTTCTGGAATGTTAATGAAACATGAGCTGCCTTTAAGCTCAATTTGTGGAATAGAAAAGGATGTAATATGAATATTTAAACACACACAATATGGGTTGGTGCTTTGAAAAAGAAAATAAAGTGTTTCTTCATTCAAAAAGTGGTCATATTTCAGTAGAAATCATTTTTGCAGTTTTGATAACTGGTAGATACCAGTCTAAACAATATTTCAAGCTCTCTTTGCTAGTATGTGGCTATGAAGCCCAAGTCAAGAAGCTGGACTGAGCCACTTTTACACTCAGTAGCAGAGCACAGGTGCTGCATGCAGAAAGTCTCTGGTTCAGTTTCCAATGGAAGGACTTCAAGTTGCAAGACTTGGAGACATCCTGAAGAGACAGTGCAAGTCACATGTTCCTATGGCCCCAGTCCTGCCTGCTTTTGGCCAGTCACAACTGATGAAAGGCATTCCCTACTCAGAAAGAAGATGTACCTGTGACAGGAATTGTGTGGAGACATTGCATCATATATTTTTTTACTGCCCACTCTATGATACCCTTCGTAAGATCTATCTGGCTCCACTGCTGAACAAAATGCAGGGCTGGGAAGATTCATTTAAATTACAAACTCTTCTTTCCATAGAGGAAACTGACTCTCTTGACAAGGTTGCCAACTTTGTTTCTGGGATTCTGGCAGGATGGAATTCGGGGTCTTTCGCTATATTATGGTGAATGGGGGGAGGGGGTATTGGATGATTACGAGTGCTTTATTTTTATTGTATGTGTTCTGAATGTTTAATGTTTGGTTGTTGCTTCGTATTTCCATTATCAATGCCAATAAAGGTCTTATGTATGTATGTATGTATGTATGTATGTAACTGATGCAAGGTCTTGCATGACTTAGGGCGCAATCCTAACCCCTCTTTTCAGCACCGACATAAGGGCAACACAGCTCTATTTTGAGGAGGATTCAGTGAGTGCCCCCCCAACTGCAGGATGCAGCATTTGTCCCACTGGGACAGCTATGCCAGTGCTGGAAGGATTTGGGCCTTAGTGGAACTGCAGCTAATTGACAGACAACTACTTGGAAGTTTACAGAAGGTCAGAGTTCTAATGGCTCATACACAAGTCATTTTTTACAGAATGTTTCACAGAACATTCAAAGTCTTGTTCTACTTTGTTGATCTTCAGGTTTTTTTTAACTGAAAACTTGTGATCATGGCAACTTTCTTTGGACTTGGCCCTTTCTAAATGACCTTTTAAACTACAACTCTGGTTATCTGAACTGGATTGTAGGAGAGTACCTAAAATGTCTGGATAAACAGAAACATATTACAACCTGACTGTACCAACAAATCAAGGAAGGGGGCATAGTGCAATTAGGATCCCCCAGGAGATTACATTGACTTTTCAAAATTCAGAAACAGGTCTCCCCTTTCAAGAAATCCTTTTACATCTTGTTTCACAAAAATCCTTTTTTCCCCCCCTCCAAACCCTTCAAGCTCACTGTGCACAGATTCTGACCAATGCGAAGATGGTCCTTGTTTGGAAAGAAAGACACTGCCTTTCTTTGAGACTGCTTTCAGAGAAACAAGTCTGTTCCCAGCAAGCCTCCATGTAGTAATAGACCTGGATTGTCTGAAAGAATCCGTCAAGCAATGGAATCTTCAGCTATCACTTGTTGGACATGCCATCCCAAAAAAGTTCTCCCCGCTGAACACTAGCTTGTACAAATGATGCTTGTGAGTTTAACTTCCTCAGCCCCACCTCCTGGATTTATCTTGAGCTAACCTTTGGTCCATACATGCAGCAGAATGAGGTGGAATTATTATTAACAGTATTTATATACCGCTTTCAACAAAATGTTCAAAGCAGTTTACAGACAAAATCAAATAACTAAATGGCTTCTATCCCAAAAGGGCTCACAATCTTAAAAAAAATGCAGAACACCAGCAAACAGCCACTGTACTAAGGTGAAAAGGGTCAGTTACTCTCCCCCCCCCACCGCTAAATATAAGAGGACTTGAAAAATTGCCTCTTGATCCATTAGCAGGAATTCTGAGGATTCAATTTTTGACTGCTCCTCCAAGTTTTAAAGAAAGAAAAACCCTTCCTGCAAATAAAAACTAGCCCACTAGGGAGAAAGGCTCTAGCCCAGTTCTAGTTGTAGGGAGTTTTTTCCCCCCCTTGGGGAACAAAAGCTTGCTTTGTGATCCAAGTCTGATGAGGTGCAGCCTATTCCCCCACTTCCTTCTGCTACATGTATTGATTCAGGCAAAATGACTGCAAAAGTAACCATTCATGGGGGGCATGCCTAACTCCAACCTTGACCACTTTAGAAGTACTGTGGTTTGAAGACTTCATGCAGCATTTCAGCTCCATGTCAAAGAAGGCATGGTGAAGATGACTGCAACTAATCTCTTATTCTGGGAATCCTGCTGGAGTTTCATTCACAAGATTTCTGCCTTATATAGCTATCTTTTGTTTCACTTCTCTTTGAACAAAAAATCCAACTAAGCAGACATGAATTTGCAGCCAATGTCCCCTGTAGCTTCAGTAATGCACCTCCCCCCTTTTATTATTCAGGGCTTTGGGGTTAAACATTTTGCATATGAATTGCACAGCTGGCCTCCAGCTTTCTCTCCCATATTGTGTTTCAAATATAGATTCCAACTCATTTCAGACAGCATTCCCCCGCCTCCCAAGCCTGATCCTCTTAACCTTTTCAAGGCTAGTCTATAGAGTCCTCCAGAAAAGTATGATGGGAAAGAAGCCATCAGTTGACTCTGGGTAGGGACAACATTTCATTTTCTCCTGCAACACTGTGAGAGGTTTCTGACAAGGAACATCAACACATATAGCATCAAAGGTAAAGGGGATTTTGCCTCATCACTTGAGATGTCCAACTTTGAAACCATGAATACACACACACACAGGCCACAGATATAAACACTGGGGAAAGGTCAAAGGGCAGCAATGTAGTGGCAACTTGGTCTCCTGCTACCCATCCCACATAAAAGGATGGTGGGTGGTTCAAAGAAGTCACATATGCACTCCACCCAAAATGCCAATTCCTGCCACCATAAACACCCAGTATTCTGGGATATTAAATCTTCTGAAGTGGGGGTTCCAGCATGGCTCTCTTAAGTCTTCTGATGCTCATTTAGTAAGGGACACATGTAACAGTTTTCGCTGTTGTGGCACCCACCCTGTAGAACACCCCTGCTACAGGAGGCAAGACTGGATTCATTTCTGCCAACATTTTCACTACTGGCTGCAGGTGTGCTCTTCCAACAGGCTTCTTCTAACAAACTGTCTCTGCTAAGTTTTTATGTTTTCCCTGGTTTCCATTTTTACTTACTGGTATATTGTACAATTTGTTGTTTTTTTTTTAAAAAGACTTGTGAACCACTGTTATTATAATAAACACAGAATGCCCCATTTTCCCATTGCCACAGTCAAAAAGTGAAACTTTGTTTCTTTTCAGACACAGGGCGACAACACTCTTCCCTTTCAATCCAAATCGCTCATGATTTTTAAAAAAATTATTTTTCAGGTTTCTCAGTATTTTGTTCTGCTCCCCTTCTGGCTCTCTCCAGGCATTAATCAGTCTGATGGCTACACAGACCAAAGCGATAAGGCGCGAGGTTAAAATTTTATGGGGAAAAAAAATGACTCACAATTTCCAAGTTCTAAATTAAGTAATGGACTCCTGACACATAGAAACATGCTGGTGTGAGCACAACTTGGTGCAAGAATGCCTCAGGGCAATAACATTTCAGCTCCGGACTGTACTCCGATCCACTGGTCCCGACAGCCCAGGGGGGTGGCAAACAAAGGCAGACTCTTTCAACTTCTCCAACTCGAGCCCCATCATCCCTCTCCTGCCTAAATTTGCAATCCCCCATCAGCTGCCTGAACATCACTTTGGTGCTACTCCAAGTTCACAAGTGCTCAGTTCACAAGCGCCCAGTGGTGAACACACACACTGTACCTCTTTCCCAAACAGCTGTTCTTCATCCAGGCATCCCTTCTCTGGAGCAGTGGCACAGGGCTCCCCCTTGATCCAAAATGCTTCTTCCACCACCCAAGCCCCAGTTTTCAAACCTCCCCTTCTTGTCTTCTTGCCCAGCCTCTCCTGTCCCAAAATGTCCAGCACACACCAGAAAAGTCCCCCCAGCTGTGCTTGGTTCTTTCTCTCCAGCTTTCAACCAGCAGCAGCCTGCCCCAGGCATCTCATTTACCTTGCAACGCAGGTAGCAATGAGACTCTCCTCTCTACCTCCTGGATCTGGATGCCTGGCAGAGACTCGTTCTCTTCTTCGGGAGACCCCCGCAGGCTAAGACTGCTCTCTCCCAGCAGCAGACAACCCAGCAAGCAGCCTTTGCAACACCTCCCTCCCAAACACATCATCACCAATAGCCAGCGAGGAATGTTGGGAAATGTAGTTCTCAAGGGGGTGGCTGGTATTCCCACATGTCCCAAATTTCTGGCATGCTGTTTTGACGGCAGGCAGGACAAGCAGGGGGTTGTACTGCGTTTTTCTCCTGTTCCACCGTGATGTATGAGGGCCCAATCCTATCCAATTTTCCAGTGCTGGTGCAGTTGTGCCACTGGGGTGTGCATTGCATCCTATGGTGGAGGAGCAGTCATTGGGGCTCCTTTACCACACGTGTTCCCTTACCATGGGGCTGCATTGTGGCTACATTGGGGTTGAAAAGCTGGATAGGATTGGGCCCGGAGACTCCTTTATGCTTTTATGAACTCACTAGGGTGCTAAACCTGTGTCTGGGCTGCACTATTTCAGAGTGCAGGTGAGGGCTCACTCACCTCATTCTGTACAGAAACATTTTCTTTGCATGAAAAATGAGATTTTAGGAAGGAGGAAGAACCTTTGCCCCTGTACATTTTCTGTGTACAGGATGGTGGTTGCTTGTGAAAGAGTCATGCTTTCACATGGAAGAGTTCTGTCATGTCAGCTTCACCACCACAGCCTAAAAGCTACAGCCAAGTCAGACACAGGTTTACCATCTCAGAGAAAAGAAGACCTTTTCAATGGCTGACTTAACAGAGTCATGCTGATCACTTCTGTGAAGAGCAAGGCTGCAATCCTATCCATATGTACCCAGGAGTAAACCCCATGAACTATAATGGAACTTACTTCTGAGTAGACAGGCATAGGATTGGGCTGTAAGACTGCAATCTTCTCAGGGCTGGACCAAGAACTCCTGATGCTGTAGGTGGCATGTCCCCCTTACCTGATGATGTGCCAGTCTCTGGTCCTCCTACGTTCCAGTGTTCCAGCTCAGCACTCTCCTCCCAAAGTGGAGCTATGGGAGGGCGCAGTAAGTACAGCACACTCTGCAACGCACTGTGTAAGCACCCCTGCCCCTCAGCATCAGAGCCATTCAGGGCAGCGATGGTATGTTGCCATCACTGCCCTGAATGGCTTCGACGCCGAGGGGGAGGGGCACTTACACAGTGCATTGTGGAGCACGCCGTACTTACTGTGCTACTCCCGCTTTAGCTCCACTTCTGCTCCCCTCCCCCCCACATTTCCTCTTCCTCTCTACCCGTCTCTTCCTTTCTAATCTAGGGAATAGAAGGAGCAGTGGAGGCAAGTAAGCAGAGATGAATGCCCCCCCATCTATTTGCTCCCTGAGGCAACTACTTCAGTTGGTCACATGGATGGGCCAACCCTGAATCTTGAGCCCACTTGTTTGGTAGCACATTCTACTCAATATAGTGGGACTTACTTCTGGGTAAACATTCATTAGATAGTGCTGCATGTCTTAGGTCATGACAGAACTATGTTACAAGGAAAACAGCTCTAAGAAATGGTATTGAGAGCAAAGGGGAACATTTGTACAATGATGGGCAAGGAGGAGGTACTTAATAGAAACCATCCTTCCCAATCTGTCAGTCCTCTTGCTCTGATTTCCTTCAATGCCATTTTAAATCTGTTTTAACCACCAGCCAACCCTGAGATTGGAAATAAGCATTGCTGAGGGGATAGCCAAGAATCTGAATTTTAAAAAGGAGAAGCAATGCTCAGTGCTGAAGCAATCAATCTGCAAATAAAATCACAGTCCTTGTCATTTATGGGGAGGACTTGGAAACCCCTGGCGAGTAATGCTGAGGTAGATGGATTGACCCAGCAAAGTGCAGCTTCTTTTATACCCATTTTCAGGAAAGCATTGGAGGGAAAAGAGGAGTTAAGCACCTCCCACCTTCCAATTCTCCCCAACAAATGCCTCCAGCTTAGATTGGTTTTCAGCAGGAAAGGCAGGATGTGAAGCATAATAACAGTATTGTTTGTTTATGTTTCACATTTTTATACTGCCCTTCCTCCAAGGAGCTCAGGATGGTGGACATAGTTCCTTCCCTCTCTTTGTCTTCACAACAACCCTGTGATGTAGGTGAAGCTGAGAGATAGTCCCACCTATCTCTAGATAGCGACTGGCTCAAGGTCGCTCAAGAAGCTTCATGGCTGAGGTGGGTTTTGAACCTGGATCTTCCAGGTCTTGTCCAACTCCCAAACTATTCACCATCCTGATTTTGAGTAATAATGTTACCACAGCAGACATGGATAGAGCGAAGTGTGTTTGTTGTTGTAACCTGTGATTCTGCCCTTACTGTGCAATCCTTACTGTGCAATTGCAAAAGTATTGCAATACTGTGCAATACCTTGCTATGTCAAGGTAACATAAGTGCAGCACCTATCATATGCTAAGCCCCTTCCACATAAAGCGGGAGAGGGAGACAAGAGCCCAGGCACACTCCATGCTGGTGCAGCCCTCTCAGTAACTCTGCCAGTGTCTGTGGACGTCAAGGGATGGCAGCCCGACATTGGCCTGATAGAGATTTTAGAGGGTTAACTTATCTTCTCTTGTTTGAGAAAAAATAACTGAAATTGGAGCCAAGAGAATGACTATTGTTTCCCTCAAAAACAGGATAGGAGAAGTCATTATGTCAAGGTGACCTAAAGAGATCGTGATTGGCAGAACATGTAGATCATAACTTTCCCAAAAGGAAAATTCCAGGGTCTCGTGTAACCAGAATTGTGGGCCAGGAACTTTTTGTGATGCAGGGCAGAATGACCTCCTAGTTAGAGCTGAGACCATGCACCAAACCTGTCATAATATGCCCAATAAGGAGGTGGAAGTGACATACAGTGTCACATGGGTAACTTGTTTGTTTCAGGTTATTTAATATGATTTCTGGGTGTGATTCTTTGAGAAACAGAGTGGCAAATGAAGAGTGAACATTTGTATCCAAACTGAAATTAGATTGGCTTGTGTGTAAGTAGTGTAAATAAAGCCTTCAAAACCCTTTTAAAAGGTCTCTGACTGTTTAGCATTGCGTCAGTGAAAAGAATCTGAAAACCTTTCCAAAAGGCCCAACATCAGCCTGATGCCAACCCAATATGCCAATGAGCCAATCCCCATACCTTCCTTCCCCAGTGCCAGCAGCCAGAGAAGTGCTGTCAGAGTTAACCAAGCAGAGGGCAGATGCAGTCCAATGAATGGCCACTGCTCAGGGTGCAGTTCCCAGGAATGAGTATGGCATATTGGCAAAAGGGCTCTTTGCTCCCCTGGCAAAAGGGCTCTTTCTAGTCTCTCTCTAGGACTCTTTCTGGGAGTCCTAGCAGTAGCTACTACCACCACCAACCATTGGGAGATGCTCTCATGACACCACACACATGACACACATGCAGCTTCACTACTACTGTCCCAAGAACGGCTGTGGTGCAGAAAGCAAGAGCAGAGAACTGCTAGGACTCCCAGCATCTCAAGATTAAGTTCCCTTATGCCACTCAGACATGCAACTCCAAAGACTGATATAGCTTTAGGGCTGTAGTAGACCAAGGGTAGCTCATGTGGGAGATGGCAGCCTTATGAAGTGAACCCCTGTGTCTTTCTGTGGCAAGGGTTTGAGTCTCTGTAGCAGATTTCACCAGCTAGAAAGAGTCCTTTTGCCAGGGGAGGGACTGGAAGGCATCACAAGTGGAGCCTCCACAACACTCAAGCAAGCCAGGGTGTTCATATCCCACTGCTCTGGAAGCCATGCAAGACTGGTTTGGGCCCAGTCAAGGAGCTTGCCATAACCAAGAATGCAGTCATCTTTTGCATGACTGGTCAGAAACAGTCACGACCAGCCTTCCCTATAAGCTGCTCGGCTGTGCAGATGCACAGCTCAGATTAAAGCCCCACACATCTTGCAGCTCCATGGTTGTAGAGCTCAGTGATGACAATTATGTTGTTGCCAAGTGCTCTGGATGCCTACAGCTGCTTCCATGAAGCCACAATTGTGCTCTGCTTGGTAAAAATAAAAATAAAAATTAGAGGGAACATTGCCCACAGCAGGGACAGAAGAGAAGATGATGGGTCTCAAAACTACTCTGACCAGTCCACAAAGCTGCTTTGCAATCACAGCCAGAGACAGGCAAAGAGCACCTCAGGGAAATTTTAGCATCCTGCAACACCACAAACAGGCACACCTGGCTGGGACACAGTAGCATATGGGCCAGTTAGAGAAAGCATTGCACGGGTCAATCATTGGGTTTGTAAATAGCACAATGTCCCATTTGCCATAGCCTGCCCATTTAGCCACATCCACACACACATTGGAATTGGAATGCACACTCAGTGAGTAGTGCTGCAGTCCTGAAAACCAAAAGGGCTCGGGACCAGGAGGGGGTGGGATCCGTGGGGCTTGAGTACTACATATCCTATTACCCTTCCCGGGCCAGATCTGCTCACATGCATCCACTCAAACGTGCACCAGCAATTTAGCAGGCACAGGTCTGAGTAGACCTGTTGCCACAGTTAGGGCTTTCCCCAGGGCAAGAGGTCAAATGTCCCCTTAGCTTGAGGAGACCTCCAGACTGCAAAATTCCCCCATGGATACAGTGCAAGCGGTACTGGCCCTGCTGCATCGGTGCAGGGGAATTTCAATAGGATTGGGCTTTTAACCTTTTTACATCAGAGCCCTTGATCTATAGAGGAGCCCAGCCATGTACACATACCCTCTGCCTCTATAATTTTTTTTTTTTTAAGAAAAGATACTTTTGTCAGGAACAACAAGAATATGAATCTTCTAGTCCATTAAGATGAAATAGGGAGGCTCTCTTGCACGTCTTGCTGCCCTCTGATGTTTGGTTGGCAGTGATGTGCAAGGGAGCCTTGCTTCCCAAATTGAGAATTCTCTGCCCGCTAGTATGCGGCTGTCTCCTTCCTTGCTGGAGTTCTGCCAGAAGCGAAAGAGCTGGCTATTTAAACAAACATTTCCTGAACTCACTTGAACTCACTTGAACTCCTGAACTCACTCAAAACCTCCTTATGATTTTGTTTTGTTTGTTGCTCTGGTTATTACTGAATTTTTGTGTTGTTTACCTTGTTAAGGAACTGCATTTTTAATAGATAGTGTATAAGCTGCCTTGAGGGCAGCTCCAAAGGGAGACGGGGGGGGGAGATATATATTTTTTAATAATAATAATAATAACCAATAATATCTTCCGAATTGCTCATTCTAAGGGAGAGTTTGTGCCAAATACAGCTGTCAGCTTTCTTTACCAGCCCTTGCTCCCATCCTTTCAACAGCAATGGTTAAATCTGCCGCCATTGGTGGATGATGATGTCTATTCTAATTTGCACATGTCAAGGACCGATTTGTGCAAATCCATCTGCTATGGCAGGTACAGGAATAGAGTGGGTTGGTTTCCCCCCCCCCCGTCAGGTGGTAATCCCAGTGGTGACCATCTGCCTTCCCTAATTTTTCAAGGCATCCCCAATTGTTTTTTGCATGACAGAAATCACAGGCCTTGTGTAGCTGGAGGCCTATGAAACCAAAGAAAGGATCACTTTCAGAGAACTACAAGGGCTGCTAAGTAACAGTTACTCTCTGTGATATTTTTCTTGGATCTTGCCCCTCAGGCCCGACTGAGCAAATCTTTCCCTTTCACACCATGTTCTCATTCCTGAAGAGGATACAGTTCCAGCTGATAATTTCTTTTCAGTTCTTCAAGCTGCGTCAAGCCTCGGAGGCGTCCATTGGCTGGAGTTCATGTGCAGTTCCTGGGGTGTTCCTAGGAACAAGGAGAGCCCTCCTGCCATCCTCCCAGCTGTTCACTGACATTTCATTGCTCTTTCCTTGCTGAGCGGGACTGTGGCTACCCATGGACCTTCCACCTGGTCCTCGTTGTCCGAACGGACAGGAGCCTGATGGCCTGAAACTTATCAGGACTTTAAAATCCAGGTCTGCTGACAGGAAAGGATTCCCTGAGAGCATGAAGGGAGCACACTTGTGTTGTTATGAGAACTCATGAGGCAGAGGGCCTGAGCAGTGGTGCAACTTTGGGCACAATCCTAACCAACTTTCCAGCATTATTATAGCTGTGCCAATGTGGCATGCACTGCATCCTGCAGTGGCAGGTAGTCGGGGGTGTGTGTGTGTGTGTGTGTGTGTGTGTGTGTGTGTGTGTGTGTGTGTGTTTGTGTGTGTGTCCTCAAGGTAAGGACTTTTTTGTTACCTTACCTTGGGCCTGCATTGTGGCTAGGTCAGTGCTGAATATTGGTTAGGATTGAGCCCTCTGAGTTATAAAGTGAGTTGTGCCAAAATGGCACAAAGTGGGCAGGGTGGCAAATTTAACCAGAGACAGGGGACAGGGGACAGGACTGGGCAAAATTCTTCCCCTCACACTTCTCAGAAGCCTCCCCAGGCCAGCCCTTTTTTTTTTTTTTTTTTTTTTGCCTAGTGGGGCTTTTCTGGGGTGGGTGTTGGAGCGGGAGCTCATACAGAAAGTCCCTCTTTCAACCCATGGCATTTCATGATAGTGCTGGAAAAGACTAGTGTCCAAAACCTCGAGAGCTGCAACTGCCATTTCCACCATCACCAGCAGCCAACCATGGTCAACAACTCTGATGTGGATGGACGAATGGCCCATTGATCAACAGAAAGCAACTTCAAATGTTATCAGAGCTCACCCAGGACAAACACAGTTGGGGGAGAGGCTCAGGGCCCAATCATATCCAACTTTCCAGTGCTGATGCAGCCATGCCAATGGGGCATCCTGGGGGGACAGTCATGGAGGCCTCTTCAGCCTCCTCAAGGTAAGGGAACTTTTGTTCCCTTACCTCCGGGAGGGGCTGCATTGCAGCTGGATTCAGCACCCTCTCCCATCTACCTCCCCCAACGTCAAATCCCACCCACCCACCCATCCCATCCTTATCTAGTGCTGTGTCTGGTGAGATCCAGGACTGCATGAGTACAAAAGGCCGCAACAGAGACGTGGTGGAAAGAAGGAAATGTGGTTGAGTTTGTTTAATTTTAAATTGTGATTAGTTAAGGGATTTGGAAAGGGCTTGCTACACCTGATTACTCGTTGCACAGGCTTGTTTGTTTGTAAGACACGGGCGTGGTAAGCAGGATGGTATTCATCATTCCAGCACCCAGGAGATTAGACTGCAGCCAGTCATTTTCGACTTAGGTGCTCGTTAGTTCCCAGATCCCTCTGCACTTCTCCTGTCTTGCTAAACATCAGTAATTAAATATCCACGCGTGCAATTGCATGAAATAAGCCTCACTGGACGTGCCCAGATTGGCACACCTCCAGGCGGCTTGTGTTGAGTCGCGCAGAGTTCAGCATACATCGACCTGGTCATATGATTTCAGGAACAAAACAAAACATGTCTTGCTACCCAAAAAGGCTTTCATGTGAGTTCTGCTCATGGGTTGAGACTTTTGTAAGGATTCAAGCCTGCAGTGAGTTCAATATCTGTCTCGCAGCAACTGATAACGGACAGATGATGTTAAGGCCCAACCCTTATCAGAGCTTTGGGTTAGGCTTACTTTGAGATCTGAGCCACACACTGTAGTTACCTCGTCTCCTCGCTTTATCACTGGAAGAGTTAGGGGTGATGGCCTTCCTCCCTCCTGCTTCTCCCTCCTCTTGAGGAAAGGGTCCTTTTTTCTCTAAGCACGAACACACTATATATACGGAGGCTGACCTCAGAATCAGCCTGTGCCAACCTCAGTGTTGCACATCGCACATCATATTGGAGTTGCATGACTGTCTGGTTTCACAACACCCCTGACCATAATCTTCCAGTATCCCTAACTGGATTTGGCTCACACCTAGTCATTGGACCAGTCTACTCACTTGACCTGGGACCAGGGACATTTGGAGATCCCTTAATTTCAAACCACCCTATCAGAGCTGGGGGGAGGCTAATCTCCCAAAATGAGATAAAAGAGAGCTGATTGGCTCTGTTAAGGGGTGAGAGACATGTTGCGATCTGTGCATTGACAGCTGGGAAATGCCAGTAAAGCCAGGATGCTGTCCATCCAGAGAGAAGATCTTTCTCTCCTATGCAAGGAGGATGCTGTTTGTAAATGGAGTTCTTTCCATTGGGGACAGTTTTCTCTTTTCACTTTATTTTGGACTTTGCTTCTTGATCTCGAGGATCAAATTTGTCTGTCTGTCTGTCTGCCTACCTGCCTGCCTGTCTCTTGTCCCATTTGTTTTCATTTGTTTTGGTTAAAACAATCCTCCCTAGTTCATTAACCTAAACAGCAATTGCTTCCCATCTCAGAAGCCTTATTCAGCCTCGGCACAAACCAGAGAAGGTTGGAGTGTGTGTGTGTGGTATGATTGAATGGACATGTGCGGATGGGAGAAGGAGAGAAATGAAACAAGGATATGGGTTGAGATGCTCCCCCTCCTTCTCCTTCCTCTGGTAGTTCAGCAAGAGGGCAAACAGTAGGCAGACAGACTCACATGTGTGGAAGGCATGTAACTTGGCCTCATTCAGGATGCTGGCGGTAGCTAGAAATTACCCCACATGTATGGCAGTGGTATGTTGTGTGTGTGGTTTTGACATGATCTCAGGGTAGGAAGAGCTATAATGGTAAACATGTTTTCCGAATTGCCTGCCACAAGCACTGACTGATGCCTGCCATTGCAAACCTTCCAATTGGCATTTGAGTAGCAATATGAAAACGCTTAGCTTTGTGCTCATGCCAGACAATGCCAGTGACCTGCTCACCTCACATATAGCTGGCCAAGGGCAGGGATGAAAACCTGCCATCCACAACCAGAGTTACAGCTTAATCCTATCTGGGCTATATGGTGGCAGGTCTCACAGTCTGCCACCATAAGGCTGAGCATGATGGCACAAAAGTATCTCTGTCATCCTGCAAGCAGGACACACCGGCACAAATGGCCAGAGGCCATGTGCAGATGCCACTAGCCCACTGGAGCAGTAGGTTTGTGGATGGTTGGTTTGGGGGAGGGTCATGGGCAGTTTGGCATGGGGAATGGATCGAGCAGGTAGTGGTTCAGGAAAGTGAAGGGGAGGCTCTCAGTGGCCATTGCACACCCCAAGATCCCATCCTCCCTTCCTGGCCTGGTCCTGCTAGCATAGCTAAGGGGGAGCTGGGGGTACAAGGGCCCTGGGTACCACACCTGAGGGAGTGACAAGAAACCTCCTGGATGCAACCAAAAGTCCCTTCTGGTCACATTCCAGAGGTGTTCTGAGGTGCAGAGAGGCCGTGAATGGCCTCCCCAAGCCTCAGAAGGCCTCCTGGAGTCCATAGAAAGGTACTTCTGGTTTTCAGTGAAAACCTTTCAGAAGGCTCCAGAAGGCCTTCTGAGGCCCGGGAGTGTGTGTGGATGGGGTGCCAAAAATGTATGGCACTCCCACCCCAAATTGTGTGCCTCTGAGTGCCAGATGCCCTAGTTACGGCACTGCCTGGTCCAGCCCCCAGAGTCTTGACCTAAGCCAGCTAAAGAGCTGGCTTAGGTTGGAGTAGACCCACTGGAAGCCAGATGGCCTATGCAGAGGCAAGTAAAAGAGATTTTTATTTGTGTCCCTGGCTGTCTGGCCACACACTCCCCACCATAGCATGCAGCATGCACTCTGTCATCAGCACTGCATGCTATGGGCTGGTGGGGAGATAGGATTGGTCCATCAGTGAAGTGAATTAGTCCCGAGTTGAGCAGATGTGCTCTATTTTGGAGGGAGGAGGGGCTGTTAAGCAGGTGCACTTTACATGTGGTTGAGTGGAGCACTGGTTAGGTGTTGAAGCAAACATTTGCCAGCCCTCAGCACTGGCCCACCTGCACCGAAGGATTCACTCAACCTGTATCCCCAAGGTTTGATCTCGCAAGCTGCCCGGACAAATGGCTGAATTGAGAATACACCATGTGCTTTGTGGTCTCTTAACTCAGAGAAGCAAAGTTTCTGTCCTTCTGGTGATGTTTGCTTGGATAGGCTGCAGGGACTTGCTGGTAAGGCACATAACGTCACGTTGCCCTGTGATCCAGAAATGACATCACTTCCAGTTCACCTGTGGACCAAACCCCTCTAACTGCAACTAGAGGTGTTCTAAGGGCTGAAGAGGCTGGGTGCAGAAGGCCTCAGAAAGCCTTCCAAACACAACCACACCAGGGAACATAGATGCACTGAGGGGCGTGCAGTCAGGGTCAGGTGAGGCAGAACCTGCCACTGCTGTTCCTGGGAGTCCCAGTGCCCAGGGCAACCCCCCGTTTTCTGCCCCCTCTTCTCCACCCCCCCACACCTGACCCGGAAGTAATTGTGGTGACATCATCGTCACTGCAATTACTTCTGCTCAGTTACCTCTTCTGTTCTCCCTTTGAAAATAAGGTCTCCATTGGAGCGGTTTCGGGCAGCTGGAAACAGCCCCAGACCACTGCAATGGAGACCTCCACACTGCTTACAAGTGGTGTGGAAGGCTCCATGGGGGCCTGGGAAGCGGCACACATCTCCTCCAAAATCAGCGGGGGTGCATGCTGCTTCCCCTCCGCCTCTAAGGGATGCCCTCAGAGCTGGATGAGGGGCGCCCATGAGCGCTCCTGGGAGGCAGCGCCTCAGCACCAGACTGGGCCATCCCCCTCCCCTTCTCCTTTATCAGAGGATAGGAGATGGGCAACCTAGAGCGTCAGCACGATGGGAGATGTGACTCCCGTCGCACTGACACTCTAGGGCACCCATTTCGTATCCTCCAGAGGAGGAGGGGCACCCTAGAGAAGCTTTTTCTCTAGAGCACCCTCCCCCCTCCCCAAGGGGATACAAGATGAGCACCCTAGAGTGTCAGTGTGACGGGAGTTGCATCTCCCAATGCACTATCTCTCTAGGGTGCCCAACTCCTATCCTCCTATAAAGGAGGAGGGGAGGGGGCGGCTCAGTTGGCGCTGAGGCGCTGATGGAGAGACAGCTTATCACTGCCTCTCCACAGCGTTCCTGGGCACTCCTCCTCCGGCGGGAGGGCGAGGCTCAGGGAAGCGCCCCTGGAGGGTTGGCACCTGGGGCTTTTGCCCTGTTTGCCCCCCTCTAGGAACGCCAGTGGAACCTGCCTCTAATAACCACATGTCCCTGATAGGCCGACCCCCCCCCCCCCCCCCAGTATTTCTGAGAGTGCAGAAATTCTAACTTTTGAACATGCGGAATACAGTTTAGTATGACGTCATTGTACAGAGGTGGGTCTTTAAAAAAATGATTTGCGGCTTGATTTTTTTACTTGGAAGGAAGTGTCCAACTGATTCCCAGGTAAGTGTGCATAGGATTGCAGCCTTTTACCTTTCACAAGAGCTAAGATTCTCTTATCACCCTTTAGTCTAGCAAGGTACAGATGTACAGAATGGATGCCTGCAGAAAAGGACTTATGAAATTGTTCCATGGGCAAGGCTCAAACCATTTCATGAGCATTTCATGAGCATTTCATGGTCAAGGGTCAAGATTTGTAGTGTCATGGTGAGTGGTGCAATCTGTTTGCAAGTGCATGTGTGTGTGTGTGTGTGTGTGTGTGTGTGAGAGAGAGAGAGAGAGAGAGAGAGAGAGAGAGAGAGAGAGATTGGGTAACCTCTTCTTTTTTACACAAGACTAGTCCTGTTGGCTCAGGCCAAAGGTCCATCTAGTCTAGCATTCTGTTTCCCACAATGGCTCACCAGCTGCTTCTGGGAGTCTCCCAAGCAAGAGAAAAAGACATTCTTCTCTCCCACCACTGCTCCCCTGCAGCTGGTATTCAGAAGTAACCTTCTGTTTCACCTGGAGACAGCACACAGGCATCATAATGACAGTAATTTTCTCGGGCATCACGCCTTCATCCTCTTCCCTAAGCTAAGGAAGTTCAATGAAACCCATCATATATACTTCCTGTTTACTCCAACCCTCCCCCTCCATGGCTAACCTTGTGTCAACATCTAGATTGCAAGTGCCTTGGGGCAAGGAATTGTCTTTTTACTCATCATACGCATATATTAATAAAAACTCTACCTTAATAAACTCTATAATCAACAAACAACAGGAGCTCATGCCTGCCCCACTAAAAAGTTATCACCATTAGTTAGAGCAGCCATTTTCAACCACTGTGCCGTGGCACATTGGTGTGCCGCGAGTGGTCCATAGGTGTGCCACAGGAATTTGGGGGATGGTCATTTATTAGTAGGGCCAATTGGGGGATGAGAGCCCCCAATGACAGCATGGTATGCCTTACATAAGAACATAAGAACAGCCCCACTGGATCAGGCCATAGGCCCATCTAGTCCAGCTTCCTGTATCTCACAGCGGCCCACCAAATGCCCCAGGGAGCATACCAGACAACAAAAGACCTCATCCTGGTGCCCTCCCTTGCATCTGGCATTCTGACTTAACCCATTTCTAAAATCAGGAGGTTGCGCATACACATCATGGCTTGTACCCCGTAATGGATTTTTCCTCCAGAAACTTGTCCAATCCCCTTTTAAAGGTGTCCAGGCTAGACGCCATCACCACATCCTGTGGCAAGGAGTTCCACAGACCAACCACATGCTGAGTAAAGAAATATTTTCTTTTGTCTGTTCTAACTCTCCCAACACTCAATTTTAGTGGATGTTCCTTGGTTCTGGTGTTATGTGAGAGTGTAAAGAGCATCTCCCTATCCACTCTGTCCATCCCCTGCATAATTTTGTATGTCTCAATCATGCCCCCCCTCAGGCGTCTCTTTTCTAGGCTGAAGAGGCCTTGTCAATTGTTAAAAGCCTGATGGTGTGCCTTGACCATTTTAGTGTCTTGTCAGTGTGTCATGAGATGAAAAAGGTTGAAAATCACTTAATTAGAGCAGTGGTTCTCACACGTTTAGCACTGGGACCCACTTTTTAGAATAAGAATTTGTCAGGACCCATGGAAGTGATGTCATGACCGGAAGTGACATCATCAAGCAGGAAAATTTTTCACAATCCTAGGCTGCAATCCTACCCACACTAACCCAGGAGTAAATTCCATTTACTATCATTGTTAAAAGAATATACATAGTAACTTGTTAAAAGTACAGGTCTGTAACACTTCCCAAAATGCAGTAACATACTTGTAGCATCAAGTCTATTAAAAATAAAATATTGAAATGAATGGGGACCCACCTGAAATTGGCTTGTGACCCACCTAGTGGGTCCCGACCCACAGTTTGAGAAACACTGAGTTAGAGAATGACAGCCCAATCCTATGCATGTCTACTCAGAAGTAAGCCCATTAGAGACACACAATCACAATCGACCTTTATTAGGCATAGAACTTAACAGTTGCCTGAGCAGCTTAATTAGAGTCAATGGGGTTACTCCCAGGAAAGTGTGGATAGGATTGGGCTCTGAGAAGAGAGTTTCCTGTGAATGTTTTGGTCTTGCCAAGCAGATCACAAATGCACCCTCCCATCCAAAGAAAGACCTGTTTGCTTGCCTGCTTGCTGTGTGTATAGCAGTTTTCCTGGTGGGCAATGCACACAGCATGAACGGGAGAGGGTGCAGGGCTGCAACATCTCCCTGGTGCTTTTGGAGGTACACATCTCCCCTTCCTCACACTTGGCCATGTATCTTCCCCACATACAGCAGATGCTCCCAAGCCAGCCGTCAGATGCCTAGCAAAGTCATTCTCTAGCTATTCCGGATGTAGCCAATAGGTGGCAGCACATCCTATCATTTTTTTTTTTATTGCCACAATGGCAATGGGGCGAAGTGGCTCTGAAACATGCACATTGATTGAATGTGAGGTGACGTCATGCTCTCCCAGTGCAGAGAGGATCCCTCTGGTGGAGATTTCCTCCCAGCTGCAATTGGCAGCGTTCAAGGCAGGGAGCTGCTGCCAGCCAGGTTGTTAGATGTGTCTGTTTTGAGAAGCGTTCCAGCTGGGAACTCACCACAGACAGCCACATCGACCACACTTCTGAATCGTGACTCCTGGCTGTGATTTGTCATTGATACAGATGCTGAGGGGAGGGGGGCACCTTCAATTTGCCTAGTGACATACTGGCGGTGGATCGCAAACCCACTTCTTGGGAGACTCAGAGGTCACTCCCAGCTAGGCTGCCATCCCGTCATGGGGGATGATGGGGTCAGGGTGCTGGGGGTCCCTGCTGGGTATCAGGGCACACAATTTGGACACAAGCTCTGGCCTCTTGCTCTATTGGGCTGCCATTGCACAGCTGGGTGCCATCCTTCTGTGCCATTTTGCCTTCTTTCTAATACATGGTGGGTCCAAGAGGTCATGACCCATAGCACAGAAAATGGTATCATTTGGGGGGTGGGGATGAGGCGACCAAGAGAAGGGCTCGGGGACTCTCATAAGTCTGGATTCTGAAAGGCAAATATGGATTCAAGGAGGGGAAAGGGAGAATCAGTCTTCCTTGTTTCGAGAGAAGGCAGAACTCCAGACCCAGGACTACTGAGTCCTAGAGAAAAGGCCTAGCAATTTTCAACCTTTTTCATCTCACGGCACACTGATAAGGCACTAAAATGGTCAAGGCACACCAACAGGTTTCTGACAATTTATAAGGCACACCATGCCGCCAGCGGGGGGCTTGCATCTCCCATTGGCCCTACTAATAAATGACCTTGCCCCAAATTCCTGTGACACACCTGTGGACCACTCGTGGCACACCAACGTGCCATGGCACAGTGGTTGAAAATGGCCCTAGACAATGCCCCCGGGGTGGGTATGTTCCTATCTGAAAACAGTGCCTTTCAGTATTGCAGGAGATCTCCCCCCCCCCCGGCCCCCAACATTGGTTCATTCATTCATTCATTGAATGAATGAATGAATGAATGAATGAATTCAGCATCTTGGGAGGCTTATCTTGGGAGGTGAATGCACATCTGGAGCACTGATCAGTAGTGGGGAAAGGGGAGGAGGATTGGGGGGGTTGCAGGAGGAATGATGAGGGAAGGCTGCACCCATGCAAAGATCCAGGGGCATCCAGATGCTGCTGGCTGCAGGGAGGGCTTTTCAAGGAGATCTCTCTCTCTCTCTCTCTCTCTCTCTCTCTCTCTCTCTCTCTCTCTTGCCTGATCGAGCAGAATCCCTTCTCTGCGCTGACATCCAATTTAGCAGTATCCCTGCTGGCTCAGCACGTGAGGGGGAAACCGAATGCCGGAGCTATTTTCAACCTCCATAAATATTCATCTCCTTCAGGCAGCAGCCTGGTGCTTTTTTTTGCTGTGTAGGAAACCAGGCAATGGGGGGGGAAGTGGGGGGGGGATGCCGGGATATCTGCTCTCCAAAGGAGGCGGCTGTTTTCATGCGCCTTGCTCCTACATCTTCAGCTCTTTCAAGGAAGGAGGCCAGGAGAGGAGTATACAAAGCTACCTCTGGTCCATTTCCCCCATCCAGGGCCGGCCTTAGGAACTACAAGGCCCGATTGGAATCACTTTTGTGGGGCCCCTTCTACTATTTTTTTTTTTTTTAGCTCTTAGCTTGAATGGGGCCAGACCAAGAAAAAGACAACTGTTGCTTTTGTGCAGGTGATAGGACTCCTGTGTCTTTAGTGGTTATACAGAATAGGCGGCTGGGAGGTCAGCCGGAGAGTAAAGGCAGTATGCGCCCAGCCCCCAGTGCTCCCCAGCTCTTGCCCATCACTGCCCCATCCACAGCAGTCTGCCCCACAGCAAGTTGGGGGAAAGGATGGCGCTGGGAGCTGTGAGGGCAGGGAAAGAGTGAGGCGCACATGCTGCCGCATGCACGGCGCCTGTTTTGGGCCAATTGGAAGCAGCAGTGGGTGGGAGCTGCTTCCAAAGTGACACAATTTTAGACCAATTGGAAGCAGTGGTGGGCGGAAGGGCAGTGGAGGCCCCCACCATGTGCAGGGCCTAATTGGGCGATATCTCCCCAATTCCCAAAAGCGAGCCCTGCCCCCATCCATACAGCAGCTGGACTCCTCTCCCACTGTTGTCTTTCTCACTGTAAACTTTAGGTTGTAAGTTCCTCAAGAGCAGAGGGCTGGCAATTTTCTTCTTATTTTTTCCTTTTTGTTTATGGACCTCCTCAAAGTGCTATATACATTGATGGCTATATTCATTGAGGAAAGGGTTGGAATCAAAAGGGTAAGGAGTAGATTATCTCTCATTAGGGCTGCTCTATGTACTCTTAAGTGCTCCTAAGTGCTCTTCTGCAGGGCTGCTCAGACCTGGCATTGGGCCTGGAGCAAGATGCCCGATTGCCCTCCCCCTTCCCAAATTTGTTTTATACTGTATAATTTGTTCTGATGTGACCTGGAAGCCTAGGGGGGAATTTTGCCTCCTTCCCCCCCATCTCCTCAAGCCTGCTCCTATGTACTCTTAAGCACATGCTGAGAAGTAACGATCACTGAGCTCCACAGGACCGACTCTCTAACAAGCATGCAGTAGGCTGCAGTTCTCTAGGAGCCGAAGTTCTTGCTTGGGAACAGGGTCAGCCCATCCATGAGGCTGGCTAAGGTTGTCATCTCAAGCAGAAAATTGGGGGTGGGGGGGGGCTTGTACCTTGCTGCCATCACTCGCTGCTGCTGCTCCTCCCACTCCCTGGGGCATTTGGTGGGCTGCTGTGAGATACAGGAAGCTGGACTAGATGGGCCTATGGCCTGATCCAGTGGGGTTGTTCTTATGAAGAAGGGGATGGAACAGAAGAGAAAGTGTGGAGGAGAGGAGAGTGGTGGGCTAGAGCATCAAAGTCACTCTAGCCCACTGCTCTCCTCTCCTCCACACCTTCTCTTCTGCTCTGTTCCCTTCTTCCTTTTCCAATCAAAGCAATGGGAAGAGTAGAGGCTGACACATCTCCAGGTAAGGGGCGAGCAGCATTTCGCGTGCCGTTTCAGGTGCCATGAGGTGCTGGGACAACTCTGCTTGGGAGTCCCAATGAACATAGTGGGACTTGCGTCTGGTTGCATGTGATTGGAACTTGGAAGTCATTTGAACAAGAAGATACTGTTGGATCAACTGCCTCTAATTAATCAAGCAGTAGATTTTTAAAGAAGTGTAATTATTGTTAGTATAAGTACTTATTCCATCCTAATGGAATGGAGGCCTAATGGCAGGAGGTCTGGTCTAGAGGGTTGAGCCTCCATTTGCCTGAAGATAACATCCGAAGGTCGCTGGTTCGAGGCCACCAGCACCGTGCGACCTTGAAGCAGCTGACAAGCTGAGCCGAGCTATTCCATCTGCTCTGAGTGTGGGAGGATGGAGGCCAGAATGTGTGACCAGATCAAGAAAGAAACATCTGAATGTTGCGGTTTCTTGAAAGATGGAAACCTTCTTTCAAATTGTAAAAATCCCTACGGGGATTTAAATTGCCTGCCTATGTAAACCGCCTTGAATAAAGTCTAAGGAGAAATCTGAGGACCAAGAAAGGCAGTATAGAAATACCTGTATTATTATTATTATTATTATTATTATTATTATTATTATTATTATTAATGTTGTAGAGGCATTCTTTCGTCGATCACCCACGTGCGAGCGCAGGGAATGCCTTTTCTAAGATAGTGGCTGTTGCGACAAATGTATGCATCATCTAAAAATAGGGAAATAATACTCTTTTCTTCAGAACTGTTGTTTTATTCATATATAAAGATGTGCAGACTTAAACAATTCATTATTCAGAACTCATATGACTGACTCAGATTTCTTAAACTGGATAGCAAGACTGACATTAATGGAGACAGAGATGTAGAGTTGAACCAGTAAAAATTTGTGTTCAAATCTAGCCAAGATTCACCAGTACTTTTTAATCCTCTGGTTCTATTCCAGTTCAGACACTAACTTAAAAAAGGTGTTCTATAATTGGTTCAGGCTGCAATCCTATGCATTCTTGCTGTCATACCTAGGGGGACCAGGGGGGACAGGCGCCCCGGGTGGCATGCCTGCGGGCTGGCAGCGCCATCCACTGCCCCTACAGTGCCCATTTGTTTTTCAAAGCGAAAGAAGCAGGTGGTGCTCCCGCTTCATTTGCTCTGAAAAACAAGCAAAAAAAGCAGGCACCGCTCTGAACAGCTGCCCAGTTTTGAGCACCCATCCACTTCTTTTCCTCCGAAAAACGAGTGAAAAAAGCAGGTGCTGCTCTGAAAGACCCCCCCCCCCAAAATTTTTTTGCTTAAAAAAGAAAGAAAGAAAGAAGAGGGCCTTTCAGAGCAGTGCACAAGCACTCCAAACATGCTAGAAGTAATTGCGGTGACATCATCACGTCACCACAATTACTTCCAGGTCAAGCAGGGGCAGCGTTTGTGTTTCTGGCCCCAGTAGCGGAAGATCCACTAATGCAACTGTGCACGCTTACCTGGGAGTAAGCCCCCCTGAATATAGTGCGATGTAGTCCTGAGTAAACATGTATGGGATTGCACTGTCACATATTTAGAACCGGTTTTGAAACTGATACATTTCATGCAGAATATTAAGCTCTCTTGCTTGCAATGCAGCTCTATAAAACTAATGCAGTGGCAACTATTTAACTAGGGAAAAAATAGTTTTATTTTTTTAAAAAAAGAGTTATATTTTTAATTTTTTTAAAGATTGTAACAAAACACATGCAGCAGGACAAAAATCAGAAAAATGAAGCATTCATCATACATACTGAAAACAGAACTTGAAACCAGTTGCCACTTTTTGTGTTTGGAGATTTTTTTTTTTTCTGGTTCAAAAATCGGGGCAAGCAAGAGATCTGAGGTTCAATTTCATTTCACACACAAAAAGCCACTCTGAACTGGTTTCCGAGTTTCGGTTCCGGGGTCAGTTCAGTTCTCTGATATCCTTCCTGTCTAGGAGGTGGTCCTGGGCTTTTCCGTGCCGAAGGCCATCTCTGCCTTTGCCTCCCCCCCACTCCTGACCTGGAAGTAATTGTGGTGATGTCATTGCACTTCTGCATGGCTGCCTCCTCCATTCCCCCTTTGAAACAAAGGGGGAAGAAAGGAGGCTGCCCAGGCTTTAACAGAGCCTTTTGCGTTGTTTCTAAGCGACACGAAAGGCTCCATTGGAGCGCTTTGGGGCCACTGGAAGTGGCACACTGGACAGAGACAAGCACCACTTCCAGGAGTCGGGCAGCATACACCTCCTGGGTAACACTTCCAGCAGCCCCAAAGTACTCCAATGGATCCTTTTGTGCCGCTTAGAAGCAGTGCAAAAGGCTCGGAGCCAGAGAAGTGGCATGTGTCTCCTCCAAAATGGGAGGAGGTGTGCGCTACTTCCCATTGCTCTGAGGGCCACTCTCCTCCTTTTCCCTCCCCTTTCTTTAAAGGGGAGGAGAAGGAGGTGGCCTCAGACACAGATGGGAACTATGCTGACAGTGGCTTCAGGAGTGCACTGGCGTGGTTCCTGGCTGATCAGAGGAAGAAAGGGGAGGGAAGGGGGCTATCCTCAGAGTGCACTCCTGCAGCCACTCTCAGTGCAGTTCTTGGCATACTCCAGGGTTGGGGAGGTGGGTCGCAGTGCTGCCCCCCCAGTGCAGCAACAGGGGTATTTGCCCCCCTTGCCCCCCTGGGTATGCCACCGATCTATCTACACTGCTCAACTGGTAAAAAATATCACCTGTTTGCAAAGCATTTGAGGAAAGAAGGAAGCAGAACTCTGAAAAGCCAGTTGGAAGGGGGAAACAATGATAGCCAAAGGTTGGCCACCCATCCTTACGATTGACACTTTAGAGATACTGGAGCCCAATCTTATGCATGTCTACTCAGAAGCAATTTCCATTCAGTGGGGCTTACTCCCAGGAATGTGTGGATAGGATTGCAGCCTTAGGGCCCAATCCTATCCAACTTTCCAGCATCAGTGCAGCTGCAATGCAGCCAGGATGTAGCACACATCCCATTGGCGTGGCAGCACTGACCCTGAAAAATTGGATAGAATTGGGCCCTAAGCCTGCACTCAATAACAGCTGTGTTAGATAGCTTTGGCTACTTCTATAGAACACACAGTGAAAGCCTGGGAATTAAAGAGAAACAGAAACTTGCCCAGGGTCATTTGGGAAGTTGGTGGCAGAAGCAACAACAACAAAAAAAAAGGTCTTCCATGCAAGTCCTTGTAGTGACATTGCAGATTTTTCATCAGTTGATAAGCACCTTCCTGTTTCTTAAGCGCTCCCTTACCGTGAAGGCCTGTTGTTTTTCTTCACATGTGTTCCCTCACTGGCCCCCCAGCTCCCTACTACCCCAGAGGTCAATGCTTCATCTGCTGCTTTGGAGTCTGGGTCAATATACGTTGCTATATTTAGCGGGAGCTGCTTCAGCGACATCGACTATTTATAAACCTCCCTGCCAGCCTCCCACGCACTCCCACCCTGTCTGAATGCAGAATGAGGGGGCTTTTCAGCTGCTGGGGAAGGTGTGCGGCACAGTCATACCGCACTGCAGCCTTGCTTGGCAGGGGCGGGAGGGGAAGGAGGGGGGGAGAGACTGATTTATCTGTGGGTAGCTGCAGAGGGCTTCCCAGGCTCTTGTAATGAAGGTGGTCATCGAGGAAAATGGACTGCTTTAAACTAACTGTAATTAACAGGTAGAGGAAAGGCAATGCAAGCATAAGGGCATGTCTGGGAGGAGAGAGCAAAAGGAAGAATTCAGGGACAGAAATCCAAGTCTGCCGGAAAGAGCGGAGCTCAAGGAAAAAGACATTCAGAGGTTAGCTTTATATTCCTGGCAAGTCCAAGGCTGGACACATGCATTTGTAGCTTGACTTTTTCTTCTTACACATAGCTGTCTAGAGATACTGTTACAAATTAGCACCCAGCACCCATAGCGGTGGGGTGACCTTAATTGTGTGTTTGCAGCTATGGCCAAGGCCAGACCATAATAAAGCTTATGATCCAGATTCAAAGCACCCTTTTCCCCTGCTGCTTCCAAGATCCCTCCAACTCAGTGGTGTAGAAAGCAGGGTCAGGGCGTGGGCTGCCTCGGGTGCCAGGCTGGAAGGGGGTGCCATGTGAGTAGCAGCCAAGCAGCCTGGCATTGGCAGGAAAAGCAGCAACCTTGTACTTGCAGGTAAGTAGAGGCTGCTGTCGCTAGAGGACCTGATCATCTGCACCTAGAGGACCTGATCATCTTTTAAGATATTGGGAGTAATTCTATGCAAGTCAAAGTGAGGCCCTTTGGTGGCACAACAGAGCAATAGACTCAAACCCTGATCACGACCCACCAACAATCAGGTCATGACCTCATTTATGGCTCTCGACCCACAGTTTGGGAAACACTGCTCTAGTGTACTTGTTTTGGGTATGTGTGTAGGCCCATTGCAATGTGTTCCTGAGCAGGTGTGGTAACAATACGTAAAGAAGGTCCTTGGGGTAGACGTGTGCAGAGCAAAACAGAAGGAAAAGGCAGTATCAGTAAACATCTCCACCACTCTCTTCTCCACACTTCTGCTCCATTCCCCTCTTCCTTTTTGAAATCTGGAACTAGGAGTAAAGGTGGCAGATACGGGGGGGGGGGGGAAGAGAAGGATATTACCAGATTCGCTCTAGCCTATGGGTGTAAGGAGCTTTTTGGCTGGGTAGCTGATCTCCCTATAGTACCATCTGTGGCCAGAGCCCTGTGGTGGTGGATAAGTTGAAACTCGACTGGCCCCACCAATTCAAGGCCTGCTGTGACATCAAGAAAAAAATACAAATTCATATTCCCCCTGGAACCCCTGACAACTACAGTTAGGATAGGACACTAAGGAATACTCAGCCCCTCACTAATCTATGGGATTCATTGGAGGGAGGGAGAGCCAAGAAGTGGTCAGAAACAGGGCCGGCCCAACCATGAGACCAACTGATGCGGTTGCCTCAGGTAGCAGACTGGCAGTGGGGGTGCCCATTTCTTTCTGCCAACTTGCCTCCGCTGATCCTCCTTCTTCTTTCCATTTCCACAACTGGAAACGCAAGAGGGGAACAGTGAGGAAAAGGAATTGTGAAGGGGAGGAGAGTGCTGAGCGAGATCATTGGAGTTGGGAGGTGCGGAAGCGCAGATAAAGGGGGCAGCATTTGGCATGCTGCCTCAGGAATCAGAAAGTTTGGGGCTGGTCTTGATCTAAAAGGACAATACTGTATGTTTATAGTGCAGTTGTGCCTTCAGTAGTCTTATAGTACCATCCGGCTCTGTGATGTTGTTTTCACCGATAACCATGGCTGCTATTTTCAACCTCTTTGGAAAATGTGACTTTGGAAATAACTGCCAATACTTCAGAGGGAACCCAGAGCCCCACTACAACTTCCTAAGTATTTGGTTTGAATAACAAGCCGACACGGCCCTCCTGCAGCCCAGGAGTTGCATAAGCTTCTCTTCGACGCCCACCATCTCTATTGTTAGTGGAAGCCTGAATCCGTGCCAGCAGGGGCACAGGTTCCACCCCCTCCTCAGCTTTCCTGGCACTCTGCTTTAGGACCACAAGTGTTTAGGTGAGACCTTTTCCTGTGACCTCCGGAGACAAATGGTCCTTTTCTCCCATGCCTCACAAGTGTGCCTACAGGGAGAACACCACTAAACTGTTTCATAAGAACAGGGACTCCTTGCTAAGGAAACCACTGAAAACATTCCATGTGAGTATCATGGGAGATGCTGCTTTTCCCTTGCCTTTGTGAGAAAGGAACGCTTTCAGAACAGGCCTGCACACAACTTCTGACACACCAAGCCAAGTCCCGGCCATCAGTTATGTATTGGGGGCTCAAGAACCCTCCTGTTGCTGCTGCAGCAATGGGCTATACATGGTTGTGCGCATCACAATTTTTGCATTCAGCTTGGTGTACCACAAGTTGTGTCAGCCTGCTTCAGAACATTCTTGGATCAAACATGAGGTTTCAACTGGTGGTTCTCCAAAAGATCCGGCCACATCTTTTGTTGGGAGGGAAGGCTGGCTCATTCACAATCCTTACTCTCAAGGAGATGTATTTTCTTCCATGCCTCTTAGTGCAAATGTATTTGGCCCTCAGTCCTCAATGAACACTATCCCCATCCAAAGAATTCCAATTCATGTTCTTCACAACATCAAAAATTCGTCAAATGGGCAAACGTATCCTACTTAACTCCCCAAGCAGAGATGTAGTGACACCAACATGGCGTCTGCTGTAACCTGTGGACATTTCAGCATGTTGAAGCCTCCTTGGGGTAAGGCAACATTTGTGCCCTTGCTTCCAGGGTAAGCCCCAGCAGCTAGCATGGGTCAACTTGGACCTGTGACAGTGATATCACTGGCACAAACCCATGCTGATCTGTGAAGGTGGATCAGGCCCAGGAACGGGGTTAGAATTTGGCGAGCACTGCTGCCACTGAACTTGCCCCCTTCCGGGGCCCAATCTGCCCTCCATCTGCCCCCATCTCTTCCCTGTTCCACCCACTCCACCCTCTGCCCTGTTCCATCTCCCTGCACAGCCTTATCTGCACTGGCAGGAATCCTTGGTCCCTTGGAGCACGAATCTAGCCACATGCAGCAGTGGCTAGTCCACACTTACTGGCATAGTTGTATTTGTGACTGCCATAAAGCACATTATGCTGTTGGAATGCATGTTCTGCTGGCATAACACACCCACAGGATTGAGCCACTAGAATGGTGTGAACAGAGTGGATAGAGGGAAATGTTTCTCCCTCTCTTATGAATTAACACTCAGGTCAGGCCCCAAACATGTTGGGGGGGGGAAGGGTCTAGGGTAACCAGCCTAGGTGACAAGCCCATTGCTGCTTGGAAAAAACACTGAAGCTAAACTGTGGATCGTACCTAAGGATGTTAATGATGTTCTGGTCTTAGTAGATTTACTGGAGTCATAAAAAAGCAGAACAGAATAAGTGATATTTTGAACAGTGAGGTACTGATTGAGATCTTTCTCTAGAACAGGGGTCTCCAAACTTTTTGGCCAGAGGGCCGCATCAAATATCTGGCACAGTGTTGAGGGCCGGAAAATAAAATTTAAATATAAAATTTATTTAAATAAATTAGAGATGGAACTTAGATGAGTGAATAAATGAATGAATGGGCTCATTCATTCAACCTCTCTGGCCCTTGAACACCCTCCAGACGCAACCAGAGCATAGTTCCTGTCATGTTCAGCCAAGTGGGCCAGAGGCTTTCAGGGGACAAGAGGCTGGCCGCGGGCCAGATAGAGGCTTGCCGCGGGCCGCATCTGGCCCCCGGGCCGGGGTTTGGAGACCCCTGCTCTAGAACACTCATGTGCATACACACAAACAGAGAGAGAGAGAGAGAGAGAGAGAGAGAGAGAGAGAGAGAGAGAGAGAGAGAGAGAGAGACTAGATCTAATTATCTGAGAAGAGCAAGAAGTGGGCTTCCCACCCTATTTGACATGCTCTCACAACGACGTCCTAGAGTTATGACATCTGATTGGGCAGCAGGAGGGAGGGACAAACACCACCATAATTAGGGACATGAAAATCCACACTGGCACCACCCAACTTCTCTCCAACAGGTGCATACAATGTGGCTCTGACACCCACCATCTCCAGTTTCTCCCTCTTCCAGGCATTCCTCAGTCCAGCAGCTCTGCCCCCCCCCCTTCTCGTGCTATCCCCTTCTGCTTTCCACATTGTTGCTGTGAAAAGGCCAATTTCAAGCCACTGCTCCAATTATGTGGAAAGAGGCAGGGGGGCTTGAATGACATTCATAAGCCCCATCTTCTCATGCCATCTAATTGTCATCGAATCATGGGCCCCTCTGTAACCTTCTGCAAACAGTGGCTCAGGGTGGGGTGGGGGGGCTCGAATTTGAGCCACTGTCTCAGGCCATCTCACATTGAGCTGTACCACATTCCACTTGGGTGTTTTTTTTTTCTTTTTCTTCTTCTGTTAATTTGTACTGAGCCCCTATTCTGAGTTGACGGAAGAGGGCATGGCCAGATCCAGCCCCTAGTAGCAATCTCATCGAATTCCTGTTCATGAGTAGGAGATCTATGCATAGTGGATCTTCTCAGCAGATTGCTCATGCCCCAGGTTAATTAGTGTGTGTTTTGGGGGACGCTTTTTGGATTATCCGCCTCCAGGCACCCTGCCAGGTCTGGGGTTGGCCCAGAGAATTATTTCTTAACCACCTCGATTACGTGAGTCAATGCAACCTTCCCAATTAAAAGCTGCTTGCCTCCCCCAGCCCCCCCTCCCCTTCTGTAGCTCACAGATTCTCCCTCTCAAGCCCAGAAGCGACAGGGCTCCCCGAAGGAAAGTTCAAGTGTGTTTCCCTGTTGCCTGGAAACCAGGGATTTGCAAGAAGAGATCAAACAAGCTTTTCATGCTTCTCCCCAATGATTCTGCTTTGGCCCCCCCTCCCCCAGGCCGCCATCACTAGAAAGGGCAGCACGTTCTAAAAATAACTCCTGGTGGGAAAGTGCTGAGTGCCTGAATGGAGGGAAATCCTAACAAGGTTCTGGAAAGGAAACACCTGGGACTGCCATTGCTTCAGATTTAACCGAAACTAAAAATATAGCCGGAATCTGTGATGCCGGCTTTGGAGATTGGCATTTCTGGGGCCTGTAGGAATAAGGTGCTACCGTGCCAGAGAAGCCTTTTTCAGCCCCTTCTCAAGATTCTGTTTGTAACCTATAAAGCCCTAAATGGCTTGGGACTATCTGAAGACACCCCCCCCCCCACATGAACTTGGCCATTTTTTAAGATCACCCTTGGAGGCCTTATTCCGGATGCTTCTGCCCACAGAGGGTGGTGGTGTCCAGAGAAAGGGCTTTCTCAGGCCAGGACTATGAGTTGGCAGAGCAAAGTGTACCATTTCAGAATGCAGGTGGGGGGGTGACACTTTTTCCACGTCTCCCTATGCTAAACGAAAACATCACTATGACCACCAAAGGACTCCATGCAAGTTGAATATGCAACGACTGGGTGAAAGTCGTTCTATCTGATGTGAGAGTGTTGTTGTTATTTGCAGGGAGTTCTTATGTGGGGGAGCTTTGTGGCTGAGGAGAAGGTCAACTTGGGTGTCTCAGTCCCAGTTCAAGTCTTGAACCTCTACAGACGGCAAGATGGAAGGTCTGTGTGGTTTCAGCCCTGGTGGTGTTGAGGTAGCTTCATTGGGGCCCTGGGGAAATGTGCAATTACTGTGGAATTTCATGCATCAGCCAAGGAAGATTGAGGACTGGCAGGCAGTTACAGCAGTCACAGAGAAAGGATGAAGAAATGTTACAGGTGTGCATCACCATTGGTTCCCAGGTGGCTTCTGGCTAAATGAAAAGGGCTATTTTTGATCTTTGAAGTCCCCTACTTAGGATACTTTGAAGACCATTCAGGTCACAATCCTAACCAACTTTCCAGCACTGAGATAAGGGCAATGCAGCTCCAAGGTAAGGGAAAAAATATTCCTTTACCTTGAGGAGGCCTTTGTGACTGCCACCCAACAGCTGGATGCAGCACATGCCCCATTGGCACGGCTGTGTCAATGCTGGAAAATTGGTTAGGATTTGGGCCTCAGTGACATAAGAACCTACCCAAGTGTTAACATCCAATTTGTTTCAGGTGCTTCTACTGTCTGCAGTACAGTGAGTGGAAACACTGAACAGGGCCTTCTCTGTAGTGGTACCAGTGAAATCTCAAGTGCCCTAGAAAAGCTTGCCATGCTCAGTCCTTCCTGGATTGTAGGTGCTACACTAAAGCAACCTGTTTCTAGTGGTCTTTTGTGGGGTCTATGCACTGAACACTGTTAACTATTGCATGCTGGAATTTTAGCTGTGATTTTATTAATTAGGTTTGTTTTTCAAGGTGTTCATTCTTTATTGGTTTTTAATATTTCTTAAGCTATCTTGAATGTTGTACATCAATAGGCAGGTTATAAGTAGTTTGATACATATATTTGCATTACAAATCCAATTGAAACTTGGGTGCCCTTCGGGGAGAAAGGTGGAATACAAATCCAATAAATAAATAAATAAAATAAAACAGATGCGAAAATGGTGATGCTGCTCAATCCAATGAATCTTAGAAAGCCCAAGTGTTCAATAGGGTTTACTCCTAAGGAAGGGTGCATAGGATTGCAGCTTTAGTGAGACAAACAGATATCTGAACCTTAAAGTCCTGGCAAGGGTTGCCAATCTTTTGTTGACGGCCCCTTAGCTCCCTAGGAAGTGAACAGAAAAATTGTATCCAAGCAGGTACCTTGTTCAGCAGGGTTGTCTAGATAAGTTGCTTCATGTTCTTACTTTGTTCAGTTTGCCTCTAACTTATACTTGTTTTTATTTCGTCCCAAGTGCTTGTTTGCCTGTTTACACCATCCCTTTCCTTAATAAACTTTTATTTGTATCATTCCCTCTTCTGTTCAGAGCAAAAAACTAACTCCTCCTGCCCTGACAACCTCTCAGGGCTAGCATGACTCAGGGCAAGTGTGAATGCTGGGGAGCTGGGGTCACCAGCTTCCATGCCAGAGGAATCCCAGTCCTTCAGGCTCACCTGGATAGGAAGTGGAGAGAGAAAAGGCATCTTGTGATCACTTCTGGTTTTTGGCAGTTGGGGGGCAAATTTTCCTTTCTGGTGGCAGCTAACCTACCAAGATTTTGGTGTTACATTACCCCCTACCCCCCATCCAGTAGGTCGATAAGCTGCACTGGCCCGCCACTGTGGGGAATTGCATCTCATCAGCTGGAACAGGTGATCTGGGGAGCCAATAGGTCCATGTCTGACCTTGTCTCTGGCTTGGTTCCTCAGTCTGAACAACTCTGAGGATGAAATAGGTACCTTTTAGAGCCACCTGACCACTTCCCACCTGCCCTGGATTACATCTCGGTTCCTCTGGCTTTGATTTGAGCTCTTGTCTGCCTCAGTCCATGCTACCTACCTCTGACCCATTCCTGCCTGAGATCTTGCAATTTGCCTCTGGCCCCTCCAGCTGACTGCAGGCAGGTCTGACAGATACGCATAAATTACAGAGACCGGAGGCTGTCGAGGACAGGCCCCTTCCTTCTCCAGAACCGACCTGCTCTTCGGTCTTTTTTTTTTTTTTTAATGTCACATTTTGTTCTTCTTAATTGAGGTAAGATCCCAGCCAGTTGCCCAGTAAATAGGTTAGTGTCTTAGTGCAGCCAAAGGGCATACAAATATGCCAGGCTTGCATTGTACTTCAAGAAACACATAAAATAAATTTAATTACCCTGTTCCATCTTGCTGCCATTATACAGAGTTATCTTACAATGCAAGCTTCTGGGATGAAGAAGAGCCTTCTCCTCTCCAACCACTGTTAATTCTAATATGACTAACAGACCAATCCTAACCAACTTTCTAGTGCTGATGCAGGCACAATGCAGCCCTGAGTAAGGGAACAAACATTCCCGCACCTTGAGATAGCTTCCATGACTGCTCCTCCCCCCACCTGATGCAGTGTGTGCCCCATTGGCACAGCTGCATTGGCCCTGGAAAGTTGGTTAGGATTGGGCTGTAAGAGCAGAGCTATACTGTGAGAATATATATGTGGTGCAGTCCTCTTGGGGCTGTACCATTTCAGTGTGGGGGGGGTGCATAAATGATCCTGTGTGTAAGAAACCCCTACAACAGCTTTTAACCTAGCCAATAACTTTCTTTCTTCCTAACACATTCATTTTCTAAATGCAAAGATGACTTTAAAAAAAATGCCACCAAAAGTGGGAGCACTGAAACATGAAATCTCTTGCTTGCAGCGGGAGAGTCCTCCTATTTGGCCTGTACCATGTGTTTATTCTGAATGTATAAACTGGCTTTCAGACCCTCTTGTTTGTGATTGTTTCTCAATATAGAAAGTTCTGATGGGGAAAAAATCTAAATTGTTTGGAGGAGGTGGGGAAGGAGTTGACACAATGTACGTCTCAAGCTTGCCTCTTGCATGGAGCCAATCAGCAGCTTGAGGGAGGGAGAGGATGCAATCACACTGTCAAAGGAACCAAGCAGGGTCTTTCTCTGCTCTCCTACTTAGAGCCCAATCCTATCCAACTTTCCAGCACCAGTGCAGCCCCGAGGTATGGGAATAAATGTTCCATACCTTGAGGAGGCCTCTGTGACTGCCTCCCCACCACAGGATGCAGTGCATGCCCCATTGCACCGGCACAGGAAAATTGGATAGGATTGGGCCCTTAGTTACCACTGAGGGCTATCATATGTTTCCAAATGTGTTCTTTTTCTGGGGGCTAGGGACATCTAGAGCAATGGTGTGTCTAAGGCACCGGTTCCCAACCTGTGGTCTGGGGACTGCAGGTGGTCCCCAAGACTCTGAGAAGTGGTCCATGAGGTCTCAGGAAAAAAAAAATCATCTTTCCTTGCGCATCAAGACACTGGAAGTGATCAGTCTCCTGTGGACCACCAACGAGGGTGGAGAATGGACTGCCCACAGGGAAGAGTCAGCTGTGGCTGTGGGCAGGTCATTCTCTGTCCTCTCCGATAGTCCATGAGGGAGCACTTGGGAGTCGAACCACAAGAGAGGGCGGAGACCAGACTCTCCACAGCCACAAGTGGTCCAATTTTGCCTCAGTGGTCTGCAGACTTCTAAAGGTTAGGAACCACTGGTCTAAGGTATGGCAGGTGGCCTTGGATGCCACTTGAATGGGGGTGTCACTAAGCAGCAGCTTCCCAGATGATTCCACAGCTCAGAAGCTGAAAGTTAGCCAAGAAGCTGCTGGAGAAGGAATGGGGGTGGCAGTCACATTGTGAAGCCACCACCGCCCTCCTCCGAACCCAGAAGTGATGTCATGGCATCACAGCTCCAGCAGCACTGCCTCTGGATATGTCACTGATCTAGAGTTATGGTTGCCACATCTTCTCAGCTGCAGGAGGTTGGAACTTGCTCTGGGAGCTAAGAGGAAGTGCCTGGAAAATCAGACATGGTGCCTGGTGTAAAAGGTCATAGTCTAGTGGTGGGTGAACAGGATGGTACCTGAAGGGAGGAGTCTGGATGGGTTGATGCCTCTGGGAAGTAGTTAATGGAGGCAAGGAGATGGTGCCGAGTAAGAAACCCCCTCAGGCTGAGCGGAAAGTAGCCTCCCCTCTCCCCCACTGCTTTATTCTGGCTTCAGTACTCACTCCTTTCTCCGTGAGTCCTCAAAAGAAGATGAAAATCCTGACACTTCAGATCAGAGCCTGAACCTTTGCAAACCTACCTAAGTTGGTGAGAGGAGCAGGAGATTTCCTGTATTGGAAGCAAGAGTGGTTGAGTGGGGAGTCTGGAATGTCAGTGGATGTTTTCTCAGAAGAAACACATTGGGGATTCAAGCCTTCCTGAAAACCACCTTCTTTGGCCCGGAAGCCAGATCGTTATCTAATTTGAGGCATTTAGGACAGGGATTGATAATAGTTTCAATAGTAATAGTAGGTAAGGGGAGGCATTCTGCACATGTGCAAAGGCTTACCACCCTTGTGATACATTCCTATGTTCCAGGGAATGTATGGTCCAAGGGTCATGTCCTAGGCCCTGGGGATCCCTGGCTCAGAGAAAACCCATTTTTAATGCTTTCCCCCAGTTCTACCTCCCTCAGCCATCTTGGGTTTCACTCTTGGTCCAGGAATCAGGTACTGACTGACTGGCAAACCCAGCTTGCTTGATTCCTTCACTGAAGCCTGTCATGCAAGCAGAGAGGACGGAAGGGACAGGGAGCATTTGGCTACCTATGGCAGGGTATTGCAGGACAGCAACACTTTTGGGATAGAGGCAGCTGCTGCTGGAAGCATGCTGACCCCTGGAGGCCTTTCAGGGCCCCTGCACTTCTCCCCCCATGTGTGGTTCCAGTACATAACTGGACAATGGGGTGGGGGTAGATTGCCTGGAACGTTGCATTTGGGGACATATGAACACCTCTGAGTAAAAAAAAAAAAAAAACATTTGATCCCTAAACACAACACAATGGTCAAAATTTATTCTACTGAATCCTACAAAGAACACACTCTATTTAGCAGAGTACAATATTTGCTAAACAGCATTGCGAATTGTGCTGGCACTTTCATAGAAAACCTACTGCAAACTGTTAAGGACAAACAACAAGGGCATTTCCCCTCTGTTTGCCACCTGTCCTAACAACCCTTCAGTGTCCTCTCCTATATAACTGATCACAACAATGCTGACTTCACCACACCTGTCAAAGCTTATTGTGCAAGGTTCTTTTTACAGCAAAGAATGGGAGATCCAGAATTGGTACTCTTCTATTGGGCCAGTTGATGTTTATGAAAGAGTGTGTAAACCTTTGATCCAGATGGAATTCCACACCGACAGCTTGTGTTTGGCTGAATCCGAAGCTTAATTCAGATTCCCCACCCAAGCATGGCAAAGAAGTGCCACTGTGCATTGATGAATCTTGGTTTGCAATCAGCCAGCAAACTGGAATCTGAAATCATGGTCTGAAGTGAGTTTGCAAATTAAGGTTTGTGCTAATGGGATGGTGTATTGTCTGAACTGATAACCCACAGTGAGAGCCAATGCTCTATGTACAGAGACCCCTACATCATAAGCCAGACAAACAGCTCTAAACCATCATTTTCCTGTATGTTTGGGAGCTGGTTAGGGTCCTAAACAGCAGGTAATATAAATAAACCAAGATTTGTTGCAATGTTTAAATTCAATCATGGACCGATTGGGTTATCAGGGGGTTCAAACATAAGGCCCATGGGGCAAAGCTCTTTATCCCACCCTTGGGCTCTCTCAGCACCACCATCAGCTGCTCTCAGCTGCTGAGTTGCTGAGGTGTCACTGCTGAAAGGGCAACCCTCATGATAATTGGGCTCTCCCATATCTTGAAAACATGATCAAGATTTCCCATATTTTCTCTTCTGTCATTTACAGCTAATGAGTTCCTAGGTGAGAACAAATGCTTATTTCTGGTCATGACATGCTTAATGACATCACTTCCTGTTTAATGACATCACTGGCACACAGCAGACATCATTAATGCTGTTCAGCCCTCTGCGTGAAACGAGTTTGACACCTCTAGGTTACCTATTTCAGTTAGATCCCTTGTGTTGTCTCATAATGCAGACCAGTTCCCTCTGCCAAGCAAAGAGACAGCCTTCCTTTGAAAGGCGCCATGGCTTCCTCTGGGTCACTTATTCCTTGGGTAAACTCCAGCTTGTAAGACACATGATCATCTGTAGCAAAGTGTACAGACAGGAAAGGGTGTTGTGTTTTTTTTTCCAAATTGAAATACAGTACAACTGATTATTTCTCTCTCTCTCTCTCTCTCTCTCTCTCTCTCTCTCCAACAGGCATTATGATGTGCCACAAATGATCAGCACTGGAATATAGGCAGGTGAATTCACAATTTTGCAGGCTAATTTGCAAAGCTTCTGCTCTTCCTAATTCTTCCTAATGCTTAACCTCATGATGCCCCCCCTCATGTTTGATGCTTGATACAGGGTTTATTAAGAGGACATCTGCCAGAAGTCAGATCATTAATCAGGGTTTTTCCAGATTCATTAAAGGATTGTTGGAAGCCACTTAGTGATGATGACTTCATTGGGGAGCCTCGAGCCCTGCCTGCACCCCCTCCAGGCTTTGATTGGACCCTCCCTGCTGCCTCTTCCCAGATATTGTGATGTTGGCAGGCTCCATCAATGGAAAAGGTGCAGGGTGCAAGGAGGCCTTGTGTGTTCCTGTATACAGTGCACCCAAGGTTTTTGCACATGATTGATAGATTAAAAGAATGAAAAAGATTTATTATCCTGGCTTTCTTCCATTGGATCCAAGGCAGCCCACAACAACAACAACAAAAATCTGACCATATCAAACTAAAAGAAATTTGAGCAAAATAGTAGCAAAGACTACCTTGCCAGCAAACAATGGGAAGAGCAAAAAAATACTTTACTGTACACAAAGCAGCAAACAACAAAGTAGAGGGGATCGGAGAAGGCTTGCCAAAACAAAAAACACAATGGGAGCTGGAAAGCCCAAAATGCAGGTGCTCTGAATATATCCAAATTGCCTTAGCATTTTCCTATAAGATTTGTGTGCTAGACCTTTGAGTCTTAGCTAGCAGAATCCTTGTCTATGCCCACAGCTGTGCTCATAGCTGAATCTGGTATTTCTCATAAGATCTTACCAGTGCAGGATAGAAGATGATCCTGCACTGAGGAAATGATGTTCCTGCTGATGCAGCCTAAACAATGTTCTTTGGATGTTCTTTGGAGCATCGCATACTGCTCACTCATGCTCAGTTTGTCCTCCAAAGCAAGCTTTTAATGCAGTGGTTCCCACACATTTAGCCACACTGGGACCCACTTTTTAGAATAAGGATCTGTCAGGACCCACTGGAAGTGATGTCATGACCGTTAGTGACATCATCAAGCAGGAAAATTTTTCACAATCCTAGGCTGCAATCCTACCCACACTTACCCACAGTAAGTCCCACTGACTATCATTGTTAAAAGAATATACATAATAGCTTGTTAAAAGTACAGCTCTGTAGCGTTTCCCCAAATGCAGTCACATACCATAGTAGCATCATATTAAAAATAAAATATTGAAATGAATGGGGACCCACCTGAAATTGGCTCACGACCCACCTAGTGGGTCCCAACCCACAGTTTGAGAAACACTGCTTTAATGTTTCGCAGAAGTGGTCCTGCCAAGCTGGTATCCTATATACGTAGTTTTGTGCCTTGGGGGCCACAATTCAAGGATGTTGATAAACTGGGGAAAAAAATTCAGAGTGGTGTAATGATAATTAAAAAAAAAAAAATCTAGGAAGTAAGTGCCTGAAGAATGGCCAGAGGAGGTAGGCTCTGTCAAAGGGGGGGTGGTGAGTAGCTAGCTTTGTAGATACTCAAGTGGGATACCTACAATTCCCTCCCCATTCTGTCCCCTTCTCCCGCACTTCAGGTATGGAAAGAAGCTGCTTCCAGCTCTGCTGTGAGTAAACTCCCTCTGAAGCTCTGAGCCCAATCAAAAATATCATCTGGGGAGGGCTTTTTGTGTGTTTCACCTCCATCAGAGGTGCCCCACTGTGGAATGGGCCTGTGGAACGGGGCCAGCACATCCACAAGGCCAACAGCAATGGTTGCCTCAGGTAGCAGATGGGTGGGCAGTGTCCATCTTGGTCTATTCTCCTCCGCTGCCACTCCTCCTCCTCCTCCTTCCACCAGAATTTGAAAAGGGAGAGGCGGCAGAGAGGAAGAAGAGTTGTGAAGGGGAGGAGAGTGCTGAGCTAGAATGTGAGAGAGCAGAGGAGCAGGGGCAGGCACATTCTCAGGTAAAGGGGGCAGCATTTGACCTGCCACCAAAAGGAAGTCTTCCGGTGGCTCTGCTGTGGAGCTTTCTCCAGGAGATCCATCCGATTCCTCCTCCATTACAAAGTAGGTATCAACAAAAGACCTTTCTATTTGATCTGACTGATTAATACTTTGTTTGGCTTCTTCCATGGTCTACTGCCCTCTGATTCATTTTGCTGGCTTTCAGAAGGCTTTATCAATTTTTAAGTTGTTGTATAAGCTGCTTTTGGCAGGAGCATTTTCTGCCAAAATGGAAAGGCAAGCTCCAAATATTTTTACCAATTCAATACCAGGGGAGAAAAAGGAGCGGAGAGAAAGGAAACTTTGCTCCCTTCTTTGCCTCCCCAAAATTTCATGCAGGTTCCCACTTGATTTCATTACTTATAACCTTCCCAGCTTTGCACAGTCACAATGTTAAACGTGGTGCAAGGTCTGAAAATATTTACAAACCAACTTTGGCACACTAGGGGCAGTTTGTGCAATACTGACGTGGAAGGCTGTGGAAAATACTTCTAAGGTAGGGCTGTTCAAACTGCAGCCCAGGAGCAGGATCCAGTGTTTGCACGGATCCATCCACCCAGTGAGCTGACCTTTTGGCTCCACCCGGGCGCTGTGCAAAGTCCTCCTCTATTGGGGGACAGGGATGCTCTGGGCAGTCGCGTCTGCCCGGACGTCCTGTCGCGCAGTCTTCTGCAACGCTGGGCAGGTGACGCTACTCCTTTGAATGAGGAGGACTTTGCACGGTGCCCAGGTGGAGCGCTCAGGTGCAGTCCAGACGGGGACCTCATTCCAAGTGCATAGCAGTCGCTAGTTTGAGCGCCACTGTTCTAAGGCATTGATGAGCTGGTGCCCGATTGCCTTAAATGCCCTTAGCTTAGGGCTAGACCAGTGGTTCCCAAACGTTTTAGCACTGGGACCACTTTTTAAAACAACACTCTGTTGGGATCCACCTAGGTTTACCAGACAAAACAAGGAGATCTAAAAGAAACTATTTATTTATTTATAAGTAATAATAACCAGAAAAAGTCCCTCAGACATTTATTTCCCTGTAATTACACATGCTTACAAACTGCAGGCGCTGAGTTCTTTGCAGGGTAATGAGCAGCTACAGTGTCTGAGTCTCAGGCAATTTGTCATCTCATCTTTCCATCACCCTTTGGTGACCCACCAAAATCAGTTCGTGACCCACTAGTGGGTCCTGACCCACAGTTTAGGAACCACTGGGTTAGAAGATAGTTCAGAGGTGGGCTTCCATAAGGAGATACAGACAGTCCCTGCCGGATTCCTTCCACTTACTTTGTTTCTTGATTCCTCCAGGAGGCAGGGTTCCTGCCCAGTCTACTGAATCAGTGTGCAGCACACAGCTGCATGAAGCATCATCTGCTCATTCTGGTTGTTAATGGGATTTTCTACAAGAGGTTTAATTTGTGGAGGGCTCTCCTTCAGGAAGTGATACATTATGCACACCAGAGGCCTGCCTGCACAGCTGTGGAATTCTGCCGTCATTTGTCTTGAACTCTGCACCTCTGAATGGGATCCGCGTGAGCAGCAAGCTGAGGCGGCTGCCTTTGTTTTGTTGCAATTTCAGCAGGGAAAACTCCGCCAGTTTTAGGGAGGCTCAGACCATGTTCCTGAATGGTTTTTAAACCGTTTTGGTTCTGCAGCACTTCCTGCATCTGAAATTTGAAGCTAGGCCTGACATTGGTTACAGTCTAGACTGGCTTTTAAAATGCCTCTCCTTGGCTACCGATCTTGCAGTTGCATCACTGGAAGGCTTAAAGGTGCAGTTAACATCTCATGTGAAAATGTCTTCAACATGTCATGAGTTTCAGTTTGCAGAATATCATGCCGTGATGCAGCACACGCTATGTACGTTTCCTTAGAAGCAAGTCTGTCTTTCTTCAGTGGGGCTTTCTCCCCTGGAAGTGTGGAGCCAGAAGTTGGCTGGAGTTTTCCGTAGCCTAATTGCAAGTTTCAGTATCAGCTTAGCTACAACTGTGGTCAGTAGTGCTCAGTGATGTGGTAAACATTTGTCTGACGTGGCACACAAGGGGCAGTTTGCGCAATGCTGACGCAGAAGGCTGTGGAATATACTTCTAAGGCTGAAGGTGCATCAGAATGAAGGTGCATCAGCAGCTAAAATCACCCCACAATTCTGCCACCCCAAATCCTCCTACTACCACCAGCGCACAACATTGATATTGCACCCTGGGTGTGCATGTACCTGCTTACCATCTACCTGGTAGTTCCTCCTCTTCTGGTTTGCTCAGAGAACACACAAATAAAATAAGAAGAGCTTCCCTCATTCTCCAATATCCAGTACTGCTGTCATTGCTGCTACTGTTGCTGCTGCTTCCTGTGCAGTGATTTTCAACTGTTTTCATCACACAGTACGCTGACAAGGCACGAAAATTGTCAAGGCACACATCAGTTTTTTGGCAATTGACAAGGCACACCATATTACCAGTTGGGGGCTCACATTCCCCAATGGCCTTTCTCATAAATGACCCTTCCCAAAACTCGTGTGGCCCACCTACGGGACCATTCACGGCACACCAATGTGCAGAGCAGCACAGTGGTTGAAAATCGCTGGTCTAGCATCTAGTGGAGGAGATAATAATAATAACTCGGTATTTATATACTGCCTTTCTGGTCATCGGATTACTCCTCTGACTTTATTCAAGGCGGTTTACATAGGCAGGCATTTCTAAATTCCTCAAGGGGATTTTTACAGTCATAGAGGTTCTCTCTTTCAAGAACCATTTCAGAATGGATCTTCCTGGTTTGGTCTCACTTCTGGCCTCCAGTTCTCCCACGCAGGCTGGCAAGCAGCTCCACCTCTCATATGGAGGGCAGCCAAGATGCTTCTTGCTCACACCAAGAGCAGGTGGAATCACTCAGCTGGGCTTGTCAGCTGCTTCAAGGTCTCGCCATTCTCAGCCGTTCAGGGAGCTGCCGGTGTCCTCGAACTGGCGACCTTCTGGTGTTATCTTCGGACTAACGGAGGCTCTACCCTCTAGACCAGACCTCCTGCCCGGAGCTGCTGCCCGGAGATGCTGGGAGCATTCTGAGTGAAGCTAGACATTGTCAGATCAGGGAATTGGAGCTTGTGGGGTGGCTTACCATGCCTTCCTCCTCCTCTGTGGTTCTCTCCACCAGTGACTAGAAGAGATGGCGGCTGTGGAAGTGGCAGCAGCAGCAGCACTGGACATCAGAGGAGGAGGAAGACATGGTGAGCAACCCCACAAGCTCCAGTTCCTGGTCTGACAATGTCTAGCTTCACTCAGACAATAACAGCAAAGAAAGCTCTTCCATCATAGCAGGAAATCATCAGGGTCTCAAAAGTTCTTTTTAAAGATCACCTGGTTCGCCCCCCCCTGTACCCCCAACCTCCTCTGCTCATCAACAAAGTACAGAATATTTTTTTTTTATCTCCCACAATATCCTGAAGGGTCAGGATGGCACTGGAGTAGGATGATGAAAAGGGCAGGGCCGGCTCATTCATGAGGTTAGTGTGGGGCATTCACCACCGTCTGTCCACTCACCTCTACTGCTCCTCCTCTTTCCACTACTTGGGTTGTGAGAGAAATGGAGCAGAAAAGGAAGCATGGAAGAGGGAAGGATAGTGGGCATTTTTTGTCCCAGAGGACTCCTGCTCCTTCAGCAGTACAACAGCACCAAATGCTCCTGGTATAACCCACAAATAAACAGTATGGTAATGAGGCTAGTTGAACAGAGAGCCTTGGTTGTGCTGTCTACGTAAACATAGCAGTGTAATTTAAGAAGCGATGCCTCGCACTGTAATTGAGGCTGTGTGTGGTGAGAGCCCTCATCTGTCTCTGCAATGCATCTGCACGAAGCTTAATTAAAGAGCAGATGCTCTCAGCAGGTGAATGCAAAACTAACCCATTTCATCCCCAGGGGCCAGACCTCCAACCAGAACAGAGAGGGTACTGATATTAAGAGGGATTGGGACTTATTCTGCTGGTGGACCTGGGCCTCCGTGGGTGCCCATGTTTTCACCAAAAATTGGACTGTCACCTTTTTCTGATGAAGGCAACTTCAACATATGCATGGCAAGCAGAAATTCAACAGAAGTGGCTCTCAGCCATGGATAGGTGGTGATCAGGAAAGCCCTGCTGGCTGAACCTTTGCCTGGTACGTAACTGTCAAGGGCACAGGAAACTTGCTGGAAAAAAAGATGGCAACTCTAACAATGCAAGCTGTAGGGTCCCTGCCAGGAATTAGTATCCATGTTCAAGCGGCTACCGCAAGCCATCCTGGAGAGTTGAACAGGGTCCAAGGAATTGCCAACATCATATCACAGTATTAAAAAAAAATATTTAGGAATAACTTTTATCAGATATGGCTACTCTACCAAATGCACTTTCCCCTTTAATTCTACCAGTGACAGAGCAAAAGAGAGAGAGAGAGAGAGAGAGAGAGAGAGAGAATAAGGCTGCAATCCTATCCACACTTACCTAGGAGTAAGCCTCATTGACTATAATGGGACTTACTTCTGTGTAGACAAGCATAGGATTGGGCTCTAAGCCATTGATAAGCAATCTCAAAATCTTAACATCCTCTTTGTGTCTACTAGTATTTTCCAATCTTTGTTCAGTTTTCAATTGTTTCCTCTACTGGTGCAAGTTATAAGGGTTATGGAGATAGAAGAACTAGCCTGCTGAATCAACCTAGTTTCCTCTCTTGGGTACTGCCTCTATGAGTTCTCTCTGAGGCCTTCTCTTTAAGAGACAAGAGTCTGTCTACTGTAATGTGGTCTCTTTGCTCAGGCTGTGGCTGATTTGATGCTGCAGAGACTCAAGAAGGTTGTGCGAAATTGTAGGAGGAAAAACAAGTCTCTCAACTTAAGGTTTCCTCTCAGGCCTCAGAACAATGAAAAGAGATATAAACAGTACCTACCTTTCCTTCTCCAGTGCTCTAGGCTCAACTGTGCTCCAAGAGACTCCTCCCTGGCTCGTATTAAGTCTTCTAGCCAGTGCCCATGTCCTCCTTCCTCCCACCTCTCCAGTTCTCTTATGACTGCCATACCTCATAAAACATGGGGATGAATTTCTACTGGTCAGTAATAAGCATGCCATGCTTCTAATATAGCGGTTCCCAATCTTTTTAGCACCATAGCCCACTCCAATAGCTGCATCGGCTGGGTAGCGGCCCAGAATGCCTTGCGGCGCTACAGCCGGAACTAGCCCACAACTTTTCACACCCCACCAAAAACTGGCTTGCGACCGACCCACAGTTTGGGAACTGCTGTTCTGATATCATCCCCTGTGGAAGGTGGGGCAGCAGCTTTGCTGTCATGGCACTGATGCTCCTGGGTTTGTCGCCCTCTCCCAGGATCACCCCTCACACCCATGTTGCAACACCATTCAACAGTAACAGCTGCCCTGTGTTTCCCAAGCATCTCACCATGAAAGTTTCTGAAAAAAAGAGGCTGATTATGACTCTGGTGGCTCACACCTACCAATAAGCCTATTTTAAAAGCTGTTTATGCTGATCATAGCTGTATCTTGTGGCAGTGGGAACTAATTCTATGTGCCTTCTGTTGGTTTTAACATCCAGCTACCTATGAATGTCTATCACACCATTCACGCTGCCCAATCCTATCCCCCACCACCATTGGCGGTGGTGCTGTGCTGATGGAGCGTGCACTGCGTCCGGTGGTGAGAGAGGGTATTCAGACAGCCAGCAGGAGGTAAGTATAAGTATTACCATTTTTTTTTTCTTAACACCCCCCACAACCCCACTCATCTCTTCACCACTCGGTGGTCTGGGCAACTGCCGGGCAGTGGAATGTGGGTCCAGACCTGGAGCTGGCCCTTACAGCTGGACTCTCAGTAAGGGCTTGCAAATGTGCCTTATGGCATGTTTGCGACATTGCATGCTGGCAGTAAGCTGGCATGCACCATTGAGAATCGGGCCCTTAGTTACTACTTCTGATCAACTGAGTGAGTTGATCTGTGCACTTCTTCACCATAATTGGCTTCCACACCACTCAGGGAATGGTAGAAAGATTGGCACCCATGTGGTTAAATTAAACCAGGAACACTAGGAGAAGCCAGTGCAGATGCCAGAACACTGGTATAATGGTTTCAGGCAGGGGCTTTCCCAGCTCTATCAGATACTAAACCTGGGATTTTTCTGTATTGAGCTCTGTCACTTGATCTCTTGTGGCACATTCCCCCCCCCCCCATTCAAGGCAGTTGAAAACCATCCCTGGTTTGTAACTTTAATACATCCCAAGATTGCTACAGCAGGTAAGCTTTGTGATTTTTGGTGGGTCATCAAAGGGTGATGGAAAGATGAGATGACAAACCATTGTGCCCAAATCCATTATCCTTTCCTCCTGCTATTGATGCATATTCATTTCTGGGGCTGCTGCCAAAACAATTTGTTTCCGATGGGCCCCTTTCCTTCATGAGCTAGACTGGAAGATGAACCCAAGATGGCTCCCTCAGGTGCAGTTTGTTTCAAGGTAGTTTCAAGGAAACTGGATATGTGATCTGAATATAGGACCTGTCAAAAATGGCATGTGACAACAGGCTATTTTTAAACACTCCAGGGTTCTTAAGGAGCTAATTTGCTTTGGGATCTATCTGCTGGATCCCCTGGGCCGTGTTGCGAGGTGAATCTGAGTTCAGCAGTTTCTGTAATTTGCCACTTAAATTGAGGGTGTGAATTAATGGAGTGTGATCTCCTACTGTCCAAGGACATGAATCTCTTTGGGACTGAAGTCACCGCTTTGGGCTAGGCAGCTACCTTTCAGAGGCTGATTGAAGTCTGCAAAACAACCTTTTAACTCCATTTGCAGATTTCACACACTGCAACTTGTTGGGGCTCCTACAACATACACCCTTTACCTCCCCCAGTCCTTTTGCTGTCTTCCTGGTGAAGAGGTCTGTAGAAACTGGAAGCTCGCTATTTGATTTTTTTGGTTCATCCTAAGAAAGGCATTATTCTCTTTTAGTTTGACTCTGTTCACCAGTGCATGATGGTCAGAAGCTTTTGCAGACATTAATGAGCCAATAGCAGAGAGGGCATTCAGGTCTGCCTATTTCATTTCCTAGGTCATAGCACAAGCCTATGCATATCTACTCAGAAGTAAGTCCCATTGTGTTTAATGGGGGCTTGCTGCCAGGAAAGTGTGTGTAGGATTGCACCTTCAATCTCTTTCCAAGCAACAGTGACACTGGGCAAAAATAGGTGGAGGCACAGAACAGGCAAAGTACATTTTGGGGGAGGGTGAGTAGTAGCATCACTAGGGGGCATGGGGGGTGCATGATGTACTGGGATGGGTGACACCACTACTGGCCAAAATGGTTAAATCTTGGTATTTTTTAAATAATACAATCATATTATATATCATTTGATGGGTAATTTAATGCAAAATGCAATGAAACAAACCACACCGGAGTATCTGTATTGTATCAAAAGTTATAGCCAAATAACCAGAAAAGGAAAATACAACTGCTTTATGTAACAAAAAGTGGATTTCTCTAACTCAAAATTGACCAATGAGCCTGACTGTTCCTAGAGCCAATGAGGTGTTATTAAGACAGAGCAGGGAACCAACAGTATGAGTCAGCTCTCAGTTCCATGTATCAGAGCAAATCCTAGAACTCTTATTCAATTGTGTGAGTGTCATCAAGTTGGCCATTGGGATTTTGTTGGTTACTGATTTGTCGGTTGACCTGTACATATTAAAACAAATAAATAAAACAAATAAATAAAGTTAATGGGGGTGATACCAACCCTTGTGATGCCACAGCAGTTAGATTGTGATAGATGCGATTGTATTTTATATTTCGATGCTATTGTATTTTATTCTGTATGGTCTCGTATGGGAGGAGGTTCATCATGGGGGATAATGCAGTGAGCTCTCACACTGGGTGACATAAACCTTAGTGACACCTCTGGTCAGTGGTGAACTTTGCCTTCCACATTAGATTTATGAAAGAGAAATAATAATTTCAATGAACACTCCTGTCTTCAACAGAACATCTCTGAAGTGAGTCCCATTCGGTTTCATGGAGTTAGTATTTGAGGTAGGGTTGCAGCCTCACTTTTATCTCCATTTTATGGTTCAGCAATGGGTCTAGCAGCTGAGGGTGAGTCAGTTGTCTGGGGGCTGCTTGCCCCTGTCTTGGCACCATCTGTTTTTCAAGCTCAGGCCAACGGCAGCCAATAATGTAATCATTGCATTTTTATCACAGTCTTCCACCAAAGTGCTCAGGATGGTTACATCAGGTTCCCCCTCCCATTGTATCATCATGACAGCCCTGCTAGGTAGGATGAGCTAGTAACCGAAGGTCAGCTAGGGAACTTCTTGCCTGAACTTGGGCCTCCCTAAGTGAAGTTCAACACTCCTTTCCCTCTGCTGCTCTTACCAAACCACAGATATTGTCTGGCCCTGGGATGACTGCCAGGAGTCATTTTCCTTCAGAGAGTTAAAATGTAGCCTTTTAGCTTGAACCAACTTTCTCATAGATGCCTCTGGGGAGGAAGAGGAAACAGTTAGAGGAAGTTGTTAGAATGATGGCTGTGCAGACCCATTTCCTGTAGTCTCACTCCTGCTCCTGGGAAAGGCAGCATGCTGCAATGGGGTTTTCAAGCTCTATGGAAGTGGTTCTCAATTTTTTAGCACCAGGATCAACTTTTTAGAACGACAATCTGTTGGAACATGCCGGAAGTGATGCCATAAACATGGAAGTGAAGTCATGACCAGAAGTAACATCATCAATTTAGGCTCCAACCTAAGCCACAATCTACCACAGGTCCCATTACACATCGCACTCATGCTGTTATTTTGCATAGCTTGGAATTCAAACATTCTAGCTTGTAAATCAAAGCAGCGTGCAGACTTGGATCCTTCTCTAACCACACACCCCTCCCCCCTTTCCAATGTCCCATTTTCCCACCTATTCAGGGCAAAGCACCATTCCTCTCTCCCACCAGGAGCGCATCCTGCCCAGCAACTCTGTATCCTAGTATATTTTCACCTCTGTATTTTCTGTGGCAGCTGAGCTAGGTGTTATGTGATCCACCTGAAATTGGCTTGTGACCCACCTAGTGGTGGGTCTATGGGGATGCTTTTGATGGCAAGTAAGAAGGTGGGAGGAGAGAACTGGTCCCTTCTTTATAGCAGGGCTTCCCAAACTGTGCATTGTCCACCTCCCCTGGGACATTGCAGGCTGCCAACCATCAGGTAGTGAGACCTGCAACAGAGCTTCAGCAGGTGGTAGGAGGCTCAGCCCAGCAGGCTGAGCTCAAGTGGGCAGTTTTTGGGTGCTTTGAAGAGCCTCTTATTGATGTCTGAAGCTCTGTCACCAGTCTTCAGACCTGGAAGTAACTGGCGATGATACCAGCACTTCCAGGAGCTTCATGCTGTGTTTGCAGTGCGGGGGAGGGGGTGCATCGTGGACTAAAAAGGATTGGGAAGCATTGCTTTATAGTCTCTGCCATATGACCTACCTGTTTCCCCTTCCATCCCATTGATGTCCTTCTAATACCCAAAGTGGTGCAGGAGATGTGTCCATCTCTGCACAAATGTTTTACTGCAAGTTACAGTATAGTCACAGAAGATATAAGGACAAAGCTGCACAGTCATTACATTCCCTGCAAAAGTAATGATCTGCCAGGCAGGGCTTTCCAGGAAGGATCCAAGCCAGCTGCCCCTTGGAGGTTCCTATGCCATCAGTCAACTGGGGAGTGCCTTGCTCCTAAGAGACTGCAAATGGGCAGCAGTCTCAACAGCTTCTGATGAGCAGGCGTATATAGGGGAACTCTACCCCCAAAATGGCTACACATACACTAGCAGCAGATTAACCCTTCTCTGCTGCCTTCCCATTCTAGCTTCATCTGGCTCCAAAGCAGAGAACCTTTGTAACTCAGAGATTCTTTCTGCTCAGCCTTCCTGGATTATGAGGAAGGTACCACTGTTATGGAGTCTGAATGTGTGGTGCAGTGGTTAGAATGATCAGCTTGGACTAGAACACTGGTTCCCAACCTGTGGTCTGTGGACCACAGGTGGTCCCTGAGACCCTGAGAAGTGGTCCACGAGGTCTCAGGGGAAAAAAAAATCACCTTTGATCACTTCCAGCAAGCAATCTCCCATGGACCACCATAGAGGGAGGAGAATGGACTCCCCACAGCCACTGAAGTGTCAGCTATGGCTGTGGGTGGTTCATTCTCTGATAAGTCCAAGGGTGTGCACTTGTGAGATGGACCACCAGAGAGGACAGAGGCCTGACTACCCACAGCCTCTTTGTGGTCCACAACAATTCCAATTTTTGCTTCAATGGTCCACAGGCTCATAAGGGTTGGGAACCACTAGACTAGAAGAACATGGTGTCAAGTCCTTGCTCAACCATGAATCTTACTGAGTGACCCCGAGCCTGTCATTATCATGCAGTCTAACCTACCTCACAGGGTTGTTGTGAGGATCAAAGGAGAGGGAGGAGCCATGCACACTACCAAAACTCCCTGAAGGAAGGATGGGACGTAAATGTGAAAAATTAATATTAGCAGAACTGAGTGTTCTGTTCCATCCTTCTATCTAGCTAACCAGCTATCTATCTATCTATAAAATTTGCATAATTCATTCTAGTACAAGTTATCTTGGAAGTTGCTAATCATAGGAAGGAGCTCTGCTGAGCCCAGTCCAGACAACTGGATATCTAATATTGAGCCAACCTTCTGGTTTATGGTATTTCAGCTGATCTTTTCCTTCACACTTTCAAGCATATCTTTGCAGACCCAAGGGCTAGAAACTTGCGTCTGGAAGCAAAGCAAAGAATGCCAAGATTATCAGGGAGCTAAATTCCGCACCAAAGTTCACATTCTGTTATATTCCATTTATATTCCATTGGGGAACTCAAGGTGGCATTCATGGGGTTGTCCCAGCCAGTCACCCAGCACTGACTGGAGCGATACCGGAGCTAAAATCTGTATCTTGTGCCTGCCCAGGCTGTGGAAAGCTTATGAAACCATAAGCTGCATCTGGCCCCCGGGCCAGGGTTTGGAGACCCCTGCTTTAGAGCATGAAGGCCTTGCTGGATCAGATGATTCTTCCATTCCACACTGTGGTCCACCATATGCCTCCAGGAAATCCTCAAGCAAGGCTTCAAGGCCAGGGCCAACTCAAGACCTCTCAGCACCTGAGGCCTGGTGCCCCTCAGCACTTGATCTGGTGATGTGCCAGCCTCTGCACCTCCTGCTCTCTGGACTGACAAAGTGGAGCAGAAGAGAAAGTGTGGAGCAGAAGAGAGAGGTGAGATGGAGCATGAACTCTCCTCCACACCTCTTTGGCTCTGCCCCATCTCCCTTTTCCAACCCCAGTGGTGCAAGGAAAAGAGGAAGAGCAATTGAGACAAGTGGGCAGTCAGAGGTGGGCAACGCATCCCTGCCATTGTGCTGCCTGAGGCCATCACCTCAGTCGGCCTCAGAGATGGACCGGCTCCAATCACGGCCAGTCCTCTCCTGCTGTTTCTCTCCAGTAGCTGCCTCTGAATCTGAAGGCACCACATATTCAGCCTTCATGAATCCTCACCCCTTCGAGACTTAGGCTCCATGAACTTGTGTACTCCCCTTTGAAAGCCATGGTACACAATCCTAACCAATTTTCCTGTACCGAGTTAATGACAATGCAGCTCAGAGGTAAGGGAACAAACATTCCCATACTTTGAGGAGGCCTCCATGGCTGCCCTGGCCTCCCCCCCCCCCCAACTGGAGGACGCAGCACATGCCCCATTGGCACAGCTATGTCAGTGCTGGAAAGTTGGTTAGGATTTGGACCCTGGCCACATTCCAGGACAAGCATTGATTGCCATGTGAAGTGATTGGGGAGGCGTGGTGGAGATCTTTGCCATGCCTTGAGCTGGTCTCATGGAAGGTGCTACTTTACGATGGGGGGGGGGGGAGGAGGACTTTCGTGTTTTTAATGGATCAGCAAAGATGATTTGCTCTGTCTTTTCTGGAGTGAGATGTGCGCGTGCGCCTTCTGGGTGGAAATCCCCACCAAGGAGCAGGCACTTTCTCGGTCTGTCTCCGAACTACGTTTGTTTGTGCGCGCCCCTGAACGTGTGTGTGTGCCTCCATGGAGAGGTGTGTGTGCGTGCGTGCAATCCCCTCCCTCCCTCCCTCCCTCTCTCTCTTGCCAGGCGGGGTTTTCAATCCCCATAGGAGAGCGATCATTCTCAGTGAAGAGGAAAAACCCACCCTGGCTCTGGCTGGCTCCTCCAGACCCATCGTGGCAGGCAGGCGGGCGGGCGATCTCCCATTGCCAAGCGCCCCAGTCCCTCTCCCTCCTCCACGCCAGCCAGAGGAGGGTCTCCGGAGCGCGCGCGCCCGCTCTCCCTCCCTCCCACGCGCGCACACCCCACAAGCACACGCGTGGCGCTCACCTGGCAAACTTCACGCCGCCTGCCCGCCTCCCCATCCCTTTGCCACGATGGGACTGGGAGCTCTTGCTCAACCTCCGGAGCTCCTCCGGCTTGGAATCGGGCTTGGCTCCGGAGCCTGCGGATTCCAGGGCTGAGCGGGGTGGGGGTGGGGGGCAGAAAGAGCCGCAATGCCTGTTGCTCGCAGGGGGGGCTTCGTGGCGGATTGGCTCGGCTGCCCCCCCAGTTCGCCTCGCTCCTCTCGCGCGGCGGGTCTGTGGAGGACGGAGGCAGCCAGTGGCCGGAGGCAGGTGGCGAAAGGTGAGTCCGATCTCCCCCCCCCACTCCCCCGGGTCGTGCAGAGTGGGAGGGGTGGGCGGGAAGGCAGGCTCCGAAGGAGTCCCTGGAGCATCGTTAAAAGTTGCCTCCGATCGGCACCCTTCTCCCCCCACCCCAAAGTGCAGCCCGATCCTGTGCGCCTTTACGCACAAGTCAGCCCCACGGTGTCCTCTGGGGCTCACTCCCAGGTAAGTGTGCAGAGGACTGCGGTCTCTTAGTCCTGGTTACACCTCCTCGCTGGGGCGGGGGGGGGGTCGGAAGGGGTCGAGGGCTACGTTGGCGTTGCTCGAAGAGCACGATCCCGGGTCGGGGGACAACCAGGTCGCGCCAAGAGCTTTGGGCTACAACTCAAGGGGTGGTGGCGTGGCGCGATCTAGCCAGGCAGCTGAGCCGGGGCTGGATTTGGGGAAGGGAGGGAAAGGGGGTGTGTGTGTTGTTGCCTGCACAGCACAGCCACACTCCGCCGCTTCTCAACTCCAGGTAAGCCAGGCAACCGCCAAGTCCCTGATCCCCAAACGGAACCAGAGTGAAACCGGATTGACACCGCCTCTGTTTGGCTTTGGCATCCAGGAGCGACTCAGAATATTGCTGCTCGGATATCAGTTAAGGCTTGATGCTTCTCTTAAATCAGTTGTGTGTGTGTGTGTGTGTGTGTGTGAGAGAGAGAGAGAGAGAGAGAGAGAGAGAGAGAAATTCCGGAGTCTGCTGCTGTATTGGGGATTCATCTCATCCGGCGCCCTCTGGTGGTTCCCCGCTTTGTACAATTACAGTATATCTTGTATACATCTACAATGTATATATAAGACATTACCATTCTTTAACCATAAGTTAAAAACTATGAGGAAATGAAGATTTCAATCCTGGAAACCTTTTCCCTGTGTGCAAGGCAGTAGATCTTTTTGAGCGTTCATCTTGGCAGCCAGTGTCAATTTTTGTGGTGGCTTCTGAATGTGAAACCTCTAGGTCCTTTTCAAGAATATGTTTCTAACGGAAAGATCATGCTCCTGGAGGGTTGACTTCCAGCGTTCCAAAAGGATTTCCTTATGGCTGGTTCTCTCCGTGTGTGTCTTGTTTCAAAGACGTTTGTGCACATTTTTGCTGTGGCTCTGCAGCACAATGTCAGACCACCCTCAAAATCAGAATTGATGAAACAGCAGGAATTGGGCTTGCCCTGAAATGATTGCAGAATCCCCTCTGAAGTAGCGGAGTGGTTTATCAGCCTCCAGGGTTTGATCAGCTCAGTTTGCTCAATGTTGTGCGAGCCGGGTTCAGATTTTCGACCCAGACATCTGTCAGACTTCTTTTTCCCATTCGTGTGTGTTGCTTCAGAAGGTGGGCCATCACAGTTTGCATATAGCCGGATCATATGGTCTCATTGTCCTTTTCGGGATTTATTGTGTTTTTTTAAGACTCATCTCCTTCTCCTCTCCTTCCTGGAACATTAATTTCATAGGACTTCGTGTCTGCTGATGATGTCTGTAACGAGAGATGTGATCACAGCAGAAGCAGCAAATGGAAAAGGGGTGTGTAGCGAGAGGGTTCCTTTTCAGTTAACCAAGACCTGCAGTTTAGGTGTCCTCTGAAGTCAGTTTTCTTTTTTTCCAAGGGGTGGTGGCGTGGCGCGAGGTGTAAGGCAGAGGTGTGCATGCACACTGCAGCTGTAAATATGCAGGAAGGGTGATATGCTCCAGGGGATATGTGGGCACTCTCTAGCTTGGCTCTGGGGTTTCTGCCAAATATTCATTTTTGCTAGGAAATAGGCTTGCTTGCCATAATTCTTAGATGGCGTTTGCAGACATGGCATGAATTTTGCACGTTTGCCTCTCAGAGGTGGCCTCTGGTCTGTTGGCTGAAGCAGGCTCCCTCCTGTTTCAGTTACCTGGTGCACATGAAATATTCATTGAACCAACCTGCCAGGTCAGTCTTTGTTTTAGGGCAAAGCTAAAGTTTCAGCCCAAGAGGATCCTCACGGTCTGCACTGCAGGTATCCTAAAGCTTATTACAAGCTGTAATCGCTCTGCACCCTCTGAGTAAGTCCAACAGCAATAGAACTTCTGCCAGGTATTTTTCTCCCAGGCTTTCTATCTTCTGAGAAACCACTCCACATTTGACTTGTTTCCTCGGGATGCTTTCAAGCTGCAGATGATTCCCTGGGGCATGTTCTTCTAAAGCTCACTGTAGGTTCATGCAGAATATCAGCAGAGTCTCTAGGGGCTCACAGTCCCCTTGGGTGTGATCTGAGAGGGTGCCCTAAAACATGCTCAACACTTCCCTGCACCTGCACATTGCAGGGGAAGATCAAAAGTGGTGGGGAGGGGAAGCAGTCTTGCAGAGAAACTTACCTGCTTTTCAGCCCAATCTTAACCTGCGCTGGAATAGGCAGGCCAAATGGCCAGTGCCATATCCAGTGCAGGTTAGGAGGTGACTGTGGTGCAACTTGGAGTAAATAAATATTTTCCCCTTTACCCCGAGCACTGCCCCGTCACAGTAGTGGGGCTACTAAGATATCACAGCATACTACATACTAAGATATGTCATAGCAGTGGGGCTACTAAGCAGTGGGGCTACTGGGAGGGCACCAGGATGAGGTCTCTTGTTATCCGGTGTGCTTCCTGGGGCATTTGGTGGGCTGCTGTGAGATACAGGAAGCTGGACTAGATGGGCCTATGGCCTGATCCAGTGGGGCTGTTCTTATGTTCTTATATGCACCAGCTTAATTGCTGGCTCAGTTCTGAGCAGCCCGGCGAATACCGGGCTGCTCAGGTTGGGGGTTAGGATCTGGCCTGCTCCTGTAAGAAAAATCTATACCACAGTGTTGGAAACAGCATCACCAGGCAGTTGCGCCTTTTTGCTCAGCCTTCCAAGTGCCCACAGCAATGGCTAACCCACATGCACAAATTCCCAACCTGCCCACACACACACACACACACACACACACACACACACACACCCCTTTTCATAATGATCTGTGGCACACAGACAATTTGAGAGACAACCAATGACCCAAACAGGAATGGACTCTCTCCTAGTTCAGAAAAGTTTCCTTGCTAGGTTGGTTGGAAATGATTCCAACTCGCCCCAGGTGAGCAGGTATTTACAAGCCTGCACCATGCATTGCAATGAAAATGAGTGTGATTGTGAAAATACACCAGCACAGAGGCCTAACTAGGATGGAGCCTCAGTTGCACCTGCCCCAGACTCTATATGCCAAGGGGGATGCAATTATTTTTATGTCATGTGACAATGTGACGTCACTGCCTCAGGCTCTGGTGCCATTACTTATACCTCTGACCAGGCAGGAATACAATGTGGGGTCTAGTTGGGATCCAGGTGTGGATCCCCCCTCTGCAAACATTTGTGTACTTCGTAAACATCATTCTCCATTTATTTCAGAGGCTTTGTTCCAGAGCAGCACTTGGCCATTTGACTCCTGAAGTTGCTGGTCTAATGTAGTCGGGCTTTCCCATCTCTCTTGGCACTCTTAGGGAAAGCAACTCATCATTTGCACAGTCTGGAAACACTCAGCGGATCCCTCTTGCCATTTAATGGGATTGCCTTTCTGGCAAAGACTGCTTTGCTTGAAAGGGAGGAAAGGCCCAAACAACTTTGCTTGGCTTCCTTCATGGAAATCCGGACCAAATTACCTTCATAAAACATGCAGGCTCCAAGCCTTTTATAGTCTCAGTGCCAGAGGGCCGTATGATGAAAACCCACAGGGGATACTTGAGTATCCTCCAAAATGGGCAGAGGCCTTGTGATTCTGGGAAGACTAGCTTCCACTGCATGATTCTGCTCACCACTAGAAGGCCACTTTGTACTGAACTGTGCTTCCATTGAAGTATAAGCACTCTTGTTTTAAAAGATATTTTTTTTAATTTTCAAAACGAGGGTTTGAGGGCATGCAGAAGGTTTTGCTATGCCAAAACTGTAATGCAGCAGCTATTTTTAAAAGCTTGGCTTTCGAATAATTTCATTCACAATTTAAAGTATTCCCAACAGTGGTGCTCCAGACCACTAGCCCTATACCTGATGCAGGTTGGGTATCCCTTATCTGGAATTCCAAAATACAGAATATTCCAAAATATGGAATTTTTTGAGCGCCAACATGACTTTAAAAAAACAAACTTTTTTTGCCTTAAGAAATAAAATTACAAACTGTGTTTCATGCGCGAACCTTGTTTCATGCACAAAAATATTATAAAATTATCTTCAGGCTATGTGCGTGAGGGGTATATGAGGCATAAATGGATTTTGTGATTAGGCTTGGGCCCTATCCTCAAGATAACTCATGATTTATATGCAAGTATTCTGAAATCCAAAACGCTTTTGGTCCCAAGCACTTCAGATAAGGGATGCCCAATCTGTACTGCCTTTGAATAAAGGAGCTGGTCTAGAAGCAAGGAGGGAGGAACAGTCTACAAGCAGCTCAGTTTAGGCATGAACAACAAATACTCGTGAACCAGACTCCTGGAGTCTGAAGCTTAACAGGACCTGGTGGACCTCAACTGGCTCCTGGTGTTACCTGCAGGGCTGGCCCATCCATGAGGCCAACTGAAGCTGTCACAATGATTGACTTTTCAAAAATACGGGGAAGGATTGCACAGTATGTAGACCCTATGTACCATTTATATCCAGCTGTTTGGGTTGGTGTGACCCTGGTCCTCCAGCACACTTTGGCTGTACCGTTGGCTGGTGCCTTGTCAGTCTGTGCATGTGCATTCCAGTTGTTGTGGGATAAGAAAGGAAGCTGTTCAAGATCAGGTATGCCTTGGACAGTTTTCATTCTGCAGATGCTGCTACGCTCATGAAAAGCCAGTGGCTGCTCCTTTACAGGGCAAAGGGTGCTGTTGACATATGGCGACGTTTCATAAGTGACTTATCTGATGCTGTCAGGATTGGACCCTCCTTCTAGCAGGTTTCCTTTCTCTGTTAGTGTTTTCCCCCCCTGCTGGCGTGGTTTTCCGGTAGGGCTTTATTTTAAAGTAGCAAAGTTGGGTGGAGGACACAATTACAAAACTTTGTGTGGGTGATCTCAGTGTTCTGACACAACATTGCAGGTTGGCAGTTTGCCTGAACAATAGAAACGTTGGCATGGGTCGGCTTGTATGGAGCCCTGAGCAGCATCTAGGTCTGAGCAACCTCTGCGTGTGACTCATCTCTTCCTTTGAGAGGCAACTAGAAAAGATTTGCTCAGTACTGTAGCTGGAGAAAGGAGTGACCAAATCCTCAGGTGCAGCATTTCTTAAAATGTGGGTTGGGACTCACTTGGTGGGTCATGCACTGATTTCTGGTGGGTCTCACAGAGCCTCCAATGAAAACACAAGTGATGGAAAGATCAGATAACTAATTGCCTCAAGCCCTGAGGTATTCAGAAATCAGATAGCTGCTAACTGCCCTGCAGAGAACTGAGCTCCTGCAGTTTGCCATCTTATGTAAATATAGGGAGATAAATGTTTTGAATGTCATTCTCCTGGTGTGTTTTCCCCCAAGTATGTCAGTGAGAGGTGGTGGGGACAGGTGAAGGCTACATCACATCACTAAGCCCCTCAAGCCTTGAGGCTATTCATTAGGGCTGCCTCTTTATGAGAAATGGATAGATTTTCCTGCAAATAATTAATGAAAAAGTATTATTTGTAAATAAATAAATACAAATATTATTTCTTTTTGGATCACTCTTTTTAAATATCTTGTAAAGCCAGGTGGGTCTCGATAGAGTGTCATTTAAAAAAGTGGATCCTGATGCTAAAAAGTTTGAGAACCACTGCTCTAGTGAATGGGCAGCTCCAGGTCACCTGCTGGAACTCCCAAGGGCGCATTTTGTATGCACCAGCCAAGGGTGTCTTGTTACCCCCCTCTTAACAGAAGCTCTTCATCCTGCAGTGGGTGATAGTTATGAAGCACCCCAAGTTCCAAGGGCAGGTGGAGTGGTTCCTTCAGGTGGAAGGTCCAAGAAACCCTCCTTAGTGCATAGAGTTGGTTGTATAGATCTTGGAATCTCAGCTCCCATCATTATCAGTTTCTACTTTGACAGATGGGAGGTTAAGTGCAACATCTTCTCTGGCTATTCTGATGAGCTACCTGCTGTACGCTTACTACAGGTCAATCAGGAAACATTCTCTTGATAATATATCTGGTGGTTGCTCTTTAGAACACTGTAGCATCAATGGTGAGCAACTGCAGACTGGTCCCGGTCTTGTCATCTGAGCCACTGTTTCAGTTTCATCAACAAACAGTACCAGGTTTGTCATCTCCTAACCAGTGGAATTTGACCCTCTGATATGGAATTTAGGACTCGGGATCTAGCATGAGGCTTATGTTTAAAAATAATTCATTGCTGGTTGGACTTCCTTTGTGATTAAGATCTCTGCATTTCATTTTCAAGACTGTTGGGAACCTGCCAGGTCCTCCGGCTCAATTCAAAGGATATTGCGTATGAGTGGGGAAAAAATACTGGTGCAGCAAGGTGACGGGACACGGCATTGAAACTGGGTCACCAGCATCTATATATGGAGTACTAGCCCAGAGTTCTGTGGCCATGTGAATGTCCTGCTGTTGTGCTAGAGTTTCATGAGTGCAGTTGCCAAGTAGGCTTGAAGGTATTCCTGTAGTTTTTTCCCCCCTAATATGATTTAGAGCCCAATCCTATGCATGTCTCTTCAGAAGTAAGCCTCATTATAGTGCATGGGACTGACTCCGAAGTAAGTATGGATAGGATTGCAGCCTGTAAGCGTTAAAACCAAGTAGACCTTGTTAAAATCTCTAGTATTGCTTTCAGTGATCACCTGTAGATGCTGCTTCCTGAATATTCCAGCTCAATCTCAGAAGGATACAGTGGCGTTGCTAGGGAGTGCGGGCCACACCGGTTGACATGCAAGGGGGGGTGACACCACCACTGGACAAAGTTTTTAAAATCTTGGTATTTTCGAATAATACCATCATGTTGTATATCAATCGATGTGTGATTTCTTGCAGAATGCAATGAAACAAACCATGTTGGAATATCTCTATTCTATCAAAAGTTATAGCCAAAAATACAGTGGGGGCGGGACAATGGTACATCACCATGCCCACTGCCCAGGGTGTTGCCCCGCCCACTGCATGGGAGAATGTCCATCATAGGGGTGACATGCTGACCTCCCGCACTGGGTGATGCAAACCCTAATGATGCCACTGGAAGGTCGGACAATCATGCATAAACAACCCATTTTCAACCAGTGACAAGCAGTGTGTGGGTGGGCAGCAGGTGAGACAGGGACTGCCCCACTAGAATTCTTTGGAAAGTGCTGCTGCTGCCACCATTATAGATTTGAGTGGGCCTTCCATGGCCAATGGGCAGCAGATTGACAGAGCCACCTCCATCAACCCAGTCGCTTTCATTGCTCTTCTACCTCCTCTCACGTCCTAGATTGGAAAAGGAAGAGAGGAGTGGAGGAGAGCTACTCTCTTACTCTCTTCTCTCCTAGCACACCACTCTCTTCTCCTCCACACTTAACCCTTCTGCTGGAAGACTGGCTCACCATCAGAGAAGGGAGGACAACAGCACAATGCCTCAGATGCCAGGAGGACGTGGGTCAGCCCTGGATTTGAGACCACTCCTTGAATGATTCTTTAGAACTATGAGTGTTCAGAACTTTGGATTGTACCAGGAGGATCTCCAAAACATCAGAATTGGCTTTAATGGTCAGGGCTTACACCAGGTCTTACAGCACTCCATGGGAAATATGAAGCACGTGAAATATGACACAATCTTTCAAAAAACGCGTTAAAAAGAGCAGGGCAAAGACTTCCATACAGGTGGAGCCTATTTATCCGCGTTAGTTCCGTTCCGTGACTCGGCATGATTAACAAAAAACGCGTTGTGCTAAATTCCATAGAGTTATGCTAATACACTGCAGCCTGACACTTCCGGTTGGAAGGAAACTAAGGCAGCTGTTCTCAATCCCCTCCCCTCCGCTCCGTACTCAGCCCTCCCCATTGTCAGCTGCCCTGCTTTCTTTCACAAAGGATGCTGATCTTTTAAGAGTCCAGCACTATGCATTTCTACTCAGAAGTAAGCCCCATTGTAGTCAATGGGGCTTACTCCAAGGAAAGTGTGGATTGTAGGCTAAATCTCATGCTTTGCTTGGTGGGAAAGCTTGCTTGTGTCCGTGATAGCCTGCACCATGGGAGGGGGGTTGCTTATGTCAGTGATTGCCTGCACCATCTCAGTGGGGGTGGGGAATTTGGCAAATACTCTCTGGGTTTTTTAAAGCAATCCCCTCTGTTGCTACCACACCTGCCCCTGTTTGAGTGAGTGAGTGAGTGAGTGAGTGAGTGAGTGAGTGAGTGAGTGAGTGAGTGAGTGAGTGAGAGCTGCATGTGATCTGGCTAGAGATATTTTCGGCCACCCCTTCCCCTCTTCAGCCTCTTTGCTGGCTCAGGGGCTCCAGGAATCTGACTGTTCCTTCGCAAGGGGAACATCTTCCAGGGCTCCAGGGCTATTTTCCTCCCTGGGCAAGGCAGAGACTTTTTGCAGTGTTTTGGGCTGCCTGGAAATCTCAGATAAAAAATCCGTGGATAAATAGGCTGAAACTTTACAAGCATCTGGTTGCATGCCCTCCACCTCCCTAAGTACTAAAAAGTCCAAGACTCAGAGCCCAGTCCTGTGGTCTGTGCCGCGCCTCCGCGTTGCGGACCACAGTCACAAATGTGCCATAAGACACGTTTGTGGGGCTTACCGCTGGGCTCCTGCTGGAGCTGGCTCATCTCCGGCTGGTGCTGAACCAGCATGCGGCGGGTGCCCACGTTCCGCGGCTTGGCAGTCTCTTTGACTGCCGGGCTGCGGAACGGGAAATGAGGGTGTGGTCAGGGGCATGGGGGAGGTGTTCCGGGGAGGGGGGAGGCGTGGTCGAGGGCATGGGGGGTGTTCCCAGAAGCGGAGGAGAGGCGGGTCCACAGAGCTGAGCTCCGCAGGATCCAGGGCGCTCGGGCAGGGCTATTCGCCCTACATGAGCACCTTCACTTTAGCAGCAACCAAACAGTTGCCGCTAAAGTGAGTAGTCCCATTGCGGGACTGCTTCCCTTACTCGGGGGAAGGGGATGAACTTCCCCTTCTCCTGAGGAGCCTCCCACAGTAGCGTGGGAGGCTCTGGATCTGGCGGGAGCTCTTTGTGGAGCTGCCGGGTCCTGCAGCTCCAGGCAGCTCAGGATTGGGCTGCCCGCACACTGAGGCTGCAATCCTGTATGCCCTTACCTGGAAGCAAGGCCCACTGAAATCAAATGGACTTACTTCTGAGTAGATGTGCATAGGATTGCACTGTAAAGATCTGGTGGACAAATGGGTACAAGAGGCTTATGGTGTTTTTTGTACAGGTTGAGCCTCATTGTTTGAATGGGTTCTGTTCCAAGCACTCAGTGGATGGCAAAAAACGCACTATAGCAAATCAATTTTTAAAAAATTTCTTTGCTCCAGTGATTTAAAAACAGCCTTGCTGACCTTTGTGATGTAAGATAAGAGTAATTAAGAAGACAATCCATCAATCAGTCCTCCTTCAAGTGCTTACAAAGGTGCTTCACTCAGCACCTCCCTTCACCAATGCAGAGTGATCACCTTTTTTCACACACTCAGGGGGAAGGGAGTGGTTGCCTGGAGAGAGAAGGATTGATGGATTGTCAGCCAGCTCTCTCTCTCTCTCATTAAGGAGGCTATTATCAAAGGTGTCTTTGATTTATGGTTCTCTTCATGTTCACCTTAAAGGTGGATTTGATTCATGGATATCCTGCAGTGATTCCCAAACTTTTTCACTTGCATATCCTTTGGCAGCCCATTTCCATAAATTGTACCCTTCATATTAGCAAAATGTGTGTAATTAATTAGCCCTCACCTCCTCCATATGAAAGCCCAGACTTCATGTATTTTTCACAGTGCTTTCTCTTTTCATCCGTTTGAAGAGCAGAAGACTCTGCCTTTGCAGTTTTGCACCAGAAGTGTGCTGAGAAATTCTAGGTGATTGATCACTTTCCGTATTATGTTTCAGCTTTTTTACTGCGCTGGTTTTCAATCACTGGTTCATACATGAATTGATGACCAAAAACTAGCTATTGGTGGGGCTTTCACAGCCAACTAGCTACCTCCCTTCCTGCTTTGCTGGTCCTTGCAAGGCATTCCTGTCTTGCAAGGCATTCTGGAGCATGACTTGCCTTTTTCTGCCATTATTCCATTCTTTTTCACATACCCCTATAGGTCCTGTTGAGTGTCCCTGGGAGTACATGAATACCAGGTTGGGAACCACTGTTTTACTGGTATGTTGTTTACAGTGCACTTGCTCTGACAGTGTTTACAAAAAGGTGGTGAAGACCAGAATTTAAAAAAGAATAAAAATGTATCTTATGATCTTTTATTATGTTTTTAATAAATTAGAGACTACATTTCTTAGGTAACAATTAGTGGTAGGTTATTTTTCAGGATCTGGCCTGGGGTAAAATCAAACAAAACTATAGTCAGACACGCCCCTAAGTTTAACCCCCGTCATCCGAGGGTCATAGAAAATTCCATGATTGTTGGCTCAAAACCTGCCCTTGACTTATCTGTGGGGTCAACCTATAGGTGGGTATCTGCGGTAAGTCCCATTGTGGTCAATGGGGCTTACTCTCAGGAAAGTGTGGGTAGGATTGCAGCCTGTGAGCCCAAGCCTATGCATGTCTACTCTGAAGTAAGTCCCATAGTGGTCAATGGGGCTTACTCTGTAGTCTGCCTGCAATAACAACCCCCAAAAAGAATCAGTGAGATTTCCAGCCCTCCCCAGTGCCCAGTTTAAAGTTCTTCTGTTTCAGGCATATCAAGATAAGGACCCACCTGGCTTTGCAAGTGGAAAATAGAAAACATGCCCCTTACCAGTTGAAGCCTCTTTTTAGTCCTTTTTAGTGGGGGGGGGGGGGGCTGCATTCTGGAGCATCTGTTGCACTTCAGCTCCATCGGATCGGGACCATTCTGGTGTCCTCATTCCCCTTTGCCTGGCCTGACCACCAGCCAAGGCTCGTCTGCCTACTCACGAGTAAATGCGACCTTGAGGCTGCTTTGCATTCCATAGGGCACAATAAGGCAGCTGGGAGGCAGGGACCTCCTTCTCGGGTGTTTTGGGGGGCTGCATTCATTGGATGAGGACCATTCTGATGTCCTTGGAATCCTCTCAGCCTGCCCTTTCTGATGGACTAAGGCAAGATTGCCTACTCATGAGTAAACGTGGTCACGTTTCAATAGACTCGTAGCTGGGAGGGAGGCAGGGACCTCCTTCTCATGTTTTGGGGGGCTGCATTTATTGAATTGGGACCATTCTGGTGTCGTTGGATTCCTCTCAGCCTGCCCTTTTCCGACAGACTATGGCAAGTCCGCCTACTCACAAGCAAATGTGCGATACGGCTCACTTTCACTTTCCATAGGGCTCCATGCATTTTTTCTTTCCGCGTTTTGGCCATAACTTTTGAAGGAAAGGAGCTATTTCAATTCTGTTTTTTGCATTGCACTCCACTGGACATTCTGCATCCAACGGTGTATGGCACGATGGGGTATCTCCGAAAGCCGTGAAGTTAGCACGTCCTCCCCCTAGGGCGTTACCCCCCCGGCACGTCATCCGGTGCGGCCCACACCCCCCGCATCCTGAGAAGGAGGTCCCTGCCTCCCAGCTGCCTTATTGTGCCCTATGGAAAGCAAAGCAGCCTCACAGTCGCATTTCTCCCCGAAGGGCAGCCAAGGCAGCTGGGTAGACATCCATAGGATTTGCTGCAAGTCATTTTAAGCCTGCAGTGCAGATATGCACACTGTGAGTGCTGGTGAGTTTGGGCTGTTATGATAATATTAAGGTGAATGTTGTGTGTGAAGGAGAACAGTATATCATCATTAGGAAAAGCCAGATTCTCCTTTACCTTCAAGTCCAAGCTAACCTGGTTTTATCTCCAATTAGATCAATGCATTTTTGTATGTACCAATTACCTTAATCATTCACCCCATGTTGGCTCAGTCATGTCCTGAGAATGGATGATGGGCAGATCCCAAAGGATCTCCTCTATGGAGAACTCGTGCAAGGAAAGCGCCCTACAGGTAAACCACAGCTGCGATACAAGGACATCTGCAAGAGGGATCTGAAGGCCTTAGGAGTGGACCTCAACAGGTGGGAAACCCTGGCCTCTAAGCGGCCCGCTTGGAGGCAGGCTGTGCAGCATGGCCTTTCCCAGTTTGAAGAGACACTTGGCCAACAGACTGAGGCAAAGAGGCAAAGAAGGAAGGCCCATAGCCAGGGAGACAGACCAGGGACAGACTGCACTTCCTCCCAGTGTGGAAGGGATTGTCACTCCTAGATTGGCCTTTTCAGCCACACTAGACGCTGTGCCAGAACCACCTTTCAGAGCGCGATACCATAGTCATACCAACTGAAGGTTGCCAATACAAAATCACCCTTGTACAACTTATCTTACAGAGTACCTTCTCCCACGTGCCAGGCTGGCCCAGATGCTCAGCCCCTGTCCCCTAGGGTAGCAATATTTTGAAAGGCACACCCATTTGGGGACCACCCATCACTTTTGTACACTTTTCTATCCCAGTGCAGTGTCTAGATTAAATGCGGGAGTACAGTGATATGTTGAACAGAGTTTTAGCAATGTGGTGATTGTATATGTAGTCTGCCTGACTTTGTTGTATTGTTGTTTTGTTTTGGTCTTGTCTTGTTTTACCTTGCGAAAGCACCTAATTTCGTTGTACTTGTGTATACAATGATAAATAAATTTTCTATTCTATTCTATTCTAAAACTCAGTGCACATTCAAATAAAAAATCCATCAAGGTACATTGTCTTGTTTTGGTGTTCCATTCTGATGACAAAACATTAGCTTCAACATTCATTTCTCCCTTTGCTTTGTCTGTCATAGAGAGTCTTCACCAAGCAACTATCTCCAGGGCTCCTGAAGAGGTGGAGAAGATTCCAGAGGAAGCTGATGACTGAGTGGCTGCACAGTTATCCAGATGCCCCGACATGCCTTTCCCGGACTGGTTCCTCTACCACTCGGTTGCCATGTGGTTGCTGCTTCAGAGTTTTGTCCTGATGGCCTTTTGCTTCCACTCAGCCACCACCTTTCCCAAGGGCTGTTACCCCTCCAACGAAGACGGCTTCAAAACGTTTCGATGCAGTAAAGCTCAGCTTACGGTTATCCCAAAAGGCATACCCAACGACACCAACAAGCTGTACCTGGATTACAACCAGATTTCCTTCCTGCCCAATGACGCCTTCCAGAATTTGCCACTTCTAATGGAACTGGACTTGTCCCACAACATCATCAGCCGGGTGGAGGTTGGAGCCTTCCGAGGCTTGTCAGAAAACTTGCACTCTTTGGATCTGTCTGCTAACAGACTGGTGTCAGTCAACAAAGACATCTTTAGTATACTAAAAGCCAAAGTCAACTTATCTAGCAATCCTTGGCTATGTGACTGTACACTCCAGCAACTCATTGAGAGGGTAGAGCTGGTTCCTGGCACTTCTGATGGTATTGTGTGCGATGCTTCTGCACGGAAGGAACACGTTGGCAAACCTTTCCTGCAACTGGTCGGGGACATAGACTTCTGCAACATCTACAAAAAGACCACAGATATTGCCATGCTGGTCACCATGTTTGGCTGGTTCGCCATGGTGATCTCATACTTGATCTATTACGTCCGGCAGAACCAAGAAGATGCCCGACGACACCTAGAATATCTCAAGTCCTTGCCCAGCAAGCAGAAGAAGTCAGAGGAGTCATCTACAATTAGCACTGTGGTGTGACCAAAACAACAGCAACCCCTCAGAAAATCCTAAATATGCTGGAGTAGATGGAGAAGGTTTACATCTACTTTAGGTGGATCATGTCCGCTAGATGCTGGAATGCACAATGGCTGAAGAGACTGTTATTAAACAAACACACACAGAAAAAAGACTTTGGGAGGTAGGGCCTGGTTTATGCATATTAAAAAGGCCTCTCTTAACATTTGCCCCTCAGCAATGAACAGTAAGAATCATGTCATGAAGTCACAGCCACAGTTCAGCTCCTTGGCATGCTTGAAAGTAGGGATTAATGTGAAGTGAAATCAGCTGTTTCCCATGCCTCGTGAAGCCACTGCACTCTACAAATCCTTCTTTCTCTCAATTCATGGCATATAAACATGGAAACCTGCATCTTGGGTTTCATTTCCATCATGCAGGGTTCCAGAGAAAAAAAGGATTGGGAGTAATGATTCTACTGCACTGTGTGCTTCCCAAGAAGAAATTTACCAAACCTCAAGCTTAGGGGAAATCTAACACAGGAGCAGCTGAATACTGTGGACTATGTAAAAGAAAAAAGTTAATCCTCAGCACTATTGAAATCAATGAGACAAATTAGTTGTGACTAAGTCCTGTTATTGTCAATGGGACTTAGTCATGACTAACCTTCTTAGGATCCAACCTTGAGTTTATTCAGAATATCCCACTATATTCAGTGGGGCTTACTCCCAATCCTAAGTGTGTATAGGATTGCCACCTTAGAGGTTGTTTCAAGGCATGATGTCTAAGAGCCTCAAAATGCTACAGTCTAGTAGTTCGTTGGTTCCCAAATGTTTTTGACTGGCGGCTGCCTTGACCTTCTGGGCCATTGGCCACAGCTCCCCATTCCGGCTACAATCCTATACGTTGCATAGGGTGGTGGGTTTTCATGAGAATTCCGCAGCTACCCCAGGAGCCACGGCTCACACATTGGGAACCACCATAGTAGTTACTAAGGACACAATCCTAACCAACTTTCTAGCACTGACCTAGCTGCAGTGCAGACCCAAGGTAAGGTAACAAACATGCCCTTACCTTGAGGAGGCCTCCTTGACTGCCTCCCCACTGCAGGATGCAGTGCACGCCACATTGGCACAGCTATGACAGTGGTGAAAAGTTGGTTAGGATTGTGCCCTAAGTTACTGGGAGGTTTTTGAGTTGGTTATTACTGTGCAATATCAGAGAGGAAGAAAACAAATTGCATCCAATTAATGCTGAACATTCTCTTGAACACATATTACCAACCCCAATAGTTCCTCTCTCAAATGCTTCATACCAAAAGTTTTGTTTTATTCCTTTTCAGGAATCCATTAAGGGAGGGGGGGAAAATCAATTTTAAAGCCATGTTCTCACGGTTCTTGCTGCTGTTAAAAGATATTTCTTAAGCCTGCTAAGAAATGGAAAATCTTACTTATCTAAAGTATTGTAGAAAAATTCCATCCCCATAGCGGCTCTTAAGGAAGACATGATAAACTGACACAAGCCCCCTGATTCAGAGAATGGCAGAAGCAGCTAGAGGGAAGCTGCGCAAAATAGACACATCCACAGCTGCGCAAAATAGACACAGTGAGGCAGAGCCTCACTCTCAAGCTTGTGAACAGGCTGATGCATGGGGGCTCCTAAGGAATAGCACATGACCCACATGTCTGGGTCAGCACATTGCTGGGTGAGGTCTGTGGTTCCCCCCATGCAGCAGTCTTTTCTGTACCTGCTATGACAGACTCTGGAAGCACCTTTTTGCATGTGGATTGCATTTGCTGGATCAAGTTGATTGTGTTTAAAGTGTTTTCTCTTAGTACAAGTGGCTACGTCATGACAATAGTAATCGAGGACTTCAAGAATTATCATGATTCACGGAGATGTTACCACTTCAATAAGGAAACTTGAAAAAAAAAATTCCTAACCTGAAATCATCGACTAGTGTAAGAGAATATTTGTATGGACACTTATAGGCAACACATCACATTACCAAGAAATGTATAGCATCTATCAACATTTTTCACAGGGAACAATACAGCATTCTTCTACTAGATTTTCTGGAGGAAGAACAAGAATTCTGAAAACCCAAATATATAATTTAAGTGGTTTTCAAAATGGATCACCCTTTTTATATGTCCCGTAGCAATAGCTGGATATCCATTTTGCTGGAATGCTTCACCTCTACCCACGACAGTGATCAGAATGAAAATGTATATGGGGTTATGGATCTGTAGTATAAATACTTGGAGAAATAGTAAGATACAAGCTATAGAAGACACATCTACATGTGAGGTATAGAATAGAATAACAGGGTCACTTTCTTTGCAACTTTTTCAAAAGCGAAAACAGTTTGAGACCCAAAATTTGAAATGAACTTATCCGGGTTCCAAAAAGTGTGTCGTTTTCTTTCTGTTTGTCAGAACCAGAATTATGAAACTGCGAAACAAAGTGGGGATAGTTCATGTGTTGCTTTTTGCTCCTTTCTTCATGCATGGAACTAGCCTATCTGTGTGAGCAGTGTGGCACTTGAGCAGTGGTGAAAATCAATTGTGGGTTTTTTCCTCAAATGTTGTACCAGATCTCAAAGCTCTTTGATGAATTGGGCCATAATGTTGCTTGAAACGTTATAACTGTTTTGATGGCACACTACAGCTGCCTGTTTCTCCTGCCCATATTCATCACCATGAGCAAGAAACTTCCATACCTCAGCGGTGACAACCTCCATGCTCTCCAAAGATCTGAAATTGTCCTTACAGGTAACAGGAGTTGCCACGACTGAGATCCATGAGGTCCCATATATTGCACTGCTCATCTGAGTAGACAGTTCTTGTGAGTGAAGAAAGAAGCTGAAGGTTGCCCCTGGAATAGCCCCAGGTGATGTGTAGGGCCAATGAATCACCCAACCTGATGTCCCTTGCTATCCAACATTGCACCACCTTTATAGACCAACGTGCCACATGAAAGTGTTGCTTTAGTCAAGACTTTTCCAACCACTGGAAGAAGCAAGTACAGAGGACCTTAGGGAGGTATGCTGGGCTTTGGAGGGTATTTCTACTCACTCCAGTCCTTGAGCGTGTCATTTAAATTGGAGATGGAGCTGTGGGCAAGCGGCACATCTGTGGCACACCCAAGACTGCAGATGTGACCTGGTTATCCACCTGTATTCCTCATGTGCCTACCTTGTTCCTACTTGGAGGAACTATGCCCTGCCAGGTTTCTAGACCATATAATACTCTGCTTTGGCCCTAAAGGGGCAAGGGACAGAGATTTACATCCACCTGCCATACTCTCAAGTGCCCTTTAATTGAGAGACTTCCTTACCCAGAGCTTTCTAGTCTGGTGATCAGGGGCAGGGCTTTCTGTGGGTGGACACTTTTGCAAGTCCTACCTGCTTTGTAGCAAAATGCTTCCCGTGCCCTTCAAGAAGTTCCTTCTCCTGTTTCCTTACCAATAAAAGCCGAAAAGCCTTCTTGGAAGAAAGAGAATGCACCGCAACAACCTACCATCAGACTACAGGGGCCTTGGTCACCATGCGTTTAATTTATGGATCCAGAAGTCAGCTGACCTTCCACTGTGACCATGTACTGAAGGAACACAGGATATGAAAAGAAAGCTCCGAATGTCCACGCTCTCTTTCTCTGTTGATAAGCAGCCTTATGCCTTGAGCTCTTCGAACTCAGTACCTCTTCTCTACATTCCCAGTATGCAGTAGGACTCCTCCATCGCAGTGTTGGCAGCCAACTGGAGCTGCATTCAGAGAAAACATTGAGAAACCAAAATGGCCACTGAAAACTGTTACACGCACATGCAAGGGAAAAAAAAAATACAATGGTAATAAAACTCCTGTTTTTTTCAAATGTTATTTATTGAACTTTTCCCATGAAAAAGGCAAATAATAAATAAAAAAAAATCAATAGGCTTTTGTGAAAGGTGCCTTTCTTTTCCTTGCGTCTTTGAACATGTCTTTTGCACAGAAGGGATGCACAGCTGATGTGTGCAGCGCTGGCCCAAAGTAAGTTGAAGTACAATGCTCCAATGGCATTCTTGTCCTTCTAATTCCCATCCTCCAGGAAGTTTTATTTATTTTTTCACATGTTTATACCACCATCCCTTCAAGGAGCTCAGGGTGGCATACATAGTTCCTCCCCTCCTTTTGTCCTCACAACAACCCTGTGAGGTAGGTGCAGCTGAGAGATCACGACAGGCCCAAGCTCACTCATGAAGCTTCATGGCTGAGCGGGATTTTGATCCTCGATCTTCCAGGTCTGTCCAGCCCTTGAACTGACACAATCCTGGCTTTCTGGTTCTCCTGCATGAGCTTCATTCAGATGAATGGGAGCTCATTATAGTCCCAGGTACCCAGAAGCCCTTACCTGGTATTAAAACCCTGCTGGTTTCAAATTCTTTAGACGGAATTGTCTCTGACTTGTCCACCACTATGAGCAGAGCTGGCCTTGCCATGAAGTGACCTGGAAACCGTCACAAAGTGGTGCACCCTGGGAGGTGTGGTGAACAGGCAAGCCCTCAGCTCATCCGTCTGCTGCTGCCTCTAGACTGCCACTGCAGTGAAGGCTCTGGTCCTCTTCTGACTTGCAGTGAGCCAGTAAGAATTTAACCAGTAAGAAGAACAAAAGAGAAGAGTGTCTTCATTAAGCACTGTGATTGTTTGGCCTCCTACTTCCCTCATACCCCTCCTCCCATACTCAGGAGCCCTGGTGGCAGCCTTCCTTGTAAGCTGCATGGCAGTGCAGCTGTAATTGGTCCCACACAGCTGAAAAAGGTTGCTGTGCAACATCAAGAGGGCAGTGCAATGGCAGGCAAAGCGACTCCAAGGTCTCTAGCTGTTGAGCGCAGGCAGGGCCTAGGAGAGGTGGGTAAAGGGGATAATTTGTATCCGAGCCCAGGGTCAGAAAGGGGGCCCAGGAGCCAAAGGTGGGGGCCCAGAAAGTTCCTGGGATCTGACATTTTCCTGTCTCATCTGAACTCACTGCCTGCACATGATGCTCAGGCACAACCACATGTATGCAGTGTGAACTGCTACTGCAAGCCATACACACCGGGCTCAGGAATGCATCCATGACCCTCCTCCTGAACACAGAGTCAAATCTGGGAGGAAACCGACTTGTTACAGTAGCTCTTTGGCTTGTGGATCCCATAACCATGAAGGAGGGTATAGAAGCTCAGAGACCCAGGTGCAGGGCTACTGCTGCTGCAGAAGTTCATTTTGGTCCATCCTAGTGTGAGCCTAAATAGAATGATGCTAATTTTCTGCAATCAATTTTCTCTTTTTCCAAGATTTTAGAGAGACTTAGGAGTGTGTTTGGTTTTCCATATTATTTTATCTAGCTGCCAATGCTGCATGATCAGGTAGACCTGGGCTCTGCATCAAGAAGCCTAGTAGACCTGGGCTCTAAAGACTACTGTGGCTGTCAGTACCCTTTCGCTGCCTTATTTTGCCTCCTTCGTTCTGCCTGCCCCATTGCCCCCCTCCCCCTTTGGGAATGGGCCCAGAAGAAACTTTGTACCCCCTGATAAAATTTGTCTCATAAGTCCTGACCTCAGGCTTGGCTGGGTCGAATCATGTAGGTTGTGGTGGCGTTTGAGCTTCCATGCCAGTCTCTGCTCTCCCTCTGCCTTTGCTCTCCCTCTGAGCTCAAGGATGATGTCATCGCTGCCCACTCAGCCACCAAGGATGATGTCATCGCTGCCCACTCAGTCACTGTAGAGCTCTGTGCAGCACAGAAGAAAATTGGAGAGAACTTTGCCTGATGGAGGCTGCCATTCAAGGAGTTACTTGAACCATTAACATTTGCCCTCTTTTGCCCATTCCATGTAACTTGGCTAAGCATTTCTTCAGGGCCTGGCTACAGTACCGTGTTCATTCAGAGCACTGAATCTATGACATTGCAGCACAATTGCTGTGGCTTTCAGTCTGTAGTACGCTGGAAGTCAGGGAAGCCTGAGAAAGCAAGGCTTGCTGACTGAGGCCTACCAATTATTACTCCTGCCCCTCTCTGTTTTAAAGCACTTTTTAAAAGCGCTCTACAGCTCTAAAGCACAGAGCTGGAGATAATTCCAGAAACATGGTTTGCACAAGTAATGGGATCTCTCTCTCTCTCTCTCTCTCCCCCCCTCTCTCTCACTCACTCACACACACACAGACACACGCTCACATAGGAGCAAGCAGCAGCTTATTACATCCTATTGCAACATCATGTCATGCAATATCATGTCAAGACACTTTCCAAAAGTGGTTAAAACTATCAGAAAGGAAGGAGAAGGAGAAATGGATGAGGAGGGCAGGAGGTCTGGTCTAGAGGGTAGAGCCTCCGTCTGCCTGAAGATAACATCCACAAAGTCGCCAGTTCGAGGCCACCGGCACCGTGCGACCTTGGAGCAGCTGACAAGCTGAAGCAGAGCAATTCCATCTGCTCGGAGCGTGGGAGGATGGAGGCCAGAATGTGAAGCCAGATCGGAATGAAACACCTTGAATGTAGTAGTTCTTGAAAGAAAGAACCTTCTTTGAAATGGTAAAAATCCCTATTTAAATAGGGATTTAGATAAAGCCTGCCTATGTAAACCGCCTTGAATAAAGACCAAGAAAGGTGGTATATAAATACCTGTTGTTGTTGTTGTTGTTATTATTATTATTTATTTATTTATTTATTTATTTATTTATTTATTTATAACGGTATCTATATACTGCCCAGACTAAGGCGGTTTACATAGGCAGGCTGACCATAAACCCCATTGTTTTGAATGGGGTTTTTACAAGTGTTATTCTTTGAGAGAAACTCATAGAACCCTCCATTTCTCCAGATGTTTCCCTTCATAATGCAGTCATCAATCCAGCTGCACAGCTCTTGTGCTTTCCGAGCTTCCACAGGCAGCTGCAAAACACACCTCAGGCTGGTTCTTAGGATGGTATCAACTTCTTGTCTGTTTTCTCCTCCACACTCCTCCACATTTCTTCATCTCTAGTCAGCAGCTTCAGGTCACCCGTCCAAGGCAAGACCCAAGCTTGCTTAGCTTTTTCAGGCTCCACAAGTGGATAAAGGTCTCACAATTGCCCAACTTCATGGTATCATCATTTAAAATTCAGGAACTCAGAAATACTGTAGCACTTTATGGGTGCAATCCCACCTTGTGCTGGAACAGGCAAGTCAAGAAGCTTGCGCAGTATCCAGCGCAGGACAGGGGCCCAAGGCAGCTCAACCAGAGGCAAGGGGAGACTTTTCCCCTTACCTCCGGGTAAGATGCCTTTGCCGCAATGGGTCTCCTTGGACTTACTCCACCTCCTGAGGTGGCACAAGTCTGAGGAGAGCAGAGTGGCTTCACACTGCACCAAATTCTCCAGTAACGAGGGTTGGGATCCAGCATAAGTGCTGGATCCCAGCCCCACTTCCTGCTCCCCGCATTCAGGGCCGCCCACTCTCAGGGCCGCCCAAAGCCCACCCTCCCCCTGCCCAGGAACACAAGCCAAGCTGAAGAAGCCAGTGCCAAGGTTTGTGTCAGCCTCTGCAGGCCAGCACACCTCTGAATGCTGGACTGCTTCCTCCCGAGAAGATGCAAATGTGCCAGCCCATTGGCACCTCAGGATTGCACCCTACATTAAGTATTTAAGCTAATTAAGCATTCATTTTCAAATTTTGCCTGGTCCAATGACTGAAATAAGTCTGTCAGTCTAATCCTAACCCATGCTGGAACAGGCAGACCAGCTGGCCTGCCCGGTATTCAGCACGGAGTTGGGGCTGGCTGTGGTTCAACCCAGGACAAGGGGAATTGGTTCCCCTTACCCCTGATAATGCAGCAGCATTATCTATGCCACCTATCTTGGATCTATCTTGGATCTATGCCTAAAGAGGTGGCATAGATCCAAGCTGCTCAGCTCTGTGTGGGTTGCCCTGGAGTGGGGTAAGGATCTGGCCTAAGTGCCGGATCCTGGCCCCACCCCCTGCTTGGCCCCAGGTTGCCCATGGGCCTCCCCCCATCCCAGAATGCCTCCGTTTCGCCCTCCCTCCACCCTCCCCAGACCCCTGCACAGGTCCAACGGGCCGCCATGAACTCTCCTCTCCTTTGGCGCAATGGCGCCAGAGTCAATCTCCAGACGAGGAGGTGCGAAAGTGCCTTAGGCACTTCTGTGACATCTCTGGGCCAGTGCAAGGATTTGTGCCAGCCCAACGGCAACTGAAGATTGTGCTCTGAAAAATGCAATTGCACCAGAAAGTATTTCCAATTCTGTAACTGTACTTAACATTTGATTAGGGGAAAACTAATTATAATAGCACTTAGCATATATAGTGTTTTACAGAGCTTGCAACCTGAGTACACTTCTGTACTGCAGCGAGTCATGGACTCTTCGCTCACAACAGGAGAGGAAACTAAATGCTTTCCACCTGCACTGCTTCTGACGCATCCTCGGCATCACCTGGCAGGACAAAGTTCCAAACAACACAGTCCTGGAACGTGCTGGAATCCCTAGCATGTATGCACTGCTGAAACAGAGAAGACTGCGTTGGCTTGGCCGTGTCGTGAGAATGGATGATGGCCGGATCCCAAAGGATCTCCTCTATGGAGAATTCGTGCAAGGAAAGCGCCCTACAGGTAGACCACAGCTGCGATACATCTGCAAGAGAGTTCTGAAGGCCTTAGGAGTGGACCTCAACAGGTGGGAAACCCTGGCCTCTGAGCAGCCCGCTTGGAGGCAGGCTGTGCAGCATGGCCTTTCCCAGTTTGAAGAGATGCTTGACCAACAGACTGAGGCTAAGAGGCAAAGAAGGAAGGCCCATAGCCAGGGAGACAGACCAGGGACAGACTGCACTTGCTCCCAGTGTGGAAAGGATTGTCACTCCCGAATCGGCCTTTTCAGCCACACTAGACGCTGTTCCAGAACCACCATTCAGAGCGTGATACCATAGTGTTTCGAGACTGAAGGTTGCCAACACAAAACACACAGTATATTCAAAGAGATTCGTATATACAGGTCATGCCTCCTCGTATATACCGGTCATATGTATAGATTCATATATACAGGCCTTGCCACTGGGGTTCTGTTCCGGAAACCCTAGTGGATAAAAAAAATCAGTGGATACCGTAGCTTTAAAGGCCCATGTCCAGGTTTCTTGCTCCTCTATTGTTGCCCCAGATTGTAGTGGTATAGACACTATACTGCATTCAGCCACTAGACTGGGTGATTAATGGAATCTAATTATAATCTAATCTAATTATTAATGGAATGAAATTATAATTATTTAGCAACACAATGATGGGAAATTGGATTTTAGTGCTTTTTTTCCTTGTTACATCTAAAAAAGTGGACATCGGTATCAGTGGTAAGTCAAATCAGAGGATACCAAATCAGTGGATACTGAGGTTCCATCTGTTATTATCTCTGTAACCATTGAAATAACTCTGGAAGTTAGGTCATTATTCATACCCGGACATTGTAGATTGAGGGCTAAGGTAAAGTGTTTACATAAGAATACTCCCCAAGTTCTCACATCTGCTGGGAGATTTGAACCACCAACTTTCCAATCCATAATTAGACACTGCAGAATACCACCTCTCAAAACTATATTTTCCTTTTTAAAACAGAAACTCTCCACAACTTTTCTAGTTGTTCATCCACTGCCTTGAGGAGTACCAGCTTGCTCTTTTGCGCAGCAAAGGGGAAGACATGGAAAGCAATCTCAGGAGGGTTGTGGGTAGGGAGACTGGAGTGGTCTGTGATGCACTTGATGGCCTTGGGTGAGGGAAAAGCTGGGAAGGGGGAAGGGCTGCCTTCTGGCTGTTGGCCACCTGAAGATACAGAACATAGTCAAAGTGTGGAGAGTGGTCTGGCTAGGTGAGAGAGACTGCCTCTTTCCCCACATGCGATCCTGTGGCTTGGAACTCCTCCAGGATTTCATTTGAGATGGGGTGTAACCCTAGATAATCCATTTCTCGTGCAACAGATTAACAGACAGAGGTTTTAGAAACAAGACACAGTAATCCGGTTTGGGGGTTGGAATGTGTAATCCTACCTTATCCCTTAAGGAGTAAAACAATGCCAGGCACTGGGCTTTGCGAACAGGAGAATGAGGTCATGATCAGAGTCACCAAGATCACGTTACAGCCCTGAAATCAGATAAATATGGTGCCACAGACCTGTATTGGAACACCCAAGCGTTTGTAGAGTCAAAATGTTTGCCAGTTTGCTAAGAAAGCAATTTGCCATCTTACAGGAATACAGATCTTCAGCTGTATTATGGTACTTATACCTGATAAATTTCATCTTTTGCTTTCTGATACATTGGGAAGTGCCTATTTAATAAGGAACATAAGCAGAAAACAACAGACTATGCCCTAAGGCAGTGTTTCTCAATGTTTGTCCTCCACTGTACCACTTCAAGCGGTCCACCTATTCAAAGTACCACCCGAAGTAAGCGGCGATGATGTTCTGGCAACTTCTGGGTTGGGAGGCAAGATGCGATTCAACAAACACTGGTAAGAGGCTCAGGGTGGATGGGAGGGCTTTTTCAAGCATGGAAAAGCATGCTTTGGAGTCTCCTCCCATTGTTTTTTGTGTTGCATTCCTGGTCTCACTGCCAAGCAGTAGGTTCCAGGGATCCTGTGAGTACCAACAAACACCATGTCAAGTACTACTGGTGGTACCTGTACCACTGGTTGAGAAACACTGCCCCAGGGAGTTTACATTTTGACCTAAATTTACCTCTGATGCACCTGCTCTTTGCTTAGGGGCACATTATGTACCACACTTAGATGACATGGCAACTATTGGCTGACTTTTGGATTAACGTTTGGGGCATTTAGAGTTGCCAGCTTCTTAATATCTTTTTCATATATACACACATGCACGACTGTTCTTTATGCCTGTCCTGTTTCTGGTATCTAGAACTTAAATCTTTGGCAGCCCAACTCTAACTTGCTGGTGCAGTGTGGCCACATGGCCTTCACTGTATCCTGCTCTCATTGGGAGCAGGCTGGAGGTCTCAGTGGGGTAAGGGTAATCTTTTCCCCTTACCCTGAGTTATGCCACAGCCTGCCCAGTGGGGCTATTTGGATCTGCACCAGCTATTTAGCTGGTACAATTCTGAGCAGCCCCATGTATAGTGTCCAGGCTTGGGAGGGAGAAAAGGATACAGTGGAGGCCTGCTCTGTCAATTCTGCCCCCTTCCCCAGCCTGATCCACCCCCTTTCTGGGCCCAGTTCGTCCAATCCCCTTCCTGGGCCCAATTCGCACCACCAAACATTCTATAAACACCAGACTTGCAGAACATGAGAGGCACTGCTGTTTAATGCACCTGGATCAATCAGCAATAGCATAGCATACAATAGAAACGGGTCATCAAATACATTTCAAAGCCACACAGATTCTTTCCAGGAATAGATTTTATTTCCCAAGGCTTTACAAAGAAGTTATCAAAATAGTTAAAATCCCCAAAACGTCAACAGAAAAGAAGAGGCTCTACATATTAGAGATACCTGGCTTCCAGTCCTAAAAAGAGCAGACATTAAAGAGCTTTAGAAGGAAGAGGTTTCTAGCAGAGATGGGATTAGGCTGAGTTTGCTTTAAGCATGTAGCAGTAAAATGGAACTCTAAGCACCTGGAAGGTACTGTTTTTTAACTGCTGTTGCTGGCTTGCTCTCAAGCAACATGTCCTATCTAGGTGCATTTTCCCTGATGAAGTTCTGAAAAAAACAGAACAAAACGTTGGACATTTTTAACAACATGAATTCTAATTCTTTGACACAACCATGGTCTTCTCACCCGACTAAACATATGTCAAACTGTTGGATTATTCCTAGAGAATTTCTTTTGTTTTTTACAATCTGAAGTCATTCTGGAAATTCTTTTCAGGTCCAAGGAATTTCTGTAGTCACTTGAAGACTGACACCGATTCCTGGAGACTCCTGGTCAATCCTGGGTCAATCCAATACTGTGGAATGTTGGGGTTTTGGTAAATTCAGGCAGAGCAGACCATATTGTTCAAATGTTAGTCAAGGATCTGCATGGCCCTAGGACTAGTATTGTACTATTATTAGGTTATTTTGGAAAATAATGGGCGGGGTGTGCGTTCTAAACATAGAACTTTTTGCAAATATGCTTACTGCAGCTAGAACATAAATATCTGTTGTTCTCAAAATCTGCCAACAAGTGAAGGATGGCTGTGCATGTCCACTCATGCTAACAATAGGGGCCAATCTAATCACCATCTTTACATCCTATAGTTACCCAGGTAGATGTTATATGTTAAACTATAACTTCTTATAGTTTAACCAGAGAGTTAATAAATTACAGATATTCAAGAAATTTAAACATTTATGTAGTCGAGTAAGAGCGCAGTCCTAACCCACTTTCCAGCCCCGACAAAAGGGCAATGCAGCCCCTAGGTAAGAAAACAAACATTCCCTTATTTTGATGAGGCCTCCATGAGTGCCCCCCAACTGCAGGATGCAGCACACATCCCATTGGCACAGCTATGCCAGTGCTAGAAAGTGGGTTAGGATTTGGGCCTAAATCATTCTTATTTGCAGTGGGTCCTCCTGATCTGCTGGTTTGGCATCCATGGATTTCACTCAAGGCAGGTGCCTAGCCTGTGGCTGGAGGACCTCGGAAACCTCCCGGATGTGACCAGAAGCACAAAGAGTTCTCAGAAGACATCCGGAGGCTTCTCAAAGGTACTTCTGGTTTTTCAGGCTACCGCCTCCACAGATTCCATTATCGGTATCAGAATTTGATCTCCACGTGGGGTCCTGAAACAGATCCCCCAAAGCCTGAGTGCCCACTGTACTCTTATTTCTTTAAGAATGAGGGATATAAATAGCATATAAGCAGATGGTTGGCCTGAGTTCTCTGCTACTGATGATCTGATATGCATGTAAACACAGCAAGACAACTGGGAATGACAGCCATGTTTATCTTAGTCATTTAGATTTACAGTCTGTGCCAGGCAGGTAACGGCAGAGATAAAGCAAGGATTCTAAAAAGAAACCAAAAAGGGCAGGCAGGTGCACACATCCTTTCTGAGACAGGGATGAAGCCTGGGGATCTCAGAGGCAGGACAGATGGATACAGTGTGGCAGAGCACAAAAACAGAGAAGAAAAGAGGCCTACCCTGTTGTACGGCGAATCAGGGTTCAAGAACAAACTCAGCAGACTGAAGTTGTGGTGGTTTCCAAGCTTTTATTCATTGCCAGCAATGGGCTTCTCTTGGTGGTTCAAAATGGGAGACACAGAGTGCTGTGGTAACTCTCAGTGTCCCAGAGAAAAAGCAATTTTTCCAATGCATGTTCCAGCTTCAATACCCTTAAGGTTCTTTGTTTCGAAAATCCCACTCCTATTCGTTAGAGCCCATGATGTCAGAAATGGGGATTTTGTTTTCATTGGCTACAGGCCTCTAGCATTGATTGGCTGTGCCATAAATGGAACATACATTTAAATATCTCAGGTTACTGTGTTCGCCATTTTGGAGAACTCCTCCCCTTTCTGTAATGTCTATACTATTCCAAAGGGGGCACTGTGTGTCTATCTTAATTCTCTTAATTACTCTAATTTTGTAATTATGGCTTTATTTAAATGGTGTTTAGACTTATTTTATTGCTTATTTTATTCTCCTTTCCAATCTGATTTCAAATATTTTTTATCTATTTTCTAAACAAAGTTATTAAGTGATTTCTGATTTCTTGGAGCTCACTCTGTTCATGTTAGCATATTAAATGCAAACATTCCAGTCTCTGGAATGTTGGTTTAACCTGGACCTCTTGATATGGAACAGATCTCTTGCTAATGAGTCCACGTCTACTAAGATTAATTATTTCTTATTATTAGAAATATTCTTAAATTCACTATTTATTCTGGCGCCTAGGAAAGTCTGGTCTCCTCCTTAGCTTTCTATCTGTCTTGTGTCTTATCTGTAAACTATAACTTTTCTGGGGTCTCCTGTCAAACTCTTAATTAACTCCAGGCTGGACTGGTATTCTTTAATTATTAAGCAGTGAAGAATTCTATCATACATGCTGACTTTTAATTCTTATCTGTGAGATGCAATAAATTTTGACAAGTTTTTCAAGCTGACAGGGAGCAAGCTTGTTTCAGCTTTCTACTTTCCAAATTAGCTGTGTTGCCTTTATTTTCAAGCTTCACTTTAAGGCAGACCCAAGTCTTTCTTATTATTGATTAAAGAATGCATGCAAACATATTGCATTTTGCTTTAGGTGCTATTCTTATTTCTCAATTAGAAGTTCTAATTGAAATATCTATATCTGTTAATTGAAGTTACAGAGCTGCTGGCTTTTGTTAAACTCTTATGGCTGGCAGTTTGCTTCTAATAATTCAATAACACTAAGCTTTTACTTTGATTTGCAAACATCTTATATATTTCATGCTGCATTTTACTTACAGGCAAACTTGAATGCAAACTACTGACTCTCTATTCAGTTGCAGGAATTAAGTGTCTTTTTAGAATGATTTTGCTTCTGTTTACGACTTCATCAGTTAACCCTCATTACCCCCTTTAGGGTTTATCAGTTTATTGCCTGGCTTAATCTTGCTACTGTTTTAGAGATCATAGAAGGCTCTCTTTGTCTAAATGTAGGCATTTCAGTCTGCAGCCTAACTCTATTTTAGGTGTTACACTGTTTCTTTGTAAATACAGGAATGGTCAAACTGTTCTGTCTTACTTTGCTTCAAGAAGCTCAAAGCTATTTGGATTTTTAAAATCCAAATTGCTTCTTTGTTCCAGTCTGACATGCAGATGGGGGGCCATTGATTCCAGCAGCTTGAGCTCAGATGTCATAAATCTGCCAAAAGGGAGTCTTTGAAGCCCGTAATCTAATCAAGGTGTCAAATTGTTTTATTGCCAGGCAATTAACTATCTCCTCTTGTTATTTGGGGCCTCTCTGTGTTATGCTAGCCCCAGCTCTAACTCTGAAAGGTGACACAGAGTAAATTTGATTCTTACCTTATTCTTTTATTTCCTAACTTATTTACCCATTGCCTTCACTTATTAAACTTCTCCTTTAATTTTGTTCTTATAAAAGAGCAATTGGGGATGTATCCTTGATTCCTTCCCTAACAGACTTTCCCTTGCATTTTCCCTTGATAGCGTTTCCCTCTAAGGCTTCTGGGCAAAATGGATTCAAACTCTTATTGCTTTGTTCAAACAATCTGCCTTTACAGAATAACTGACTCTGGTCATGCTAAATGCATTTTTCCCTCTATTCATTAGCATGACTATATCTTGGCATCATGTACACTTGGTTCATTCATACATTTGAACAAAACATCATGACATTTTACTGTATTTACTTCTGGCCTGTTAGCATAAGTTTCTCCTTTTGACCTTGCCTTACCCAAGCATGACGCCTTAATAGGGAAGACCCCAGCCTTAAATGCTGAAGAGCCAAACAGTGTAGACATTACATACTGAGATGGACCAATGAGCTGAATCTATTAAAAGCAGCTTCCTGGAACAGAATGACCTTGACCTGGGTCAAAATGGGCTGGAAGTTGGCTGCAGACTTTCTCATCACCAGAGTCATCTGGTACATCTCAAAAGGGGAAAGCCATACTCTGATTGCGTGATCACTTCCTGCGTGGTGTCACTGGTGAATCATCTTCTGTATCCCTGACCTTTCTGTGACTTCACAAAAGTTTGTGAATAGACTTGCAGGCCTGTGTATGGGGGGGGGGGTGTCATGGGGTGCACACATAGACACAAACACACACACCACACCAAAGCTACACGCAAGTCTCTGTGATATGGAGATTGAGCCATTCCAACACAAGTCCCACTTATCACGTTCTGACTGTTATTGGCAAAATACGTTTGGAAAAAGAAAGACAGCCAGAAGGAAACTTCTGTTGCATTGGCCTCTCTGCTGGTACCTCATGCTCCCTGCCAGCAGCAAGATGCCTGAATGCACTTGCATGACATCCATTACTGGGACAGTGCATGGATTGCCAACGTTGCCCCGGTATGGGCTTGGACTGCCCATTTCATGCCCCAGTTGGCCCTTCTAACTTCTGACCTGTAAGAAGGTAGTTATTCCACCAACACCACACAAGGGTATTGGGCATATACATATTCTCAGCAGGGATCAGGCAAGGGACGATACGAACAAAAGTTGAGCTGGGAAGGCTCAGTTTGGCAGTAGATGGTGAAAGAACTCTCAAAGGTAAAATCCTCCCTCCCTCTCTGTCTCTCTGGCTGAAAACAAAGTTTTTCCTCAGGTTTCACTGTGAGAGTGAGTGGCATTATTGTCCATGGTTTTCCCACTCATCTTACTTATGAAATCTGCTTACAGGTTTTCCAAGAACTTGCAAATCTTGTTTGACAATAATGGGGGGGGGGCAAATGGAGGCTAACAGGGGGACAAATGAGCAGCCGAATCCTACCCAAATCCCTCCCCCACCGATGCAGCTGTGCCAACAGAGCACAAGCTCAGAGCTGTAACTAGGATGGAGTCTGAGGGGCACCTGTCCTGGCACTCTGCCAAGGGGGGTTAATTTTAGGGAGAATATCTTCTCCATCAAAGGACATGACTTCAAGGCAGGCATCCTTGAACCCTCTCACCTTTTGCTGAGCAAAACTCCTCATCTGCACTCTGGCCCATGGACCGTGAGTCATGGGGAAAGGGTTGGGAACAGAAGAAGGGATGCCTGAGACCATAACTTCCTTTTCCTAGCAGAGAATAAAAGTGCAGCATTTCCTTAAACACTGCATTCAGACTTGTGTTTGGAAACTTTGGATCTGAAGAGAAAGAGCTGTGGTCTGTTCAAGGGTCCAATCTTACCTTTGTTGGCAAAAGAAGCAGGCTGGTCTTAGAAGCAACTTCGAAGTGTTGTGGTAAGTCAAAAAGTTTCCTGTCCCTGCCCTTTCCACTGGGTAGGGCTGGAGACATGCAACAGTTTTTAAGGGTGCTGAAAGAGGCATTGTTGCGCTGGGTGGACAGGCACATGCATTTCTTTTGTTTCTGGCTGTCAAACCGTTTTTGCAAGCTTTGTATTAATATTTGTTATTCTTGAGCACCTTAAAACACACATACGCAGAGAGAGGGGAGTGCAATGTATAATGTAAAGAGAATAAAATACAACATAACCCCACAAATTCTACAAAAACCAGCAAAACCAAAGACAAGACTATAGATGCATAGGCACTCTAAAGTTGCAATCCTTTACACACTTCCATGGGAGTAAATTCCGTTGTACTCAATGAGTATTACTTCTGAGTAGATGTGCATAGGATTGCACTGCAAGGGAACAAGGCCTCTCTCATGCCAAGTGTTGAGCTATGTAGGTGATGATGTCTGACCAGGATTGATATTTGACTAAAAGAATGACACTCTCCCACTTTCCATCTTGCCTTGACACCAGTCACAAAGGATGCAATCCAGTCCAAAAACTGGTCTTGGAGTCATATGTGAAAAGGGTTTTTGCCTGTTTCTATCTGCTGCATATTCCAAACAGTGGAATATAGCTGTTGGTGCAGAGCTGGTGAATGACTGAAGAGAGCTATGTGCAGGCCATTTCCTGCTTGTAAGGCAGCTAGTAAGTTTTGTGTGTTTTCTGTTGATGATGGAGATGGGCTAGTCCAATTTACGTTGGCGCCCATGGTGGAAAAATCTAAATGACACCCCCCCCCCCACACACACACAAACTTGAGCATGTGCACACTCATTCATAAAGGGCACTATCCCCAGGAATGAGAATTGTATAAATGTGCTCTCTTGCATAGCTCCCATTCACTTAAACGGGGCGTGTGCCCCATATTACTTAGCATGCACATGCTCATATGGGGGGGTGTCATTTGGATTTTCCAAATGGATGGTCCCCTATGGGTCGGTTCTGTCTGCCTTTCACTTCATTGCCCTTCATGGCACCCCCAAAACCTGCTCCCTCACCTTTACTTATAATAGGATCTCCGAGGAGCCACACAGGCAGTGAAGTTCTTTGCACCTTAGGAAGTGCTGTACAAATCATTACTAATGTGGAAGGTATTGATGTAATAAGGCCTAGCGAGTCAGAAAATCTTTTAGCAATGATCTGCTTGGTTTTTACATTGAATAAATGAAACTTCTTACCTGAACAATTTGATCCCCATTCCTAGCCTATTCCTTCCCAATTTGAAAGAACAAAAGGAATCAATAATTGTGAATTTTCATTCTGGTCTTTTCTCTGCCAAGCTTCTTTTCCCATGCTAACTCGTTTTCTATTTTGATATGAAACTAGCAGAAATGTTGTTTCAGACTTTGTTTTCAAGGAGGCAAAACAAAAAAAAATTGCCTTGAATTCCACCCCTGTATCCTCCCCCCCCCCCAGGTGGGAGGTGCTCTTGCTTCTGCCAGAATTACACAACAGACAGAAATTCAACAGGTGAAAGCTTCAACCCTTCCTATCACAGTCTTTCTAGGCTAGGAAAGCTGTACCTATTGGTTGTCTGGATGATGGGATTGTTAAAGGCAAGCAAGCCTTTAAAATCTTTGAATTCCATACTCTTCCTTCCAGTCAACTTTATACTGTTGTGGACAATTGTGGACTCTTCTAAACTCTTCTCTTTGACCCTATAAATGCTTCTCTGCCTATCTACCTGAAGGTGATTCTTATTTACCACTGGTAACTAGCCAAGACACTGTTAATAAATTTGGTGTGCAGCTGTGGCTCCTGACTTTCTGAACTCCTACACTTCCAAGTCTTCCAGACCCAAGATCCACCTTCAACCCCAACCTGCAACTGGTGTTTTTTTTTAGCCATATCTATTTAATATCTGTCTGATAATATTTAGCATGTTCAGAGTGCTCTGGAGCATACCAAGCATGTCACATGTATTATCTTGATGTAACATTCACAACTTGCCCCTTGAGGTTAATAAGTATTACCCCTGTACTGTAGCTGGGGCTAAGAGATTTGACTAAGGCAAGATAGTCAGTTCATGGCAAAGGCCAGATTTAAAGCAGGCAGGACCTGAGTCACAATGCAGTCTCTTAGGCTGCAATTCTATACACACTTTCCTGGGAGTAAGCCTCATTGAATACAATGGAATTTACTTCTGAGTAGACTTGCATAGGATTGGGCTGTTAGCCACTACCCTGCACCAGCTCTCGTCAGTGACCTCTTTCTCCTCTTTCTGTCTCTGTCAGTCATTCTCTCCCTGCTGATGCAATTTGTTTAGAGTGGGTCATGACAATTTACTCAGTTAGAGAAGCAAGCCAGCAATCCAAAAAGGAACAGGGATTCATTAATATTTGGAAGTGTTTCAGTGGTGTCAGCTTTTGAATATAGTTCTGTTCAGTTGCAAAAGGGAAGATCACATCAGTTGAGAAATGATTGGCTCCTTGTAACTGAAACATCACCGCAAATACAGTCGCTGAAACCACAGGATAAGCCTGCATTGCATCACTCAGGCATCATATTATAGTGCTTTTAATGTATCCAAATGATGTGTAAATGTAAAGTTGCTTGAGAAATATTTTGTCATGCTGCTAGTTTCAACATTTTCCTCTCCCTGCCTTCTCCAGTCAGTCGGAAAACCACTTTTTTAGTATTGCAAGACCCAAGGCTGACTGGTAATTTCTTAAATGGTACTAGCATCCTGGACGATTGTGTCCTGGTCAAATGTCTGTGGGTCATTGATGTCCTTGGATATTCACATGTGGTTCTTTTTGTGTCCCAGGAATTCACATCCCACTCAGAGTGACCAGATACAGTGGAGGACAGAGTGCCTATACCTTTAACCAGCAGTTCCCAAACTGGGGTGTCTCAACACTCCAGCCACTCACAACCTTCTTAAGGGTTGTGGCGACATCACAGTTTCAGGATGAAAAGCCCTTACCTGTCCTGGATAAGCAGCAGCCATTTCTGTTCCTCCACGGGGAATTTGCTTTGTTTCTGTTTTTCTGCTATCTGTCAGGAAGAGAAAGGAGAACTGTATAAGGTTTTTAACCTTGTATACCTGCTTTATGTACATGCTTGAATTCCTTTCCACTGTTTGAGGTGATGGATGCAAAGGAGATTAGGGGCCCAATCCTATCCAGTTTTCCAGCGCCGATGCAGCCATGCCAATGGGGTATGCGCTGCATCCTGTGGTGGGGAGGCAGTCACAGAGTCCTCCTCAATGTAAGGGAATGATTGTTCCCTTTTCATGTGGCTGCATTGCGGCTGCACCAGTGCTGGAAAACTGGATAGGATTGGGCCATGGGCCACTGGCGATTCTGGAATTGTTGTTCTGTTTTCCATTAGGAGGAAAAATAATTTTATTTCCTTTCTGCAGGTTGTTGGTCCTTAGCTGTCATCTTGCAGATTCTTCTCTCTTGCCGGTTGGTGGAAAATGTTCAAGAGGCTGACCAAGCAACTAGTGTGAGAGCTGGATTCGGATGGAAAGATGATTCCTGTGACTAGCCTTGCATGCAGTGATGACTTCCGGCCCCTCTCTCTGGTGGCAAAAGAACAATCCTGGTGGCCTTGGCCTACACAGAAGTATTCCCCAATCCCTTTCAAGCTGTCAGATATACTCCAGCAAGGAGCAATGGTAGAAATAGGCATGTTTCATACAGTTGGCCATATTGTGGTGGTGTGGGCATCCTTGCAGGACTGGAGTCAGGAGGGATGCAGTGGCTTCCCAAGAGCAAGGCCCAAGACAGGTGTAAATAAAAACCAAAACAGCCAAGATTTTCTGGTGCTTTGGGCATTGTGCCAGATGCAGCCCAGCCCCTCCCCCCCTCCCCCCCAAAAAACCCACCTGGCAATGTGCTAACCTCTGCATCCTGGACTGGAACAAAAAAAGAACATTAAATGAAGGAAAAGCCCTGTTGGATTAGGACAAGGGCCTATAGTCCAGCTTCCTGCATCTCACAGTGCCCATCAGATGCTTTTGGGATTACAAAAGACAACAAGATACCTGTATCCCACTGCCACTCCCTTGCATCTGGCATTCAGAGATAGGCTACCTCTAAAATCCAGGGGCTGCATACAGTCATTGTGACTTGTAACCTGCGAATGACTTTTTCTCCATAGATCTCTTTTAAAGGCAACCAGGCTAGATGCCATCACAACATCCTGTGGCAAGGAGTTCTCCAGATCAGAAGAAGAGGGGGATGGAGTAGGAGAGGGACTGTGGAGGAGAGGAGAGGGGTGGGCTAGAGCAACTCTGACACCCATTGTGCTCCAATCCTCTCCTTCCCACATTGTCTCTGAAGTTCAGCCTCCTCCTCCCCTCTTCTCCAGACTTTCTCTTCTGCTTCCTCTCCCGTCTTTCTTTTACAAGGCAGGGAGCAGTAGAAGGGGGCAGTGGAGGCACTTGGTGAACAGGCATGGGTGACTACACCAATCTGTTGCCTGAAGCAGTTCTCTCATGTGGCTTCAGTGTTGGGCCAGCCCTGACCAAGACAATCGGCCTCTCTTGATGTTTCTCTCAGCAAGCCAAATCCTCTACTTCTGTGGGACAAAGGGAGGACAAACTCCTGCAGTGAATTTATACAAGAATGGGCAGTTTTAAGAAAGGAGGAATGTGGTGGATGTTTATAAAATAACAAAAGGTACAGATAGAGCAAGGAGAGGGAGATGTTTTTTATTCATCGAGTACTAGAACCTGGGGCCATTCAATGAAATTGATTGCAGAATAGAAAGGTGGAAGATAAACCTGTTTGGCCACAGGCCAAGGTGCTGGGTAGATAGATCCTTGGTTTGATCTAGCAGTTGGCATTCATAAGAATGTCACAGGTGTTCTCACTAAAATCATAAGTAGTGAGAACACCTGTGACAATTACAGAGCTCCAGAAGAAACATCACGCACCTACATTCTTTCTTATCTTAGTTCCTTCACAGATCACTCAGGACACCATCACCTGTCAGGTGTTTGATCAACTTCGTGTACTCGCAAAAAGATAGCAAAAGCAGGTATTGTGGCCCAGGTGGGCTGCAGTATATAAATTGTGGGCTCCATTTGGCTTAGTGCGGATTACATGATGTGCAGATCAGAGTGACATCTCCCACACAGACACATAAAAGTCATGCTTTCCCTCCATGCAGAACTTCATAGCAGCTGAAGTGACCCCCAGTCAGCCCTGGAATTTCAACGGGATGAATCCAACCAAAGGGAATTGATTTTCATATATCTGATCTCATCTTGTAGTTGAAATGTGGAAAGACAATCGTGCAGTCAGAATTCAGTTATAAATCACAGCATAGCTGGTGGGGCCATGTAGAGCCAGTGTCTGAGATCAGCATCACTGGGAAGCTGCCGCCATCGCTGAGCTGAAGATCAGCCCTGTACTCCTAGCCTTTGTTTGATGGTGCTGGAACAACTTCTCAGGGCCTTTGTAGGGTAGGGACCTGAGGGTGGGTAAGCGGCTTGCCGAGGCTCCCTGAAGCCGTCCCTGGGGCCATGTCTCAATTGCCCTATGCAGTTCAAATGGAGGTTCCCATTTATGGTGTGGAGGCAGACTGTGGCTTGCAGTAGCCATTTGGACATAACTAGGGGCTGAATCCTATGTGAACCTTATACTGGCTAATCTTGCCAGTACAAAGGCCCAAAGGTCATGTGTGGGTGACAGTGGCCTGCAGAACCTTTGCCATTCCTTGGTAATTCAGCAAAAGGGGCAGATCGGGGGAGGTTGGGGCAGGAAATGGTTTGGGAGTGGCCTGTGAGAAACATCAGGAGAGGCCTATTGGCTTGATCAGGTTGGCCCAACGCTGAGGTCGCATGATGGAGTTACTTCAGGCAGCAGATTGGTTTGGGCACCTATGCCTATTCACCAGGAGGGGGGATGAATATGGTGGCAGCTGTGCATGCCACATCCTATTCCTCCCTTCCTGGCCTGGACAGGTCCCCAAGCCTCCTCAGACTTAGACTGGCCAGAGAGCTGATGTAAGTCTAAGGAGACACATTAGGGACCAGGCCGTCTAGTCGGAGGTATGTAAAAAAAAATTACTTTCCTCTCCTGGGTGAGAGCATCCAGAGTACTCTCCTGTCACCTGTCAGAATAGGTTTGGACTATAATTCTGGTTCATCACCACGAAACTATGATTATTGCAAACCAGGAAGGAGCAAACAGAGCATGTGAGGGTTGTGGGTAGAGGCGAAACAGATGGAGAGGGAGTAGAAGTCTGAGTCTGGATCTGGTGGAAACTGGACGAATGTGTTTTAAACATCGTTTTCGTTTGCCTTGCATTGTTCTAGAGCTGAAATACTCTGAGCCACTTCTGCTTTCCACAAACATGTTCCACAAAGCTGGAGCCAGGTTGAACCTTAAGATCCATTCCACGGAGGTGGCCATTGGGGGCTTGGGCTCAAGTTGCTTTTCCACCTCTCCAATGTATGTGAGAAAAATCTTTGTGGACACCAGAGATCTGTGGTGAGTATTGCTGTGGATGGACGGGTATCTTTCAGAGAGGAACGTTTAAGCAAAGGATCTGCTCGGTTAAGGAGGAGATGGTGGTACAGCTGGACCAATGTCCATTCTGTTCCTTGCACCTCTTTTATCTTGGGCTACCCCCTGATTAAAGAAATCTGAGTCACGTATGATTGATTAGTTAGTTAATTATTCCTGCATACATCTGCATAGGAATAAAAACATGAGTTCTAAAGAAAAAGACATTTTTTTCTTTGTTTTCAGAAGAAGCATTTATTGAGCAGTGGCAGCACCATTTTGGAAAAGGCATTTCCTCCAGAATGGAGGAGTAGCAGGAAAACCTCTTCTAAGCTGGCATTTGCTGCTCATAGGGGCTTGTAACCAAAAAATATTGAATCCTGACAAAGTACCATTGACATGAATGGGATTTAAGTTAGCCATGACTGACATCGTTCATTGATTTCAATAGTTGTAGTGTGGTCTCACCTTCTTTGGATACAACTCAGTTTTTGGAAGTATTTGTAGTCAAAAATGTTTTTCAGAACTGCTGCTCAATTCATAGGGCACATTTTAGTAGGTGAAAGTTTAGTAGGTGAAACCCCTGCTAACTGGGCAAGAGGCACTTTTCAAGTGGGTGCTCCTCTTTTATTTAGCAGGGGGAGAGTAACTGGCCCACCTCACCCCAGCAGTGTCTTTTCTAGTGGCTGTCTGCTGGTGTTGCATCTTTTTAGATTGTGAGCCCTTTTGGGACAGGGAGCCATTAGATATTTGATTTTCTCTGTAAACCGCTTTGTGAACTTTTAGTTGAAAAGTGGTATATAAATACTGGTTGTTGTTGTTGAAAGTTGCAATCCTATTCACACCTGGGAATAATAGCCCAATCCTACCTAAACCCCTGAGTAGCGATGAAGCAGTGCTAGAGCGGCTATGCTGCATCCCATGGGGGATATTTGGCTGCTGGTGTTCTTCTCAGGGTAAAAGGACATTTGTCCCCTTGTCCTGGCATAAGCCCCAGCAGCTGCAACATATCAACTCGGATGAACACTGTTGCTGGCCTTTAATAGGATTGGGCCCTTAGACCCATCAAACTCAGAAAGTCTATGCATAGGACTAGGCTGTAAAAAGATTTTCATCAATTAATCTAATCAGTTGATCAACTGAAGATTGCAGCCCCACTATACTCTGATGTTTGGGAACCAGTTGTCAAAACAGAGGCCCTTATGATTTTTTTAAATTAAGATGCAGATCGTTTTAATCTGTTATGAATTCTTTGATTATACTACTGTGCCTCCTGTGATATCCTGAAACTGGGATCTTAAAAAAAACACACAAAAAAACCCCTAAGGCATATTGTTGTTTTTTCATATTATGTGAATGGTCTGCGGTGAAGAATTTTTTTAAAAATTACAAGCCTATTATAATTCCATGAGGTGTTGTTATTTCAGTGTTGTGATGCTGGACCAGAGGGAACTGGTAGGATGGGAAAAAGGAGAAGCAAATCCCCAAGACCAGAGTATGAAGGTGGGGAAGGAGAGAATGATGAGCCGGTCAAGTGTCAAGTTTAGCCAGCAGACGTCAAGTCCAGCAGCAAATGGTGCCCGGGCAAAAGCATCTGATACCCTACAAGGCATGAGAAACCCAGGGGGCTACCTGGATGAGTGGAGTCATCCTAGAGCCTGGAAGGGGGTCATCAGGCTGGAAACCATTCATGCTTTAGCCTTAAGTGTCTAACTGTAGAGCCGAGTGGAGACAAGATCATCCCCCCCCCCCCAGATCTCGCACTTCCTGATAGTCAGGGACACATTGCAGTCGCTGCAGCTGCTACCGTCCTCCATATTGCCTTTAGGAAAATTGAGACATCTCTTGACTTGATCCGGCAAATCTACCCTAAGCTGGAACTCTATGTTGTGTCTTTGAGATCATGGAGCCCCTGCTGATTGAGAAGACTGTCCATGGAGGAGGGAAGGGAGAGGTTGCTGCAGTGGCCATCTTCGAGATACAGGTGTGTGCCCATTGGTTTGGCCCATTTCCTCCCACCTTTCCCCCCCAAAAACTATAACTTACCCTGCATGTGCCCGATCTTGTCTGATCTCGGAAGCTAAGCAGGGTCAGGCCTGGTTAGTACTTGGATGGGAGACTGCCTGGGAATACTGGGTGCTGTAGGCTTATACCATAGTCTTTCGAGACTGAAGGTGGCCAACAAAAAAATAAATAAATAAATAAATAAATAAATAAATAAATATGCAGGTTTATGCCATTTACGCTGGCACCCTCCAAAGAAGCACATGAGACATAGGCTTGGAATTATTTAAACTTTATTAATAAAAGCTGGGTAGCCTGCCAGCCCCCGCAAGAGCTGCCCCATTCCCCTCAGTTCCAACAGGCAGTCAATTGCCTCCCTCTTGCGCTGGGGGGGGTAGGGGTAGTGCAAATGGCGGTGGGACTGCAAGCTCCCCACCGATAGTGTGGTGAGCAAAAGAAGTCTTGCAGAGTTGGTTCCAAACAATTTGGTGGGACTGTTAGACTTGGTAGACTTGCCACGTGGATTGTCAGTGAACTGGGTGGGGGAGCACTCTGCTCAGGTCTCAGGGTAAGGGGAGCCTCCTTGGCTCTAGGGAGAGAGACCTGCTCACTTCTCCGGTGGAAGGGGAGAACTGCTTTTGCATGGGAGTGGGGAGCACTATGTGTTCCTTGGCCGAAATGAGGGGTTTGCTAGCTGTTGCTGGAAACAGGAAGCTGGACTCAGTGAATGCATAGTCTGATCTGCTAGGGCTCTTCTTGTTCTGTCCTTATAGGGCAGTGACTTTCAACCAGTGTGTTGCGGCTGTGCTGCAAATGGTCCGCAGGTATGCCACGGGAGCTTGGGGGAAGGGTCATTTATTAGTAAGGCCATTGGGGGATGTGAGCCCCCCCACTGACAGCGTGGTGCACCTTGTAAATTGTCAAAAAGCTGTTGGTGTGCCTTGACAATTTTAGTGCCCTGTCAGTGTGCGGTGACATGAAAAAGGTTGAAAATTGCTGTATAGGGAGCACTGCTCACACCTCAGAAAGCTTTTCTCTTTGCTTGGTAACTGAATAGTGCCATGATCATTCTGGAGTTGGAAGACATTATGACTAGGCTAGGTGGGATCAAGGAAAGGTGTACAGATCCCTTCCCCACTTGTTAGTGCCTCAATTGGAAGGCCCAATGGCCAACAGGAAATCTGTAGCTTCCTCCCTTATCAGTCCATGACTTCACATAAGCACTTCACGCAACCTTTAACAGCCTGTGCTCAAATCTTCAGGGCCTGAACACAAGAGTGCAGAAGAACTCTGTGCAGATTCCCCATGGCACAGTGGTGGCCTACATGGTAGAGAAGCTCCACAACCCCTGAGGAAGTGTTGCGTGAGTGAAAACCATTGTGCACCCACTATGGAAGGGAAATCGCTTTTACAATGGCAGCTTTCACGTGTATAAGGACTGGTGTATGAACAATCTCAGCAAGAGCAGATATTAGTTATTAGGATATTAGATACTGGGCCTTTCCCTCCACATATTATTTATTCAACATATTTATACTCCACTTGTTGACTGCAAAGACTGTAAGGTGAATTACATTTTGAAAAATGACAATTAATCCAGTTAGAAACCAGGAATCAAAAAGCAATAGCCTGAAATGTTCAGAAGTGGAAGATGATGATGATGAATACTTATATACCACGTTTCAACCAGAGTAGTTCACAAAGCGGTTTACATAATAAAATCAATTAATGGTTCCCTGTCCCCAAAGGGCTCACAGTCTTTTAAAAAAAAAAATACAGAAGAGACACCGGCAATAGCCACAAGAAAAAATACCACGGTGGGGTGAAGAGGAACAGTTGCTCTCCTGCTAAATATAAAAGGACACCACTTGCCTCTTTGCCACGTTGCCCAGTTAGCAGGGGTATGAGAAACTGCCTACTTTGCATGTGAAACCAATGGACGTGGATATCTTGCCACATGGGGATAAGAGCTGCATGTCTTTCACTTGTCCCCAGCAATCTGGGCCATCTTGAGAATACTGAAGGTCTTCTTAGATGTCATGAGGGTTCAGTTCTGCCTTCATTTCCTTGTAACTTCCCTGTTTTTTTTTGTTTTCTCTTCAGATCTTCTCTTCAAAAGGGTTCAGAGGAAGTCGGTTTCTGAATTCACTTATGTTTCACTTTATGGTTGTGTGTTATACATGTAGTGTTATCAGAGCACATGGGATGTTATAGTGTAACATAGATAGGGAAAAAAAGAAGAAAAGGCTCTGCTTTGAGGATCTTACAATGTGAATTTGGAGTGTAGAGTCCCGTCCCCGTCCCCCCCCGGTGCCGCAACACCAAGCATCACTGCCTAGGCTATGTGGGAGTTCCCTGAATGGGTGCGGTGAAGCACTCAGCTGAATACATTTTTCCATCATTGCCTTGTCTTCCCTTTTGCATCAGAAAATGGGCTTCCTTAGAGGCCCTTGTGATGATGCAGGCAGCTGTAGAATAGGGACTTCAAACGAGTTTCATATAGTGAGCTGAATAACATTAATGGCACCTACTGAGGACCAACAGTGACATAATTAAGCAGATAATGGCCAGCAATCAGCACTTCTTTCTCACACAGAAACTCATTAGCTGCAAATGACAGAAGAGAAAAATGTGTTAATCTTGTTCATAATTTCAAGATATGAAAGAGCCCAATTATTATGCTGGGAGAGTCCAATTATAACAGGGGCCGGAGAAACTGCTTCCGGGGGCCGCGTCCAGCCCATGGGCCTTATGTTTGACACCCCTGCTCTAGAAGGCCTATTCACAGCTGCAAGGGATGCAAGGAATCCCAACTCATTGTTTCAGGGAGAAAGTGAAGTGTTTCTACTTCAGCTTAATTTCAAGCCAATATTTATTTTTCTGTTCTTGCTTTAGCATTCCAGGATGAGCTGAGCTCCTTGTGTACAGGCAAGTTATCATCTCTTGCTTTCTGATTTTATGTGTGAATTCCATCACTCCTGACTGCACAGATCTTTCCCACCAGATTAGCACCTACCCTCTTGGGAAGGGATTTCGCCATTTTTCCTTTTGTTGGTCTTTATGCTGGTGCTGGACTCTAAAAATGCCTCTGTGGTGGCATAGCTGATTCAAATCCCTTTCAAACTTACCTTTTCCTGGGAGGCCTTTGGCTTAGTCCCTATTTCTTGTTCCCAACTGTATAGGTATTCACTCCCATTCATCCCTTGTTCCTCTGCTGCCCTCTCTAGTGCAAACCTTAAATTGTAAGCTTCTTAGAGAATGAGCCTGTGTCTTTCATATGTAAAGCACCAAGCATGGTAATGATGTTTTATAAATATATTCTGGACAGAGGAAAAAAAAACTAGTCCAGATTTCCTCCCAAAATAAAATTTCCTTTTGGGGGGTAGTTTCTATGGGAAACCATTAACCCATGCTTTCCTCCAACTGCAGTTAGAAGTGGTACAGTTCTGTAAGAGCTGTACACATGATTCTACTGGTGGTAAACTTGGCAGTCTATCACAGATTCTGTGGGTAGCTTTGGGCAAGGCATGAGTACTGAAAAGACAATATCACAAAAGTACTTCATAGCAGTGGCATCACTGGGGGGGGTGGACTACACTTGGTGACACCAGGGGGGGTGACACCAAAAGCTGATCCCCTCCTTTGGAGCCCAGGTCTACCCAGTGCCAGGCAGATTTGGCCACACCCAGAAAAATCTCCAGAGTGGTTAGACCTGGGTTCTGCCTTGGGAATCCTGGTAGACCTGGCCTCCCAGTTGGCACAGCCTCTGCCTTTCGCTCTCCACAAGGCCAGGCCTATCAGGTCCATAGACCTGGGCTCTGCTTCAGGAAGCCTAGTAGACCTGGGCTCTGGAGACTGTTCCAGTTGTTGTTGGTACAGTAGGAGGTCCATGGGGGTGACACAATGAGTTACCCCACACTAGTGACACCAAGCCTAATGACGCCACTGCTTCACAGGTTAATAGTGATGAAGAAATAATATGAATAATCTTCACAACAATCTTTAGCTGTCCAGCAGGTGAAAGACACTGTTAAAGAGGCTTACAAGCCTCTTGTACACCTGAACCAGACCTTGAAGAGGCATCTTCTGGAATCCGTTGGGAATTTCTTGCAGGATGGAGATGTCGCATTCACTGTTCAGTCAGTGGTAAGTGCCCTCTCTTAACTGCTCAACAGTGCATACTTAGAGCGCCACAGTCCTTTTCCCCATATAATTGAATCTGTCAGTTTTCTTTTTCTCAGGGCCTCTGAGAGGAATTTTATTGGTGGGGGGGCTTTTGGGGTGTAATGATTTGGGGGGCCCCTTCACTTCTCCATTGAATCATAATTCCGTACAATCATTGGATCATAATGTCTATGAATCACAATATATAAAACTATGTAGGCTTGCACAAAATATAAATGCTAGTTTTCACACAATATCTGCAAACATGTTTCTCAGATCCCAGGAAATTTTCAGCTATCTCCTTTGGCTTCTAGGCCCCTTTTTGATCCCTGGTCCAGGTACAGTGAATCCCCTGCACCCCTCCTCTCATAGACCCTGGTAAGATTGGAAAATGTAAGATTCCAGGAAATTTTGGGGGGCCCTTCTTTAGCTCCTGGGCCCCTTTTTGTCCCTGGGCCCTGATATAATTTATCCCCTGCACCCCCATCTCTGGACCCTGCTTCTTCTTGCCTAGCTCTGTCCTTTCTGTTCACACTTCTTTCTAAAGGAACCTTCAAATGAAGGAGATGGTGGAGCCTTGAGGTGGCAGAATGGACTGTACCACTTCAGATTGCAAGTAGAGGACACCAAGTTTAAATAGAAATTTCCCACATCAAAATCTTCTCACAAGTAGATATGGACCTGCCTTTTCTTGATGGGGTCATATCATCTGTCTTTCTCACCTAGGACTGTCTGCCGTAACTGGGAGTATTCTCTCTGGGTTGGCAGAAAACTTCAAGAGCTGAATGGCCTCTATTTATTTGCACCTTTGTTGAATGATTGATTAATGTAATTTCCCCCCCCCACACACACACACACCAGCTGGAGCTTTCCCTGGCAGGGGATATGGTTGATTGCTTCATATTGACTCACTGAATGAGGAGCTCCAACCTCCAGTGGAAATGCTGCTTTCATACCTAGGGATTTTCCAAGATTTTGTGAGAAGAGAGAGGCAAGCTCTCTGGGGACCGGTGCACTTTCTCTGCTTTTCTATCGATGGTATGGATCATTTGGTCCCTATGTACACACTCAAGAATACCATTTGTTTGGCAACCTTCAGTCTCGAAAGACTATGGTATAAGCCTACAGCACCCGGTATTCCCAGGCGGTCTCCCATCCAAGTACTAACCAGGCCTGACCCTGCTTAGCTTCTGAGATCAGACGGGATTGGGCATGTGCAGGGTAACAGTTCAAGTTGCATTGTGCTCAAGAATACCATTTGGTGGCTAGGCATTCTCTTTGCTTTCCCAAGGCAGGTGGGAAGTGAATGAATCAAAACTTGGCAGCTTTGCAGTGATCAGAATTAGATGCATGGGAAGGGGAATCAAGTTGGGCCTTGGGACCCAAGGGAAATATCTGGGGGGATAGAGATATGGCAGAGGCCTAACTGGAAAGGAAGAGCTGGACCAAACCAGGAAATATGTGTGGGACCAGCCCAGAGTCAGCCTGTAACTTCCTGGCATGCCAAATGCTACTCCCCAGCCTTAACTGGTGATTGCCAGCCTCTGCTCCTCTCACTCCCTGGATTGTAAAAAGAAGGTGGAAAGAGAGGACAAGGAAGTGTGGGTTGCTTAACATATTCATGAAAACTTGAGTGCCCTGCTTCAGATGCCAGGAGATCTTGAGCTGGCCCTGCCTAAATGACTTGGGACCAGGATAATGAAATTACTGCTCCTTCCCACATGATCCTGAGAAGATTCAGGTCTTCAGGAAAGGTCCTTTTCCCTATCCCATTACCATCTGTATTATGATTGGCAGGGACATGTGAGAGGGCTTCCTCAGCACGCAGCCTATGGAACTCCCTGCCCTAGGGTAGCCATCTGGTTCTCATCTTAATGCTGTTCCAATTCCAGTTCAAAACACTTCAGCAGGCAGCCCTTACTGCCATATTTATTTTCCTTGCTCCCCTGCTTTTTGACATGTTTATCTGCTGACTGCATTTTATTATTTTAGTTGTCTTTCAGTTGTCCAGTTAGCCTCTTCAAACACTTTTAATGATGCGGAAAGGTGGAATGGAAACCTTTTAAATGAGTAAATCACACCTGTCCCATTCTGGGATGTTGTATTCCCAGACTTGGACTATGAGACCATGCCTCTGCTGGAGATTGTCCCACGCAAGAAAAAAAACAACTGGAGAAGCCAAACAACTAGCCAAACAACTGGAGAAGGTGAGGTCCTTCTAGCTTAACTCATTCCATGTAGGAGGAGTAGGAGTAACAAGTCTGATTAACAACAACAAAATCTCGGTTCAAGCCAGTACCATGCGTGTATACATGGTAGCTGTTGGAGGTATTCATTTCTTTCTCCTCTGCTTGTTAAAGGCGAACAGGTGAAGAATGTGACTATCTCTTCAGTGCTCAGATTACCTATTCTCTTCTTCAAGGCCAAAGCCTGCAAAGAAGATACTTCCCAGTTGCAGGGTGGGAGTGTGGATGAGCTCAGAAATTATCAAACATGCAGGGGTAGTACCAGAGGTCAGCCCAATTGGGCACCAGCTGAGGGCCCATCCCCATCAGAGGGCCAAGCTGGTCATACCGACCCCTGAAATCTGAGGACCAGTTGCAGTGGTAGTGCCCAGTGCATTGTCAGGGTGTGGGTGGAAGCCCCATGGGGGAACCGACTGCAGTCAGTACTGAGCCCACAAGTCAGGAGTTTCAGTGACAGGCACTGCATCTGAACATGATTAGTTTTGAAATTTGAATGCAATTTTGCCTGCAGGAGGGCAGTATACTGTCCAATTACCTGACCTTCTACCTGTCATCTCTGTGTTTTTTGCAGGAGGTGTGGCCCTTTTATTCCTCCCCCTCCTCATACTCTCTCTTCTTTCCAGACCAGTGGTTCCCAAACTGTGTGTCACTATGCCTTAAGTGCCGCAGTACACTCATGGAGGTGCTACAAGATGTCCTTAGTTGCCCCTTCTACGAGCTTTCCCAGGGGCTACCATCTTGGATCTCACAAAATTTTGCAAGATGGCAGTGTCCAAATCTCATGAAATTTTGATGCCGTCATCTTGGAACTTGCAAGATCTCACAAGATTTGGATACTGCCAAAGTGGATCTCATGAGATTTCATGTGGCTGAGCTAGGAAGAACAGGCTACAGGGGCACCATGACCCCAGAAAGCTTGGGAACCACTACTCCAGACAGAAGAAGGATGTGTACTGCCCGGGCTCCATGTCCACCAGACCCATCCTCACCAGATTTGCCCACAAAGGGAACAGCTATAGGTTTATCTGATCTAGTATTACAACCTCCAAGCAATGAGAAGATGCAGGTATATAACTATGAACTGTGAGGAAAGTACTGTATTTCTTTTGGAACCTTAGCCAAGCCTCCACTTCTCTGAATGTTTTATACCTAGCAACTAGCCTAGGTGGGGGGATATTTTAACCACAGGAAGGGTGTGCTTTTGCTATCTGCTTCCCCCTTCCAATGATTAGGACATAAGCCAATGGAAGACTCACTCCACCCCGCCCCCTTTTAAAGGAAAGCAACTTTGGAAAGTGGAAATTTAGAGCAGAAAAATGGCAGGGAAAATGCATTTGCACTCAACACTTTCTCTGCCCACCATCTGATTCCAAATCATCCCCCAAGCTGCTTTTTCTGCTGCGGTTTGCATTACACATGCTTACGTGGAGAAACATTCAGACTCCCACAGTGGGAAAATGTAATTGATGATGGTGGTCATGATTTGGCATAGTGAATCAGTGGGCAGAGGAAGGGTTAAGCAACCAAGCCCAGCCTTTCTGCTCTAGTGGCTGCCCAATCCACAAGCAACTAAGTCCTTAAGGGTGGCTGGGACTGCTTGAGTGCCAAAGGAAATCACATTTATGACCCTTCCTTTGTCTCTCACATACACGTGTTTTCTCTCTCTATAGATGGATAGGGTTTTGGAGTGGATTCTTTCTTGTGAGGAGGGTAGCATTTTCACCAGTCCAGCCCCCTCCCTGGTGAATGAAGAAGAAGCTCAACTGTTGAGATGTTGCAGACTTGTGGGCTGAACTCAGAAGTCTGGGAAGATACCATCACCTACCTGTGGAATGATGAAGCACGGTCCAAAGTGGCTGCTCTGTATTCTAGCTTGTACGCACTGCAGGTTCTAAGTGGATGAAGTTGTAACTAAAGTTGAATTCTGAAAGGATAACACTTTCTCCTGCCAGAAGTGAGCTGAACTGTAGAATTCACCACGTAGTAAAATTCACTGCCATGAGTCAAGCAGCTGCCCTCTTATACACATTTTGTAGGAGATAGGCTGATACTTCTGTCTTCCCCATTGGTAGAACAGAATGATCAGGTGACCATAGGAAATGGAACAGGGGTGTAGCTGAGGGGGGAATGGAGCAGTTGAACCCCAGATAGTAGGAACAATGATATTATCAGTGTGCCTATGGAATTTTTTTTTTCCAAAGGACCTTTGCCTAGAAGAAGTCAGGCTCAGCAGGTGGCAAACTGAGAAATGTGCCTAGAGACATATGTTAAATGTCTTAAGCCCATTGTCCTTTGCAAGGTCTGCCTGAGAGACACTATATAGCATATTAGGCTACAGTTTACGTGGGAAGAAGGGCTACTGAACATGGTGAGATTAATTTCTGAGTAAACATGCATAGGCTAGCACTCTAAACTGCCTTTTATATTTATTTTTGAATCTCATTTTTATACATTTGTTTTAAACTTTTACAATTCACTTCCCTTTGGGATGAAATGAGCTGGAACTCTAAATGAAGTATTGTATGTTTCAAAGTTGGCGTAAGTGGTAGAAGAAAGCAACATATTTAAAGGTGAAGACATTTAAAGCTGATTTTTTTTTTGTATAGTCAGTGGGATGTGGTTATGTAGGCGTGGTTATAGGGATGTCATGACAACTTCCTCCAGCATTTACTGAGTAGGAAGTGGTTGAAACCAACGAATCTTGGTTGCTTAGGTAGGTAGACCATCCCTGTTTCCTCTTAATCTCTTTAGTTCTCCTCTGCTTGTTTCCACACAGCCTAGATGTCTGATTTAGGTTCCAGGTTAAATTCTAATATAACCCAGGGACATGCGGTGCAGGGGTGGCAGGTGAGGCAGAACTGCCCTGTTGTTGACCATAGAAAAGCACTGCAGCAGCTTCTGCCAAGGGGGCTCGCTTTCTCAGGTGTAAGGACAGCCTCCTCGGTGTAAGCAGGTGGGATGGCTGCTGTGCTTTTCCACAGACTACAATGGGATGGTTTTGCCTCACCTGCTGCCCCTGCATCACATGCCCCTGATATAACCACATGCAAGATTCTTGCATGTGTCCTGGGGCCTGATCCTATCCAACTTTCCAGCACTGATGTAACCACAATACAGCCCCCAAGGGAAGGGAACAAATGGGCAGGAGGTCTGGTCTAGAGGGTTGAGCCTCCATTTGCCTGAAGATAACATCCGAAGGTCGCCAGTTTCGAGGCCACTGGCACCGTGCGACCTTGAAGCAGCTGGCAAGCTGAAGCCGAGCGATTCCATCTGCTCTGAGCGTGGGAGGATGGAGGCCAGAATGTGCAGCCAGATCAAGAAAGAAACACCTGAATGTTGTGGTTTCTTGAAAGATAGAAACCTTATTTCAAATTGTAAAAATCCCTACGGGGATTTAAAAATTGCCTGCCTATGTAAACCGCCTTGAATAAAGTCTAAGGAGAAATCTGAGGACCAAGAAAGGCGGTATAGAAATACCTTTATTATTATTATTATTATTATTATTATTATTATTATTATTATTATTCTCTTACCTTGCAGAGGCCGTTGTTATTCCTCCCACCACCACAGGATGCAGAGCATGCCCTGTTAGCTTGGTTGCATCAGTACTGAAAAGTTGGATAGGACTGGGCCCCCGGAGACATTTCTTGGCAAGCCGTGCAATATAACAAAAGCTTTCCCCTTGGCAGTCATTAAAAGGAGGGATGTTTGTTCAAGGACCATATGTTCACACATGGAAGTTGCTGCTGACTTTAGCAGGGAATCCTGCTGAAATATGGACAGCAAACCTGGCTCACAGATGCCCAGAACTTGTAAGACAACAGATGCAAATACACCATGGCAGTAAAATGAAAAAGACTTCTCTTTTCCGTATCTCACTGTTGACTCTGGTGCAGTAAATTGTTGAGCCGTGTGTCTGCTCTATTCTGTGGTTTGTAACACTTACTTTAAAGGGATTATTTAAAAAGACAAAATGTTGTTAATTGAGCCAAAGGAGGTTAGCTAAAATCCAATGTTATTGTGACTGTTGGCAGGGCACTCCATCCTGTATGCAAGCAGTTATTGTATGGCACAGACTGCAGTAGGAGATAACCTAATGAGGACCACCTTGGAAATGTGATATGAGCCAAAGTGCCATGGATAATCTGGCTGGGGTGGGAGAACACAAGAACTGAAATGCTATAGCAAATTTGGGGTCCTTTTCTTGGATTAATGATGGTTCTGCCATCACGTTGTCAATGAGGGCTAGACACTTAGCTTAAAACTCTCAGCATCCCAGCAATGTCACAGAAGTGTGTTGGGGTCCATTCACACCAGCAGTAAAATGTGTATGTGAAAAATGCATTTGGAGGACTGGAGCTGGATTAATTCTTTCCGTTATCTTGAGCACCATATACTGTTGATGGCACCTCCGCTCTACTTTGTTGTACTGCTGAAGGTGGGAGGAGGCAGATTCCTAATTGCTGGACTGTAAAACGATGGGCAGGAAGCCTCAGAATTAGGAATAAAAATTCCTGAAATGAGGACCACAAATTGTGAACATTAACACACTAATGAGGAAGGGATCTTTAAGAGATATGGGGAAGGATTTAGTTATTTGCTTATGTCTATTATTTATAATCAACATAAGTTTCTATGCAGTTTGCACAAACTGGGAGGAGATGTTCATCGAGTCACACAGCGGGTCATCTTGTCCTTTATTCTATAATATGAAGCTATTATATTTATCTTAAAGTGTTGTACTAGCATATTGGTTTCTGTATTGATGGCCTCCCTCAACATAGGCCTTGCTAAATGTGTGGGTGTATATTGGGGTGGGGTGAAAATAAAGATTATCCTGAACAATTATACGTCTCAGGAGAGAATGGTTACCAAGAGAAGGTGAAGTTCAGCAACAGTTTTAGTTTCTTATGCAGAAGGTACCAGGCATTATCCCTGGCAATATCAGCAACTGTTATCCTGCACATGCCTGATCTCGTCTGATCTCAGAAGCTAAGCAGGGTCAGGCCTGGTTAGTACTTGGACGGGAGAACACCTGGGTGTTGTAGGCTTATACCATAGTCTTTCGAGACTGAAGGTTGCCAACCATCAGTTCAAGCATTTCAGAGAGCAGGACAAAGAAATATCTGCCTCATCCACTGGAACAGTACAATGTTTCCATTCCAGCTCCATCCAGGACTAACCCTGTTTAGCTTATGAGACTAAGCATGCTCCAGATGATATGTTCATAAAGAAAGAGTTGGTACTCCAATATCAGCAGGGACTTAAGCCTGGAGACTCCGGCACTGGTACACCCCTTGTGGCCACAGGCCTGTAAAGTGCCAGGGTCTTGAATCGGGATTCTGGCAACCAGACTCCACTACCTTAACCCCCTGAGCCACCAATACACTGACAAAATTGCAGACTGGCCTGTAGAGGCCTAGCCCTAACCCTGTAGAGGCACCACTGAAATAGCATTACAGAAGCCTCACCAATGGACTCAGCACTAGGGCAGGTGACACAGGGAACCAATACAGTTGGGCTCTGTCATGCTGCAGCCCAGGAGCCTGCTCCTCAATCTGTGCATTGTGGTTTTGAGAGAGAAGTGTCTTCCAGACTGTCTGCTCCTCACATTAAGGCTCTGGAACCACTGGTTGACCTTGGGGGGCTTGAACCTGTTATCACTTAGGATGCTGGCTTTGGAAAACTGTGACAAGTTAGAACATAAGAACATAAGAACAGCCCCACTGGATCAGGCCATAGGCCCATCTAGTCCAGCTTCCTGTATCTCACAGCGGCCCACCAAATGCCCCAGGGAGCACACCAGATAACAAGAGACCTCATCCTGGTGCCCTCCCTTGGGTTCCAAGAAGAAGGGCTGATATTGGCCTCCCATGACCCAGTGTGGCTAACCCATCACCTCCTCCCATCCCAGCAGTTCCACTCCCTCTCAATCTAGCATGGCTGTAAAACTTTCTGGTCAAGGCTGGGCGTCACTAATCTTGCTTTCTGTGACTGACCACCATCCTTCCACTCCTTTTGCATGCACGTCTCTCAGCTCAGGCCCAGACCTGCCATTGAGCGCTTCTGGATCAACACTCGCAAGTATGCAGCCTAGTCATAATTGAGCACAGAAGGTGGTCCATTAATCACAGTAATGTGCTGGAAACGGCTGAGATGAATTTTCCTTGAGGAAAACGCAGGCCAAAAACATAGACAAGGAACCACAAATCAGCCCTGAAAACTGCCACAAGCACAGCTTGCATCTGAAGTTGTAATCAAAAATCTCGCTAAGAATTTCTGATCAGTTGGCAGAAGAAGGTAGGACTGTCCCATTGACCTATTGCTGGGTCATTTTCCATTGTAAATTACTGGCCATCTTGGGGTTGTTCTACAGCAGCTCCTTCTTGTGCTTCCTGTTCAGTCCACAATCAGTGAAAACATCTCTTTCAATTCATGCTTAATTGTCTAAGAAAGGAAGAAAGCACCCATTCCACCGACTGGGAGAAGGCCAGCACACACATCCTCCTTGCCTCTGCGGCTTCATTGATCACCCTCTCTAATTAAGATGCATCCTCCCAGTTGTGGCTGTCTACTTTGCTCTTTGTTTAAACTTCACTCATCCTGATGGCCAACCCTGTAGGTTTTGGTCTTCTTCCTCCTGCCTTTCATTCTTGCTGTCAGATTTCACGTGATATTGATTGCTTATGTATCAGAAGCTGAAAGAAGGGAAGGTGGAGTGAGAGTGGGAGGCCAAGTGACATTCATCAGGAGGGTGGTATGTTAGTGAAAATATGTCACTAATAACTTTTGTGGGGCATATGGCAGTTCGTGCAAGTAGAATTCTTATTCTGCTGAGAATGAGTTGAATGGAAGAGTTCTGTCACGATCAAGATGGATCCATTAGCACATTTATCCTTTATTCCACCAGAGGCACAAGACTGCCTCATTTTGACTAGGAAGCGGAACTGCCTTGGGAAAGGAAGAAAGAGGCTTCCAGGCACTGGGGGGGGGGGCAATGTGGCTGAAGGTGGAAATTGGAGAAGGAAATTATGGGGGCAGGTAGCACATAAACTGAGCAGAGTAAGGAAGAAGGGGGTGTACGAGGAGGAGCTACCAGGCTCAAACAAGCAACCTGAGAATTAGGCACCACCTTCTTAGGCACTCCAGGATAGCTGGTCAGAGAGAGGAACTGCAGGCCTTTCCAGCCAATAAAAATCTCTGCACATAATCCTCCCAGCCAAATGATCAGGAGGGACCCACTCCCAACTTCCTCTTCTTTTTATACAAAGTGCAGGGCCTCCTGCTGCTCATCAGTCTTAGAGCCCAAACCTATCCAACTTTCCAACACTGATGCAGCCATGCTAATGGGGTGTGCACTGCATCTTGTGGTGAAGGTGCAGTCACCGAAGCCTCCTCAAGGTAAGGGAATGTTTGTTCCCTTGCCTTGGGGCTCCATTGTGGATGCATTGGTGCTGGAAAGATGGATCAGATGGGCTTTAAATTATCTTCGGCATCACCTGGCAGGTCAAAGTTCCAAACAACACAGTCCTGGAACGTGCTGGAATCCCTAGCATGTATGCACTGCTGAAACAGAGACGCCTGCGTTGGCTCGGTCATGTCGTGAGAATGGATGATGGCCAGATCCCAAAGGATCTCCTCTATGGAGAACTCGTGCAAGGAAAGCGCCCTACAGGTAGACCACAGCTGCGATACAAGGACATCTGCAAGAGGGATCTGAAGGCCTTAGGAGTGGACCTCAACAAGTGGGAAACCCTGGCCTCTGAGCGGCCCGCTTGGAGGCAGGCTGTGCAGCATGGCCTTTCCCAGTTTGAAGAGACACTTGGCCAACAGTCTGAGGCAAAGAGGCAAAGAAGGAAGGCCCATAGCCAGGGAGACAGACCAGGGACAGACTGCACCTGCTCCCAGTGTGGAAGGGATTGTCACTCCCGAATCGGCCTTTTCAGCCACACTGGACGATGTTCCAGAACCACCTTTCAGTCTCTCGAGACTGAAGGCTGCCAACCATATATATCTAGGGAAGCCACCCAGTGTTAACTGTGCCTGGTGCTGGCACAATGCATGTAGTGCCAGTGGCGATTGCTTTATGGCAGTCACAAAGCAGCTGCCGCAACTGCACACTGCTGGGCCACCAGCAGGGAAGCTGGTGTGGCCTTCTGCATGCTGGCAGACGGCCAAAGACCTGCTGGATTGGGTAAGGCCATGCAGAGGGGTGGAATGGGGGAGGGGTGGGTGGAATGGAATGATGGTGGGGCAGGTGGGAGGATGAGTCAGGCCTGGGAAAGGGGCAGGTTTGGCAGAAGTGACACACACCAATTCCTTACTCACTTCCTGGGCCTGATCCACCTTCACCGATCAACTCAGACTTGTGCCAGCTGTCAAATTGGTACAGGTTCAAGTTGACCCACCAGGCCTGCAGGAGCTTACCTTGGGGCAGGGGAACAAATGTTCCCTTACCCCCAAGGAGGCCTCTGGAGGCTGAAACTCCACCAGCAGTGCCTGTGTCGCTGCATTGCCACATGGGGAGTTATGATGGATTGGGCTGTCAGTTTCTTCTTAGTACCTGATAGACTCTCCCCTTCCCAACACCATCAGCTTGCTCACCAGCTCACAGAGCCCTTTCTGTTGCCTTCCCTGCCTTATCCTACAAAAGTCCAGACTGACAGTAAGTTAAGAGACATGAAAAGATGTGTGAATACTCATACAGAACGTAAAAGATCTGGCTCCTGGGGCCAAAGTAGTTATTGTGTTAAATGCACAGCTGTTGCTGTTGCAAACCAGAGCAGCGCACTGAGCGATCCTCCCACACTTCCACAGCAACTAGCAGAACCTACCTATGCTTAGACATCTCTACAATCTGCACTTCTCCACCCCATGGCAGTTGCAGAGAATGATGTGCAACAAGGGTGGCGAAATGTTGAGCATTATGTTCCGGTAGAACAAGTAAGTTCTACTAAAGGCTTCACTATGGTTTTTTGTGGTACTCCTGCATTTGGTGTGACATCCAGTTTGGCCTCAGGGCTGGAGCTGGGAACGATGGAAGAACACCAGGCATTTTGCAACGACTCTTCATTTTTTCCCCATTTTGCTTTTATTTAACAAGATGTTGCTCCGTATTGTTTAATCCGAATGTTTGTACATGTTTGGCAAACAACGTCATTGTTGGAGCTATAGGTCCCAGGGTCACAGGCCACTGTAAACAAAATGGGAAAAGACACTATGTCAGCTTGAATAAGCAAAAGTGCTTGAATAAAAACACCCAAAGGGCTACCTTTCACTGACATTGTTGTAACAATTGAGATTGAGAGTGCAATCTAAATGGAGTGCTTGGCTGGCGCAAGCCTCCTGAACTGGCCCAAGGGTGTTGCAAACGTGCCATAAAGCGCATTTGTGACTACTCTCGAACTGCCTAGGCCAGTGTGAGGTCATGCACTGGCCTCTCTGTGCTGGATTTGGACCATGGTGTGGGAAAGTAAAGTGTTGGCTGAGGTAGGCTGGCGTGGAGGGTGGGAAGGGTGGCAAGAGGGTGGAATGGAGGCATGGAGGGAACATTTTTAGGCAGGGGGAGGGTGGTCCTGGAGGTGGATTGAGCCTGGGAGGGGGTGGGATGCAGTGCAGTGTAGGCCAAATCCTAACCCCCATCCCTGGTCCAAACAGCCTTACACGGGCTTCTCGAATTTGCACTAACAAAACTGGTAGCACTGATCCAAGTAGCCTCATAGGACTGGCTGCAACGTTGCTTCAGATAAGAGGAAAAATATCCCCTTACCCCAAGTTGCTCTCCAGCTGGCACCTACCTTGCACTGAATACAGCACAGGCCACTCGGCCTGCCTGTTCCAGCACAAGTTAGGATTGGGCTGCCCAAAGCTTAACTGAAGAAAGGCACAACCTTTTGTAGTAGCAAAGTGTCTGGGGGTGGATGGAACAGGCCGGAAAGGGGAGGAATACAAATTTTCTTGGGGGGAAAGGGTGGGCAGGAGGAGGAGGTGGAGTGGGCGGATCTCGGTAGCATCAGCGTGTCCCCTTCCCTTTCCCTTACTCTCCTTGGACTTGTGCCATGAGCTGGTGCAAATCCAAGGAAATTCATTGGGGCAGCAGTGGCTTGCCCCAGAGAAGGGGACAAAATTTCCCTGACTTTGAGGTGGCCTCCCTTGCTACCTCCCTCACAGGATACAGCATGTACTCCCTTGGTGCAGTTGCATTTGCAGTGGGGAATTTAGTTAGAATTGGGCCCTTAACCCTTTGGAAATGATTGCTATTTCTTGGAGGACAAGGGTGGTAGGTAGATGAATGCTTGGGTTGCTATTGCCTGCTTTAAAACACAAGCCAAGAGGAGGTTTCTGATTACTGGGTGATCTTAGGCCTGTCACTGGTACAGTCTAATCGACTTCACAGACTTGTTAAAAGGAATGGAGAGTGAGAAAACTATGCTGCCTTGAGTTTCTAGGTGAAAATGAAATGAATAAATAAACAAGTACCACAGCAATTTGCACATTCACTATGGATGAGGTTATTTTTCCCAAATCCTTGGTGACAGCTGTCCAGACGAGTGACTTGGAAACTATTGGCTACGTAATGGATTGCAGGGATAGTCTTAAAATCTTGTGCCAGGATATCCTGCTGTTTGCTGAAAAACTCTCGAATGAACCATTGGGCCTAAGACAGATAAGCAACCAAGTTGGAAACAGAACTGCTTTCATGTTGATTGGATCCATCAATGCTTTATTTTGATTCTTGATTTTATTTTAAAATGCACACAAGATGGACTTATTCCTACACACTTCTTTTTCATTGTTAATAAATTACAGTAGTATTTTCCCTTTCACCCAGCTTTAGTTATAAAAAATGAGTAAGTTACTAGTCCTCAAGAGTTGAACATATACATTTGAAAGTATCTGCAGGAAACATCTCCAATGTTTAAAGCAGTGATTTTCAACCTTTTCCATCTCACGGCACACTGACAAGGCACTAAAATGGTCAAGGCACACCACTAGGTTCTGGACAATTGACAAGGCACACCATGCTGCCAGTGGGGGCTCACATCTCCCATTGGCCATATTAATAAACAACCTTCCCCCCAAATTCCTGTGGCACACCTGTGGACCACTCGCCGCACACCAGTGTGCCATGGCACAGTGGTTGAAAATGGCTGGTTTAAGGCTTGAAGCTTTAATGCTCTAAGCAGCCTTCCCCCTGTTCTTCTATGTGCCTGATGCAGATGTTCTCATCTCTACACATTGTGACATGATAAAATGTATCCTCAGAATACATACCTCACCTCCCATACATACATGCCTTCTATTAACTGTTAAGGCACAGAAGCCTTGCCCTCTGTTACATCTGGTAAATTCAGGGCTGCGCAAGCAAACTGGGTCTCTTTGTTTAGGCTGGCTCATTTCCTCCTTTTCCAATTTCACAGGCTACTTCTATGTTCATTAGATTATCATGGGTGCCAGTGCTCCAGACCCTGGTGCCATCTTTCCTTTTAAGTGTGCTGTATATGCATGCATGCACACTACTGCAGGAATGCAGCAGGAACATAGACTCTAGATGTTCAATCCAGGATCTCATACTGAGAGAGCTTGTGCACCCAAATAAATCTAATTTAATAGTATAGCAAGACGGGGTGATTATGACACTTTTGTATGTGTGTGTGTGTGTGTGTGTGTGTGTGTGTGTAACAGCGTAAATGCTAGAGATGGGAGAATATATTTTATATTTTGTAAGCTGTTCTGATCTATTGGGTATTTTGGAGCATGCAATTATTGACAGGCCTGGAAAAGTCTGGAAATATCTCTGACCTTTTCAACACGGTTGTTGTTCATGTCCTCACAATCGGTAAGCCTCTGGCATTTGGTTTTCCAGCCAGGGCCAAATGGGTTAACTAAAAGGCAAAAGAGGACAAGCATTTTTGCAGATAGAAATTCAATCCCCGTTGAATTGAGTCCAACATCACCAAATAATCACAAAGGAGTTAGGGCTGACATTTCTGCATACAATCTTAAACCATATTTACTTCCAATTAGTGACCATTGATTGGAATAGAACCTACTTCCAAGAAAGTATGCCTAGGATTTCAGCCTTAAAGGCATAAGAGCACTCCCTTTCTAGGCTATGCCATCTCTGCTCTAATAGCAAAGGATGATGGATCCAAGAGATGCATAACCTGCCTTGTAGCTCCATCTTTGGGTCAGCAAGGAAAATTATCCAAGCTCAAAAGGGAGGAGGAAATCAAGTGACAGATGAAGAAATGTCAGTTCCAGTTTTACCATTCCTGGGTACCATGGACAGCAACTGAAATCTCTTCATTAGTTGCCTATGACAGAGGTTTCCAAACTACCTGTCTCGATGGAGCACTTTCCACACTGATTTCTCTGCCATGGGAGACCTGTACATTGCAGAGAACTTGGGAGTGTGTATTGTCTGTAATGCACACTCAGTTCGGGGTTGGGTCTCATATACATCCCTAAGAACATATTCTTCTCTGGGTTGTATAAACCAGGGGAAGATCAGCAATAGAAAATCAGCACTTTTACAGAGAAGTTTGTCTGCCAATACTGTATTCCTGATGAGCTCCTGATAACCTCCTACAGAACTTCTCAAGGTTCCCTAGAACAGTTTGAAAACCACTGCCCTATGTCTCACCTGCTCTCGATGCTTTTTGGATTATATAGTTGCTACCAATACCTGACCTGCAAAATGACCATAAATCTCTCTCATATCCCAATGCCGAGATTTATGTACCAATCCATGGTTGTTGCAGGAGGGGTCATACCCCCCACTGCAAAATTCAATATTTATGGTGAGCAGGTAGTGAGCTTTAGAAAGAGTATGTTCAATTCACAGGTAACCCTCATCACACCAAACATTTAATGTACAAGTACATCTAATTTTCAGCTGTGTATTAATTAAATCTGTGTGGAGTCTGGTGATGCATGATATACCACACTACTAAAAAAAACTGACCTTGCAGAGAGCTCTGCATCTTATATATGATACGTGCTCTTCTGATAGCAATGAGCATGAAATCTGTCTGAAAATGTCCAGAGTTTACCACTAAGTAACCAAACAAACCTCATATGTCTGGGGCTAGGAGAGAAGACCTCCTGGGACAGAGTATGTGACTTCCTGGCAACCTCCAGCCCAAGCACCTCTTCTTTAAAGTGAGCACCACAAAATTATAGTGTCTAGGACTGCATCAGATGCCATGGGCTGACTTCTGTGATTGCCATGATATATCCACATGGGAACCTGTTAACTGAAGGGGATTGCGATCACACCATCACTAACTGATGGCCAATCTTATGTGCCACTACTGTCACAGGGACTACCATTCCAGTAGAGGAAAAATGCTTTTTGACCATTAGAAATGGTAATCCAGAAGCATGCATAACTGCATGCTTCTGGACCGCCCCTGGAGCAGCCATGGAGGCCTTGCACACAATGGTTGGTTGGCAACCTTCAGTCTCGAAAGACTATGGTATAAGCCTACAGCACCCGGTATTCCCAGGCGGTCTCCCATCCAAGTACTAACCAGGCCTGACCCTGCTTAGCTTCCGAGATCAGACGAGACCAGGAATGTGCAGGGTAACAGTTGCTGCACACAGCAGCAGGAAGAAGGCCTGCTGACGGTGGTGAGTCAGCAAGATGCGTGAAATGGGGCAGGGAGTGGACATAATGGGGAGGATTGAGGGATGGCCTTTGGGCATGACAGAGGTGGGAGGGGGCAGCACCTAGAAGCCACCTCATGCTGAAACAGGTCTCTGTCCCATCTAGGGCAGTGTTGCTGACATGCACTGGCAGCAGCTCTTCAGATTTTCAGGCAAGGGACTTTCCCAGTCCTACCTAGTGATGCCGGGGAGCGAACCTAGAACCTTTTGTACACAACCATGTGTTCTATCCCTGAGCTATACCCCTGCCCCAAGATAGTCCAGCTCCACAGTGACTATCCCCCAATAGCCAAAGGCCATAGCGACAAAACAGAATTATCTATCTTTTGTTACCTTGAAAAATAATAAACAGTTCATCGGTCAGACTCTCTTGTGGTCGCTTGACGGAGTAACATTTAAATGACTGCTGTATGATATGGCATGCCAGGTAGGAAATCATATGGTTTAAGACTTTCATGAGCTCTTCAAAGAAGTTTTTGTTTGCTGCAAGGCTGCATTCTTTGGTTGTAAAGTGAACAGATATTCGGTAGCTGTAATCTGGTTCTCTGTAGGCTTTAAAGAAGGGGAGATGCGTGTGAATCTAAATGGCATGCAGTAATAAATTTGCTGTCAATCGTATTGATTATTTCATTATTATTTCAGTACTTTATTATTGTTGTCTATCATATTGGTTGAATGTTGGTTATAAACTCCCTACATACGTACAGCAATAGGATTTGCACACAAGAGACACAGGCCCCTGCGACCATGCTTATAAGCTAACCATTGGCTCAACTAGGTCAGTAATATCCACACAGGGTGGCAGCAACCCTCCTGAGTTTCAGGAAGAAATTTTTTTTCTGCCATACTAGATGATGCTGAGGATTGAACCCGAGACCTTATACATCCAAAGCAAATGCTTCTTCTCTGATCTATAGCCCTATCCTAATCATTTTTGAGGTGGGTGGAAAAATAGGTGAGGGGCATTTTGATTTTAAAAAATAGCCATTGGGAAAAGATTAAGCACTTTTCTCTGAGCCCTACTCCAATCAATGTCAGAACCCTTCACAGTTCACTAAAATTGAAAGAAACCTCCGTGTCTCTTGTGTCTTGTCTAAGGGTCCAATTCTATCCAACCTCCTTGTCCAAGAAACCTCCAACCTCCTTGTCCAAGAAACCTCCTTGTCTCTTGTGTCTTGTCTAAGGGCCCAATTCTATCCAACTTTCCAATACCAATGCAACCACAATGCAACTCTGAATTAAGGGAACAAATGCTCCCTTACCTTGAGGAGGCCTCACTGACTGCCCCTCCACCACAGGATGCAGCACATGCCCCATTGGCACAGCTGCATCAGTGCTGGAAAGTTGGATAGGATTGGGCCCTAAATGACTCTGGGCTTAAGAGATTTGAGCACTGTCCTTTGTCTGTTCATCAGTTCAACATTTCATGGCACTTGCTTCACTCAGCCACAAACTATTTTTTTCTCCAGTAAGAGAAAAGGTACTGGGTTCCATATACCTTTTTCCTTCCATGGAGAAAAACTGGGAGAGGTGTTTTTTCTTTTTTCTTTTTTAAGTAGGCCTGTTACATCTTGCTTTTACTGCAACCTCTGCCATTCTAAACAATACAACAAACCATACATTTAAAATGGCCACTGAACAGCAACAAACAGCATAGTCCTCCTTAAAAGACTTTGTGTAAGGAGATTGGAGGATACTGTGGAAGCGGGCAAGATCATTATGGGGCTGTGAATTTCTAAATATCCAAACTTTTTTTGTGCGTAAGTTTTTTGGATTTGAGATTGAAGCATAAAAATATTCCCTTTTGTGAACCTCACAAATCAGGGGTGACTGACAGTGGGGGACTGTTTTCCTTACCATAAATCATAAATTTATAGGTCTTGAATTTTTGTAGCTCTGCTTGCATGTCAGCTCGGATAGCTCTGTAAGAAATTGTGCAAGTATAAGATCCAGACATGTTTTCTTTGAAATTGAGCAGCATCAGCTTTCCAGTCGTGGTGAGATTCACATAAGTTTTTGCTAAAACAGAAACATGAAGCCAGATTAACAGATTTAGCATCACTCAAAAGAAGGTGGGTTCTGAGGCAGCAACTGATAAAGGAGATGATGGCCCACTGACATTATTTTACTCTCCTCTGATTATTTTGCCCTCCTTTTTTCCTAGGAGTCACAAGGAACTTCAACGTTTTCAGACACTGGAACGAAATAGTGGATGATGCCAGGAGCTGCCAGTGCTAGAGGGGGCATTTTTGCACTGTGATTCTCCATGTGGTTAGCTACTCTGAACTCATAGTGAAAGGTCCCCAGCAACTATGACAACCTCCTAGGTTCCAAAATGACTCCTGCTGTCAATTAGTTCCCTCTGACATGGAAGGCTCCAACAGTTTCCATTCATACCTTGGCTATGGCCAATCTACCCACCCACTCTTGCGCTCTCTCTCTCTCTCTCTCTCTCTCTCTCTCTCTCAGATGCCAAAAGTCAAATGTTATTCTCAGAAGTTGGGGACTGGTGAAATTCAGGGCTGATCTCACAGATCATATCTGACACTGGGAGCAATTTTCCTTCCCCTATAGCAGGGCTGTGGTCTGGGGAAAAAAGAATTGACATACATTTAAAATTTGAATAAATTTGCATAAACGAATGTATTAGAAATGGAACTTATATGAATGAATGATGGTCTTGCAATGGCTCAAGGTTTATAAAAGGCCTTGCACAAGCAAGGCCAGCCTTTCCTTCGCCACTGCTGGATCACAGACATGAAACAGCAAGCAGTGGAAGGAGCCCTGGACCTGCAGCTCATGTGAGAGGTCAAAAAGTTGCGTCACGCTGAGAGCAGTTGCGTCGGGCCAGCATGGGCTCCAGCAAGTGTTTGGAGGGCTAGAGGCTTGCTGGAGACTGGGGGCTCCCCACGGGCTGGATTAGTGGTCCCTGAGGGCCACAAATGGCCCCTAGGCTGGGGTTTGGGCACCCCTGCCCTATGGCATGTGGCTGGACTTGCTCACTTGAAGTTATTCTTTCTGGACAACATTTAAAAGGTTACTTTAGGCAGACCCAGTTGGATTTTTTTTCTCTTCCCCTCTAAGTAGTAGATCTCAGTGCCATATTGCAAACTACAAGTACTTTTGAAAGTTCATTTGATTTCCAAAGTGGTTTGCCATGTGGCATTGGGGAGAGGGAGGGGCTGTTGTTTGAGAAGCTCAAATCCAATATTCTCTTGAGCACATTGAAGTGAGTTGTGCAGTTTTTTAGATGCAACTAGACTCATACCTAATTTCTGTGGTAATCTGATTGTGGCACAGTATAAATATAAATAGACTTAATTTTTACTATGATGGCCCAATTTTGGTGGGTTGATCTTCACTGGGAGAGGTGGGTGAGTTTAGTGGGTGCTTCTAATCATGGAATTAAGCTCAGATAACCTCTTGATCTTTCCACTTTCAGATTCTATTAATAAGTAACTCACCCTTTAGATTCTGTCCATCTGGTCCTATCCATATGTAGTGAGGGTCTATGATTTCACTTTGTGAGAGGGCCAAATCCATGCAGAGTAGATAGGGACTGTTTGTGTGTACTTTAACATAGGTATTCACTGTAATACAAGGAGATAGAAAAGGCAATTTCCATAGCTATCAAACAAAATGACTGGATACTGTCAGGGAGAAGTGTTCCTCCAACCTAGCCATCTCTCTGACCTGCTAGTTTTATATGCCTAGGAATTAAAGAGCTTTTTGTATCTAAGAGCATTCAATCACATGATTACACTACTGCACTCTGAAGTGGTGCAATCCAAATATAAATTTATCACTGCAATGAGAACTAGACCCAAAGGAAAAGTAAAGATGGTACTTAGTAATTTTACTGAAAGGCATTCAGCATCCTTTGATCTGGGGAGGACGGGACAGGGAATCCCTATTGGCTTCAGGTTCCAGACAATTGCCCTGCCTTGCCATCCTCTGAATCCAGGGTGCTGATAATCCACTGCTCAGGACGGAGTGGTCAGAATAGCCCTGGATCTACCGTACAAGCACAAGTGTTCCCTATTCTTACAAAAGGGGGCATTTTATAACTTCCTGATGAGATGTAGAGTGAAAATGTTGGTTGCTGCTCCAGTTACATTGTACTGAATGCCTCTTTATCTACCATCTGTACATTATCAGTGTTCTCTGTCCTGGTAATTCTGTGTAACAAAGATAAACCTTTCCTGTGTAGTCCTGAAACGAAAAATAAAGTGTTACCTTCATGGCTGGTGTCTCCATAAATGTAATTCTCTTTAATTAATTTAACCGGATACTGTGCCTTGTCTGGTCCATTTTCTATTACAGGGGGGGAAAATCAGCATAATTAAATATGCAATGCAATGGTTTGAAGCATACCTCTCATTGTCAACCTAACCCACAGTGCTGTTTGAAGGGTGATTGACCCCCATGCGCTACCCTGAGCTCCACAGACAAAGAGTACGATAGGCTGAAAGCTGTATTCCTCTATGATTGGGAGACTACAGGGTAAAAGCCTTGTGGTGCGCTCCCCCAAGTCTACTGTTTCAGTGTGTTGCACCCTTCAGGCATAAAGAGTGTGTTGTTAATTAACATTCTTTTTTGTTGTGTGGGGAAGAGTAAGAGGGACTTCTCTGTGGTGGCTCCCATCTTATGAAACTCCCTTCTTTGCAAGGACTGTTTGGCTCCCTCCCAGTCACGGTTTTGAAGAGGGCACAAGATGTACCTTTTTCAGTTTGTCTTCTAGGATTATGTTAAGTTCCCTGTGGCTTGCCAGTGTTCTGTGTCTGTTGCATTTTGCTTTGTTGCTGGTTTCTGTTGGCAACCTTCAGTCTCGAGAGACTATGGTATCGCGCTCTGAATGGTGGTTCTGGAACAGCATCTAGTGTAGTGTAGTTGCTGGTTTACCAGCAAAATACTTAGTAGCAAGAGTGGAGACTGACTGTGAGTGTGCAGGATGGAGAAGGGGGAGTGAGAAACAGGGGTGTTTCTGGGCAGAGAGGGGACAGGTGGGATGCAGAATGGGAGAAGGGGGTGGTGGATTTTAGCAGCACCAGTGTGCGTCAAATCCTGACCCCATTCCCTGTCCACTTCCCTCTCCCTTACTCTTCTTGGACTTGTGCCAGCAAAAGAGATGGCATAGATCCAAGGAGACCCATTGAAGCAGTAGAGGCTGGTTCCAGGGTAAGGAAACAGAATTCCTTTACCTCTTGGAGACCTCTGTAACTGACACATACACCCTGCAGGATATAGCACATGCTCCATTGGCACGGATGCATCAGTGAGGAGGGATTTAGTTAGAATTGGGCCCTGGATTACTGCAAAATGCCATACATGGAGCTACCTTTGAAGAGCATCTGAGAGATACAGCTAATTCAAAATGCAGTGGCACATGTTTGAAAGGGACTCATGCATGGAAACATATTACTCCATCCCACATCAGCTTCGTTGATTGCCAGCATGCTTCTGGGTTCAACTCAAGGTATTGCTTATTATCTTTGAAGCCCTAACCAGTATGTGATCAGGATATTTGAAGGACCTCCTCCCTCTACATAAATCTGCTTGCTCACTTTCAGGCATCAACCCTGCTCCACCCTTCAAGAAGCAATTGGTGGGGAACACATGACATGGCCTTTTCAGTCACAGCCCTCAGGATTTAAACCTCCCTCCCCTTGAAGGCTTGACTGGCTTGCTCAGCGATACCCTTCTCCACTTGATGTTTCCGTTAGACCAGCGGTTCTCACACAGTTAGCACTGGGACCCACTTTTTAGAATGAGAATCTGTCAGGACCTACTGGAAGTGATGTCATGACCTTTAGTGACATCATCAAGCAGGAAAATTTGTAACAATCCTAGGCTGCAATCCTATCCACACTTACTAGGAGTAAGTCCCATTTACTGTCATTGTTAAAAGGATATACATCGTAGCTTGTTAAAAGTACAGGTCTGTAACATTTCCCCAAATGCAGTCACATACCACAGTAGCATCAAGTCTAATATATTAAAAATAAAATATTGAAACAAATGGGGACCCACCTGAAATTGGCTCATGACCCACCTAGTGGGTCCCAACCCACAGTTTGAGAAACACTGCGTTAGACAAAAGTTTGGTTGGGCTCCCCCCTTTATGTTGATATAGTCTGCCTTTTGACTGTGCATTATTTCGTGTTGCCTGTGGGTTTTCTCAGCTCATTGTTGCTTTGAATTGATTTATTTATTGGTCTATAATGTTTTGGTTATTCAATTACAGTAATGCAGTTAATATAAATAATATTGTATTTTGTGCCTTTAACTGAATGCAGCCACTGGGGGGCCTCTTAGAAGGTGAAAAGGCAGCATACAAATATCCTGATCAATAAAATTAAATAAATTTACCCTAGCGGTAAAGGGAAGAGCAATCAGCTGGTTGTAGCATAAAGAAATAGAGACTCAGTAGAGAATCTTTCCTGCTGCCTTCCCCACACTATGCCTTGTAGCTTTGTCTCTTTTATCCATTCCCTGTGGAATGTAACTTGCTAATCAAGATACAAATAAGCAGTGACTAGGGCTTCAAAATGACTACCAAACAATTGCTAGTGCCATAAACATGAACACAGTATATTGAAAACCAAGTTTCAATCAGGGACAACACACCCAGCAGAGTCATGGAAAGATGTTTCCCACACTCATCTTGAAATCAAGCTGAGACTAGAGTTTATTCGAAGCCATGAATTTGTTTTCAGGGTCAGGCTCAGCCCCAGAACATGTGACGGGAATGGGTTTGTAAAGAGGGCATCTGCAGAATGCATGTGTTTAAATAACCACAGCATACTCCCACAAGACAGCCAGGATGGTGTCGTGGTTCTGGTGTTGCAAAATCCAGGTTCAAATCTCCCTCCCCAGCTATCAAGTTTTCTGGGTGACCTTGGACCAGTCCCTGTCTCTCAGCCTCAGCTACCTCACAGGGTTGTTGTGAGGACAAAAAAGAGGAAAGGAACTATGTACACCACCCTGAGCTCTTTGGAGGAAGGGTGGTATAAAAATGTGAAGAGTAAATAAATAAACCTGTCCAGGAGTGAGATAGGCTTGTAATGTCCAGGTGAGCCTGAGCCTTCACATCTTTTGTTTGTTTTAATTAATGATCATGCAGAGGCTGCATTTAGTGGAGTTACTGACCCAGGGTGCTGAAGAAAAAGATTTTGATTACCTCTGCCCAGGATCACGCGAGCATTCAGCATGACCCACACTTTGAAGAGCAGAAAGCAGGGGGTGGCGCACAGGGGAAGGGACAGCCAACCACTGCCCCCTTGCATGGTGCAAGAGAGAGCCCATCATTTTCCGCTACTCGGATAGACTCAGGGACAGACCCATAAGGGGAGGGGAGGAGGAGCAAGAAGATAAGCCCCGCCCCCACCTAGCTGGCATTCCAACAGTCACACCAACAGTCTCCCCCCCACCACATTCCCTCACACACTCTAAGGTAACCATGGCTACCTTTCTCTCTCAGTGGCTTTCAAACCATGCTCCAAGGAACCTTGGAATTTCTTGGGGGCCCAGTAAAGAGAAGCTTAGTAACGAACCACCAGCGTCCCCGAAAGACCCCCCTGCTCCCCTTCCCCAGGCACACACTGCCAAACTTTCCCTGCAATGCACAGCGGAGAGGAATGTGGGGTGACTGTTGCAGTTCACACCGGGGCAGGGTGACCAGATGTCATAACCTCAGAAGAGGACCAGGCACCCCAAAATGTAGGACATCCCAGAAAAATGTAGGACATGACAAAATAAAAGCTGACAACGCTTGTTTATTGAATTCATGTGATTGATTTAAACACTATATTACTTATTGAATTTAAAACTATATTACATATAATTTATTACATTCAATTTATTAATTCCAAGAAGGCTCTGCGCTGCCTGCTCACAGGGAGAAGGAGGACATTGAGGTTCTTTTCTAGGACATGAGGCTAAAAAAGAGGACATCTGGTCACCCTGCACGGGGTGGGGGTGGGAGTTGACCAAGAGGCTAGAGAGACTAGGCCAGCACTCTGGCATGAGTCTCCTCAGAACACATCCCAGAATCTTTTGCTTAATGTACAGATTTCCCTCAGGAAATAAATCAGTGTGGAACGTGTTACCTGAAAGTAAATGTTTGAATTAAAAAAACAAGAACACTGTCCTAACATGGCCCAACAACCACACCTATTAAAAGCTACTGTTTCACTTGCCTCATCGGCACCGTTTTTTCCAAAAACTTATTTCATTTGTTTATTACATTTTACAGTCTGCTTTTCTGCCAAGGAGCTCAGGAGTGTATTTGTATGCCCACTCTGATCAAAGCAGTTTCTGGAGGGGTGTGTCCCATCCTGTCGCGTGTGACGCTATGCTGGAAATTTCTGGAAGGCCCAGTGAATATCTCCAGGATTGCTTTTCAGTAGTCACTTCTTGGAGATGGGTGCTGACTCCTGGAGGCTCCATGCTAAGCCTAGAGGATTGGCAGCCCTCAATTTTTCCTCAAAAGGACTCTCTTAGATAGGTTAGGAAGGCTGATAGATAGGGACAGGCTCCAGTAGTTGAACCGAACCAGAGGGTCTGATCCTGTCTGGTGAATCATGACAGAACCTCAACCTAAAATGTTTTGGTTTATTTAAACCTGAACTGAATCCCTAAATGCAAAAAGTGGCAACTGGTTCAGTTCAATTATCAGGGACTCAGATTCTTTTTAAGGGTGGCAAGGGGGCTCCTCTTTGCTCCAGCAATATTTTCCCACCCACCGGCTGTCATCCAGCAGCAAGGCCCCAGTGAGGATTCTTGAACTGAGATTGGAGGATGCTTCTTGTATATCCTTGATACTGCAGTTCCTCCTTGCTACAGTCTTACCATTCATCCCAAATAGGGTATGTTCCTGATTTTTATAATAATAATAATAATAATAATAATAATAATAATAATAATAATAATAATAATGGTATTTATATACTGCTTTTCTGGTCATCAGATACTCCTCTGACTTTATTCAAGGCGGTTCACATAAGCAGGCTGTCTCTAAATCCCCAAGGGGATATTTACAATAACAAAAAGGTTCTATCTTTCAAGAACCGCACAACATTTCCGATGGATCTTTCATGGTCTGGTATCACTTCTGGCCCCCAGTTGCCTCCCACTCCTTCATCTCTCACTTGAAGGGCAGCCAAGATGCTTCTTCACTCACACTAAAGAGTAGGTGGAATAATTCATCTCAGCTTGTCAGCTGCTTCAAGGTCTCGCCATTCACGAAGCTGCCAGTGGCCTCGAACTGGCAACCTTCAGATGTTATCTTCAGGCTAACAGAGGCACTACCCTCTAGACCAGACCTCCTGCCCTCCTTCTCCTCCTCCTTATCTTGCTTTTAATCCATCCATCCTTCCAGAGTTCATTTAAAAATTTTTTTCAAAAATTGAATAATCTTTGTTTAAAACAGCAAATATTAATTCCTGGAGTGAAACAACAGCCTTCATTGCATTTTAGTGTTGCACTGCAAACAGAGTTCCATCTTAGTTTGCATGTAAGATATCTAAACCAGCTCCAAACCAGTTCAAACTGGCTGACCAGTTCCTGTACCATTTTTTCAAGCTAGTATTTGAACTGGAATGTGAAAAAGAGGGGTAGCCCAATCCTAACCTGCCTTGGAACAGTCAGGCCATCTGGCCTGCTCTGCATCCAGAGCAGGGCTGGACCAGGTTGCAGCACAACATGGAGCAAAGGGAATTCCTTCCAATTACCCCATGTCACATGGCAGCTGCCCCATGAGGCTACTTGGATCTGCACCACCTAAAGCGGTGGCACAGATACAAGTGGCCCAGTGTAAGGACAGGCCGCCTGGCAGAGGGGCTAGGATCCAGCCTAAGTGCCAGATCTTGGTTCTGTCCCCTTCCTGGGCCCTGTGCTCCCACTGGTCTGCCCTCCTCCCCACCCTGCCCCTACCCCAGAACACCCCTGTTCCGTCCTCCTCCCCACCCTCTCCAGACGCCCACGCCAGCCCGACTTGGCTGGTATAAACTCACCATTCTGCTGATGCAGCAGGGCCAGATTTGGCCTCCTGTCTCCTCTGAGTCCCGGACTCCTGAAGGGACTTGTGCAGGCGCAAGAGTGCTCTTGGATTGCACTCTGAAGAACATAAGCCATTTATTTAATATTTAATGGTTCAACTCCTTGGATAGGTTCAGGGTCACCAAATGAATTTCATGGCTAACTTAAGATTTACTTAATTCTAGCCCTAGTTCAATTCTCTAACTACTACACTATATTGCCTCTTTTGTTTTAAATTATCAGAATAGCCCAGAGGGCTCCCAAACACAGCGAGGATGGGTTTCCAGAGCCATAGCAACACCTCTCTTTGCTACAGATTAAGCAGCATGTAAACTTATTGTGGTTTAAGTGCTGGAAAAGCAATCGTTCCCTAACAGAAGCTTGAAGAAAGATGACTGGATTTCTGCCACCAAATGGTGAGCAATAGCTACTATGAAATATACGGGGGGGGGGGCGGTTGGACCACGTTTGCCACCTTCCCCCACCACCTGAGGGTGCTCTGTTCCTATTCAACAAACAGCCATTTCCTGTCAAGCCTGGCTGTCACTGTTGCAATGCAAGCCAGCTTCTTTTGAAAGCAGAACTTTGCCTGGTTGGGAATCTTCCTTTTTTTTTCTGAAGTTCAGAGAAGCCCTTGACCCTAAAGAGAAGCATCTGGAGCAGCTGCTGCAGTCTACCATGGAAGGTATGGGATTTGTTGGAATTTTTCTGAATTTTATTTTAGAACTCAAATTTCCTTTTATTTTCTTTCTGCTACAGTAGCGCTGTGATCATCCCTCCCATATCTAAAGTGTAATTTGTATCAAAGTTCCTTTTTCTCTTAAATATAGTTTACCTCCCCCAAAAGGTACAAACATCTATAGCTAAATTTGCCAAAACAGAATTTTGAACATTTGGAAAGCAGTAATGTTTAAAGGCCATCCAGTCTATGAAATGATGGGAAGCTCCATTGTTTTCTCTGATTTTTCCTAATTCTATTTTCTTACCTACCTTCCCTTCTGATCCCCTTTTGGCAACAGTTCAAAGAAAAATATGTAGAAGAAAATGTTGAACTTTCTTAACTACTCGTGAAAGGATAAAATTCCCTCTGGAATGAGCCAACTGCTGTCACCTAGACACCAATTTATCCCTGCAATGATACTTTCTGGAGTAAGGGGACAACTTTTTAAAACTCTTTCCTTTAAAATACTTTATCAAAAAGACCAGGTTTTTTTTATTTTTTGTGATTTTTTGTGATTTTGTTAGCTGCCCAAAATATGTGATTTTTTTGTGATTTTGTTAGCTGCCCAAAATATGTGCTATGTTTGCAACATGCATTAAGGCTACTTTCCAATGCATACTTTCTTGAGAGTAAATTCCATTGAATGCAACAGGACATACTTCTGAGTCAACCTGTACAGAATTGCACTGTGATTGCTATCTGTAATGTAGACACTACTTTTTCCCTTTCACATTTATTTTGTAATCATAAGTGTTCTGATTTATCTTTGTAAGGATGCAACATGAATACATACACATGCCCATCTTTCGTAGGTCAAAACATTCAAATTTCATCAGTTTAGTGATTGCAATCCTATACAAGCTTGTTTGGAGAGCAACCACTATTGAACTCACCAGGATATTCTTCCAAAAACTGTAAAGCATGCAGAGGATGGAGCTGCATGTGAAGTAACAATTCCATATCGTCCCCTGTCCTTTTATTTTTTTGAAATATTCCTCATATTCCCGAATATTACTGGTGGATCTGAATGGATGTCAGATATGAAACTGCTTTTCGTGAATTGTTTTTCAAACATTGATCTGCCAGTTTAACATTTTGTTTGGTATTCCGAACTGTTTTCCAAGTTTGTCCCAAGAGATAAAATTGGTGTCACAATTATGTCTCACTAACGAATCCTGGTGAATGTTACGAGTGTTTGGTTTCAAAAAATTCTTCGGATGGCAAATCAGACAGGTTGGATTTGTGCTTTTTATTCAGTGCAAGAGGTTGAAATTACTATCCAAAATCCATAAGGGCTTATTTCAGACACACCATATCCAGCGTAGATTTCATTTTTGAATTTTTTTGAGTGACAAGTGAAATTTCATTCAGGGGTGCAAAGTGCAGTCTTTGAGAAGTCCTTACTTCTCCTCATGGTGGCTTTAATTCTAAACATGTTTACTCAGAAGTAAGCTCTGCTGAAATGGATTTGCTGTGGAAACATGATGAAGATTGACCAGTTGATATTTGCTTAGTGCCCAAACATGGAGCAGGTGTTTTCCATTGAAGAGACAAGGTCCCTGCCCCCAGATAGCTTACACATCACAAAACCAAAATATATTTCATTTTTATTAGTTGGGATTCCATTTGGGAAAGACATATGCAAACCAAGGAGATGCTCAGGTTTTTGAGAGTTCATTGTATTGCAAGGGAGATGCCACATCTCAAGGGCATTCTTTCTTTCTGAAATGTCGTTTCAGACAGCAATAGTATCATCAGGTTTTCTCTATTTTTTTGTGGGGGGGCAGGGTGGGGGGGGAGAATGACAACAGTAAGGAGATTTATTTTACAGTCATATTTCTTTACCAGTATTCAGCTAGGTGAATGACAACAATTGGTTTATTATTCAATAACCCATTTTTCACCTTTCTTTGACTGAAAACCTAGAGTTATGAAGTGCTCCTGAGATGCTAAACATTGCCTTAGCAGATCTGAAATCTTAATAGATTTCCCAGGTTGCCATTTCAGGAGGACAGGGGGCACTCATCCCTATGCACTCTGTTTCCGAACAGATGGGCTTATTCTTTACGAGCATCTACCTTTCTGATCCATTTACTCAGACTACATACGGAGTGCTATTTGGAATAAATTGTCATAGATGTGCATTTCAGAGGATCCAATTGGAGGATGGAGGGAATTACAACTGTTTTTCCTACTTTCAAGCATTGCTAACAAGAATATGTTATTAGACAACTTCGCTCTTTTGCAATTTGACCTTTATAAACTTTTAAGACTTTCTGTGAATCTCTTCTGTTCACTTCTTTGTTCCCCCTTCTTAAAAATGAAACCTGAAAATGACTCTTCTGCCATTTGCTCCATTTTCTGTACTGTGAGCTCAACACCAGAAAGCTGCAAAGACTGACAGGCGCAAACTATATGTTACATACGTGCACATGTGTGCAATGAAATCCCAACAGTTTGTTAGTCAATGGAAAGCAACTTCTGGAGGCTGAGATGTTGAGCAAAGGAACAGGGAGAATGGTGGGATAAGGTAGAAGGGGTTCTTTCTGTGCTGGCTATTTTTCTGCTCAAAACTGCCCCTTCACCCCTATGAGGATCTGGATTCATCATGTCGCCTGGTACACCCAGGTGTCCTCAAGCTGCTTTCCCCCTGTTGGTTGGGAAAGGGTTAAGAACCTCTCCTACCTCTTTCCTCTGGGAAAGGATTAAGAACCTCTTTAGTTCATATTTGTGTCCTTGCCTTGCAGGCTTTTAGATGTTCAGCAAAGACCTGGGTTCCTGGACTTGGATCTCATGCCAAATGTCTAAATTGGTCCATGCTGTTGAGTGCTCTGATCAAAAACAGTTTCCAGCTTTTTCTGGCAGAGCTGCTGTGCCTTTAACAGCTCTAAACTGACCAGCATGTCAATATGGGCAAATTTGCCCCTCCAGCCCTAGGAAGAGCTGAACCTGTTGATTTTTTGCCTTGTCTCTGAATGTGGAGGCTTATGAAATGACCAAATGCCTTCTTCTTTATTAATCAATAAATATATAAATAAATACATAAATATTAGCCGATGGCAGCATAAAAGGAATGTTAACAATAGATTGTCCACATGCAACACTGAAACAAAGTTGCTTAATTTCTGTGCGAGACTAAGAGCCCAATCCTATCCTTCCTCCCTCCCCCAGCCAATGTGGCAGCACCAAGATGGCTACCGCTGCATCCGGGGGAGGAGCAGTTGCGGAGATCTCCCCTGTGTAAGCCTTATTCAGAGAACAATTGTGCTCTGTAAGGGAACAACTGTAAACCTCCATGACATGAGCGGGTGTCTACTTGGACTTGTGCTAGCTGGATAGCTGGCGCAGGTCTGTGTGAACCTGCACCACAGGTTGGGGTCCAGGAAGGGTATTAGGACTTGGCAGCCGCTGCTGCCGTTGAATCTGCCCCCTTCCTGGACCCAATCTGCCCATTGCCACATTGTTTCTCCCTCCTCCACTGCACCCTCCCCACCCCCTCCTGCCTCCCCTACTACCTTTGGTGGCTGGTGGCTCCTGATCCGCTGGCACCAGTGGGAAGGCTCTGACCTTTTCACCAGCACTAACAGCAGTGTGCACTGAGTGCGCTGCTGGAGCACTTTTTGCAACTGGCACTGACTGCTTTAGGGCAGTCAGCACCAGCAGAAGGGATGCCTTGGTGAGTATAGGATTGGGCCCTAAGTCATTTCAGTCATTTCTCCAGCTACTTTACTGGGGACAGTCCCAATGGCCTTTTCATGGTGAATCATTGTCTCTATTTTGTCTCATGGAGAGTTTTGGAGGTGCCGACGCCTCACAAAAATATTGTTAGTTATTATTGTTGCTAGAGTTTCTGATCTCCAAGATTCAGCTCATCTCCCCTGGTTTGTGGAACTAAATATTTTTTTTCCCTGGAGGTGAGGTTGAAGTAATGTGTCTTGACTCAAGTGTACATGTATATATACAGGTGAGGCCTTGGTACCCATGAGGGATCTGTTTTCAGACACCTCCCTCCCCCCATGGATACAAAAATCAGCGGTTTTGGGCTCCAAAGGTGACCTGAGGGCTTTCTGAAGCCCGCAGAGGCTGCACACATCCACCCGCAACTTCTGCAGGCTTGAGAATGCCTTGTAGAGGCAAAAAAAAAAAAAAAAAAAAAAAGGTGATTTCCAATTTCTGAAGGGAATCTGGAATTCACGTTTTGGGGGGGTTTCTTACCTCTATGTAGCATTCTGGAGTCCACAGTGGACGCGCGCAGCCTCTGCGTGCTTCATAAAGCCCTCCAGAGACAACTGGAGCACAGGCTGCCCCTGTAATTCCATTCCATATGGCCATCATATGCAAGTGGGTTGCTTCACATTGAGAGCCGGTAGGGTGTAGCCAGTCTGAAGAAGAGGCCTGGAGAACTCGGAAACTTGCTGCTCACTACTTTATGATTTTTTAGTTAGTCCTAAAAAAGTATAGCGCTCTTCTGGCTTGCAAGTCCTTTGCAAAATTGTGAGATTAAATGCTTTAAGGAGTTTTTTTTTTTTTTAAGAAAAAAACCCTGTTGTTTAAATTAGACAAATCACACACTGCTTTGGAAGTCACTGCAAGGCAGGCTGTGGCAGGTGCGGCAAAGCCTCCACCAAGGTGTGATATTGGAAGGAGGTCTCTCAGGGAGTGATTGTTGGTTTGAGACTAGGGGCTTGCACGAAAATCTCAGGTATAAAAATTGTTGGAAGGAACATAATTGTCTACTAGTAGATAGCAACCGAAGTCCATTTTTAGCCAGTCATAAGGCTCTTAATGATTTTGTCTTCTTTAAAAGTGATTACCATTGTCACTGAGATAATAGAAAATGGTGCAGTGTTTCATTCCTAAATTTAGAGATGGCAGGGTTCAGCCTGGGAGAAACCACCCTCTGACCTAGAGGCCCATACCCAGAGGTTTAGCAAAGGAGACCTGAGTGTTGTCATGCACTGAAGAAAAAGCACTCTGTGCACGTGCAGAGGCATTTCCATCTCTGTTGTTACATCTTGGGTTCCAGAAAGGAGCATTTGCATTCAGAACCACTCCTGGAGCCCTGACTCTCAAAACTGCGTGTGAGGAAGCATCGGGCTGATTACTTGAGATAAGGAGGTGCAGTTGGTAGCCCACATCTAATCCCCAGTTGGCTCCTCAGGGGCCCACAGCACATGCCTTCCATGTCTAACAATTTGGGCAAGGACAGTCCTTTCCCCTGCAGACTTATGGACTGCCTACATTTCTCGAACAGTTTTTTAATGTTACTTTAGCCCAAGCATGTGAACCCCCTTGGCCAGGGCTGGAGTATATATCTATCATGCATCGTGGAAAGGGGAGGTGGAGAATAAAGCAGCAGTAGATTGATTCCACCTGTCCCAGCCCTTTCTGTGCTGTTTTTATTGACATAAAACATTCTGGTACCTGGATGAAGCCTTGTGAATCTGGAGGCAGGTCCAGGGGTGAGCCCTGCAGTTTTGGAAAGGCCCAGTGTTTGTCTGGGGGCCTCTCCCTTGCTTTTATGGCAGCTGGCCAGAAAGCAGGTGAACTGGGTTGCAGAACTTGCAGCCGGCTTCCTCACTCCCCTCCTCACCCAGCTCACTGCACAGGGGACAGGATATTGTGTGATTAGTGGTGCTGGATCTAGCGAATACTCTGGCGCTCAGAAGAAGAAGAAAAAAGTGGGGTGGTGGCAGTGGTTTGGAAAGGTCTTCAGTTATCAAAGTTCTTATAACTCGGATGTTGCTGAGGCCCCATCTACGTTCCATAAACCTTGGTGGTGAAGCGAGGGAAGCGGTTAACACTTTCCTGCTGCTTCATGTGAGCTAGTTTTGCAGTTATGTAACAGCCAGGACCAGTTTGTTTTTGTTTTTTTTTAAACAGACATCAGATTCTCCGATAAGGAGATCAAAGGAGGGGAGAAAGGAAGAGACAGAAAGAGGCAGAGAGGCCAGGGTGTCGCCATTAAAAGAGATGACTACTCGATTAACCTCCCTCAAAGAGTGGTTTTTCCTCCGCAGCTTATCAGGGGTTCTGTGATGAAAGATCAGTCACGGCAGTCAAACTGCCTAAAAACAGCTTGCCCACCATGACTGATCTTCCTTTGCAATGTGTCATCATGGTTGACCAACATTGGCCTAGCTGGAGTTCTTGCTGCTTTGGGAATAGTTGCATAGGATAGATGCTCCCCCCCCCTTTTTTTTAAAGCCTTGCATTTTTGGTGAGTAGAAAACCTTGTGTTCTGCCCCCAGACTTACATCAGACTATTAGGTTCCACTTCCAGACAGATTTTGATCTCTGTCCCTAGACCCTGCCAGAATTTTGGATCCCAGAGTTGGTAATCTAAGCGAAATGGGTTTGGCAGATTCCAAGCTGCACTCTCAGGTTCCTTCCATTTTTCTGGAATTGCTAGAACTGACCATCACTCATCATTTTACTTTTCATGGAACATTCAGATGATGTCATTGCAAAATCATGGCTTTCCAGTGTTTCCTAAGCAGTTTATTCAGCCCTATTTTCTGACGGTGTTGTTTGGCTTTACTGATGAAATTGCAACAACAGTGGGGACAGGCAACCTGCTCTTGAGACCCCTGGTGGGCAGAAGTGGAGTCTGTGAGGCAATCGCTGATGTGGCTGGTGAAGCCCTTTCCTCTTCCAATGAGATCCTTTCCCCATTTGCTTTTCCAACTGCTTGTTTTCCAGCAAAGAGCAAGAGTGCCACTGAATCCTGCAGTCAGGAGTCGGTGGAAACAAAGAGTGAGGGAGCCTTGACAGTTGTAAGAAACTGTAAAGGGAGGGAAGTAGAAGTTCATTTGATCTTCCGCCCTTGCCCAGGTTGCTGCACCTCCCTCTGTTACCTTTTAACAGTTAAGTTTATATATAGATATCTCCCCCGCCACTGCTATGCAACAGCACAATTACAGCCATTTTTTTACACAACTGTAAAGCTGGTTTTAGTAATGCTCAGCGATGGTGCCGCACACCTTCTTGCAGCTGCTGCCGTACAAGGCCAAAGTGGGTCAATCTCCAGCCTCTTTGCAGGTTGGAACCAGTAGCTCAGTCATACAGTTGCCATGCTTGAAGGGATGCCACAGGCTGGGCAGTTTCTTAGAGTCTCAAGGGTCACCCTTGCTCAAAAGAGCCACAGCCTGAGTGAGATTGGCAGTCCCAGATTGGGAGTCTCACATTTGTGAGGGTGGAGTTTGGCAGAAGTGAGAATGTTGAGTTGGGTTCAGTCCTTTTGCCCACTCACATAGGAGTAAGCTGTACCCGATTCAGTAGGTCTTACTGGTGAGTAAACATGCATAAGGATTAGAGTGCATTATACTTGTGTTTGAAGAGGTCTCTGATTCAAGCCTATGTTTAGCACTCTGCTCAGCCGGGGAGTGTGCATCACCTGCTCTGTACATAACCCTGACAAATACATTATCAACACCTGGGTGGAGTTTGAGTCATCATGGTTTGACAGACAATGTATGGTGGAGCCCAAAATGACTACATGATCTTTGGACCTGTGTCAGTTGTTCTCATCCCCCTACAGACATGTCACTGATTGTACATGACTTTTAGTGACTGAAATGTTTTTTCTGCTGGTTTCTTCCAGATTCACCAGCTGGCATGGACCTCAGTAATTGTCGGGAACAACCAGAGCCCACAGGTACTGTGCTACAAAGCTTCTTAATATCCCACATCTTTGAAAGGATTTGTTTTTTTTATTTTAAACAGAAGTAAGAAGTACCAAGAATCAGTACATGGTTTTCCAGGTAAAGGGACTGGTGTGTGATAGAACTAATAGGTGAGTGCTGAGGTGTGTCCAGAGCTGGAAACATCTCAGGTGTGTATTTCAGTCTTATAACTATTGTAACCCACCAAAGTTACTAGCCTGCATAGTCTCTCTCTTTTCTTTCATTCATTTAGGGCACAATCCGAACCCCTTATGTCAGTGCTTTCCAGCACTGACATAAGGGTAATGCAGCTCTGAGGTAAGGGAACAAACATTTCCTTATTTGGAGGAAGGCTCCGTGAGTGACACCCAACTGCAGGATGCAGCACACGTCCCATTGGCACCGCTATGTCAGTGCTGGAAATCACTGACATAAGGGGTTCGGATTGCGCCCTTATTTATTTAGCCTAGCTCACCGGGCTTCATCTGTCTGTATACATCATTTGTGGCACATCAGAGGCCTGATACTCTTCTAGATAAGAAAAGTTTCTTTTACTGATCACCTGGAAGCAATTCTTACTATACGTGACCATACGAGTAGCTTTTGAGAAGTACATTGGATGCCTAAAAATTAATACAGATGCTTATATGCCTGTAAAATTTTCTTTTATCCCAGAGAGCTGACATCCAAGACGGTCAAGGCTTCTAATAATTTGATGGTAGTGTATGAGATTTTAGAATGAAAGATTGAAGTTCAAATCTTAATTCAGTTGTGGGGGGGGGGCCTGTGGTCCTGGGCAAGTTGCTATCTCTCAATCTCTTAGCCCAATCCTATGGGCCTGTAGCACTAACAGAAGAAGCATTTGTTCCACCAGTGCCACCTGCTTTACTACTGCTGTAAAAGTGCTTCCAGCAGTGTGTGAAGTGTGTGTGAAGGCTGGAGCCTTCCTGCACATGCATGGGGATCGCTGGCCACCTGCTGGGGCAAGTGAAACAGTGGGGGAGGTGGGGCAGGGTAGGGTGATAGCAGAATAGGGCTGAGCTGGTGCAGACTTGGGCAGGGAGGAGTGAGGAATGGGAGCAGGAAGGCTACAGGAGGGGTAGATCCAGCAGTGATGGCACATGCTAGATCCTATCGTTTTCTACACCCTCTCTGCCACCTTTCTATGCTTGAACTTGTGCCAGCAAAATTGCTGATGCCAGTTCAAGGAGTCCCAATGTGGAGTGGGAGGCTTATGGAGGAGTGGGGATAAATCCCCTTTCCCTTCCAAAACCTCCTGATCTGCCCCCACCCCTCTAGATACATAGCAGCTTTTTGGCACAGCTGCATCAGTGGGGGGGGGGGGGAGGATATAGGATTGGGTTCTCACTTTCTTCTATCTGTAAAATGGGAATATTAATAATATCCTTTGTCATTATGGTGAGTAAGCTAAAATGTCTATCGCACATTAAAAGTGCTGTCTGAATTATTCATCACCAGTATTCCATTATGTCATCTTAAAAACAAAAATCTTTCCAGAAGTTCAGGATGGTTTGACAGACGGCAATTCTAACACGTCCCATGAAATGGAAAACATCGACAATGGTGAAGATGCAAAGGAATATCATCTGACTAATGGAGGAGAGAGAGAAGGTAAAGTGGAAATTGTGAAAAGTTAATAATTGGATATATGCCACTTGGAGTTGCCACTTCTAATCCATGAATTGAACCAATGAATCGCATAGGCTTTCCACACATTATAGCGCAGTGAATGTGCTGAGCAGGGGTTTGGACCAGATGACCTCCAAAGTCCCTTCCAATTCTAGAATTCTATGCATGCTTAATAACCTCTTGGGCCTCTTAATGGGCATCTTGTCTGGTTTTTGAAACAAGAGCCATTTGAAGAAGGGGGCCAGTGCAGAAAAAAAGCATTATGCATAGAGTAACTTCATATAAAGAAGGATAAGGCGGAAGCACTTCTACCACTGAGCAAGATGAGGAACTTGATGCAGGTGGCTGTGGAGGAAGAGAATGGCCTAGTCTGAGACACACAGATCTGACCTATGGGATTCAAAGCAGCATCCTCTCGCACAGCTCCAGTCATTTTCAATGGATCGCCTCTTTTCTGAACAATGCCATTTAGATTGTCTTTTTCCTCATGCACACAAATTTTGTGGGTCAGCCCTAACACAAGGGATTAGTTCACATGGAGGCCTACCACTGGGCTGTACCACTTTGGGCTTTCGTGGGTGCTCATATGATTGAACGTTTCTCATGGAGAAAAATGTCATCCATGTGGAAAAGTAGCATGTCAGAGAAAGATTCTAATCTACCTCTCCCTGACATGCTAATTTTCTATGTACAGGGGGTATTTTAGTATGGAAACATGTGTATCTCCACCTGCAACCTGAAGCGATATAGCCTAGACAAAAGTTTACCCCCTCAATGAGAATTAGCCGATGTTTCCATATTTTTAATAGTTGTATAAAAATGTTATTTCAGCAGGAGGATCTTTTCTAGTCACTGCACATGCTGACATTCCTTTTCCTATATACCTCTTAAAGGAGCCCTGTCCTCCTCTACAACTGCTCACCTTAACAGAGAGGATGAGACATGCATCAACTGCCATCCTCCACCTCCTTTGGAGAACAGTCTGTTAGCAACCCCTTTCTTGCACCAAGGGAAGCTAGTCCGGAAATGTGGCCTTTATCTTTCTTGTATCTGTGGAGTTAACAGGACAGCAACTGTCTGCACCAAAAGAAGAGATAAACAGCAAGGGAGATAATGGGGAAGGCCATGCTGTTCTCTTTCACAGAAGATGCTGTCAAGAAGTATAACAGCCCAATCCAAAGGTCTGGGCCACTTCAAGGAACAGTGGCACCGAAATGGCCACCACTGTATCCTGTGGGGCCCAGACCAGCCACCAGTTTCCTCAGGGTAAGAGAATATTTGTTTCTTTACCCCATGTAGAACTGCAGCAGTTCCAATATGTCTCTTTGGAGCTGTGCCGGCTCAAGAGCTGGCACAGAACCGAGGAGGCTAGTTTAGGGCTCTGCAGCTTGGGAGGGGGAACAGGATATGGCAGCAACTTGGGCCGCCATCTCTGTCCCCTCCCAGACCTGATCCTCCCTCTGGCCCACCATCCCCTGCTCAGTTCTGCCCCCTCCCCTCCCTTCCCCCACCCTCCACCCACCCTAAAAAGCCTCTCCACCAGCCAACAGTAGTACTTACCAATGGCCGCTCTACAAGGTCATCTTCTTGGCGCTGAGGCCCAGTGTCGACTGGCCCGCACAGGAGTCCTCTCCACCGGTGCAGGAGTGCCTTACAGCACTTTTGCAATGGCAGTTGCTGACCGCTGGCCGCTGCATGCTGGCTGCTGGCGCTGCCACGGCTCAGGACTGGTCTCCAAGAGACCAATCTATATTTTTAGAAATAGGTTCTGTGCACAGGTAAGCGAACATTTACCAGTGCACGGCTTGCATGAGCAATATATGTGTGAAGTGGGCACTGACTGACACATGACCCGAGCTGTGATGTCATGCTAGGACTGCCACATCTAAACTTGCCTTGATCATGGCATAGTCACTACAGTCATGGGCGTTCATTCTGCAGGCATAGACACATACCTGGCTATCAATGGAAATTTCCCCCTCTCTGCACCTGAAGGTTGTTAAAACATGCAAAAAGAACTCCTACCCTTCCCCATTCTGTTGTGTGTGTGGCATGTTCCATTTTTAGACATGAATACCTGGCTGCTACTGCAAAGTTTATTTTAGCAGAAGTATGTATTGGCAACCTTCAGTCTCGAAAGACTATGGTATCGCGCTCTGAAAGGTGGTTCTGGCACAGCGTCTAGTGTGGCTGAAAAGGCCAATCCGGGAGTGACAATCCCTTCCACACCAGGAGCAAGTGCAGTCTGTCCCTGGTCTGTCTCCCTGGCTATGGGCCTTCCTTCTTTGCCTCTTAGCCTCAGACTGTTGGCAAAGTGTCTCTTCAAACTGGGAAAGGCCATGCTGCACAGCCTGCCTCCAAGCGGGCCGCTCAGAGGCCAGGGTTTCCCACTTGTTGAGGTCCATCCCTAAGGCCTTCAGATCCCTCTTGCAGATGTCCTTGTATCGCAGCTGTGGTCTACCTGTAGGGCGCTTTCCTTGCACGAGTTCTCCTTGCACGAGTTAGCAGAAGTATAATTCAGATAAGTGCACTGTTAGTTAGGATATCTGATATGTGTATGCGCAACCTCCTGATTTTAGGAATGGGTTAAGTCAGAATGCCAGATGTAGGGGAGGGCACCAGGATGAGGTCTCTTGTTATCTGGTGTGCTCCCTGGGGCATTTGGTGGGCCGCTGTGAGATACAGGAAGCTGGACTAGATGGGCCTATGGCCTGATCCAGTGGGGCTGTTCTTATGTTCTTATGAGACCCAGGAATTGTATTGTCAGCCTGTCCTGGAAAGGGTTGTACTTCCACTTTCAGATGGATTCACAGTTTGGTCATGCTGTTGACCCAACATTGGACCTGAATGCCCAGGTGACAGCTGTGACCTGGAGCACCTTTAGCCAGATTAGCTGGTGTGCCATCTCTACTTTGTCTTGGATCAGTTCGATCGAACCATGATTACCCATGCAGTGGTGATATCAAGACTGGCTACTGTAACATATGCTATATGGATCTGCTTTTGAAAATCGTTTGGAAACAGCAATTGATATAGAATGCAGCCAGTAGGCTATTGACTGGCACCACAAGTTGTCACCAGGTTACACACTTAGGGTTCAATCCTAACCAACTTTCCAGCACTGTCATAGCTGTGCCAATGTGGCATGCATGGCATCTTGCAGTGGGGAGGCAGTCAAGGGAGCCTCTTTAAGGGCATGTTTGTTACCTTACCTTGGGGCTGGCTAGGCCAGTGCTGGAAAGTTGGTTAGGATTGTGCCCTTATTGTACTATCTTTACTGGCTGCCTGTATGTTTTTAGCTGCCTCTATGTTTTCAGGACAATTCAAAGTGCTAGAGGTGACTTATAAAGTCCTTAAGGACCTGAATACATGAAGGACCATCTCTCCGCATATGAATCTGCCCACTCCATGTGGTCCTCTCGGGACCCTCAACATTACTATACACACCATTAATACGTATTAATAATAATAATAGCAAATATAGTTGGCAGGGCTCAGTGACTGAACTTTTTCTGTTGTGGCAACCAGCCTCTGCAATTCTGTCTCAGTTGAGATCAGGACCACCCCTTCTTTGTTGATAGTCCAAAGAGGGCTAGAACTTTTCTGTTTCACTAAAACTTTAACTGATAGTTTGTTTCCTACTCTGAATAGTGTATTGGCTCTTGATTGTGACGTTGGATGAAAACCTCAGTGTTTTCTGTTTGCTGTGTTTTGTTATTTTCATTGATTTGTCTTCTGTTTGTTTTATTTTAGTTTTGTTGATTTTTTTTTGGTTTGTACCAATTTATTGTTTTTTTATAGGCTGCCTTGAGCTTTCCCACTGGGTTACGAAAAGTGGGATAATTTTTACAAAATAAACAAATATGTAAAATCCCTTTCCTTTCATCAAAAGGAACTTCCCTAGGAACCAAAGAGGAGGAGATTTGCAGAGTGCAGAGAAAATCATCTGTTACTCAGTGTGTTTCCAAAATTGTAATTATGAGATGGCGTGAGTCCTGAAAGAATCAAATTAGGGTCGCCCTTATGAAGACTTATCAAACTTGAGAGGGACATATTGGGCAATAAATGATCTTCTCTGTACCTTGACTTGGCCACTCTTTTTGTTTCTGCATCTTATGCCTTACTTTCTTCCTAGAAACCAATCTTGCATCCCTTACTGGCCATTGTTCCAAGAACAACTCCGTGTCTAAACCTTTAGGGAGAGTACTGAAAGCAGTGAACCTCTCAGACAACTATGGTTCCCTCATGGGATCTCACACCAGGATTGGCGGGGGATGGGGGGGTGGATGAGTCACATGATTCAGGGGCATCTGAAAGTTCCCAACCCAATATGAGGCAAGTGGATCAGGGAGTGAGGTGGGGTAGAGTGGATGCAAAAAAGCAACACCAGGCCATGGAGTCATGCAGTGTGGTAGAAACCAGAAAGAGAGGCAAGAGAGGTGAGACAGCCACATATCATGTATTGATTTTCAAAGGAAGCCAAACTCTGGCTGCAGGTTGCTACTGAGGTTTTCAACTCCTAAGGTAGAGTTTTATCCATGCTACAGGTTAGTTTGCCATCCTCGTCTTTTGAGTGTGCAGTACGAGAAGAGGGATGCAGTTGAAATGTGCAGGCTTTGGGTTTTTGTTTTTTTTACATAAGCTAACTGATGCATTGCTGCTGTTTTTTTTAAGGGCGTGAAAGAAAGGCAGACAAAAGACGGGAGCAAGGCGGGAAAATCTGCCCAAAGCTCTTTTGGGTGCTAAGTTGAGGTTCCAGCTGCTGTCGCCTCCGAAGACGTGTGGCTGTGCTTGTAAAAGGAAGTGCTGTGTTCTTTATCAGAATATTACATCTCGTGCATCGTCCTGCTAGTGGGACAAAGTTGGGGGGGGGAGGGGGCTTTATCTAGCAACCTCAGCAGTACTTTTCTGCAGAGGTTCACTTAACAGGGGATTTCACAAAGGATTAAAAAAAACACAAGAAGGTTGTGGAACTTGAGCTAACTGTGCTGGCACTGCCTTCCTTAGATTGTGGTTTCTGTTTTTAAACTCATAGCCAGGGCTCTGTATTCTCTGTGGTTGCTGTTGTTGTTTTTTTATTCCGAATCAAGGAAGCAAAAATTCTGTGCCAAGACAAACTGAGTTATGACATACATAACACATGCAAGTTATTATTGTTTGATCAGTATTATCAATGAGCATAGTGCTTTGCAGCCATTCTCAGCAGAGACCATATGGCCCCCTGGGGAGCCCTGGCACATTTGAATGGGGCCACAGACTGAAAACCAAAACAATAAATGATTTTATGTTTATGATTTTATGAGCTCCTAAGGGGCCATAGCCAAAAATAAATAAATAAATATATAAAAAAATAAAAGGTTGAGAATGAATTTGGAGTAATATATATATATATATATATATATATATATATATATATATATATATATATATATATATATATATATATATATATATATATATATATATATATTGTATACTGTATACAGTATAACTGTATACTGTTTGTATACTGTATATATATATATTTGTATACTGTATATATATATATATATAAACAGTATATATATATATATACAGTATACAAACAGTATACAGTTATACTGTATACAGTATACAAATATATATATATATATTACTCCAAATTCATTCTCAACCTTTTATTTTTTTATATATTTATTTATATTTATATATATATCAACAGTAGGTATGTCATTGCTCCCAGGGAGCTTACAGACTCACTTGTAGCATTTGAGGAGACACTAGAGAGAGGGGAGGAGTTGGACAAGTGAAAGTATTTGTTTCTGTTGCACAGTTTGTATGTTTGTGGGGGAACATTAGTCAATGTAAAGTGTACAGACCTCTGTAAACTGGTCCATCTTGGCCTTGATTGTCTGACTGGCAGTTGTTCTCTTACAGCCCAATCCTAAGCATGTCTACTCAGAAATATGTTCCAGTGAGCTTAATGGGGCTTACTCCCGGAAAAGTGTGGGTAGGATTGCAGCCTTAGGGTCTTGTGCAGAGGTCATTCCCAGTTCCATGACTCAAAATTGTATCAACTGTAATGCTAGGGATTGAACCTGGTTCCTTTTGCATGTGTTCTGTCACTAACCTATGACCCTTCCCCCTCCCTAGGCTAGTCTAGTTTAGACCAGTGTTTCTCAACCAGTGGTATGGATACCACCAGTTGTACTTGAGGTGGTATTTAGTGGACCCCTAGACATCTGCTGCCTGGCAGCGTGGCCATGAATGTGACACAACAAACAGCAGTAGGAGGCTTAGCTCGGCGGGCAGAGCTCCAAAGCATCTGTTCTGTGCCCAAAAACACCCTCCCATGCACCCTGAGCCTCTTACTGGTGTTTGTTGTATCACATCTGGCCTCCCACCCAGAAGTAACTGGCAATGATGCCATCACCAGTTACTTCTGGTGGTAGTTTGAATAGGTGGACCATGTGAAGTGGTACGGTAGAGGACAAACGTTGAGAAGCACTAGTCTAGACTATAGAACTACAATTCCCAGGGTTCACTAGTTGGAAACAATGATCATTTAAATATATTTGGGCGCTGCCTTTCAAACTGCATTATAGGGTTCTTTGTAAGCTTACTGGGGAAGCTTTTCAAGGACACATTAATTAAGAATGGACAAACGTCCCTGAAAAGGTAATCATTTTGCATGCGTGAAATATCGCTCATCATCGCCTTTGCTTATTATGTGTTTGGATGCTTTCTGGGATACATGCATGGTTCTGCTGGAGCAATGATGGGTCCCAATAGGCCTGGACAGCACCCTACATATGCTGAGCATGTGACATTGAACTCTACTCAGAATGCTTTGCAGCATTCAGGGGTTCGTTAACAGGAATGTTTATACAGAAAGGGATCTTTGAAAGTAGAAACTTTTGAAAACTACAAATGTTGGACTTAGTCACACTATCAGAGATCAGCTTTCTTGAGGTACCTTCAGACCTTCCATGATGGAGACTATTGAAAATCTTTTCCTTATACTTTCCCTCAATCTGGTTTGTTTGTTTTTTACATTACCAGATGTGTTTTTTTTCTTCTTCCAGAGTGAGGAACTAATTAGCAATAAGCATTCATGCTTGATAGGGAATTCGGAAAGTTTTGTTGCTATTTTTAGTATGTGAAATTTCCACCAGGTGTTCACTGTCTATTTGGGTTCATTGAGGCATAACCCTAGAAATGAGCCATTTAAATGAAAGATAAGACAAGACCGAAAGTAACCCCTCTCCTCAACAGTAAATCCAGAGACTGGAAGCGTAGGTTCTTGTGAAACACAGCACAAATGAGAGGGACAGCACGAGCGAGAGAGAGGCCTGAGTCTGTGGTCCCTTTCCACGCTATGGATCTGAACTACAGCCTTGGGGTCAATAGATGGATGTGAACTATAGATCTGAACTACAGCCTTGGGGTCAATGAGACAGATGGTTTCAACACAGAGGCATTAGCAGGGAGCTGTAGTGGAAAAAGTGATGGGGAAGTGGCTCCTACCCTGCTGCAGCAATGTGTGAATGAGAGCTGGGCTACATGTTACACTCCTCGGGTAAAAAACAGTCACATATAAATCAACCTCTGATTAATGTGAATTGTGAAGGTTCCCCCAAACAGGAAGAGAATGCTGGAGAAGATTATAGAACCACTGCTTGCTTTTCCTCCATTGTTCATCCCTACCAATCTCTTCTTTAGTGGCTAATTTTCATGAAGGGTTGGGGGTATGGTTGCCAACTGACCGCAGCTACTTGTGGAGATTTTTTTTTTCCTAACATGAGGTAATGTCATCAAGCCAAGGAGGCCTTGTGAAAAATCTCCAGAATTGAGTTTGGTCATCACCTAGAGAAGGATGCTGATGCCTGAAACTCCAGCCGCTGCTATAGGGTTGGCAACTCACTTTATTTATTTATTTTTAACTCGTTTTCAAAAAGACTAGGATGAGTCACAATGGCGCGAAAAATGGCTCTAGACAAGTCACGACGGCCACTGTTATGACTCGTGGGTGAGTCGAGGGGGTGGAGACTCAGGACTCAAATCGAGTCTCGGTGCTGTGGCTCTAGCACATCCCTGGAGAATAGTGGCAGCTCTACAGTTCTTCTCTGGGGTAGCCTTTAGGATTCTCAACCGTTAGAGTGCCTCACATCAATGGCATCATTAGGGTTTGTTTCACCTGGTGCAGGAGGCCAGTGCATCATCCGCATGATGGACCTCCTCCCATGCAGTGGGCGGGGAAATGCCCTGGGTGGTGGGTGTGGCGACGCTCCATCACCCCACCCCCTGCTGGTTTTTTGGCTGCAACGTTTAATAGAATAGAGATATTTCCACACAGTTTATTGCATTCTGCATGAAAACACACATTGAATGATATATAACATGATGGTCTTATTAAAAAATACCAACATTTTAAAAATTTTGGCCAGCAGTGTTGTCACCACCCTATGCACGTCACCCAATGTGGCCCACACACCCCTAGTGACGCCACTGCTTCACATGTCTGTGTATTTCACATGAGGAGTGTAAGATGTAGCTAGAGAAAGATCAGAACAGATTATAATGCTGTAAACCAACCATAAGGGCACTAGTTACTGAAAGGATTTAACAGTCATTTTTCTTCCTTCTTGGAGAGCCCTGGGAGCAATAGTTCTGAAGAAGAGCTAGAGATTTCTAACAAAGAATTCTCATCAGCCTATAGTTCCCAAGATTCTTTGCAGGAAGTCATGACAATTAAAAACTGATCTAAGTATGTAACCACTAAAAAAAAACACTGTACGCCCAAAGTAAGCAGACTTTGGTACATTATTATTTATTGCATATTTATTTTAGAATTTTTTAATACCTCTGTAATTAAAAAATTATGCCCAAGGCAGCTCGCAACAGTTAAAACAATAGAAATCCAAAATAAGATAATAATAAAAGCAATAGAACAACACATAACAAAGCAGATGTGACACACTGCAACTTTCCACTCTATCCTACTGCCATCCACCTCTCATATAAATGTGTGACTCAGGGCACAATCCTAAAGGCGCCTTATGCCAGCCCAAGTCCCTTGAGCCGGCATAGGAGGGTCGCAAACATGCCGTAAAGCACGTTTGTGCCTTCATGGGTGGGAGCCGCGTTTCCGCATCTAAAGCCGCGTTGCACCAACACAAGCGGCAAAGGTAGGCGTGGGGGGTGTGGGGAGGTGGTGGGAGGGGGCATTTCTGGGCAGGGGAGGGCAGACGATGGGTGACACCGGGGGCAGGCGCGTGGGGACCGGGGGCGGGGCAGGACTGGGATGCGGTGGTTATGCCAGATCCCAACCCCCGTCCCCGGAGAGAACAGAGTGACTTTGAGCCGCTCCGCTCTCCTCAGAATTGCGCCACCTCCAGAGGTGGCACAGGTCCGAGGAGACCCTTTGGGGCACGCAGTTCTTACCCAGGGGTAAGGGGAAGAGCTTCTCCTTGCCCGTGGCTGAGCCACTGCACCCAACGAACATGCGCTGGATGCAGCGCAAGCCTCCTGGCTTGCCTGCTCCAGTGCAGGTATGGATTGCGCCCTCAGTGAGTTGGACTGTCAACTTCTGATTTTGAAACTTTTGGCTCCCTGAGCACGATCAGAGGTGCCTACTTAAGTAGGAAGTCATGGACATTTGATCTCCTGCCTTGCCTGGCTTGTGCCTTCACAAGCCTTCAGGGCTTGTGGCCCTGGCCCTGAACCCATCCCCTTGCATCATGTGGTGTGAAGTAGTGATGGCCACTCCTGTGTGCCTACCATCCACCCTTATTCAAACATGAATGCACATTCCTAGCTTCTGATGTAAAATAAATTTCTCAGGCTGGCACTGGCCCTGAAGCTCAGAAAGGTAGCTTTGTATTCACTGAGCCAGGCTAGAGACCAGAGGTGGCTAGGGAAGTCCTCGACATTGTTTCTTTCAGATATCCTTTGAGATATTTGCATTATGTCAGTAGGTTTCCCCTTTAGGAATCAATCCAATGCATGGGACTTACTTCTGAGCAGACATGCCTAGGATTGCACTGTTAAGCTTTTTTCTGTTGCTTTTTGCCAGCAAGGCATATTTATTGGAAGAGTAACCTAACACGTTCAAACATGACTGTGAAATCTATTTGTGCCTTTTCTGCACTATTTTGCAAATTAAAAATCTGTTGGCTAAGAATGACTATGGTGAAGGCTCCAAGTCCTCTCCATCCTGTGTGATCACTTTGAAAGGCAAGTGGGGGAATGACCTCAGTGGTGGCAGGGGGGACAACAACAACAAAAGTTACTAAAGCTGTACTTTGTCAGTTCTACAAACAGCCAGTTATACGCAGTGCTTCACCACCCACCCCCCCACCAAGGAGTCAGGAGAGGGCTTGGGCTCCACAGTTTGTCGTAGGTACCCTCTGTCTCCTTTATCCTGCAGAGTAGGTAAGGAATCCAGGCAGGGCCGGGGTCAACATATGGTATCTGTGGACAGCTCCGGGAGTCAAAATGCTCCAGCGGGCCCTGCTACTGTTCCTATTCTGGGCCCTGGATAGGATTGGGCCCCGTGATGGCCACTGACTGGCTGTGGGGGTAGACATGGGAGAAAAATAGAAACCCTTGCCAATTGCAGCTGTAGCCACCTTTCTGATGGTCCGTCCCACCCAAAACTGAATCCTGACCCCAACGTACCAGTTGCTGGTTAGCCAATTTTAAAAATGGCCCACCTGCATTATAAATATATAACATTTAAATAAATAAATATGTGGCATTCACATGTGCATGGGGCTTAGACGTGCATTTAGTGTGAGTGCACCCTGAATATCCCGGCTTATAAGCCCTCTGTTGATCCTGGTTCTTCGTTGTTAATCCATATCTGCCTGCCCAGCCCATAGTGTATATTCTAATTTCCTCTCGCTCTATGGGCGGTTGTTTTTTTTAGGGCCTTTATTGCTCTAAGCTCCTAAATCTAATTAGCTGCTGTCAAAATGTTGTTAAGCCATTTAGGCATGTTCACAATTTTTTAAGATGAGGCAGTGAGGGAACGATGGCACATAAATGAAGTTTCTATATATATCGTATATGTTGGGGAGGGAACCCATCTGGCTGACTGAACATCTGCCAGGATGAGGGCTCTTTATCTCTCAATGGGTCTAGCAAAATCAGATATGTTGTTAACTCGTCACATTATGATGATTAAATTCCTTTGTTATCAAGATGACTTTATGCATTCTGGCTTTTTAAAAAATTCTTTACTGAATGTCACATATGCTGAGTGTTTCTGCAAGTGTGCTAAGCTCTATTGCTTGTAAACTTAAATGCAATCCAGAGTATCACATGCATAGGTGCATAAGCTTCAGCACAACCAACGATGACAGAAAATAGTTTTTGGGGATAGGTTTTGGCATGCACTTTTGCTGCCAAGATCCACCCTCTCCAGCTCACTCCCCACTCCCTGCCTTTCCCCTGCCCTGGACCTTTTTTCTGAAACTTCCACAACCAACCCACAACCTGCCCACTCCGGTGCAGCCTTAGTAGGCCATTAGTCTGCATGGGGAGCTGCCAATCATGTCCGCTGGTGGCTCCCTCATGTGCAGCAGTGACTCACTGTTTACGGCAGCACAGAACACAAGTTCTGCTGTCATAACTGCATGATAGGATTGTGCTGTATGGCATGTAGCTAGACTCTAAGGCACTGGTTCCCAACCCATGGTCTGCAAAGTCTCCGAAAAAAGGAAATTGCTTTCGATCACTTCCAGCATCTCTCTGAGCGAGCAGGCTCCCGTGGATCATCAGAGAGGGCAGAGAATGGACCACTTGCAGCTGCAGCTAACAGCAGGGTCTAGGAGAGGGGGGTAACGGGGGTAATTTGTACCCGGGCCCAGGGTCCAAAAGGGGGCCCAGGAGTCATAGGAAGGGCCCAGAAATTCCTGGAATCTGACATTTTCCTGTCTCACCCAAACTCACTGCCTGCACATGATGCTGGGGGCAGCACCACAGGCATGTGGTGGCAACTGCTGCCGCAAGCCATACACATCAGGCCCAGGAATGCATCCTTGACGGTTTCAAATCTGAGAGGAAACTGGCCTGCTGCAGTTGCTCTTTGACTTGTGGGTCTGATGACTGTGAAGGAATACATAGGAGCTCAGGGCACTGACATAGCTAGGGGGGTGGCACACTCAGTTTTGCAGGGAGCTTCCCTGCAGCATGCAAGCGGCTTCTGCCCCTCCCCTTGGGAGCCATTCGCCTCCGTTCCCCCCCACCCACCCACATGGCCCCAAAGAGGAGGTGAGGAGCCGCTTGCACGCTGGGGTGAGGCTCCCTCAAAACTTAGTGTGCTGCCCCCCCCTCTAGCTACACCAGTGGCTCAGGGACCAAGCTGTGGGACTGCAGCTGCTGCAGAAGTTCATTTTGGTGCACACGGGACACTTTCCATTCTACTGTGAGCCTAAAAACAATGATGCTCATTTCCTGCAATGAATTTCTATATTTCAAAGATTTTAGAAAGACTTACGAGTGTGTTTGGTTTTCTGTATTATCTAGCTGCCAATGCCACATGGTCAGGTAGACCTGGGCTCTTCATCAAGAAACCTGGTAGACCTGGGCTCCAAAGACTATTCTGGCTGTACATACCTTTCCCCTGCCCTATTCCCCCCTCCCATTCTGCCTGCCTCCATTGCCCCCTCCTCCTTTGGGAAGGGGACCAAAAGAAACTTTGTACCCCCGGATAAAAATCCCCTCAGAGGTGCTGGTTAGCAGCAAACCACAAATCATCTCTATAAATAATTAATATTTTTTTTTTTCTAATTACAGGCAACCACATTATCCATGGGTTCGGTACCTACGGATTTCTTCATCTGTGAGTCCCTGAACTTGTTGTGCTTGCTGAACCTGGAGTCTCTGGAGGTGAGGGGAGCTATGCTCCTCTCACCTCCGGAGGCTCTTCTGAAGCCCATAGAAGCCATGCATGTCCACCTGTGGCCTCTGCAGGCTTCAGAAGAGCCTCCAGACTGACTGGAGCTGTGCGCCGGTTGGGATCAGGGGCAAGCCAAAAAGTGCCAGTTTTGAAAACCTGCGGTTTTCCTTATCTGTGGGGGTTCTGGGAAAGGAAACCCCATGGATAATGAGGACCACCTGTATTACAAATTTTAACGTATTTCTTTGTGTGCAGGCGTAGGAAGTTGCATGTGGTCCACAATAATTCCAATTTTTGGTTCAGTGGTCCGCGGTCTACTAAAGGTTGGAAACTACTGCTCTAAGAGAAACACTTCCTGATTGAGATGGTGTTGTTTCCAGACAAACTTGAACTGTATCATCTCTTGTTTTCTGCACATGGAGCCTTGAGAAAGGCAGGCTGATTTCATCCCGTCTTCTGCCCATTAAGAGCCCAATCCTATACTCCTAGCATGGGTGCTGAGCTCCAGTGCTGGGTGCCGTAAATGTTCCATAAAGCACATTTATGGCACCAGGACAGCATGGAGAGCCAGTGCTGGGCCCATGGCAGTTGATAATGGGCCTAGCGCCAGGAGGCCAACGCTGGAGGAGCACCCATGGTATGGAGCTCTGCCAGGTGGTGGTGCTGGAGGGGATGCATTCCGTGGCAGGGGGAAGGGCAGGACAGGGGAAGAACCAGGCTGGAAGGGGGGTGGGACTGGCAAGCCCTGCTCTGCTGGATACTATGCTCAGTGTCAGGTTGAAAAGCCTGACTTAGAGCTCCTCCAGTCTGCATTGGCAAAATAGTCGGAGAAGACTGGAGGAGACCCATTGTGGCCCCTTACTAGGGGGAAGGAGGCAAAAATCCCCTTCCCCCATGGAGGCCTCCAGTAGCCCCGGCAAGATTGCTGGTTACAGTGGTCGCCATTTTGGCTCTACTGCACCCAGCGCCGCCACCGCCATTAGGATTGGGCTATTAGTCCTTTAAGTGAATAAGGGGTCTTGTGCTATTGCTTATGACCAAACTGCTCTTCTCTCACAGTTTCTGCTTTCTGCCGCTTCTACATTTTGGTCAGCACATCTTTTCCGTTGAGATTCTTTTTTTAAAGCACCTACATGCAAACTGAAAATCGCTCAAGCTTTTGCTTGGGGGAATCTTTCGCCAGCTGGAGCTTGGTGGAGGCTTCTGTCGGGAAGACTCAGGTGCATCCTTTCAGTTCCTTATCAGAGCTTGTCAAAGGTCCAGATGCATGACCCAAAGGCAGCATGACCTGAAGGAAATGCAAAAGGTTGACATTTTTCCATGGCAGGATAATTTAAAGAAATAAATAGGTATATAGCACCAGCATCATATTGTGTGTGATGCATCTGCAATGGTTCCCAAACAAAATGCCAAAACAGGGGCATACTGTTTTCATCATGCTTCCATATCCCCAAACAGTACAAAATGTTTGGGGGTCACCTTTTATGCAGTCTCTTTTCTTCAGAGGAGACAGTACACTAGAACCTTCTGAAACATCTCTTTTATTTACCGTGTGCAACCTGAACATCAGGAAGCAGGCAAGTACTCAGGCAAGCCATGCTAGCCTAGAAAGGTGCCTCAGTTTCTTGAAAGCCACAGCATGCCCTTGGAGTCTGCTTTCCCCTGTAAGGCTCCTACTTGCCAGCCAGCTGCAAAAATTCAAACTTCTTTCTCCTTCACTGGTTACATCCAACTGCCAAACTGCTATTTCTTCAGCTCCACCCAAGCAGGTGTGGTGTTTTAGTGGCTTGGAAGCCCTTGCTGTTGAGGCCATTGATGTTCTTAAGCATCTTTAGCTAGGAAGCTACACAAAGCCTTGAGAGAAAGTCACTATACGTACCCAAATATACCTTGCTTGAAACAGTATTCTCAAACAAAGATTCACAAGCATAGTCACAAGGTATTTTAGAATTTTGAAATTAGAACATTTAAAATTTTTTCTAACAGGGACTCATAGCATCTTCCAATCAATAATGCAGCATAATGCAAATTAAGCATTTTTGGTAGTAAACTGGTTAAAAAATAAACCATCTAGGTGTTTTATTAGAGCATCTCTTCTTTCCATGAGTCTTAGAGTCTTAGGACGCAATCCTGGGTCACCCTTGGGCCAGCGCAAATTTCCTGCACCGCCCTGGGAGTATCACAAATGTGTCATAAAGCACATTTGTGCCTTATTGAGAGTCGGGGAGGCTGGTGCAAGGACACGCACCAGCCCCCCCCCCCCAGGCCGGAGCAAGCCCTGGGACCAATGAATTCACACCGGCTGAGTCAAGCCAGTGCGGGGGTCTGGGGAGAGCAGAACTGGTGTGTTCTGGAGCAGGGGGAGGGTGGGTGGCAGGTAGGCCCCTGGGCAAGCTGGGCTCAGGAGGACATGGTGCTGCCTAGCCCCCTCCCTGGAGGCCAGACCTAGCACTAGACTGCTTGGATCTACGCCACCTCTTTAGATCTGAGTAGTCCCTTTTGGGCCACTGCCACATTACCCAGGGTAAGGGGAATCAATTCCCCTTGTCCCAGGTTGTGCCACAGCCAGCCCCAACCCTGTGCTGGATACAGGGCAGGCCAACTGGCTGTCTGATCCATCACAGGTTAGGATTGTGCTGTTATTTGCTTTTGAAGCACTTCAGGGATTCTAATATTATATTGCAGTGAGTGTGTACTTCAGGGGTAAGTAGCTGCTCAAGGGGTTGGATTTTCAGCTAGAAAATGACTTAAAGGGGAAAAGAGTGAATCTACCTACTTCCTGTGTATATTCTGGTCTCTATCAGTACCAGCCTTCCCCCCCCCCCCCCCATGACTGTTTAAGGCAAAAGAAGGGGCACTTCTGATTAGATTATGTGCTTCTAATTTGACCCTGAGTGCCTGTTCTCCTGAATACTCTATATGTGCAAAGTCTAACTTAGCATTCCAAAACAGAGAAGAACTTCTTGGGAAAAATGCTTCTCGATTCATAATTCAGCAAAACATTACAAGTTGGTCATATTCATATAACATACCAGGCAATTACACACTTGGGTGATCACACCAGTTACAAATGGTTTGAGAAAAGCATCTTTTCCCAAGGTGTGCTCACAAATTTATTTTATTTGTTCCATTGTTTGCCCCTGGTCAGACTGGATTTGCACTTTTGTTTAGCTTTCTTTAGCCATTTCTGCCCTATGTTGCATATATGCCACTGGGACCAAATGTATACACCTGCGGGCCGGGTAGAAATTAATGCAGAACCCTGCCAAATCTTTGGATTAGAGATTTTGGATATAATAAACGAAGAGCCCAATCCTATGCATGTCTACTCAGAAGTAAGTCCCATAATGGTCAATGGAGTTTACTCCCATGCAAGTTAGGATAGGACTGCAGCCAAAAACTCGTACATTTCCAGCCTCGGATTAGGGTTGAATTAGAGTTTGTGATTTGTCCAGGTCATCTCAGCCACCAGACAGGTGGTGGCCAGGTGCTTGAGCATCCCAAGTCTCTGGCATCACCTAGCCAACCAAAACTCAGACTGTGCAATTTGTTGGCTGCCCACCTAGACAGCGTTCTTTTTCAGATTTGTTGATTTTGTTCATCAGAAACTTGCAAAGTGGACTAATCCATGGGTAGCCCAAGCAAAACTGATGGGGGGAGGGTCCTCAAGTGCAGCCTATCCTAAGGAATGGCCCATTAAACCTCATAACATCACCTGGACTACGAATATTTACTAATATTTTAAAATCTTCAAAATGCATACTTTCCCCATATAACTGTTGAGTGAGTAATTTCAAAGTAGAATTTTCATTTTAAATGAAAAATCTTATCTCAAATTTTGATATTCTGGTGCTTTCAGACTTGTTAGTATCTCTTGTTAAGATACTTGTTAGTATCTCTTGTTTTGGTTTCGGCTTCAAATACAACTTTTCAAAAGTAGCTAGCTGTCAAATGCTATATAGTGCCATATATTATGCACCAGGGTTCTCCAAACTACGACCCGGAGGCCACATCCAACCCTCCACAAGATTTTATCCAGCCCGCAGCAACTTGTTTTTTTTGTCAGAGCATTTGCTAATATTTGACATTTTTACTCATTATACATCATTCTTAGTTTAAGCATAGCACTGTTTCTTTGTAATGGTCACATTTCTTTTTTGTTCTGAATCATCAGTGTTGGCAACCTTCAGTCTCGAAAGACTATGGTATCACGCTCTGGATGGTGGTTCTGGCACAGCATCTAGTGTGGCTGAAAAGGCCGATTTGGGAGTGACAATCCCTTCCACACTGGGAGCAAGTGTATTGTGTCCCTGGTCTGTCTCCCTGGCTGTGGGCCTTCCTTCTTTGCCTCGGTCTCTTGGCCAAGTGTTTCTTCAAACTGGGAACGGCCATGCTGCACAGCCTGCCTCCAAGCGGGCCGCTCAGAGGCCAGGGTTTCCCACCTGTTGAGGTCCACTCCTAAGGCCTTCAGATCCCTCTTGCAGATGTCCTTGAATCACAGCTGTGGTCTACCTGTAGGGCGCTTTCCTTGCATGAGTTCTCCATAGAGGAGATCCTTTGGGATCCGGCCATCATCCATTCTCACGACATGACCAAGCCATGCTGATTACAAAACAGATCTAAGTAAAACTTATTCATTAATTTAAATTTCATTCATTCACTCATAAAAACGATTCTTTTCGGCCCGCGAAAATGTGTAAACTATATGATGTGGCCGTTGTACTGAAAAGTTTAGAAACCCCTGGTATACACCATTGCATGTTATCTATCAAATACCTAGACACCACTGCACATAAACTATTATTGGATGCAGTCAATATAGTCAGTCAAGAGTATAGTACTATAGTATGTTAGCTATGTAAAATCATTAGCCAATCATATATTGGCAGACATCTAATTCATATCTCCAATATCTGTGAATATCTGAATATTCATCCACAAAGGAAAACGTGGAGGATAACTTTTCACAGCAAATTCTAACTTGAATGGTAACAGAGACCTTCCAAGTCTTGTATACAACCCTTCTGTTAGAACAACCCCAAATAACATTTGCCTTTGACTCATCACTCACGCTTCTGACTCATATATAGATTGAGATTTGCTTGTAATCCCTTGATCCTTCTCTCAGTGCTGCAGGGTTCCAGATGCACATGGATGATACTGAACAGCAACCAAAAAAAAAACACAAACCTATCCTGGCTCGGCAAGGGTTAAATATGCTTCTCCCTCCCTTCCATTGTCACTATTGTTTCTCTGCTCTAAATTGTCTAGTTCTGTTTTTATTTAAAAAACCCATCACGGTTCTGTTATACATATTTGTGTGTAATGTAGGTTACGCATTAGGAAACTGAATTCTGTTTGTCTTTTTGCTCCTCCAGAGTTACAGTGAGCAATGCTAGCTCTACGCTGCGCTCATTCATTTTTTTCTATCTGCAACACTACCGTGATAGACAGTATTACATTTTAATGCTATTGCATAGTGCTGTTGTCATGAATGCTACCACATTTCCTTTCCTTTCACAGTGCCTCTTTTGCTATTTTTAACGTTGATTTTTATTTTTGATACATGAAAAGTTGGCCCCATCTGTGCTCTAATTAAGATAACCAAGGCTCAATTAGTCCTAAATATGCAGTCCCCAATGGAGTCCTTGTGCTTAGGGATTTGTGACCAAACCTCAGTATAAATAACCAGCCCCTTTCCCTTCAAGTTCAGAAGCAGTGGGTTGGAACTGCATGATCACATACCATGAATGGTTGCTTAAAACATGCTGCCTGGTGGCTTTCATTATACTCTGGACCTTAGTAGTATGTAGTGAACTGAATATTATCTTGTTCCTGCAACCACTCAGGAATCTGGAACCCCTCCTCAACTTGGGCAACCAAAAGAGGCTCCAGAATCCTAGGATACAAGAAGAGATCTGGATTAATCAAAGGGTGGAATAAAATTAATAAAACAGTAGAGTAAAATACATGAAATGCGCAGGACATCAATTACCTTATTTGGAAGCAGTTTCTTAAATTGTTGCAGCAATAATCTCTCCAATGTCAGATGACTCCAAAACCCAGGAAGATCCATCTTGAATCTGTGCCTCAGTTCCTCTTGTCTGTTTCATCTCTTCCCTCCTTTTCTTCCTTCCTTTTTCTTATCTTGCTCTCTCTTTTCTTAATATTATTGGTGGTTACGAGGCGATCTCATTGGACTGGATAATCCTTCACATTTAACATTTACAGTGATTTTTAAAACCAATAGAAACGTGTTCGTTTTTTTGAAATGAAAGACACCGAAGAAGCAAACAGGAAGACTAAGGAAACAATCAGGTAGAATGGTCTTACATGCTATCTTTTTAGAGGAAAAAAGATGGCCACCTTTTTGTGACTATAATTTATACATGTGTATGTTCTGGTTCTAACATAAAAATATAGCATTCCATTACAAAAAAAAAAGTGATGTCATTTCTATGGGATTTTGGATTGTACTGATCTCCTCATGTTTATGACGTGTCTCTCCAACCCTCGCCCTCCCCCAGAAGACGGCTTGCTTAAAGTCAAGGGTGAATATGCTGAAAAGGAAGATGGTGGTTTGAATCCGGGACCAATGGAAACTCGAAGAGAGCCTGGGATCCTTTATAACTGCCAGAGAGAGTATGGAGAGTATGACAGCATCGAGCTTGAGAGACATTCTGGGCCATATGACCTCATCAGGCCTACTAGTGGAAAGATGAGTTGTGACATCTGTGGATTGGCCTGCGTCAGCCTCAACGTTTTGATGGTTCACAAACGCAGCCACACTGGTAATTACTTTTTGGGTAGCCCAAGGCAAAGTTCATGTTGAAAGCATTTGATCTGAGGATGTTCCAGTGACCAGTAAAGGCCCAGTAAAATGTATCAACTGTTACACTAACAACCTGACGTGTGGGGAGGCCAAGGTGACAATGAGGCAGGGCAGGACATTTCCTATCAGGAAGTATGGCCAGAACAGTAATTTATGCAGAGAAGCACAGGAAATGGGCTCCTCCAAGTCTGAATAGTTATTACTCTTACATAGTGAAAGTAAACTCTACTGAGAAAAAGATTGAAGTGTGCCTCAACTATCAGAAATTGGGGAAATACTACTCTAGGTTTTTTTTTCCCCTTAGCTCCGTGAGGTCACCCTATAGTTCCTTCTTAGTGCTAGAGCTGAGTAGTTCCCACTAGTAGAAACCCTACCTGATCCCTCATGTCCCATTCGGGCAGAACCAGTTGTATGTGGGTTGGGGATTGTTTTAGCAAAGAAAATTCGCTGCCCGAACAATAGCCATTAAATGCCTTTTCCTCCTCTTCTGCTTGTTGCTTTGAAGGTGAGCGTCCTTTCCAGTGTAACCAGTGCGGGGCCTCCTTTACTCAAAAGGGCAACCTTCTCCGCCATGTTAAACTTCACACCGGGGAAAAACCATTCAAATGCCACCTTTGCAGCTATGCCTGTCAAAGGAGAGATGCACTCACTGGTCACTTAAGGACACATTCGGGTAAGTGGCTTCAAAAACATCACTGTTTTTCCCTGACTGAACAGTCTGTTCCTTCAGACTCTTCTCTTTTGTTTCCTTTCCAAGCCTGTTACCATCCTATGGTGATGAGTAATTCTTTTTTCACCCAGATATTGCGTGAGATTCAGATAACCACATGAACTATCAAACTGCTGATGCAAGGTGTTCCACCTATACTAGGGACAATGATTATGCAAACTCATTTTGCTTTGGTGTAAACAAAGAGCATTGATGGCTAGTCATGGCAACCAATCCCTATTGTATGGTGCTTGCGGGGGGGGGGGGTGAAGCTTCTGATGCTGGTTACTTGAGCTGCTGTGATGGCATTGAATGTTCATGAATTCTCTGTATTGGCAACCTTCAGTCTCGAAAGACTATGGTATCGCGCTCTGAAAGGTGGTTCTGGCACAGCATCTAGTGTGGCTGAAAAGGCCAATCCGGGAGTGACAATCCTTTCCACACCGAGAGCAAGTGCAGTCTGTCCCTGGTCTGTCTCCCTGGCTATGGGCCTTCCTTCTTTGCCTCTTAGCCTCAGACTGTTGGCCAAGTGTCTCTTCAAACTGGGAAAGGCCATGCTGCACAGCCTGCCTCCAAGTGGGCCGCTCAGAGGCCAGGGTTTCCCACCTGTTGAGGTCCATTCCTAAGGCCTTCAGATCCCTCTTGCAGATGTCCTTGTATCGCAGCTGTGGTCTACCTGTAGGGCGCTTTCCTTGCACGAGTTCTCCATAGAGGAGATCCTTTTATATAGCACTATCTGTGAACATTTGAGCCTCACAGGGAACAAAGCGATTGGACTGTTTGCAGTCTAGCTCCTGTACGAAAAGTGAAGGTTGTCAGTCTGGCTGAAATTAAAATCTTGTACAGGCACTTGAATGAGAAGAAGCTGGGAGGAGCGGACAGGAGAAGTTTGGAAGACTAAACATGCATAGGATTGTGCTGCAGGAGATATGCAGAGCAGAGGTGTCTTGAGGTCACCCACTGCACCAATGATGTCACCCCTGTGACCCCTCCCCTTCTAGTCTTGCTCTGGCCCCTTCTCTCACGAGGGCTTGCTTTCCATACCAGCCACTTGCTGCAGCACTCCCAGGCACACTGCAGTGCCTCTGATGTTGCCTCCTCCAGTGGGGTCACTTGGTGCAGTCCACACCCCCTCCACTCAGCTAGTGATGCTGGTGATACTGAGTGATATTCTTCGAAATGGACTCACTTGGTAATCGAAAGTACTTCTTGTAGCACTACAGTGTGGGGGTGGAATGTAAATTTCTCAGCTGGCTATCTGGGATTTTCCCAGCCCTTAGTGCAAATTTGATCTGGCTTGCACTTGCTCTGGAGATAAACAATGCCAAGCTTCTAAGTGCTCCGCTTGTTAGGGAGGACTATAAAATGATTATTAGCGACAACATACCCACTTTTACTTTACATTTATTCCTATCCGTACATTTGTTTAATTGTTATATTGATGCTTGCTGTTTTTATTACTGTTTTTTTTTTTTAGACTGTGGTCTCTTTTCATGTCGAATTATTCTAGTCTTGTTATTGTGCTTGGATTTTTATTATGTTTTGTGAGCCTTCTCAGCTCAATGAGAGCTGGTGTAGCATAGTAATTAACAGCCCAATCCTACCTTCAAACCACCACTCCATAACATGCACCCGCTCCAACAGAGCATGTGCTGCATGCTGGTGGGGGAAGGAAGGATCAGATGGCCAGCAAGAGGTAAATAAAAAGCTTTTTTACTTCTCCTGGTGGGCTGGTTAAATTTTACCTGCATAAGTTAAAGAGGAGGGGTGGGTTGGAAAACTAGGGATAGGATCAGGCATGCACTTTTGCTGCTGAAATCCATTCCCTCCTGCCCACTTTCCACCCCAAACCTCCCCTTTCCTGCCCACAACCTGCCCCATCTGCTACCTTACCTGCTCCGGTGCAGCATGGGTGGGCTGCTGGCATGCATGGGGAACCTTTGGTCATTTCCACTGGCTGCTCTCCCTGCAGCAGGGCTGCCCAAACCCTGGCCCTGGAGCCCTCGGGGACTCCCAATCTGACCCTCAGGAAGTCCCCAGTCTCCAATGAGCCTCTGGCCCTCCGGAGACTTGCTGGAGCCAATGCTGGCCCGACACAACTGCTCTCAGTGTGAGGGCGACTGTTGGACCTCTCACGTGAGCTGTAGGATGAGGGCTCCCTCCACTTCTTGCTGTTTCACATCTGTGATGCAACAGTGGCATTGAAGGAAAGACCAGCCTTGCTTTGTGCAAGGCCTGTTATAGGCCTTGAGCTATTGCAAGACCTTCATTCATTCATATAAGTTCCATGTTTAATATATTCATTTATGTAAAGTTATTCAAATTTGAAATGTAAATTAATTCTTTTTTTCCTGACCCCCAACACAGTGTCAGAGAGATGATGTGGCCCTTCTGCCAAAAAGTTTGGACACCCCAGTCTACAGTGTAAATGATTTACAGTGGTGCCACACAGTTTATGAAAGCTGAACATGAGTTCTGCTCTTGTCATTTCATGAGAGGATTGGGCTGTAAGAAACTGAGCTGCAACTTTCTTTGGTTTGAATCTTGCCTCTCCTATGAATTCTCGCTATGAGAATGGCCTCGCTCTCAGCTGCAGCTCCCTTACCTTTCAGGGTTGTTGTAAGGATTCCAGCAAGATAATACATGAGAAGCAACTTTGTGCACTCAGAAGTGCTATACAAATGCTAAGTAGTAGTATTATTAAGCTGCCTTGAGGGTTTTTTTTTTAAATAATGGAAAGTATAGATATAAAAGTTCATATAAAACAAACCTATATAACATAATTGCCCCTTGGTTTACCTGCTTCTTCCTTCCAGTGGAGAAACCATTCAAGTGTGAATTCTGCGGACGGAGCTATAAGCAAAGAAGTTCCTTGGAAGAACACAAAGAGAGATGTCGAACCTACCTGCAGAATGCTGGCCTCAGCGAAGCTGGTGAGTTCCTCAAAATTAATTTGATGCAGAAAATTCCGAGTTAAATTGGAGTGCTGTCAGGAAGATACAGGAGCAGACTCCGATAAGGAATTATCTCCTTGTTGAGGATGGTGTGGTGTCTGTGAGGTTGCTCTTCCTCCACTCCCTGTCTAGTTCGCTTCTAAATCTGTTGCAATGGGTCCAAACTCCACTAGCCCCTGAAATGATAACTAGGGATCAGTGAAAACTGAGCCCATTTTCCTCTTTCAGCCATTTCAGATCCTGCCCTCTCCGCAGAGCAGTCATGAGGGGGAGGAGAGACTGAGATCCGAGAAAGTGTGCACCCATGGCGGTTTGGGTGTGTTTGGAGGGGGAGATGGGGATTTGTTCCAACCACCACTATTTCCCACTAGGATAGGGGTTCTCAGCCACAGTTGAGAAACTGTCTGCTACGCTGCAGACCCCCTCCCCACAAGTTTTGTGCCCTTGGTGCCATACATGGAGGTTAACATTTACAAATGGATACATTATTATTTAGCCGGCTTGCGCTTAAAATAAGTGCTGCACAAATAAATTACCATCATTCTCTGCCTGAATGTTCCCAGCTTTCAGGGTCAGCAAGAAATGAGAGAGATGGGAGAAAAGAAAGGGGAATATAAGTGTACAAAAATAATGCAGGTCTATAATGTGTAGGACATCACGCCTTCATAAAAGGATATCTAAAGAAATACAGTGTGTATAGATGAGTACATGAAACAAACGTTCCCCAAAATTCTCCTCTACACATTTTAATGTTAAATATTCTTCAGATTAAATTTAGGTGAGCCTGTAACAGCTATTATCTGTTTGTGCTTGTGGAGCTGACACCCGTGCTAGTAGACTGTTGTCCCACTGGGCATATTATAGAGTCATTCCCCTGGTGACTTGTGGCAAGTAAGGATTGCTCAGGGTGATTAAACAGAGACAACTTTGATACTGTAAGGCTGCAATCCTAACCACATTTTCCTGAGAGTAAGCCCCATTGAACAAAATAGGACTTACTTCTGAGTAGACCTGGTCAGGATTGTGCCCTAAGATAATTGCTTTTGAAGTACAGTATGGTTTGATTCTTGTATTTGCTGTTTCTGTAATAGCTGATTATATTTATTTTTAGTATTTGATATTTGGCGTGGAATGGTTGCAGTGTTTGATTATATTTGATCACTGGCATGCAATGATATGTTGTATTTAATAGTTTGCAGCTTATGGCATTTCATGTCTAATGACTGCCAAATCAAGACAATCAAAAGATTCAAAGACTGCAATCCTATGCACACGTTCCTGAAAGTAAGCCCCATTGAAGACCGTGGGACTGACGTCTTAGACAAGCATAGGATTGGGCTCTAACTAACAAATTCTAACAAAGCACAATCTTATGCATGTTTACTCAAAAGTCAGTCTCACTGTCTTCCATGGAGCTAACTCATAGGAAAGTATTTGTAAGTTTGCAGCCTTAGGCACTCAAAGTTCAAAAATTGGGTTGCGTAATCTCATTCCAAATTCCAACTTTCACCTTTGAAAGATGATGAATTTCAAGGGTGAATTTCACATATTCATATCAGCTCCAACGATTACAACTTGATCATGACTGAAATAATGGCATTACTGAAAGTATAAATTAATGACAATGCAGAATCTCATATATTGGTTTTGCATGTACCAAAAGATGGACAAAAATGCAGATTGCCATTAGTAGAGTGGGTGTACAGAATCTAGCTTGCCTGTTTGTGAGAGAGAGCAGGAGGGTTTTATATATTGCATGTGTTCTCTGAGAGGCTTCTGTTTGACAGCCTGATGACTCCTCTGGAATTTGTCACTAGTGAAAAGGTTAACACTTGTGACCACATGGCTGGGAAGGAAAAAAAGCCCTGCCACATCATTCAAATGTGGCTCCCATGCCTGATGAGAGATTCTAATCAGGTTATTAGCCTGTTGTCTTGTTCCGTGCTCCATTCCCATAGTGACCACATCATTTGGTGTGACAGGAAGCAATGCCGCTCATTCAGGTCTCACTTAGCAGTTCTGAGGTTTTGTTAACCATACCCTCTCTTTAAAAAAAATGTGAAGCTGTGGGCTTGGGGCGACAGAAGTCACATGCAGGGAGCAGCTCAATTGCTTCCCAAGGAGCCACGCCATCTTGATGTGGCTGGAACGGAAGATCAAAGGTTAGAGAGAGGAAAGAAAGAAAAATGGCCCATTAGGAGGCAAGGAATTAAGACCTCACCTTGTTCCCATTCTTAGCTGTCCAGCAGTACCCAGATCTTCCTGCACCTAGGCCTTATGTGAGGTTCCCTCCACTCCCACCGAACCAACCTTTTCACTTCCCTCACAGTATCTGTGTTCTAATCATCCCATGTCGCCTTCCCATTCTACAAATCACCAGTCCTTGAATATCATCTTAGTAATTGCTCAGTACTGGCTGAAAAGATATGGGTTTTTTTAAAAGGCTAATATTATCTGTACAAATTATTAGGATTTCAAACTTTAATTGCTTTGATTGGTAGATGAAAGTTTCGTTGGTTAATCAGTAGGGTCCTTTTTAATTATTGGAGCTGATAGTTAAAAACAGTCATGTATTTATCTGTGTAACACGCAAATGCGTTTTAATCAAAAACAGTGGTTCTCAAATTTTTCAGAAGCTCTAGAGCGGGGGTGGGGTCAAACATAAGGCCGCATGCTGCCTGTGGAAGCTTTTTATCCAACCCTCAGGCTCTCAGCTGCTGAGCAGTGCTGAGGTGTTACTGCTATAAGGACAGCCCACGTGAAAATTGGGCTCTCCCAAATCTTGAAATATGGTCAAGATTTGCTTATTTTCTCTTCTGTCATTTGCAGCTAATGAGTTCCGAAGTGAGAAAAGGTGCTTATTTTTGGTTATGACCTGTTTAATGACATCATTTCGTGCCTAATTATATCACTTCCGGCCCCCAGCATTCACCATGAATGCTGTTCAGCCCTTGGTATGAAACAAGTTTGACACCCCTGTCCTAGAGGCTGCTGCCTGATGTATAAATGCCAAGGGGTGCGGCTATAATAGTGATTGGGTAGCAGTGCTCCCCCCCAGTAGCAGTTTGTTTAACCCTTGATGCACATAGCCTAAACTGCCCTGTCAGTTTCACAAACCACCAAAAATTGAGTCATGGCTCACTAGTGGGTCCAAGACCCACAATTTGAGAACCACTCATCTAATAAATTCAATGGCTGATTAATTGCCTGCCATCGAACAACTTCAAATTCTTTAATCTTTGGACAGCCCTAAAAGTATGCATGCAGATACCCCCCCCCCCATTTCTTAGCTGTTCCATTTCTGTTTTGATAGTCTACAAAGGACAAATTGGGGGAAATACATTTGGTTGTATTTTTCAAGGTGTAGCAGACATATTTTGAAAACAGCAGAATGAATTAGCACGAAGAAATTAAAAAGGCTGGTCTGCAACTGATAGACTATAGGAGCAGGCTCAAAGGCAATTTAAGCTTCATGGGTGAAATGCGCTTGGAAAGTAGAAGTCAGTAATAAAGGGTGCTAGTTTCTTTTTAAGGCATATTCCTTTTTCTACAGAGAGGAGTTCTTTCCTTTTCCCCCATCTCACAGTTTTTTTCTGTTTCCTTCTGTTATAAATCAATCAGAAATTCTGGATCTTATTTGGAGAACCATTTCCCTGATCCAGCCAGCATAATTTCTGTGCTTGAACAATTTTGGGGGGACAGAAACATACTCTGAATGTATTCATTCAGAGATTTCGGCAGACAATTCCCACACACATCAAGCACTCATTTGCAGCCATAAGGGTTAGAACTTGCTTTTTAACTACCTCCTGGAAACTGACTTCAGCACCCACTACTACATTTGCTGTGTTTTTGGCGCTTCCACATATTCTCAGCGTAGGTATTGCCCTGTGCGTGGCGGCCTCCCTTTTCTCATCTGGGATAATGTCCTAAAAGTGAAACAGCCTCGGCAGTGATTAATAGCGTCCCCCGCCCGCCCCCTCATCCATTTTGACTCATTTTCGTAGTGTGATTTGGGAGAGGGGTGCTTTGATGCCTTCGGTTTCAAAATGCAGTGTACACTGAGAGCCAGCAAATTAAGTAACCTACCTGAGGTTCCTTTCTGTGACTAGTTTCAGTGCTGATTCAAATACGTCTGAGGCAAGTTTAAAATTGAGTTGTCAAAACAAGCGGAAGGGTTAACTTACGGTACTGCAGTTTTCATACACGGTGCTGTATTGTGTCTTGGTGGCTGATGCTGTATTTGTTTTTAAGAACAAATTTGCTTCACTATTGAGGGCTTTCCAAAGTCCGTCAGAGTCCGTCTCTGTAATCAAACATGACAGAGTTCTTGTGGCAGCCTCGGTGGTTGTCAGTGAAAACAGGGTGCTCGACTAAATGGACCTTTGGATAGATCCCAGCAGTGTCTTATGTTCTTAACCTAAAAGTGTACCTGCTTCAATTGCTTGCGTAGATAGAGGGTGCTGAAAGAAGGAAGATTAATCATAATTCAGATTACTGTAAAAAAAAGTGCAATGGGTTACTATCATTATTGTGCTGTGAAGCTATTTTATGCATGGAAATTAATAAAAAATATAAAGAAAGATGAACAAATTTGATAAGGCAGAAGCTTTCATGAGCCAGAGCACCTGACAGAGTGGGCTTCCACAGTAAATTCATTAATCTCTAAGGTACCATACAGCTCCTTGCTGTGTTTGTGTCACTCTGAGGTGCGTTCTAAGATGACATTTCTGTATGTGTGGGGCTATCACCAGGCCTTTCAGGGCCAACTGTTCTCTATAGTGTTGCCCTCCCAAGACATGCCCAACATTCCCTCTCCTCTTCATGTTACAGAAAGAAATCCATTAAAAACAAGCTAACTGTTCAAAAAGTTATCTGCTGTTACAAATTTCTGTATTAATAAGCTTCCAAGAGCCCGGAACCCCAGTTGAAAACTACTGAGCTAGATGACATTGGTACCTGGTTGAAAGTATCAGTGTTTGGCCTTTATTTGATGTATGATCAGACCCACTTATGGAATCTTAAGAATGTCCGCTGTTATTGAGGCCGCAATCCTAGGCACACTGAACTGGGAGCAAATCCTACTGAATGCAGTGGAGCTTATATCTGAGTAAACATGCACTGTAAAGACAATTGCACTGTAAACAAAGGAACACCGTAATAAGATTGTGTTGTTTTCTATCAGACTTGAGAGATGTAAACAGTGGAAAAGCATAGTCTTGATATTATGATGTAGATGATGTGGTTAGCTTAATATTATTTTTGGAAGCTGGTTGATAGGCCACGTCAACTATTTCTGCACTTTTTGGCATTGTTTGTATGCTTCCTTTACATGATTGTATGACGTTAGTAAGTCCTGTAAATCAGTAAATTAAAGTCCCTGACTTCTCATTTTCAAGTCCTTTGTGTCCTCCCTTTTATCTGAATGTAAATCCATGGGCCCACAACCTTTGCTCCTCCTGCTCTACGACCTTCATTGATTTCCATCAACTCTCTCTGTCCAACTGTGCTGCTCCTTTTTTCTGGAAACCTCCCAGGTCACTGACTCAGTGCCACCTCTCTCATTCTTCCAGTTCCCGCTCTCTGAAACCAGTGGCTCAACTCCTTAGTCTTCATACCCAAGTTGCAGATGAATAAGATCTTCTTTTCGACAGTGTGACCCAAGGCAGCCAGGGGGATGGCTGTGTGAATGATGCAGCCACAAGGGTGGGGCCAATTGTGGGGAACTTTTTTTTTTTCTCACTTGCATATTCTTCCTTTGATACTTTTGCTTCTCTCTTCCTTCCTTCCCGGTTGCCTCCCCCACTGTAATATACCGTACAGCATTTTTATTCCGAACCCCTCCAGGCCACTCTTTAGACCTTTTTCATTATATTGTTGCGTAATATACCATGAACCACGATGGTTCTGTACAATTTACTATAATAAAATAAATCACGCTAGACGTCCTTCATAGGGTGGGGAGATGTGGTGGGAGGGGAGAGAAAAGTCCAGGTTTGATCAGATGGTGTTTTCTCTTAAGCACATTCATGTTAGTACAATCAAAAGACAGAATGTTTCATTTTGAAGCTGTCTTTTAAGTGTGTCGGCCTGTCTGCAGGTGTCTTGCAGCCTTACTCAAAATCAAATGGAAAGTTGGGCGGGGGGGAGGGAGAGGGGGGGAGGGACAAGATCTCCCTCTGCTCAGCTACCAGGTCCAGATAGTTCATTATCATTAGCAAGAGGAAGTGTACAATCAAGATGTTAATTCTTTGAGGTTCTTTGTTTGAGTCTTAGAATTGCAAGGTTTGGATCTGTGGTATTTTGACCCCCAGCTTTGCTGACCACAGGGGTGAAGAAGAGGTATGAGAACCAAAGCGGGTTGGAGGGAGTGGGGGGGGGGCGACAACTATAGCAAGTTCCATTCAGCTGTCCTGAGTGAGCCGTTGTAGGCAACTAAATATTCTACCCTCCCTTGCTGCCTTTTTTTTGTATCTCTTCTGCCTGCATCTGATTTTTCCCTTTTCTGCTTTGAAATTTAGAGAGTGTGGAGGCAAGGCACGTCAAAACAGAGATGGGGACCGAACGGGCACTTGTGCTGGACCGCTTAGCAAGCAATGTCGCCAAACGGAAAAGTTCCATGCCCCAGAAATTTATTGGTAAGAAAGTTTTAAAAATGAAACTTCTTTTGGCTGCAGCCATAGGAAGGGCAGTACTGTACTTTTGCCTAGTTCTTCTGTGAGGGTTGATTTCAAAGCTCGCTTTTTGTCAGATGCAGGAATTAATTCTGCGTCACGTGCAGGAAATGGCATTTGTTCAGATCCAGAGCCCTGGGTGACCCTAAGCTATACACAAAGCCTGCCACCCCCCTCTCTTTTCAGTGGAGTGGGCAGCATTTTGCACAGTCCTTGGCAAATGCAGACCTGCCCCTTCTAGTGAAATGCACTGGGTAGCTCTTGACGGTGAGGGAATGAGCTGGTTTCAGTCTGGGTTCATGTTGGAGTCTCAGTGCCTGCAAGAACTTAGATTGATTACCATTAGATTAGATTGATTACCATTGAAATCAGTAGCACTTTTCCAAGTAGGTAGCTGAGATCCAGGAGACATATGGCAGAGCTATTGGGATGCATGCATATGGATCCCTATGGGGCAATGCATGGAATTCTGCATATATTACCCTATTGCAGTCTGTGTTTTACCATGCAGCAAATTTTATTGCAGATCTGCCTTTTGGAAATCTGTTTTTGTTTAGATTGTCAACCAATTACCAAATTGCTGCCTGCCTGCCCTTTAAAAAAATTGTTATCGTTAAATAATTATGAATCCAGATACTTCTACAGCCTGACAGCTCAATCCTATGCATGTCTAGTGAGATATAAGTCACATTACATTCAGTGGGGCTTACTTCCAGGTAATTTGGCATAGGATTGCAGCCTCAGTATAGATACCTTTTTAGAATGTGAAAGAAATTATGATATAACTTTTTATTTATTTCTTTATTAAGAAGATTTATACCCAACTTTTTGCCTGAATGATCCTCAAGGCAGCTTACAATGAACTGCTGTAATGAAAATTCAAACAAACACGCAGTTCAATGAACTCAGGGTACTGCTAATTGCTAGGAGGGAAAGGCAGCTTAATAATGTATTTTCTTTTTTATTCTGTGTTACAGTCAGATACTGGAATCAAAATTGTGTAAACAATAATAAGCAATTTTGCCCTTAACTCATAGACTTGCCTTTGACATTTGCTCTCACTGAATAAAAATGACCCCGGGTCAATCAATCAGCTGTAGCATTAACAAAATTAAAAGTTGCAACCCAGGAATTTTTTGAACATAGATTGCTGGATCAGGGCGATTGTGTGTAGGAGTGAAATGAAAAATTTATTATATTTATTAGCCAGTCTTCAGTCAAGGTTTTCAAAGAGGGATACAGTCACATATGCTAATTCCACATTAAAATGTGGAACACAGAAGTAGTTCAGAATTCCAAAATAAGTCCAACAAGATATAAAGGCTCTTGAGCAAATAAAAAATGTATTTATGTGTTGCTGAAAGGAACACTATAAATGTCAACAGGACTAAAGACTTTCCCAAGTTATTCAATGAATAATTAGAAATAATGTTAATATTTTCTTAGCATGAACACTTAGCATGAATACCAGCCGCATTTGTATTTTTAAATTAATAACATCTTTAAAATGATACTAGGATTATTACATCATGTTTCTATTAGTAGAGTTATCTTATGCAACTTATATCAAATTGCAGGTGGTAAGAGCAAATGAGAACACCCATGAAAGGCAACTGGAAAAACTAGCAAAGTTGCACAACTAGTTGGTTCATTACCTGTCTTTTATCTATTAAAATGTACATAGGTTTGCCTAATATGAAAACCTCAGATTAGGGCCTGTGAAAGAAATGTAAAAATTTAATCAATAAAAGTTTCCATTCAGTCTTAGAGGAAGAAAAGGGCCTTTTTAAATATTGACTCTTTCATTATTCCAGTAACAGAAGATCAAAAATAACTTTCATAAATTAAACTGGCATGCCCTTCACACTAAACCTCACCAGTTTCATTTGTGCCTTTATTTTATTTATTATCTGTGCTTTTACCAAGCTCTTGGAGCCACAAGGATCACCAAGCTGTAGTAGATTAATCTACCAATTTAAACTAATTAACACCAGACGTTGTTAACATATAAGGGGGTCATATAAATCTCCATGCAGCGTAGAACTTCATCTGTTGATTTCCTCAGATTGAATTGCTGTTCAAGGAACAGGCCAAACAGTATTTTTCCTGATCAGCTGGCAACTTTAGTTAAAGCTTGTTGCCCTAATGCAGGGGTGCCCAAACCCCGGCCCTGGGGCCACTTGCGGCCCTCAAGGACTCCCAGTGTGCCCCTCAAGGAGTCCCCAGTCTCCAATGAGCCTCTGGCCCTCTGGAGATTTGTTGGAGCCTGCACTGGCCCAACACAACTGCTCTCAGCGTGAGGGCGACTGTTTGACCTCTAGCATGAGCTGTGGGATGAGGGCTCCCTCCACTGCTTGTTGTTTCACGTCTGTGATGCAGTAGCTTTGTGCAAGGCCTTTTATAGGCCTTGTGCGAGACCATTCATTCATATAAGTTCATCTTTAATATATTCATTTATGTAAACTTAAGTAAATTTATTCACATTTTAAATGTAAATTAATCCCCCCCCCCCCAGTCCCCAACACAGCGTCAGAGAGATGGTGTGGCCCTGCTGCCAAGAACTTTGGACACCCCTGCCCTAATGAATCACTGGCCCCAGTGAATCAGCGGCCCAGAATAAGTATGAAGCATTAACATTAGGAATCAGACTCCTACAAAGGCGCTCAGTTCATGTTCTCAATCTCCATTTCTGCGTATCGCTGTTTTTTAAAAAAGCATATTTTGTGCTTCATGTGCAAAAATGCCTCAAAATGCACTGAATCCCCTTCTCTCCCAGCTTCCCAAGTTAAACAGGCGCTTTACCAACAGCCCTCTGGTAGTGCATTTTTATCTGATCTTGCTACAAGATTCTATGACTAACTGCCATTATCTCTCCTCTCCCCCCCTCTTTATATGCCTTTGAATAAAAATAAAGTTGACCTTAATTATTTTTTCCCAGACACTGCAAAAGCAGAGTGGGAACAATTGTTCATCATCGCCACAGAGAGATGCTTCAGGTACTCACAAACAAGGGTTGTCAGCCACCTTGCAAAAGCGGCTCGCGGCACGCATTTGTAACTTTTGAAAAGGCTGCTTCCTGGGAATGTGGCACAAGTTGTTAGTTCTTAAGGCTTGTGCAGTTTTTTCACACAGGGAATATTGCAAGCTATCAGCATGAGTTCATGCACACAGAAAGGTTTATAGTAATGTTGTTGGCATCCTTCAGTCTCGGAAGATTATGATATTGCACGCTGAATGTTGGTTCTAGAACAGAGTGTCCTCTCTAGTGCGCGAAGCCTGGGTAAAGTAGATATGGAGGATAGACTGTTTCCCATGCAGCAAATCCCCCATGTCGCTGAAATGGAAATAATGTAATAATAATAGTAATATGTAATAGTAATAATAGTAATTTATAGTAATAATGATATCATAATAACACTGTGAGGGTGCTGGCAATTCTTTTTTTTCTGTAGGACTGTCAGCACTTGACCTGAAATTTCCAGGTTTTAGGCCCTCTGCCATCCAGTTGCAGACCTATCATAAAAGTCTATGGGGCAAATGCCCCGGGGGAGGGTGCAATCCCGGACCTTTGCCCAGGGCGCAGGGCTGGGGAGGTCTGCTGCTGTCACCATCCACCCATTTGAATGTATTATTAATGCCACTTATATCTCATCCTTCCTCTAAGGGACTCAGGGTTCTTCCCACTCCCATGTTACTCTCATAACAACCCTGTAAAATGGTTAGTCTGAGAAACAGAGCAACTGGGCCAAGGCCAGCCAGTGAGCTTCATGGCTAAGTGAGGATATGCATCTGAGCCTTCTGGTCCTAATACCATACACTAACCACCTCACCCCACTGAAAGGCTTATTTGGGACCTCCTATATACAAAAACACTAAATAGATGTTTTCCTTCCCAACCAACAGCGTTCAATGACTGAATGCGCTGATCTGCATTAAGCAGCACACACTGAGTCAATGAGGGGTAGTGATGGCACCACTCTGTCCGAGTTTACCCCACTGCTACTCATCCAGTTTCTGTCCCCAGTGTCTCCAGACAGAGGATCCCCAAAAAGTGTGCCATGGGTAATCAGTAACTTCACAGAACTACCGTAGGTAAAGAAGGGGGAACGTGCGCTTAATAAGTCTGTAGTATGCTTTGGATGAGCATTTCCTTTTTGAAAAAAAGGGCAAGACAACCCCTTTTAATTTACGCCCCACACAACTCCCACCAAGGAAGATCTCTTCACACCTGCTCTCCATTTCCTTCACCTCAGCAAACCATTCTGCCCACTGAAATGTTCCATCCCTTAGTAAAGCCCATTCAGCACTCAGTCAATTAGATAATAGGCTGGGAAGGGGGCGTTGGAGAGGTGAAGACACAACAAACCACTAAATGGAGAACTCCTCTTTGGCTTTTTTAAACTTGATGGCCAATTATCTCTCCCCCCCCCCCAGCTACCACATCCACTTTCAGACTCCATTGCTGGAGCTACAATTCAGCCCCCACATCTGTCTGGGAGTTAAGGATGAGGAACTCCTTGGGAGTGGAAAAAGAGAAGGGCCCCTATGCAAGTACAATAGATATGCAAATGCCTAGACGCTGCTTGATGAACATCTTTAATTCATTCATCATTATTCATTTTGCTTCTTCCTTCATTTTGACACTGAAGCTTCTCTGTGGTCCAGTTCTCACATCCATTTGATTTCATGGTATTTTTTTTTATCATCATTTAGTTTTTAATTATTAACATCCAATTTTGTGAGGAAAAAATGCATTTCAAGTCGCAAAACAAATACAAATGGAACAAAACTGTTACAAAGAAAAACTAAGTTATATCTGTTTTTAAAACTTACAAAGAGCCCAATCCTACCCTTCCCCTCCACCGATGCATGCGCCATCACCACCTGATCCACCCCCTCCTCCAGCCTCCCTGCTCCCATTCTTCCCCACTCCCTGCCCAGCTTCGCCCACTCACAATACTCCCTCACCTTACTTTCTCCAGCAGCCCAGAGAGGTCCAGCAGTGGAGGTGAAGCACTGCCAGAAGCTGGCAGAGCATTCTGCTCACTGTTGGCCACCATTTTGCAACAGTGGAAGTGCCTTCTGTTGTCCCAATGTGCTCCAGCCTGCAGCCCCATCCTTGATCGGATTGGGCTGTAAGATATATCTTTTTAAAAGGAGGAGCAAGAAAAAAAACAAAAAGGAAATACATTATGAAGATGGTTAAGCAATCTATACTATTGTATATTTCATGCTATTTATATATGTCTAGGAAAGGCTTCCAAATATCCACAAATATATCCATTCGTAGTTGTTGTCTGCAAGCCATTCACTCAAAAGTTGATAGAGTCAAAAGGTCTTCAATCCCTCCAATTTTTCAATATCAGTTTTCTAGCTACTTTAAGGGCACTGAGAGTCCATTCCACTGTCCCACTGTTAACTTCCATGATACAGGTAAGGACAAGGACGTAGGTATCAATGATTGCTGTAATATATTTAATAACGTCTTCCCAAAAATTTCTTTGTGATTTCCTGTGATTGTCAGCTGCAGATGAGTTGATTCTATCTAAACGAGTGATGTTTGTGGTGCTACAGAAATTCTGCCTGTAGTGGTCTACTCACAGATTCAATGAGGTCAATTCAATGTCAGGTGTTGAACACTTATGTGAGAATTTGCTGTTTGAAAGGAGATGCAAATAAATAAGCCAGTCCCATTCTCAACTCTTCCATCACAAGGATTTCCATTCCAGAAGATTGGTCATGTAAATACAGGTTGTGTGAAAGAGCAGGGTGAAGCAAGGGAGGGGGAAGTTTACTAAGCAGGAATAGAGAATCACATGAACTGTTTGAAGGGCATGTCTACGCTTTAAACTGGCTTAGCGGTAATCCCCTCATCCTGGCAGTTCTAGTTCTGTAGGGGAACCACTTTTTTTTTTTTTTTTTTTTGCAACAGACTAGCTTGGCCGCCCCTCTGGGAATTGTCACAGCAATGAACTAGCAATGAAACTAACTGATCCGCACAGCAATGAATCCCAGGAGCAAATTCAGATTGGCCAGTATGCAGTCTGTGGCCACAAATACAGGCACTGTACAGGAGGAAGCTGGCTTCATGTAGTGGAGACCATTAAATAGGTGGCCTGGTCTGCTAAGAAAACGAGGCATTTCGTACATGAAAGTCCAGCTAACTCAAGTTAACAAACTCAACAAGAAGCTACAAACAATCCTGGCTCTCTGACAAATGTCTCTCTTAATTCGTGTGTTTGCAAGCACGTTTGTCACATTCACACATTACACATCTAAGAGGATTTCCTGCCTAAGGCAGGGGGTTGGACTAGGTGAACGATTAGGACCCTTCCAACTCTATGATTCTATGATTCTGTGATTTTAGGAGTACGCTTAAAAACATGAGTGAAGCAGCCTGATGTCTGAGGGCCAATTTATGCAGCTGGATTTCTGCATAATCCAGCTGCATGTGTGTTCATGTATATGTTTCCCAGTAGCCATGGTCATAGGTGTGATGTGTTGAACCCAATTCACACAAGCCTTTCTTTGTGTGCTTATGGATCCATGTACACAAATGTGTAGTCAGATTCAAGAACATAAACTGAACGGAGCTTAAACCAGCCGTGTTGCCACAAGAGTGACTATAGCAATTGGGCCATGTAATGTTTGTATAGTACAGTTTAGCAAATGCATTCTTGAGAAGTGCATGAGAAGGAATGATGGGGTCCCTTGCTTCATGTGACTATTTTTCTGTCACTTTTAGAAAGAACTCCTCTCTGAGTGTTGCTGTTGTGAGTACTAAAGTGACTCACTGCATTTACCCTCCTAGACATACATGCTCCCACTGTCTCCCGTCTGACCTTAACTTGACTTCTTGTAGCGAGCTGGGGTGAAAAATTGGTTGGGGGAGGTGGAAAGTTTGGTTGAGAACCACACTTCTCCATCCCGGAATCATTTACTCAAGGCAAGAGGACCAGGAACCAAGACAATATTTAGCATCTGCACAGTACTTTCTGAGCGTACAAAATGCTTTACTGCCACAGTGCATCTTGACTCGGCCTTGAGGCCTCCTCATGAGTTGATGGGATGAGGTGGGATCTGAACCAGGGAAATCTGGATTCAGTTTCTTAGCCACAGACAACTGGTCAAGTATACTGGTGTTGGCAGGGGTTCCCAAACTTCTTACTTTGGGAACCCACTGCAGAGTCTGCAGTGGATCTGGGACCAAGAATCTGCAAAATAAATGGCGTGTGACCCACAAGTCACTTCAGAAGTGAAAGTAAATATATGGCGTGTGACCCACAAGTCACTCCCCGTGTCATTGGCTGCATTGTGCTGCCTTTCCCAAACTGTGTGTTTCAATGCACTGGTTCAACACACAATTTGGGAAATGTGGTGTGACACATCCAATGACACGAGGTGCACGCAGGTGCACCTCAGAAGCAATTTCCAGGTTGCACCCCATTTTGTTCTGCTGCTTCCTGGCCTTGGTGGGCCCTGGGTCCACCAAAAATTGGGTCACAACTCATCACAACCCATTGGGTGAGTTGCAACCCACAGTTTGGGAAACACTGGGCTATGGGCAATGCTGCCGTGCAATTGGGCAGCATTTGGTTAATCTGCTATGGGCAGTTAATCTGCTATGGGCAATTAACCCCTGCTAATTGGGTAAAAGGCACTTTTTCAAGTGGGTGCTCCTTTTTTTTAGCAGGGGGAGAGTAACTGGCCCACCTCACCCCAGCACTGTCTGTTCTAGTGGCTGTCTGCTGGTGTTCTTTTTGCATCTTTTTAGATTGTGAGTCCTTTTGGGACAGGGAGCCATTTAGTTATTTGATTTTTCTCTGTAAACCGCTTTGTGAACTTTTAGTTGAAAAGCGGTATATAAATACTGTTAATAATTAATAATCTTCAGGCAGATGCCAAGAGTCCTCACAATGACAGATCCGGCATACCGGTTGCTACCAGTCATGCCGTGTGGTTCCTGGCTTTGCTCCCCACAAAAGAAAGTGCTGGGCGGGGACAGAAGCTTTTTAGAGATTCCTGCCCCATTCATTGGGTGTTTCTGATGCCACTTCCATTGCTCTGAGAAAAGGCTGTTTTCTTCTGCATGTGTAGCCTAGGTCTGTTTGAGCTGTTCTGTACAGTATACATAAAGAAGAAGTAATGCAGTTCTAGACTGTCCCCCTTCAGACTGCAGTTAAGGGATTCCATGTTTGAATGATTTTCTGCATTCGTGAAAAAGGCCATCAGTGTAGTAGACATCAAGGAGAAAGGTCAAAGCCGGCATTCTCAATTTATGTCCCACCATCCCTACTGAAGAGACAGGAGGTGGACAAATGGCACTAAGACAATGAAAGTTAACTTAAAAGTTAATTGAGCAAACATAGCTTTGCAATTCTTTCAGTTGTGTCCACACCTCCACTGTCAACCCCAAAACAATGTCACAAACACTTGGGTTTGCACTGCAGGGTTTCTGGAAAAATGTCATGCCACATTCTTTCTTGAGTCTGCAGCCAAAATTGCACCAGAGTTTTCTGGGTCACTGTGTGGTTTGCCACCTGTTTTTGATGCACACAGGCGTCTGCAGCTGCTGTTACCCAATTATGGAAATCCTACTGGCTACAAATGTGCAGGTGGAAACCATAATTCCTGTCTGTCCTGAGTGACTCAGATCTTTCCAGTTTGGGGTTTGCCTCTGGGCAGAAATTTGTTAGCCCTACCGCCTCCTTCCTGCCTCGTTTCTGCAAATGAACAAATGTGGGTCTTTTCTCAGTTTTGGGTATCTTTGTGGAGATGCCACTGGAGTGGTGGATGGCAGAGTGAGCCCCCTTGGTGTGCTGCATATCACTTCTCCCCCAGTCGGTTGCTCAGGGCCAGCACCAGGTTGCCTCAGGGCAAAGCATGAGCTTTGATCAGTGGCCACCCAGTGGTGCCATCCCACAGTTGCTTCCATTCTAGGGTGGGTACAGGCACTTCCCCTACTGGAAAACTCTCCTTTGCTTGAAGTTGTCTTACTGCATTACACAGTATTGCGTAACTAGAGCTGTACAGAATGTTCACTTGATTCAGTCTGAGGACTGAAAATGAAGCTATTGGAAATGGGGGCAATATTTTCCCCAAATTCTAAAAGTCATGATCCAGTCACAGCAAAGTGCTTTAAAGTCCCCCTGATTTTGCTAGGAGATTTTAAAGCCTCCTACTGATATCAATAAGTCTTAAAAAGCACTAAACTTTGGCTAGATCATGCTTGAAATGCTTACCTTTTTAATGCCCATTCACTGTCCCTATTTGCCCCTGCTTTTGTGCCATTTCCCTCCACTTGTAATCTCTTCTTCCAAGCGGTCCCAGCCAATTGGAAATCATGTAATAATTAGCATCAGGACACTGTGTAACCAGTCAGGTTTTAATATGGAATGATGTTGCTTAAGGCATGCTGTCAAAAGGGTCTGATGTGGAGCCATCAAAGACAACAGTGCCCTTCATGTCCTTGTGGAAAGATCTGATGATGCTGAGGAGCCTGGGTGGACATCCGATCTTGGGGAGAATCTTGAAGAGGCTGTCTCTGCTGACCAGGTCGAAGGCCTTTGTGAGATCTATGAAGGCTATAAAGAGTGGCTGTTGTTGTTCCCTGCATTTCTCCTGCAGTTGTCTAAGGGAGAATACCATATCAGTGGTGGACCTGTTGGCTCGGAATCCACACTGCTGAAGCAGGCCTTTGGAACTGCAACAGAAGGCATCTATCTCCGGACCAAATCAGACGGAAAGCTCTTCAACCTCTCCAGTCTGAGAGCAAAATCCAAAGTCCAGCTGAAATGTCTGCGTGACTTCCTCTTTGCATGATGATGCAGCTGTCACTACCCACTCTGCCAAAGATCTCCAGCAGCTCATGGATCGTTTTAGCAAGGCCTGCCAAGATTTTGGACTGACAATCAGCCTGAAGAAAACACAGGTCATGGTTCAGGATGTGGACTCACCTCCCTGCATTACAATCTCTGCGCATGAACTGGAGGTTGTCCATGACTTTGTGTACCTTGGCTCAACGATCTCCGACACTCTTTCTCTCGATACCGAGCTAAACAAGCGCATCAGTAAAGCAGCTACCATGTTTTCCAGACTCACAAAGAGAGTCTGGTCCAACAAGAAGCTGACGGAACATACCAAGATCCAGGTCTACACAGCTTGCGTCCTGAGTACACTTCTGTACTGCAGCGAGTCATGGACTCTTCGCTCACAACAGGAGAGGAAACTGAACGCTTTCCACATGCGCTGCCTCCGACGCATCCTCGGCATCACCTGGCAGGACAAAGTACCAAACAACACAGTCCTGGAACGTGCTGGAATCCCTAGCATGTATGCACTGCTGAAACAGAGACGCCTGCGTTGGCTCGGTCATGTCATGAGAATGGATGATGGCCAGATCCCAAAGGATCTCCTCTATGGAGAACTCGTGCAAGGAAAGTGCCCTACAGGTAGACCACAGCTGCAATACAAGGACATCTGCAAGAGGGATCTGAAGGCCTTAAGGATGGACCTCAACAAGTGGGAAACCCTGGCCTCTGAGCGGCCCGCTTGGAGGCAGGCTGTGCAGCATGGCCTTTCCCAGTTTGAAGAAACACTTTGCCAACAGTCTGAGGCTAAGAGGCAAAGAAGGAAGGCCCATAGCCAGGGAGACAGACCAGGGACAGACTGCACTTGCTCCCGGTGTGGAAGGGATTGTCACTCCCGGATTGGCCTTTTCAGCCACACTAGACGCTGTGCCAGAACCACCTTTCAGAGCACGATACCATAGTCTTTCGAGACTGAAGGTTGCCAATACAAAAAGGCATGCTGACCCCTGCACATGCCCGATCTTGTCTGATCTCTGAAGCTAAGCAGGGTCAGGCCTGGTTAGTACTTGGATGGGAGACCGCCTCGGAATACCAGGTGCTGTAGGCTTACACCATAGTCTTTCAAGACTGAAGGTTGCCAACCAAGGCATGCAGACATAAGTTCCATTCAGGAACCATTGCCCCCCCCCTTTGACATAGTGCTATAAAGGGGGGCACTAAAAAGGGGGCCACTTTTTGCAGCTGGTGAGATGACGCATACACACCTTTTAGGCTCATCCCCAGTTTTAACCCATGAAAAGACTGAAATTCAGTTAGAATTTTCAGAAAGAGAAGCTAAACAGGGACAGGCAGACAATGGGGAAAGACTGCTACAGAATTGTTGGCCACTTAGGGACCTGTGAGTATCTTTTCTATGGACTGGCAAGATTTGACTTTAAAATATTGAACTCCTGAGCAGCATCAAGACAGGGGCATACATGGAAGAGGGGCAAATCAAGGTAGCGCTTGGTGCAAAGCATGGCAGATATGACTTGGTGCAACACATGGCGTATGCAATGATGGCAGAATCTGGGTGTTACTGGCCTTTCCAGTCCCAGTGCTGGTGACTTAACAGGACACAATTTTACTGGTCAACCAACAAAATACTCTTGAATTGTCTTCCCTAATGTTTCTTAGTTCTCAATGTTTTTTTTTACAACCCCTCTAAGAATAATTATCCCAAATTAGCCTGCCATCTGTCTTATTTCTGTACAGTCCAACCTCAGCATTGTGGGAGTTCCATTCCTGGAAGCCCCGTGGATGCAAAAAACTGCTGATAATGAAATCTGTAGTGGGGGCCAGCATCCACTCCCAGGTGGTGATTTGAGGCCTACGGCATTCCTAAGCCTCTGAATGTTTCAGAAGGCCTTGGAAGTGCATTTCCGACTTTCAGAAAAACCAGATGTGTGCTTCTAAGGCCTTCTGGGGCCTTTCTGAAGTTTGGTGAGGCTGCATGCAATGGTGTCACTAGGGGTGTGGGGGGGGGTGCAGACCACACTGGTTGACGTACATGGGGGGAAATAACATCACTAGTGATGAAAATCACTAAAATTGCAGTTTGTAGGAATGACACCATCATACTGCATACCATTTGAGGCGTAATTTACAGCAGAATACAATGAAAATCCATGTTGAAATATCTGTATAGGTTTAGACAGAAAACATCACCACGCCCACCACCCAAGGAATTGCCCTGCGCACTGCATGGGAGGAGGTCCATCATGGGGTGACGTGCTGGCCTCCCACACTGGGTGGCACAAACCCTAGTGATGTCACTGGCTGCATGTGGCCTCACCAAGCTTTAGAAGGCCTTAGAAGTACACTTCTGGTTTTTTCTGAAAACCGGAAATGTGCTTCTAAGGCTTTCTGAGGAACTTCAGAATCCTTCAGAGGCTCAGAGAGGCCACACACAGTCTCTCCTAGCTTCTGAAGCCCCTAAAAGGCCTTAGAAGTACAATTACACTTCTAAGGCTTTCCAAGGGCCTTCAGAAGCCTTCTTAGGCTCAGGGAGGCTGCAGTTGCGGACCTACCATAAGGTTCAATGTGGCAAAAGCCCCAGGCGAAAGGTGCTAGGGCCCTGTAGAAGCCTCACTGAAGCTCCCAACGGGGTGGAAACTGTGCTTCTGGTTTTCCAAAGCACAGTTTATAGAGTCGGGGAACCTCAGAGATGTTTTTCCAACGCAGGTGGAGGTCGCATGAGGCTCCACGACCCTCAGATGAGTGGGGAGGCAGATTTTTACACGGGTGAGGCGGCAGTAGCCCACAGGGGCAGCACCATTGCGAACCTTTGCCCCAGGCACGGGGCTGGGGAGGTCCACTGCTGGGAGGCTGCACTCTGTCTCCCAGGGCCTCATACCACCTCCCAGGCTTGACTGGAACACTCTTCCTGTTGCAGCCAGGAGATATAGGTCAACCTATATCAGGACCTGTGGTGGGTCAAATCCAAGGGTCCTGAATCAGTGGATAAGGAGATGTGACCTGTACTTCCCCAAAGATAATGTAAGGTGTAATTTGCAGTGGCAGAAAGAATGGTCATCACAGGGACCTTTGCACCTCAGTTCTGAATATTCTTCATTAGATTAGCTTTCTCTGAAATTTAGCAGATTATACCCCTCAGATGTCATAGGGACCAGGGAAATCAACTTGATGGTCTGGTGGGTTTATAATGGTAGATCTCAGCAAATCCAAGACATCCATGAAGCCAATTCCCCACAATAGCATAAAGCTATGGGGCAGGTTTGGCACATTGGGGCAGACTTGGTTCTTAATAGCCTGGGCAACCAGGGACAGAGAATATGGTTAACTCCCATTCGAGTGGTGTCTGGAATACCAAAATTTGAAGAAGAAAAAAATGAACTTGCAAGCACTGTTGTAGTGAGGGCATTATCTTCTCTCCATCCCTGAAACTGAGTGTTTCTCAGTGGCAGAGTTCCTACAGAAACGTGTAATGTGTGTCCCTCCAGAATGCACAGAGACGCACTGCACTCTCCATGCATCCCCGCAGTGTCCACGGGCCCAATCCTATCCAATTTTCTAGGGTCAATGCAGCTGCAGTGCAGCCCCAAGATAAGGGAGCAAAAGTTTACTTACCTTGAGGAAGCCTCCATGACTGCCCCCCCATTGCATGCCCTGTTGGCACAACTACATCAGCACTGGAAAGTTGAATAGGGTTGGGTCTTATGCCTCCCTTTTGTGTTCAAAAATGGCATAATGTGTGCCATAATGTGTGCCATAATGGCAAGAATTTTGCTAGTCAGTCATATTCACAAGTTCAAAACAAAAACCAAGAATTCTCAACATCCTTTGAGAAACTAGCCTAAGAATTGCCTTTGATTCATCTTTACTAGCACTCGCATTATGAGTCATAAAGAAATGTCATGCCACGGGGATTTTTTTCTTTTTCAAATTCCTTTTAACTCTCAGATGGATCACGAGATTGGCAGAGAGTTAGCAGCACTCTCTCGGGCACATTACTGACAAAACGTGAGTGGTTGGTTTCACCCCATCCGCAGTACAACATGGCGAGTTTCATGCTCCTTGAGTCATAGTACTCACTGTGATAAATATCTCGAGGGTTCAAGTTTCTCTCACTTGAAGAGTGACTTGAATCTAAAAGGCCTCATCAGCACAATTCCATTGCTTTCCGTAAAGGCTAATCGTATTCCATAATTCAACAATTGTCTGACACCAGTGCAGAAATCTGTTTTGGGTGCAGAATCCAGCAGCTAGAGAATCTCAGCATTGATTTTGCTCATTTTTGAAAGGCAGGTCTTTAGTCCAAAATTGAGACCCACCACAAGTGTGTAGAGAACAGAGAAAAGAAAATAGAACAAAGGAAAATATTTCTTTGATCAGTATGTAATTAATCTGTGGAACTCCTTGCCACAGGACGTGGTGATGGCATCTGGCCTAGACGCTTTTAAAAGGGAACGGGACAAATTTCTGGAGGAAAAGTCCATCATGGGTTACAAGCCATGATGTATATGTGCAACTTCCTCATTTTAGAAGTAGGCTACCTCAGAATGCCAGATGCAAGAGAGGGCACCAGGAAGCAGGTCTCTTGTTGTCTTGTGTGCTCCCCAAAGCATCTGGTGGATCACTGTGAGATACAGGAAACTGGAGTAGATGGGCCTTTGGCTTGATCCAGCGAGGCTCTTCTTATGAGAATTCCCAAAAGGATCACTAGAGCTATGTTTGCACCTTCTCAATGTGCACATAGGCAATGCACCATCACAAGGGCATGCTCAGACCATAAATGGGAACTTTGGGGTGTGAAAGGGGGTAACTGAGAGCATAGCAAGGAAGGGCAAATAGCAGAACCTTGTAGAGCTTCATAAGAACATAAGAACAGCCCCACTGGATCAGGCCATAGGCCCATCTAGTCCAGCTTCCTGTATCTCACAGCGGCCAACCAAATGCCCCAGGGAGCACACCAGATAACAAGAGACCTCATCCCGGTGCCCTCCCTTGCGTCTGGCATTCTGACATAACCCATTTCTAAAATCAGGAGGTTGCGCATACACATCATGGTTTGTACCCCATAATGGATTTTTCCTCCAGAAACTCCTCCAGAAACCTCCAGAAAGCTTCCTCCAGAAACTCCTCCAGAAACCTCCAGAAAGCTTCCTCCAGAAACCTCCAGAAAGCTTCAAATGAGCAACTTTCTCTGACAAGGTCCAGAGTCTTAAAGAGTCAGTCTTCTGACCTTGACTCTATCTTTCTCTCCATCAAGTCCAGCTGGTCTGCTGGTGTACAGGTGCTGAAGGATGCAAGGTTCCCAACATGGAAGGGAATGCTTTCTTGGAAGACTTGGGTTCCAGAAGTTCTATCTCTGATGGCTCTTTTTCTGGGCCTAGGTTGGGGCTCAGTACTGGGCCCAGGGCTAATCCTTCTGATATGTTTGCCCCTTCAGGATCAGACTCTGAGTCCACTGTTCAGGGCAAGGTACATGACATCATTCTCTGAAGTGGTGTCTCTCATATCCCTATCAAACTCTGGAGCATAACTTGATGGAAAATATAAGCTGCACCCACTGGATTCCCATTCCTCATATTGAACTGGTGGAGAGAAGTAAAAACAGGAATCCATCAATCCTACAGAAGTAGCTGGACATGGGTGTCATGGCTGCAGTGGAACTGAATTGTCGCCTTCATTTCCAAAGCATGTTCAACTTTTCTTATTCCAGAATTGAGAATTGCCCTTGTGCAGCATTTGCATTGCCCCCCCCCCAGTCTTGCATATGACTATACACAAACTGTACACACATGTCTGTGTGTATATGTGTGTGGAGGTGCATGACCAAATTTCCTTTGCACATGGAGTTGGTTGTTCTTCTGGACTGTGAGTGACACAACAACTAAAATACATGCATGAGGCGCTGTGCATGAACTTCCCTGTTTCTTCCATACTCTCTCTCTCTCTCTCTCTCTCTCTCTAATAAATATCCATGAGTTGAATTTACTTTAGACAGAGATTCTTAAACTGTGGCCTGGGAATCATCAGTGCTTCCTGGTACCCTTTCAGGTGGTCCAAGAATCCACAATAAAAATAACAAAGTGAAATGCTGGAGGGCTTGTTTCCACATGTTGAAGAGGCAAGCCACTTTCTAGTTGAAGTGATAAAAGGTTGCTGGATAACTGGTTTATATCAGCACAGGCAACCACAGTAGAAATGTCAAAAAATCCTTCTGACTGTATGCATAGTTTTCACTTGTTTATGCATGAAGCTTTTTTGAGTAGTGGCCATAGAGGACTCATTAATGTTTTGAATTTTTAAAAGGACAAGCGCAGCAGGAGCTTAAATCTGAAAGTCTTTCAAATATCCTGCCAGATAGTGGCCAAAGGTATGAATATCTGCTGGCCTACAAAGATCAAGCAAGACAGAGTACTGCCCTTCAACACAGCATGATTTATATGCATCAGTTTCAGCTTTTATTAGCATGGAATTTTGATTGCCTGGCATATAATTTTTTTTTAGTGTGTAATATACACAGACATCCCATTCGGATGCTGCAATGCTGCGGACAAGGTTTTCTCCCAATAATGGTAACTGCCTGCTTGCATTGTTGAAAAGGCTGTCACAGAGAGAGTTAACCGAGGCAAAGTCTCTCATAGTGAGGCTATCCTGTGATAATTGCACTCCTCAGGAGAAATACTGGCCTCCATGCATTGTTTACTTTTAAAGAATATAACCCCTAGAGTTGAAATACTGTTTTAGAATATCAAGAACATAAGAAGAACCTTGCTGGATCATGCCAGGCCCCCATCTACTCCAGCTTCTTGTATCTCACAGTGGTCCACCAGATAACTCTGAGAGCACACAAGATACCTGTATCCTGTTGCCACTCCTTTGCATCTGGCATTCAGAGATAGGCTACTTCTAAAACCCAGAGGGTGCATACAGTCATCATGACTTGAAACCTGTGATGGATTTTTGCTCCATAAATCTGTCCAGTCCCATCTAGGTCAGGTGCCATCACAACACCCTGCAGCAAGAAGTTCCACAGACCAATTACATGCTGTATAAATAAAAAATTTTGTCCATTTTGTTTCCTTTTGTCAAACTCTCCTGCCAGTCAATTTTATGTCCCCTGATTCTGGTGTTGTACAAGAGGGAAAAGAACTTCCCTTTATTCATTCCATGCATAATTTTATGTCTCCATCATGCCCTCACCTTCTAACTCCACAGGTTGCCTTCTCTTTCCAATAGGTGAGAAACGCCCCAGCTTTGAAATGAGTTACAGCCCCAGCTTTGTGTTTGAGAAGGAGAGAGATGCCATGCTGCAAGGCTGCATGATGGATCAAGCCATCAACAATGCCATCGGCTACCTTGGTGCAGAAGCATTGCGTCCACTTGTACAGACTCCAGCACCTCCAACCTCTGAGATGGTACCTGTGATCAGCAGTCTGTACCCTCTTGCACTCACCCGTGCTGAAATGCCCAATGGCAACCTGCAGGAGATGGAGAAGAGCCATGCCCAGCTGAGAGAGAAGACCACATCTTCTGAAAGAGATCTTTCCCCAAACAACAGTGGCCAAGATTCCACAGACTCGGACAGCAACCAAGAGGAACGCCAGAATCATGCCTACCATCAAAGCCAAGTGGCCCCTCCTCCTTTGCAGGTCCGTAATGGGCTTCTGGCCTTCAAGGAACACCCCAGGGCTTATGACATCTTCAGGCCACCAGCTACTTGTCCACGTGATGTCTTGAAAGTCTTCAATAAGGAAGGCGAACCCATTGGGGTCTACCGATGTGACCACTGTCGTGTCCTCTTCTTGGATTATGTGATGTTCACCATCCACATGGGATGCCATGGCTTCCGTGACCCTTTTGAGTGTAACATGTGTGGCCATAGGAGCCATGACAAATACGAGTTCTCCTCTCATATCGTCCGTGGTGAGCACAGAATGGGACTGAAGTGATAATGGAACTACTCATTTTCTGGGAGACTCAGTGCACATCTACACTGCAGGCGTAAACCAGTCTGAACCAGTTTAAGCACTGTGATTTCTGTCAAACTCTGGGAATTGTAGCTTTTGTAAGGCTATCTTAAGAGACCACGCCTTCCTAGAAGTTCCGTTCCCAAGGTCCCTTGACAGAGAACCAGGAGAGTTAAACTAGTCCAAAACTGTTTTACATTTGAAGCGTAGTTCGATCATAAATGATCTCTGTCTCTCTCTTTTTAAAAATTGTCTTCAGAAAAATTGTTTCAGTATTTTTTTCTACACTTGTTGTAAAAGGGCTAGGTCACATCTGCATTGCACACCAGTGAAACTAAACTGGTTAAACTGTCATGGCTTCCCACCCGCCCGGACAGTACTTAATTTCTGCAAAAAAAGAAGGGTGTCAGGGTTCATTTTCTAGTTTTAGATGGCGTTTAGATAGGGATGGATTTAGCTGGCAGTGATGAGAAAGCACATTGCGAGCTGCTGTTCTTTTATCCTTTCTTGACATATCTTCCAAAAGGAAGGTCCCTGTATATGATCAGCAGAACAAAGCAGTTCAGTTATTTTTCCTGGACCTCTATCCATATCAGGAGGAAGTAGGAGGGTTACATATCTGAATGGTTCCCCATCCACCCACAAAAAAAATCTCTGAACATTGAACAGCAGTGTGTCAGCTCAAAGGGTAGACTAGAGCCCATCTCCATGACATGCTGTTTTTCTATGTGCGGGGAGCTTGTTATATGGCTTATCATTCCTGAAGATTATTTCCCCCAGCTGATGCCTGAAATGGTATAATCTAGGAAAGAAATCAATTTCATTCTGCCTAGGCTCTGGCATTGAAAAGAGGTTCTGCTGGGATGGAGGACCCCTGTTGATCTGTACTTCAAATGAAGCCCTGGCTACAGTGAATGATATAATATCTGCTTATGGCGAATTCTCACAATACTGCAGTGCATTGGTGGGGGCCCACTGCTATTAGACCAGTTTGTTTGTAGCAAAGATATGACTTTGATTTCCTGTTGGTAGCAATGAAAATGTGGTTCTTACTTCTTGCAACATTGATCAAGTTTTTATATATGTTAGCAACAGTTCATTCCATGGGACCTTCATCCAAACTGTAGGCATATATATGCATGCAGCCCCGTTTGTCCCTGTGTTTCAAACCACATGTTATTATTGCCCAGGAGTGCCTCTTATTGCTGGCCAGATTACTGGTCCTGTGCATTTAAGGGTGCCAATCTGTGATTGCTAAGTTGCCAACTTGTGTTTGAAGGGACCAGCAGGCAGAGCCAAGGCAGGATGTGACAAATCAGGGCCGGGTCTGATGGAATAACAGAACCTGAAGTTCAGCTACCTTTCCAGACCCAAGTACAAGCTAGATCAAGAAAATATTGGCCATCCTGGGTGACTTGTTTTACGCAGTCAGAAGGACATGGCCCAGGTATGCATGTCAAAGGCACAGATGCCTTTGTTTCAAAAAGAGCTGAAGGGGAGATAACCTTTGCCCTGTGCTGATAAGGTGGCTACAGTAGGTATAGCAAGGTTTTTAAAATAATAGTTACAACAAATGCTATTACATTGCTTTCAGTGTAACTCCACATTTCAAGAGCGGAGTTTTGGACCTCAGAGAATCCTGATCCTTTATGAAAATGTATCTCCATCCTGCCCTTTCCTGAAATCTTAAATTGCATTTCTGGCCTGTAGTTATCATGCAACAACCTGAGTGCTTCTAGTTTTCATCAGGTAACCACTTACTCCAGTGGTTCCAGACTTTTTTGACTGGCATACTCCCTTGCTTACTGGGCCATTGGCAGTAGCTCCCCTTTAGCGCTGCAATCCTATACGTTGTATAAGGCAGTGTTTCTCAAACTGTGGGTCAGGACCCACTTGGTGGGTCGCGAGCCCATTTCAGGTGGGTCCCCATTCATTTTAATGTATTAGACTTGATGCGCCCAGGGGCTGTGACTGCAGTGGGGGAGATACGTGCTTTTAACAAGCTACTTTGTATAAGCTTTTAACAATGACAGTCAGTGCGACGTACTCCTGGATAAGTGTGGCAGGATTTCATTCTAGGGTTGCTAACAATTGTCCTGCTTGATGATGTCACATCCAGTCATGACGTCACTTCTGGTGGGTCCTGACAGATTCTCGTTCTAAAAAGTGGGTCCTGGTGCTAAGTGTGTGAGAACCACTGGTATAAGGCAGTGGGTTTTTTGCAAGGATTCAGCGGCTCCCCTGGCTACTTTCCATGGCTCCCCAGGGAACCACAGCTCACTGTTTGGGAACCACTGATTTACTCCATTTCTGCTGACATTTTTTATCTTATGGTGATTGTCGCTCCTCCCACAGGCCCCTGCATGGAGGTTAGAGGTGGGCTGCCTTTAGCGCCTTGGGGAAAAAAAAAATCTTTACACAGCCTGTGGAATTTACTGCAGTGGGATGTAGGGGAGGTCAGTAGGATGTGAGGAAGGTGGTTAGAAACCTAAGCAACAGTTTAGTCAGATCCCTGAAGGTGTGAATCGTTGTTGCATTACAGAAGTCTTCAGTGTGAAATTTCTCACTGGGGGATGGGAGTGCGAATGCCAGGCAGTTCTCAGTTGCAGCCAAATTCTGTCTAAAGGGACATTTCAAGGTAGGGATGAAGGTTCCTGCCAGGGTGAACAACTAAGGACTTCGGAGGGGGAAAAAAAAAAGATTTTCCATTTCATAAGGCTAGTAAAAAAAATTCCTCAGTGAGAGCATCTACATCACCCTCGGTTGCTTTGAGAAACAAAAATGTCCCCTGGAGGTACACAGACAGCAGGCATCTTGGGGTGCCATTGCACTCTTCAGCCGCCTGCAAACACCTCTTTCTGTGCCTATTGCTGCTGTTTAAATAGCTACATGTGACTCTTTCTCCAAAGCCCTGCAATGACATGTTTCTGTTTTGATAAACAGCTTCTAGCACTTGTGCTGCAGCTCTCATTTCTAGCTAGATGACAATGATGAGAACTTGATATCAAGTTCACTGGGCGTGTGTGTTTGTGGTTTGGTTATTTTTTTAAACTGTCTTTATTATGTAAAGTGTTGGATTTATTTTTAATACAATGTGCTTTTCAATTAGTCTGGCTCCTTCATTTTGTATTTTTATTTTTTATTTTGACAGCCGGATAATAAAAGGGGAAGGCAAGTTATGGTTTGTAGACTGTCATAGCATCCTGAACCAGTAAATGCCATTTGTGTGCAGGTGGATTGGCTGTCCTCGATGTGCAAAATTAATCCCGGTTTTATGTCAGAGGCCTATCTGCCTGCTAATCCATGTTCTCTGGATCAAAACATGTGAGCTGAGAATTTCTAATAGTTCCTTGTACAATCTTTCCAGTTATGTTTATGGATGGACAATGTTTTTGACACCTCTGTCCTGTCCTAATTTTTGAATCCTGCTGACTATGCCAATTTGTCCCGTCCAAATATCCCAACTCCCTTCTAATGCCCGCTTTTGGCTAATTAACACCCTCTAGAACAACAGCTGCGGTGTGTGAAGGAATGAACACAGAACTCCTTATCTATAGCAACTAACCAAATTTATTGCCATGAACACAGACACTCCCTGCAAGTCCTCTTGTCCAGAGGCTTTCCTTCCACAGAACTCCACTTAACTCAGTGGGTAAAGGTCTGAAGCCTCCAGTTCAAGTCCAATCCGGTCTCCTAAGCACAGTCCATTCTTCCCAGTCTTCTGTGTCCTCCAGCAGAGTCCTGGCAGTCCCCTTCTCCTGTAAGTCTGGGTCAGGTAGCCCTCTTGGTCTGGTTCCCTCTGGGCCAGGTAGCGTCTCCCTCTGGGTCAGAGTTTCCCTCTGGGTCAGCGTTCGGCTGACCTTCTGAAGCTGCTTTTTATCCTTTGTGTCCCATTAAGTGCAAAGGCAGCTCAGCTGTGAGCTACCCCCTTAGCTCATTCACAGCCCCATCAAGGTCAAATGAAGCTCAGGTGTCCAACCAGGTCTCCATTGGCCTTGACTGATTACAGCTGTGGAGCCAGCCCTTCCCTTCCCAGAGCTGTCAACCAGCTGTCAAAACATGGAATCGCTGGCAACACCACATCATCCACCTGATGATCTTCTGATCTTCCATTACAACCTCCCCACTTAATTCTTCTTCTTATTATTATTTTTAATTACTAGCACATATGTTAGAGCATTCAGACTGCTTCATGCACATTATCGTAGGCTGCAGTGCTACATTCATTGATCTGAAAAAGTCCCATTGAACTCAATAGGATTTACTTCTAGGGCATGCATAGGATTGCACTGTCAGTAATCCTTATGACAGTTGGGCTTCCCATTTTTGCAAATTTCCACTTCAGAATTTGTTTTCGATTTCTTCCCCCCCCCCCAAAAAAAAAACCTTGGGGAAAACATTCACATGACTCAGAGTTATGTGGGATTTGATCCTAAGCTTGTCCAGAACTTGGGGCAGAGGAAGTTTCTGAGCTGTGAACATCCTGGCCTGCACACTGCAGTGGTTCTTCCATGTCCAGACAGAATACAAATTTTCAAGCACTGAAGTACCACCAAAAACAACCATATCCAGGGTTTCTCCAGAGTGAAAGCAAAGGTACCTGCATCCCTTGTAAAGGCCAGGCTGCTCCTTATGGAAGCATTTACTCACACCTAGACAGGCTCATAGAAAACTGAAGGGGCATAAAAATCTAAAGGATTTGGTGAGTCAAACTCCCTACTTAGCAGATGCCTAGGTCCCCATTCCTAAATCTTTCATCCAATATAGCCGCTGCCACATCTTTTGGATGAACATTAACCCCCATTGCTCCTCTTCTTGATGCTGATCTATCACTGCAAGGGATTTGCTTCCTGGAGAGAAACTCTTCAAGAACAGGAGAAAAAAGCTGTCTTAAAAGCAGATTCACTATCAAAGTCCATTTCCTGGTGTCTTGCCTTTCTTATTTCCAGTGCAAGACGCTTTAGCTCTTCAATACACATGTACAGCAAACATACCTGCAGCTCCAAGCCCACACTCCTCAGAGCCACTGTCCCTAAGCCTCAACCTCTGGGCGTTCAGTAGCAGCAGCTGTTACCCTGCACATGCCCAATCTCATCTGATTTTGGAAGCTAAGCAGGGTCAGGCTTGGTTAGTACTTGGATGGGAGACTGCTTGGGAATACCAGGTGCTGTAGGCTTATACCATAGTCTTTCAAGACTGAAGGTTGCCAACAAGGAACAAGTTCTACCCATATAGTGTGATCAGGATTCCCAAAGGTGAGCACAGACCCTAGGCACATACACTCCATTATTTCCTTCTGCCAAATAGGGAGAGATCAGGTTCAGAAGTAGGGGAAGAGCATGATCGCCTCCCCCACCATGATCAAACCTCCCCCACCACAAACTATACATGTATAATGCAGGTTGACAACCAAATAACTGAGTTGTCTCAAATACATGAGGTTACTTCAGAAGACTTCCCATTAGAGCCCTGCTGAATCAGACCAAGAGGCCACTAGCCCAGCATCCTATTTTCAACAGGACGTAGCCAGATACCTCCAAGAAGTCCATAAGCAGGACCTGAAGGTCAACACCATCCCTTGTTGGTCATCTCCAGCAACGGATATTTTAAAGCATACCAACTCTGAACATGTTTCATTTAGCTAATCTTATGTGTGAGTAGCCCTTCTAACACCTGAGGTTAAGGCTAGAGCAGATGGGGGATTAGATTTGGGCTAAATCTAGAAGAGTGGGGCAGATCCAAGGCAGAGCGCAGCTCAGGGCCCAATCCAATTCAACTTTCCAGAACCAATGCAGCCATAGAAATAGGGTGTGTGCTGCATCCGTGGGGTGGGGGGAGTGGGGGGCGGTCATAGAGGCTTCCCAAAGGTAAGGGAATGTTTGTTCCCTTACTTTGGGGCTGCACCAGTGTTGAAAAGTTAGGTAGGATTGGGCCCTCAAAGTAACAAGGCCAAAGGAGGGGAAGAGAACCTTACTTGTGCAGCAAGTGACTCAAAAGCAAACAAAACCCCAAAAAGTGAGGCAAGCTGGTTGTTTGGTCAGCTGACAATCTGTGCCCCAAAGTGTCCTGATGACCTTACATTTACCCCTAAACAACCCTGCTTACAAGGTCTTTGAGACACCCAGCTGCTCCTGTCCCACAAGACAATCATCCTGGTCTTGCCACTGTTTTTTTCTCTCCTCCTCCTCTTCCTTTCTTACCAACCACTTTGGCCCAAGTGATGCCTTAACCCACCCACGCAGCCTTTTCCACCTCAAGTGAGCAAGCAGCTTCTGAAAAGGTGAGAAGTTGGAGACCAATCTGAAGCTTTGAATAACCTTTGAAGAGGTTTCCACAGCCCTTAGGAGACACTTTCCTGTCATTGCTGGAAGAAGGCAGATTTAAGCAGCAAATACTGCTTTGGTCTTACAGCAGCCCCCAGTTCAGTTATGTTTTCTTTGTCTTGTAGTAATAGCTACAAATCAATGCAATTTTAACTCCAAGAGCTCTTGTGTTCTTAGGGCCAAACATCCAGTTTTAACTTTACAGTTTAAAAAAAGCAGTGATGCAGGGTGGGGGTTGATCTGGATCACAATCAAAAGGGTGATCTGGGGACCAAAAGGATGGTGTGAACTCTGTCCAATGAGCTGGCCCACCAAGTTCTGAGGCATTTCTGCAGGTACCAAAAGTCAGGACCGCAGACAGCTCCAAAGAGTGTTGCAGAACAAACTGGGCCTGACCCAGCATTCAAGGTAAACTTGAGTGTTCCACTCCCAGAGCTGTGAGTCTGAGCCAGGTGTTCTATAACTGTTTCACGAAGCTGGCTCCTCCCCTTCTTCTGGGAAAAGTATGGTGGTTTAAAGGGCCCCTTCCTGTTCCCTTACGAATGGACACCTACAGCACAGGGGAAACTGTTGTTCCCTTGTGGGGTCCTCCAAGGGAATCCTCTGAATGCTAGGGGAGGGGCAGTCTCCCCTTGCCATGATCATGAAGCAAATGCTGAGGCCCATGCTTTTTGCATGGGGGTTTCCAGAGAAGGGACATCCTGGGTCTGCATGGAGGGCAGTCCTGACTGTACTCCCTCCTTGGATTCATCCACCCTGACCCTCGATTGCTGGAGAGCTAGTTCCTGGGAGTGTGATACTTGGAGACAGAAGAGAGTTGAAGATGGTATGAGAGAAGCAACACGGCTTGTGTGGAAGGCCCACAAAGCCCATCTTTTGCGAGCAGAAGCTCCTAAGGCCCTGACACCTGCAGTCCCAAACCTAGGAAAGGCCTTGACCTTTGAGAGTTGCTTCCAGTTGGAAAAGACAGTAGTGGTCTAGAGAGTCTGATTTGATGCACAGCAGCTGTGTTTGTAGAATGTGGACATGCACACATGGTTCTTTGGACCCTCTGGCCAAACAGGTTTGGCAGCATTACAGTGGTGTACACAACAGTACCTCCATCACAGTCAACTCAGACAATCACATTTGTTCCCCAGAGTTGAAAATGTTATGGAAGAGGCATTGCATGGAAGGTCCACTCTCGTTTCTTTTTTTGTCCCAATATGATCTCAATAATGATAGAAAGAAATCTATAGCCAAATAAGGTTTGCAGGTTTCAGAAACCCTACAAGATGCTGTTTGCCAGAGACGGGGGGAGGGGTAAGGGTGTCACAGTTTCACCAACCAACTGTGCCCCATCGCACCATCTTTAACACGCATCAAGGGATGTGGGTGAGCACCAAAGGTGGTTTAATAGAATCAGATTCTTGCCCTGATGCACTCATCCCACTTGTCTGGGGTCAAACACATTGTGCCTGTTTGCGTACAGGCAAGTCCTGCTGGAACAGACAGAGGCAACAATGGGCCAAACAAAAGGATCCTGTACACCACAGGTAACAATGCCTCTGTAGCAAGACCATTTCCAGTTCTCTTCAGGACGATCATCTGCCTCCACCCAAAGAGAGCTGATGGGAGATAAGCCCAGTGCAGAATGGCGGGGGGTGCAGCCTCACAGTGGATGAGAAAGGAAGGCAAAAGAGGAAATGTCATGAGATGTGAAGAGAATGGACAGTAATAAATACAATACAATCAATAAGCATCCTTTGAAGCACACATGTCATTTTCCGTTCATGGTCAGATTAACATCCACAAGGTCGCCAGTTCGAGGCCACCGGCACCGTGCGACCTTGAAGCAGCTGGCAAGCTGCAGCTGAGCTGTTCCATCTGCTCGGAGCGTGGGAGGATGGAGGCCAGAATGTTAAACCAGATCGGAGTGTAACACCTTGAATGTGGTGGTTCTTGAAAGAGAGAACCTTCTTTCAATTTGTAAAAATCCCTGTGTGGATTTAATAAGCCTGCCTGTGTAAACCGCCTTGAATAAAGTCTTGAATAAAGACCAAGAAAGGCGGTATATAAATACTGTATAATATTATAATAATAATGTCAGAGGGAATAAGAGGGCTTGTGGTATGGGAAGGATCCCAGGATGCTGTTCAAAGACTTGCAAGAGCCCACTTGTTCCTTCTGGAGGAGGAGGTGGCCAGAACCAACTACCCCTCAAGATGGCCTATGAATACCATTTTCCCCTGGGGATGGGCACTCTCGTTTCTCTTCTTTCACTATCATGTCTGGTAAAGCAGATTTTGGAACCTTTGGCAGCACAATTACCACAAATACTTTTGCAGCACAATTACCAAAATGATTACTGAGCTGGGGCATCTCCCTTATGAGGAAAGATTACAGTGTTTTGGGCTCTTCAGTGTAGAGAAAAGGCGCCTGAGGGGAGACATGATTGAGACATACAAAATTATGCAGGGAATGGATAAAGAGGACAGGGGGGTGTTCTTTTCCCTCTCACACATAACCAGAACCAGGGGGCATTCACTAAAATTGGGTCTTGGCAGAATTAGGACAGACAAAAGAAAATATTTCTTTACCCAGTATGTAATTAGTCTGTGGAACTCCTTGCCACACAATGCGGGGATGGCATCTGGCCTGGATGCCTTTAAAAGGGGATTGGATACATTTCTGGAGGAAAAATCCATCACAGGTTACAAACCATGGTGGGTCTGTGCAATCTCACATAACACCAGAACCATGGGACATCCACTAAAATTGAATGTTGGGAGAATTAGAACAGACAAAAGAAAATATTTCTTCACTCAGCGTGTGGTTGGTCTGTGGAACTCCTTGCCGCAGGATGTGGTGACGGCGTCTGGCCTGGATGCCTTTAAAAGGAGATTGGACAAGTTTATGGAGGAAAAATCCATTACAGGTTACAAGCCATGATGCGTATGTGCAACCTCCTGATTTTAGAAATGGGCTATGTCAGAATGCCAGATGCAAGGAAGGGCACCAGGATGAGGTCTCTTGTTATCTGGAGTGCTCCCTGGGGCATTTGGTGGGCCGCTGTGAGATACAGGAAGCTGGACTAGATGGGCCTATGGCCTGATCCAGTTATGTTCTTATGTTCTCCTGATCTTAGAAGTAGGCTACCTCAGAATGCCGGATGCAAGGGCGGGCACCAGCATGCAGGTCTCTTGTTGTCTGGAGTGTTCCCTGAGCCATCTGGTGGGCCACTGTGCCATATAGGAAGCTGAACTAGATGGGCCTTTGGCCTGAGCCTGCAGGGTTGTTCTTATTGTCTTACTACAACCACATAGCCCCCCAAATCTGTGAATAAAGTTGCTGGTAGGACAAAAGGAATGAGCAGACACAGTCATAAAAACCATGCTTCACACACAGGGTCAGTGAGACCTGGCCTTGGGTCTGGGGCAAGATGCCTGGCTACCCCCCTTCCTAAATTTGCCTACAAGCCAGATGTTACTACATTTTTAAACAAGGTTTTTAACTGACAGTTTTAACTGCTAAGGTTACCCTTAGCAAACTACAGTTTCAGTAATACATTGGTGTAATAGAATTGCATTGAAAGGGGTTTAAAGATGTAATGGAAAAGCAGCCCTGGACAGGTTGAGATTGAAGTACCCAATTTACCCCCATACCCCCCTGCTCCTCTTCCTCATGCCTGCTCGTCCATACCCCTTTGTAACCCCATGATTTGCCTCTGCCTATGGGTCTGTTGCACTTCTGTCTGCTCTGCCACACTAGAGGAAATTGTTGGGCACGAGAATTATGCAAGTGTAAGGCCCCATGATGTCGCATGAAGACTGGTGCATGCGCTGGACTCACTTCCACTGAAATCAATGGCACATAAAAAGGATTCATGTTAGCGGAGTTGTGGGGGTGCTCACTCACTTTTTTTCCTCTTTGTCTTTCTCAGCTTGTCGCGGGCACTTCCTACAGTTCCGAGCAGAGGAAAGTTTTATTCAAATTCTCAGAAACCACAGAGTCAGGGGTGGCTGCACCTCTTAGGGTCTTTGATGGGAACACATGTGAGCTGTGGATCCGGCAGGTGTTCTTCCTGTCACTGTGGAGGAGGCAGCCGACTGCAAAGCAGGGGGGAGGGCTCCTTGGCTTATAAAGCTCATTATAAAAGTAAGATTTAGCAAGAAGGCATCCAAAGGAAGAGCACTTCCTAGGGAAGAAGAGAACCACGGAGAAATGCAGGGCTATCAGGTTTCAGGAAAAACCCTAACTTGTAAATAGCCTACAGCAGGGGTGCTCACACTTTTTTGGCTCGAGAGCTACTTTGAAACCCAGCAAGGCCCGGAGAACTACCAGAGTTTTTTTTACAATGTTCGCGCCATCATAACATATAACATTTAAGTGTACAATGTATGTTGGTGTACCTTGAGCCCCACTGAGTATAACAGAACTTACTCCTGAGTAGACATGCCTAGGATTAGGCTGTGAGGCTGCAATCCTAGCCACACTTACCTGGGAGTAAGCCCCATTGAGTATAATGGGCCTTACTCCCGGCGTTTCCTCCCAAAGGCACCTGGGGGGGGGTCGGCACTCCGCGATCTACTCATTTTGCCTCGCGATCTACCGGTAGATCGCGATCCACCTATTGAGCACCCCTGGCCTACAGCATATCAGGCCATCAGTGTTTTGTTTTTGTTTTATTCCATTTATACCAGCAGTTCCCAAACCTACCCTGTTGCAGCAGCACCATCACACAGCTTTCCTGGGCTCTGTCATCATGAATCGCGGAAGTTCTCGTGAGATCTCCTTTTTCTGACTGCAATGTATGACACGCAATTCAAGACGGTGGTGCCCCAGACCGCCGATAAGAAGATGCCACTGTGGGCATCCCGCATCAAACCTGTGAGTTTGCTGCAGTGCCCTTGGGCGTCTGCAGTTTGGGAACCACTGAGTTATATACCCTGCTTTTCTTCCAAAGAAGCACCCAAGCGGCTTAAAAAATATAAAAACAGTATAATAAATAAAACATAACATAAAATACACAACTTTAGAAATTCAAGGTATTAAAAAAAAGCATAATTATGTAGTGAAATTGTCTAATTTCAGTGTGGAAAAAAGCGGGCCTCCACTACCAGAAATCTGGGAAATGGGGGTATGGAATGGCATTCCAGGTTGCACCATCAGTCATACAGACCAATACTTTTCAATCACTGTTACTATGACCATGAGAGGGACTTCACAGTACGGCAAAGGGTACTTGGCCCCACCATGGGGACCCCACTGCATTGTCCTTCCTGGGCCAACCCCACTGACCCCACAGATGACTGCAATAGTGGTGCACCCGTGGGTAAACTGGCTATGCAACTGACAGAGTCTGAGGCACTATTGGCGAAGGAGGGTGCACTAGGGGCAGGGTGAACTGCTGAGGCCTATGTAGAGCTGCCATTTCCAGGGGCACCCGCAAGAGTGGTACATGCAAACGGTGGTACTTGGAAAAGTGGTATTTGGAGCAGAGGTGAAGAAATATTGAAAAACCCTAATACGGACTATGAAGGATGAAGCCATGTTCATGATGCTATGTGCAAGGATCTAGGCTGCACAGATCCTCAGGCTGAACGATCAAGAAAAAAAATGTTTTTAAAGAAATAAAATAAATGTTTCTGAGGGAGGGCAGGGAGATCAGCTTCCCCCCCCCTCCACGATTTTGTTGGTGAGTTGCTTCAGTTGTAATGATATGGGGCAACCATGTGGCAAATCTTCCTCCCTCCCAGCAAAGCGGGAAAAAGGAAGAGATTTGTGACACCTTAAAAACTAGCCAATTTCTTTGGCCTAATTTTTTGTGGCCTAGTGCCCACTGCCAAACTCATGGAGTACTATTCTCAGTTGGTGCCCACACAGATACATGAGTGCAAAGAAAAAGAGGGGGGGGCTATTTTGTGCCCATAATCTGCTAATTGAATTTCCCAGAGTCTGGCCTGCAGGCACACAAGGCAACCAGCCACTGTGTTGAAGTTAAGCAGGTCTGGACTTGGTCAGGGCCTGGATCGGAGACCACCACATTAAGCGGCCTTAAGCTCCAAGCTGGGGAAAAAAGGCAGGAGATAAATGTGAGTGAATCAAAGAAAAGTCGGACCACCTGGGCTCTAATCTGCTTCAATTGTTAGTTCATCTTTAAAGCGCCCTGTTGGTTGACTAGGGACAGGTATCAGATGAAAAGGGCTGCTTTTGGTCACTGTGGAAGTTTGGCTATATAGGTCAACCTTTGGCACAGGGCGAGCTGGGATACTTTTGGCTTCTGTTGATGCAAAACAAACCCAGCTGCACGTGAATTCTGTGAAAAAGCGGAGATCTCTTTCAAATTGCATTTCATATATGAACTCTAGCACCATCTTGGTATCTCATAAAAACCTGTTCTACTCAGACTGAAGATCCTTTTGCCCTGCAAGCCGCAAGCCTCTCTCCCTCCTTCTGTGTGGCATCTGCCTTTTCAGTCCACACAGTCATAAAAAGGAAATTAGTTGCTGCTCAGTTATTTCTTTACAGCATAACCCCACAAGTTGGTTAAAAATATCATGACATGGTCTAACAAGCACTGCTCACTGGAGTTATTTCTGTCTGGGACTGGGAACTGAAACCCCTCAGGCTGGTCATGGCCTGTCTACCTCAGGATCATGTGATTCAAGCAGTATGATGGGAGCATGCTATGCTTCCTCCTCTCCCCCCCCAAGGCCAAGGGCACTTAGAGGTAGTGAGCTTCCACATATTTGCATACACCCCAATTAGTGACCCCAAGGAAGGCTGGGATTGTTGACTTGCTTACCCACTGACTGATTTGTAGACCTGCTCCAGAATACACATTAAGTCCCTCAGGCAGGGACCCATCTATTGATGACACCCCAGTCATTATTATGACAAATTCCATTCCTTCAAAGATTCCTGTCTGCATTAAGATCCACGGCACTCTCTGTAAAGAACAGCTCCCTGGGTCACTAGGAAGGGCCAACAGCAGTCTAGCCCAACTGCACCTTCTGGACAGAGCACTCACCAGATCCGCATAGACAAGCCTGCATAATCTGGATCTGAGTATCACTCAAGCAGATAGCAGGGCACTACACTGCAGAGAATGTACTGCTTTTCATTTGTTCACAAAGTGGTGTACACAGTAAAATCAATCAATCAATGGTTTCCTGTTCCCAAAAAGCTCACAATCGACAAAAAATACAGAAGAGACACCAGCAACAGCCACTGGGAAAATATGCTGTGCTGAGCTGAAGAGAGAAGGTTGCTCTCCCCCTGCTAAATAGAAGAGGACACCGCTTTGCTCTCTGTCGTGCTCTCCATCGCGTCTCTGCATGAGTCACTGTTCTGGGCTTGCTTCCTTCTAGTCTTGAGACATGTCCAGGTTAATGACTCATCCAAAAATACAGGAGGATGGGCTCCTCTGAGGGTTGCTAATTCTTACTATGACACACTGCAAAGAGAAACTTTTGCGGGTGGAAATGTGAAGTGTGAAGCTTTCTTCCAACTGTAATTCAGAACATGTAAAACTCTGTGTGCCTCAGTTGTTAGAAGCTTGGGAAACATTGCCCTGGTTGATGTGAGTATGGGGGAAATTCTCTATGCTCTAAATGTCTCAAGAATTCAAGATTATGAGAGTGAGCAAGTTTCATCCAGCAAATCTCCTGAAGGAGAAAAAAAAAATGTGGTGAATAAACTCATGCCATCAATGGAATATGTGGGATATCTTGATCTCAGATTGGCACCCACCAATCCTAACATACAGGATGGGGCATCTACCCCTATGGGACTCAACTGGGGCGATATGAATTCGCATCAAGGAAATATTTTGACCAGAGAAGCCTCACAGCAAAAACCCAAGAGCGGAGAGAATTACCTACACAGACCACTAGGTGTTCTCACAGACTCATATACCTTAGTTAGCCAGTGGTTAGCACAGTTAGTGATTGTGGCACTGCACAGTTGCTGCAATTCCAGCGTTCTGGAAAGTTCCATTCTCCAGCAGAGGTCTCATGAGGTTTGCCAACACCTCTGGGCTCTGTTAGTCAAGATTCCAAAATTCCAAGTTTCAGGATTCCAAAATGCTGAAGAGAAAAGCGACTGCCCTACTTCCTGGGTTTATCTTGACTTCCCAATGGTTTGCTGGGGGAAAAGCAACCCATAGTCAGGAGCAGGCACTCTCCATGCTGAAGAAATTCAAACTTTGTGCTGGGCTAATCTGAACGCTGTGGCTAGGAGAATTGAATCCTGCAACACTCCACCCCCCTTAACCTTGAGGATGCATTTGCGATTGATTCCCCCCCCCACTGAAGGATGCAATGCACCCCCCCCCCCACTGATGCATAGTGCTGCATCTGCACTAGAAAGTTATATAGGATTCCCTTCCCGCCCCCTGCAAGGAGAATACCTGGTTCTGGTGCTTTATACATATACTATATAGTCCAAATCGGTGCTTGCAAAACTTTTTAACACCAGGACCCACTTTTAAAAACGACAATCTATCATGACCCACTAGACAAAATCTAGAAAGCAATAAAATTGTATTTATTAGTAATAGTTAATATCTTATTAAAATAATAATCAAGTTCTGTGCTCCCAAGGCTACTAGAGACCTTATATATGGCGTGTGCGATTCTGGATTCAGAATTCCAAAAATGTTGAATGTTCAAATGTGTAGACATTTGCTTGAAACTCCCTAGAAATGGAGCTCAAGGACTGTTCCCCCCAAACCCTAGTCATTCCAGGGTACACAGAAGCCTGAACTGGAGAACAAGATGTGCAGTTAGGGACTTTCAGGCCTGACAAAAGGCTGAAACTGGGTTCACACATGATCTGCTACAGCATGCCAATTACTAGAGAGAATTGGAAAATGTGACATTTTAATTTGGGGATATAAAGATTATCTCATAGCAGCTAACATCTTTCTTCTGCAAACTGGGCTAGGGTGCTTGCAGCTTTTAAAAAAAATGTTTCAAAAACTTTTTGCGACCCACCAAAAATCAGCTCGAGAGCCACTGGTGGGTCCTAACTCACAGTTTGGGAAACACTGGTGTATATACTAGTATATCCCATATAGGGCGCAATCCTAACCCCTTAGGTCAGTGGTTTCCAGCACTGGCATAGTGGTGCCAGTGGGATGTGTGCTGCATCCTGCAATTGGGTGTCACTCACAGAGCCCTCCTCAAAGTAAGGGAATGTTTGTTCCCTTTCCTCAGAGCTGCGTTGCCCTTATGTCAGTGCTGGAAAACACTGACATAAGGGGTTAGGATTGCACCCATAGAGATATATATTGTTTTCCATTGTTCTGGTCAGTTTCAACTTTGCTGAAATTTCCAGGACTGCATATTCACTGCATTTGAAGGCTGTTTCAACACTATCGCTTGGACATATTCTAGTCTAAAGCACACATTCAAGCAACTGTTGTTGTTTTTTTTTGGGGGGGGGGGGATCCTCACGGCAAGGTAGCAGTGGCTCAGTCAAGCAAGAACAGAGGGCAAGGAGAAGCAGCCAGTACAACACCTTACTATGGAAGTGGGAGACAACCTCTGAGTGGGCAGATACATATCCACAGAAAGGAGGTGGAGGTCAGCACTTCCCCCAGTCAAATACTCCACCCCTCTTCTCAGTGCTGGGCCCCTGTGGTTACTAGAAGGAAAGACACTTTTCAAACCCTCTGAGTGTTTTTCTTTATTATAATCAGTTCTATTAGCAAGAGAGATCTGAAGGCCTTAGGAATGGACCTCAACAAGTGGGAAACCCTGGCCTCTGAGCGGCCTGCTTGGAGGCAGGCTGTGCAGCATGGCCTTTCCCAGTTTGAAGAGATACTTGGCCAACAGTCTGAGGCAAAGAGGCAAAGAAGGAAGGCCCATAGCCAGGGAGACAGACCAGGGACAGACTGCACTTGCTCCCGGTGTGGAAGGGATTGTCACTCCTGGATTGGCCTTTTCAGCCACACTAGACGCTGTGCCAGAAACACCTTTCAGAGTGCGATACCATAGTCTTTCGAGACTGAAGGTTGCCAATATATAGTCAGAAAAAGATATATATTGGGCCAGCACCTGGAAGTTATAATAATTGAATCACACACTGGAAATTAAAACAAGGCTGCTGCTGGAAGCATGTTGACTTAAAAGTGAACGCCATCAAAATAAAAAAGATTCTTCGGAGAAAGTACGTTTCGGATGGACACGTTCATGTGAAATGCTCTGTTATTTCTCTTTCAGAAATGAAATCAGTGGAGCACAGCTTCTGGGCCTCCCAAAATGCACTTTCCCCCTTCTGTCTGTCTCAATCCTATATTTTTCTGGTGCCCCAGCGGGTTCTGAGCAGCCACCAGTGTGCCCTTCCACTATGCTGGAACTCCTGACCCTGGCTGGCCGGACCTCAGTTGGCCCTGTGGGAACCGAGCATGTGATATCACCAGCATTCTTCTATCACTGTCCACTGCTGGGGAAAGATTAACAGTGGGCGAGCGCTCAGGCTGCCTTTCACAGAAGCTTAGCCTCCATAACTGATCTTCTCATTGACAAACTTCTGATAAGCTTCTGAAGAACCCCAGGGTTCCACAGAACACAGTGTGAAAACCACAGCACTACATAACCGAACACCCTGCCACAGCCCTTGCATATTCCTTTGCAAGAAAAATAGATCTGGCTGAATGCAAAAGTAGAACATTTTTTAAAATAGGATTTTTAAATAATTCAATCACAGTTCTGGATTTTTTGAATCTTTTTTTCTTCTTCTTTGAATGTGATTGTAGGCTAAAGAAGGAGCTGTTCAAGAATAGGCATTAAGATCTCCCTCTCCTGGGTTTTCAAAAATTGGCAGGTAAGTTTTACTCTTGTGTCTCTCCCCTTGTCAACATTTGCAGAGTTATGAATCACATTAAGACCCTGTGACGCTGTGGTTGTCACGCATGAAGTTGCCTCATAAAGTTGTTGGGAGGATAAAATAGGATCAGTTTGTCGGAAAGGGGGTGAATGTCCCAAGATTCCCCTAAAGGAGCTTAATGGCTTGGTAGGGATTTGACCCAGTCTATGCCCAACATATCTAGCCACACTACACACTGCTGATTTAGACTTGGTGAGGCCCTAAGCCAGCCATTTTCAACCACTGTGCCATGGTGCACTGGTTTGCCGTGAATTGTTTGCAGGTGTGCTACGGGAGTTTGGGGAAGGGTCATTGATTAGTAGGGCCATTGGGGGATGTGAGCACAAGCTGGTAGTGCCTTGTCAGTTGTCAAAAAACTGATGGTGCGCCTTAACAATTTTAGTACCTTGTCAGTGTGCTATGAGGAAAAAAAGGTTGAAAATCACTGCCTGAAGCTATATAAAGCTTAGAGGCCCCTTGTCAAAAAATTGGAGGCTTCTTGTTAAAAAATAACAGCAAAATTTGCTGAACAAGATGTTTTAAAAAGATCTATATTATTTGTGTGTGTGCAGCACACATAACCCCCCCCCCCCAAGTTTCTCAATTTCTTTTGAGGCCCCTGCAGACTGTGAGGCCCTAAGCAGTAGCTTGTTTAGCTTATGCCTAAATCTGGCACTGCCACTACACCTTACTGACGCTGGATCTGATGTGAAGTAGCAGCCATGGCTGGCCCATCCATGAAGCAGATGATGCAGCTTGAGTCAAGAGATGGGTTACAGGGAGAGGCAACCTGAGTGCCCTTCCCTGAGTCTTCTGCTGCCTCCCCCCTGCCCACAGCTCGCTCTTTCTCCTGCAGACTGTTTTTCAACAAAACAGGAAGTGCAGGACAACCTGGGAATGCGCCAGTGTGTCCCACACTTCCTGATTTGCTTAAAGGGACCACACAAGGAAAGAATACAGTAAGGGGATAGGGAAGTGGACCGTTGCAACTGCCATCACTGCACCCCCACCCCCCAAAAAAATGGTGAAGGCAGCAATCCATTTCCCTGTCCATTCACCTTACTTACAAGGAAGAGCATTCCTTGTGCTCTTTAAACAAAACAGGAAGTGCAAAATGCGCTCCCAATATGTCAAACAAAGTCCTACTTTGTTTACAGCAACAGTGTGAGGAAGGAGTTAGGGAAAGGGAGTACTGTATGTGACCAGATTGCTACCTTCCACACAGCTTTTGCAGGGCGGGGGGTGGTCATGCATGTGGTGGCAGAATTTGCCTGCCAATCAAGTGACACTTGGCTTCAGGTTGGGCCGGATGGCAACAGATAATAGTTCTGCCGTGTACTCTCCATTTGTCATTATGGCTTCAAAAAGCCATTCCACTGAATGGAGGGGTTAAGGAGAAGCCCATGTTTTTAGCTAGAGGGGACTTAAAAGAGTTAAAATAAAAAGGGATGAAAAGGGTTGTAGGTGACAAAGAAAGAATATAAACAAAAAAGGGGAGAGTGGAAATAGGTTGAAATCAAAGGCCAGTTTAAAATGGTATAAATTAAAGGTGGTGGTGGGATTAAAGGCTTGTATGGAAAACCTATGACAAAGAGAAGGTTAATCATGTTCTTATTTGTTATTTTTGGACTCTGATCTTCTTTCAAGGAATTTAGAGCAAGGTAACGATGTTTCTTTAGGAGGTCTCTTCTCCAGGGCTCAAAGACGATATTAAAATGTAGGGCTAAGCATGCAAACAAAACAGAATGCAAGACCCAAAGGTGTGAATTAAAAAAATAAAAGAGCCATTCCAGGGGTGAAAGTAGTGAAAACAAAACTAAGAGTGAAAAAAGCGTGCAAATAACAAGGCGTGTTGAAAAGGTGCGAAAAAACCAGTTTGGTCAAGGTGAAACTAATTGTCAAAGTGATCTTCCGAATAGCTGGCTTAGCCAACCAGTCTCTGCCTGCTTCCGGACCCCAGCCTCCATCTCCCAGGGGCTTCATCTGAAACCCAGCAACCGGGCCCCTTGCCGCATTTTGTGGGCCTGCCAGCGGATCAGCCGAATGGCCTTCAGGCTGACATGCAGAAGGGTGTCATATCTGAAGACCAGCTTGTAGAAGGAATCGGTCATCAGGGCCCCGGTGGGATCAGCAAGCTTGAGGGCAGTCATGGGCGTGTAGATGGCGTTGGTCTGGTGGCGGAAAGGAGGCTTGGCTGCAGTGATAACCTTCAGCGTGTGCTGTTGAGAGGAAGCAAAAGCATCTGTGTGAATGTCAGGAGTGCTAGGATCTCCTGTGCTCATTGGAGCATCCTTCTGCTGGATCGGGCACATAGCATATCGAATTCAGTTCAGGGCTTTGGACTTGGGCATCTTTTCCCAGCCCTTCATGGAGATGCCAGGAATGGAATATTGGACTTCCATGCCAAATATCACCAAGTGACATATTCTCTGCAAAAGGCACACTCCTTTCTTCCCCTCTTGCTTGGACAAGTATTTCAGGGGGGCAAACCCTTTGGTCATTTTATTATTTATTTTATGGGCAGCCCAATCCTACTGTGCATTCTTCCGGCGCATTCTTCTGGCGTTGTTCTGCAGCACGCAACAAAGCCACCAGCACAGATGGCTGCCAGCATCGTGCGTGGACTGGCAGGGAGTCCTCCTGCTGGTAGTGGGGGTGAGGGTGGGAGCAACAGGGGAGGGAGAAGGGGAAATTTCTGGGTGGGGAGGGAAACTGGGAGGGAGGAGCGGTTATGGGAGGCAGTCATGTGTGCCAGTATCCTGGGCCAGGGCCTTTGAGAGCAGTTTTATCCGGTGGTGTCATGTTTCTTTTGGGCTGTTGTGGGCAGGGGTACAAAGTTCCTTTGCGGTCCCTTCCCTTCTCCATGGGACCATAATTTCATCTGAATTGTGATATAAATGTATAAAGCTATGTAGGCTTACACACAATGTGAATGCCAGTCTGTACATTATTATTATTTCATTTTTATAGCGCCCTTCCTCCAAAGAGCTCAGGGCGGTATACACGACTTCTCCCCTCCTTTTGTCCTCACAACAACCCTGTGAGGTAGGTGAGGCTGAGAGAAAGTGACTGGCCCAAGGTCACCCAGGAAGCTTTGTGGCTGAGAGGGGATTTGAACCTGGATCTTCCAGGTCTGAGTCTACCTCCCAAACCACTACACCACCCTGGCTCTCTAATATATGCAAACATTTTCTGAGATCCAAGGACATTTCTGGCTCCTCTCCTTTGGCTTCAGGGCTCCCTTTTTGACCGCTGGCCCAGGTACAACATACCCCCTTGCACTCCTCCTCATGGGCTCTGGTGAGATAGGAACATGTAAGATCCCAGGAAATTTGGGGGGGGGGGCATTCTTTGGCTCCTGGGCCATCTTTTGACCCTGGACCAGGGTACAGTTTACCCCCATCACCCCAATCTCATCCTCCTCCTTCCCTTTCCTCTCCTTTCCTCTCCTCAGTTCTGTGCCAGCAAAGCAGCTGGAGCAGGTCCCAGGAGACCCAAGGCAACGAAAGTCCCCTGACCTCAAGGAGACCGCCAAAGAGCCTCCCCTCTGCTGGATGCAGTTCATACTCCATTGACGTGGCTGCATCAGTGGGGGAGGCTCTAGTTCGGATTGGGCCCTTCAACAATGTGTACTGTGCCCTTCCCCATTGCTGGAGCGCCCAAGGCATCTAAAATAATTTGTAACATTACAATAAAAGATCACCATGCAAGGAAGAAAAAAAGGAAAAACTAAAGTAGAACAGCTAGTAAGAAATAAAAGCGACACAGAAAGCAGAACTACGGATAATAATAAAACATCATTTTAAACCCTACCAAAAAAAAGGCAACACACATGAGGCAAAACAAAGTAGTATCCTGTCCCAAATAGTATGCATTACCCTGTCTGCCCCACTCCCACTCTGCATTTTCCTTCCGGTTCATTGTGCCTGTGACTACACTCAAAGAACCACAATGATCACCATCTTTTTGTTTTTCCAGAGCTCTGATCCAGCACAGAACCAATCAGTTGAGTCTCCTAGTTGCCTCCTGTTTCCAGGGAAAAATGTTTCCCTGTCTTCCCCTGGGCAGGAAGTGGTAGAAGGCAGAAAAGTGCTTCCATACCTCCTGGGCAATCAGGTGGCACTTCCAATCTCCAGTCTAATGGAAGTGATAATCATGTCTGCCAGTGTTTGCAAAGGGAACACATTACATTTGAAGGTCAACAGGAGGGTTTGCAGGGAGAGATTTCACACGCTCGAAAACTCCTGTGTGGCCCCTGGATTTTCTGCTGGGGGATGCTTTTGGTGTTTAATTGCTGAAATCAGAGGTGCCGTGACTCCAACGTGCCTGGAAATTATGACCTCCCTGTCTAATTTTAGATGTGTTGTGGTTCACCATTCATGAGAAAAAAAAATCTCTGGGCTGTCAGTCAGTCAAAGGAGTCTTCATTCATTAATAATGTGAGTTTCAACGAATTAATCAAATCTGCAAAAAAATGCACATGAAATGAGGCTGAATAACAGTTTGGAAGGGGAAAAAAATTGCTTGATTTTAGATGATGTGTTCACACATCACAGGCTTCTTCTAAAACAACTCCTACCCTACCACCCACAGTTTTTGGAATTGCTTCTATGCAAAGTAGTTAATTAAAAAAAACAAAACTCTGCTGTGTAATTGGCCAGGAGCACTTGCGTAATGAACGAGTTAATACATTAATTCTACCAATTAATCGATTATATGTCCTCAACTTCTGCTGCAGAAGCTCCTTTGTATGCTCAGTCCCACTGGAAACTTAAAGCAGAAGATTATGCTTGCCTACTCAGAAGTTAGTCCTGTTATCTTCAGTGGAGCTTATGCTCAGGAAAGTGTGTATAGGTTTGCAGCCTTAGCCCTTTTGGCAAATGTTTATGTAAAAGGTGCAGTATTGATGCCAAGCTGGGGAACAGTCTACCATAACAATTTAGCAGCCCCCAAAGGACTTCTGTTTTGAAACTGACTTTGGTGAGGGTGCCTCAATGACCTTCTTTTCTAAAAGGTGCAAGCCAGCTACATCCATTTTATGTCCCAGACATACCACTTCTGGGGCACTTTTGCTTCTTAGAAAGGGAAAGACCCATAGATACTAGTTTTATTGATCTCAGTTTTCCATGTGTGCTGCCTCAGTTTCTCCAGTATAGCAATTCCTTGGCTTTCATCCACTTGACTTTCATCACTTTCATCACTTTCTTCCATAGTCAATTACTATCACATTTCAAATTTCATCCACATGATTTACATGCTTTCCTCTTTTGTCCCATTTCATCCAACCTTCCACAACATTCAATGTTCTTATGCCTATTTTTCTTTTATTTCTGATCATTTAGGTTTTGCACACATTCACATGTATTAGATAGTTATTTACAGTTTTTGCCAGCCAAAATAAATTTGCAAGCCAAATAAGGCTGTGCTTTAACATTCAGCCATTTTTGACTTCCATCTATGTTCTGGTCTCTAACCAGGTATTAAGTGTGAAGTATTGCTGAAATCAGAATGTCATCAGGGTACACACAGACATGCTTCTTCCCTTGGAACAAACTGTCCATAGCTCTTTGAAAAATCCCAGGGGCCACTGAAAAAACCACAAGGAAGTTGGTTATAACGAAATTGTCCTCTGGGGGGATTTATGGTTACATACGTTTTGGTACTATTCTCGAGAAGAATTTAAAGGCATGTCTGTATCACTTAGATCAGTGTTTCTCAAACTGTGGGTCGGGACCCACTAGGTGGATCGTGAACCAATTCTACGTGGGTCCCTATTCATTTCAATATTTTATTTTTAATAAATTAGACTTCATGCTACCATACTGCATTTGAGGAAATGTTACACATCTGTACTTTTAACAGACCACTATGAATATTCTTTTAACAATGATAGTAAATAAAACTTGCAACCCAGGTAGGATTGCAACCCAGGATTGTTAAAAATTTTCCTGCTTATTGATACCACTTTTGACCATGACATCACTCCTGGAGGGTCCTGAAACATTCTCATTCTAAAAAGTGGGTCCTGGTGCTAAAAGTTTGAGAGCCACTGACTTAGATTAATTTTTGTGAAAGTTTTACTCTGGAGAGGACAGCATATCAATCCTCAGTCCTGGGAATCAGAAGTGTATCCATTTTGATTATGAGTTCATTGTGATTTTTTTAGGGCGCAATCCTAACCGGCAGTTATGCCAGCATAGGAGCCCCTGGAGGGTCGCAAACGTGCCCTAAAGCATGTTTGCGCCTCCATGGGAGGAAGCTGCATGCGCGTATTCAGATGCGCCGACGCACAGAGTCCTCCAAAACCACAACATTCTGAGAAGGGATACCATTCTGCTTCCAAAACTGCCACAGACATCAGGCAAGCATGCAAAACTGTGCAACTCAAGTTGCGTCACAATCGTATAATCTGAGTTGTGGTGTTTGGAAATAATTGCCAGCAGCTCCTCAATGGATTTGGCACCAGGTTTTTCGGGGGCGACCAAACTTCTAATCAAGCTGTATGACTTAGCGCCACAAACATTCAGCCACACTGCATGCTTCTTGCAAAAACCATCAACATTGGAAGCGACCAAATACTGCAAAAGCCTCTGCATATTGCACCCAGCTCTTCTGATCAGCACCAAACTCTTCTATGGCCCCATAAGTAGTCATTCTCCAGCTGCACTCCAGCTCAGTTCATGTGCAGAATCAGGGAAGGCAAGCTGTGTCCAGGTTACCTCCATTGCCAGTATAACATACAAGGCTTAAAACAGCACTAATGGTTTATTCTGCTCCTTGATCACACAGACCTGCACTTGACATCCAACAGAGAAGAAGACCGAGCATGTTCCGTTTTAACTGGAATGAATTGCCCCACCTTTATCTGGCCATTGACAAAAACATTACATAAATTACAATTTGCGGGGGGGGGGGGGATTCAAGTTGAATCACAAACATCCTTGTTGCTTCCCTGCCCTCTTGGCCCCCTGGCCCACCTTTTCCCAGCATCCAAAGCTTCACCTGTCAACAAACTCCAACACAAATTTCAGGATATACCTATATTGTGTACCTGGAGGACAGATGTGTCCTTTTCGCTGCTTTAGCAGACCCCAGTTCTGAGCTATCCAGGTCACATGCAGCCCCATGCATGTGTTTGCCAGTACGCCCCCCCCCCCTGCAAGAAGGCTTTTGTCATAGTCACCACCAGTCGGCATTAGCTAGACCGACCGAGTGCCCCCAGTGGCCCCCAGTTAAGCTTGCAGAGGAGCGGGTGCAGGTGATTAAGGTGTAAATCTCAGAGAGGTTTAAAAGGCTTTGGAACGAGATTACAGGCAATTATTTGTTAATGGAACTAATGAATTTGCAAACACGCAAAGTGATATAAACAGAGGAAGGAAATAGGATCTGAGGTGCAAATAAAAATAACCGCTTGGGGTACTTTTAGCAGGGACAAGAAAAAAAAACAAACCAGAGGATGTGGTGAAGATGCCTTCATTTCTTACACTGACCTGTGTCAGAGTTGGTTTCTCTTGCTTTAGATTGCTCAGACATTTGGTGGTGGTGGTGTTGCTTTGCGAATTTGTTTTGCACAGTTTCAAATGCTGGGCACTAGCAAATGCATAGGGTGCATATATGATTACTGTTCTTGAGGAGTACTAGAAGCCTGTAGACCAAGGACAGACTTTCATTTAAATCAAAATGTGCAACTCAGTTCCTTCTTCCATCAGCACTTATTGGCCTCTTATGAAGTCCTGGTCTACTCTCTTTCACATGCCCTTTAATATTTCTGGGCTCCCTGCTTTCGTAATTCCCAGGATCTCTTTCCAGTCTTCCGTCTGCCCCAGAAAAGTTAAACCTCTAAAGGAATTCTTGTGAGGCTTTAATTTCAGTCAAACTGACAAGTTTCCCTTCACTCACAGGTACCAGACTGCACACATTGTCAGCACACATTCCCACCAACATACTTGTTTAACAAATCAATGTTTAACCAATCAATCAACTTGTTTAACCAATCAATGGTCACTACTACTCCAAGCATATGTCCATCACATGTGGGAATGTGAATGGAAATGTGACTTGGGTGAGTGGATATTTGTTTCTTTTCTGCCCATGATGCATGGGAAGGATAAAGTGGATAGAGAGATGCTCTTTACACTCTCATGTAACACCAGAACCAGGGGACATCCACTAAAATTGAGTGTTGGGAGGGTTAGGACAGACAAAAGAAAATATTTCTGTACTCAGCGTGTGGTTGGTCTGTGGGACTCCTTGCCGCAGGATGTGGTGACAGCATCTTGCCTGGATGCCTTTAAAAGGGGATTGGACAAGTTTCTGGAGGAAAAATCCATTATGGGTTACAAGCCATGATGTGCATGTACAACCTCCTGATTTTAGAAATGGGCTATGTCAGAATGCCAGATGCAAGGGAGGGCACCAGGATGCAGGTCTCTTGTTATCTGGTGTGCTCCCTGGGGCATTTGGTGGGCCGCTGTGAGATACAGGAAGCTGAACTAGATGGGCCTGTGGCCTGATCCAGTGGGGCTGTTCGTATGTTCTTAGGAGTAATTCACCAGGAGAAATTCACTTTTCCAATCCAGAGCAAATGCTATCATTCAGTTGTATGTCTAAGAACTTCACATAATAGCTCGACTGGATACATAAGATTTATAATCTACATACAAGATAGTCAGTTTAGAGTTTGGTGTGTTCTAACATGAGAAGAGGGATAAGGACAAAGGGAGAGAATCAGGACTGATGGGCTATTGATTTCACAAGGACCCTTCACTATGTAATGAGAGGGCCTTTCTTTATTGCTAAAGGAGGGTTTTTCAGTGATAACAAAATAAAAACACATAAAACTGCTTCTTGCACTTCTCATTTTTGTTAAACAATCCTCAAAATCTGCAAAAAAAAAAAAATTTCTAACACCTCTACATGCATGTGGCTGCATCTGCTGACACTATACCACCTATATCACCTACCTAGTACATTTTTAAGCAATTATAATTTACAATTTTTATTTATTAAAATGCACCCTCGGGATAAAAACACATAACACCGCTTTGCTGCACTTAAGTGGAAAACAACAAAATCCTTTAAAAAATAAAGTCATTTTCACCCACCTCTAATTATTGCTGTTCCTGAAGAGATGGGGCACTTGGGAATTCTCTCCCAGATGAAAAGTCATGGGTTTCCAAAATGTAGCCCATCTCACCTTCTCACCTTTGTAACAAAACTCCCCCCCCCCCCGTGTCAGGACAAGAAAGCAGGTAGATATACTTGAAGACTATGGGCCCAATCCTATCCAATTTTCCAGCGCCAGTACAGCCATGCCAATGGGGCGTGCACTGCATCCTGGGGGGGGGGGGAGTCATAGAGGTATGGGAACATTTGTCCTCTTACCTTGGGGCTGCATTGCAGTTGCACCAGTGCTGGAAAGTTGGATAGGATTGGACTCTGTCTCACTCACAGAGATAACAGAACCATCATCCAGACTGATACTCCAGTATCGATAGGGTATTTAAATTACTTTCAAATGATGCTGCTCTTTCAAATAAGCAGAGGAGAATTTCTTGCTTCCTTTCACAAACCTGTTAAGTGCTGTTAATTTGAGGGGCAAAGCCTTCTGACAATACTATTGCAAACAAGGTTCTAAAATAATCTAGACAGTCCACTTTCCCCCATCTATTGGAACGTGCGCATGCAGATTCTGACAACCCATGCGCAGTTACAATAAATACTCTGGCAGCTCCCCAGATTAAAACCAGTCAGATGTTAGGGTTTTTACCTCAGCTACATCTTCAGGGGTCTGACCCAAGCTGGAGAAGATGGCCTTGGAATTCTTCAGGTAGACATTGGTGAATATCTCGGCTGTCTCAGGATCTGTCTGGGAATAGTCGGCCTTTTCTGCATCTTCATAGATCTTCATCTCAAACTCGGTCACCACGGGACCTGGCTCTATCAAGCTGACACTGCAAAGAAGGCATAAAAATATAGTATGAGTCTGGGAGGAATGAGGGAAACCCAGCAGGAGATGCCCTCCTCAGCATGGCCCTTTGATGCCAGGAAAGCTAATGGTACGGGGCCTTGATCCCAGCATGTTGCCCAATTTTTAATTTGCTCTGGCATCCTTTCCTTTCTGGACAGAACAGAAGGCACATCTCTCTCTCACACACACTGTAAAAGGGAATTATCTGCCTTCTGCAGGCTCAGTCGCTTCTTTGACTGGAAGGAAGATGCTCACCCAGAGCAGTGACTCATGCAGGCATGCAGTGGGGAGACTCATTCCCTCTGATAGGTAATCCTGACCAGAAGGAATATGCTCATGAAGGGCACTGACTCATGCAGAGACGCAGTGGGTAGACTCACTTGCAGAGGCAGGTAATTCTATTGGCAACATCTCTTGGCAATAGCTTTGCATTGGGAATGACTGAATGATTCAATCACACCCAATGCAGAGATATGGTAGAACTACCCAGCTCTCATCAGAGGCAGATCAATAGGAAGCAAGGCCCAGAGTAGAGTTGCTTTGGGCTCCCAGGATCCCCTGTTTCATTTGCTTACTTCTTACTGCACCCTGACATTTCTATCAAGTGGCCTGCCAGCGTGCACCAGTACACAATTTAGAAGTTACTGTGATAATATACTACTGAGAGAACTACACACTTGCCATTCCTGAGTATAGTCATTTTCAAATTACTTATTTTGGCCCTCAAGAACCTTTAGCTCCTGTGTGTTTTCCAGGAAAGTTGGATGCATTCAGTGTAGCTAAATAAGTCTGAATGGGCCCAGATATGAGCTACATTACCACTAGATCAGTGGTTCCCAACCTTAGGAGTTCATGGACCACAGAGGCAAAAATTGTGTTTGTGAATGATCACATTTGATCACGTGTTTGTGAATGATCTGACCTCCGCCTTCTCTGGTGGTCTGTTTCCAAGCATTCCCCTACAGACTATCAGAGAGGACAGAGAATGGACTGCCCACAGCCACAGCTGACACTTGTGGTTGCAGACGGTCTCCATCCTCTTTGGTAACCCATGGGAGATTACCTGCTTGGCAAGAGACTGGAAGCGATCAAATGTGGGGTTTTTTCCCACTTCTCAGGGTCTCACGGACCACAGGTTGGGAACCAGTGCATTAGATCAAGTGGAATGGTTCCAGCCTCTCTACCACCCGTTCTGAACCCTGAAGAAAGAGGCTTGCCTTGTATGCATCATAATGAACTGAGTCCAATTAGTGGCTATGGGTTAAAATGCAACCATACCTAGGTTGTCATTTCTTCCTCCTGGAAATTCTCTAAAACTCTTGCTGTGCTGGAGAATGCTACCCCTGTTGAATGCCTACCTGCCATGCAGCCAATACAGCCAGCAGAGCCCTGACACAAATGGGGCAGATGGCGATTCTAAAAGCATCATTTTGGTTATCAAGTCACTCACAAGACATTGAACTTGAGCGTCTGGATGACGAGGCTTTCACAGAAGCCCTCAATGGCAAATTTGGAAGCGGCGTAGATGTCATTGAACATGATGCCTGAAAGACAGACCCCAAAGTAAAGAGATGAACAGTAGGAAGAAGGACATAGACAAAGTAAGCGTAAGTCCTGCAAGAATCCTACTCAGATTCTCTGACCAAGTCTGGCACAAGACGTTCAGTCACCTGAGTCGAAAATCCAAATTATTATTAATTATTGTTATTATTGACACAGCATTATCACTGCACACCACTTCATCAAGTAGCATAAGACCAAGGAGTTTACATTCTGAACCAAGGGTGTCACACCAGAGCCATAACGTTCTGCCCTTGCACCTGGGGTAGTGACGTCATGACGTTACTTTAGGGTTCTCCCAGAATAAGGTCGCCTGCTGCTGTGGCCTTGTGTACCCAACCCTTTCCCTTTGGAGGCTCCCATGCTTCAAAGGGGAAAGGACAGGGCTAGCACAAAGCTGCAGCTGGGCTCTGCACTCCAAGGGGAACCAAGGTGGAGATGACTGGGCAGAGCCTGGGGCAGTCATCCCCCCCCCCCCCGATGTAGTGCCTGGTGCACATGCCCCACAGGCTCCACCCAAGTGTCTCACATAAGGCCTGTGGGCCGAATACAGCCTGTGGAAGCTCTTTATCAAGCCCACATGATAATTGGGCTCTTCCTTTACTGCCCTTTCAGCTTTGCCACTTCTGCCAAGGTTCTGGGCAAGAGAGTTGGAAGGAGACCTGAATGTCTGGCTGTGACCTGTGAATTTCTGTGTGTCCAGTCTGTACCTGAGGGAGTGTCCTCTTTATTATGAGCTGACCAATCTCATATGGAAAGGTTTGATTGCTAGCCTAACTGAGGGTTAGGTTGGCAGGTGCAAGGGCAGGGCCTTTTTGGTGCAGGTACCCACCATATTATGTTATGTGAAGGTGGAAGCAGCTTGTTAAAGTCCGGTCCCATGAACGAGGCTAACAAAAGCTCGGTATGAACAAAGTCACATGTAGGCAGCAAAACCAGCTTACCTTGCAAGCCCATGACACTGCTGATGACCACAATGTGGCCACTTCTCCTCCTCTTCATATCAGGAAGGACCTCCTTAATCATCCGCACCACGCCAAAAAAGTTGGTCTCCATGATGGCCTTCATCTCCTCAATAGACTGGCACTCAATGGGGCCAATGAGGCCTACCCCAGCGTTGTTGACTACAAGAGATCTGCCTGTTAGTTCCCCCAGCATCCAATGCTGAGGAAATATCAAGTTGAAAACCACGTAGTAGTTCCTTGAAAGCTTCATGTATGGTGGCTTCAGCTGTGGGGGTTGGTGGTGTCCAAAGCCTTGGCCAGTTGGTGGGACCAAGTAACACCTCTCTGCCCCCCCCCAGTTGCTCAGAAATCTGGAGTGTGGGTTTGTATGTGCATAATGATCATTAGATGACTGCCACATCAATTGATGGCATGTGCTCACATGAGTAAATAAGCCATCACAGATACACACAGTTGGCCAGAAGTTAAAACTGTGTGTCTGAGAAACCCACCTGCCCCTCCAGGGCAATGATGGCAGTCAAGGCAAAGTCAACAATTTTCAGAGGAGAAGGAGTTGGTGGAAGATGGATGGTTAATTCTTTCTCCACCCACTGCTTTTCCAATCATCAGAAATTCAGGCTCATGTTTGTATTTTTGGAATCCCAGCTGGGGAAAACTGGGCAGGAATTTGTAGCAGAAAAGCAACCAGCGTCAGAAGGGTTAAGCAGCCTCTCCCTCTTTCTCTCCTCCCCCCCCACTACTCCACTATATATCCCCCACTGCCCTTGCCCTGCTGGCTGCTGGGGATGATGACGGTAGCCATGCTTCATGGATACATGATCCCTTCCAAACCAGTAGTATAGAGTCACATTACCTTGGGTGCACTGCTCTTCGGTAAGAATTCACCCACACCAATCATGATCAAAGGTCCAGAAAGCAAGTGTGGGAAAATCAAGGGATTTATGTGCATGTGTGAACCAGCCCAGTGTCTGTATGACAATGGTGGGCGTGCTATTCATCAGAGGGTGCGCACAATCCCCTTTCCATGTGGTTAGAAAGGCGGCCTTGCACAGCCACTTCACCCATGACCAGCAATGGAAGACAATGAGACTGCAATCCTATGCACATTTACTTTGTGCCCCATTGACTATACTGGGACTTACTTCCGAGTGGACAGAGATGATTAGGCTCTAAGTAACTCATAGTGCAGTCCTTTCCTTCTGAAGTGCTGGCACAGCAGTTGCTACACCGCAACTTGCAACCGCTACACAGCAGTTGCAAGCTACTGTAAAAAGTGCTGTAAAGCACTGCATGACAACTCGGGAGGAAGCAGCAACAGTGCCTGCCTGCCAACACTAGATCCAAGGCCCTGGCTGCTGGCTTAGATGATTTTCACACTCAGTGGCACAAGGGCTGGGAGACTATGGCTGGAGGGTGTTTCAGAGGCAGGGAGAGGGCATTTCTGAGTGGGAGGGGGCAGATTGGGCACAAGATACAAAATTATGCAGGGGATGGACAGAGTGGATAGGGAGATGCTTTTTACACTCTCACATAACACCAGAACCAGGGGACATCCACTAAAATTGAGCATTGGGAGGGTTAGGACAGACAAAAGAAAATATTTCTGTACTCAGCGTGTGGTCGGTCTGTGGAACTCCTTGCCACAGGATGTGGTGATGGCGTCTAGCCTAGACGCCTTTAAAAGGGGATTGGACAAGTTTCTGGAGGAAAAATCCATTATGGGGTACAAGCCATGATGTGTATGTGCAACCTCCTGATTTTAGAAATGGGTTATGTCAGAATGCCAGATGCAAGGGAGGGCACCAGGATGAGGTCTCTTGTTATCTGGTGTGCTCCTTGGGGCATTTGGTGGGCCGCTGTGAGATACAGGAAGCTGGACTAGATGGGCCTATGGCCTGATCCAGTGGGGCTGTTCTTATGCTCTTATGTAAGAGGGGGGTGGAATTGGTGGAGGCCTCCAATCATATCCTATCCTATCCTCCCTCCCAAGCCAGGCAGCCTTACACGGAGCCTCTCTCGGACTTCCACCAGCCATATAGCTTGTGGAGATCTGAGTAGCCTCATAAGGTATGCTGGGATGTTACTTGGGATAAGGGAAAAATATCCCCTTACCTGGAGGAAACCTCCAGCCGCTTCCTAACCTGTAGGCCACGAGGCCTTGCTGCACTAGGACAGGTTAGGATTGGGCTGCCCATCACTGTGTTTGAGGGGATTTGAGGTGAAAGGAAAATTCTAACTGGGCACTTGACCTGGGACAGGCCGTTCTCTTGTGCAAGCAAAGCCTTGAGGTTGGCAGCCATCCGTGATAAATGTGCACACGCGAGCCATCTCATAGTAACTGTTTAAGCAGCGGCCGCCTAACTTCTGGACAGCTTTCTACTTGTGAAAGAAACCCCATGCCTTTTTCCTTCTCTCTGCAGCAGAGCCAAGGACTGGGGCAACCCTGGGTTTGGCTGTGCCATTTTACACCCAAGATCTAGAAAATTTTAGACTGGTTCAGCAGGAATTGAATCAATGCCCTTGAACAGGAGAAGGGGATATGGGCAGAATTCTCACACTAGACCCCATTGTTGTGTCATTTCAGAGGGCTGCTCCACCCTTACTCCATTTATCCCCCTTTTCCTCCCTCCCTGACACACATTCCTGACCTAAGTTGGTCTCCCTGATCAGAATAATCTGCGCTGCTGTGTTGCAATACCCACTCTTCTGTTGTTGTTTGCGTCTTAGCTTCAATGTTGCAAGAGCAATGAAAGTGCTGCTACGAACCAATTTGGATTACTGAGGATCACCCAAGGCTTTTTTTTCACATGACACTGAAAGCACCAGTAGCATTTCCTGGGCTCATAATGTCAAACGTTTCCAGGACCTCGGCCGTGCACTCACAAGGTGACCTCAGGGACATTACTATTCCCTCACCCGCAGTTCCCCCACCCCACCCTAACCTGCGGTATGGCCTACCTTGCAAGACTGTTGGCAGGACTATGAATGTTAGAAGCTCAAGTATGCAAAATGCTTTGACCGTTTTAAAGCAATCTAAACATGATTAAGAATGTTTATATACCGCTTTTCAACAAAATCGTTCACAAAGCGGTTTACGTAGCAAAATAAACCAATAAATGGTTCCGTGTCCCAGAGGACTCACAGAGGCAGAAGGGATGCCAGCAACAGCCACTAGAAATGACACCGTGCTGGAGTGAAGAGGGACAGTTGCTCTTCCCCTGCTAAGAAGCACCACTTTGAAAGGTGCCTCTTTGACCAGTTGGCAGGAGTTAAACATTTTCACTGTTATTTTTGCTACTAATATTCAGGGTCAGCCCATCTATGAGGCCGACTGAAATGGTTCCTCAAGCAGCTATGGTGGTGGAGAGCATCACTTCCTTCCATCACAATTCCTTCTCCTCCCTGGATTTGAAAAGGAGGAAGGGGGTGAAGCTAAAGTGTGGAGGAGAAAAGAGTGATGTGCTAGAGCAGTAATTTTCAACCTTTTTCATCTTGTGGCACACTGACAAGGCACTAAAATTGTCAAGGCACACCATCAGGTTGTTGACAATTGACAAACCACACCATGCTGCCAATGGGGGAGGTCACATCCCCCATTTACCCTACTAATAAATGACCTTCTTCCCCTAAATTCCTGTGGCATACCTGTGGACCACTCATGGCGCATCAGTGTGCCATGGCACAGTGGTCGAAAATGACTGGGCTAGAGCATTTCCACTAGTCCTGGAAAAGGGAGAATTGAGGATTGGCACATGGCCAGGTAAGGGGTGGGAAGCATTTAGTATGCTGCCTCGGAAGCTGGGAGGTTCGGGGCCTGCTACTATTAGCTCCTGTTTTTAATTGTTTGGAGATGCCATTCAAATTTTGTTAGAGTGAATTGCTACTAGGACTGGCTCATCCATGAGGCCAGCTGATGCCGTTGCATCAGTTGCAGGTTGCCAGGGGTCCAAAGGGGTGGAGGATTTGGGTGCCTTTCACCGTGAGTCTGTTGCCGCCACCTCCCTCCAACCTCCTGCCAATGCAAATCGCCCGTGTAAACCACAATAAACTGCTTCTCCTTCACTCTAGGTTGTCAAACCTGGAGGTGCAAGACTTCTAGTTTTATTTACAGGGACAATGCAAGGGTTCGCTCTGCCCCTGTAAATAAAACTGAAGTTCTGCACTTCTGGGTTTGATGACGGCTTGCAGGGAACATAATATGGGTTCGGCTTTTTTTGTAGTGCAGAGGCTGCAGACCTGAGACGGCATCAGGAGTAATTTCAGGTTGCACTGATTGCTACAGTTCTTTCTTCAGGGTTCAAGTAATCCCCTGGATTTCCAGCACTTTAGTCTCAGCATGGGGGGAGAGGGGGAGCACATATCAGCTTTCTAGTGCACATGATGAAAAATGCCCACACACAAACAATAAGGCGGCAGGCAGTTTGTACACAGCCAACTATTTTATGCACCACATTAACCCAAAGAAACACTGTCTTTGCTACTGAAACAGTGCAGGGCAGGCTGTTGAAGAGTGAAGTAACAAACTTTGACCAGCTAGATGAGAGGCTGCAGCCATATGGAATGCTGGGGTAGGGGCACGTCTTGGGTATTGATTCTTGGTGTGAAAATAGGAGGTGTTTACAAAGCTGATCCATATTTTCCTCTGGGGCACGTCAGAAGGTATGCAGACTACAGACGTTAACACACCATGAAAGGGATTGCAGGGGAGGACTGAACAGCACAGTATGTGCACAACAGTAGAGGAACTGAGGCCCTGTACTCCCCTCCATTGCTGCTGCCTCACTACCATCACCCCAAATATCCTTTTTTTAAAGGCTCACCCCCTTTTTTTAAAGGCTAGGGTTTCCTTGATGGGGGGGCTCCCCACCTCCTGCACGTTCCTTGATGAGTTGGTTGTGTACCTCCCTCTGCCTGAACTCAGGAGATGGAGAGTGTGCCAAACATTATGGATACTTACTGAGGATGTCAATTTGCCTGTTGGGGATGCTGTTGATGCAGCTGTAGATCGATTTCTCATCGCGGACATCCAGCTGTTTGATCTCCAATGTTCTGTTGAGAGCTGTCCCAGCAGCTGCTTCCAGTTTTTCCTTCTTGGCTATGTTCCTCATTGTGGCAATTACTGGAACATGGGAGCTGGGTCACTATAAGCTCACAACTGAGACCAAAACTTCCACCTTTTTGTATAGAAGCCTCAATTTTCAGAAATCAGGCATTTGGTTCCACAAAGGTTATAGAAAGAACAGCTTCACTCTCAAGTATTGTAGGTTGCCAACTTTTCAACTGACCCTTATAGTTATGCTCCCTAACTGCAGCTTGATTGAAACTGCTGATCCATGCTGCTAAAACTTCACCTGCTGATTTCTGCAGATTTGGCTGCTATTAAGACACAAGAATAGGCTTGGCCATTTTTTCTGGAGTTGGGAGCTCTAAACTCAGGCCCACATTTCAGGGGCCAAGACACCAGCATTTTGAATGACAAAACATTGCTGAAATTTCTTTTCAAAATTCAAACTGGAACTAGAAATAAACAGAAATAGAATAGACTTTGATCCCTTTAGAAGCTCCCAGGCAAAACCATCACCAAAAACAAATTAAAAAGCTAGCAAAAGAGAATCAAAAGCTCATTAAAAAGCATGTCGCTAGACTAGTAATGATTCTGGCATATGTTTTGATAACATGCTAGTTCCACGGCATGTTCAAAACCAAAAGCTCAAATCAGACAGGCCATAAAGAAATTGTCTGGCTTCTGGGTACAATTTAATAAGGGTGGTTCTCACCAATTCCAGATGCTACAGCCCTTGTGTAATTATTCCTCAGGAACTCCCATACCTCGAACTCAGTAGTTCAACACACTAACTGTTGTTATAAATTACCAGTAAATGAATCTGTGTGTATAAGGTGCAGGGGCATAGCTCAGTATTACAAGCATGGTTTTGCATACTGAAGGTCCCAGGTTCAATCTCTGGCATTTTCAGTTAAAAGGTCAGGCAGCAGGTGACAAGACAGCCCTTCTGACTGAGACCTTAGAGGGCTGCCTGCTACCAGTTCTAGCAGAAACACTGCACTGTGGGGACCAGCACAGGTCAAGGCAACTTCACATGTTTGTAGGCATGAACATGCAGCAGATTTTTTAGTGTGCACACCCTGCATCTTCCAAGCTAAGGGGGCCACTGAGGTCAAGAGTTCTGTTCCCCCTGCCAAGTCCTGGAACCAACAGTGTATGCATACAACAATTCCTGTTGTCCCTCTCAGCAAGTTGTTGTGTGGTCGTGCACTCCTCTCCCCAAACCCGCCTGAGTGATGAGAAGTGCCAGGAGCCCTCAATATTTAAACTGGTGTCAGACAAAAGTTTGGCAGTGGTGGTGGAGTTCTTCAGAAAGTTGAAGACATTTTGACAGAGTGATTATTGCTCATAGTGTGTGCACGGATCTCAGTTTCACTTCTGGGAAACAGCTCTGGCAAGCTTTCATAAAAAAAAAACTTTCATTTTTAAAAAAGCTTTTTTTTTTAACAGAAAGCTGTAAAAACTGTTTGATCAGAGCTGACAGAGAGACATAAGAAATGTGTTTGCACATCACAGCAAGTGGACCCTTTCCCAGCACTTTCAATTCTTTAAAAACCCATTGCCATATAGTCTATAGTCACAGTACATGGCCAAAATAATTTATACTAAATATGGGAGACTTAAAGAGATTCCACCTATGCAGGAATTGGGAAGGTACTTGATTATGTCATAATGTCTGATTTAACAGACTGCATCAGATTTAAAGAAGGAAGGCAGAGAAAGCTAATAGATTTGGTTTCTCATTAGTTATCAATATTATACTTTTGTCATGGCAAAGCAGCCTTAAAAACCTCACCTTTGAACCTTCTCTGCTTGTCTTGAGCTAGCTTCACAGCCAATGCCAGCCCGATGCCAGAAGAGCATCCCGTTATCAGTACAGTTCTGGGAGCCATGGGAATCCAAGTGTTAGGGAGGGAACTATGACCTGCAGGGATGAGTTAGCAGCCTGGCTCCCACAAATCCTTTGAGAAAATTCTGGGTTCCTCTTAGCTCTGAGCTTCGCCCTTACATCTTCCCCAAAGGGTCCTTCTTCAAAGATCCTCAAAAAGGCCAGCTTGAGATCTAATTGGCCAACACCGAAAGCCTTAATCTCCTGACTCTTGCTAAACCCCAAGTGGATTTACATAACGAATCCCACCTAATCCCTTCTAGACCCGGCCTCGTGATGCATAAAGAGAACCACAAGACTTGGCACAATGTATGGGAGAAAGAAAATGACATTTCCCAGAATGCCTTGCAAGAAGCATCACCCACTATGCTTTGCTTTTAGAACTGCCATACCAAATTCCCAAACATAACTGATGCCATGGAACTGCCATGAGAAAAATCAACAGAAATGTTATAGTCTGGAATAACTTTCTGTGAGGGGTGCCCCAAAAGGGGGGGTCTCGGGGGGTCACCCAGCGGGGTGCCGAGGGTTGGTTGGATGGTCTCTTGGGACGCTTGGGTGGGGTGTTCACCTCCCTGGGGTTCCTTGCAGGGGAAGCCTCAGACAAAGTCAGGTGGAGGGGGTTCATGACACCCTTGTCCTCCTCCCTGGAGGCAGGACCTGACGCCCTTGGTCTTCAGGCAGGGGCTCCAGCCTCCTGCCTTCCCTCTCCAGAACTGCTTGTCATCACAAGCTTCCCTGCTTTTATCCTCCCCAGCCACACCCTCAGCTCCTCCCCTTCCTTCCTATCTAGGCTTAAAGGGGCTCTGACCCTAGCCTGCTTCCCTCCTCTTTGGTGGTTAATGGTGATCCGGCCCTGCTCACTGCTCTGGTCAGGTGAACTCTGGGGGGGCAGTCTCTCTCCCCCCCCCCCAGCTGCCCTGCATCTTGCCTGGTCAGCTGGAGAGGAGGTGGTGGCTCCGTGGCCAGGCAGTTCTGCCCCTGCCCTGCAGCCAGGTAAGGCAGGGGTTGGACAAGGGCTCGACCCCTGACATTTTCGTCATGGGATATCACCTAAGTGAGTCAGCAATAGTAGGCAGTTCTCTCCAGGGCATCTGGAAAGGCCTGGAGAGTCACACCATGGTTAAAAGCCAAACTGATACATCAGTAACTGCAACAAATGGAGTCTGGTGTTGGCTTAACCCTTGTTCCTGCCACAAGGGCTGCTGAGGATAGGGAAACCAGGAGAATTAGGAAACATAAAATTTTATTTATGAGGAACAAGTTTTGTATCTCAGTTAAATAGAGTGACAAAATAATCTTTTGATTCTTTACAGAGTGATATTTGCTATTCATTTCAAGAGTTACTCTTAGCTTGATTTTCTCTCTCACAATTGATTTAAGTATAAAACCAAAGCAAAGGTATGAAAAAAATAACATTTATTATTCTCATATATATACACAACTTATCACAGTTATACTGGCCTCACAGATTTGTACAACACAACAGTGGGAGTCTTCTTGCCACCAGATGCCCCACCACCAGGAAATCCTTTCAAACCCATCAAACAGAAGAGAATACCAGGTCTTCTGACTTCATCAACCCCTCTGTGATGCAGGTACAGTTGCACTAGACAGCCTACAACAGAGCCCAGCAATGGTATAAGCACTAAATAGCCAACAGACTGGGGGAGGGGGGTGTTAGAGAAAAACTTTTGGTTTAAATGCTTGTGGGATGGGTTTGTCAGAAGGAGCTGAAAGGAATGCAGTAGAGTGCATTGGATCTCTGCTCTGCTTTTCATTCGGGCTTCAAAATGTAGCTGTCTGCAACCTTCTCTGTTTCTCAACCACCAAAATGCAAAGAAAAAGTGACACTTGCAGCAACAGTCTCCATCAGCATAAGTGTGAGAATGGCTGTGCTGTCTCAAACCATGCTTTCTCTGGAATTTCTCACACTTGCAAGTTCTGAGTCAAAGTTCAGACTGGGAATGCAGGATGATTCCCAGCAAGTGGGAACTCTGGAATCACATTAGAGACTGGTAGATACAGGTGCCAAAGCAGCAAAAATCTCTTAAATGTGGCGATAAAGCAAGCTCTAGAATCAGCACACACAGAGCACTGACCTGGAGAGAGACATTAACTGGACAGAGGAATACAGTTTTCGTCCTGCTGTGTATTGTGAAAAGAACAGAAAAGTGCCCTCCAACATACTGATTTGCAATCACAATGACCCCCAAATTAATCCTCAAGTCCACTAAAAATTGTAAGTTTTCCCAAAGGGTGGCAGAACAGGAGGATTCATACCAGTCTTTCCTCAGTCACATGCTGTAGGCATTGCCAAAGGCATAATCAAGGAACAGTTGAAAGTCAATTCCAGTGAGTGGAGTTCAGAAAAGTCTGTTTCCCCCCTCTTCCTCTTCTTGCTGGCTATAGTTAATCAAAGTCAGAGTAGAGTGGTATACAGTTGGGAAGACAGCCGATCACAAGGCAACACATGTGCAATAGTGCTTCAACTTGCAAGGCAGGATGCCACGATTAATCTGATGAAATTCCACCAGCTGGATCAAGTCCGCAAAGCGAGTCTGCCCGTCATCCATGGTATAGTAAAGTCGTCCATCTTCCTCACTCTGAAATCCACAAAAGATGGTGAGGCATTGGTATAGAGGTGCCTCTGAAGACATGTCCCTCTAGGCATCAAGGGAATTTATACATTTATACACTACATGTTTACACCAGTGTTATACCAATTTAACAGCAGTGGCTCTTCCCAAAGACTCCTGGAAATTGTAGCTTGGTGAAAGAGCTAATAATTCTGTGCTAGAAGAATCTCTAGCACTTCTCACATAACTACAGTTCCCAATATTCCCTCAGTAGAAAGAATGGAATTTAAACTAGTATTAATTAGAAGGACAGACTTTTAGGGTCTTGTGCCCCAGAAGCTTTTGTTTAGATTAAGCCCTGGAAGAAGGTGAGATCTTCACAGTGTTCCTGACTGATTATTCAGGTCTCCCACTACTGATCTCCCACTACTGCTGAAAGGAAGAGATTCTGAAGAGAAGACTCCCCTGTCTTGTACAAGGGGGTTAATTTTTAAAGCAAAAAAAAAAAAGGAGTTTAAAAACCTGCTAGGGAGTTGCATTCCAATTTGAAATCCTTCTCCAACAAACCCAGATAAGTGTGAACTGGCTCTGATTAGGGAAGCACATACTATACATGCTTGGCAGCACCTTTTCTTCCCTTTGATGCCCACAAAGTTTGGATCTGGCATTCAAAAGAGATTCCAGGACTTTCAAGAAAGCCTTGTTTGTAACTCCATCCCAACTGATGCTTCCCCCCCCCCCATAGGTCCATCTAAGAGGCACTGGGACATTGCTAGAAGACAGCTTCTCCTTGCCCCACAAGTCTAAGGGGATTCCAGGTGCCTAATGAAGCGGTCTGAAGACTGGCAGGGGGCAGAAATGTGGTGGGGTGTGGGAAGACATTTTGCTCAGTGAAGGAGCACATGGCTTGCATGCAGAAGGCTCCAGGTTCAATCCTCAGCCAAAAGTATCCCAGGTAACAAGGCTAGAGAAAACTGCCCCCCTCCCCAGCCCCACCTGAGAATGTGGAAAGCTGGCAGCTTCATATGGCCATACATTCACTTACTGGAAGTATCAGATAGTGTTTCACCTTCTGCAGATGACAGAGTGACAGGACAAAACCTTTGGGGTTCCGCTGACTCTCCCGCACCAAGAATACCCTGTAGGAGACAAGACACATGAAGGTCACACATGCCTCTTGTGCCTGTAGTACAGAAAAGTATGCCTATGCCAACTATGTCATTACTACTTAATCCAGTCCCTCCCCAATCCATTTCACTGAGGCAACTGAAGGTGATAGGTCTCTGTTTCTTAATGACAGAAATTTGGATATCTTTTATCTCAAAATGGCATGTAGACTATCTTGCTACTTCTAACTGGGATATGGGGTTAGAAAGGGTTTTTTTTTATTCCCAGAGATCACTGGGCCAAGCAGGGATGGCCACAACTACAAGCAGGACTCTGAATGGTATGGAATCAAACTCGGAAAAATTTCACTGGGTTTTCCTAGTTTGTCCATGTTCAAGGTATGATTTTTCAGCATATTTCAAGCGAAAAAGTAATTTCATCCCAGGTCAGATTGACTAGTAACCTTTATTCTTATCTCTATAGTGCAGGGTTTGGCTCACTTGCTTGATTGGAGCAAAATGGATGTAATGGCAGATGAATTGCTCTACCTCTAGACATAAAAAGATGGGCCTTTGAACCTCTAAGGTTGCAATCCTATACATACTTACCTGGGAGTAAGCCCCATTTAACTCAATCAGGTTTACTTCTGAGTATGTATATATAGAATTGAATGGTGCAAATATTGTGAATTCAAAAGATATTGTGAGCATCGTACCCGTCCACCAAGCCCTGCCGTGTTATAACGCGCTGGGTGTCTTCTCTAGAAACGTGTCCATGGAACCACGGCTGGGTTATGTGGATGGCTAAAGGGAAGATAAAAAGGGAAAACTTTATTTAAGAACTGAGCCTGATTTTAAGTGCTTTGAATGTACCCCTAAAACCATTTATTTCTGCAATGAGAAATTAGGGGACTCGTTCTCTTATGTGAAAAATGATGGGCTGTCCAGGATTATTTGTGGGTAGAGGAGGCAATTTCCACATCCTCAGAAGCACATCTTCTTGCTGCCCATTATTATTTCACATGTACCAACGTTGGGTCTTGGCACTGAAATAAGTATCCATGGTTAAGGAAAAATTTGAATTAACCCCTTAGTCTGCCCATGTTTAGAGGAACTCTTGTCCTACTTGTTACTTCACATATATCAAGGTTGCGCAATAAAATTTATGGAAGGAACCACAACTAAGCACTAGCTGTATCCTGGCCAAGAAGCCCTGCAGAGCTGAGCCCCTTTACAGGAAGTACTATGGTGGGTGATTTGTCATAGATCAAATCACACCCTGACCTGCCTCATTAAGTCAGTGGTCATCAAGTCATGAAACAGAAGTATCCATGATAGGCACTCACCTTTATTGAGTGGGGAGCTCTGAAATGGGGTGGGCAGGCTGTACCGGTGCGTTGTCTTTTTCTGGAATGAAGAATATCAGAGGTTGGCGCAGGTGTTTATGTTTGCCACAGTCATTATGATTTCCCTGCTCCACAAAGGACTGTCACTAAGTTTTGTAATACATTAATTTGTGACAGGTTCCAGAGGAGGAGCTGTGTTCGTCAGCTGCAACAAATAAAGTACCTTGTGATTCAAAGACTAACAGATTCATTGTGGCATATTTTTGTGTACCAGAACACCTTCATCAGATGCACCTAGCAAAGTAGATTCTAGTTCACAAAAACACTGTAATAAATATGTTAGTCTCTGAGATGCCCCAAGGTTTTGATGTCTATTTGTCTAGCGGGTTGCCAAACTCGCAACTGCAGTCCATCAAAATAGCACTCCCTATTCGGACCAGAGCTTGCCATTCCGCCTCAGCTGAGTATATTCTCAGTAGATCTGGACACAGTAGATTGCCCAGCATCCCAGAAGGCTATGCAACAGGACATCCGGGCAGATGTGTCTGACCAGACTGTCCCAGTTCCAAATCTACTGAGAATACATACAGTGTGGAGGCAGAATGGTAAGCTCCACTCATGGAGTGGAGGGCTTTCCCCAAACCCCGGATCTGGTCCCCTGGCCAGGGTTTGGAAAGCCCTGGTTTAAACCAGTCATTCTAAATGGGAGAAATACAGTCCCCTGGGGGATCCTAGCACATTTAAAGGGGGCCACAGACTGAAAACCAAAATAAATGATTTTATGTTCCTGTCTTGTTTGACAAGGGGGCCCTGGAACCTGAGCTCCTAAGGGGAGTTTAAAAAAAAAAAAAAAAAAAAGCTTGAGAATGGCTGGTCTAGAGCATAGAGCATAATAGTAATGATGAATGAATATGATCATAAAACATAACAGTAAGATATTTACATTTCCTTATTTCCTTACAAAGCATGCAGAAAAACACAATTTTAGGTTTTATGCAGCCTTATGTACCAGCAACCTTATGGGATTATTTTTCACTCAGTTGTCCTTGTGCCTCATGACATGGAGCTTAAGTGCTAAAACGCATGCTAATGTCCATGGCCATAACATCAAGACATCTCAGAATCTTTCCCCCTCAATGGAAACTGTAGCCTTGATAAGATAGAAAAGTCACAAGCCAAAAAAACTGGAACCATATTCCCATTATGAACCATTAAGTACAATCCTTATCCTGCTCTGGACGTTAGTTCTGCCCATCTACATTATCTGTCCAGCACCTTGACCACAATGGCTGTTTTGGCTGCAAGGTCAGTAGCTACAGATGAAACGTGGGTGTAAATGCAACAGTGCTAAGAGCAATGCTAAACAACCCTCCTGCCCTACAGGCAGAACTGAAGCTAACCAGTGTGCCTAAGGTAAATATATAGCAACTGTTACCCTGCACATGCCCAATCTTATCTGATCTCAGAAGCTAAACAGAGTCAGGCCTGGTTAGTACTTGGATGGGAGACTGCTTGGGAATACCAGCTGCTGTAGGCTTATACCATAGTCTTTTGAGACTGAAAGTTGCCAACCATTTTAAGGTAAATATGTAGGAAATAATTTCCATTAGGTGAATTAGAGTCAACATCCTTGCTCTTTGGGAGCTCAAACTAGGAACCAAACAGCAGACTCACCCGCCATGCCTGAGCCTCCTCCAGAGCTACTGTCAGCGCCTCATTGGGGTTCTCGATTACTCGGCCTGTACAACCTGAGAAGTCCATGGCCACCAGGGTGTTGTCTGATACGCTCCGCTGTGGGATTTTTAAAAAAGCTTTCAGCAACTGATCTCTCCAATAATAAATACTCTGTCCCTAATGCTAGGTTGCAAATTCCAACTCAGTTTTTTATTTAAATCTTGAAAGCTCAGAGGCACATAATGACCAAGTTAAAAAAAGCACATGCAGCCTTAATTAAATTTTAATTATGACAACCTGAAAAGAAGATACTAAAATCCCAATTAAAACTTCCATTCACAACAAAAAAAAGTGCTTTTTTTTTTCCTTACAGTGCTTTTAAAAGAAAATGTTCAGGTGAGAGATTTGGTGCTTCCTCGGGGCAGAATATTCCAAACCTCTGGGGTTGAATTTCAAGAGTTGCCCCAAGTTGGTACACGAAATTGGTTTTTAGCAGACCCAAGAAGACCAAGGCAGAGGGGTTAATCTCTCAAAGCAACACTTTTCAGTGCAAAAACAGATGTAATATTTAGATAGTGAATTCTTCACCCTCATGGTGGCAGCCACACTTTGCAGGACAGAGGAACACACCAGCGAGTGAAAGCTGGTTCAGTTGTCACTCTCTGCCCACTTCAAGTGAGATTTTTTTTTTAAAGCAGCAAATATACACTCATTTGATACTTTCTCCCTTTCTTCTTCAAACCTGCCTCCCGCCCAAAAAAAAAACAACAAAAAAAAAACAACCCATGCAGTAATGCTTTGGGTCTGGGTGGAGGAGGAAGGTCGGTGACATCTATGATGCTGGCCTATCAGCACTATCCACAGTGGGGGTTTTCTAATTAAAATGACTCTAAAAAGCTGGAGAAAGATATTCTTCAGTGCTTGCTCCAGAGAGATAAAGATACATTTGAGTGGAATGTAGTGAGGCCATATCCTAACTACAACTGTCTTCACCCTCCAATAATGAAGATCTCTGAAATGTTATCACAGGGAGCTTACTAGGGGCATGGTGCCAAACCAGGCTGGTTCCCTTTGCCGTGCCTGACATTGCTGGTAGTTCCTGTAGAGCTGTATGCCATACTGTGGAAAGAACAAGATTTGTTAGTGTCTGCATGGCAGGGAACCTGTCAGCACCAGCCCATTATGCTAGATGTTTCCGACAGCAATCCTGACATTTGCTATAGCCAAGACTTTTAAGGCTAGGAGCAATTTAATAAACTCAGCATAATTTTTGGAAAACAAAACAACTTAAAAAACCTCCCTAAGACTTCATTTCTGGGAAGCAACAGCAGCACAATGTAGAGAAAATATGAAAAGGAGAAGCAGGACAGTGAAGGACAGAACAGAACAGAATTACAGCAAGATGGCTTGTGCAGCAATATGCTTAGTATTACACAGATGCTCCTCTATAATTCATCCATATTACTTCTGCTTTTGACTGCATTTCCCACAAAGTCACAATTCCTAGCTATAGGCTACTTCTGGTAATGTAATGATTACCAAAACGTCCACATTCAGGCTACCATTTTCCAAATCAAATCTGCTACAGAACTGCCAGGCATCTATCACAGAGCTCTTACACACTGCAAAGGATTCTGAGGCACGTTCCAGGGTGCACACTTTTGGGTGCATACCTATTGGGTCTTACTGTTGCTCCATGTGAACTAAAAGCATATAACACTATTTCGTGGCTGCGCATTGCAAATGTATACTGATAGTTGTAGGCAGTTTGTCAGGGAATGTTGTCTACCGTTTTTGGTCTTCTTATTGAAGAAGCACTGGAAGGCTCTGAGAAGCCCCAGGCTACCTCAGAAATTGCCAGACTATTGTTTGACAATCACTGGTGCAGAGAAAAGAACGTTGGGCTTGGCTAGAGGTATGGCTAAGGTTCAAATCCCAAATAGCCACAAAGTTCACTGAACTTAGGATAAGTTTAGCCTTGCAGCATTGTTTTGTATGCAGACACCTCCCAGGGGGGAAGCCACGTTTTGGCCCAGTCCTATCCCCCCTTCCTGACACTGGAACTACTATTCTGGTGGCAGAGCATAAACAGCCTTCTGAAAGTGTGTGGAGCTGTATGCTTCCAGAATGACATCACAGAGGGCAGAGCAGCCCGGACACAGTAGGAAGAAACAGAGTGCCCACTGACAAAGGAAGGCTGGAAGGGAGGGTGAAATGGGGTGTAGATCTAGAGGTGTGACAGGTGGGGGTGGCACTAGCACAGGCGACTTATGCCATATGCTATCTCCTCTGATAGCAGCTGCCATGCCCCGTTTCCCTCCTCAGACTTGTGTCAGCTAAAGAGCTAATTTGCGAGCAGGAGGCTTATAAACTGGTAAGGAAAAATATTTTTGCTTACCCCTTCCAAGCCTCCTGATCTACCCCCACCACCACCACAGCATGTAGCACAGCCCATTTTGGGGCGGCTACATGCTATGGTGGGAGAAAGGAGGTGTTAGCCTCCTGCACCAACAATAAAGAGGGTCTTGTAGCACCTTAACGACTAACAAAGTTATTTTAGCATTTGTTTTTGTGAACTAGAGTCCACTTTGTTAGATGAAACCTTATACTGAAATAAATTTGCCAGGCTCTTTAGCCACAAGAGTTTTTGTTGTTTTCCAAGAAGAAAATGATATAAGAATTATGGACAGAAAAAAGCTATGGAGATAGCATCACTTTCAATGTAGCTCCCTGCATACATGCGTGTGTGTGTGTGCGTGTGCATGTCTCAAACCAGAGCTCCCCCCGCCAGGTTCCAGCACCATATGTCCTGTGCTGCCCTCACACTGTTCCGCCTGCAAGCCTGGAAGACTGAACTCTGGTCTTCAATGACATCATCAAGGCTGACCTTTCAGATCACCCCTATAAAGCCTGGGCCTCAGAGCTAGCTCCTAAGAGTCTGAGCAACTCATCAGTACATTGAGAACTACGCCAAACTCATGCTTCCTTTTATTTTATTGCTTCCTTGGACTGCAGTCTTGCCTGACTTTGACTTGACGTTCACTTCTGGTCTTTCCCCTCTGATATCACTGCCAGAGCTACAGAACAGGCAGCCCAATCCTGAACTGCCTAATATGTGGGGCTGCCACAGTGCCAAAACAGTTGCCGCAGCATCCTAAGCATGCCTGGCAGCTGCCGGAGGTTTCTCCTTCCCCTGGGTAAATAAAATAGCCCCACATTGAGGCTACTCAATTCTGCGGCAGCTGGCGTAGAATCAAGGAGTTCCGTTTTGAGCCCTGCAGCCTGACACAGGGCTCCAGATCCAGCAAAGTTGAGCTCTGACAGTTCAGCCTCCCTCCTGCCCCACTCCCTCCCCTCACCATGCCTTCTCCCCAGCCTCCGCCAGCCCCGTAACGCCTCCTCCCTGCCTCCCCCCTCTCCATCTTACCTCTCCGCCATTGGGCGCTTTGCATGGAACATAGGGCAGCGGACTCCGGGCCCAGTGCCAGAGCTGGCCCAGCGTGGGCTCACACTGGACTAGCTCCAGCGCTGGGCCCGCAGTAAGGCTGGCAAACGTGCCTTATGACCCTGGCTCAGATAACACCCCTGCCTTTGCATCCCAAGCTTGCTTTTCTTGGAATGCCCTTCTGCTCAGTTCTGAGTACCTCCCCTGCTTCTTGCTCCTTGGACCTGAATTTACCTTTTCCTTGCCTGTTCACGTTCCCGTCCCCTCCCTCAGGGCTGACAGCCAACTCCCCAGGGTCTTTGCATGTAGCCTTGGGCTTAGCAGGCCCCTGCTAAGGCTGTAGTGTGCATGTGAGTTAAATCAATTTTTTTTTGAGATTTTTTTTAAACTTCTCACTTTTATTTTTATCTGTCTGCCTGCCTGCCTGCCTGCCTCCAATCAGAGTCCAGAACCAAGGAGAGGCAAAACTAAAACAGCAGGCGGATTCAGTGGGCCAGTGAATGGAGCCTTACCTTAAAGAGGCGGAAAGCAGCCATCCAGCAGGTGCGACTTTGCTCATCTTCGCTGCAAAAGAGCTTCAGTCCTTTTGACCCATTACGCAACTTGTATGGCTGTGGGAGAGACACAAGACCCATACAGATGCACACATAATGACAGCACAAGACTACTCCACCGAACCTTATGAAAGGTGCAAGTACTTTGTATGTGCTTTGAGGCACTGTTTTTTAAGTATCATTCACACATCCCAGGGCTGAGTCCCGGATCACAGAACCAATTCTCGATATATCTACCAGAGCCATACTCTTCCCAGAAAGAGGAAAGAAGCCTTGAATTCCAGCTACAAGTCCACTCATCCTTTGCGCTAAATCCAATTTACCCTTCCAAATCCAGTGGGGGGAACCCATAAAATTCAGACAGCTAACCTTAACAGTGGCAGACTTCCCCAGTCCCACGCCCAGGGCAATGGTCCATGCTGGCGCCTCCCCTGTGAGTTGCCGTCTTCCCCCACACACCACAACATTACAGAGCAACTCCAGGACACACTGGGGAAGCCTCCTGAGGCTTTCCCAAAACCTTAAACTGTGCTTCCGACAAACTGGAAGCACAATTTCTGACCATGTTGGGAGCCTCAGAGAGGCTTCCGCGTGGTCCTAGAGGTGTGCGGAGCTCCACACCCGGGGCATTTGCCCCTTTTAGTTAATGGCAGGTCCACTACTGCACCTTAATGATTAGGCCATCTTACTATGAGGCTTCCTTATTTTGGATGGCCATACTTGGGTTCCTTTAGCGTACAGCAATAATATACAAACTCTTTGAAAGGGCAAACTACTATCTGTGAGAGAACTACTAGTGTGAAGGGAGAAGTCACTTTTCTAATTAAAGGTTCCCAAAGTACTCTCATCAACAGAGAAGACTATTCCTTGCTTCTTCATAAGAATCTCTGCTCTGATTTTGCCTCTTCCTAATCAGCCTCTGCCAACAGGCAAGTAGCTCTGCCCCTTCTTGGCCTGAGCTATGACTGCCAAACGCAATAGTAGAATACAAAAGTTAAGGGTGGGTGAGTCTGTATGCCACTCCAGCTTCATTTTTTTCTCCTCCTCAGCATGGTTTTTCTGTGCAGGGGGAAGGGTACAATTCTTAAATGAACTGCCAAGCACAGTTAACGGTGGAAACAACACGGCAGTGTTTCCCACCCTTCTTACTTTAATGCAGAAGCCATACTCAGTGGGTGTGCTGTACTGCTTTTTGCCTTGGGTGATGTAGTAGATGTTGGATTCATTGATATCAACACAATACTGTAAATGCCTCGGGTCCTGGAATTGGGAAGAGAAGAAGGAACAATGTATGAGGTTCTGTGCTACATGTGGTATGAAGTTCTAGCCCATCCTCAACTTTAGTTGCCTTGTTAGATGCCAGATGTATTCTGAATGCCTGTGATCACACTAACAGCCCAATCCTGTCTTCCCCTTGCCAATGCAGCAATGCCAAAATGGCTTATGCTCATCCTGCGGGGGAAGGCAGTCGTGGAGGTCTCTACTGTGTAAAGAAACATTTGTTCCCTTATCCGGGGCATAAGCCTCCATGGCACAGAGGGGCCTACTCAGAACTGTGCTAGCGAAATTAGTGGTGTGGGTTTGTGTGGACCCAGGCCATGGGATCAGGTCCAGGAAAGGGGCTACGATTCAGTGCATGCTGCCGCCGCTAAACCTGCCCCCTTCCCAATAAAAACAACCAAGATTTGATCTCAAACTTTGCAAAACTTTTAAGACTCTGGTTTCAAAAAATAAAGGGGAAGAATGGCACTGCTCAGTTCATTTGTTCATGGGACATCACTTATCTTGGGCACAAGTACTTCTTGGTGACATGGCACAGGGAAACTGCACTCATTTTGACAGGGTACACAGACAGGACTGAATTCAATAGGAAGATGGAAGCATAAAACCTGCCTCCTCACCACTACCTAAGCTTACTTTTGATGTGCCTTTGGTTGAGTAATAGAGCCCAGAGCGCCGTAGGGAGAAGTAAAACCTTTTCCACACTTTACGCCCACCTTCCTTTAGGTGCAGAAACCCTTGGATTTCGGGACAGCTTCCTGAATTTAGCACATTCTGAAAGAGGGAGACAGGAAAAGAAGGCAAACATTAGAAGTTTCATTAGCAGTTCCCACTGACAGCCACTAGCCCATGCTATTTCCTTTAGGGGTTATCTAAGTACGAGACTCATAGTGTGGCTCATGCGTTTGGTAGAACTGTGGAGATGCAGTTCTGGGAAATAGCAGCACACACCCACGCGCACTCTACCAAATGGCACCTTAGTGCCACATGACACTAGTTGATTACAGCCTGACCTACTTCATTGGGCATATGAAGAAAGTAGAGAAAACAGGATGCATAATTTTTACACATGGGTTGAAATCCACAGGATCACGTTAACAACATGGGACACAAGGTCACAAAATGCAGAAGAAAGCATCCCAAAAGATGTGGTGCACTTGCATGCTTAAGGTAATATAATCAGACCGTATTGGGGGCTGTTGTACATGAGTTGTAAGAACCAGTGCGGTGTAGTGGTTAGAGAGCTGGACCTGGAATGTGTGCTTCCAAATACTTTTGAGAATTCAGCAGTGAAACTCCCTGGGTGACTATGGGTCAGTTCAACATTCTGTTTTCAGTGGGAAAGACATGATACCAGCAAGGCCAGGCATGGCAACAGAGTCAATCCCTACCAACACCAAATGTGGATGCGGTGTCCCAGATCACAGCTAAACTACATTGCCAATCATGTCCTCCATGAATTTGTCTAATGCTTTTAAAGTCACCTAAACTAACAGTCACAACCACATTTTTGTGTTTTTCACAACTTATGTATGATGTTGAGAAACACGTGTTTTCTGTTCTGAACTGAATTTCTGAACTGTTCTGAACAGACAGCTGACTCTGGGCACCTGATGCAAGCAACAGGGTAGTGGAGTCCAAGGCAAAGTGGTGCTCCACATCATCATCTCCTGGCTGTCTCCAGTTCAGCATCAAGGCCCTACTGGACTATGCTCAGCATCAGATCATGGCAACCCAAGAACTGTGCTTTGTCCTTTCAGATGACTGGAGAGTTGGTCATGAGAACAAGATGAAATGAGAACAGCAGAGGAAGTAGGGAATACCTGTACAAGTTCTGCGTGGGACATGCCTTTGTTGGCTGCATCCAGACAACTGGAGACCATGACTTCAGGAAAAAGTGATTGCTGAAATTGAGAAGAAGAGGGGTGACATCTGCTCACCTAACCAAGACAATAGTTATGAATATGTTGGGTTGTCACATGTTCATGTTCACACGTGGCAATGTGACAATTTTAACACTATGCAGGAAAATAACCTCCATATGATTCTGAATTTCCTTCTTTAAAGAAAAAATAAGAATAAGTTTCTAGTCCTCATAATTGCAGAGGAAAATCCTGCCAAAATGTGTGGCATTTTTGCCTGATGTTTTCCCTTCCCCCCCTTTAAACCTTTATCTCAGCCTTGGCATAGAGCTAATAACTCTACAAATCTCTAATATAAAACTAATAAAAATCTAATTTTAAAATACATGTAATATGCTCCCTAAGTTCCTAAAGGGGAGGAATTCTGTAAGCTATTGAAAAGAAAAAGCTTACAATATCATACAGTCAGTCAATTTCCTGAGATGTAAATTCAGGAATACAGAAATGCATGGAGAATTGGAGAAACCGAGTTCAGGGCTTAATATAACAGTTGCACAGTGAACCACACACAGTTTATTAAATAAAGCATGTGATTTCCATCGAAATCATGTAAAATCTGGTATTTGTTCAAAAGTGGAGAATTTGAAAGCTTCCATGTAAACTTTGGGGGAATGGGTGGTTTCTTCGTTTGGTTTTACTGTCCTTCCCACTTACCGGTGAGTTCTTGAACAGTTCATACTTGGCATAGTTCTTCCGGAAGACAAATCTGCTGTCACCCCCAACAGGCCATGTGGCTTGGACCTCCACCACAGACTCATGGTCCTCCAGACACCGTTCTGGGAAGACAGGGAGGGACAGAGGGAAAGACCATTAGTAGGGATCTCTCTGGCAGCTCTTTCCTGTGCTGAACCAAGATAGGTCTGCCGACGGCTATTAACCATGCTAGCTAAGAATGTAATGTCCATATTCAGAGGCTCTGAACAATGTTTCCTCCATTTTTCTCCCCACAGTGCAAAACAGTTAACAATCTGAGCAGTATATAACCACTGTAATCTTAAAATGGGCAATGGACAGACTGGCCACTATGCAATAAATGAGGTACTGCTCATGCATCACAACTAAAGTGCGCAGGTGACATGTGCTGGGAAATGGACAAGGGAACCTCTTGGTGGCCTTCAACACCATTGACCATGTGTCCTTCTGGGTCGGTTGGCTGAGCTGGAGCCTGGAGGTACGGTTTGGCATGGTTCCGCTCCTTCCTGGCTGGCAGATCCCAGAAGGTGGTGCTGGGGGACACTTGTTCAGCATCCTGGCACTGTAATCTTAAAATGGGAGGAGGTCATCCGGAGGTTTGGGGTAGGGTGATAACAGTATGCTGATGACACCCAGCTCTTTCTCTCCTTCTGAGTCTGAGAGAGCAGTTGAAGTCTTGGATCACTGTCTGGAGGCAGTTGGGAGCTGAATGTGGACGAACAAGCTGAAGTTAACTCCTGATAATACAGAGGTTCTCCTAGTCCAGAAGTCCACAACTTGGCAATTGGACTATTGTCCTCCTCTGAATGGGACTGCACTCCTTTTGAAAGAGCAAGTCTGCAGCTTGGGGGTTCTCCTTGATCTGCAGCTGCTCCTGGATTCCCAGGTGGCGGCTGTGGCTAGGGGAGCCTATGCTTAGTTTTGGCTTATTCACCAGCTGTGGCCATACCTGGGTTGCTCAGACCTGGCCATGGTGACCCATGCCCTAGTGACATCTAGATTAGATTACTACAAAACACTCTATGTGGGGCTACCTTTGAAGTCGACTTGGAAACTGCAACTAGTGCAGAATGCGGCCACCCGTGTGGTTACAAGGGCTTGTTGGTTCGACTTAGTCAGGCCACTGCTTTGGTGACTACACCGGCTGCTGATTTGTTTCAGGGCTCAAATCAAAGTGCTGGTTTTACTTTTAAAGCCCTTTATGGCTCAGGGTATTTGAGGGCAGATGCTTATGAAACAGCAAGATAGTAGTACAGCCCATACACGAATTGATTAATGTTTGGAGGAATTCAGACAAAAACCTAGTACTTCAAGCATGCCACATACAGTAGAACCTCCAAAGTTGACCACCTCTCTATAATGACCACCTCCTTAAGCTGACCTAATTTTCACAGTACGAACAGACACTGCATATACACTATGGGAGACCAACCTCTCTATATTGACCACCTCCGTAAGTTGTATCTTGACCACTTCGACCATTGCACAAAGTATTAATTTACCCTCCCTAAGTTGCCCACTGAACGTGATACTGTGGGCCTGTGTTTTGTCTGGTTTGTCCCATCTTGAAAAAGCAAGAAGCCACGCGGCAATCCCTCCCCTACGCCTGCTAGCACGTGTGCAAAAGGGTTTTTATAGGTGGGCACACTGCACATAGCTGACAGACCCGCGCCAGCTGCTGATTTTACCTGGACATGTATCAAGTTGTGAGGGACATGAGGTTGCTTGTGCATAGTGAAGCCACTTTCCTTTCACTTTGGTTCCCATCACCAGTGCATTACTTTACACTTATATTGAAACACAACTGCTATTTTGCTGCCTATTCTTCTGGTTTGGAGAGATCCTTCTGGAGCACTTCACAATCCCTTCTGGTCTTCACCACTCAGAAAAGTTTAGTGTCATCCACAAACTTGTCCACCTCCCTGCTTATCCCTGTTCCCAGGTCATTTATGAAGATGTTGAAAAGCACCAGTCCCAGGACAGATCCTTGAGGCACTCCACTTTCCACCTCTCTCCACTTTTTTTGTCAATTGCCCATTGACACCCACTCTCTGTTTCCTGGTCCTCAATCAGTTCCCAATCCATGAGAGGACCTGTCCTCTTATTCCCTGACTGGAGTTTTCTCAACAGCTTTTAGTGAGGGACCATTATCAAACACCTTCTGGCATTTAGTGAATCTGAGGAGACCCAGTGGAAGCCAGGCAGCCTAAGTAAAAAAGTGCTTTGTTGTGTTTTTTTTAGCTTTTGGGGCTATGTAACATACTACATGCTATGGGCTGGCAAGGGATAGTATTGGTCTGCCTGTCTGCTACGAATTTTTTTTTAACTTACAATTTTTTTTAAGCTTATGAATTTTCAGGGGTTTTTTTAAACACTGATTGTGGGCTGTTTATTCTCTGTCTCTTGATATAGATATAGATGATATAAATAGTAAGCACCACAAGAGGATCAATTCTCATTGATATTTGCAATAAAACTTTTTAAAAATCCAATCTAAATAATAACTTGGCCTTGCATTTGTTGTCCTGGGAGCTAAACATGATAATATTTAAATGCCTTTCCCCCCCCATATGTTGACCACCTCCCTATGTTGACCAATTTCATCCAGTCCCTTGGATGGTCAACTTAAAGAGGTTCTACTGTACTAGATTTTTACAACAAAATCCTTTTTGTGACAGACCACTAACCCTGTCATGTACCTTCTCCCAGGATATCCTTTACCAGATGGCACAACCAGAACCACACCCTGTTCTATCACTCATATCATGCACGCCAAGAGGGTTGAGATAAAAGCAAATAGAGGCAACACGTTATCTGTGATCTGCACTCAGGCCTGGTTGTTCCAAACACTCTTTCAGAAACCTGAACACAATGCCTAGTCCTCCTTCAGCAGAGCAATAAGAGAACAATGGGAAGAGATAGAAGCTCGTGATAAGTGCATTCGGCAACTTCTTTCAGGTGCGCAGGGCTTTTATTGTATCTACACGCTCGTACATGTGCGCCCACACGGCTTAGAGGGAACAGCGGCTTTGAATTGCAGAAGACAAACAACAGGGGCAGGTTGTTGATGCAATGCCCTACTTGTGAGCTAGGTAACTGCTATTAGGCCTAGTTCTCACTAAGATAATAATGTGTGTCTGAGTCGTATCACTTCAGAGTGCAGGTGGGGCTCACAGGAATGGATGCTACTCCATACAGAATAATTCCCTGTACAGAAACCTGGCATGCCATTTAGATGAGAACAAGGCCTGAGAAACCTAATGCTGGACTAGCTGAATCTCTGATTCAGGAAGGCAATTTTTATATTATTGAATTTTTCTGCATCTGGTTTTCCACTACACATCAGCCACCAAAATAAAAGGAGGGAGGAGCAACAGTTCATTTACTCATTCATTATTGATATATGTCCTGCCCTATTCAGTAGGCTTGCGGGGGGGGGGGTTGACAACATCTAAATTTTTCCTCTTGTTGGGTTTTTCTACTTTGTCTAAGAACAGAGTGCTGGATCAGATGATTAGTGGAATCTTTTGCGACTCGTGATTATGCCGCCTAACAAACTTGCACACGTTGCCTGTCCCTTCAGCCATATCACCCTGCCTTCATCCAGACAAGCCATTCCTCTCCTCACCTAGAGCCAAGTGCTGAAAGACTTCTACTAGGGACCAACAATCATCATGCAAAGCGTGGGTCTTCTGTACCAGCATTTCACAGACATGGCGTGCTGTGGTACCTGCTGTGACTTCCAGAGAGCGGCAAGTATCATCTTCACTGTAGACTTTTACCACCTGTGGGAAAAGATGATAGACAGAGATGAAAGATGAGAAGCTGAAATATTTCCTGAGATTTAAATGTAGTTCAGTCCCATTAGCACAAAGTTATGGACATAGCCTTTAAGAATCCTCCTGCTGGAACAGATCAAGGATCCATTTAGTGCAGGGGCGTCCAAAGTTTTTGGCCGGAGGGCCACATCATGTCTCTGACATTGTGTCGGGGGCCGGGGGAAAAAAGAATTAATTTACATTTAAAATTTGAATAAATTTACATAAGTTTACATAAATGAATATATTAAAGATGAACTTATATGAATGAATGAATGAATGAATGAATGAATGAAGGTCTTGCAATAGCTCAAGGCCTATAAAAGGCCTTGCACAAAGCAAGGCTGGCCTTTCCTTTGCTGCCGCTACTGCATCACAGACGTGAAACAACAAGCAGTGGAGGGAACCCTCGTCCCACAGCTCATGCGAGAGGTCAAACAGTTGCCCTCATGCTGAGAGCAGTTGCATCAGGCCAGTGCGGGCTCCAACAAATCTCCGGAGGGCCAGAGGCTCATTGGAGACTGGGGGCTCCCTGAGGGACGCATTGAGAGGCCTCGAGGGCCGCAAGTGGCCCCAGGGCCGAGGTTTGGGCACCCCTGATTTAGTGAGAGCCAGTCCAAGACTTCCAGGCAACTTATGGCTCAGTTCTACAGAAGGTCTTGCAGCAGATGTCCTAATCCACTGTAACAGTGGTGCAACAAGTGTGCCACCATTGTACACAGCTGGAGGCTTGCTAAACATAGACCCAACCCTCATTGGAGCAGGCAAGGTGCTGTCAGGGGTGGGTTATGGGCAGTTTGGAGCAGGGAGAGCAGGAGGGGGTGGATCCTAGTGGCAGCAGCATGTGGCAGGATGCCACCCCATTTTTTCTAACCAGACATGCCCTCATCCTCTCCTAGGTTTATACCATGCAAATAGCTTGTGTGGGCCCAAGGAGACCCACTGGTGACCAGACAGCCTACCAAGAGGTCAATAAGAAAAATGTTTTACTTCCTTCTCCTAATCTGTCTGATTCAAACAGCCATGCAGCCCCCCTCCCCACTACTGCATGCAGCACATCCGCCATCAGTGTGGCTGCAAGGAAGATGATGATGAGGGACAGGATTAGGTTCTGAGGCAGCTTGCCAAATGCTGTTCCACTTTACCTGGTGATGCTCCAACCTCTATTCCTCCCACTCCCTGGATTGGAAAAGGCAGAGGGTGATGGAGCAGAAGAGGCAGTATGGAGAAGAGAATAGTAAGTGAGAGCCAGTAGTCTCTCATGCTCTAGACCAGGGGTCTCCAAACCCCGGCCAGGGGGGGAGATGCGGCCCGCAGCAAGCCTCTTTCCGGCCCACGGCCAACCTCCTGTCCCCTGAAAGCCTCTGGCCCACTCAACTGAACATGACCAGAACTGTGCTCCGATTGTGTCTGGAGGGTGTTCTGAGGGCCAGAGATTAAATGAATGAGCCCATTCATTCATTTATTCACTTATCTAAGTTCCAACTCTTATTTATTTAAATTTTATATCTAAATTTTTTTCCGGCCCTCCACACCACACCAGATATTTGATGCGGCCCTCTGGCCAAAAAGTTTGGAGACCCCTGCTCTAGACTAGTCCACCACTCTCCTCTGCACTTCGTCTTTTGCTCTGCCCCTTCTTTTTCAATTCAGAGAGTGGGAGAAAGAGGAACAGTAGATGGACAGACCTGGGCAACTCCTGCCAATCTGTCGCCCGAGGCAACTGCCTCAGTTGAACTCATAGATGGGCTGATCCTGTGTTTAGTCCAGAATCTGGTTTCTGCCAGATGTCTCTGGGAATCCCACAAGCAGATCATGAATTCAACAGCCCTCCCTTGCTACTTGGTTCCCTGTAATTGACATTCAAAAGTACACTGGTTTTGAACCTGGAGGTGCTATTTAACTAATCCTAGAACTCTTATCCCCTGAATTTGTCTCCTTTTAAAGTCATTTTTTTTGCTACCATCAGATGTGGTGATGGCCATCTAAGTCCATGGCCATCACCATATCTGATGGTAGCAAATTCTGTTAAGTTAATCTCTAGACTGCGAACAGTCTCTTGATGGCATCCTTTACATGGAGATCGCCAGTGAGGTCCAAAAGTCATAGCAATATCTCCGGTGAACTGAATATGTACCTTAAAACATGCCTCTAAAACATGCAGAGTGTCTGTGGCAGGTGCCACACTAAAAAAATAAAAATGATGATGGAAAGAATGTTCCTGATCCCCTTCGGCTTCTCAAATGTCCAGTATCTTCTACTCAGGGGCATTTCATATGTATCATTTGTATCATTATTGTATCCTCAGTAAATGGCTGTTGACGCCTGGTCTACATATGTAGTGGAAGAGTTGGCAAAGTCCTGGGATAACAGGGCCGGAGCTACTGCTAGCTCTGGAAGATCCTTGCTGTACCACAAGAGGGAGCTAAATACTTACTCAAGAAATATTATAGTTAAGTTTTTGTATGCCTGAGGATCAGAAGTTGAAAGACTAATTTTCTTAAATAAGAAAAATAAGTATCAAGCCTCAAACCTGCCTACAAGTCTATTAACTGCTGTCTTGCTTGCTAATTCTAGAGAATTAACTAGAGGGGGAGGGTAGCTTTTGAGGGGGGAGGGTAGGGGCTTAATGTAGGATAGGGGCTTGATGTTATATGCTGTATGCATTTTATATTTTTATGCATTTTATAATTTATATGTTTTCTGATGTTATGAGCCACTTTGGGTGCCTTTTGGGAAGACAGGTGGGATATAAATGGACAAATTAATAATTCTAAATGTGATTCTCTAATGGTGAGAGAAAATGCCTGTGCATTTCTCTCACCCACCACTTTTATTTCACATATGCCTGGCATTCAACACTGGCCGTAGGGCTAAACCCTTGTTCAAACCTGAAAGGGAGGGGAGGGCAGATGCCTGGTTTTTTCCCCCATGATTCAATCACTCCAGACTTCCCAGTTCTTTTTAGGCATCTCTCTGAATCACAGCATGCCCCCCCCTTTTTCTAGTGGCCTAACCCACTTTATCTTTTTCTGTACTGCTATGATGTGGAGGTGCAGAGAAGTAAATAGTTCAGGGCCCAATCCTATCCAACTTTCCAGCACCAGTGCAGCCGTGAGGTAAGGAAACAAATGTTCCCATACCTTGAGGAGGTATGTTGCATATATGCAACAGGAATCAAATGTGTATACCTATAAGCTGGGCAGAAGTGGGTTAAACTGGGTTTCTGTAGTACCAGGAAGTTCTGAAATAGCACCCCCTGTCCAGTAATGCAGGGAGTCCCCAGGGTGGTCAAGATTTGTTTTTGTTTGTTTTTCTTTCTCTGAAGAGAGATTACCTAAGATTTGATTGACCTGGTTGGCGGGTGAAATATAAACTGAAGCTAGACCGCATCCATCACAAGCACAGGACCATGGTAGAATAGGAAGTGTCTGGACTCTGGGAAATACAGAATTAATTTACAGTCTCTGTTGGATTGAGCTATGCAGCCACAGAATCCTGGAAGAACCACTACAAGCTGAGAGAAGAAATGCTTGGCTCACAACAATTAGCTGGGTTTGTCCAGAGGAAAGATCCTTAACATTGCCAGGCATCCCAGTTCTTTATAGCCTGCTTTCAGTTTGCAAGGCTTATAGGAGATGGCCCCTTCATTGTCTAGTCTTTGCCATGCTCTCATATCTAATGTGCTTAGCATTGAGCGCAATCCTAAACAACTTTCCAGCACTGGCACAGCTGTGTCAGTGGGGCATGTTCTGCATCCTGCAGTTGGGGGGCAGTCATGGAGGCCTCCTCGAGGTAGGGCAATGTTTGTTCCCTTACCTTGGAGTCGCATTGCCCTTATGTCAGTGCTAGAAAGTTGGTTAGGATTGTGACCATTATTTTATACTGTACATTGAAAGCTAGTATGGTGCGCTGGACTTAGTTTGGGAAGTCCTGAGTTCAAATCCCCACTCAGCATCATCAGCAACCACTTTGGATGCTTTAAAGGTATGTGATCATGATTTCTGGCTGCAACCTAGCAATCCTACTCTTACAGAGAATTGTCTTTATATTTTCCCAAATTCAACTGTAAGACCATATGGCTGAAACAATACACTTGTCCTTTATCCTTCATGTTCACAGCAGGTTTGCTTAACTTTGCAATCCTCCAGTTCAAATACAGCCCATCAACCATTTACTCTGGCTTATTGGGTGCTTGACAATCCTCCCTATTTTCACACTTCCAGGGAGGCAGTCAAGATGAAAGGTTCATCAAGCTTTAGGGAAGAGAGAGAGAGACAGAGAAAAAGAGAGAGACTGTGTGTGTGTGTGGGTGTGCCTGTGTGCATGCTGTTATCCATAGCTGGCAAACTACAGCTTGGGTCACAAGTTGCTGCATAGGACTGATTTCAAACTTCTTTATGTACACCACTTCTGAGATTTTGCAAGAGAAATTGGACACACTTAGGGAAAACTGTGGGAATGTAATTAGTCTCTAAAAACCGATTCTCTCTTCATTCTGACCATTGCCAGCAACCTTGGCTTGAATCCTAGGGGAGGTATTAGAAAACCCCACCCTGGGTAGCACCCCCTCTCCAGATGAAAGGCAAGGGAGTGTTCTTGTCCTTCTTCACATAAACACTTTAATGCTAATCTCAGGCTGGCCTGCCAGTAAATCTAGAAATTGGCTGAGAGTTCTGAGAGCCTCAAAATACCAGACAAGTTGACAGACAAGGGCTCTTCCAAGAACAAGCCTGTAATCACCCTCTTATGTGCTTTCTGAAGATTGCAAAGGTTAGGATTATTAACCTCTTCCCTCCTAGCAAGTACACCTTTGTTGCCTTCTGCAATTCATTCCCTCTTTTAAGGGAGCAGGTGGTGGTTGGGGAATCTGGAATCTGAGATATCTGCTCCCATCTCTTGCAATGGTTTGAAGCAGGAGATCAGGGAAGACTCCATGGCAGTGGTGTTCCTGGCCACTGCGCCACGCACGGTATACTTGCAGGGGTTCTGCCCCCCACTTGGATATGTGCCTGCAGTCTCCCCACCCGCAGGCATTCTGAGGGCCAGCGAGGCCAGCACATGCAGCATCCCCAGCTCTCAGAAGCCCTCAGAAGGCCTTGCAAGGCTGAAAATCATCACTTCCAGTTTTCAGCTGAAAAGCACGCAGTCCTCAGAACAGCCCTCTGAATGCCTCTGGAGGGAGGCCTTCAGGGGGTGGCCCTCAGATCAACATGCCAATATCGGCAGCCAACTGAGTGCTACAAAGGGGGGCATTGCAGGAGGGAGTGGATGGCGGCACAGTGCCACCCTCCCAGTCTGGCGCCTGGGGCATTTGCATCCGTTGCCCTCCTGAGGTAAACCACTGCTCTATAGCTGTACTCCCAAACAGAATATGAAAATATGGGCATATGAGGTTACATTGCCTATCTTAAGTTTTGGAAGAAGAGTAAGGCTTAGTAATTGGAACTGAAAAGCATTGGCAGACATTTTTAAATGGGAAAATTTGTATGACAGGAGACTGTTTTAACAGATCAGAACTGTCTACCAGAGAAGCCACTTAACTGATTTTACAATTTTATAGGTGTGAGCATAGTAGCTATTTTCTTGTTATGCCTGCAGGTAACTGGTATCTAATGAAGGGGTTTACTTTCCAAGAAACAAGTGCATGCCCTGGAATCCCACTGGGCTTAGATCCCACTACATCACAGCCATTTCTGCCCAGCACTGCATATACGCAACAGGGATCAAATGTGTACACCTGTGGGGGTGAGATGAAAGATGAGATGAGAAATGAAGAAACTGAGGAAGAGGAACTGAGAAGAACTAGAAATTGTAGAAATGGAGCTGGAAGAAAAGAAATCAGATGATTCAGAGATAACTGAGGAATCAGAAAAGGAAGAAACTAAAAGGGGCAAGGAGGCATTCACCAATAGCAACAAGAAGACGACAAAAAGAAAAGGTGAATAGTAAAAAGAAACATGATGGTTAAGGGAGGATGGAGTATTTACTCTGTCAACATAAATGGCTTAAATTCACCTCAAAAACGAAAGGAAGTCTTCCTTCAATTGTAAAAGTTAAATATGGATAGGTCATAATATTACATCAGAACAATGGGAATAGATTTGGAAATATAATATAAAATTTATTAGAGCAACAAATTTTAAAGAAAATGTATATAAAATGTTTTATAGATGGTACATGACAACAGTAAAACTGGTAAAAATGAATCAGAACATATCAAAAAATTGTTGGAAGTGTAAATGTGTAGAAGGGACGTTTTATCATATGCGGTGGACATGTAAAAAAAATCCAAGTATATTGGAAAATGGTAAGGAATCCAATACAAGAGATCGTTGGATTTACGATATTGCTGAAACCAGAGTTAATTTTGCTTAATATTACCTTAGATATTATAGATAAAGAAAATGATGGGTGTTTAGTTACTATGATATTAACTACTGCAAGGATTTTATATGTTAGATACTGGAAAGATATTAAAATTCCAATGAAAGATGAATTAATAGAGAGAATAATGAATGTGGCGGAAATGGATAGGCTTACAGAGATTTTGGATCAATAGCCCAAACCGACACAGATAGAGCAATGGAGACCATTTTATGCTTGGTTGAAAATGAAGTTGTAGATGTATAAGATAGGGCATTTAGATGAATATACCGTATACATGATATATTATACAGGATATGATATGATAAATGATATTGAGGCTAAATTAGAAGAGGAACAAAATCAGAAGATATGTATTGATTGATTAGATATATTGATATATGATTGCTTGCACCCTCCAACGGTGTGCTGTTGTGTTTGTTTTTTGTGTTGTGTATTGAGTTTATGTTTGTTTATATTTGTTGTTTGTTTTTATTTTGGAAAATAAATTTTTTTAAAAAAAATGTGTACACCTGTGGGCTGGGAAAAAATGGGTTTAGCTGGCCAACCACTCTATCTTTGCAACAGCAGCTCACACTTGTTCTCTCCAGTTAGGCATCCTTCTTCCTCCCTTCTTAGATCTCATGTAGCATAGTGACAAATAGTTTGTGATGGGAGCCAGGAAGTTCCTAATTCAAATCTTGTCTCTGCCATGAACTCACTGAGTAGCCTGAGACAACACACACACACACACACACACACACACACATCTCCGGTTCAGCCTCTCCCTGACATTTGCAATTTCTGATTTTAATTGTTTTTTAACAGGTCTCCCTCCATGGGAGCAAAAAGTGCAAGATAACATTGTTTATAATAAATATGGGCATAAAGATACTGAATCCTAGCCTTACAAGATTGCTAGGGATTACTGAGATCGTATATGTGATGAATTTTGAACAATCAAAAAGTAAAATATACAGTTTATTATTACTCCTTTATAAAAAGTGCCTGAAAACATCTTTGTCAACCAAATTATATTAGGGATCCACTGTTGTACCTCCCTTTCCTTCACATTCCCTCACATTTTATAATATTTTAATATGATTTGGGGTCCCTTTATTCCCTTTGGGTACTTTGGGAACCAGTTGATGAGGATGGGGAGGGACTACTGTATATTACTGCTAATAAGGCAGCAACTGTTACCCTGCACATCCCTGATCTTGTCTGATCTTGGAAGCTAAGCAGGGTCAGGCCTGGTTAGTACTTGGATGGGAGACCGCCTGGGAATACCGGGTGCTGTAGGCCTATACCATAGTCTTTCGAGACTGAAGGTTGCCAACCACCATGACTGCAAACCCATCTAAGGCTATGATCAGCTTCCTTCACGGATGCTTGTACAATTCTAGCATGAAAGCACAAATGTGGGAAACAGCTCTTATAAGAAAGTGGTACATATTGTGCAGGGCCATGTGAAATCCTGTTTGGATTCTGGTGTGTTTTGATGCTGCTGAGGCCCAATCTGTCACTCAACTCAGTGAGGATCGGCAGGAGGATGACTATGGCCCCTGCATGACTCAAGAGTCACTTTAGAAAACACGAAAAGAAAACCCCATGTGCCCACAAGTGCAGTAAGGTATATGCAACAAAAGAACAAGCACACTGCAGGCTCTCCAAATTCTTTAATTGAAGGTATAAGCACCCTTCACTCAAAAACCTGGCTGCAGCTGAAAACAATGTCAGCCATGCTACCAGCAAAATTACATTGCAAAGGCCAGACAGACTGAGGAGATCACTTTCAGTCTGGGCCTTTGTCCGGCATACTAACAATGTTTCTTTAATGGGCACTATGGGTAGAAAACGCTTACTTAAATAAGCATGGAGAGTTTTTTTATGGATGCTAGTTACTGGCAATCATCCACCTGCTCCAATACAGGCTGAGAACAAGAGTTTGGCAGCTGGAATATAACCAGCAAATAAAGAAAATAAGCTAGCTGGAAGAGAGCTCCATGGATGTGCTGTTTGTGGTGCTGCTTACAGACTTACACTTGCCTGCACGGGTGTCCGTCAGCTTTCCCGTTATCATACATTTGCAAATAAAATTATTTTTACAAAAACAGCGCATCTCCAATACACTTTTCTTGCCAAGGAAGCTACCTCTGGAGCAAAATGCTCATGAAACTGTCTTGGGGAGGCAGGGAATGCAAGTGCCTAAGACATATGGCTCCACTACCTCAGCAGCTGAGATCAGTGAAGGTCAAGCCCTTCAAGTCTCCTGCAATGTGGAGGCTGTACAAGGGCAACGTGCCATGAGGATCGGAACCAGGAAAATTCCTCCGCCGTCAGACACTGTGGTAAAGAATGAGCAAGACAGAAATGAAACATCTATAAAGTACTAATCTATTTACTGATCAGTTCTGAGTAAGATCTTCCTAGTAAGCCTAGTATTTCAATAGGCACGTGCTTAGGATCACAGAGTACCTGCAACTTTGGTACTTCTGAGGATGTGTACCTCATACAGAATGTCACCTCTACATAGACTGGAGATAACCTCCAGGGAATAAATGAATAAACCATCAAGTGAGAACTAGGTAGGCACCTTTTTAATCTGGCAAGACTCCTGTGTATCAGCTGCATGACAAACAAAGATTCAGTAAGTTAAGCTTTTCCCAGCACAGAGCATAGTGAAGAGAAAAACTGTCCCCTGCTGAAAACTTTATTCTCGGGGAATTGTTAAAGGCATAAGAACTCTGCCTCACCCAAACAGAAGCACTCTCTATGTGCACAGTTGGCACTATACTTAGGGTTGGCAAATGACCAGGAAAGATATACATTCTTTCACAGCAGCTTGATTCTCAGAAATCAGTGGTTGGTTTATTTTCACAGCATGGAGATAAGCATTTCAGCTGCTAATGTCTGGCCCCACGGGATGGCCTGTGAGTTACCTTACTGAACTTTACAAGCTAGTGTTAACTTACTGAAGCTAAGTAGGTCTAAGCCTGGTCATTGCCCGAGTACCTCATGGCTGCTACCTTGAACTCCGTGACAGTAAAAACAGAGGGATATAAATGTTAATAAATGTCTGCAGATCAAGCTACTGTTAAGGAATAGAGACCAGTCCCAAAACTGGCACCTCTATTGATTTTGCTTCAAATGCACGGGATGGGAAGTCATTACACTAATCAGCTTCTTAATCAGAATGTTCATGTTAAAAACAGATACAGGACACATGTCATTAATGCTACTGTACACTTCTGTCTCTGGGCAGGAGAAATTTTTTGGTGAGATGCAGCCCTTACAAATCTCAAAGTGTACAAAAGAACATACAAAGAACCCTGCTGGTTCAGGCCAAGAGCACGCCTAATTCAGTTTCCTATTTCTCACAGAGGCCCATCAAATGCCTCTGGGAAAACACAAGACACAATATACTGTACTTCTATCCTGTTGCCATTCTTACATCTTTCAGAGATATCTGAACGTATTCCATCAGTGTGCCTGAAAATTCCTCCATCTGATAATTCCTCCATCATTCCGCTAATACTCATGAAATGTTAAGCTTCGGACTTTTTCAAGTCCAAACTAGATGTGATGGGGATGGCCACATCTGTAGTTCATGTTCTAATTCAGATCTAATCCCAATTAAGATCTAAAATAGGGGATACATCTACTTTTTACAATACCCAGTGCATGCGGACGTGAGAAACTGAACCAAGCGTTCCATGGCAATGCATTCTGGGACAACGCTAAGCAAAGGAAGAAGCCTTGTGCGACCAGGAAGGGGATTTAGGTAGCTCAGAAGACTGCCTGCAGCCCACTAAATGTGGTAGTTTCCATGAGCAAGGGTAAGCAAAGTTATTCTTTGCTGCTTCCTTTACTTTAGCCATGTTTTTAAAGCGAGTCCCCAGTATCCACTGGGGGGGTCAGGAATGGATCCCCCACAAATACAGGGGTACGCCTATATCTATTTTGAAAGCAACCACTAAAAATTCAGCAACACTGATGAGCCACAAGTCACCATGGAAACAGCCTGCTTATTTGTCTTGCTCTCTAGCCTCTCATTAGCACCTTATTGTACCAAGCACAAACTGAGCATCCTTGTTTTCCTCTGTCACTCACTGGAAGGTGTGGGTTAAGCATCTAAGTTGGGCCTTGATACGAAACCATGAGAGGCATCAGGTGGACTGAAGGTATTACCAAGGCAGCTGGAAACCTTCTGCCCCACAAGTACAGGCTCCCAGTGGAGACCTATGGGCTAGCCAAACAAAACCTGTCAGTCTTGACAACAGTCCCATGGGAATGAACCTTGTTCCGCCATGCCCAGTGAGTTTGGATCCCTAAAATGTTGTTCAAATTCTAGGGTTCTTCTACATGGGGCAGGGGGAGACAGAGAGAACAAGCATGCAGTGGGGCATCTGGATTCCATTTTCAGCTCTCGGAGGCATACACTACCTCAAAATAAATTGCTCCTCTAAGGCCCAAATCCAACTTTCCAGCTTTGACATAGCTGTGCTAATCAGGCATGTGCAGCATCCTGCAGTTGGGGGGCAGTCACAGAGGCCTCCTCAAGGTAAAGGAATGTTTGTTTCCATACCTCGGAGCTGCATTGCCCTTAAGTCAGTGCTGGAAAGTTGGTTAGGATTGCGCCCTTAATAACCCAGATGCATTGGGGCGTCTGGGTTCCATTTTCAGCTCTTGGAGGCATACACTTCCTCAAAATAAATTGCTCCTCTAAGTAAAAATTAAGGTTGCTGCCCTCAGCAAATAGATTGTAGTCTCTCCTCAAAAGTTTCCCAGTTGTAACCCATTTTTGCTGTCCAATACAGAAATGGAGTGAGAGAAGGGCTGAAACTGGGGGAAAAATCAAGGATAGGATAGAACACCCAAGTTCCTATCTCAGATCTTGTGATTCCCAAATCACAGGTTAAGGACAGCAATTGTACCCCCACCCCAACCCAGCACAGTGCACTGCCTCTTAAGTTCTGATTACTCAGCCAGCCGCCTGCACTGTTTGCTGTGTTGTGCTACCCCTTGCCTTATGGTTTAGAGAAGCAGGGGGTGGCAAAGAGCTTTCCCATCATTAATTGTCTCCCAATAGGTAATTCTCACTTTAAATCTGAGGCCTGTATAATAATTCCGGGAACCCCTAAATGGGGTGGCATAACGCATCGCTGTGTATACCGCAGAGGCTCTAAACTGCAAGCCCTAATTTTTAATCCCAGGTATTTGCAGAAAAAGACACCTTGCACTTCCTCATTTATTTCATATATTCCAGTATGACCTCTGGGTCTGCACCACCCAACTTCTAGAGCTGAGCCTTAATGAGCCCTACATCCAAATGAACCTTGCTTTCTCCCGCCTCTCCAAATACAAGTGGTACACACTTACATGAGAGACACCTTCTCGTTGTGAACATGGTCCCAGTGAGGAATTGCTGAGGATAGGCGAGTTGGAGGGACTGCAGAGCTCTGGGAAGGGGTTCGGGATGGAGGGCAGAGATAAGGCACATGGCACCTCCTCCTCCTTCAGTTTTCTAAGGGAAAAGAACATATTATATAAACATTTAAGTGCTGCATGCCAAGAAGAGGAGCAAGACAGAATTTCTGGATTGTCTGTTTAGTTAAAAAAATTTATATCCTGCCTTTCCCAAGCCAAAGCAAATGCCCAACGCAGCTTACAAAGTTCCACAATAAATGTACAATGTACTGTATAACAATAAATAAAATAATTAATTATGATGCAAATTCACTTAGCCTAGTCTACCTTGCTGTGTTGTGAATATAAGGGCGGTTCGAACCATACATGCTGCCCTGAACTCTTTGCGTACACATTAAAAATATTCAAATTCTAGACCCAGGCAATCCAAATCCTGTGCCAAGGGAAAAAGAATCCTGGTACTTGGATATATTATGCAGGTTGAGAAAACCTGTACCAATTTATCTTGTTTTGCATAATTTATTTTAGTTTTGCTAGTCATTGGGAAGGGGATGAACTATGTAGGGACAATGAAGACCCATCTTTAACCAATAGGAATATTATTCAGCCACATCCCTAGGCTCTGAGACTTCAGAAGCCATTAGTCAGACTTTCAGTCATACACAGCAGTCAGACTCAGCAACCCTGCACCACTCCATCTCCCCACATTCCTGGCTCCAAGGGCAGGTAAGGGAGCTAATAATTAATCCCAATACCCTTTGCCTTTTCCTTCCAATGCATATCATAAAAACACAATCAGTCTGAAATCTGTCTGGGGCATAACTTTAGACCTTATGTGTATGCATAGCATACACAAGACATGAAGAGCTGCACACTGTCAAAGCTACAAAACTCGATGCGTGGGAGGCAATGCGTGCAGATTCATTTTATTAATTAGCATGGAGCTCAGAGCGACATATGTAGAATCATAGACAGTGCTGCATCCAGATATTGGGCATGACCAGGCCTTAGCTTCAGGGCTAGAATGACACTGAGTATCTTCAGACTTGGTACGTGTGACCACCCTCACCCCAAGAAAATTCCACAACTTGAATCAAAACTCTGACTTTCCTCAACATTTCTCAGATGCATCACTAGAGGAGTCACCCAATTGACTCCGAATTTTGTGTGCAGCAATGTCTGCCCTGAATTCATTCTATTGCGTTGGCTGACAGCTGTAAACTTATTTAAGCACCTTCCTATAATAGCAGGGCAAGCTCAAATGTGCTCTGGAAACAATAATAAACCAGCTTCTATTGCAACCAAAATAACCCTGCTTCCACTGCACATGCCCCAGACAGAACTCATAAAAGTCATTGTGAGTGAAATCTGCAAATCTCACTTCCCACATTGCTTAGCAGAAGCAAAAACACAGCACCATGCAAGTCACTTATGTTTCTTTTTCCCCTACTTGTAGCTAAAGTATGAACCCTGCCACCTTGAGCAAGGATTGGTTTCTAAAGAGAGAGATGGAAGGGCTCACGGCCTGCAGGAAACTGTCACCTACTCCCAGATAGGCAAGGTGGCAGAGATGGACTGTGATCCTTCAGTAATGAAGTAAATGCATTCAGCTCATACTCAGAAACCCTCAATTCTGTAATTACTCACAGAGCTGAGTTCTAGCTCAAAGTAAACTGCACACTTGGCACTTTTTCAGGGACATACTGCTACCTCTTCCTACATACCAGAATTAAGCTTTGGCATTGAAAAGAAGTTGTAGAGGTACCTTGTGGCTTGAATGAAAACTTAATCTCACTTCCCACGGAACATCTCTTTCCCAAAATGCTTTGCTTAGTTTCCACATACCTGTTCGTTTGGATGAGTAGTGGCTGTGAACGCTTGACAATGTCACCTCCAGTCAGAAGGTTAGCCTGCTCACTGTTGGAAAGCGGATTGCTATTGGAAAGGGTCCTGGCACAGTCAGGTTCCAGGTCATCCTCATAAACATTGTCCAAGGTGCTGTTGAGGTTGTTTTGAAGAGTTCCCAGATCCATGTCATTATCTGTAGTAAAGGAGGGGGAAAACAATGATGTGGTTAAATACATTTTCCTTTGCTTTATTTTGCTTTGCTGTTATACTGTATATTCAACATCCCCAGTTTAGTTAAACTAAGAAAGAAGATTCCTTTTCTGCCTGGTCTTTCTTCCTTAATTTGTTGCTTTGGAGTTTTGTTGTTTTATTTTAACTTTTATTATTGTACTATTCTTCATGATTATTACACTTTATATTTCATTCCTATTTTGGCATCTTACTGTTTTTTTCTCTATGTTGTAGGCAGCCTTGAGCACTCTACTTGTTCAGTGGGAAAAGCAAGATATAAATCATTTAAATAAATAAATTAAATGAGAGCTTATGGGTACTCCCAGACTGGGCATTTAAAGTACCACCGAGTCATTGCCTTTCCACAATTAAGTCACAAGCAGAACTGCATCACTTCCATCCACAGCTGCCAGGGTTTCTGTGCTGACAGAGGAGCTATTTCCTATCCAAATTAGTGAGTATTCTACAGTGCCTAACCGTAGCCACCCTCACCCCTTGATCCTAATTTTTGTGGGTATGCACAGGTGTAGTCAGTACACCTTAGCCATTTTTATTTATCTAAAAAACTGGCACTTTATTGACATAATATATAGAGGTGCTAGGAAACTACTTGTGGCAATAAAGTAACTAGTAGGACATCATTTTGGCAGAATCCCGATCACCTCCAATGGCAACAGCAAAACTGTGAATCAGACTATGCATGGATGAAAGCAGGGTGACTAGATGTCATAACAGCAAAAGAGGACCAGGCACCCCAAAACATAGGACATCCAAGAAAAATGTAGGACATGACAAAATAAAAGCTAAAAACACTTGTATATTGATTTCATGCGGTCAAACAATCTATTGCTTATTATTAAATTTAAAACTATGCTATATATCATTTGTTAGATATAATTTATTAATTGTGAGAAGGTAATGCACTGCCTGCTCCCAGGGAAAAGGAGGACATTTAAGTTCTTTTCCAGGATATGAGGCTAAAAAGAGGACATGTCTTGGAAAAAGACAACGTCTGGTCACTCTGATGACATCATGTTATGCAGATCACTTGTTAAAAGTACATTAACAAAATCTGGCAGTCCCAGAAGAAACACTATCTGGAATTTTCCTGTGCATTTATTTTCACACTACGCTTCCTCCAAGGAGCTCAGGGAGGTATACATAGCTCCTTCACTCCTTGTGTCCTCACAACAACCCTGTGAAGTAGGTGAAGCTGAGAGATAGTGACTAGCCCAAGGTCACCCAGGAAGCTTCATGGTAGAGCAGGGATCTGAACCTGGATCTTCCAGGTCCAAGTCCAGCTTCTGACCCACTACCATCCTCCAAAACATTCATATTAGACAAGACTCCCAGGGAGGGGTTAGCTGCTAAAACTTAGTTTTTCAACTTTTTCCAATAATTTTTTGGCATTCCTTGTGGAAAAATTCACCAAAGAAAGTGTTCATTTATATTGCTTTTGTTTGCTTGTTTCAATTACCTTCACTTACCCTCTGTGATAGCACCAGTAAATCTGACTGGCTATGCACGTTGCAATGTCATCTCATTCACTACATGATCTCCCATTTGTGCCACTCAGGCTGAAAACAAAAGCTGCAGAGGGGAAACACAGGCCACACTCAGTTGCCACCTGATTGCAACAATACTGTAAGCTGTTCAGGGCAGAGACCTGTCTTTCTGTCTATATTTCTCTGTAAGAGTGCTATGTACACTGATGATACAATAATAATGCGAGTACAGACACCAGGAGAGGGCAAAAAGAGCGGACCAGGAGAGGAGAAGTAGGACAAGTGCAGCAGGGGCTGAGTAACCAGAGTCTAAAAAATTATTTGCAACATTAGCTCATGGGGAAGTTAACAGTTAAGTTAAATTGCATTCTGACGATGCCAGTTAACATAAGTTCTGACAGAATAACAGGTTTTATGCATGAGGCTAGAACAGGGGTTCTCAGACTTCTTGGGAGCAAAGCTCCTGAGATAAGTGTTTGCGGGGGAGGGGCAAGGGCAGCAACGTGATCCCCAGGATCGCACCACTTCTGGGAGGCAAAGTGGGGTTTACTTACATATGAAGACAGCAGCCTCCAAGAGGTGTGGGTAGCCCTGCGGAGCCCACTTCAGGGCTACCCAGGTCTCCAAATACTAAAAATAAGTGATCACAAACCACTTCCGGTTTACAATTGTGAACTGTAGAAGAATGAAGGCTCCACAGGGCTCCCCACATCTCCTAGGCTAGAGGCTGCAGCATTCACATATAAGTAATAAACCTCCCCTTGCCTCCCAGAAGCGGTGCAATTCTGGGGATCACATCGCTGCCTTCCCCCTTCCCATGCCCCTTAAGAGACCAGAGGCTAGGGTTCTCAGGCTGGGGTGTCACAACACCCCAGTTTGAGAACCTCAAGGCTAGAAGATTTGGAGATGGGAAACGTGGGCTATCACACTCCATGATATTCTTGCTCCCTTCCCTGAATTTTCAACATATTTTTAAGGAAGCTTCTAGATCTATTGAGATAAGAAAAAATGCGCAATGATCTACACAATTTTGGGCAAGCAGAAGGGAAGTCCCAGCCAGGAGGCACATTCATTACCCTCCTGAGCTGGCACAAAGGACTTGCACCGGCCCAAAGCACAATCAGGACTGCACCCTTAATTAACTGAAAACACATGCCACGTATGAGTCAATCCACTGAAGAAAATCAGATTTAGTGACTGAGGATCAACAAACCTAGAGATATAGAAGTGTGTAGCCATAAACAACTTTCAAGCATCATTCCTAATTTTCATGAGGCCACATGTGAGATAATTACTGTTGTGGTGTCCTGCCAACGTTAATGTTACAATACAATATTCGGCTTCCCACATGCCATAGGACCCTTTGTAGTTTGCTTCCTGCAACAGACTCAGATAGGGTAATGGCAGCTCTACCACCATGTTCACTGTCCCCATTTCCACTTTGTCACCAGTTTCTTATATGAGTCAGTTGTGGCTTTTCAAACGCTCAGCAATTCTTTAAAAATCCTGCACTAAGGTTTCCCACCTCCCCAACCTTCGTCCCTCATTTAGCCACCCATGGCTTCCTTATCAGAACTCGGCGAGGTGACTCAGGGTTTCTCTCTGGGTCAGAGCTGCAACAAAGCCAAAGGTCACAAAGTGCTTTAGGTAGCGTGGGAAGTAGTGTTACCAGAAATTCTTGTCTCAAATTCACCCTCTTCAGTGCAGTGCAGATAATCTCTATTTAAATGTGACACTGCTTAGTGCCCCCATATAAACTTTGGGTGGGGGGGGGGGTGCCAAATGCTCAGCTACACTCTGTGCTTTAAAAAATCCTGTGCCAAGAGCAACCAAGTTACTCACCCTGTATAAAACATTAATGTTCTGTAAATCAGCATAACTTTGCGTCATTTATATTGCCTGTAATCTACATAGAGGGGCAAAGGGCTCTGCAGGGCATTGAAAACCTGCCTTCTGAATATTAGAAGTCTCCTCTCCTCTGGGTTTGAGATGTCATTGTGCATTGCCCACACACTTGCAAATTTATCATCTCAACCACAGGGGCTAGAAACTTAAGGGTTTTTATTTTATTTTATTTTATTTTAAAGAATAAATGGACACTGAGTTCTGGGTGTGGGTAAAAATTCAGTGCTTTGTACAATGTGTTTGCAGAATCACTGAATACTCAGAACCTTGCAAGCATTGAAAAAAAATTTTATTTGCCCATCCAGAGCCATTCCTAGAAAAGCGTGGGCAGGTTGTGCGCCAGGTCAACTCAAACTGTGCAAGTCTCCCCTATTATGGACATATGTTGGTCACGAAAGCACAGGGCCCAGGGTGGCTCCCCCACCTGGCCTACCAAGTGACAGCTCTGTGCCCATCTGTCCACACATACCAGTGTAAATAATTTATGGCATATCAGCCATTTGAAGGCTTCTTCAGTTTTAAGAACCAGCTCTCGCTGCCTGATTAAATGGAGGCTATTCTTACTTCCAGCAACCAAACATGCAGGTGGCTGTCTTAGCAATGAACAATAAGCAACCTGGCTCCCAGAAAGATGGAGGCTACAGAGGTGACTCATAGCGCAAACATAATGTCAGCCTAAGCACAGCCATCCCTGTGCTGGCTCCGAGTGCTGCAAACGTGCCATAAAGCACATCTGCAACAACTTATGAGCTGACAGAGCCGGCTCAAAGGCCTGTGCCAGAACCAGCGCCAGACGGACTAGGTAGGCACAGAGTTGTGGGGAGGGTGACAGGGAGGCGGTGTTTCTAGGCAGGGGAGGGTGCAAGAGGGACATAAGAACATGAGCCCTGCTAGCTCAGGCCAAAGGCCCATCTAGTCTAGCTTCCTGTATCTCACAGTGGCCCACCAAATGCAGATTGGCCCAGGAAGGGGGTGGAATCAGCAGAGGCCTCCTCCGCTGTATCCTAGCCCCCCCCCCCCGGCATTACCCCAGACTTCTCGGATTTGTGCCAGTTATATACCTTGCGTAGATCCAAGAAGCCCATAAGGGAGGCTTGGGCTTGACATGGGTAAGGGGAAATACCTCCTCCTTACCCTGAGGAGACCTCCAGCCACCTTCTGGCCTGTGCTGGATACAGCGCAGGCCATGTGGCCTGCTACACTGGTACAGATTAGGATTGGGTTGCCCACTGCTCTCTCTGCCTGTCACCAAGATGGTATCATCTATAGTTTTCCATCTATAGTTTTCCAAAACAAAGTGTGAGGTGCCATAATATACACAAATGTTTCATCAAGATGACATATAGAGAAAACTCCTATTATTCAAAAGCACTGTTTATTTTATTTTTATATTTCTATACCTCTTTCTGGGACAAAACAACCAATCACTAAGTAGTTATTAAATTGAGGCCAGAAAAGAACTGGCAATATCCAGCCATGCCTCTCCTTTTCATCAATATGATGCTTGAGAGTATGGTTGCTCTGACATGACCCTACCTCTACTCTCTCTTACCAGATACGAGGCCTAGATCAGAAAGTAACTATTAAAATGGCACTGCAAAAGGCAACATGCTAGGGCACTGGTTTTCAGACTGGGGCATCACGATGTCCCAGCCTAAAGGCCTTGGCCTCTTTCCCCTTTAGGGGTGGGGGCAGGGGACAGGCAAAGAGGAGGCAGTGATGCGATCCTCAGGATCACACCACTCAGGGACTGGGATGCACTCACCAGTTCCTGCAGTAGCCTATTCGGGGGCGCGGGGAACCCTGCACAAGCGCCTGCAGGGCTCCCCAGCTCGTTAGAAGTGAAAGTGGAGCAATCGCGCTCCACTTCCAGTTTTGCCAAAGTGGAGTACGATTGCTCCACTTTCACTTTTGGAACATTGGGGAGCCCTGCAGACAGTCACGCAGAGCTGGGGATTGCAGATCCTGGGGATTGCCTTGCTGCCTTCCCCCCACCTCCACTTTCTCCCCCCAGCAAGGACTTACAGCAATGCAAACTCTCCAAGAGAGTTTGAAAATCGCTGTGCTACAGAGCAATAGAACTGCACTGAAGCAACTCACCCTGAAAATAAGATATTGTTGCACTAAGCCCTTCAAAACCAGGACATGACTATCTTTTTATTTAAGGAATTTATATATTGCTTTTCTGGTACTCAAAACAGTGTACAACATAAAAAACACAGAGATGATAAAAACTTTTAAATAAAACCATTAAAACAAGTAAAGATGATACAAGAGCAGATAAAATATAAAACAGCAATAACATAAAAACAACATGAAAGCAGCAATAGGGATTAAAGGAGGTGGTGCAAGTATGAGGAGACCCATAGAGGCTGCAGTGGCTTACCTGGGGGTAAGAGGAAGAGATTTCCCTTACCTTCAGCTGAGCCAGTCTAAAGCCCCATTTTGCGCTGGATACAGCACAGGCCTCCTGATCTGCCTGTTCCAGCGCAAAATAGGATTGGACTGCACATGTACTGCCACACAGTATAACAGTATTGCTCAGGTAACACCAGTGCACATTATAGGAAATTATTGAGAAAGCTGCTGGGGTATTTTTGAAGTCCTAATAGAATTTAGAGAGGTATGAAGAGTGTTATGTTGTACAGGGCCTAGGATCCAATCCTATCCAACTTTCTAGCACTGATGCAGCATGTGCCAATGGGGCACATGATGCATCCCGCAGTGGAGGGACAGTCATGAAGCCTTCTCAAGTTTGTTCCCTTACTCCGGAGATGTATTGTGGCTGCATCGTTGCTAGAAAATTGGATAGGATGTGGCCCTTAGTGTGTTAGGGTAGCATATACCTGCTGAGACAGGAGATCTGGGTTTAAGTCCCCTCAGTGCCTGCCAAAGGTAGGCTGCAATCCCATATACATTTCCTAGGAGAAAGCTCCAGTGAATACTCAGAAGTAAATTCCACTGTAAGTGCCATAGATTGTTCTGTTATATTTATTGTGCTTTCAAATTTACAGTTCACCAAATTCTGAAGGCTTGGAGCAAGTAACAAGAAGCAAACAAAACAAACTAACAGAATAGAATAAGACTGCAACTAAGTCAATGAAATCTCCACATCCTTTCCCAAATGAAACTTGAGCCTGAAAAGGTCAACCCAAATCAGGTAGCTCCAACAAGGCATTTGAAAACGTGCTCTTTGATGAGTCTGCTGTGACATGGATTGAAAGGGAGCGGCAGCAACCAAAAATACCTCTCTTCATGTCTTTGCTTTGTAAACCCAACAGATAGTATCCTTGAGAGGGCACCTCTGGTGGATCTCAGAGGTAGTAATGAGACACAAGGTATCCTGTAAGCTATGCCAGCTTAAGTTAATTATTTGATTCTGTAAAACTATAACCAGCACCTTGAGCTATACCTATGCATGTATCAGAGCACTGGGGGCGACATTTGTTTTGGCTTGCAGGCTAGCCTGTTCCAGATGGAGGCCTCTATAAGTACCCAACACCACCAGGGCCTTTCCTCAACCTGTTTTCTGGCACTTGTTTTCTACCAGAAGGTAGTTATTATTATCATCATCATAACTACTTTTTTTCTTAGAGGCGCCAAGATCACCTTGTATTCAATTATGGTGGGGTTAGACCAGTCAGGCATGAATCACCAACTGACAATGCTGGTTTGATCCAGCTTATCAAAAATCAGACACCTGCATCTTTACAAACGAAGTTATGCTCCTGTCAGCAGTGATGAATGTTGAATGCTCACTCCAAATATATATCTAAAAATCAAATGGCTGCTTCTTTTGCCACTGATCTCCTGGCAACAACCAGTTCTTTTTCCTGTAGGATGCGGAAACCAACCCTGACTTACGCTCTAGTGTGCTTCCCTTTCCATCAAACAAAGTAGTGAGTCAGAGCGTGGGCTTGTGACTCAGATCCACCACCACACCCTTACTACCGGCTCAAGCACGTTTAAGCCTCGCATACCTTCACTTTTGGTCTCCCCAAACTCCTTGGGACCTTTTCCCTTTCCCATCCTGCTTGGAAGTTTGTGTGGGCCAGACAGAAAACAGAGCAAGCTCTACTGGTCCACCTTGCCTCTGGGGCAATCACTGCCTGCACATTCTCAGACTAGGTGCCTTTGACTGGGCATAGCAAGAGACACCTGTTTAATTCATTTGACTAGCCTAGGACACAACTGCCCCACCTAGCAAACCACCTAAGAAGTCACAGAATTGAGCAACCATTATTGACAATTGTTGAGGTTATGCTGAATGGTGCCCAAATTCTGACACCCCCTTCTGTATACCCATTTCACTTCGAGCATATGTGCCCCACAAAACCCATACTGTCACCACCATCTCTTCCTCCTGCCACCTTGTTTCTTCCTTCACCACTTCTGCAAAACTAACTAGGTGAACAGGATCCTTCCTTTAAGTGAAACTTATTCCACTCCCAGTAGTCTCCCCACCTGTTTTGCCAGAAGTCTGCCTATGCTATGGTTGATGGTATCTTGTTCCCATAAAATGAAAGGATGTATGTGTACCCCTGTTGCAATGGGGATATGCTTGTTGAAAGCATTCAGTCTACAGAAAGGAGAAAAACACAAACAAAAATTTCACAAAATAGTACAGGCACAGAGAGAAAGAGGGAGTGCATACATGAGTGAGAGTGTTTTGCACCTCAGGCTCCATATAACAGATGCCTCTGGTGCCTGCAGATTCTGTTTCCCACAATAATCACAATCACAACAGGTGCAGGCTGTAAGGTTGCCAACTCTTCAGGACTCAACATCAAACTCCAGAATACTACTGAAAGCAGTCCTGGAGATTTTAACAGCACCTTCCTAGTTTAATGACATTATGTCATATTGGAAAACAACGATCTCCAAGAATAGCTTTCGTCAGAGTTGGCAACCCTAGCAGAATGCAGTCTGGCAGAAACTACCTTTCCTCAGTGACAAAAAGTCTGGATTGCAAGGAAAATGAGATAGTTCCACAACCAAAACGCTACTTCAAGGAAGCTACCCTATTCCACCACTCCTGTCAACAAACAACTGTGCAATTATTACATGGGAAAATACATAATCTGAAAAGGCCCAGAGAATTCATGGGACATTGACTAATGACTGCGTTTGTCAATGGGTAAAGTGGAGTTTAGGCTTATTGCTCATTCACGGCAGAGACACAGTGTCCATTTCTTGATTCTGAGCTGACTATGTTGCTTTGAAAAACATTGGGTTTGCTTGGATGATGATATAGTACTTATGAAATACTATAATTGTAAGGAGTTGATTTACAAAGTCTGATTCACACATATGAGCAATCACTTCATACTTACATGCAAAAAGAGAAGGAAAGGACATGTGAATGCTGCCCCAAATTTCCTTTAACTGGAGTGAGTATTCAACCATACATTATGTGTTAGGTGAGCACCAGATCTGTGCTTAAATGGTCACTTGGTTGCTTTTCTCTCTGTGCCTGCACTGAGCTTCCAGAACTACATAGAGTGGAAAAGTGACAGGATAAGCTGTGAATTGGGCTCATAATAGATCAGTAGAGTGCCTCCCCATTCAGTGCTCACCAGGGATCCAAATAACACATTGCTTGCCATAATAAAAATGGTTGTTCCCAGGTGGAATGGTCTAGATCAGTGTTTCTCAAACTGTGGGTCGGGACCCACTAGGTGAGTTGTGAATCAATTTCAGGTAGATCCCTATTCATTTCAATATTCTATTTTTAATATATTAGACTTGATGAGACATGGTATGTAACTGCATTTGGGGAAATGTTTCAAATCTGTACTTTGAACAGACCACTGTGTATATGCTTTTAACTATGATAGTAAATGGAATTTACTCCTGGGAAAGTGTGGGTAGGATTGTTAAAAATTTCCTTGACTGACATCATGACTGGAAGTGATATAATAACTTCCGGTGGGTCCTGACAGAGTCTCATTCTAAAAAGTGGGTCACTGTGCTAAAAGTATGAGAACGACTGGTCTAGATGAAGCATATTGGGAGCCATCCCAAATGCAAGCCTGGCTTGGGCCTTTGGAGTACTCCAGCCTTGTGACCTAATTCTCCATCTGCAGCTTGACAATAATCCCACTTACCTACCTACCATCCCACGTGTGTGAATGAAATAATAAATATTTTACATGCTAAAAGAGGTTTGCAAAACAAGACATATTATTAAGAGTGGTAAGGAACAGTAGCACCTAAGCCTGGGAAAGAGAAATGGCATAATGAAGACAAATGGTTATCCAGGAATAGCTGCCAGCCACATCCCAAAAAGACAAATGAATTTGGTGTGCCAGTCTTCTAATTTAGGGAGTCTGAGATCAGGAGATGAGTCAAGTCAGTTCAGTCTAGTTATTCCAAATGCTGTGCCAAGGCCATTGACCCGCCAAAGCCTCAATAAGTCATGCCAATTTGCCTCTATTTTGCATAATTTAGTCTGCTTCTGTTGGTATTTATGCAGATTAGCAAAGCCCAAACTCATTGCTACCAGAATTCCTGCGCAGCTGGCTTCTGAGGTTTCATCAGACAGTTGGCTATGTACTGTAAGTATACTGAACAACCACAAGGACTTGGAATTTGCTGAAAGAAACCCAGCAAGCTGGATTTTACGACTAACGTTATACCTCATACCACAATCTATGATTTTTTTCCCTATGCTCCCATTAATTCGGGGACACAAAGCATAATAAATACTCCAAGAATATGAGTAAAGGCAGCATCTTGCTTCCATTGCAGCCACATTATTTACAATCCCACCTGCTCCTTCAACACCCCATAGAATTCTGATGGACTTCCACACCAGAGACCATATTACAGCAACTCAACTCTGTACAGATCGATAGCATGGTCAACACTGGAGAAAATAACCAAAAAACCCAGATCAGTGGTTCTGGTTCCCAAATCTTTTAGCAACGGGACACATTTTTTTAAAACAACATTCTAGCGGGACCCACTTACCAGACTTTTAAGAAAGGAGATCTAAAAAGAAATATTTTTATTTATTTATAAGTAATAATAATCAAAAGACCTTCAAACATTTATCTCCCTATATTTACACATTCTTGCAAACTGCAGGAGCTGAGCTCTTTACAGGGTGATTAGCAGCTACAGTATTTGATTTCTGAGTAGTCTCAGGACTTGAGGCAATTAGTTATCTGATCTTTACACCACCATTTGACAATCCACCAAAAATTAGGTCGAGACCCACCAGTGGATCATGACCCACTGACCTAGACCACTAATTCCCAAACTGTATACAAGAGAATTACTAGTATACTGCAGGGAATATATTTAAACAATAAAAGGCTCATGGGAGTCCACATTACTCAGACACAGAGGATGTTGTCTGGCGCATCCCTGCATGATTCACTACTTTGGTCTTGCCTCCTCCCTTGCCTCTGCTAGGGGTATTTGCCTCTGCTTGGGGCATTTTGTGGGGAATTTGTAGTATCTCTACCATCAGGTGGAATCCAATAATTCAATCACTCTTGATGTAAAGATGCAGTATAATTATTCACCACCAGGTGAACTCCTGACACTGCTCTGGGCTTGCCTCCCCTGAACTGGTGATTTGAGCAGAAATGCAAGAGAGCAATCTCCAAGATAGAGTACATATTTTACATTGAGAAGGTTCGAATTCAATCCTGGCACCTCCTGTTAGAAGGATCTCTGGTAGTAGGGCTGGGAAGCACTCTGGTCAGTAACTTTAGAGAGGCAGCACCAGTTGGAATAAACAGTACTAGGCCAGACAGGCCAATGATTGTTCTCCATCCCCCACCCCCCGCCAATGCAGCCGTGCCCAAAAGGCATGTGTTGCATCCAGTGGGAGGGGGCATTTTGGGAGGCTCTGTAAGCCCTCCACTCACCTATGGGTCTCCTTGGATCTGTGCCAGCTCACAAGTCCAGAGAAGAAAGGGATGGGCAGCCTCAGAGGGGTGGGGACAGAATCTGATGCACACTATTGCTGCTGGATCCACTCCCTCCCAGCCCCTGTTCCTCTCCCTCCCCACCCATTCCTTAAGCCCCAGGGCTTAAATGTAGGTGATGGGGGCTGCTCCTCATCCCACTGCTGTGCACAATGTCTCTGCAGCCTTCCCAGAGACCGGACGGAAGTGCACAGTTCTGCGCGTTTTTGTAAGATTGCTTACAATAGCCCTAAAGCAAACCCCACTGCTGGAATGAAGCAGTGAGGAGGGATAGGAATGGGAGGGATAGGAAGAGAGGGGGGCAGAGAGCAGCAAAAAGGGGGGATAGGAATGGGCCATAAGGCAGCTTCATATATTCATACTGTATCCTTTCCCAATTATTGCTTCTGCTATAAACCATTGGTCATCAGTTGGAGTGTAAAGACTGGGATTGGGGCCTGAAGTTGGAGTGTAAAGACTGGGATTGGAGTGTAAAGTTCAGGATTGGGGCCTGGACTCAAGTGAATTGCAACAATGACATCACCACTGGTAAAAGACAGAGGAATAAGAGAGATGGAGAAAAACCAGAAAGAGATGGACCAAATTTTAAAATTACACGAGTCCCATATTACAGTTGGAGATTAAAGGTGAACTCTAATCTGAAAAGGATGGCAACTGAACACTTACAAAGCAGGTTAAATGACCTCATGACAAATAAATTCCCTTCTATCCCCACCCCACCACCCCCCACTTACCACATATAAGGTCAATACTGCCCAAGGCCTGTACACCTCCTTGCTTCCGGCCAAACCAGTTTTGCATCAAGATCTCCAAGGCAGAGTGCTTGGTTAGCCCCTCCCTTTTAAACACCTCACTGGCTTGGTATCTGGGACACTGTGCTGGAAGGAAGACAGGTTCATTTTGGATACCAGGAGGAAATTTCAAAACAAAACAGTAAACAACAGATGACAAAACTACCAACTGGGTCTGGCCCTGTATTACAATTGCAGTTTCTAATTGGATTACAATGATCACACATTCCACCACCTTTTTCACACAAATAGGGTGCAAATAGCTAGCCTAAGTTTCCATCTCCATGCCACATTCAAAAGGCAAAATGGTGATTCCTGGCTTAGAATTTCCTTCTAGAGTCAGCCACTGTGAGGGTACAGTGTTGTGCAGGGCTTGCTGTGTAGCAAGTGGCACCCATTAGCTATCCTCCATTTGTCTTTGACTGAGGCTAAACTGGGAAAGTAGTTAATATTGCCATCAGCCAAGTGTAGAGAGGATTTAAACTGAAGAAGGTCACCTTAAGGAATCCTCCCTTCCAGGATATGGCACAGTGCATCCAAATCCCAGAGGTCCTCTCAACAGCCTGATGGTAGTGGAGATGGGCTGTGTGGGAAGATTAGGCAATCAGCTCTCTCCTGAGTGAACTGAGACAGGTAGGAGAAGCAGTAAAAATTAAAAAAGAATTTCTTAAATGAATAAGAACATGCTAAACAAAGCATGGGAATAAAAGGGAAGAAAACTGGGCAGTTTTGGGAATCAAGCCACAGCAATAAAAAAACCAAGTGGAAGAATTGGAGCAAAGGTTGGCTGAAAGCTTAAAAGGCAAGATGAAAACAGATTAGAAGTCCACATGTCTTTCTGGCTAGTTTCCCTGCCTTATATGCTCCTTCCAGTCCAGGAGATTGATTCCTATGGCCCTCACCAGACCAGAAGGTGTGCAACCCTCAAATAAAAGCATCAAAAATAGCAACTTCACATCACAGAATAGAATTAAGAACAATATTATTGGTCAGCTATCACCAATATCATCTAGAATAAAAATGTCTTTGCCACGTTCCCAAAGATGCCAAGCTAACAAGCCTACAGAACCATTCTAGGTAATAACATCCAAGTAGAGGATACCACAACTCAAATGTCCTGTTCCCAGCACTTAACAGCCTACCCTCCAAAGGTCAAGCAACTCAGAGCAAAACTTCATCTAATGACCTAAGCACACGTGAGAGTACACATAAGAGAATAAAGGAAGGACCTCAGGTAGTAAGACTGGGAATGACCTCTGCCCAGGTGCTTGGAGAGATGCTTTCAGTCAGAGCAGACCACACTGGGTTGAAAGTATCAACAGTAAGACTCAGTAGAAGGCAGCTTTACAAATGAAAGGAACTCTGTTCCATTTCAATTCAATGGACCTAGAGAACCTGATTTTTCCTATATTATTCCCATTCATAGCATTGAATTTCTTCAGCTAGTATCCTTCTCTCCTATGCAGTTCTGTTTCATTCCACTGCTTGGCTACTGTCTTTCCCTTCCATGTTGTGCCATCTCAAAGTAATGCAGCCTAGCAGCCTGGTATCTCTGTTCAACATAATGTGTATTTAGTTCAACTGACCCAATGAGATCATCTCCCCTTGTACACTGGATACACACCAATGGACCCCATTTTGTCTGGTTCTCGATTCCATATTGTACCAGCCAATCAGCTTCAACAGCATGCATCCAGTAGCCAAAGTAGATGAGTGATCAGAAGTTGGCAGTTGCACAAAACAGAAAAACACCACCACAAACATGCTAAATACTGACTTCCTTCAGATTTGCTCCTATCCCTCCCAGCAAATAGTTCAGATTATGCCTTGTAGTTTAGGGATTGCCACCTCATTTCAAGTGCATTCCCTCCCACTCCTTTGCCTTAGGTGTTCAACTGTGTGGTTTACAAGTAGTTGACTAGTTAACCACACAGGGAATGGTCTGAAGCTCAGACTGACGGGACCCGAGACTCCCAGCCCCAGTCACTGGAGCGGGAGCAAGCTAGGCGATGCAAACAAATTTGTTTGGCTTTTGTCTTTGGCTCCGAGCCTTTTTCCATGGTTAAGCAAGTTGCAGAACAGTCTCAAGGTCATATGGGATGGAGAGCTGGGAAAACTGCTGCTTCATCCCCATCACTATGTGCTTTAACTGTCCTGATTTAACCAGACACATTCCTGATTTTTTAAACACATACCATTGCTCCCATTTTTTATTATGGAGGCATGCAGTGTAAAATTTGTCAGTATGCACTGATGGAATTGATTTTCTGCTCCATCCCCCTGGTATTTAGATATTAATAGTCAAACTCCATATTAAATGCAAATGTGTAAATGTAGAATGGCAGCCCTTTTCTAATGGAACAACCTTCAGGAGGAGGCAACTGAGAGTGATGGAGAGCGGGAACTTAATCCTTGCCCTGCCCCAAGTTGTCACCCTAAGTGCTTTCCCTCTCTTCCCTCGTGAGAAATGCATCAGTCCAGCCATGTTTTTTAGGAATGGATTCCCTTCCAGTTTGAACTTTCTGAAGCTTCACAGTCCCTCACCTTCACATTGCAATTTGTCATAAAGAAAATCAATTTTCAGTGTTACAAATCAAGTGCCCATGTTCTTTTACATGCATGTGCTTGATTTATTTGGTTCACACATGTGGGTGTGAGCAAGAAAGAGGCCAAGGTAGTGGTTTTTTGCTATAGGTAAGCGATTTCCCATGCTGGCTCTCTGCTCTAGCTTACAAGGCAGACAACTTCAGGAGCTCTTGGTTTTGAGCTAGCCAAACACATCCTATTCCGAGGGTGCAAAGAATTAGTACAAGGTGAGCCATGAGCCACACAGTAGGCCACCTTCAACTTTGAGAGACTTGGGCAAATGCAAAACAAGGGCAGAATGCTCAACAAAGTTCTGGAAATTCCAAGATTGACTCTGGGCATGTGCAGAACTCCACTGCAAGTGACTGCACTGAAACCATGAAGAAGAATGTCCAGTTTAAGGATTTCAGACTGCAGAGCTGGGAGAGACCTCTTCATCAAGTTCTTGGTGAGCCAAAGTAAACAATTCTGGCATAGATGAAACAGTCACCTGACTCATTATAAGGCAGCTTTGAAGTTACAGAGGGTTGGGTGCAGAATTTAAGGAAGGGGTTGGTCTAGGTGAACTTTTTCTTCCCTTCCAACTCTACCTATTGTTTTCAGCACCACATCTGGATCATCCATGCTCACGGTGGAACCAACCCACTTCCTGTTATCTCTGTTGACTTTCTCGTTCTGTTCTAAATCACATTCATAGAAGCCATTTCTCAAACAGTACACACTACTGGAGAGTGAGAAAATATACAACAGTCTTTTGGCAGGAGCCCAAAGGCAAGTGAGTTACTATCAACAGTCTTTCTAAGCTGAAAGCAGATGGTCAACATACCATATGACCTCCTTAGATGATTTCCAAAAGAGGAAGCTATGTCTACATCCTAAACCAAGTACTGTAAATTGAAAGACTCCCCTTCCCAACAAGGAACCCTAGAAGCTGTACTACAGCCTTCCAAAAATTCCTCTGCCCAAGATCCACTGTGAACTTGAATTCCTTCTCAAAGCCTTGAGAGTTAATCTGGTTGATATTTAGAAAAAAAAGAAAAAGAATGCAAATTAATGCATGTGAACAGGCCACATCAACTAATTCATCCTAATCTCAAATTATACGATCAGTATGAAATGTTGGAGACTTCTGAAATGCCACCTCTCTTGCTGAAGATGAGGGGTAGAAGAGGTTCAACACTCATAAAACTATTTAGCAGTTTTCTAGAGCTTTTAAATCACTTCACATATTTGATTTCAATAATCTTAACAACAATACCATGAGGCAGGAACTACTCATCACAAGACAAAAACAGGGTTCCCAACCCATATTTGCATGGTAATGTGAATGTGGGGGCAAAAGAGGAATTTTCAGGGGAGAATTGGTACATGGGGTAAGTATTTAATACTTTCCCCCTTTCTTTCCTCCATGTAACTTTTTCCCCTGGCCAATTTAACCCAGGTGGGGTGCAAGATCAGAAATAAGCCTGGCTTTTAATGAACTGCTTGAGTGGAGTTCAACAACTACAGGCTGGTATGAAACAGTGAGCAGGTGATGGCTTAAGCACCCTCCCTCCTAAACATTTTCACCCACAAAAGCCCCTCTTGCCTTAGTATGTTTGCTGTAGTAATGTGTAGCTCCAGCTCAATCAGCATAACTATCACTAAGTCACAGGTGTAACTCTGAGTGAGACTAGCTTGTCTTGCTTTTCTAAAGTTACTTAATAGGTTTATGGAGGAGGGGAGATTTGAACCAGAAATCTTCCTGTTTCATAGCTCAGTCTCTTTGCCTCTAGCTCACAGAGCTCACTATGGTACTGGTGCCAAAGTAAATAAATCCGAATGATGCACCATGGCAACCTAAATGTTTTACTCTAGATAAGCCTCAGGACTTACCTTAGTTTGCACACATTTGCTCACCTTGCCTAACGGTTTTCGTTTCTGAGACTCCATTGTCAAAGAATTTGAATTGCTAGGCCCAGAAAGGATAGAGAGGAAACGCTGTGAGGATTTGGTACATATGGGCAGCAGAGGTTAGATTCTGAGACAATTTTCAACAACTGTCATGGTACATATGGGCAGCAGAGGTTAGATTCCAAGACAATTTTCAACAACTGTCATTATTTTCGACAACTGTCATTACCAGGAAGAGGGTTTTCCCCACTTCCCTATATTCGGCCAGAAGAGCACACTGGTGCTGCTGGCAACAGAACTGGGGGGGGGGGGAATGACAACAGTGAAGCGTGCAAGTCAGCAGCTGTGACAGCACAAGGGTCAGTTCAAACGCTGACACAACAGACCGAGTTAGCACACCCACAGCAAGATCCGGATGTTGAATCTGAGTTGAACTCAGCACATCAGCTGCCCTTTCATCACGAAGAGGGGAAAAAAGCCACCAGAGAGTTGCAGTACAGCCCACAGAGATAGATAGATGGAGGGTCAAAGTTCTGTGATAGACGGAAGTTGCAAATGCAGCACAACCACCAAGGAGGGTGAAGCAAGGGAAAGAAAAAAGGGGGGGAAGCAATTGCCTTAGCTTAGATATCTCCAAATTATAAATTCACACTTCTCAGCCGCCTAAGTGTGTAAACATTTCCATTGTTTGAGTCTTTTCTTCCTTCCCTCTCTTGTAATTTAGACAGCAAGCTCCTTAAGACAACGACAAAGGTAAAATATTCCTTTATACAAGGCCATGTATACCAGTGGCCCCATATAAAGGAACAACTGCTGGTATACCTGAACCTCCAAAAACATAAGTCTCCACTGTGCAAACCTAGGTCCCCACTATCTGAGTCAAGAAACCCAAGGCAGATATTTTAACATTCACGCACTGACAATAAGTGCAGGTAGCATGTTGAACAGGGCTAGGGAATCCCAGATTCGAATCTCCATTCAGCCATAAAGCTTGCAGGATAACCTTGGGTCAGGCACTTGCTCTCAGCCTAACCTATCACATCAGGGTTCTCAAGAGGGTTAAAATCACAGGGGTGGGGGATGCTTTTTGCTGCCCTGTGTTTCTTGGGTGAAGGATGGGATAAAAACTCAATAAATTCATTAAATTCATCAATAAAACTTCAGCTCCAAGTTGTTTATCTACAAGAGAAAGTACAAATACTCTCTAGCACTGTTAGGCAGCAACTTTTTACAGTAAGAGAAAAACCTTTAAATAGATAACACAACAAAATCTCAAAGGAAAAAAAAAATCTTTAAACAAACAAAAAACAGGTTAAATAAAACACAGAGGGCCCATCAGGCCAGGCTGACCCTTGAACTCTCAATACTGGTGAAGATGGCAGCATCAAGGACCACCAGTAACCTGGTACTGTTGTCAGCCTACAGTTTCAGCAAACAAGTTCAGAAGAGAGGCAGCAAGCAAACCTAGCAGGTCCAAAATCAGCATGTGGCACAACATCCCCAAATAGTGATGCACCAAGCAGCATTGTTGGGAAACCCAAGATAATGGCCAGATGCGAATGAGAGCTTTGCTTCTACCATCATTGTCATAGGAGCCAGCAGCACAAAGTCAGAAAAAAGTCTCTTTTTTTAAAGCTACCCAGCACAATTGTTGTCACTATCAAGGTAAATCCCACCACTTCCTTTCCACAAATCACAGGAGCAGGCCCAGTGGGAAGCACACTGCAAAGGAACACTCCAGTGCTCACAGTTCCTGTGCGGCCTGGTTCACAGATGCATGGCCATCACTAATCATTCACTGACGGAAGGATGAAGCAGTGATTTGCATTAGTGAATACAGAAACAATTTTACCAATGTTAATATCAAATCGCCCAATGTACTCCAACTCAACTGAGGCATCTTATACACTGTGTTAAGATCAGGTCTATGTATGCAGCAGAATGAGATGGCAATGTCCTCAAGAGAAAGAATGGACAGTATCATTGCAGTCTGCAGGTAGAAGATCTTATTTTTGAACAAATGAAACACTCTCCCTGCAAACAGAAGACCAGCACACTAGGGAACAGGTTAGAAAGGAAGTTTTCTCCCTGATGTGTTACTTTTTTTTTTTTTAATTTGCTGGGAATCATCCTTTCTACCACCTCATTCTGCTGCATGTATAGACCAAATGTTCAGGCTCAAGAGAGCAAGCAATGTCTAATCAAACATGCCAACTAGCCCTGACATTCAAACTAAAAGGCAAGATTCCAGAGCCTACCTCATAAAGTGGTCAAATCTCCAAGTGACAGTCCATTTCCCAAGGAACTTTTTCTTTCTGGGGAGAAGTACGGAAGTACTAGTGTTGCAGTTATGCCTTGCTCTCGGTAATTATATTCCCAAAAGGTATCATATTTTTCTCATGGCTGCCTTCACTGCCTGAGACTTCTGTAACTTGAGTCCCATCAGCATCAACCTAACTACCTGTAATCGAATTAACATAATATCTGAAACAACCCACTTCTTTGTTTGAAAGGCAGCAGATGTAGCTAGGTAAGCAGCAGACTAGCTATACAAATTTTTAAAATTTGTTTCCTCTGGGGCCAGAAGATTTCAGAAGGGCAACAGAGCAAACAAAAAAAAATCTATATCTGGTGAATCTATATTCCAGACTTAAACCAGTTTAATAGTCATTCCCTCTCTCTATGGAACCATGGTTTCGTGAGGGTGAAAACTGATCTTACAGAGAACAGTCAAACCTTCACCAAACTGCAACTCCCAGGCTTCCTTGGGGAGCAGTGATAGCTAAACTGGTACAAAACCAATACAAGTTAGTAGGGTAGCTATACCCCAACAGTCCTTTGGAAACTGACAATAAAGCTTTTGCAGGTTGAACTTTCATTCAAATGCAAGTCTAAGGCTGCAATTCTAAGCATGCTTACTTGGGAGTAAGTTTGAATGAAATCGATAGAACAATTTAAACATGCCAGGCTCATGTTGCATGTCTCCATCTGCCACACCACATATTATCACAGTGTGAAGACGGACAGCTGTCACCTACAGAGAAATCATGCCAGGGAGAGACTGTGCTTAGAAATAGTCAGTGACCTGACTGCCTATAACAAGTTGAAAATTGCCAACAGGTTACCAGTCAGGCAGTGGCGTAGCTAATGATCACGTAGCCCGGTGCCAAGCTCAAAATGTTGCCCCGGAAGTGATGTCACAACCAGAAGTGACGTCACACCCGGGCTTTTTAACAAGTGAAAATTGGAAGGAACCCACCTCCTCCCCCCAGCAGCTTGCCACCTAATTGCTCTGCTGCCTCCCTCAATCAGTGGCATAGCTAAGGCATCTATCTGCTACCTGAGGGTCAAAGAAGATTTGTAGCCCCCCCCCCGACAAAATCAAATTAAGTAAATAAATAAAAAGTGTGACCCTGATAGGTTTGAGACACTGTGCTGGGGTGAAAAAGGATGGTTATTCTTCCTTTCTAAATATAAGAGGGGCACCACTTGAAAAAGTGCCTTTTACCCAGTTAGCAGGGGTAACTGTATTATGATACATGGAAATGAGAGCTGACTCCTATTAACACCTTATTGGTTTCATACTGCATCATGATAGCATGCCATTGCAACATGTCAATAACAGGAAAATGTCACTGGCTCTCAGAACAATCAGTCTCATGGGTCAATTTTGAGTTAAAGAAATCCACTTTTTGTTCCATAAGGCAACTGTGTTTTCATTTTCTGCTTAATTGGTCAAAACCTTTGCTAGAATACAGATATTCCAATGCAGTTTGTTTCATTTCATTCTGCATTATATTACCTTTCCAATGATATATAACAAGATGGTGGTATTCATATATACCAAGATTTTCACAGTTTTGGTCACTAGTGTCAAGCTCAGCTTGTTGCCCCCCTAAAGCTTGATTCCCAGTACAACAGCTACCCCCAGCACCTGCTTAGCTATGCCACTGCAGTCAGGAATGCTTTACAAAAACAGGTTCTTTAAACAAATAAATGTAGCTCAAAAATGACTAACTTAGGTATGAATGGAAAAAAGCAACCTAGTTAAAAAAAATGTTGCTGGCTGCTAACTTTTATGCACTTATTTGCAAGTCTAGAACACTATATGTGGTACATGGCGCACTACCAAGAGGCCTGCTGAAAGTTAGCTCGATAATAAAGTTGTCCATTGATCCTACGGTTTAATCATTCATTTATTATCTTTCTCTTCTGTGTGTGTGGGGGGCGGAAGGGGGGATTTTCAGCTTAAAATCCTAAAAATGCTCTCATTCCTAAAATGAGCAATATTTCAGGTACAGAAGAAAAAAATGAGTCCCAATACATCAAAAACACCTATACTGTCCATCAAATAACAAACAGTATTTAGATTTATCTTCATAACAATCCTGTTGAAAAGGTAAGGCTAAGAGACAGTGAATGACCCAAGATGTACCACAGTGTGATTCATGTCCAAATGAAGATTTGAAGTCACATTTTCCCAGACAGAGTCCAACAATCTGGCAGCTACACCGCACAAGCTACTTAAAAGCAAAATATTCCAAACTCCTGAACCAAGAATCAACAGAAAAGTCATTTCTCTTCCAATTACAAGTTTGCAATTCTAACTCTAAATAACAATTTACCATTTTTATTGATTATACTTTTAGAGTAATGGGAATTTACAGACTCAAGGTCAACAGCAACAAATGTTCATATAAAGATCAGAAACATTACGAAAATCCAGGCTGGGTATTTCTCAGTACAATAATTAAGCAAGAAGATCCCCTTGGCAATCCATCACATTTGCTTTTAGAAAAGCACATGATCATCTTAACTTTTTTGCCCCAAGCAAGTTGAGCATCTGATAGGTCATGTACAGAGCTTGGCTGTTTAACAAAAGCGTCATTTTCATCAGATCATTGCATCAACAGAAGAGTGTAAATAAAGTTAGTGACAAACATCCTCTGTATCTTGTTAGTTACGTATACAAAGCCACTGCCTAACTGGTAGCTTTAACTACCACCCCATGGATTTTGGGAGGGTGTGATTTGAAATCTCAAGGCCACAAAGGCAGGGTACAAAACATGTACAGCATCAATCAAGGTGGTTTTGACCTATGAAGCCTTGCTGGTTTGGGGCTTACCCACGTTAGCAATGGACAACATAACCTTTGTTCCATTACAAGCTTTAAGGTCACCAGCCAGCACAATCTAATTCTCCACTAGCTCACCCACGTGGGTAGTCTGAATAACAACGCCAAATTCAGAGTCATTCTCATGCCTGCCCCACAGCAGAGTGGCTCCCTCTTCCTAAAGAGGCTTTAAAGGCCAAGCCTGAATCCTTTAACACTGCTAGGGAAGGAGGGAACCAAACAGTGCTGTAACACATTCCTGTCATGAGTTGACATTTACTAATCAGGATTGCAGGAGGTGCCAGTAACCTTAATTCCTAATCATTTATTAGCATATAAAATATTATATTATATATATAATTATATCAAATATAAAAATAGTGTCCCCAAACGCATGAGAAAGAGGAGGATTAAAGAAAACCATTGCAAATGAAGAATGGTTTCTCTTTCTAACTCCATACATGTTTCTACCATTTGGCATGAATGAAACCATACAGCTGGATGTGAGCATGTGCAATCTAGAATGGAACTATGGCAGAGCAAAGTATTAAAACCTTTCTGTCCTTGACCATGGTTACAATCCAGATCGCCAACCTTCTGATGTGCTATTTTCAGCAAAGGTAAGCCTCTTTTAAAGGGCCAGTTCACACTTATCATAATGTGTCATAATGTGTCACTTGTCCCTAAACTTGTGGCAAGGTCCATTGGTTTAGACAATGTGTCACTTGTCCCCAAACTTGTGGCAAGGTCCATTGGTTTATACTTTTGTCCAGTGCTTCATAACCAACTGCTTTCTAAACAAAACTGATAATGATTGGAAACAAAACATCCACCCACCCCCACACACAAGTAAATAAACGAACAAAAAGGAATCTCTTGAATTTCTTGGCTTTATAATTAAGTATTATAATACTTTCTGACATTGTTGGGTCCCAAGTCCCTCTTCTGTGAATGGGAGACACTTCCATTGCAGAAGGGAGGGATTTTCATTGATTTCCTCTTAACCCTGCTGTCCTCAATATACCACACAGGACTGTTTGAGAGGTTCCCACAAACTTCCAGAGAGTCACAGGGGCTGCTATGCTAGCTGATAGGGGAGTTTGTGTCTGCAAACTTCCTTCTCTATGCACCCCTTAGAATACATACCTCCATTTGGATTTTAAAATGACACGAACTGCACCAGTTACAAGCCTGTTACAATCAGAGATTACAAGCCATGATGGGTATACCAGACTCCTGGTTTCAGAAGAAAGCTGTTTCTGAATGCCAGATGCAAGGGAGTGGCAACAGGACACAGGTGTCTTGTTGTCTTGTGTGCTCCCCAAAGCATCTGGTGGGTCACTGTGAGATACTGAAATCTGAACTAGATGGGCCCTTGGCTTGATGCAGTAGGGATGTTCTTATGACCTTCCCTCAGGTTAGGAGGTACATTTTCCAACCAGACCTGACCACCGGAGCTTCTCTTTCCCCAAATAAACTTTTTTTCCACATGCTGGCCAATAGCCAGCCAGCATAATATCCTGGAGAGTGAGCTGGACTTGAACCTGGAAGACACAATTCCAAATTTCAGCCTATGCATGAATTCATTAAAAAGCCTGAAGGTCATTCTTCCAAAGTATGATGTCCTATCTCTAAAGTGGGAATGACAGAGTCCTATAACTTCACAGATAATCGCAATGATAAAGATTAATTGCTATAAAACAGGGCATTCTGTGATTCTGGACCACTGATGCACAGCTAATTCAGCATCCTGAGACATTCAGTTCTGAAGACTGCAACGGCAGACTTGAAAACATGGGGAAATCTCCAAAATGAGAGAGGGGACTGAGAACAGGATTACGAAAGGGCATAGGGTGGTGGGGCTGCAGTGCCCTGCATTTCTCCTTATTTTTATTAAAATGGGAACTTTTTTGTTGAAAAGTGTACACCAGCCAACAGGTGTACACATTTGGTCCCCTGTTGCACATATGCAACTTCAGGCAGAAATGGCTTAAGCTTAAACTTCCCCACAAGTACCACAAACAGAATGTATCATGCAAAGTAAGTCAATAGACAATGTACAACGATTCACTTGTTTTGCATAGACTTGCCATGTCTCAAGGTTCAAGCTGAAATTTTGATCTCAGGGTGAATGTCCAGAATCAAGAGCCTATTTCCTACTTAGTTTGAGAGATTTTGCCATTTCTTTGCTCCTTCCCTCCCCTTCCCCAGTTCATAAGGCTCAAACCCAATGGGCGAAAGCACAGCCAGGCTCTCCCATCTTGCCAGGTGCCAATATTCTTTCCTCAATAGGCAATACTGGGCATTGGCCCATTCCAGGTTCCATCCCCTAATCCAGGGGTATCCAAACCCCGGCCCTGGGGCCACTTGCGGGCCTCGAGGCCTCTCAATGTGGCCCTCAGGGAACCCCCAGTCTCCAATGAGCCTCTGGACCTCTGGAGATTTGTTTGAACCTGCACTGGCCCAGTGCAACTGCTCTCAGCGTGAGGGCGACTGTTTGACCTCTCACGTGAGCTGTGGGATGAGGGCTCCCTCCACTGCTTGTTGTTTCACGTCTGTGATGCAGTAGCAGCAGCAAAGGAAAGGCCAGTCTTGCTTTGTGCAAGGCCTTTTATAGGCCTTGAGCTATTGCAAGACCTTCATTCATTCATATAAGTTCATCTTTAATAAATTCATTTATGTAAACTTATGTAAATTTATTCAAATTTTAAATGTAAATTAATTCTTTTTTTCCCCGGCCCCTGACACAATGTCAGAGAGATGATGTGGCCCTCCTGCCAAAAACTTTGGACACCCCTGCCCTAATCCATCAGGCACCATCCTTTTAAGACCCCAGCATTCGAACCTGAAGAGACCTGGCAATCCTAATTTTCTGTCATTTATATAGATTGCAAGATTCAGCTTTTCTCAGCACAGAATATGTTCTTTCATCGCAGAGTATACACAGCCACAACCTACAATAAAAACTCTTGTCTTCTCCAGGCAGAGAAGCTGTACCCCATATCCATATCAGAAGCTGCTGCCAATCTACTTATAATAATCTACTTATCAAAAGCCAATACGGTGCAGGGTTTAGAGTGCTGAACTTGGAACAGGAATACTGAGATTCAAACACCTACTCAGCTATGAAGCTTACTGGGTGATCTTGGGTCAGCCACTATCTCTCAGCCTAACCTACTTCACAGGGTTGTTATGAGGATAAAATGAGAGGAAAGAGCCATATATACACTGCCCTGAGCTCCTTGGAGAAAGGGCAGTATATAAATGTGAAAAATAATACTACTGAATCAGCCTAGTATTCCCTACTATGACAGGAGGCGGCTTTCCAAAACTTCAGGCAGAGATGGTGCCAACCCAGCTCTCTAAGAGCCTTTAACTGAAAGTGCTGGGGAACAGAATCTGGGACATTACACATTAAAAGCCATAACCCTTGTAGCCATTTTTGTTATTACACAACGGTTTCAAAATCCACCAACAATAATTCAGTGGGCTGATCCTAATAGAATTTTTAAAGCTTTACAAATGTTGCTCCTTTATACATCGACAGAAGAATCCAGATTTTTCCAACTCAACGCTCCAGTTAATGTGCTTAAAGTTTAACTCTACCCCACCATGGTTCCAGAGAATGACAGACAGCTTACAAGGCCACGGTGGAAGCTGACCACTCAGGAAGCCATCTGAAAGAACGGCCTCCTTTGTCAGGCAGCCCTCAACGGCTTCAGATCAGTCTGCTCCATGCCCAGTCCTAACTAATTAAACTTGATGGCAGGAGTCAAGTTCCACCTGGTTTTTTTATTAACTGAATGCTCTATCCCTCTCCCAAACCCATTAACTTACTTCCCTCTAGAATTGACCAATGGTCAGCTGGCAGACAACAAGCTACATCCTGGCAGCAACATTTAGTCAAAATGTAGATGGTAATGACAATGAACATGTGCATTTCCCTCATCACTCTACCTAAGTTTATGTGTGGAAATACATGTTAAGTGTGCAGCAACTCTGTGTTCGCTCTGTAATGCTAACGTAGGACAGAATGAAGTGTTTACAGAGGGAGAGAGGAGCATAACTTTTCCCCTATTATAGCACCCGAACTCTTTTTGACCATCCCTCCCATAGTGGGGGGGGGGGTGAAGTGCTTGCGGCCACAGAAAAAGTCAAGCAGCCTCTTTCAAACAGATGATTTGCTTCTAAACATGACTCCCCTTCCTGTACACATGATATACTGGCAAAGGTGGATTTGAGAACCCATATACGAAAACAGGAAAATGCCTTATACTGAGTCAGACTGTTGGTTCACCTAGGTCAGTACTGTTGACATTGTTTGACAGCAGCTCCCCAGGGTTTCAGATGGTCTTTATTTTTCACATTTTAATACTGCCATTCCTCCAAGGAGCTCGGGGCATTGTACATAGTTCCTTCCCTCCTTCTGTTCTCACAACAACCCTGTGAGGTAGGTGAAGTCAAGAGATAGCAATTTACCCAAAGTCATCCAGGAAGCTTCATGGCTAAGTGGGGATTTGAACCTTGGTTTTCCAGGTCTAATACCAGAACCACTACTACACCATTCTGGCTCTCTTTCCCAGCCCTACCTGCAGATACCGAGCCCTTCCCCTTGTTTTCCAAAGTAACATGTAGTTCTGTCCTAAAGGCCACAGCCATTACATGCATATTTCTTCAACAATGACCCAGTGGGGGATTCCTTCCATTTTTAAAGAAGAGATCCATTTTAGGAAGAAGAAACTGGCAACACAAATCTGTTCCAAATCTCTCTCTCTCTCTCTCTCTCTCTCTCTCTCTCTCTCTCACAGACACACAAACACAGTTTTTCCACTGCAAGGATAAAAATGTGTTCAGGAGGGCAAAGGTATTTATAGTTGCCACTAAAATGCAGAGAGTAGAGCCTGGGAATTCAGGGGTGGTGCCTGTCAGGGGCTGGAATCTGGAGGCCTTTGGTGATTTTTATTTGTTTGTTAATTATTAAAAAGAGTTCTGATCTTCAGTGCAAGATTATTACCCTCTTTTCAAACTTTTCCAAGATACACTACAATGCCTTTATTGAGGCTTATCCCAGAAAGAGAACAATACTCATGCTGGAAAGAAGAGGTTATTTACAATTTAATGGGGGGAGGACTGGGGAGAGGCTCAGCAGTAAATCGCCTCTCTTTACTTCCAGCTCTTCAGTCTGAGAGTTCACTCCATCTCCAGAAACCCCAGGGAGGAAAAATCCCAAAACTATGGGCAAAATCTGAGATTTGGCAACCCTTAATTCATCAACCCTTCCCCATGAGTGGGAAGAACAGTTGAAATGGATTTGAAATTGAGAAATTGCCCCTCCACTCTAAATTACTCTCCTCTATGAAAGTGGCTCCTTCCCCCCCGCCCCCCAAAGTTGTTGCAATTTTGTTACGTGCTTCTGGAAGGTTTACTTAAGCCCTAAGAATGAGGACTCCCTGTTCCCAGGGAAAAAACCCACAGGCATACTCAAGCCACTACTCCTTTATTTTGTCAATAGAGAATCTTGGAGCAACATTTGAAGTTGTATCACATCAATATAAAAATCTCTGCCCAGTCATCACATGTCCCACTATCCAGTGATAGTGAACTTCAGGGTACAATGGCAAAGCCCATGCTTTGTATGCAGAAAGCCCCAGGTAGGGCTGAAGGGGGGAGGGGAAACCCTGGTGAGCCACTGCAAGACAGAGTACACAGTACTACCCTAAACAGACCAACAGTAGAAAGCAGTTTTCTATGTTCCTTCTTCCATGATAAACAAAGAGATCCCAGCTCCTGTCATCTGTTTTCGCCTTTCCACTTCCCATTCCTGAAATGCACCTGTATATTTGGGAGCCAAGCACTTGCATAAGATCATAACAGGATGAAGCTCCAGATACATTTATAAACATGCCATGAAAAAGACCATCCCCATTATCTCCTTGTGGTCCACCTGGATTGTGAGCATCTACTTGAAGGATAGTAAATTCTTATCGAGTGAATATGAATCCAAATAGGGAATTTATTCATTCCCCTGGATCCTGACTAGCTCCAAAGTTGGATACACACATGTGTACAGACAAAGAAAAGCAGGTTTTTAATGTTGCAATCTTGTACACACCTACTAAGCAGTAAGCCCCACTAAATTCAGCATGACTTACTTCTGAGTAGACATACCTAGAATTGCTTTATAAATTATGAGAGCAGAACATCTGTGGTAAATCTGTACTTATGAAGGGTACTATCTAGTCTCAACTGACAACACAGAAGTAGTGTGCATCTGTATGGAACTGCATCAACAACCATAGTACTAGCCAGCTGTCCCTTTTGGGAGGAGATAGGAACTGGGCCCCACTACCCACCATTCCCTCATAAGAACATAAAAAGAGTCCTGCTGAATCAAACCAAAGATCCACCCTGTCCAGCATCCTGTTTCCAACAGCCAGATGCTCCAGGAAATTCACAAGCAGGGCATGGAGGCAATGCCTCCATCCTGCTATTTGGCCCTCAGTAATTGTTACAAAAGGTACCTCTGAACACAGTAGTTCCATTTATCTATTAGGGCTAATAGCCAATGGCTTTTCTCTTCCTCCTCCATACATTTAGCTATATACAAACACAAAGTGACCCTTCAGTAAAATCAGCTAATGAGGGAGCTATGCCCTTAGTATTAGCCAACAGTTTCCCCATCTCCTTTTTTAAAAAAACATTTCTTCTTTGAAAAAGCAAACAGAAACACTGCAGACAAGAGTACCTCAAACTGTAGATTTCCAGATCATTTTCTTTTGTTAAGGTCCTCCTCCCCTTTTCATTTTGCTTTAACTAAGCAAAAAAGAAAACAGGTAGGGACAACTAAATTCTCGTGAAGAATCAGAGGCAACTGGTAGGAGTCAAAAATGAAAAAATGTTTCTTTAAGAACAGAGAACACAAAGAATGAGGTTTTGAAACTCAAAACAATAAATAAAAAGAAAACAAACCAGAACCACAGAAAAAGATATCTACCCTGAAACTCACAAGACAGAAAACACAGATAGGGAGGGGACCCAATCCAAATTAACACAGGAAAAAAAAAGAGAAAATGAAGTTTTGGAAATCTCAGAACTTCAGACTTACTAACACCTGGGCTGCAACCCTATGCACATTTATATGGTAGCAAGATTCATTGACACAGTGGCTCCTACTTACAAGTAATCATATATAGGCTCATGATGCAAATCACACATCTCCCCTCCACCGTTAATACCCTCAGTGTGACCCTTCTTGGCTCCCAGACTAGGAAGAAGAGCAGTAAAACTGGCCTGGAGAGCGAGCAGGCGAGTCAGCTTACCTGGCCCTGATGTTTTGAGTTTCCGCTGCCGCCTCGCCTCCAAGCTCAGAACTGGGGAATCCTGTTCAGTTTGAATCCTTTATCTACCTGCCTCCAAAGTGGCCACGCCTCCTCCTCCTGACATCATATCAGGTCAAAACACACAACCAGACCAGGAGCAACTCAAGTACTATAGCAGGTGCACAAAGTCTTCAACTTCCCTCCCCCTCAGCCCACACAGACAGTTTGATGTTTAACTTTCCTTAACGTTTCCTCTTCTCATCCCCACCCCCAAATTCAATCTCTCCTTTCAGATCAGGTCATGACAATATTTCAAATCACCTAAAACTTTGCCAGCTAGCAAGAAAGGGCATTTGGCTTTGCTTGCAAGCCTGATAAAACCAAACTTGACAGCTTTGGAAGACTGGAGGTTGGAGAATTAAGCATAGCATTTCTAGCTGGTCTGCTGAACAGTATCTCAGCAAATAAGCTTCCAAAGGAGCAAATTCCACAAAGGTAGCCATGTTAGACCAAGATCAACCTGGACAGGTAAACCTTCACCAGGACTGTACCATTTTAGACTATGCATGGAGAATTCCTACAACATGCATTCCCTGCACACAGAAAACTAGCATGTCAAGGAAAAGGGTTTTATGTGCAGGAAATGCATGGAAGGCATTCACATATAAGCCTCTCATAACATGGCACAACTCAGACTGACATAAGAACTAGATTCAAATCTTTCCTCCAATGCCTTCTCTCATAGTAGTTTTCAAAAGCCTTCTTCTCCATAATTCCCTATGCAAGAATAGGGTGAGCAATATTGCACCTTTGTGCCATGGCCACTGGTAGCTGTGCATTCAGCATTCGTTTAAAAAAAAAAGGAAAAAAAAGCCTTACCTATGTACCCTACATGAGTGGGGAATCCTGAACAATTAGTGCTTCTTTTTGCGTGAACTATGCAGGTAGGGCCCCTATTTCATGAAACGTGTTGCTGTCACGGGAGGGTGTCATGGCCAGAAAGTGCAATTCCACTACTCTCCCTCACGTTCAGTAAACATAATGGAGATTAGATGAGAACAGGGCTAAAACGTCTATCAGCAAGTAGCAAAAACCTATTCTTCACCGACATGACTGGTGAGGATACACTTCACATTTGCTACATCTGCACACTGCAAAGGATTTTGGGAATTAGGGAGCATTCTAAGGAGTGTTATCAGCCCATTTTGGGCCTTGCATTGCCCCCATATAAATAGTGTGTGCCCTGGAGTTAACCTATCACTTCCCTGGTACTATGCACTGCAGAGGAGGTCCAGTAGTTGTGGGCAAGCTAGTTGGTGTAGAAATTGCCTACGATCATTTATCTTCCCATTGAGAATCTCTGATAAGCATCCAAAGAATCCAGTGCTCTATCATATCCCCTGCTTTTTATTTTAGATTTCTACTCTAGGCCTGAGCTCATATTGGTTTATGACATATCCTAATGCACACAACTTCCCTGTGAGGGAGGCTAAACTGACTTTATCACAGTTTTTCCACAGCCACTCAGGGTGCAATCCTAACCAACTTTCCAGCACTGGTCTAGCTGCAATGCAGCCCCAAGGTAAGGTAACAAACATGCCCTTACCTTGAGGAGGCCTCCTTGACTGCCTCTCCACTGTAGGATGCAATGCACACCATATTGGCATAGCTATGTCAGTGATAGAAAGTTGGGTAGGATTGTGCCCTCAGTGAATTTCCTGGCTAGGAAGGGATTTGAACTTGGATTTCCCATACCTACAACCAAGTGTCAGTCTGGCCTCTAAACATAAGAGCTATATTATATGACTAGAACAACAAACAGACCATAATTCCCAATTCCAAAAAGCCCTTATACGTAAGAGTACACATGGATGGAGCCTAGCCACACTTCCCAAACCTATAAAATTGGCAATACTGAAAAGCATCACTCAACTAATAAAACGCTATAGGACAGGGTTGGGAACTTGACTCAGACTCGAATCGTGAAAATGCATGTTTTCCATTGACTCGTGAGTTGCACGCGTGGAAGACTTCGGAAAAACACTGAAGTCAGGGTCCCCCTGACTCAGCACTCGTCCCCACGCATGCAGATTTGAGTCTGGGACTGGGTGTGGGTGTGCTTGCTTACTGTTTTTTGCGGTGTGAAAATCCTCATGGGGCCATCATTCTGACCGGGCGAGCAGCAGAGTGGTTCCAGCCAGGAGGAAGGGAAGGGTTAATGTTTACATTTGCATCTGAGTAGGAGAGGGGGAGGCAGGAACTGGCTCTCTGATAGGAAGGAACAAATGATCATTGGACACAGGATGGGAGGGTTTGGTATTTTCTTTAGCTGAGGGAGGGCAGAAGGAGGAGTCAAGTGGATTCTTGCCTTATGATTGGCTGCAGAAGCGGGGGGGAGGAGGCAGGGAAGGGGGTCAGTTCATAGCAATCACAATTTCCTCTTCATGGCTCCATTGTTGGGGGGGGGGAAGGCTATTGAATGACCAGTGGGACTACTTCTGCATACAGCTGCAAAGGATTGGGTTGTGCTGCATGTGACCCTCCTCCCTCTTGCAGCTTCTCTCTCGGCTCTCTCTCCCACCCCGTTTACAGATGGGCAGGGACATCAAAGCGGCAGCATTCAAAGAAAGCTTCAACACACACAACAGCCTAGCAGCAGCCCATTTCTTCCATGATGGGCTTTTTAAGGGGGGGGGGGTCAACTTGACTTCTTTAGAATTGCGAAAGGGAAACTCAGAAAGCGACCCCTGTTATGACTCTTTTTCAAGTTGAGTCGCAGGGGGTGGTGACTCTAGACTCTAATCAAGGAACACTGGGTTTTCCCATTCCTGCTACTGAGGATAAGCTTTTTTTCTGTTTGTGCAGAAGTTTCTCAGAAAATGCTTTGCAGACTGCAGTCCTCAAGTCATGTCCCTGTAGGATATGATGTGCAGCAATCCTTCCATGCAATATCCAAACAAGAACATCCTTTTAGATCTTCCCCAGTAAACCATTAAGCTTCCTCATTTTAAATATTGTGAGTGGCAATCAGCACCCTCTAGTGACAGTTTTTAACATTACTTCAACTCTGATAGGGTTCATTCCCATACTTCACTTGAATCCATCCCTACATAATGCGCAGTCAGACACCGTTTGAGGTTCATACCCAAGTTCTTTTTATGGTAGTTGTACAGAGAAGAATGAGGGTTTAAATTAAAGAACAAAGACATGAATTTGTCCCAGAATGCTACTGGTTCTCAAAAGGGGGGGAGGGGCCCTGAGACAAATAGGTTGACTGAGTTACTGCAATATCACAGAAGCCTGACATTTAGAGAAATGATCTCTCATCTCCATTTGCTCATTTGCTGTGGTGCAATGGAATGTTCACAAATATTTTAACTGCCAAGTAGGTAAATTGTCGGTATAAGGTGCCTAGGAACAGAAGGAGTTAAGAACTCTTGGTGGGTATGACACAGAATGGAGACAGCTACAGCAACAATGCTCAGTTATTTGGCTGACTGAGTGAATGTAAGTAGGTGCACGTGAATGAGATGCTTCATGCATAGAGTGGGTGTCAATGTATACAAGCAAGATACTGAATACAAAAAATGCCCACTAAATTTAACTTGTGTCCATATATTAACAGCCATATACACAGGACTGGTGCACCTTCTTTCTCAGCATGAAAAATGGAAGACACTGGAAGAGAAGCTGTCCATCATTACCAGACATGCTTTTAGAAAAAAAGAAGTAACATGCACATATGGGCAGGGGAGGCAGGAAACAACAGTGTGCAAGGACCCAGTGTACTGCCCAATGGAACATCTATGAAATTCAGCAGCAAAAGGAAAACAGAAGCAAGGGTGAACGTGTGTTACATGCGTAAAGAACCAAAATCGGAATTGGAGGAGAAAGTTGAAGTGAGAGAGGGGTACTGAGAACACCCCACCCTGCTCTGATCCACAGGTACTTGAACTTTTGCTGTCCAGAGGTGCGAGCCATAGGGTGACAGCCAAAGGGCTCTTAGCCCAGAGTTTGTGGCCCTGCTAATGCCATGGAGAGTAGTACCAAACTCCCCTTAGCCCTCTGTGGATAAAGACGGAAAGAAGTCAGAGAGCTGACAGCAGTAACAGCTGCGACAGTGCCAGCAGAGATATCAGTATGAACAGATTCTACAGCCACACACACACACGCCGCCGCCGCCGCCGCCGCCACTACTACTCTAGGTGGAGTGTGGAAATGCAGTTCCATCCCTCCTTTCAGTCAGTACCATCTATACTGGGGAGGAGAGGCCCAAGATCGGGAGTGACAGCAGCATGGCAAGAACGGGGATGAGTCTCCATCAAAAGATGCAGCACCAAAGGGAGAGGATTTCTCTCTGGTTCACCCCTTCTGTAAGCAGCAAGAACCCTCCCTTTTCTCTCTTGTTGGTGAACCTTGCTAAGAGCAGAGCAGTAACCTGTTTGGGGGGTGGGGAGGTCTTTAGGGTAGAGATCGATCAGTGGTCTATGGTGGCCTAGATGAGAGCTGGGCCACATAATGTGCTAAAGTTTTCTTTACTAGTTTGTTCCCTTGCTTTCTCTGGTGACTTGTGGGGTGGAAGGGATGGGAGAATGTGAATGGGAGAGAGGGATAAGAGAGTGGGTAATGCTTGGCTGTGAACTGAGTGGATGGTTTAGATTGCTTGTGGGGTAGGCCCCTGCCAGGAGGAGAAGGGGAAAGCTACAGATAGTTCAGGAGACAGCAAAAGGCTGAGAATTGCTCTCTGTGACCCAAAGCAAGTTAAGCCTAGACAGAACCTAGAAACAGGCTTTAAAAAGCACTTCATTCATTTGCTGAGGGGGATCTAGTCTCTCTTGACCCACACTGTATGCCCACTAAAGAAACTGAGGCATGCATCAAGTGAGTTTTTTCAGTCAAATGGAGTCTGAAGCTGATCTTGGGTCTCCAACGGTTCAAAAAGAGAAAAAGGCTAGCGCCCCCCCCCACAAGAAAGACAGAGACAATCACTAACCGTACAGTCAATTTAACTTACAATGGAATAAAGACAATAATACTGAGGATTTGGTAGGTCTTTTATGAGAATGCACTGCAGACCAAAGTGCAGGGTTTGGGAGCGTTGTGCTGCAGGGGTCATGGCAGCAAAGGAACTGATCACACAAACCTCCTTGGATTAAGAAGGGTCTCAAATGATAGAGGGCTGTGAAGCAAAGCCTTAACATGTGCAGAGGCAGTAGCCTTGAAGTGGACAGAGCAGGGAGCCTTTTAACTGAGTGGGAGAGACAGGGGCCCTTGGGGAGAGAGAGAGAGAGAGAGAGAGAGAGAGAGAGAGAGAGAGAGAGAGAAGTGGCCCATGTAGTTTGGCTGACATCTGTGCTTACTTTAGCCATTTCGGTAGTGCTCAGAGAGAGAGAAGGAAAAGAATGAGAAAGGGAACGGCTTTGTATGATTTGTGCTGAAGGGGGTGATTACGTGGCCTTTTAATCAAGTGTGACTTTCCTGGCCTACGGATCTATAGCTTCTTGCATTCAGCCCTTGAAATAGTCACATTACTGATTTGGTCCTTTGCTCTCCAGCCAGGTACCCAGCATCAAGCACATGTATTTAAAAGCAAAGGGTCAAATCAGTATGCCATGAATAAACAAATAAAATATTGACCATGTAAAACCATGTACGTTTTGTTCTTAATCCAACTATGTCCTCAGCTGTGGAATCCTAATCAGGCTGCAGCTCTTACTAGTTGTCTGGACCTCACACTCAGTTTTATTCTTCTCCAACACTGCCTGAGGCCCAAGCCCACACAGGGAGAACTCAGCCAACAGCACCCAAATCCTGCCCTTCTGCTTAGGCCCTCACATGCTGCTGATGCATTGCACTTTAAATGTTCTATATGAATGTTCATTTTGCTGCAGTATGCAATATGGAGATTCTTTCTGTTCAAATGTAGAGATGTAGCATCTTTCTATCCAAATTCAATGGATAGCTTCTTTCAGCAGCCAGTAACCACCAACCATGAACAGAGGTGTACCACCCGTGCGTCGAAACATTGTGCATGCCCTGGGTGCCATCGAGGGGGGGGTGCCAGAGTATGCACTCCAACTGCTTCTCCATCAGCAGTTGGCCCCGTCAGCAGTGTGTCAGGCAAAATCACCCAGCCAGCTTCCGAGAGCGTGCTCACATTCCAACTGCTTCCCTACTGGGAAGCAGTTGGAGTGCGAGCATGCTGATGACATAATGATGCTGTGTGGCATCATGACATCAGGCGTTGCCCGGGGCACCAGAAGCCCTGGGTACGCCACTGACCATGAAGCATTATACAAAAGCCAAGAAAAATGGTAATCTCCTATGACACAGCAACCAATAGCTTGCCCAGAATCCCACTTTTAAAGTAGAGCAAATTTCTTATATCTTCACCAAACAGAGCAAAAATGGCTATTTGTGCTCACTATGATCAATTCCAATGTCTGATTTGACCACAAACACTGTGGTATATTGAAAATAAAAGCTATGTAAAGAGCAGTTGTGTGAACTGGCTCCCAAAATGATGGACAAACACACTTTGAATTACATTGTTAGTGAAAGGTTGGCCTGCATTTAAAGAGTACAGTAGTAGTGCTACTGTAGTTTCTTTTCCTATCTATAGTTTTGTTTTTTAAAGAGCCCCTAGCTGTTTGCAGACAAGAGTAGAGGGGTAGAGGATGTTGTGTATCACATGAGCCCATTTCAGGTAGAAGAGAACAGCTCACTGAAGCCTGGGTTTTGGGGCTGGGAGAAGAAAAGACAAGGGAATATGCTACCTTTCCTTGGATGCTGGATACTGAAGCAATGTGATCCACCGTGGATCCACTCCTGAAGCCGCAGTCCCAGTGTGGTTGATTCTACATTCTCCTTTAAAAGGGAAAAAAGTTACAATGAGCACTTCAGTTTTGCAGTAGCCAGCAATCCCTTGATGGATCACCATGTCAGAACAGGTCTGCCAGATCAACAGTTCCTGAAAAATCTGTTTCATATTCTCCACTTTTCCATATTCTCCACTGTTTCATATTCTCCACCAAGATTTCATAGGGTCAGTTTCTTGCAAAAAGCAGGTATTTGAGACCTGTGGTGTTTTTGTAATGTTTGCTTATGTACAACAGCTGGAGCACCCAATCAGAAATGAAGTGAACACCTGGACAGGCAGAACAAGCAGCAGCAGTCCCCAAAAGCAATGGAACACCCTTGCACTCCTTCCAAAACCAGTCAAGTATGGTCTTCTAAGCAGCTTTAAATTGTTTCTCTGCTCTTCTGTTGCAAAAAAAAGAGTTTCTTTTAGCCCTTATCCCCAGGCAGGTGGGGTGTGACACAAATTCCAGTGACTTTAAGTAACCAGTAAAATGCAATTTAAAACTTCTGCTTTGTAATCATGCTGACCTTGCGCAAGCATCCATGCATCCGCCCCTCACCAGTATGGCATACAAAAGGGTCGAAGTCCCACACTGCCTTCTTCAAGAACTCCCTTGTGTCCATTCCTGTGCAATCTCCCTTCCTCCACACATACCAGAGGAAGGGGATTTGTAGTGGGGAGGTATCCATCACACATTGATAGGGATCCATCAACTAATTAAACAATTAAGTACAAACCCAACCAGTTGAATAGATGGCTGTATACAGAGCCAGATCATTAGTCTGTGCAGGCCAGTACCATGTACTCTGACCAGTAGCAAAGGTCTTTCCCAGTTCTGCTCCCAGACGTCATTTTAACTGGAGATGCTGATGACGCCCTGTATTCAAAGCACTTGCTTAATCGCCGAGCTACAGCCTCTCTTCAATCTTTTAGTACCAAAAATGCTTGGAGAAGCTAGGTCTTGCACTCTATTACAATTACAGTATACCTTGCCACTGGTTTGGGGAAGTGTTAAGTCATCCTAGGAGATTGTTTTGAATTTTTCATTTCAGCACTGACATATCTGCAGCTGGCACTGGTTTGGTTCCCTACATCCAGGACTGGCTGGACCTGAGGATTCCTTGACTGATTTTGCTTTGAAACTAAAATCACTGTCTCTGCTCCCTGACCTTCTTATTCTCCTCAGTTGGTGGCATCTCTAAAGACACAGGAAGCTTCTGCCTCAGGAGGACAGATACTGATCCTGTAAAGATTGCCAGGAACTTCTTCGGGTGAGGGAAGGGGAGACTTGAACAGGAGGATGCTCATCAAGCAAAGGGAGGAGGGCTGAGGCTCAACATTATCCTCTTCCCCACTCTCTTTCACTGAAAGGAATTGCTATTCTGTTGTGCAGTGGTTGAAATTAACATGAGATTTCCAGCAATGAGGAGCTTCTTCCAGAATTGTCCTGGCAGCAGAAGCAAAGGCCACATGAAAATCCAAAGCAGCCAAAATGTTAAGAGAGGAGCTGGAGGGGGGAGTCAAGGACTACATGTATGCTGGGTATTTTGCACAGACCATGGTAATGAGGCAGAAATGGGATCCCTAAGAATCAGACTGCTCTATTTTTTGGCTTTGAGTAAGTTCGCAGACCTTATGGTTAAGAAGATATGCCTGAAAGTGTTTGAAAAATGCCCAACGAAAAATTAAGACTGCAATCCTATACACAGTTACCTGAGAGTAAGTTCCATTTAATGCATTGGAAATTACTACTGTGCAGGCATACTAGGATTGTGCTATAAATGTTTCAGAAACTGTGCCTAAAAAAGAGGGACTAGAGGGGGCTGACTAGTAGCATCACAGCTGATACATAAATCTGATTATGGTTACAAGGCTGAAACAGCTGCAAAAGTGTCAGGGTTGAACTGCTGCATCATCCTGGACTGAAAGCAATGGGCTGCAATTGCTGCTGGGGTTTTAAAATTAGCTGTAACCTTGGCACTCCTTTCTTTTCCTCGCTGAAATCTGCCAAATCCCAAGGATGATAATCATTTAAAAAAACCAAAATATTATGATCAAAACCTTTTATAGAACTTTATATGCAGGAAGAGAGCATCAGATCCTAATACTCCAAGGAAGACTTTAATCAACATAATGATATGTTCAAAATGAGAAGCATTTTTAAAACTGTTGGGCTCAATGTGAGCTCAGCAGAGGCCACAGACAGATAGATGTCTGCAGCCTTTGCTGGGCTCAGAGGACCCTCTAGAGGCGAGGGGAGTGGAGCTCCTCTCGGCTCTGGAGGAGGGGAGACGTCTGCCCATATCCATGGTGTCACGTACCTGCAGGGGGTTCCGGGAGGCGAGGAGAGTGGAACTCCTCTCGGCTCTGGAGGAGGGGAGACTTCTGCCCATATCCATGGTGTCACGTACCTGCGGGGGGTTCTGGAACGGAACCCCCGCGGATACAGGGGCATGCCTGTTTGCCCAACTTCTTTTTAATAAAATTTCTTTTTTTTTTCCGTCTGGTCTTAGTCCCTTCAGAAGGGTTCCCCAGATTCCCAAATTGCCCATCTCTCTCCACAGTCTAATTTAAAAGGGACCCCTGGATTTGGGGGCTAACTGCTAACCTAGGAGGGAGGTTTTCTCAAGGCAACCTCTTCCTGCCTAGAACTCCCTAGCTTTAGATTGTGGCAACAGCTACTATCCTAATTTAATCCCAGTCAACTGGTAAAATGGAGGTACGGGGTGGTGGTTCTTGCTAGGCACTGACAGCTCTTGCCGACCCCCCTACCGTCCCATCCTGCAATTACAACTAGAGACAGACAATAGTATTTAGACAGCTGAAGGTGATAAAAAGCATAGAACACAAGTTGTGGGTGTGCAAACTCAGTCTACCTTTATCTCTAGGAAACAAGTTCAACAGGATTTTCATTGTTTCAAGAACCCGTTTGACCAGGAGCGAAAGCAGGACAAGATAAATACTGTATGTCCATACACCACAGGGAGCAAATCCATTCTCAACCCCTCCCCCATTTTAAACACTCTTACAGGCATTGCCTGTCTCCAGCCTTATATTCAAAAAGGAAGCATTTTATTCAGTGAGCACCAATTTGTACCTGAACACACCATATGAGTTACACCATGGGTGTCAAACATAAGACTTGTGGACTAAATGCAGTCCCTAAAAGCAATTTCTCTGGCCCCCATTATAACTGGGCTCTCTAATAACTTGAAATTATTAACAAGATTTGCACACTTTCTCTTCTGTCATTTGCAGCTAATGAGTTTCTGTGTAAGAACAAAGTACCATCATCTGTTTGATGATGTCACTTTCTGTTTAATGATGTTACTTCTGGCCCTCAGCAGATGCCATGAAAGCTATTTGGCCCACTATAGATGAAACTAGCTTGACACCCTTGAGTTACACTGTCTGGTGGGGGGGACATGCACTGAGAGCCAGTGGTTCTATACTGTTAAAAGTGCTGGACTAGACCCAGAGAATCCCCAGTTCAAATCCCCACTTGACCTCAATGGCCACCAGGTAACCTGGAGCCAGTAACCCACTCTCAGCCTAACTTACATTACAGGATTGTTGTGAGGATAAAATAGGTGGGGGAAGAACTATGTATGCCACCCTGAGCTCCTTGAAGTAAAAGAGAGATAAAATAAATATACATTATATTTAAATAAAATAAATTCCATTTGCTGGTACACAGACAATGTAAACACTCCCAGATTCTCTACTACTACTGATAAGGGTAGTTACATAAAATACTTATGCAAATGTGTTTGCCTGCACACATATATATACCCAAATGTTTGAAATTGCCTTATACCGTACTAAGTGAGAACAGGGAGTCATCTCTGTATTCCAAAGACATCTGTTATCTCCACATTCGTTAACACTGTAGGAAGTTTTACTCTGAGTTAAGATTTGGCCTAGAACCCTAAGAGGGACAGTTTTCAGGTCTGGAACAAAGACAGTGCCAGTGAGAAAGTACAGAGTGACTTTCTCTCACTACAGTAACCACAATCCACCCACCACACACCTGAGATTATGGAGCTCTCCTGAGTCTAGCATCTCACAATTTAAAGATTAATCTTTGCTTGAGAAAAAGATGGCTGTCCTAGAAAAAGAGATATTAATTCCTTTGCCTCACCACTGAGTAATCACAAACAACCCCTGCACAGCCTAGGCTAGGAGGCTCGGCTTCCAGACAAAGGGGCATGATTTCCATGTTTTGCCATTTTCCTCCTAAGAAATTAGCTAGAAGTTCCCAGATATCAGTGGTTACCTTATAGTAAGAAACAACACTGCGACTTCTCTTGTGCTCGGGGCACACAGAGGCCTTGCCTGGGAGGCCCCGCTTTCGCAGGCACGTGCAGCAGAAGACCACCCCTACAGCTCTCCTCCAGTGCAAACCACGGGCCTCTTGCATCCTGTGGTCCATCAGTGAGATTCTCCAGGCTGTCTTTAAGAGAGCGCCCCCCTTTGCTGGAACTGGGAGTTAGAGACTGCTTTCCACCTTCCTCCAAAATGACTCAGCCCATAGTTGCATAGATGGCTATTTCCACACCCCCTGCTTTCCAGCCACCCCACCCCCACCCCCCAGGTCTGCTGAAGTCCCATATGCTTCACACTCAGATTAGATGACAGGACTGGATGTTTGAAATAGTGACAACTACAGAAGATCCATCCGGCACGGCTTGTTCTGTACCAATCCCCTTATCTCCCCCCATCTTTTCGCCTCCTCCCAGTCCCTGTGGCACAAACTTGACCCAAAGGACCATCAAGAAGAAGGTACCGCTGGTGGCTGCAATGTATGCTGTTGGAATCTGTCTGAGTCTCCTTATGGAGTAGAAGTCATCCAGAGACACTGAGTGACTCAAAAGCCACATGGTGCCAAGCTATTTCTGTCTGCTTCGAGATGGAGGCAGACAGGGCCAAGTCAGGCCAAGCACAGCCGGCAGACCAAGAGTAGTTGGGAGTAGGGGGTAGGAGGACTTCCCTATCAACCAGGCCTTTACGTAAACTCTGTAAGAAACACGCAGCCATTTGTATAGAGAAATTCACTGCTCCATTTGACAAACCAACAAGGTCACATGAGGTCACAGAACCACATGAGAGATTTACAAACTTTGCTGGGACAAGAGAAGGGTTAACAAATCTCTTCCATTTGTCACCCAAACCAGGCATCACCAAATAAACTTTTAAGAAGGTGAACTTACCAGCTTTATCTGGGGAGATACTTTTTTTATTATAGTTCTTACAGAAAGAATGGCTACTTTTCACTCTTGGCTCTTGGGAGGCTGAGGGGACGGAGTGTTGACTCAGTGCCGAGTCCTATCCAACTTTCCAGCACCGGTGCAGCTGCAATGCAGCCGAGGTAAGGGAACAAATGTTCCCATACCTTGAAGAGGTCTCTGTGACTGCCTCCCCACTGCAAGGTGCAGTGCACTCCCCATCGGCACAGCTGCAAAATGGGATCTGGAAAATTGGATAGGATTTGACCCTCAGTCAGAGGGAAAGGAAGACTGCCATGCCCAATCTGGCAAATATTAGCCTTCCAAAGTCTGGGCACAACATGGCAGCTTGCATTACAGAACTCATTGTGGGACAAAACAAACAGCCGGCTATAGAATATCAGATATTGTTCTGGATGTTATAAGTCTTTAGATACAGAAGAGCTGCATCTAGTAAACTCACATTGCAATCTAAATGCTGTTAGCACCAGCCACTGGTGCCGAAAAGCACATTTGGGATGACTCATGAGCAAGCAGGCCTGTGCTGCCCTGCTGGCACTGCAGTCAGATCCCTGGCGGCCGGCAGAGATGAATGCAGCACCAAGCGGCACAGGGGGAGGTGGAGAGCAGTATGAGGGTGGAACATAGGCGGACAGGGGGCATACAGGGGCAGGGGGAGGACAGAATGGGCACAGGACAAGTCCAGAAGGGGGTGGGCTCAGCAAAGAAGACCTCTACCTGTATCCTAACCCCCTTTCTGGGCCTGGTGACTTTACATGGGTCTTCTTGAACTTGCACCAGCAACATCGCTGGCACAGATCTGAGAAGCTCCATTGGTCAGGCTGGGGTTTTATCTGGGGTAAGGGTAAATGTCCCCTAACCCCAAGTAGACCTCCAACCTCCTCCTAACCAACACAGGATACAGCACAGGCCACTTGGCCCAGCTGTGGCAGTGCCAGTTAGGATTGGGCTGCTTGTCAGTCAGATTGAGCATAGTCACATCCATACTGACAAGACTTACTGCACATCTGCTTTGATTCACCTGTGCCTCAAAAACCAAGAACTAAGGTTGAAGTATTATGCATACTTACTAGGAAGTAAATCCTAGTGAACTCAGTGGAACTGGCTTTTAAGTAAGCACACTCTAAAACAGTTTCATATGTACAGAGTTGACCTTCCCATGAAACATTATAAAGCAATGGCTTCGGGCATCATAACCCAGAGGAGGTGCTATTTTAATGTGTTCATTCTCCCTCTGCAAGCTTCATCAGATGCAAAAATATGCAAGGCTCTCATGCTGCTCCTAGACTTTCTTTGCTTTCCCACAAAAGTGCTGCCTGAGGAAGCTTCCAAAAGTGACTCTGTTCCATCTGGATACAGACTGGGTTCTATTTACGTTCCCAAAGTACACATGCAAACACATACATACCCCGCCTTCCCTGTGACTTCCTCAGGGTCTTTACATTAATGTCTTATTATTAAGAATATTTTTATACCGCACTGCTTTTAGACAAAAAAGTTCACAAAGCAGTTGAGACAAAACCAAATAATTTTATACTACTTAGTACTAATAAGTACTGGGAACCCTTAAAAGTGCTGCTGGATGAAGCTTTCAAAAGTTATTCTTATCCATATGGATATTATTTGGTTTGTTTTAATCCAAACTGTCTGGGATGATGAGCTACACCTAAGTGAAAGTAAAGACAGTGAGATGTGGCTATTTAGCCTTATCCCATCCTTTTACCATTCTCTCGCCCTCTCAAAATGTCTATAGCACTTTTAATCCTGTCTCTATGTCCTTGACTCAGTGGGTTTCCAGTCAGGTAAGAATTACTGGGAAGTGAATACAGGACAGAAACAGTGGCGTCACTAGGGTTCATGTCACCCAGTGTGGGATGCCAACGCATCACCCCCCATGCAGTGGGCGAGGCAGCACCCCAGGTGGTGGGCATGGTGATGTACCATCATTCCCTTCTACATAATTATTAAAGATGTAATATTTATACCTCCACTCCCCACATGGTTCTGATTCCTCTAGAAAAAAAGAGAAATATGGACATCTATAGTTTAAAAAAAAATGACGTTGGTTAAAGACTAGGGTTGTGGTCCAGATTCTGAAGAAGATGATAACAGTCCAATCCTATTCAACTCTGGTGCAGCAGGGCCAGTGGCGTCACTAGGGTTTGCATCACCCAGTGCAGGATGCCAGCGCGTCACACACACCCCATGCAGTGGGCATTGCAACACCCCAGATGGTGGGCATGGTAATGTACTATCACTCCGCCCCCACTGGTTTTTTGGATGTACCTTTTGATAGAACAAAGATAGAACACATTCTGCATGAAATTACGCATTGATTGATATATAACATGCTGGTATTATTCCTCCAAACTGTGATTTTAGTCACTAATGGTGTCACACACACACCCAGGGTGTCAACTTACTAACACCTTATTGCAGCAGTTCTCAAACATTTAGCACTGGGACCCACTTTTTAGAATGACAGTCTGTCCAAGACCCACCAGAAGTGATGTCATGGTGGAAGTGACGTCATCAGGCAAATTAAAATAAATAAGCATAAAGTCCCTTTTTGGGAGAAGGGCAGGATAAAAATAAAGTTTTATTATTATTATTATTATTATTAAAGTAAAACAAATAATTAAATAAGCAGAAGCCAGCCCTGTTCCAAGTGAATTTCCTCTGCAGTCTGCCTGCAATATCCCCCCCAAATCAGTAAGGTTTTCAGCCCTTCCCAGTGCCCAGTTCAATTTAAGAATTTCTATTTACACCAGATCACTGTCAGGATCCACCTGACTTCGAAAGTCTCAAAAAGTTCACCTTATCAGCTAAAGCCTCTGTTTTGATCCTTTGTAGTGGGGGGGGGGGGAAGCTGCCTTCTAGAGCATTTGTTGAGCTCCAGTTCCATCAAATCAGGATCATTCTGAGGCTTCACATTCCCCTTTGCCTGGCCTGACCACCAGCCAAGGCACGTTTGCTTACTCATGAGTAAACACAACTGTGAGGATTAGTTTCGCTTCCCCTAGGGCTCAATAAATTCGTCTGCTTGGAGGGACAGACATCCTTCTTAGGTGTTTTTAGGGGCTGCATTCATTGGATCAGGACCATTCTGGTGTCGTTGGATTCCTCTCAGCCTGCCCTTTCCGATGGACTAGCAAGCTCACCTACTTGCAAATAAACGCGCGATACAGCTCAGTTTCACTTTCCATAGGGCTCCTTGCATTTTTGTTCTCCAGTTTTTTGGCCACCACTTTTGATAGAAAGGAGATATTTCACTCTGGTTTTTTGCATTGCATTCTGCTGGAAATTCCACATCCAACACTATATAACATGATGGTACTACTCCTAACCACCATGATTTTAGCGTGTCACCCCCCAGTACATCACCTGGTGCGGCCTGCACCACCCGCATCTCCCTAGGGATGCCACTGAGCAGAAACCAACAAGGTTATTGGAATAGCCTACTGCCACATCAACCCCAAGGCACCAGAAAATCTTATTCACAAAACATGGGTAGTGGGTTATTTGGAAAGCCCAAGGAAACCAATTCTATGACCTGAGCTCAAGCCTGACCTTCCAGCTCCCAACCCCAGACCTTCTAGAATTGGTGTACTCTTGGACTTCAAAAATAGAAAGTGGATTCTATTGTGCAGAGAGCATGGTGAAAATCTGCACCTTTCCAGGCAACTTTCAGGAAATACTATACCCCTTCCTCTGCCCTGGTTTATTGCTATCTCAGAAGATTACCACGCTCTTTCAGTACATACTTAGATCTCTTAGAACAACAGGAGAGCTCTTGTCTGCAGAGGTGAATAGTGAAAAAACAAGGAGACAAAAAATAGTGTGGTTTATTTGTTATTGTTGCTCCTCAAGAAACCCTGGGGATTTTACAAAGAAGCTAAGAATCTTACTTAGCCCTCTTCTAAAATTCCTGGAGGAGAAAACATGCTAGTTAAACCACTTTAAAATCAACTTAATTTTATAGTGCAGATATAGACTAAAACAATTTTAGCATCTGATTTGTTTTGAGGGGGTATACTTAGACGTATTCTTGTCATAGTAATTATTACAATTAGTTACTTTTAATGTTTAAAGTTAAAGTCCACATGTAGACTGAATAATTCCTTACAAGTTAATGTGGACAATTTTTTAAATCATACATCAGTAATGACACTGGGGACCAGTGTCATTAAATTGCTTCCTGATCAATAAATTGCTTCCAGATCAATATTCAGCCTGTGAACTATCTGGCCATCCTAAGTCCAAGGCACAAATTCACTTATTTACTCATTTTATATTCCACTTTTCTCCCTGAAGGGCACCCAAAGTGGCCCAAAGAGAATTCCCAAACTGTATATTATGAATTTTCAGTGGGCTAAGCAAAAAACAACAACAACAACAAAACAACCCAAAGGTTTCCAGGAGTGCTGATGCCAGTTTGCTGGAGCTCCTGAAACAAAGCCCAGATCAAGCTACTCCCCCTACAAGTTTACTACCAGCTGGTGACAGGAGCTCCTCCCACCTATCAGTGAATGGTAAGATCTAGGACAACTGGTTCAGAGTTAGGGTTGGCAAGGGTGGGGGGAGCCCAATGAAAGGCATGGTCCTTAACCATGGCCCAACCCTTGATGTTGACCCTGGCTCCATGAGCCCAAAACCCACCCATAGATTGGGCTACCTGCCACATCTCTGCACATTTTTGGGGTTCTTGCTATGCCTCTTTCTAGTCAGACTCTTCTGGGGCAAGTAACTTAACTATCTCTCTGTACTGATGTGATTGGATTGTTCACTCCCTAAAGGCAGAGATTACAGAATTACACACCCTGAGAGAGGGCTGCCTGTGCATCTTGGCATGCCACTGATTTGAACTTGCCTCCCTCCAATTAGGATGCAGATTCCACAAGTAGAAAATTTTTAAAAGCAATTTAGGATGCAGATTCCACAACAAGTAGATAATTTTTAAAAGCAATTCTTAAAGTATGACTGGAGTGCACCAATATGAAGTCAGAAAAAGTCATGTGCAGCACAATCCTATGCATGTTTATTCCAAAGTAAGCCCCATTGTGTTCAGTAAACATAATCTCTGGTACAGAGCAAAGGTGTGAAGAATTGCAGCTATGCCAGGCAATCCTATATTCATCTTGATAAGCCTAGCTGCTTGTATCATATACTAATCTAGCACAAAGGGAGAAGAACAAAGTAGAACTTTACAACACTTTGAGATGTGCAACTCTGCCAGCCACTCCCCTACTATATACCAATCATGGAGCAGCAAATGACAATGCCTCCATGTGGGCAGGGCATGGAACTAGGCAATCAACACAGAGCAATGGGGAAATGCCTCCAAGACACCAACTCACCACACCTAACACCACAATGCCTCCCATCACAGGGGTTGCTGTGCATAACATTCAAAGGCACACAAGTCCTGCTAGGATGAGGTGCCTGGCAACCCCACTTGTATATTTCTCTTAAAGATTTTGCTGAGGAAGCACTTGTACTTGAACACATGTTATTTTGTTAGCAGATAAGTGTTTCCCACCCCATTTGTGTCTTACCTTTGCTGGCCCCCTTGCTACCAGGGGTTAGGGTCTGCATTGTGTCCAGTCACTTGCTCCTTGGGGCTTAAAGCCTGTTCTCTGCTGCCATGGTGGGCAAGAGCATAGGAGGTTCCTTTCTACTACATTAGACCACTGGTTTAGCTAGTTCACTATTGTCAACACTGACTTTCCAAATTCTCAATCATAAATTTTTCTATGCCCTGAATATAGATTAAACCAGAGACCTTCTGCATACAAAGCAAATATACTCCCACTGAGGTAGTCAATAGAGGACAGAAAACAGCATGATAACAGCTACATTTGAGGAAAACAAGCAGCAGGTGCCAGCAATTATGCAAACAGGTAGGCCCAAGGTAGATGGCTAGATGGGTGGGATGATGCAACAAAGAACCTGTATCATGTGCAAACCAAATAATTTGTTCATGTTGTGCTTCCTCTGATTGGTTCATGTCCCATATAGTTCCTCTAAATCTGTTTTAACAAGCAACCACATTTCAGGTTTGAGCTGGCAGTTTCCTCTGCATATATCATCTGTATTCTCTCACTATGCCAGCATTCCATAAACAAGTGCCATATCCCTGCCGCATACAACTGGGTGGATGCTATGGATGCTAAATTGAGTGTTCTTTATATGTGTCCTGTTGTGGTTGAATGATTAGAAAGCTGACCTGTAGATTGATCAATGTAAGTTCAAGATCTTGTCTCTACTTCCTCTTTTGTCTGTCATAGGGGTTTCTTTGGCATCCATACAAAATGTGAGTTTGACCTTGGTTGTAACACTCCTGCTAGTCTGGAACCCTGAACAGTGAGCTCCATCATTCCTCTTTACTTAAGTGCACTTGGGGCTTCCCTTGTCGATTGTCTCTGGTTTTCTCCTGGTAAAAGAATCTTTCAAGTTGACAGGTTCCTCCATGGGGGCTTGAATCCTTGCCCTGAGGAGGTTCATATGTCTATACTACATGTTGGCCCTCAAAAGAGCTATCACCATTCCCTTGTTCCATTGTACTTAAATGGCATTCTTGGCAGAAGTTAAGTTCCATTATAGACAATGGGGCTTACTCCCAGGTAAGTGAGGATAGGATTGCAGCCTCTGTGAATGAGGTAAGTGGATTCAGATTCTGGCTTCTGTTATTCCTGGCTGTACCCAGTAGGTTTTGTTATAGGAAGGTGTGCATGAATGTGCAAAAATAACTTTACATACTTACCCTGCATCCATACATGTTGGTCTACCATGGAACTAGTTGCATACATTTTCACCTGGGTGTAAATCTATGAATTTAAAGCATAAAAGTCACTTTGTGTGGTCAATTCAGTGTCTTTCATGTTGTTCTTGCCCCAAATACATATGATTAGAAGTACAGTATTACTGTTCTTAATAGAGGTCAGTATGTCAACACTTGTCAATATCTGAGTGCTTGTGCTAGAGGAGGTCTTGCTGTGTGCCTTTGATTAGCAAAACCCCATAAAACCTAAGAGGAGAAGTGTGTGTGGATTCAGGACAGTGGGGAGGAAGTCTGTGCAATTAGGTTAAGGAAGATGATTCTGAGGCAGTGAGAGATGTAGGAAAGGGTGAGGGGGATAGTGCACTCAGAAGGGAGTGAAGGGGCAGGTCCTCCTGCATAATAAGATACAGGTAGATTACCCCTTATCTGGACATCCAAAACTATTCCAAAATCCAGACATTTTTGTCCAAGACTTGCTTTCTGTATTGTGAACCATTCCCACATACAGCACAAGTACAGGCTGTAAGTTCCATTCTTTACTTCAGTCATTTCCAACCACTGTGCCATGGCACACTGGAGTGCGGTGCATGGTCTGCAGGTGTGCCATGAGAGTTTGGGGGAGAGTCATTTGTTAGAAGGGCCACAGGGGGATACTAGTCCCTGCTGTCAATGGGTGCACCTTGTCAGCTGACAAAAAACTGATGGTGTGCATTGACAATGTGTGAATAGGATGGTGCTTTAGAGCCCAATCCTATGCATGTCTCCTCCGAAGTATGTCCCATTATGGTCAATGGGTCTTACTCCCAGGTAAGTGGGGTTAGGATTGCAACCTTAGGCCACAATCCTATCCAGACTTTCCTGGGAGTAAGCCCCATTGACTTTAATGGGACTTACTTCTGAGTAGACAAGCATAGGGTGGGGCTCAAGTCTCTCTCAAAGGCTATTGTTTTCTGCATGCAGTGGTAAAAACCCCTGCCTGAGGCTGCAATCATCCACGTTTACCAGAGAGTAAACCCCATTGACTATAAGGGGGCTTGCTTCTGAGTAGGCAGGCATAGGCTTCGGCTCTCACTAAGCAGTCACCGAAATGGCTTTGAGGGAGGGCCGAGAGTGTTCCTCCTGAGGTGTTTCTATGGTAACCACCTGGGGAAAGGGCAGACGGGCGGGGCTCAACCGTCACCCGCTGAGAATCGGAGGGGGGAAGAGAGCGCGAGCGCCAGCGCCTCCCTCTGCACGCGACCCTGAAAAGGGGGCGGTGGCTTGTGGGCGGGAAAAGGCCTCAGTCGCCAAGGGAAGACCGGAAGTCCCCCTTCCCCGCCGCACGTGACGTGGAGAGACGGGAAGTGAGCCTCCCTCTCGACGCTGCAGCGAGTTGAGAGAGTTTGCCCGCTTCTAAGGCCCTTTGGGTGGGGCTCGCTAAGTGGAGGGTGGCGGCGGCGGGATGAGCGACGGGTCTGGGGAGCCGGCCGCGGAGGCCCCGGGCACTACCGGAGGAGGGGTCCGAATCATGGTGGAGTACTGGTGAGAGCAGGAGAAGGGAAAAAGTCTCAGGAGGAGTGTGGCCACGCCCATCACTCTGCAAGCCACGCTCCCTCCTTGTGCCACGCCCCCTTTTGTCATTTCACTTTCCCACGTGGTCTGCTGGCTTCTCTTTCCCCTGCAGCTCGTGGCCCTGCTTGGCTGCGCTCGCGCGTCTCTGCCTTGTGTTCCCGTAACAGTGATGTCTGCTGCTGTTTGGGGGGAGTGTTATGTGCAGTTGTCACTTGCACAGTCCCATCAACGTGCACAGCCCTTTACTGGAGCAACACAAGCAAATGATGATTAGAGTCTCTGCCCCAAGGAGTTTACAGTCTAAATTTAACCGGGGGGGGGGAGAGACTGTGTGTGGTACACTGCAGGTACACAAGAGGGACCAAATGTGTACCCCTGTGGGCCAGACAAAAATTGTGTGCCAGGCTGGGGGATAAGGGCAGGTGGCTGCACCCTGGTCAAGAGTGGGGGGGGGGCCACTTGGTGTAGTTCCACTGCCCTCCATGGGTTGCTGAACGCATGGGCTTGGGTGGAGGCTGATGGTTTGGGGGGGAGCAAATTGCAAAGCCTATCAAACCAAGCAGAAAAAGATCTGCCCCCTTGATTCTCAACCCCCACTCTGAGGCTTAATTCCTCTGCTGGAGCCTTCTTGTTCTTTCCCCTCTGTGTATCCAGTCAACTTGAGGAAGAGAATGGGATCAAGTAGGCTGGCTCTGCCACACAGCAAGTGTGATTGCAAGCCATGCTCCTCCCTGTGCTGGGTGGAATGTAAGTGTAGGCCCTATGCACATACAGTTCTATGAGCCTCTGCTCATGGGGAACTCTGGCACGATCAAATGTACACACTGCAGTTGGACAAGACATTGTGTGCCAGGCTGGGGGAGAAGGACAGGTGCCTGCACCTTGATCAAGAGTGGGGCCACTTGGTGCAATCCCACTACCCTCCATGAGTTGCTGAACACATGAGGAGTGAGAGCCTTCGAATTTCAGATGAGCTATTGTAAGCTTACTTTATGCAGCACTGCCTCTTCATGAAGTTCTTGTGCTGAGCCCACAGAATGGGGACCATACCTAGGCATGCTTGTGCTTTCCTCAAAGCCTGGTCTCAGATGAACATATACCAATGATTTCAATGCTTTGAATTGCAGTAGCTGCAACAAACCTCGCACACAGTGTCTCTACACGTGGTTCTGTTTGCACTACATTTTCTTCCTACTAGACCTTGAAATTCACAAGTCTTTCCATCCTGAGCTTGCTGCTATCTTCAACTTCCATTTAACATGTGGACTACATTTCTTTCCAGCAAGCCCTGTGGCTTTGAGTCTGCCTACCTGGAGCTGGCTAATGCAGTGAAAGAAGAATACCCAGATGTGGAGATTGAATCCCGGCTTGGGGGGACAGGTATGGTCTCTGAGAAACTTCTGTGCTAAAAGTAGCACCTTTCATGACCCATTCCTTGTGTGATGCAGGGAATGCCTCATACAGTGAGCTTAAAATTCAAGTGGTTCTGTCCTGCAGCTTTCCAAACTCTTAGATATGTGGGAGCACCAGTAAAAATCTGAATAGATCTGCCTGCTGATAGTGACTTATGAGCTTCCTATTTCGTGGAACCTCTTTTCACATCGACTTGACTATCACAGACTTCCTGCATGCTTCCTATGTATCTTGCTAGGCATTGTGGGGAGTGTTCTACAGAGCACACTCAAATTATTGTTTGCTCTGACTGGGCCTGTTGGGCTTCACTTGTCAAGAAAAGGGCTGTTTCTCCGTGATAGAACATCTACTTTGTGTGCAGAATGCTCCTTGACTTCCTTAAATTGCCTTAGGAAGAACTCTTTCTGAAACCCTGGAAAGCAGCTGGCAGTAGACTAGGCTCACCTAAAGGCAACTTCATATGTCCATATGTTTGTGAATGACGAGTAAACCCCAGAACACACCCAACATTTCCTTATAACACCATATTGCAGGGAAAGCTCCATATTGATGGGCAAACGGCCTTTTAGGGAATTCTGTTGGCTGTTCCTAATCTTCTCATTGAGGGTCATCTTTTAAGTGTCTGTGGAACTCCCAAGTGTTCCCTGGAACACAGCATGTAAGCTGCTGGCCTACAGCATCCCCTCCAGATGCTGATGGTGTTGGTGAAGTTTTTTGGTATAGTAACCAGAAAGGGGAGTGGCAACTAGTCTCTTCCTTTCTGGCATGTGCCCTTGCTTACTTCTTGTGTATCTGCTATATCTTTTTGCTCTTCATGTCACTCAGTTCCATACCATTGTATTTACTTAGGCTAATATCTGGGGGATATATGTGGGTGGGTGATTCTGCCTCAGCATAATGGGGGTGGGATTGTGGTTGGACTTGATAGGGTTGTGTTTTTACTTCAACTCCATTTCTCCTCGTTCTCTTCCTCATGAGCTGGAGTTTTACTCACAAAAACAACCAAGAGCCTTGTTTCTTTCAGGGGCTTTTGAAATTGAGATAAATGGACAGCTGATCTTCTCCAAACTCGAGAATGGAGGATTCCCTTATGAGAAAGATGTGAGTTTTTTCCTTGCAGTCCCTTAACAATGTTGAGTGTTGGGAGTCCACAATAATAGCCATTCTGTGGTATCACCCAGGTCTTAGATGGCTGGTAACTACCCTTTGCTCAGGCACATTACAGTACCCACGGAGTTTCTTGTGCTCCAAATGGAGGTAGGCTGTAGTTTCCTATCCTGTTCCAGGACATGAGAGTTTGCAGACTATCCATCCTCTCCTTTATTCTTTTAAGGATTGTTGCTTATACTCCTGCAAGATTCTAATATTTTTTAAATTGGAGGACTGCCACCCAGTATGGTATAGTAATTAGGGTGTCAGATTAGAACTTGGGAGAGTTAGGTTCAATTCCTAGTTGGGTATGAAGCTCCCTGGGTGATGTTGGATCAGTTATATTCTCAGCCTAACCTATCTCACAAGGTGGTTGTGAGAACAAAAGTGAGGAGAGAACCATGTACATTGCCCTGATCTCCTTGGTGGAAGACAGTGATATAAATGCAATAAATAAATACATAAATTCTCATTGCCTCAAGATTTGCCAAAGTGAGGTGCAAGCAGCTTAAAAAGCTGGCAATTTAACTACATTTCAATGTTCTTGCATGTTACCAAAATCTCCTGATAAAGTGCAATGTAACTATCATAAGCTACTTCTCATTTGTGTACCACACTCTTTAGTATTTTCTATTCCCTATTATGCTGAACCAGCAGACCAAAATATTCTCAGTAAGTAAAACGTGTGACCTTAACGCTTAGCCTCGCATATAAAAATATTGGTCCCATCAATCAATTGATTTATTACTATAGTAGGCAGCCTTAATTATAAAATTTTTCTGTGTTTTTGGATTATGGGAAAAGGGGGCCTATGTGAAAGAATACTGTTACCTTTGTTATATTCAGATTTACGGAATTAACTGTATTGTCACCCACCGTAACACCCTTTGACCTTACAAATAATTTCTAAGGCTGTCCTTGGAGCCAGCTTGGCAATTAAACCAGTTTCATCCAGTAATATAGATGGCTCCTTGGTTAGCAATGGAAGTTTTCACACTTCTTGTTTTCTCTCTTCTGCTTCACCAGCTTATTGAAGCTATCCGGAAAGCCAGCAATGGGGAGCCACTTGAGAAGATCACCAAGAGCCGGCCACCTTGTATCATCCTATAGTCTCTTCCTCTTTGGTCTTTGTCTTTCACCCACTCTTAATTTTAGCCATCCTTGCCTCCAGGTAAATTACCCTGCTAGGTGGGATGCCGGAGAGAGATTGAGGTAATTTCCGTTGGTAATACACAAAGAGCCTTATAAGCCAAACATGAGCCCCAAGAGGAAGAATAACTTGGAGGGGATAGAGACAGGGCATTTGCTAAAGAAGTTGGGTCGGCCAGCCTTTTCCCTGCAGGCATGTCTGCTTTGGAACCACTTTCTGATTTCTGTGGACCAGTATAGATTATGTCTTGATTTGCTTGCTGTGAAGCTGCCTTTCCCCTCTTTTTCAGAACTAGATCCTCCTGGTTTCTCCTAACTCTAGAGTATCATTCTAGGTCATCAACTCTTTCTCCACACCCAATCCACATATACTTCTTTAATCAGAACCAGATTGAGCTAATCCTTATCCTAGTCTTAACCTCTTCCCCACTACAAGGTCTAAAGCGCAGAGCAGATCTTTCTAAAAAGCCTAGACACTGATCTCATTCTGTATAGGAAGTGAAGGACTACACACACCTCCACCCTACACCCAGTCTTGGGGAAGGAAACAGGCTTTTTTTTAAAGTCAGTGCTCTAGAATGGCAACTCCTTCCACTGCTCGTGTTGTGAATGGAAATGTCCACAGCAGTGCTGCAGCTATATTTTCCAAGCATAGCCATCCCGAAATCCCTATCCAAACATGGCTTTAATGAGGAGTCTCCTTGGCTGAAAACAGTTATTCATTTTTCAGTATTTAAGCCCTCTCCAGGTAATTCATAAAATTCACATTTTTCCACAGCCAGTTCCACTTTTTGGTGTTACAGGTTATGTCATCACTGCAGCAATGGGGTCAAGATGGGTACAAAGCACCAACTATGGACAGGATTTACAGGGGATTGTCCCACAAGAACCTCCCAAGCCAGACCAAATCCTTAGGTAAAGGAGAGGATGGGGCTTATATTACTTTTTACCATGCCCACCAAATCTAGATGATCCCCAACTATGCACTGGGACTTGTCAAGTGGTTACATATAGCAGTTGATTAAGTATTGGCAAAGCTGCTGTATATAAAGTGATATTTAAATGTTGTTTTGAAAAGGAAGGCATGAGCCAACCTACCTTAAGAATTTCTAAGTTCCTGTTTGTTTCATTAGGAAAGAGCAATGTGATTTGGTTTCTCATTGAAACTACTGGAGCATCAAAGCTGGAGCTGTCCCCACATCAGCTCCCTAGGACAAATTTGGTAACACAGAATATGTAACTTGGTCATTGTGCAGTGTTTCCCAACCCCCGCAAGCAGCAGCCAACAAAATGGAGTGATGAAATTCTTGGTACAGTGATGGCATGTTGCACATTTTAGATTGCTACAAAACATGAATGGGAGAGAGGAGATCTGGGTGGTGTGTGTAGTATCTCCATATCTAGGTTCACTCTAATTGGCTAAAATGTCTCGCCACATTCCACCCTGCTTCTATACTCTGGTGATAAAACACAGGAGTATAAAACACAGTTCTCACTTTATCTGTTGTTTCCCAACTCTGGCTTTGATTGGTCTTAAGTAGTGTTGCTAATGATAATGAAAACATGCATATACCCCTTGAAGTGTCAGGCAGGGGAGGTGAACTGAATATTGGAGGAAGTCAACAATGCACCTTTTCCCTGCTGTCTAATTTATGTATTGCGAATGTTGATGAACCAATTGTTTAATAAAATGTGTATATAAAGGACTAAAAATGTTGCTAGTGGTAGAGCATGTGGCAGAGAGAATTAGGAAAGCTTTTCACTTAATACTATTAGAAGTTGCTAGAAGGGGGGCAAAAGTGTCCTTCCAGGTGTGGAGCAATGGTGAGATTCTTAGCAAGGTTTTAGGAGCTTGCTCAGGGATGTATCTAAGATTAGATTGCAAAGAACAGTATATATTTAGAATGATTGCCGCTAGTATTTTATTGCATACGATATTTCCACAATAATATTAGCAGCTAGCTACTAGTGATTTGCCCACTTTGCATGAATGAATTTTTCTGTAGAGTGGAGATGGTTTGCTTATTTGATCAGTGGGCTGACTAGCAGCCTTGCTCAAGTTAGATTAATCTCAAAGGCAAACAGTTGCTCATTACTGCTTTATGTATGCACCCTTAAAGGATACTGAGGAAAACAGTCCATCTCCAACAATTCAATCCAACTTTCTATGTCAAAGACAAAGGGCTCAATCCTATCCAACTTTCCAGCTCTGGTATAGCCACAATGCAGTCCCATGGTAAGGGAACACGTTCCCATACCTTAAGAAGATCCCCATGATTGCTCCACCACCACAGGATGCAGCGCACACCCCACTGGCACAACTGCACCAGTACTGGAAAATTGGATAGGATTGGGCCCAAAATTTTTAGTTCCACTGAACAAGCCCTTTAGAGGAATGATATTCATCTTTTATAGTTTATGTATAACTGCTTTAACTTTACCCTGACCACTAGAAATAAGGATCATATTTTTGTTTAAATTAGAAAGAGACAGGATGGGGGGGAATTCTAGAATTAAAAAGAAAAAAGTGTTCAATGTAGTTTTTAAAAGTACATTTGCACTTTTTACATACTTTCCTATCTGATGTTTTCAAATAGTTTTGAACTTTACGGCAAGGAACAAGGTAAAGGACCCCAGTACTGAACTAAAGGCAGAGGTGAAAAATTCAAGTGCCTCTACTTTGCTTTTCCACAGTATTTGTTAATTACAGTGAATCTTCCCCAGAATTCCACTTTGGATTGAGCCTAAGATGGGTTGGTTCTGTTTCTCATATTCTGTTATTCTCACTTCTATCCCCATATTTGGGATTTGACCTTTGCAGAATGCTCACTTGAGTGTTGGGGGAGGCGGGCTCCAGCCAAAAAAATTACTCAAGACAAATAGTGTAGAAAATGCAAACCAATGTACAATTCTCAGATATACAAATACTTATGACATAATTGATTTTTTTTTAAGTTGTTCACAGCAAATAACTTTGGATGTATCACAACAGCATAAACTTTAAAACGCAAGTTTCAGAAGGAAGTTGCATGGCAGGGGAGTGGCAAGTAACTCATTGCCTCCCCCCTCCACACACAACTCTGCATGATGATTCAGGGAATATCTACAGGTGATGCTAAGGGTAGTATTTGGATTTGTTCATAAAGAGAGTCCCGTGAATCCCAAGATAGCTGCAACAGTGGCTCTTGAGGGCAGCAAGGTCAAGTAATTTATGGGACCTAGTCAGAAAGTTCAACTATGACTTCCAGATGCTGGGTATCAGAAATGGCTCTATCGCCATCTTTCTCTACCTCTGAACTTCCCAAGGGCATCTGACCTGGGAGCTCTGATAATGTAGAAAGCAAGTGTGTAAAATAGCCAGGATACCATGAGAAACACCAGTTTTGCTCACTTTGCTAATTTCTTCTAAATTCTGCCCCCTGGGGAGGAAACAGAGTTGTTGTTTACAGCTTTGCACAGCCTCAGTGACTTCACAGTCTCACAAAGATATTGCAAGGTTCCTACTTCATCTCTATTATCGTCTTTCTCATTCCACATTGCCCCAGTATGGTTTAGATTGTGCATGGGTGCCAGTGTGACCTTTTGGCATTGCTTTAAAGAAAATTTAACAACTGAGTTTACAGTCCCAGAATGAGGAAAGATACTAGTGCTAGTATAAGCAGAGAGAAATGGAATTGGTGGGGAAAATGGAATGGGTATGGCCCAGACATACCTCTTAGCATCACTTGTAAAATGTTCTAAATGAGAAGATAGCCTGCTGTTGCATTTCTTTCATTATTTGGCCACAGCCAAACCAAAACACTTGGATGCTGGAGGTGGAAAATACAAGTCTTCTCTTCCCCAATATTAACATGTGCCACAACCCACCAGAAAATCTTCCCAAACATTAAACTCACTGGACTAAAAGACAGGCCCATTCATTCCAGTGGAGTTTGCAGTAGATTGTATCTTGTGAGTCAGGTGTGCTCCCCTTAATGGCATCCAAAATCTACTGCTTGAAGCAGCTGCCATCCCATACCTAATGGCAAGACTACTTCGATCCTGCAGAGACATAGTGGATGGGAATCACTGCTGAAAACAGGGATGAGTGGTCTGAATCTAAAGTCAACAGTGACACTTTATGCCATTCTTCCTGGGAAGCCCTTGCCTCCCCAAATTGAGAACAGGCTCCTCTTCCTTATAGCTAGATGGGGTTAAAAGGTATAGCCTTTGCTATACCTGTTGCTTACAGATATCCTCCAGAGCCAAATGGTATTTGCTGCATGGGCAGATTTCAAAATGAAAAATGTTACATGGGCAGAATTGTAAAATATGGACAATCTCAGCTGGGAGAAGATCCTCATGACTAGTAACCTGTTACTAGCTGATAAACAGAAGCTCAGAGCAAGAATTCCCAAGGCTAGAACCTGCAAATCAGTATAGTGGAAAAACATTTCACCAATGTACAGTCCTCAAAGATTAATTCACTGAGAGAAAAGTGGAACACTGCTTTATGTCAGGGCTGTGTATATTATCCACCATAAAAACTCAACTCTGTTCTGTGTCAGTGGCAAAAATTGAGCAAGTTGTTTTAATTTGCATAGTCTATTCTGCAGATTTTCTGCTACATAAGGAGAGGGGCAAGGAGCTGTGCAGAGTACTGAGTCCCACCCACAATCATGTCTTATTTAGCCACCACTTGGATTTTGGAGATTTCAGCCCACTCACTTTCAAGCAAATCTTTATAGCCCTGAAAGCTAGAAACCTGCTTGCTTACTTTCAAATAAGCAAGCAAAAGTCAAAATTCTTAGCTGAATTTGGCTCTCAATACTGTTATTCTGTGATTTTTGCTGCCCTCCCATGCAATTGTAGCACACGGACCCTACTTCAGCATAATCAATTTTCCAAGAATGTCAATAAAGATGGCCTGTTACTTCCGTCTTCCATGATACTGGCACAGCTTAACCTCTACCATCCTCCCTTTCACCCCCAACAATCCATTGGTCACTCTTGGCTTTCCAGCCACACTCTCTCAAAAAAGAAAGCCACAACCACTAGGGCACAAGATGTTGCGTTAAAAAAAGGGAGCATAGCATTTTTTAAAAATCCAAACTTCCTGTAAATTAATATTTCTGAGTTATCTGCATAGATCATAAGAGTTTGCCAAGCTGCCCGTGCCAGGAAAGGAAACTAATTTCTGTTTCTTCTCTGGTCTTCTATAATTTTTGGAGATATTCAGAGGTCAAGAAAATGCCACCATAAGTAGCTTTTACCATTAGCAAAGTTTGGGACTCCCCTCCCCCCCCCATCTCCTACGAAGGTGTTTTCTTTATGGACCAGCACAAATTATTTCACTGTGGCCTCATGGAAGGACACAGTTTTTTTTCCAATCCCAGGGTCAAGGAAGATTCCCTTCTTACACTGTCATAAAATAAACAATTTATAACAGACATCCACGGCTTGCCCTCACTATTTAAAAAATGTGGTCTAGCATCAGCTGAAATTCCATCAATATGAAAGCCCTTAAGTTTCAAAAGACATCTTGTCCTTCTGGCTCTTTAATCCAGTAGTGGCCTCTCTTGCAAGCCAAAGAAGACACATACAGGGACAGGGAGCAGGCAAAAAGTGAAAGGTCCCTCCATTTTGTTCATGTGTCACACAACTGAACTGCATGATGGAAGATTGTTTGTGACAGCCCAACTTTGAGGAGGATGCACAGACCTGCTTTTCTTCCAAGAGTGCCATCAGGGCCTTAATGAATCCATCCCAAAAGCTTACATGCATTGCTAATTCATTATTAGTCTGTGTCTTGAGCTGCCTTGATTGGGAAAATAAAAAACTACACTGGTGACTGTGAATGGCCCTTCATGCAGACAAGTCCTTGGAACGAGTGACTGATTCCGCCAGGCCCAGGTACTCCAGGTTCTCTGCAGTTGGGGTTGTAGTAAAGCCATTGATGGCTGCCACTGGAGCAGCAGAGGGGGCAAAGAATTCTGCAGGGTTGCTTTTGGGAGTCTCCTGGTTCCAGTAGTAAAGGTTGTCAAAGGCTTGTGGCAAAGGGCCTGCCACAGGGAGGCTGCGTGGAGTCAGGTACTCTGGGTTTTCCACCACATTGGTGAAACTGCTGGGGAAGGCATTCTTTGGTTCTTTGATGATCCCATTTTTGCCCAAGTGACCCTTTGGCTTTTCCAGTGTGGATCCCGGTGACCAGAGGCTTTTGCTTGATGGGAGGCTGTTCTCTGGCTGGTTTACATATTCTGCAGGAGTAAGAAAAAGCCCAAACAAAAGCAAAAGTCAGGTTGTGGTAACATACCCTTCTCTACCTGCACACACCACACACATAGTTACAGAACTCAATGGCATAGCTGGTGAGGGGTCCACAGGTGCAAGTATTCTTGGGCGGCATAGCTGGGGGGCAGCAGAATCCACCCCCAGTCATGCCAACCCGAGGGCCACCTGCACCCCGCCTTCCCATCTGGAGGGGTTCTGAGGGCCAGAGAGGCCACATGTGGCCTCCCTGACAGCCTTCTAAGGCCTCTGGAGGGCCTTAAAGTCACTTCCGATTTTCAAGAACTGGAAGTGACATTTTAAGGCCCTCCAGAGATTGTAGAAGGCCAGAGGGGGCGGCACAGAGGCCAAGACTGCCACTGACAGAACTCTCAGCAACATTTGAGTTCCGAAATACTCATGATTCATGTAAAATGAAATTCCAGTTATGAGGACTAGCAACTTGCTTTAGAATCAAAACTAATCCCATAACAAACACCATTTAAGGTTCTTGGAGCAAATTCCACACCTTCTATTGCCAGTGCATAGAATACACAGAATGCCCATACCTGGAACAACAACAGAGGGTGAGAGAAAACCATAGCTCTTGGTTTCTGGACTCTCATCATTCATTGAGACGCTAGTGGGATCTTCAATGTAGCGATGGGGGGTGCCAGGTTCCTGTGGCAGTGGCAGGTCCTGTAGTGCCCTGTTTGCACCATAGTCTCTCTCAAGCAAGTCGGGAGCGATGCTTTCTGCCTCTTTCGAAAGAGATGGGCCCAGATACGGGTACTGAGCAGACTCCTCACTCTCTTCTGCATCCATTTGAGATTCTGTGGGGCTCTGGAAGGAAGTAAATGGTGGCAAGCATCAGCCTCAGAGGAAAGCAGGAATTAAGTCTCGATCTGATGCACACTTTGAAATGCAGGTTGAGATATGGGCAACTCAGGAAGATGGAGAGGAAGTGGCAGGGGTCTGGGCAAAACAAGGAGGTTGGGAGGCAGATTTGAAATTCTGTCCTAAATTTTTGCCTGTAAAATTCTACAACTAGCACTTGGGCTAGCCTCCCCCCTCCCTTCCCCCCGTCACCATACAGGGAATTAGGAGGAAGAGGAATTGATGTGCCTCCATAGGCTTCACACCACAGATTTTAGAACTCTGCTGACATACAAGGCTGATTTCAGGTTTCTGTAGACTTTTCACTGAGGCAATAGAAATCAATGGACAAAACCAGGATTTTACCTGGAAGTGATTGGCCAACAGGGGTGCCATTCCCCCCACTAAAAACTCTCAAAAGATACCTGCAAAGTCAGGAACCTCTGATCTTTCTGATTCAGGTCTTATTTCATGTGGAAAATGTTATTATATTATGTTTTGCTGAAAATACAACATATCCGCAAACAAGTGACTGGAGCATAAGGCTACTGCACGCAACTGAGTGCAAGACCTGGACCAGGAGACTCTGGGGTCATCTGTGATGAGGGTATAACAATGCTGGACTACACTGAGTAGTTGTAAAAAGCACTCTTGACCTCAGTTTGATCCTTTTCCTGCAACATTAACAGTGGACATTGTTGCAAGGCCAATCTCTCCCACCATCTCAACCTGCAAAAATGGGGACAATGGATTTGGACTGGAATTGCAAATGTTTCAAAGCTAAAAACAATTACATTTTCAAATTAAAACTAAAACAGAAATAGGATCTGAGAAAGAAAGAGTAGCAATTCCTCTCCTTGCTGATATGTTCTGCAGAGATCACACTGCTGCGCAATTATCTATGTCAGGGGTGTCCAAACTTTTTGGCAGGAGGGCCACATCATCTCTCTGACACTGTGTCAGGGGTGGGGGGATTTACATTTCAAATTTGAATAAATTTACATAAATGAATATATTGGAGACAGAACTTATATGAATGAATGAATTTTACTGAGCTTTTTAGTAATACACAAGAGATCCAGAAAAAGGGGGTTGTTAAAATAATTCCTGACACATATAACACACATCTTCCTAGGGAAAAGTACAGAACAAACTTAAGAGGAGTCCGAGTGGGCTCCTTGCCCCCCATGCAGGAGCATGTCTTCACTCTCACTCCCCCCCCCCCCCCAATCCTGGCAACAAGCAGCAGCAAAGGAGCACAGTCAGGGAGCTGGTGGGCACCTGCCCCCTCAGGACAGGAGCTTGTTTCTCCTCATTCACACAGAGAAGGGAGCTGCCTGTCTCCCTCTCTCAGTCCTTTCCCCAGCCTGCACCCAGCACCAAACAAACTTAGAAGCAGGCAGAGAGCTGTGTGTATTTCCCTATTACAAATGGACCCCCCACCTTCCTCCCTCTCTGCCAACAACCCCAACAAGCAAAAGCAGTAGGTTTCCTCCCCATTCAAACATCCCATGAGTTCTTCCCTGCAGTGCCAGCCCCCAACCCCAAGCACACTCACAGTCCAATCGGATCCACACTTTCCTGGGAGTAAACCCCACTGAGTCTGATGGGATTTACTGCTGAGTAGACATGCTCTCCAGCTGCATTCAAACATCCCGCGATTTGCCCCCCAGCACACGCAAGCAGCACAAATAGACTCACAGTTTCCCCTCCCTCCTCAGTGCCTGCCCCCCCCAAGCCAAACTCAAGCAGGACAAACAGACCCAGGACTTCTCACCCCCATACAATGCCTGCACTCAGCTGCAGCCTCCCCAGCCTAATGGGAGGATTTCGGATGGGCGGGACTCCTGCTCTCCTGTGAGTGCTTAGCCTTTTCCTCACTGTCATTTGAAGAGCAGTTGCCGGGGCAGCGAGGGCTCCAGTGGTTCTCCAGCAGGCCGAGTGCCCATTGGAGATGGGGGACTCCCTAGGGGGCTAAATTGGGGCCCTCCGAGGGCCACAAGTGGCCCGGGGGCCAGGGTTTGGGCAGCCCTGACCTATGTTAAAACAGCAGGTTTCCCCACTAATCTCTATGGGAAGCGCTCACTTCCACCTTGACAGACATTTAAACATTACTTCCACGCACAAAAAGCTGGAAATCATCTCTTCTGACAGCAAGATGTGTCTCTGATCTTTGTACCTGTGCTCCACAAAAGCACAGATTGCCTCCCTCCTGTGCAAGTTCCTTGTCATCCTTCAGGCAGGGTTTCTAGGGTGCAGATGCACCTCCTACAGGAGAAGCAGGTGTACGGCATCAGAAGCTGCATGAACCCAAGAAGACAACTTGGGCTTGCCTATCATTACAAACTGATAAATTAAGCCATAAACTCACCTTGGATGGTATCGTAGAGCGATAATCGGTCAATGCCTCAACACTGAAGAAGCCCTGGTGTGGGACCAGGTACTCCTCAGCATCCACCAGATCTTGCATGTCTTCCTCCTCTAGCAAAGTGCGGTAGAAAGTGCTGTCAATGGGGCTGGCTAGCCCCACCATATCATCATTCTGCCAGGAAAGACCAACCAAAATAAATAAATGCATATACATATTTAAACACACAAAAGCAAATATTCTTCCAGAATTTCATTGCCCTTACTGGAGGTAAAATAGGATTTGCTTATAGCATTACACATGTCATCTCACAACAGTCCTGTAAGGTACTATCTTCATAATACGGGTGGGTGGGCTGAAGCTGAGAGGCAATGACTTATGTAAGGTCACCTGCTGGTTTCACGGCAAAAGGCAAGATATGAACTATGGACTTCCTGGTTCACAGTTCACACTCTTAGCAACTATATTACACAAAACTCATTTGCATATAGTTGGCATCATTTGTTCTTCCAGGGAAAAGGGGGGACCCAAAACCTGCTATCAGGGGGATATCAATCAGACAAAGGACCATCCAAATCAAGGCAGGTTAACTTTCTTCAAGGACTGTCGCATATTACAAAATCCCTGCGTGGGAGACACTCCCACATACTATGAAACCATGTCACCTGGCACATGCGTGAGCACCATGATGTCAGGTTTTCAGTGCAAGGACATGCTGGGAAGGCATGGAATTCCTACTGTAACTCACAGCAGCAGAAAACACACACAAACTCTTAACTCCAAAAATCACTATAGCTGGCCCTCAATATCCTCAGCAGATCCATTCCTGGATACCCTGCGGATAAAAAAACCTACAGATAAGTGAATCCATGGGTTGTGGACATAATAGGGCTTCCGGGTGGAAGTGCCTTCCAGCTGCACTCAGAAATGATTTGAGGTGCAGAGAGGCTGTGCACGACTTCCCTGTACTTCAGAAGGCCTGCTGGAGGCTTCTGAAGTGCACTTCTAGTTTAGCAAAAAACCAGAAGTGCATCTCAGAAAGCTCCAGCAGGCCTTCTGAGGCGTGGGGGAGGTTGTATGCAACCCGCCCCCCACACCTCAGAACGCCTCCCTTCTAACACAACTGGAAGACTCTTTGTGTTCAGAGGTACAGTGAGGCCCTCCTGACCTGCACTGGGTCAAATCTACAGGTTCCAAATTCGCAGATAAGGAAGGCTGTGCGTTTGACAGACATCATGGTGCTGCATGTGCTAGTCTTTGTACAGCAGTGGTTCCAAACTTACTATGATTGTGGTGCCCTTCTTTTGTGGCAGCTTCTTCCCAGCTCTTCCAGGCGCCGCCATCTTGGATCACATGAGATCTCCCAGTGCCTGGGAGAACTGGGAAGAAGAGGCCACAAGGAACATCCTGTGAATTCCCATGGCACCCTCAGGTGCCATGGTGCACAGTTTGGAAACCATTGCCTAATAGGTTTCTTGCCAATTCTTGCACAAGAGCGCCTCCTCAACAGGAATTTTGCAATGTGTGGAGTGGACCAGATAGTTCCTCCCAGGGTCAGCCCCTTTGTGAGTTCAGAGGGTTGTTATGGAAATGGCCACTGGCACCATAAAAGTTTCAACACTTCTCCTGTTTCATTGCCTATTTCAGGGTTGGCCCATGACTTCCCAATGCCTGAGACAGTGCACCAAATGTTGCACCCCTTAACTGGCGTTTTGCTAGGCTCTATTCATCCTATCCCCTCATCCCATTCTTTCAACTGGACAGAGGAAGGAGATGAAGCTGAAAAGGACATGTGGAAGAGATGATAATGATGGGAGGTCCTCCTCCTCCTTTTGCTATCCAGGGAGTAGGAAGAGGGGCAGTCAACACAAGTGGGCAGACAGATGTAGGTGCACCCTGCTGATCTGGTGCTTGAGGTGACTGCCTCAGTTGGCCTCATGGATGAGTCAGCCCTGGCCTAACTGAATTTGAGACAACAATGACAGGAGCAGGTGGAGCTGGAAAACAGGCTGCTCCAAAGCAAGTAAGACAAATGTTACTGAGAGACAAAATGCAATCACCATCACTCGAGGACATTAGCCAACCTGACTTGGAGTGGAAGTTCTTCCCTCACCCAGATCAATGTGATTCTAGTTATGGAGCAGGACCCAATCCATGAAGATCTGGTTTACAAAAGACCCCTGTGAACCAGCTTGAACATGTTCAGATACCACCAAATGAATAGCAGCAGTCGTCGGAACTGGCAGCCTCAGGCACCCTCAGCACCTCCTTTTACTTTTGGCAATGCTTGGCTTCCTAGCAAGTTGCCAAAAAGGAAGGCTGTTGTATTCATGCCCTGCTTTGTAGGCTTTCTGGAAGCATCTAGCAGGCCACTTTTATCTTCTTGTAGAAGATTTATCTTAAGTAGAAGGCAGTCTCATCTGTTCATGTTTGTTTTCCTCACCACCTCACTTCCCTCACTTTTGGCTCACCTGGATGACCACAAAGCGCTGCGGATCCCTGGCCATGCGCGAGAACTCGGTGACCAGTTCCCGGAACTTGGGTCGGCATTCCGAATCAATCATCCAACCTGTGTGGCAAGCAAAACATAAGCATTCTCTCCAACACATGTCAGAATAAGTTAGGTCCTTATCAAGCAGAAGAGAACTAAACTTCTCATAGAAGGACAGAGAGCAGGCAGCCCTAAATAAGCCACTTCCTGGGGAAATTCAGGGGAATTCTCATATTTGCGCATAATGTATTCTGCAATATTTACAATTTGCATCATGTTTTCTAGGTTTGCTGTTCAAGGGAAGGGACAAGGAATTATGCAGGGCCCTGAAGCAGCCACCCATTTGATTTCTGAGATATCAACAGGCATTTTCTCTACATTTTCAGATACAGTGCGTCTTTGTGATCAATAAAAGCTGGAAACTTGCTTCTTTTTTAATAAATGAAACTGAAGAGTTTCAAGAGGCTACGGCCCGGTCCTATCCAACTTTCCAGCAGCGGGGCAGCCGCAATGCAGCCCCGAGGTAAGGGAACAAATGTTCCCATACCATAAGACCACCTCCAAGACTGTCTCCCCAGCACAGGAAGCAGTGCAAACCCCATAGGCACAGCAGCACCACCACTGGAAAATTGGATAGGATTGGGCCCTGAATCAAATGAACATATCCTGGGCTTTTTCTGTATATCTCTGTGAAATTGTAGCCCTGTAGCATATGCACAGCCCTGTGTATATGCAAGGAAAACTGTTAGTTTTGATATGAAAGGAAGAAATCTCAACTAGCCACAAGGACAGGTTGGGCATCTCTTATCTAAAGTACTTGGGACATGAAGTGTTTTGGATATTGGATTTTTCTGTATTTCAGAATACTTGCATATACATAATGAGATATCTTGGGGATGGAACCCAAGTCTAAACACAAAATTCATTTATGTTTCATATACGCTTAGCCTGAAGGTAATTTTTATATAATATTTTAAACATTTTGTGCATGAAACAAGGTTTGTGCACAAAACACAATTTGTGATTTTATTTCTTTAGGCAAAATAGTTTTGTTTTTTTTAAAGTCACATTGGTGCTCAAAAAAGCTATATATTTGGAATATTCTGTTATTTTGGAATATTTCATATTTCGGAATTCCTTTTAAGAGGTACTCAACCTGTATTACAGTTCTTGCATCACAAACAACTCATTTAAAACCAAGCTCAAGGATGTAGTGCTTGATATGAGGCTCAGTCAAAAACTCCAGGTGATGGGTTATCAGCCATTTACCACAATCTCCATCTGCTTCCTTTTACAAGGGCTTCCAAGTGGCTAATGCCAGCAACAGGAACCAAGATGTTGTCGGCTGTGCCCCTACACTTTGTGGCAATGCCTTTTTCCCAGAAAGACCTATCCACTACTGCCATCTCTTACATTTCACCATGATCATGTAGACATCAATGGTGCAGATAGGGGGCTGGGGCAGCCTCTCTCCTTTCTCCAGCAAGTCAGGGATCTCTCGGGCTGGGATACCATCATAGGGCTTGGCACCAAAGGTCATCAGCTCCCACACAGTGACACCTGGAGAGACACACAACCTGTCAAGCATTAGGCACTAATCAGGCTTTCATGATGGGAGTGAACAAGAGACCTTACTTACCATAGCTCCAGACATCGCTTTGGTGGGTGAATCGTCTGCGCAAAATAGACTCCAATGCCATCCACTTGATAGGCACCTGGGCAAGGTAAATAACAGCACAATGATGATCATATATGTGTCAAACCATCCCTCGGTGAAATAGCTCCAGGCAGTAGACAAGTGTAAGGATGTTTCCGGTGTCCTGCAGAAACCTGCTGAGTGTGTGGCTTAGGTCAAGTTCATTCAGAGGTGGTAAAACCTACAGCTTGGCTGAATCACTTCAGACAGCAGGTGTGAGCTCACAAAGTAATGCCCCTCCATATAAAACATTCACTGCATGCAGAAAGCTAGGAGATCAAGCAGAAGGCTAGACTACAATCCTTCTCTCCAATGTGCTGGTTTTCTAGGTACGGGAAATGCTTTTGACTAGAGGTTTGCAAACGTAAGTTTGTGGGACCATTCGTGAAACAATCATGGGAGTGGTATCTGTTTGTTAGATTGTGCAGATTACATGAGAGATTCACATCCCTGGCAGAGGGACTGTAATTAAAAAGCACAATGGCGCCCACTGATTAAGTTAATGACATGTTTTATTTCCTAAAGTCACACCAAATATGGGTCGTGAGGTGTGAAATGAAAGGTAGTGCAACATCAAAACAGGAATAGGGCTGGTTCAAAAAAATTGGTCCCAAAAAATTGAAAAATAATCAGCACTATTGAGCTCAAAACATAGTAATTCCACAGTGATGATTTCATATAAGTGCCAGCGTAATTAGAAATACCTTTTGTCTTCAGTTGCTGATGGACTAGGTTACAGTTTACCATTTTTTGTTGATATAAATGTATGAAAGGTTTCATAACTCAATTTAAAAGTAATTATATAGATACAGTTAAAGGAATCTCCTTGAGGTGTCAACTAGATGTCACCTGGTTAAGGTGAGTAAATTTCTCAGCATGTTGTTGTTGTTCTTTACATTCGTAAACCACCCTTCCTCCAAGGAGCTCAGGGCAGTGCGCATAGCTCCAATGAGAGGAACTTGCAAGAAAGAACAATGTTGAATCAGGAATTTCCTGAAGAGGGAAAAGGAGGTTGGCACAAGCCTCCCTGCCTTTTCCCCTTGCTCAGATGGGGCTTCTACAAGCAGAAGATAAAGCCCAAAAAATTTTTTCACCCTACCAATGGTAGGGTAGACCTTTGTGATAAATGTTTGTCATAAACTAAACCAGGCGTGTCCAAAGTTTTGGCAGGAAGGCCACATCATCTCTCTTTCCTGGGCGGGGGCCAGGGAAAAAAAGAATTAATTTACATTTAAAATTTGAAAAGGCCCCCAGGCCAGGGTTTGGGCACCCTTGATCGAAACTGTCAAAGGGAGAAATTTAAAAAGTGTTTTGAGGAGAGCCAAAACAAAAATATAACACCACAGCAGCATGACACATAGGATTCAAAGAGAATTTTAAAACTGCTATCATTCAGCCATTTTCAATCGTATTTTTCTGAAATTTGGTCAGATCACAAGTCAGTCATGGAGAACCTAAAATCATACAAATTGTCATTGTAAAGTTCAGACTTTACAATGAGCCAGGATGGTGTAGTGCAGAGGTTCCCAAACTCAGGGAGATTTTGGGATCTGGTAAGTGTTTGCAGGGGAGGGGAGGTGGCAGTGATGTCATCATCATAAGCTCTTAGAATAACTGATTAAACACACACACACACACACACACATACACACACAATTCAGGCATGAGAAACAGTCCCAACAGGGAAGGATCTGGGTAACCATTCAGGGCAAACAAAGCATCCAGCATCACCAACTGGTGAGCGTCCAGTTATTACACATGGAAATCTGTTCTGAAAATTAACCTGAAACTTCTTTGCAGAATTTTGAATTTCTGCTATAATTATATATTGTGCTAGCATTTATTTCATGCCAATGGTCTGCTAGGAGCTGTATAGGGCACAGTCAATCTTAGCCAGCAGGAGGCCTTAGCCTTTAGCTCTGTGAGACGCTGTGCTATCAAATGAAATTGGGGAGCTGGGCAACTGCGGCTTGGAGATGCCTGCAGTCACAGCACACGATTATTAGGCGAAACTTTTTATTGCAGCTGATTTGTGGCAAGCGGAATCCAAACCAGGTGAATAGAAAATACTTCCTTCTGGCTGTGTGCTGTAACTACAGACACTGTCAAACAATATCGACCAACCAGCATTTGGCCAGTCAAATCTTGATCTTAAAAGAGATGCTTCCCAGGTTTATCTGTTCCATCATTCTTCTGTCTCACCTTCCCTCCATCGGCATGATATTCTGTCTCATCAATGTCCAGTAGCCGGGCCAAGCCAAAATCTGTAATCTTCACATGGTTTGGGCTCTTCACAAGGACGTTCCGGGCAGCCAAATCCCGGTGGACCAGACGGACATCCTCCAGGTAGTTCATGCCCTGAGTGAGAAGGAACAAATAGTTGTTAGTTTCCTGGAGCTTTCAAAGCAGACATAGGTGCCCACAACATAGATGTTGGCTGGATAATTTTGGTGTTAACATACAACTTCCCCCATTATAGCCCTGCAGTGGTGGGATAAACTTCACCTGTAGCAATTCTCCTTTCTAGCCAATTTATAGAAGCACATCAAGCCTGTTCCATATTGGACCAATCCACATTACCTGCCATCCACACACACTTTTCCTCAGTCCAGTCCTATAAAATGCTGATCTTCTGCTGGTGGTCTGCAGGACACACCAATCACCCTGTTTGTTTAGGATTGTTTTAATACCAGGTGAAAGATAGGAGAGGGAGAGAGGAGAAAACACAGAGAGAAAAGAAGAAAGACCACCATACAGTGGTGTCACTAGGATTGGTATCGTCCATGTAGCGCAGCCTCCATTTTTGGGTTCCCCCAGATACTGCCATCTTGGGTAGGCCAAGATCTTGCGAGATAGCACAAGGTATTCATTGGGGAGATCTCGCAAGATCTTAGCAGAATGTCAGTGGCCTTGTCAGGCTCCCATAGTACAGTCACAATACAGTCATTCTGGTGTCACCCTCTCATGGTGCCACCTGGTGCAGTCCACACACCCTGCCCCTTGCACCTTCCTAGTGACACCACTGCCACCATATACAGTAAAACATGAAATGTGATTTTCAGGCCTGGAAAAGTTGCAGTTATATGACATGCACGTCAAGAGGACCCATTGCCATAATCCCCCACTCTTGCCATGAAGCTCTGCCTACCTTTGCAATCTGAACACACCAGTTCAAGAGGTCTTGGGAGCCAATGCGATCCTTGTTCTCCCGCACATAGTCCAGCAGGCAACCATAGGGCATGAGCTGGGTCACCAGCTGCACTGTGGAGGTGAGGCAGATTCCCAGCAGCCGTGAGACGTAAGGGCTGCCCACGCCCGCCATGACATATGCTTCCTGAAGGGGGCAGATGGGGATGAAGTATGTTAGAGGTCTCCTCTGGGAATGGAACTGGCTGAGCCAGGATAAAAACTTAGAGAAGCCAAACAACATCAAGGGAGTGGGGGTGGGGTGAATATAGTGTGGGTTTGCTGCCTTCTGCTGGCATCAACATGTCTTCTTCACTCACATCTAAAATCTCCTTGTTGGCTTTTGGTGAGGTGTTTTCCCGCAAGACTTTGATGGCTACTGGGATCTTCACACTCTCGCCATCTGGAATCCAGACACCCTGGAGGGAGGGTTGAGGGAGAAAGAAGCAAGATGAGTCAGTTTAGCAGGGATTTCTTGGATTACAGAAGGAACCTTGGTGACTAGAAGTTTTTGAAACACTGCACTAAAGCCCCAGGTCAAATAACTAGAAGTCACTCTTGGCCTTCTGGTGGCAAAACGTCCCACTTGCTGAACTGCTTAGTACGAGATAGAAAATATCATTTGTAGTGGACAAAATTCACTATGGCTGACAGCATAGTGGGCTGGGAGCTCACCAAGAGGATGCCAATCTCTGTGGTGAATGGGTTCAAAGGAGGAAGATTCAGTGGCAACAGAATGATAGGTGGGGAACTGACAGTGCTGGGAAAATGGGACAAACCTGGAGCAAAGGCAATTTCTTTTTATTAAATTCATTTCTAAACATTTAAATCCTGCCTTTCTCTATAGAGTCAAGACAGTTCACAACATGAGATAAAAAATACAATTAAAATGCAATTAAAATCATGAGAATAATGCAACACACTCTTAGAATAACACAAGCTTCCAACAAGGAGAGAGAGAGAAAAAAATGTACAGTGGTAAAAAAAATAGGTGGGGAAAGGCCTGCTGAAATAAATATGTTTTCAGCCTTGTCTGGAAAAATAAGAGGGAGGGAGCATAGTGAACCTCCTATGCAGGTGGGTGGGAGTGGAATTCCACAGGGAAGACGCCACCACCAAGAAGGTGCTCTTGCACGTCTCCATAAGTCACACTTCAGATAGCAGGAGGGCTTGCATCAGTGCCATCTCAGAGAATCTCAGGTTATGGGTAGATTCATTTGTGGGAAGGCACCTGAATCCCCAGAGGAAAAGGAGTAGCTATATGTTTGGAAAAATTTGGAAGGGTTTTTTTTGGCTGTCCCTTTAAATGGTTTTCAGTCAAGGTCTGCGCACACAGCAAACCATTTCTGATTCTTCTCACCTTGTACACTGTTCCAAAAGCTCCTGATCCCAAAACCTTGACCTTTTTCAACTCTGTCTCCTTGAGAATACGCATCTGAGCTTGGTTGGGCATGGCTCCGCTGGGCGTCAATGGCTCCACCAGCTGCAAGAGAAAAGGAACATGGAAATAATGGAGAGAGATAGAGAGATCTGCATTTCCCATCAGTTAGCTTTACATTCAAGATGCCAATAGCATTCGACAGGGGATGGTCACATAAATAAAAGTGCATCGTGTTTGGTATTTCTGCGGGGACCACTAAGGACTAAACATTTAAGTATACAGGAAGTGTGTGGCTGGATCAGACAAGGTTCAACCAGGCCAGCATTCTGTTTCCAACAGATGCTGACTAACCAGATTGCTAACAGATGCTGATGATTACTAACAGATGCTGACTAACCAGTCAACAGATGCTGACTAACCAGATGCTTCCAGAAAACAAGCAGGGCCTAAATGCATAGGTCTTCCTGTGTCATTTCTCCCAACACCTGTACTCAGATAGATTTCCTCTGAAGCAGGGCCTAGGAGAGGGGGGTAAAGGGGGTAATTTGTACCGGGGCCCAGGGTCCAAAAGGGGGCCCAGGAGCCAAAGGAGGGGGCCCAGAAATGTCCTAGGATCTGACATTTTCTTATCTACTCAGACTTGTTGCCTGTACAGGATGCTGGGGACACTACCATGAGCGTGCAGCTGTAGCTACTGCAGCTACTGTCAAGCCATATATGATGGGCCACGGAATGCATATGTGACACTCCTTAACACAGTGTCAAATCTGGAAGGAAACTGGCCTGCTCCAGTTGGCTTGTGGATCTGCTTACCATGAAGGAGTGTATAGGAGCTCAGGGACACAGCTGCAAGACTACAGCTGTTGCAGAAGCAAATTTTGGTATGCACAGGACACTTTCCATTCTAGTGTGAGCCTAAATATAATGATGCTAATTTGCTGCATGATTTTCTATATTTAAAAATTTTTAGAGGGACTTAGGAGTGTGCTTGGTTTTATGTATTACTGCATCTAGCTGCCAATGCCACGTGGCTGAGCAGATCAGCCAAAGACTTTTCCAGGCTCCAAAGACTTTTCCAGCTGTCTCCACCCTCCCCCAACCTGTTTTGCCCCTCTCTGCCACATACCCCTCACCCATCACCACCTCCCCTGGTCTGTTTCACCCCTCCTCCTTTGCAAAGGGGCCCAAATGAAACTTTGTACCCCCTGATAAAATTTCTCTCAGAGGCCCTGCTCTGAAGGAGGAGGTTCCATTTGGCACAAAGAAGATATTCCCAAGAAGGGAAAAATCCAAATCCTTAAATGCTGCTCAACTTCAACACTTTGTGCCAAAGGGGCCACAGATGGCAACCATACCTCAGTCTCCTGCAAGAGACGTCGCATTGTATGTTTCCTCTCCTGCTGTTTCCGCCGGTTGATGCAAATGATGATGAGGAACAACAGAACCAGGGCAAGTGCAGCGCCCACCACACCAGCAATGATGGATGTTGCCTGGCTGGAAGGGGAAGACAGAGAGTGAGAGAGAGATGGGAAAAACTATTTGCCTAAAGCAGTGGTTGCCAAACTGGTGGGTGACGACCCACTAGGGGAACCATAAAAGGGCCATTTCCCTTTAAGAGGAACGGTTCAGGAATTGGCAGCAACACAAGATTGGGACGATTGTGCTGCTGCTGGGGAGGAGAGGGTTTTTTCCATTTACCTGGGGGTCGCTAAGGCTCTCTAGAGGATCTGGGGAGCCTGCAAACCCCTCTGCAGCCCTCTACAAGCCTCCAAACTGCTATTACAAATAAATAAATAAAAGCACTTCCGGCTTTGCAATGAAAACAGGAAGTGTTTGGGTTTTTTTAAGCAGCAGTTTGGAGCTGCTAGGAAGGCTGCAAGAGGGGGTCACAGGCTCCCCAGACCCTCCAGAGAGCCTTAGCGACCCCCGGGGAAGTATAAACAACCCTTTCCTCCCCAGCAGCAGCAAGATTGTCCCAATCACGTTGCTGCCCCCTCCCCTGCAAATACTTACAGGGTTCCCAAAGTCTGAGTAGGACTTTGAGAACCACTGGCCTGAAGTAAATAGTGACTTACTATGATAATAGGGATAATAGAGAGGGATGACTAACCTCTCCTGCCTGGGATGGCAACACAAGTATAATAATAATAATAATAATAATAATAATAATAATAATAATAATAATAATAATAATAATAATAATAATAATAATAATAATAATCACAGTATTTATATACCGCTTTTCAACTAAATGTTCACAAAGCGGTTTACAGAGAAAAATCAAATAACTAATGGCTCCCTGTCCCAAAAGGGCTCACAATCTAAAAAGATGCAAAAAGAATACCAGCAGACAGCCACTAAAACAGACAGTGCTGGGGTGAGGTGGGCCAATTACTCTCCCCCTGCTAAAAAAAAAAGGAGCACCCACTTGAAAAAGTGCCTCTTACCCAATTAGCAGGGGTTTTCAGTATTGAGAACCAAATATTGAGAGATGTATTGAGAGATGGTTTCATTCTCCTGCAGCCATTTCCATCAGGCTGCAGCAGAGGGAAAGGTAAAATACCAAGGCTCCTTCCATTGGCGTGGGAAGAGTGCTAACGAAGCCTAAGTATGCATACTCAAATAATTGCATAGTCTTTCTCAGTTTTGCCCAGTGGCCCTCTCCTTTCTCTCTTCTCTCTCTTGAGTCTTCTTCTAGCATGGGTATATGCCCAGACCAGGGAACCATTCCTTTTGTGGAGGAAATTTTAGAATAAAAGGCAAAGTCCAAATTGATTAAAGAAACACTCAGAGATTTATTCTGTATAATTTTATAACACAGCCATGACTAACCAAGCAAAGAGATGATCAATCAGGGACTGAAGAATACAGGAAGATATATGAGATTAAATACCTGATCCAACTCTTCATTCATTGGTCAATCCATTAAAGCCAATCATTTCTCAATAGTCAATTAATAATACAGCATGAAGGAAATGTGTCATGCCAATCACACACCATTTATTAATATATCAATTAAGAAACTGCTTACATATCTACTGGAAATACTGTTATTTCCAAAGGTATTTCTTTCTAAGCACTAACAAGTGGTAGACTCTCTGCTTCGCTTTACAAGTAAAGATGAAGCTCCTGTGATTCATGAGTTTTGATACAATTCAGACATGCTCTTGTGCCCTCTTCCTCTTTTTGTCATCAGACTAACAGTCCCACTACCAGTCAGCCATTTTCATATGCCCTTCCACCCCTTCTATGAAGCAAGTGCAAATTAATTAATTTACTGATCAGCAGGCCATGTGCTTCCACTGAGTCTTTTAGTGATCCCAGGATCTAATTATTGCCTCACACTCCCCCCTTTAAAAATTTTAACTTTAATGTAAATTGTTAAAACAAAAATCAAATATTCAAATATAGTAGTTACTATAATGCTCACATCACCTTAAGCAATATGTTATGCTTGCTTGATTGTTAGTGTCCGGATCTGGCCATATCAGCCCCAGAGAGAAGCCTACTTAGCACACCAGTTGAAAATTGCTGTTCTAGTCTCTGTGGCTGATGAAAAGCGGAGACTTTTTTAGGATATTAAAGTCCCTATCGAATAGGTATTGTTCATACACTGAGCATTATGTTGGAGCTCTGGATAATTTGTAGACTCCCTGCTCTGTCCTAGGTATACCCCAATGGATCCTGCAAAAGAAAGCTGGACTGTAAATAAAACAAGGAAATAAAAAGAAACCAAAATCAAATACCTGGGTTTCTGATCCACTGGGCAGCCACGGTCATCCCGTAATGTGCACCTGGAACAAGAAACAGATGTGATAGACAACCATTACCTGTATAGCCTGTGGGAAGCCTACAAATGTCCCAGTCACTTCCAGATAAGACCCAAAATATGTCTATTCACTAAACACTATTTAGTCCAAATAAGGTCCAAAATATGCCAATTCACTAAACATTATTCCAAATTTTTGTACTATATAGATACAGATATATATGATCACATTTTATTTCACGTTGCTTCTTCTTCATTTTGCTGTCCTTCCATTAATGCCTGTTGTACTTTTAACTAAATAGTTCTCTATTGTTTGCAATTATTGGTTAATACATTACATGACAAAAAATGTTAAATTTAACTGGCTACTCCATCTAACTGTTTCATTGTTGTCCATCTATGGCAGGGGTGTCCAAACATTTTGGCAGGAGGTCCACATCATCTCTCTAACACTGTGTTGGGAGCCGGGGGGGGGGGAATTAATTTACCATTTAAAATTTGAGTATAAATTTATATGAATATATTAGAGATGGAACTTATATGAATGAATGAAGGTTTTGCAGTAGCTCAAGGCCTATAAAAAGCCTTGCATAAAGCAAGGCCAGCCTTTCCTTTACTGCCACTGCTGCATCACAGGCGTGAAACAGCAAGTAGTGGAGGGAGCCCTCGTCCCACAGCTCAGGTGAGACTGAGCTGTGTCATCCTCTTGCCGAGAACAGTTGTGTTGGGCCAGTATGGGCTCCAGCAAGTCCCTGGAGGGCCAGAGGCTCATTGGAGACTGGCGGCTCCCCGAGGGCCTGACTGGGAGCCTCTGAGGGCCGCAAGTAGCCCCCAGGCCGGGGTTTGGGCACCTCTGATCTATGGTGATGAGATAGCCTGAGCACAGAGCTTCAGAACAGACTTGGGCTTCTGTTTACCTGCTTTTCAACTGCAGCCAACGTTTCTTAATTTTTACAAAATCACTCCATTTCTAAAGTTAAACCTTCACATATACACACTGTGCAGCAGTCAGAGAGGGCCCAACCCTATTGGGGTCAACACCAGCAGTACACTGCTACCGCTAGCTCTGACTGTCACAAAAGTGCTGTAAGGCACTTTACCGCTGGCCATAGCAGTGTGCTGCTGGTGCTGTGCCTCAGTGCTGAGAGATCAACGCTGAGGCGTGGGCAGCAGTGAGCATTGCCGCCTGCCAGAGCTATGGGTTTGGGTAGCAGAGGAGGGCGGGGGGAAGGCGGGGAGGGTGCGGAACTGGATAGAGGGAGGAGAGGATCGGGCTCGGGAGGGGGGTGGAGATAGCGGCAGACTCTACTGCCATATCTATCCCCCATCCCAAGCTGGGAGACCCGACGGGTTTTCTCGATTCTGCACCCCTCAAAGGCGGGCATAGCTCTAAGTAGACAAATTCGGGCTGCCATAGGTCGACATGGGGTAAGGGAACTTTTGTTTACTTAACCTGAAGAGACCTGTGGCTGCTTCCCTGGCCCACTGGATTCAGCAGTAGCCATTTTGGCACTGTTAGACCCCTGGGTGCTAGGGGTGCTTGGGATTGGGTTGTTAATCTCCATGATGTATGCCCAAATATCTTGGTACCTGCCTTGGTCTTATATATTCAAGAGCAAGGGCCAAATTACACAATATGATGAACATGTTAGCTTGGCCCTTTGCTGTATAGTAAAAAGTTGCTGAGAGAGGTAGGGAGCATGTGTGAAAAATTGCAAAATCACAGTGGTAGGTAGTGGGCTTTAGTACATGCCACAATTCCTATTGCTCTCTCTCTCTCTCTCTCTCACACACACACACACACACACACACACACACACACACACACAGCATGCCATTTACAACTCATAGAAGCTTCTTTTTTCCCCATGATAGAACGCAAACAAGACACACTATCAGGACAGGAAGCACCCCCCTCCCCTACATGGTTTCACAGGATTTTTTGCTATGGCCAGGTGGGAACAAGGAGATATGAATTTGGAGGTGGTAGAATAGGCTGCATCATTTTGAACTGTGTGGTACTGCTGAATCAATACTACTTTTGATCACTTGCCTAAGTGAAAACCGTGAAGCTTGAACCTCTCTCCCTGACATATAAGGGTTTTTTGTTTTACTCCCAGGCATGTTATTTATCTTTTTAATGTGATGAAGCAATTCAAAGTGCCCCCATATATCACCTCAAGCTTCCCTTGTGCCCCCTGTATCACCTCAAGCTTCTACAGAGCTGCACTCTGATACTTGTGTAAACCAATCCTCGGAAGAAATGCTGCCTGTTACCAAAACCATTTCAGCTAAATTTCCATAATCTGTCCTGAGACCAAGGGATAACAAAATAAATTTTTAAAAAATCATTTCAGAGGCAAGTTAGTGGCAAGACACCACTTGGAAAGGAAGATCATTGCCATCAAAGGGAAGAGAGAGATCACACTAGATCCGTGTTTCTCAACCAGTAGTACTTGTACCACCAGTGGTACTTGAGGTGGTGTCTGGTGGTACTCTTGGGACCTCCAGACCCCTGCCACCTGGCAGCAAGACCAGCAATGCAACATGACAAGCAGTAGTAGGAGACTCGGTTCGATGGGCAGAGCTCCAGTGTGTGCTTTCCGTGATGCCATTAAAGGTTGTTGATTGATGGTGTGCTTTCCATGTGTTCAAAAAAGCCCTCCCTGAGCCTCTTAACAGCATTTATTGCATTGGCCTCCCAATCTGGAAGTAACTGGTGGTCTTACAATGGTACTTACAAGTGGTACAGTGGGGAACAAATGTTGAGAAACGCTATACTAGATCCTTGTCTTTAAATTGCCTCTCACCAGAGCACCTTCAGCCCAACACCCAAATGCCTTAGCTGTTCTTTCTCCCTACATCTCATCATCCACTTGTCACAACTACTAAGCCATCTACACAGTCGATCCCTCCCCCAGCCCCTCCTTCATCACTAACTCACGAGTGGGTGCAGTTAGTCGGGCAAAACTGACAGATCCCCTCATTGTCTGGATACTTCCAGATGGGTACGAAGGAGGCGTCAACCTTTACACCACTGGGGCAGCGCTCCACGCAGAAGGGACCATCTCTGAAATGGGCACAAGCTACACACTGGTCAGCATCCTAGGAAGGAAGAAACATTATCCTTTAGAGAAGGAGAGAACCCATCCATCTGAACACTACCACAGGATCTACATTTGATATTGGCCTGCCAATTTGCAATGCAAGTTAGGACTGTTGCTGACAGGACCTTAGACTGACATAACCTGCAGATCAGTAAAAACCAGACACTTGATAGGACTCTAGGAATCCAGAACCTAGAGTCACTGTGTCTGGAACTGTTGCAAGTTTGCCTCAGGTGGATGTGTTTCATTAAACATTGAACATCTAAGGATCAATGGACAAGGTTTCCACATTTTATTGCCTACCAAACTAAAGACTGTGCTACTTGGACCTTGTAATGTTGTCCATTGATTTCAATGGGCAACTGAAACATTGCAGAACATCCACGCATTGCAACATGAGGCTTCGGACTGCTTAATTTGGGGCTGGACTGTACTCTAAATGTCTGTAAGAAGTGGCGAATACAGTTACTTTATCTTTGTTCGCTGAGAGTAAAGTCCTCTGAATTAAGCTAACCCAGTTTTATCTATAGAATCTAAAGTTGTCTATAGATCAGACTACGTTTGTGCTCTTCTCTTATGACAGGTATACAGATGTGATCTCAAGAGTTACGGTACAACCAGGTTTCATAACCTTGTATTCAATGTGTGCACACGACAGCCTGGGAGCTTGGGGCAAAATCTGACACCCTCAAAATGCTAGAGTGTTTGTTATTTTATTCCAAGGCTTTATGGTTGCAACACAAAACAGAATCCAGCATCTGGCATTGGTTGTGAGAATCTCAGCCTTTATTATTCAGGGGAAAAAATTCAATAAGCTTTCAGTCCTCCTGGCTCTAGATAGTAATTGATTGTTGATTTTTCAGATCATAAGCTGGGACAGTACTGGTAAATCAATTAGCAACCAAGGCGGTCACCTAACTCAACAAATCTTGGCCTCATATACATTTTAATTTAATAACTCTGCAGAATATTTGCATACAAAACAAATGTTCAAGAAAAAAAACACATTCTTTATGCTTAGATGATGGACATACATGTCACAGAGTCTTAGGCTTCCCCCTCCTGTGAGTGAGAAGAAGAAATTCTTCTTCCAAGGTGCCTGGTACCTGCTTTCCTGAGGCTTTTGCATTAAAAATATAACTTGTTAAAAATCTGCTATCCAATTAGTCAGGGAAGGAGAAAACATATGGATCTAAGGTTTTTAACAGGTTCATGTAACTGATGAATTGATGTGTTACAGCTCTAACAGTAAAAAGATACAATATCATCATGTCACCAAGATGCAAAATGTAAAAATATATGATACATTAGCAGTTCAATCCTATGCATGTCCACTCAGAAATGAGCCCCTTTGTGTTGAATGGGACTTACACCTAGATAAGTGTGTACTGAACTGAAATCTGGAGCAGTTACTGTGGAGTAAATCCCACTGAACTCAACCGTGCTTACTGCTGAGTTCACATGCACAGGACTGTGGTGTAAGAAGCCTTACAGAAGACTTTTAGAAAGATCATCGTGGGTTGTCCCCCGAGAACAAGACCACATGACCTTTCCTGCAGAATCCTAGAGTAATTTAGCCAGGACTGCTGAAAAACAAGCCTTTCTGTTAATGATTCATTCCTGGTGTTTCACAGTAACTTGGTTTAATACACCTTTGCATGCTCTGTTTAAAGCAGGACTGAGGAATTCTTCCTCTTGAATGGATAAAGTAAGACGAGAGATGGGAAGAGAGCCCCTACGCTGACACTGCTCTATGAGCAGGATGTCTGGATTTGTCACAGGTTTCGCAGAGTGCCCCTCTGGAACTCTACTTGAAGGGTAAGGCTGTGGGTCAGTGGTAGAGCACATGCTTTGAGTGCAGAAGATCCCAGGTTCAATCCCTGGAATCTCCCAGTAGAGCAGAGAAAAATTCCTGAAAGCTTGGAGAGTTCCTGAAAAATTCCTGAACCCAGGTGTCAGCATCAACAATTCTGACCTGGATAGGCCAATGGTTTGATTCAGCATAAAGCAGAATTCTGTGTTTTAAACTCTGTTCCAGGGAACTCTCAGAAACTTTATCAAGAGATTCCTCAAGGAAAAGTGATAGTAGAGAAGCATCCCTTGCAATGTGCAGCCAGAGAGCTGAGTCTGTGCAGACATAAAATCTAACAACAATCTTGTGCTACGTGAACAGACCCTATGCATGCATCCCCACTTCCATAACATGCTTCGATGGCCTCTCTCACTTCTGGTTTACTGGCAAATCTGTATTATACATCATAGTTTCAGCCATCTTCTAGACCATACTCTAGATCACGCTTGAATAATCTTCTCAGGGGAACTGAATAACCCCGGGTCCACGTCAAGAAGCAACTAAAGGCAGTTTTTATATAAGCTGTATTTGCTATTTCACCTAACTAAATTGTAGGATCTGGACTTTTCCAGCAAGTCAAAATTATTTACTTATACAAAGCCACCTCTGTACATAGTACTTTACATAGAATAAAAAGACAGGTCTCTGCCCCACGAGTATACAGTCTAGAAGATACTGACACAAGGGACGCAACAGAGAGAATAAAGAAGAGGAATGGAGGTAAGGCTAGCCAGGGGAAGGATTTATGATTGTGTCAATTGCACAGAAGTAAATTAGTTACAACAGGGAATGAGGACTGAGGTGTAGTGCCAAAGGTAGGGTATGAGAAGAGATTGCCACGTGTTCCTGCACTTCTATATATATCCAATACCTTCTTTGATAGAAGATCTTAAGGATCAGACTGGAAGAAAGGTAGTGGATGCATGCAAACACTTTGAACAATGACAGGTTAGCATATACAGGGTTTATGGATCTAAGAAAGGCTGCCTTAGAATAGAATTAGGGCCCTGGTACATTTCACTTTGGACTTCCCATAGTCCCTGTTCTTTACCGATCCATTGCAGGTCTCAGTCCCATTTTGAGGCAGGCACTCTGGATGGCAGGGAAAACACTGTGTCCCATTGATGTGTTCCCGGATATCCCTGCAAAAGAAGACGCTGCACAGTCAATCAATCCAAAATTTAAGCAATTTCACTGTCTCACCTCCCATCTTTCCAGAATGCTCGAGACTGGTGCAATCCACCATCTATTGGAACAATTATCATCAGAATAACTTTATAATCAGGGCTGTATGTTTGATTTCATTTTTTAATTTGGTGGCAACGTTAAAAAGAGACAATGTGTAACACGAGTCCCATGATTTTTCAGTGGTACTCCGAAACCACAGAATTCAGTACATGGCACAGAAGCCAATATCCCAATAACATTCCCAGCCCAATCCTAACCTGCCCTGGAGCAGGCAGGCTGACTGGCCTGCGCTGCATCCAGAGCAGGGTTGGGGCCGCCTGTAGCTCATCCCGAGGCAAGAAGAATTCATTCCCCTTACCCCGGGTAACGCTGCAGCTGCTTCAGGCTGCCCAGGACCAGGGTTAGGATGCGGCACAAGTGCCAGATCTTGTTCCCATCCCTGCTCAACCGCAGCCCGCCCATAGGCCTACCCACCGCCCACCCTGATATGGCTTCTTCCTGCCTGCACCCCACCCCCCCCAGACCTGCGTGCCAGCCTGAGTTGGCCAGCGTGGGCTTTCTTTTTGCGCTGGCCCCATGGGGTTTGGGCCAGCCTCCTTCCTCATTTGGTGCCACAAATGTGCTTTATGGCACATTCACGACACCTCTGGGCCAGCACAAGGGACTTGCACCATCTCCTTTTTAGGATTGCACCTTTCATTTGTATGAAAAATATCTAGCAAGGCTCTAAGACTTTTTTATGGCTAAATAATCATTTTTTACATAGCATTGCCAGAACCCTTTTGCCCCTGCCACAAGTTTTGCTTAACCAGGATTCTACCCAGACAGCCCCCCCCATTCCACCTGCCCCATCCTTGCATACCCATTCAGAACGCTGCAGTTCTTCACACATTCCTTCCCACGGAGATACCCATTGCAGGATACGCACTGAGTCGCCCCAGGTCCCCAGCAGTGCCCGTTCAAGCAGAGGTGGAAACAAACCTGGCCTTGGTGCTCTGTGGAGAGAAGAAATAGGCTAGAACTTGTAAACCATTGTCTTGCTATCAACAAAGATTGTCTTGCTATCAATAACTGAGTACCATTGCTATCAAGCAATGAGTCTTTCCCTATCAGAGGTGGAGGCAATGTTGGGGGAGAAATATCATTCCTAACACAGGGAACCAACCACAAGGCAGTCATCATTTGGGGCATTTGGTGGAGCACTGCGAGATACAGGAAGCTGAACTAGATGGGCCTATGGCCTGATCCAGCGGGGCAGTTCTTTTGTTCTTATCAGTATTACCCAGTAGGCTAGGAACAAAGCTAGGCCTGATGGTGGTTATTCACATCAGCTATGAGTCTGAGAACCAACAGAGAATGTGCCGCATCAAGCATCCACTTGTGCATGAGTTCTTGAATCTTGTATAGAGATCCTCAATTCCATCTATGTCTAGGAACACTGCCGCCATCCCATGCACCTCCCAAAATACAAGGATTAGCAGTGGCTCCCATATTGGGAAAGCCTGAAACCAACTGCTACATATGACTGCACCTGCCCAGAGACACACACACACCACTTACGACATTGATCATCAGGTTTGTTGTTGTTCTGGAACAGCGTCTGCCGAGAGTTCCTGAAGAAGGTTTGCCAAGGGACCGTTTGGATGAAGCAAAGGTTGGGGTTGTGCTGGACAAGGACTATTCCGTTGCTGACCTCTTGCAGCGAACGCAGGCCCAGGGAGGAGATGGTGAGGTTTTGCAAAGCCAGGGAATAGACTCCACTGTCAAAAACAAGATGCCCCAGTTAGGAAGAGCAAGAGAACAATGCCAGAAATAACCACCATATCTCTTTCTCCACTGCCTGAAAAAAATGTGTCATGTTTTAGTCTCCCTCCTCTTGTCACACATTGCCACGTGAAGTGGGGGCTGCTGACAGGCCTGGGCTGGTCACATTGCATGGCAGCTTTGGTGCTGCTCCTTTCTTCCAGCCCCTCAACCAATCTTCCATTACCACGTGAGCACAGCTGGTTGTATAAAGCACACCCTGCCTGTTATGTGTGGTAGGCCTCTGGCAAAAGGCAAGAGAAAGACCTTCCACTCAGGCGCACCTCTGCTAATTGCTTCTAGACCACAAGGTTAGCTCCCTTGAGAAGGAGAGGTTAGTCCAGAGACGACTAGGTGAGGCCTTTGAACACTGAATATTTCTGAGGTCCGGCTTAACCAAGTGACAGAGACACCAAACTGTCTTGCGTATGTTGCCATGTGAGTGCCTGAAATTTAGTGACTGGCCCAACCCGGGGGGGGGGGGAGTGTCTTGATGGCCAAAATGCTTCACAACATACACAGGGCCTGAGAACACCAAAGGTGCAGAGAATGGTCAGAAGCAGTAAATGGAAGATGGTGTTTAACCCTTCTTCTTGTCCAATACACCCCATTAATTTTTAACCCAGCAAAAACAGGAGGAAGTAGGGAATGCAGGGGAAGAGCAACAAGCACCTTCCCACCGCACACAGCTTCTCTGTTGCACATCACTCTGCCATGTAACAGTAGAAGAGCATCAGCCACCAGTGTTCCCACACGCCATATTTGTTGCCAAACATACTGAGCCTGCAGCGCTAGTCCAGGAGATTATGCTTTTCAGGTTCTTAGGCCCTCCCGGCTTCTCATTTTGCAAATCTATATTTTCAGAAGAGTTGTCCCCCCATTTTGTAGATATAAAATTGACATACCCAGAGTTAAACCACCATGTGCAACACATTGTTTGTGCACCCCTCATGTGTCTAAATGTTTGCTTTTCTCTGCTGCATGCATGGAATAGAGGCTCAGCCTTTTCCCGATGGCCACCTCAATGCCTCTGTCTGAGAAAAGCAGCCATTTAAACACATGGACGCCATTCTTGATTGTGCTGCTGTCAGACATTCTGCAGCTGCTGAAAAACAAATGCATTTGTCTTCAGAGCGCCCTTTCAAAATGAGTGAAAATCAGTGCCCTTTAAAAGAAAAAAAAACAATCTATTCCATTTGTCAGTCAACAAAACCTTTATTAGGCATAAACATTTGATAGGTGAAGACTCTGTCAAAAAACAATCTATCACTGAATCACAATACATCACCTGCATTATAATACGGGCTGCAACCCTATCCACACTCACCTTGGAGCAAGCCCTATTGACTACAATGGGATTTACTTCTGAGTAGGCATGTATATGATTGGGCTCTTAATCACTGAATGCTGGAGTTTAAAAGGACCTTGGAGGCCTGACACAGTTTAACTGCTTGCTCAGATTCCTATCTTTCCTCTGAAGAGTTTGTGATGGCATATGAGGTCCCTCCCCTTCTCCTTTTTATACTGATGCCAGCCTTGTGAGGTGTACTAGACTGAGGCCCCGATCCTATTCAACTTTCCAGCACTGGTGCAGCCGCAGTGCAGCCTTGAGGTAAGGGAACAAATGTTTCCATACCTTGAGGAGGCATCTGTGACTGCCCCACGACCACAGGATGCAGGGAACGCTCCATTGGCATGGCTGCACCAGAACTGGAAAATTGGATCGGATTGGGCCCTGAGTGATGAGCCCAGGGCCAGCCAATGAGTTTCTTAGGGAAGAAGTTATTTGAATGCACCTCTGACCTCCTCTTCAGACATCATACTGACGCCAGTAGTAACATTTAACACTATGTTAATGGAAAGGGTTTCCATTTTTCCTCCAAGCCATCTTTCCTCCCCACATCTTAAAATCACACCTTCACCTCCACCCCAACAAGGAAATGTACTGAGTTTTTGTACTTAAGATTGCCTAAGTGGCCACCTAGTAAGTTTTTGGCAGAGGCAATATTCAGTTTGGGGACTTTCTGAGACAGCTCAGCCTCTTAATAACTATGCCACACCAGGAATGCCACCACTGCTACACTCAGAATAATGTCAATTCTGAGAGAGAGCTTACTTGTAGAGCGCTCGTCCCCGGATCACTTGAAGTTTCTGGAAGGGACTCAAGTCCATGAGGTATTCCGGCCAGGACTCAATGTATAAGTAACCTGTTAAAACACAAGGCTCTTCAATGCAGAAACTCGGTACTTAATCTATGGCAAGGAATGTCACTCTCTAGCAACAAGGCAACTGCATTGTCTAGGGCGGAGCTGGAATTTAGGGCCACCCAGAAATCCTTTCTTACATACCTGTCAGATCCTTCAGGTTCTCAAAAGCTTTAAGCTGTTCAGGAGCCAGAGGTGGGGTGTTGGTGGCAGGATCCCTGGATGGTAAAGAGAGGAATGGCAATGGTTGGCAACCTTCAGTCCCGAAAGACTATGGTATAAGCCGACAGCACCTGGTATTCCCAGGCAGTCTCCCATCCAAGTACTAACCAGGCCTGACCCTGCTTAGCTTCCGAGATCAGATGAGATCGGGCATGTGCAGGGCAATGGGGGAAAATGAATACAGGCAGGAGCATCTAATTTCCCCTCCATCCCCTGCCCTTAATACATCAAATTCTGCACTCTGGATGGGGCTGGCCTATCCATGAGGCCAACTGAAGCAGTCATCTCAGACAGCAGCTTGGTGGGTGGGGGGTGCCCACCTCCATCTGCCCATGTGCCTCCACTGCTCCTCCTCCTCCATGGAAAAGTGTCTCCCGACACTCTAGCCCACCACTCTCCTTTCCGCTTCCACTCTGTCCCCTTCTTCCTTTTCCAATCCAGGGTCTGGGAGGAGCAGAGATTGGCACACTGCCTGATAAAGGGGGGGCAGCATCTGTCATACCACTTCAAGTGCCTTGGTATCTTGGGTCAACCCTGACTCGAGCTAACTTTGATGGTCATTCCTTCACTTTGGTTCTATTCAGTTGACACCCCACCATGTTGTCAACACGTGACAGAACTGCTTGAGGGTCTACAGGGCTGGGTATGAAGGTAAGTTCATGATATTCCTTGCCCAACTTCTTTTTGTGCATGAAAGCACAAGATAGTTTCAATAAGGGAAGGAGGTCTGTTTTTAAAAAGTAACAAAACGGCCTCCTCCGCTTTCGTAGCTGTGTACCTGCACACAGCCTTCCAAAGCTAAAACCAGGGCTGTCTTGCAAGCTACAGTTAAGAAAATGTTTCCCTCGCCACACGATCTGAAAGAAGATGTGCCCCTCATAACCAAGCTCAAGGTTACTCACCCTGCAAAAGTCTCCGGCAGAAAGGCTAAGCTGCCAAAGATCTTCGTGCAGCCAGCAAAGTGATGTATATTGGAAGCACTGACAGCATGGACCCCTTTCAGGGAATTCATCCCTAAGCCATAGCAGACTAAAAGAGGGACACAAAGAGGTATGAGGTCAGGAAAAATGAGGAGCAAATGCAAATAAGGGTGCAGATTTGACATTATGCTAATTATAAAGACTCTCCACCATTGTAAAAATTCCTCTTTTATTCCTACACTGCTTTTTTTTTTTAACCAGTTACCAATCCATAAAAGGATCTGTCTTTTATTCCTTGACTGCTAAGTTTGAGCAAGAAGCTTTGACAAGAGGCTCTGGCAGAAGCTTTCTGAAAGTTCAAGTATACCATATCAACTGAATCAACTACAAGCCACTGACCCTGTCCAAGAATTCTAGAAGGTTAGTGAGGCAGGATGTACATCTGCAGAAACCATGTCAATTCTCCTTCAGACAGACCATTCTTATGCTAAATAATTTACCTTTAATTAGGCTTTTCACCAGTTTAGCTGGATCAGCCATTAAGCTGACCAGCGTGTAATTTTCCAGATTTCCCCAGATCCCTTTTAAAATATCACTGGCTACCTTCCTGTCCTCTGCTAGGGAGGTCGAATTAGAGAGAAAGTGACATATTTTGTTAGAAGATAGCAATTTTGCATTTGAGTTTCTTCAGAACCCTTCAGTGGATATGGTCTGGGCTGAGCAATTTGTTAATTTTGCCAATATGCTCCAAAACTTCATTACTTATCACTTCTGTTTGACTCAATTCTTCAGATTTCCAACCTAAGAAAGTCAGTTCAGGTACATGTATCCACCATGCCTCTTCTGTAGTGATAACAGACGCAAAGAATTCTTTCTGTTTCTCTGTGAACTCCATATCCTTGTAATTTCCCCTCTTATTCTTTTTATTTAATTGTACAATTGCTTCCCTGCTGGGTGTTCTGCTTTTGTTATACTGTCGCCCCTTGTATTAGCTGAGGGTTATGTCCCAGGGCCAGCACGTAAAACTCAAATCACATACTGTATACTCAAAACAGGAAAATTAATGGCTGCTTCAAAAGTGTGCTGTGGCATCAATAAATCCATCAATAAATCAATAAACTGACTACTTCTGCAAGCATGGATGATGTCCCAGAGGTACTTAGTGGTAGCAGGCACTTAAGATGGGGTACAAAAGACAGGTGTATCACAGGAATTACGTAAATGTAAATCCTCCTGGATCTTACCTTCTGGGCAGGGTTTGTTGCACTTCTCACACTTCTGCACGGTGCCCACACTCACCTCCTGGCTGTTCTGAGGACACACCAAGGTACAGGAGCCAATCTCAGCAGCCAAGTAATTATCTGTAGTCAAGGGGCAGGAAGCACATGAAAGTCCAGATTCAGCAGACTGTAAACATTACATATGGATAGTATTGCAAGGTGCCAGACTGCAACAATGCAGGCACGCACCCCAACTGTGTATCAGATTAGATGCCAAAAGGTCAAGGTCCGCCAAGGAAAGTTCTTGGCAGTCCTTCCAGCTCTACGGCACACCCTCTTCTCTGGAGTTTTGCCAAGGATGAAAATGTTTGAGACTATGAGCACTTCTCATAAACAGCCTAAGGCCATGGAAGGCTAGTGTGTTTGATGGCCAGGTTAAGGTAGTGTTACACAATGGGCATTAAAAAAGATTGCCTGGCTAGAATCCTTCCTCATGAACATCAAGTTTTCTATGTTAAGGAAACTCTTCTGTATGGAGGAGACAGTTCCCATCTCCAGGCTGAAGCAATTCAGCCCAGACACAAGTTTATCACCACAGCGAGGACTAGCCAAAAAAGACAGGAAAACTCCCAGGGCATTCCCAGCCTCCAAATTCACAACATGCCCCAAAGACACACATGGAGGGGATGGCAGATTCTTACAAGGACATTCAGTGACGCAAGTTGCACCAAAAGTGTAACGCCCATTTGGATTAGGTACAGACTCAAAGATGTCCGGGTTGTAGGTGAAGAGAAATGGACAATGCCCCTCACAGTTCCCACTGTGGTTGAAGTGTAGGCAGGCCTGGAGAAACAGAAGGGGGTGGGGCAGATTTCTTTTTTAAAGGCAAATACACCCATCCAACTTTCCAGTTCTGATGCAGCCATGCCAACGGGGCATGCACTGCATCCTGACACGAGGGTAGTCATGGAGGCCTCTTCGAGTCAAGCTCAAATCAGCTTACAACATAACCAAAACGGTCTAAATACATAATCAAGATAAAATTAAAACTAAATAAAAACAAAAGAATTGTAAGAAATGCAAAAGAGGGGAAAAAATACAGCAGCATTGACCAAAACGTGCCACAACTAGGAGTCAATACAGCAAAATCAATTCAAACGCGAGCTGAAACAAAAGAGTTTTAACTCCCTTCCGAAATGCTAGTGAACAGGGGGCATCCTGGTCTCAAACGGAAGTGAATTCCATGAGCTGGGTGCCACAACCTGTATTAGGTAGACTAGTAACCCAATCCTAACAAAATCCTCTCCTGCTGATTCAGCTGCACCAGCAGAGCACATCTGGCGGGGGGGGGGCGGTCTGCAGATCTTCTCAATGTAAGGAAAAGTCTCTGCTACTCCAATGGGTCTCTTCAGACTTGTGCCAGCTATTTTGCCGGTGCAGACCCAAAGAGAATAAAAGAGAGAGAATGGGGGAAGTAACAGGGTTCAGATCCTCACACATGCTGGTCTCATCAGGATCCAGCCCTTCCCTCTCTCGCTCCACCTCTGGCCCATACCCTCCCTGTCCCAGAGTCTTTCCCATTCCTCCCCCTCCCTGCCTGCAATGCCAGTTTACCTGCACTTCTGCAGGTAGCTGGCTGTGGCAGCAGGCCTCTGACACCACTGCGGTTTCCAAATGTTTGCCGGCTGCACACTGCCATAATGCCATGGACCACAGCAAAACCACTGTTCGTTGTCGTAAAGCCCAGTTATGGCTGAGCTGTCGGTAATACTCAGGCCAAACACCAGTCGACTCAAGATTCCAACAGATTCTAACCATGACATGCTGGATTTTACTAGGAGCTGCCCACCACCTGCTGGGCTCCAACCTGACTTCTCTCCATCTTGTGTCCCAGAATGTAAGAAGCTGCCTCATGCAGAATCAAACCATTGGTCTGTCTAGGTCAGCTGATTGTCAGAAATCACGGACAACCACTGCTAGAGCTCTTTCCCAGCCCTACCTGGAGATGCCAGGGGTGGAAATTGGGACCTGCTAGGCAATGTAGGTGCTCCGTAGCCCCTCCTCAAGGAGGATCCCTCACCCTCCACCTTGATTAGCATTTTTTCCGAACACAAGTCAATCCATTTCATAGACAAGAAAAAAAAATACTGCGGCAACAATGAAGAGGGAGCACTCAAACACACTCACCAAGCAGTCAGAGTGCTTGGGTCCCGTGCAGCCTGCCGCGCACTGCTCATGGCAACAATCGGTGGAGTGTCTCCCTTTGCACCTCGGACAGCTGCTGGCACAGATGGTGCTGGTCACTAGTGATGGGGCAAAAGAGAAATGAAAACTAGACACAAGGCCACATTCCTTCTGTGAACAGAAGTGGGGTTCCCCTTCCCAGCCTTCAAAAGACTTGAACCTAGGATGAAGTATATGCCCTACAATTGTATCTGCCCTGCAATCATTAGAGAAATTGTATAATCATGAGCATTTTAACAAGGACATCAAGGACATCTGCAAGAGGGATCTGAAGGCCTTAGGAGTGGACCTCAACAAGTGGGAAACCCTGGCCTCTGAGCGGCCCGCTTGGAGGCAGGCTGTGCAGCATGGCCTTTCCCAGTTTGAAGAGACACTTGGCCAACAGTCTGAGGCTAAGAGGCAAAGAAGGAAGGCCCATAGCCAGGGAGACAGACCAGGGACAGACTGCACTTGCTCCCAGTGTGGAAGGGATTGTCACTCCCAAATCGGCCTTTTCAGCCACACTAGACGCTGTTCCAGAACCACCTTTCAGAGCGCGATACCATAGTCTTTCAAGACTGAAGGCTGCCAACACACAGAGCATTTTAGCATGTCCCTTTCTAGTAGCTGCTACTCACATATCTGACAGCTCCCTTTTGCTTCTCCCCAACAGTTGCCCTCAGGGCAGATTCTCTTGCAGTCAGGGCCTGGTGGGAGGGAAAACAAAGAGACTTTGTTAAAATAAGAAGATCATCATCTAATCAGTGGATTTGTGCAAAATCAGAGAAGCAAAAGCAGACTTGAAAGTGCTAATTGGGACTGCTATAGGAATAACAGAGAGAGTCACACGTAGGAGAGAGTAGAACATGCAGTCATGGGAAGAACATTCAGCGTCCTGAGCATCTCAGGCTTCAAGCTAAAAAAAAAAACAAGTTTCTAATCCTGAAGGCTGTGAAAATATGCTTGAGAGGAAGTTAGCCAATATATCTGCTGAAATCTCAGAAGCTAGAGAGATGGCTGAAGAGGACTTCCGGAGGCTGCAAGGTGAGGAGTCAGTGCCCCTGCCCCTTCAATAACTAACAAAATCAAAAAACATTACAAAAATATACATTGTTGCTCAATTGATAGAGGACCCAGAACTCCGCTGTTCTTAGTAAAGAATTTGACAGTGTAATCCTAGTCTCTTGAATCAGGGGGAGGGTGGGCGATGGGTGGCCCTGGGGGCAGGCGTGTGGGGAGCCAGGGGTGGGGCTGGGACCAGGCAGTTATGCCAGATCCCAACCCCCGTCCTCGGGGTGAATGGAGCGGCTTCAAGCCACTCTGCTCTCCTCGAACTTGTGCCACCTCCAGAGGTGGCGCAGGTCCAAGGAGACCCATTGGGGCACACAGCCCTTACCCAGGGATAAGGGGAAGAGCTTCCCCTTGCCTCTGGCTGAGCCGCTGCAGCCAACAAACCTGCGTTGGATTCAGTGCAAGCCTCCTGGCTTGCATGCTCCGGCACAGGTTTGGATTGTGCCCTCAGTGGCACAGGGGTGAGGAGAGGGCAAAATGGAGGCAAGAGGGAGTTTTTCTGGGCAGGGGGATGGAAAGGAGGTGGGACATGCCTAGGAGGGGGACAGTAACAGCAGACGAAGCCCCCACCATATCCTAACCCCCTTCCTGGGCCTGGCAGTCTTACTCGGAGCTGCCTGAATCTGCAACAGCGGTTTTGCTGGCGCAGATCCAAGTAGCTCAGTTGGGCAGGCTGGAGCAGTGGCAGACCTCCCATTAAGTTTGATGGAGCAAACGCCTCAGGAACAAGCCTCTAGGACCCTGTGGAAGCCTCTCTGAGGCTCCCAATGGGATCAGATACTGTGCTTTGGGTTTCCCGGGAGCACAGTTTATAGCATTGGGGAAGCATCAGGAAGCTTTCCCGACTCAGGCTCAGGTTGTGCAAGGCTCCACGAGACTCAGGTGAGGGGGGGCAGATTTCCACATTGGGGGGGCTGTGACACCCCACGGGGGGTGCCATTGCGGACTTTTTTCCTGGGGTGTGGGGCTGGGGAGGTCCGCCACTGGGCTGGAGTGCTATAGAGGATAAGGGAAAAAATATCCCCTTACCCCAAATGGACCTCCAGCCTCCTCCTAACCACTGCTGGATAAGGTGGAGGCCATGCAGCCCTGCAGCACCAGCGCAGGTTAGGACGGGGCTGCCTGTTGCTTATATGCAAAATACATATTGCTCTGCTGGAGGCCAGCTAAAATTTCATAATACGGAAGGTAGGACTATGATATTCAGCAGAGAGGGGCTGTGGCTTCAATGCCCTGCAGAGTTGTTTTCCCTGTCTTCATGACTAACAAGATTAGAATAAGCAAATATATGCCATTATTACTACGTTATGATGATGATGATGACGACGTATCTGAATGATTTACACAGTCACCAAATTCAGCTTGCCTTTGTGAAGAATTTAAGATGTTTTTCATCCTCTTCACAGCCCAGCCCCAGAAAAAATTGGTGTTTTATTTCAAAGGCAGAACTTGACACCCCTACACAACCCGGAACACCAAAGAGTATACTTACATGTCCTGCGGCGGTTGTAGCTGATCAGTGTATCATTTTGTCCCAAATAATTGTATTTGTGGAAGACGGCTTTCCACCTGATGGTCTCCTGGAAGCACAGTTGCGGGTTGCCTTCTATAATCACACCACCTTTCAAGATCTCTAAAAAGGCAGGACAAGGGAAACATATAGATGAGCAAACAACCAAGAGATATATTCAGTTTTATTTTCTCTGATTTAGGATTCTGTTTTGTTTTTTCCTCTTAAAGTTTCTTACACAATTCAAAGTTCAGTTCCCTTCTGATCAAGTTGAAACAACAACATACTTTAGAGCAGTGTTCTCTAACTTTTTAGCAGCGGGACCCACTTTTTAGAATGATAATCTGTTGGGACCCATTGGAAGTGACGTCATGGTTGCATCAAATCCAATACAGGTGTGCCACCCTTTAACAACCTTCCAACTAGCAATAGGACGCATATGTGACAGCTGCAGCTGGTCAAGAAGTCACACACCCCAAGCCTCCAAAGCTGAGGGAAGCTTTGCTCCCCTCGCCCGCAAAGGCTTTTCTGAACTTCCCAGAGGCAACAATGTCTGCTGCCTCTGCGAAGCTCAGAATGCCCCAATCACGCGAGAGACACAATTTCCAATTTCCCAGACGAAACCAGAAGTCGTGTCTCTTCTGTGATTCCAGCATTCTGAGCCTCAAACAGGCAGGTGTGGATATGCGCTACCTCTGGGAGGCTCAGAACAGCTTCTGGAGGCAAAGGGGGGGGGGCTTCCCCTTGCCTTCAGATGTTTTGCAAAGTGTCAAACTCTGCTTAACAAAAGGGATGCCAGTCCACATCCCTGTCATTAAGCGGCGCACCACTATAGTAAATATAAAATACACTTTGAAATGAATGGGGAACCACCTGAAATTGGCTTGCAACCCACCTAGTGGGTCCCAACCCACAGTTTGAGAAACACTGCTTTAGGGTGTTCAAAGCACTTCACATATATTTTCTCATTATGATTCCTACAATGTGTTAAGTAAATGAGATCAGTCTTGTTCTCCCTTTACATGGGGATGGGGGGAGGGGTTGTTGTAGAAGTGGGAGGCTTGCCTGAGGATATCAAATGTATTTCATGAGTAACTGGGGACTTCCATAATTTGTAGTTGAGTCTCTTCAACTACTATTCAATATAGGATTTGTTGTATACATCATCAATGCTTGTCATTCAAACCTTACACACCTGCCACACATCTGTCAAAACAGCCTCAACTTTTGATGCCCTGTTTCTTAGATACTGCCAAGCCCCTCCTACCATACCTGTCAGTTTCAACAAGCCCAGTTCCTGCAGCCCCACATTCCCACTTGGGTCACTGTTGTTGAGAACAGCCAGAGCATATTTTTCTTCGTACAGCTGGGTCCCACGAATGATAAGCAGGCTGTCCAGTTGCAAGCGGCTAATTTGGTTCTTGGCAATTAGGACATACCCTTGCACCTCTCTGATGTTCTGGAAGAAGAGAGAGAGAGATCAATCAGAGAAGGTAAGGAATCATACATTCAAGATACCAGTACTCTTCCAAAGGTCATCTAGACCAACCCCTTGAAGATAGAAGGGCCCTCCGTGTTCGTTCCAGCAGCTGGAACAACTTACATCCTAATCCTTACCTAACCTCCCTACCAATGACTTACATCCCAATCCTTCCTAACCTCTGCCCGCTGATTCAGGAATGCCAATGGAGTGTGCACAGCGGCCTAGGGTGGGGTGGGGGGGACAGTTGCAGAAGCCTCCCAGGGTAAAGGAACTTTTGTTGCCTTGCCCTAGGGAAATCTCTTTCTTTATGGGACTCCTCAGTTCTGCACCAGCTATTCTGCTGGTACAAAATCAAGGAGTGTAACTGTAGGGGAAAGGTAGAGGGACAGGATCCAGCTGCATGTGAATGCCACCAATCCCACCCCTTTCCTCCTCAGTTCTGCTTCCCTTCCCATCCATAAACTCCCCTGTTCTGCCCACTGCCCCATATCTCACATTAGTGGACAGAGTCTTCTCCACTAGTCAGCGCATCTGGCCACTAGCAATTGCTCTGCCAACCTCACTGCACGTCCCAGCAGAAGTGATGTTCTGCCATCAACCTCCATGTTCTACTGGTACATTTATTTTAAAACAAGGGTGCATGAGGAATTCTATAGCCCTTATTCATTCTTGCAACACTCCTAGGTCACTCGTGTTTTCCATCTGACAGAAAGACGCTGAGGCTGAAACTTTCCCATAGCCACTCACTGGAACTACGACTAAGCAAACATCAAAATGCTGATTTCACGGTTAACATTGGCTCAGACATCCTATAAGAAGGGCTGCGATTGCTACATGCACACACACCCCGGGGAGGGGGGGGGTATTGCAGAGGTCTCCTCAGGGTAAAGGAACTTTTGCTGGCTGAGTGTGACCCAGGCTATATCTGCCAATGTACCTCTCAGACACAGTCACGATTCTCCCAGCTAGTGTAGCTGCTTCTTGACAAAGTGCCCTGCCTGCTACTGACAACTCCCTCTCCTGTATGACAACATCAGATTCCTCTGTGGACAGACCTAGTTCTGGAGAAGCTATGATGCAATCCACAATCTGCATCAAAAGCTATGATGTAGTATTGGATGGAATGCACTTTTTCCACCTCCTGGGTATCCACTTTCCCCAATCTACGATTCAGGAAAGGGAGGGCTAACTGAACTAGAAGCAAGGGTGCATTTCATCTCTCCCTTCTCCCTTTTCATACACCAAAAACAGGGGGATTTCATCCTGCATATATTTCCGACATCACACTTACCTTGAGAAAGGACGTATCTGCGTCTGCTGGCAAATAGGTGATTTCCAGGTTGCCTTGCACAACATGACAGTCCTCATAGAGACAGCGGAAGGTGGCTTGGTGGTTTTCTGGACTGGAGGGTCGCTGCAGTTTCATGTCTGTCCCCGTGCATACTGTGAGCAAGGAGAAGGAACACCAGTTAGGCTGAACTCAGGAGACTAGAAATGAATTTTATTGGCTGGGATTAAACGGATTACTTTCTTTTTTGTAAGAGAACTAAGGATAAGCCTTTCCTCCTTGTTATGGATTCTTTTTGGGGGACGAGGTTAAGCTAGAACAGGGTCAACATCTATGCCTCTAAAGCAGAAAGCAATATATATATGTGAGTTCCACATATATACGACTCAGGGGGCAATCCCAACTGGCCCTTGTTGCCAGCGCAAGTCCCTTGCCCCAACCCAGAGGTGTTGCAAACATGCCATAAGACACTTTTGTGACACCTCAGGAGTCGAGAGGCTCACACCTCAGTGTGAAAGGTGAGTTCACACTGGCCATGTCAGGCTGGCGCAGGGGTCTGGGGAGGGTGGAGAGAGGGCGGAATGGAGGTGTTCTGTGATGGGGAGAGGGCGGTCAGTCTTGTGGGTGGCATGAGTCTGTGTAGGGAGTGGGGCCAGGATCTAGCACATGGGCCGGATTCTAACCCCACTCCTGGGTGATCCGGTACAGTGCCAGGCTGCTCGGATCTGCACCTCCTCTTTAGGTTGCGCAGATCTGAGTAGCCCCATTGGGGCTGCTACCGCATTACTAGGAGTAACAGGGATTGGTTCCCCTTGCTCCAGGCTAAGCCACAGCCAGAGCCATCCCCATGCTGGATATGGGGCAGGCTGGCCAGCCTGACTGCTGCAGCATGGGTTAGGACTGAGCTGCCCATCAATAAGCATAGAATTTGGCATAGGCAGGAAAAAAAATCAACACCCAGGGAAGCTCAGCTTTCTTTTTGAAAGATCTGTTCAGCCATTAAGGCTACAGAGATGGAGGGACAAGTGCGTTCAGATTTCTAGAAGATGGGGTTCAGTATCTTGCCCAACTTTGCTTTTTCTCCAGGTCTAGCAAAATTAACTGGACAAGACAAACAAGTGTATGCAAATTTGATTAATTCATGTCAGTGAATTTCGTTTGTACCCTGCACCAGAAGTCTATTTTCTTGTGTTGCTTAATACACCCAGCATGCTATTCATTCACTTGTTGCCCCCCCCCAAAATGGTGGTTGACAAGAGAACGGACACGTTTGTCACCCGCCAAGTCCCAGTTCCTTGGAAGAGTCTTGTTTTATGTTGGCGGGGAAGCACAGGCTAGTTTAGGAAGCTAACTTTTGCCTTGTCGACTTTTCCAGCTCTCAGGCTGCTGTCACTTTTTTTCTGGAAGGCTTCTGTGCCTTCAGTAACTGCGTAGCAGAAATTCAACAGGAAATGTTCTCCTCACAGCATGCTGTATCTCCATGCCAGCAAAAAGCTGTACCTTTTGCACTTCTTTTTGCCAGGTAGAAAAAAGGCTACACAGGATCATAATTTCACATACTGGTTAGAATTAAGCAGACAGATTTTTTGGCTCCAATCTTCGAGCACACCACTCAGTCTTGGAGTTTGGACTCCATCCAATTCTCTTCCAAGCCAAGCAGGAACTTCTCTCATCCTTTCAGAAAGCCCACTACTTCCTGTGCTTCACCCCCATTATTGAAAAATTAACCAATTGGCATTCATGTTCCCACGTACAGCCGTTGCCTCAATAAAATCCTCCCCCAGGTTCTGGATATTGAATACCACTCAGAAGTATCCCTTCCTAGAGGAAATCCTGTGTGTTCCTCTTAAAGATGGCCCAATTCAATCATTTCCTATTGACTTCCTGTATTATCCCAATTTGTTCCGGCAGCCTGACAACTTCTGTGTTTTGTTGCTGCTCCTTACTTAGCAGAGGTTTGTAATCTCTGCGGTTTTGATAAACTTGACAACAGAGAGGCAGACCGATTGTTAAAACAGAATGAGCAAATCTTAAAAACATTTTGGGACAACTGCTGAAAATTAAATGTGAATTTCAATTGAGAAATTCAGCATGCCATTCCACATGAAGAGAAAATGAAGCCCATGGGGACGTCTTGCACAGACTTTGGAGGAAGCTGAGATTCCTATTCTAAGTAGCTACATACATTTAAAATGCAATTTTAAATCCATCTAAAAAGTCAGACCATTGGGAACATTTACCCTCTCCATCATGTGATAAAGAACAGCTTTACACTGTACTTCAGGGATTTTCAACCTTTTTCATCTCATGACACACCAACAAAGCACTAAAATTGTCAAGGTACGCCATCAGTTTTTTGACAATTGACAAGGCACATCACACTGCTGGCAGGGGGCTCACATCCCCCAATGGCCCTACTAATAAATGACCCTTCCCCCAAACTCCTGTGGCATACTTGCTGACCATTCTCAGCAAACCAATGTACAGTGGCTGAAAATTGCTGCTGTGCTTCCTAGATTGGTCGATCCATGGTAGCAGAAGGATAGGTATTTTGTGCAGCACATAATTCACTTATGGAACTTGGTTCAGTGTTGGGACAAGGTATGGTGATGGCCACTAGCCGAGATAGCTTTTAAAAGGGATTAGAAAAATTCATGGATAACAATTCAATCAATGGCTTGATGCTACCCACATATAGCCACCTGCAGAGGTACTATGCTTTTGAACACCAGATGCTGAAAAGTAACAGGAGAGGCTTGTTTGCCTATATGGTGTGCTTATGGGATTCAGAGGTATAGGTCACTGTGGCAAATGCATTGCTGGACTAGTTGGACTTTGGCCTGATTCAGCAAGGCTCTTCTTAGGAGCACAGAAACCAATAAATGCTAATAGAGATTGGAACTGGAGGGTATGAAGGTTGCCTGGCTGTTGTAGAAAGCACATGTCTGAAGTCCTCTTGTCCAAGCAAACAAAAGCCAGCGAGGCGGAAAAGGGGTAACAGTGCACAGTGACATCACATTACACATCCTTCTGTATGTGGCCTTTTTGGACCTCAGAAAGACTCCCAGCGCAACTGGAGAACATCTCCAGTTGCATCCTGGGAGCTAGGATCTGGCCTCCACTGCAGGTTCGGAACAAGCGGTAAGTTAAAACCAGGGGTCCCGAATCCACTTATCCAGAGGTGGGAACTGTAGTTGCAATAGATACTGCCTTGAATATAGGAAAGTATACAGTATATACAGTACAGTATATATTGTAAATCTTCTAAATAAACAGTTGAAAACAATTGTATAAAAATTTTTTAAAATACTAATTTAAAAAATATCCCAGATAAATTTAAAAGGTCTATTAGACTGGCCTATGCATGTTTACTCATTAAACAGTGCTCAGTAGAATTTACTCCCAGGTAAATTTGCACAGGATTGCAGCCTTAATGTAACATGACCTACATACCGGTTCTCAGGCAGCCCTTGGGAAAGTTGAATGTTCATTTTAAATTGAATCACGTGTTACTTTGAGCACTCTTAGAAACCAAGCTGAAAGCAAGATTCAGGTGGGCTATAAATAAATAGTCAATACAATCCTCCATGCGTGGGAACTGACTGGAAACAACTTTTCAGGCTTTCTAGATAAGGAGAGACTTCTGTAGCCCTGCTATCTGAGGATTTTAAACAGAAAATCAAACTTGAGGGCTAATGTCCATACGCCATGCACTTTGTTCCTCCAAGAAAAAGCAACACACTTAATAACAGGCCAGTTATAAAACTCTGTGCAGGTGAGGTACAAGCTCGTTTTTCAGGTTGGGATGGGCGTCCTTCCCCCACGCTTACTCCCTTCCCACAAGGGCCATTTATGCAACCTTCTTTCCTGCACAAACAAGCAACAGAAAGAGAAGCAGAACCGGCCTTGGCCTCTAGGATGGGTAACTTGATGCTGTGTGAGCTCACCGGCAGCCAGGGGGCTGTTCCCACAGATTGCACAACTGTCGCTCACCAAACCAAACACAGCCCCCACCAGCCAGGAGGGATAAACTTTCACTGCCTGCCTGGAGGGCCAGTCTACACACACAATGTTTAACTTGTTATCCGAATGGGCTTATATTTTATTTTGAGAACTGCAGCCAGATTTGGATGGGGCTTACACTTTTACCTTCCCCTTGCCACACCCCGATCCACCAGATTCATTATTTGACTTTGCGATGAAAAAAAGTTTCCATTGGTGCCAATGGGAGCATGTTTTCTGGGGTACATAGCTGGATTAGACCCCCTGTGCATAGGGACTATGATAAGGAAAGGATTAAAACTTTCCCCACTACTCAATCTACTGGGCACCCCATCTAGCTGCTATTCATGTAAATAACTGAGCTCATCAGAACCTGTAACACTTTAAACATTGGGTACAGTTTAGTCTTGGGATTTTGAGAAACAATGGGATGGCCAAGGACATAGCTGATCACAATAGACTGAGCTGCATTCAGCTTTGTGGATCACTTGCAATACAGGCCTGTTGTACAGCCACACACAAACAGTTTTTTGAAAAAAAAAAAAATGAAGAATTTTCAACTATAAGGACTAGTAACTTTTGTTTAAATAAAAGAGTACTTGCAAGGGATTTGGATCTCTCTCTGAGTCTTAATTGGCTCTAGATTGTGAGCTAGCCCTAGGACAAGGAAACCCAAATATTGTTTTTGTGTGCGACTGATGTTTTTTCCCCTGAGCCCTTTCTTAGAAAGTCAACTATTAATTAAAACAACTGTTTTTACAGAAATCCATTTCCAGAATTTGGGTGTTCTGGCTGCAGAAGTTGCAAAGGACATATTTGACACAACAGAATAATACTGTTTGGGAAGGCAGATCTGGATAATGGATAATGGTAGTGGAATATCTTACAAATTACAGCTGAGGGGCTGATATAGTACTGGTTTGCCTCAGAATACCAAGTGAGCTTGTGCCAAGGTGAGATTTCATGGACTTCTTTCACTCACAGCTTATAATTTTAGAAAAGCAAAAAATCAGCAAGGAATTAGGTCAACAAGAGGTGGGTGACATCTACATTGTTATTTTTAAAACAAAGGTGGGCAAGAGTATGATCAGATGGCAAAAAGGCGACAGAGCTCTTTTACTATTCATAGTTGTGCAGAAGAGGGAATTGCAGTAGGTACAGTTTTTCTCCTCCCGCATTACAAGCTGTAACTACCAACATTCCCTTCTACACAATTATTAAAGATATAATATTTATACCTCCCCTCCCCACCTGGTTCTGATTCCTCTAGAAAAAAAGATAATTATGGACATCTATAGTAAAAAAAAAAATTGATGTTGGTTAAAGACCAGGGTTGTGGTCCAGATTCTGAAGAAAAAGATGATAACAGCCGAATCCTATTCAGCGCTGGTGCAGCAGGTTCAATGGCGTCACTAGGGTTCATGTCACCCGGTGCGGGATGCCAGCGCGTCACCCCCCCCATGCAGTGGGCGGAACAACACCCCAGGTGGTGATGTACCATCACTCTGCCCCCACTGGTTTTTTGGCTGTACCTTTCGACAGAACAAAGATAGAATGTGGAGTTTCACTCTAGTTTTTTGCATTGCATTCTGCTGGAAATTCTGCATCCAACAGTATATAACATGATGGTATTACTCCTAACCACCACAATTTTAGCATGTCACCCCCCAGTGCGCGCCACCAGCCCCCGTGTGCGTCACCCGGTGTGGCCCGCACCCCCCTGGCGACGTCACTGAGCCCATGGCCCATGCCATATCTAGCAGTGAAATTGGGCAGGCTGGCGGTCTCTGCAGAGTAAGGGAACATTTGTTCCCTAACTTCATGTAGTGCTCCAGCTGTCCCAATGGGGCTACTCAGATCTGTGCCAGCAAAACTGATGGCACAAGTTTGAGAAGATCCATGTAGGGCTTTCAGGCCTGGGACAGGGGTTAGGATAAAGTGGAGGCCTCCTCCGCTGACCCTGCTCCCCGCCTGGGCCTGAACTGCCCCTGCCCCAAACACCACCTCCCTGCTTCCATTCCACCCTCTTTCCATCCCTGTGCTGCTCGGCTGGATTTAGCACCGGCAGGATGGCACAGGCCTTCTCACTGGTACTACTTACTCGCAAGTCATCGCAAACATGCTTTATGGTATGTTTGTGACTGCTAGTACCAGCGCAGTAGTCACTGTGCTGCCCAAGAAAAGGATTGGGCCCCAAATATACTACTCGTCTATTTCCACTTTAGATCATCAGGCAACATATACAGCTATATGAGTGGAGGTTAGAATTGCCTTTAAAAAAACATTCTCAAAGGAACAACTTCACCAGCAGAAGCTGTGGCTCAGCCCTTCCACACTGTGTGATCAATGGTGTCATCAGGTCACCCTCAGGCAGTTGGCAAGATTTGACTGAACCGCTTTTTCAAGCCAGGCATGTTTTAGAAAGAAAAAGTGGCTCTCTGAAGCAATGCCAGTGGAGCCAATGTGCCCCGCCTCCAACACGTCTTAGTCGTGCCCACACAGCTTGAGCCGGCTGGAATTCAGATCAGCAGCTCCACTTCACCCAGCCCGGTTGCCACTGAGACACAAGCATAGACACTGAAATGAAAAGAGTTGCTAAGCAATTGACAGGCGTGGGGTGACTTCATCTCTAACACAAGTCAAGGGCTTTTATAGTACTTCCTATGCAAATCCAACTTGGGGAGAATAATATGGAAAAACAGAGGTAGTACCACCGTTGAAGCCCTCCTAGAAGCCACACTACCTGCTCTGGAAGCGACTACCCTGTATGGTGGTCAGGATGGAGGGGAGCTCCAGAGCCAGTGTTCCTTTCCTTGATCTACCCCCCATAACAGGGCCAAAATCAGTATACTCCACTGGTACCCACAAGGACAAAGCCAGGCAGAGACAGACTGTCCTGAAAGCCTTCCTCCCAGGCATATGGAAAACTCCCAAAAAAACGTAAACTGTACCAGGTAGCCAAGGATCCAGGAGGACTAGAGCAAGACTCTGGCTGGATTCAGCAGACAACAAGAAAGTAAAGAGTTAAAACATAAAAAGAGATTTTTTTTTGAATGCAAAATGAGAGAATATGTGGATAATACAAAGGAGGAAGGAATCAAACAAGTAAGTTTGGCAAAAGGTTTGTGCATTCAAAGTGCCCAGATGCGGATCTTAGCAAAAATACAAGATGATTACTGGCAAAAAACAAAATAAAAACCCCAACGCAGCTGTATCACTGGATCCTCACTTTACTTACTCAGGGTTTCGGTTTTCTAAATGCCATTACACATCTCTACTCCCAGGGAGGTGGGTGAACTTGACCACATATACATGCATTTTAAGGAGGCCAAGTTGGAACACACATGAGCATCCTTGGGCTTGACTTTAAATAACCTAGGTTCAGTGAGGTCACTGGCCATCCAAGTGGGTGGTTTACGATCACCTGGGCATCCCTATCTGCCCTCAGACCTGGTTAGAAAGGGCTTGGATGTCCAATCAGCTGGTGTATGCCAATCTGAGCAGATGGGTAGGAGCTATTCTTCTTGGTGGATTCAGATAATGAAGAAACACAATCCACAGTCTGCATGGCCTTGAGGTCTTTCTGCAATGGCACCACAGGTAATTTCAAAGTGTCTCAGGGAAGCCTCTTTTCTGTCAAAACTTATGGTAGGGTTTTTCTTAATGGAAACATATGGCTAGAAGGCGGGAGCAACGGAAGCTCAATCATCACACCCTATTCCTAACTGTGAGGAGGGCTGGCTGTGGCTACTCTGTGAGGAGGGAGGCAATTACTTTGCACATGGTCAGAGACACATCCCAAATTCATTTCACACATTTCGGAGTTGAGAGCCCCAACCTTGAAAGCAGCCTATGAGAGGTGACTGGGGCATAAAATTAAGCCATCAGTTCTTGAACACCTTCCTGTATTTGGTAAAGGAATAGGGACGCTCCTCTTTCTCAACCTCTGGCTTTCAAGATTAAGGAAAAGGACATTAAGATCAACAACAACAACAAAATTGAACTCTCTTTTTTGAGAGAGTACCTCTTGTTTCCAGGGGTCTTAGCAGGGCTTGTTAGTAGATCTGCATCTATAGATTGTAGGACTGTAAGGGAAAATAGATACAGAGGAAAGCAAGTTGCATCATTCTTGAGCTGGAATAGCCCTGGGACTACACCACAGGCTGTGTCTACAGGGTTTTTAAAAAAAAGGAATAGATACAGCCATAGCCTGATGAGTGAGGCTACCCAGGAATGCATCAGAGAAACCACACATTTCGTCAAGAAGTACAGATAAATTTCTAGACACAAGTGGGAGGCTTGATCAACCCTATCAGGGAAGACAGATGTCAAGGACAGTGTGGGTCCATTTCAAAACAGACTTGTGTTTGCTGTGGGGTCTATAAATCCTTGCAGCAGCCCAAATAACTTTGCTCCCTCTTCAGTCTTTACTCCAGAGCCAATACGTACTTATTCAAGACTTTTATCCTGCTTTCCACTTCCTACACTGTCTGCAACGCAGCTTACAACCTCAAATAAAGAGCAACATCAAATACAATTTAACAGCAACTAATTAAAGCCAGACCGTTCAAATTCAACAATGAAGAACTGCGGAGGTAATAAAACACAATAAATCACGACTACACCATTCAGAGAAGGTTCAGCAAAACAAAAGGATATTTTTCCTGGGGCCTAAACAAAAGCAGGCACTAAGCAAGGATGTCTGGGGAGGTGCCCCACAATCAAGGTACTACCGCAGAGAAAGCCCAGTATCCAATTGCTCCCCATGTAGGGCTTCCCAGATTATGAATACTGTATTGGAATTTATGCAGAATCTGGGGATGGACCATACAGATCTGTTGCCTGTGGAAATTGTGAGCAGGAGAAGTGGCAGGTGGGTGGGAAGGGTTGCGCTAACCAAAAGGATTGCTGAAATTGTACGTTGCTCATGGTAGGCACGTAAGGGGGCTGCCCCACAGCTGAGCCATAGCAACTACCTCCCTTGTCAAACAACTGTCTCATTTCCCCAGCGTCTAGTGCACAGCGGGGCTCTCTGACTGGACAATGTTTTGAAAGCACCAGTAATAAAGTCAACGCTCAGCTGCTGGAATTCCTGGCATGTCCGCCACTAGTCTCCCAGCAACAGGCAGTAAGTAGTAGGCCTTGGGCCTGGGCCACCCAAATGACCAAAAGGCTCTGGCTCTTATCTTGCACTTCTTACATGAGGAGAGAGAGGGAATGTTAGAATTAACTTTGTTAGGGTTGGCAGTTTCGGAGAGAGCTGCCACATCCTATGGAATCGTGCAGAAGGCCAGCTGAGTCACTCTCACAAAATATAGTTTTTTACTGCAAAGGTGAACGAGAGACCTGAAAACATACCAATAAATAAAATCCTACAGAGGCAAGTAGGAACGGTTGTTTTAAATTAATTCAAACAGGAAGTTCACAGTGTATTAGAAAACGAGCCACTGCAAGGGGATTTGGTGTCTCCCCCAAAGTGAAAGATCTTCAATTCCATCAACTCTGCCAAGGCACCCCCAGCAAACCTTCCCTTGGCTCCACTCAACCACGGTACCAACAGGAGCCCATCCTATAAGCCATGATAGGTAAATTGAACCTCCACATACAGGGGCAGTATAACTTTGAATACCAGAAAGTTAGGGACAAAGGACAGCAGAACATTTGTTGCTCATACACATTGCTCAAGCTGGAAGCTCCCCGGGGCATTTTTGACTGAAGGCTGCTGGAAACAAAATACCGGACTACATGGAGACAAGTAATTTGCTCAAGACCACAAATGGAGAGGTGACCCCATCCCAAAATAATTTGCCCTTCGAAAAATGATGACACCTTTGTTCCAACATTTGCAGACCAATGGAAAAGCATGTACTTTGTCTACAGGAGATTCCACACTTTAGTCCCCAGCATCCGCGGGTATCTCAATCAGAAAATCCTGAGCTAGATGGACTAGTAGTTTGGACTCAATATTGGGCAGTATATATATTCATATGCTACACCAGTGTTTCTCAAACTGTGGGTCAGGACCCACTAGGTGGGTCGCAAGCCAATTTCAGGTGAGTCGCCATTCATTTAAATATTTTATTTTTAATATATTAGATGATGCTACCATGGTATGTGACTGCATTTGGGGAAATGTTACAGACCTGCACTTTTAACAAGCTACTATGTATATTCATTTAACAATAATACTAAATGGGATATACTCTGGATAAGTGTGGGTAGGATTGCAGCCTAGGATTGTAAAAAAAAATTCCTGCTTGATGATGTCACTTCCGGTCATGACATAAGAAAATAAGAAAAGCCCCACTGGATCAGGCCATAGGCCCATCTAGTCTAGCTTCCTGTATCTCACAGCAGCCCCACCAAATGCCCCAGGGAGCACACCAGATAACAAGAGACCTCATCCTGTTGCCCTCCCTTGAATCTGACATAGCCCATTTCTAAAATCAGGAAGTTACACATACACATCATGGCTTGTAACCCGTAATGGATTTTTCCTCCAGAAACTTGTCCAATCCCCTTTTAAAGGCATCCAGGCCACATGCCGTCACCACATCCTGTGGCAAGGAGTTCCACAGACCAATCACACGCTGAGTAAAGAAATATTTTCTTTTGTCTGTTCTAACTCTTCCAACACTCAATTTTAGTGGGTGTCCCCTGGTTCTGGTGTGTGTCCCCTGGTTCTGGGGGTGTCCCCATGTGAGAGTGTAAAGAGCATCTCTCTATCCACTCTGTCCATCCCCTGCATAATTTTGTATGTCTCAATCATGTCCCCCCTCAGGTGCCTCTTTTATAGGCTGAAGAGGCCCAAATGCCGTAGCCTTTCCTCATAAGGAAGGTGCCCCAGCCCCGTAATCATCTTAGTCGCTCTCTTTTGCACCTTTTCCATTTTCACTATGTCTTTTTTGAGATGCAGCGACCAGAACTGGACACAATACTCCAGGTGTGGCCTTACCATCAATTTGTACAACGGCATTATAATATTAGCCATTTTGTTCTCAATACCTTTTCTAATGATCCCAAGCATAGAATTGGCCTTCTTCACTGCCGCCGCACATTGGGTCGACACTTTCATCGAGCTGTCCACCACAACCCCAAGATCTATCTCCTGATCTGTCACAGACAGTTCAGAACCCATCAGCCTATATGTGAAGTTTTGATTTTTTGCCCCAATGTGCATGACTTTACACTTACTGACACTGAAGCACATCTGCCATTTTGCTGCCCATTCTGCCAGTTTGGAGAGATCCTTCCGGAGCTCCTCACAATCACTTCTGGTCTTCACCACTCGGAAAAGTTTGGTGTTGTTTGCAAACTTAGCTACCTCACTGCTCAACCCTGTCTCCAGGTCATTTATGAAGAGGTTGAAAAGCACCGGTCCCAGGACAGATCCTTGGGGCACACCGCTTTTCACCTCTCTCCATTGTGAAAATTGCCCATTGACACCCACTCTCTGTTTCCTGGTCTTCAACCAGTTCTCAATCCATGAGAGGACCTGTCTTCTAATTCCCTAACTGTGGAGTTTTTTCAGTAGCCTTTGGTGAGGGACCATGTCGAACGCCTTCTGAAAGTCCAGATATATAATGTCCACGGGTTCTCCTGCATCCAAATGTCTGTTGACCTTTTCAAAGAATTCTATAAGGTTTGTGAGGCAAGACTTACCCTTACAGAAGCCGTGCTGATTCTCCCTCAGCAAGGCCTGTTCGTCTACTCTATGTGTTTTGAGATTCTATCTTTGATGAGGCATTCCACTATCTTACACAGTATAGATGTTAGGCTGACTGGCCTATAGTTTCCCGGGTCCCCCCTCTTTCCCTTTTTAAAGATCAGTGTGACATTTGCTATCCTCCAATCCTATGGCACCGTGGCCATTTTGAGGGACAAGTTGCATATTTTAGTCAAGAGATCAGCAACTTGATTCTTCAATTCCTTAATAACTCTTGGGTGGATGCCATCAGGGCCCGGTGATTTATTGATCTTTAATTTGTCAATGAGGTCTGAAACATCTTCTCTTTTAACCTCTGACTTAATTCCTTGGTCAGGAGGGGCCGTTCGGGCAGCGGTATCTGCCCGAGGTCTTCTGCCATGAAGACAGATGCAAAGAATTCATTTAATTTCTCTGCCATCTCTAAGTCTCCTTTTATCTCCCCTTTCCCTCCCTCACCATCCAGAGGGCCAACCGCTTCTCTGGTGGGTTTCCTGCTTCTAACATATTTGAAGAAGCTTTTATTATTCCCCTTAATGTTGCTGGCCATGCGTTCCTCATAGTCTCACTTGGCCTCCCGTATCATCTTCTTACATTTCTTTTGCCACAGTTTATGTTCCTTTTTATTCTCCTCATTAGGGCAAGACTTCCATTTATGGAAGGAAGTTTTCTTGCCCTTTACAGCCTCTGTAACTTGGCTCGTTAGCCATGCAGGCACCCTCCTGGATTTAGTGGAGCCCATCTTTCTTTGTGGTATACACCTCTGCTGGGCCTCTATTACTGTTGTTTTAAGCAGCCTCCATGCACTCCGGAGAGATTGGACTCTATTTACCTTCCCTTTCAACCTCCATCTAACCAGCCTCCTCATTTGAGGGAAGTCTGGTGGGCTCCATGACTAGCTGCTCTAAGGCACAGTCATTTAGCATGTCAAGGAATCCGGTCTCCTTTTCGTGACCAGAACACAAATTGACCCAGTCTATATGAGGATAATTGAAGTCCCCCATGATTACAACCCTGTCCCTCCTTGTCACCTCCCTGATCTGTTTCCTCATTTCAAGGTCCCCTTCCAATTTCTTGTCTGGAGGACGATAGTACACCCCCAGTATTACATCGTTCCTCAGGCCTGGTAATTTAACCCACAGAGATTCTATGGTGGAGTCGGACCCACCTTCAATCTCTACTTTGCTGGATTCTATCCCTTCCTTAATGGCCACCCCACCTCCAACACGCCCCTCCCTGTCCCTCCTGTAGAGTTTATAGCCCGGGATTGCAGTATCCCACTGATTCTCCACATTCCACCAGGTTTCCATTATGCCCACTATGTCAATGTTTTCCCTTGTAACCAGACATTCCAGTTCTCCCATCTTTGCTCGGAGACTTCGGGCATTCGCATAAAAGCATTTGTGCATGGAATGCCCCAGGATGGGCTGCTTATTCGCTCCTTTGTCTCCGCATCTTCTCATTGTGCCAAACCGTCTGTCACATCCCATCATGCTACCATTCCCAATTTCTTCTCCTACTCTGTCTTTGTCTTGTTGTTCTCTAACCTCCCCATCCTCGTCCCATAGGGATGAGGAGTCCCGAACCAGATGCCCCTCTGCTCCTGTCTGCCTTCCCCCTGGGATCAGTTTAAAAGCTGCTCTGCCACCTTTTTAATGTTATGCACCAGCAGTCTGGTTCCATTCTGGTTCAAGTGAAGCTCGTCCCTCTTGTACAGGCCCTGCTTGTCCCAAAACGTTCCCCAGTGCCTAAAGAATCTAAACCCCTCCTCCCTACACCACTGTCTCATCCATGCATTGAGACCCCAATCTCCGGCTGCCTAGCTGACCCTGCGCGTGGAACAGGTAGCACTTCCGAGAACGCTACCTTTGAGGTCCTGGCTTTCAGCTTCCTTCCTAATAGTCTAAATTTGGCCTCCAGGACTTCCCAGCTACACTTGCCCACGTCGTTGGTGCCAACATGCACCACAACCAATACCTCCTCCCCACTGTCTACCAACCTGTCTAGACGAGAAGTGATGTCCGTAACCTTTGCACTAGGCAGGCAAGTCGCCATGCAGTCCTCACATCCATCACAAACCCCCCTCTATGTTTCTGATAATTGAATCCCTCTATGTTTCTGATAATTGAATCCCCCACTACAAGAAGCCCCCGACCCCCCTCCCGCCAAGAAGTATCCTGAGTGCGTTTGGATACGGGCCCATCCCCTGGAGAAGGGGTCCCCCCTAGGGGATTGTTTCCCTCCTCTCCAGGTTGACGTCCTACAGCCCTGAGACTTCCCAACCTGGCAGCTGAGGAGCTGCGTGCCTGAGGTTGGGACAAAGCCTGATCGTCCCCAGAAGTCTCCCCAAGGTCCTTCTCTGCCTGCCTCTGCTTCTCCAGGTCGGCCACCAAGGCTTCAAGGAAGCGGACACGTTCCCTGAGACCCTGGAGCTCCTTGCACCGAGGACACACCCATGACTTATGCCCCAGAGGCATATAGTCATACATGTTACACTCTTGCAAAACACTGGATACCCCCCGTCCTGCTGCTGGCTGTCTGACTGCATAGTTTTTTTTTGTTGTTTTTATTTAGGGGTACTTAAAAACCCTTCACTGGGTTGCTACCCTCTTCTCAAGGGAAGAGAAGGACAGTGTCTGGGGCCCTGGCTTCCTCGCCCTGCTGCTGAACTCGCCCAGATGCTAAACTCGCGGTGCCTTACCTGGCACTTTGTTCCCGTGGCACTTGGTGTCCCAGAGGCCACACGCGCTTCTGCAGAGAGGCTCATGCGGTGGCAGGCACTAGCTTTATAACCCTAGCTGGCTCCTCCTCCTTCCCTCCTTGCTGATTGAAAGGGGGCTGGTCTTCCCAGGTGAGATTACAAAAGCTCAGGAAGACAAAAGACTGTTGATGGGCTAAATCCACTCTGCAGGCCCCTGAATGGGTTGCTTGGATTAGCCTAATGGGGCTCTTATCACCTCCTACAGGTCAATGACTATGCTAAATTGCCCTGTCTGGTTGGGAACTGGCTCTTCCTAGGTTCTTACCCTCCTAATTCAGTTCTCTTAGGCTGGACTGTTTTTTTAACCTTAAGCAAGGTTTTATTTGAGTTTATTTATTTATTGCTCTCACCTAGATCCTGTGTCCCAATTTACTGAACTGTTTAGATCAGAGGTGCTCAATAGGTGGATCGCGATCTACCGGTAGATCATGAGGCAAAATGAGTAGATGGGGAGCCCTGTCTCTCCAAACTGTTAATATGTCAATTTCGTCTAGTGACTAGACGAAACTGACATATTTAGCTGACACTAAACTGAAACTGACACTTTAGCTGCTCTTCAGACATGCAGCAACAAAACTGATGAAACTGACTAGACTCCAGCAGGGGCTCCATACATTAAAGGGGGTGTCTGTCAGACGCTTCCTTCCCCCCTGGTAGATCTCTGGGCCTTGCTGGGTTTCAAAGTAGCTCTCGAGCCAAAAAAGTGTGAGCACCCCTGGTTTAGATCATGTTCTAACTTAGATTAAGTTTAACTTGGGTTAAGTGTAGGGTTAATTTAAACAAAGTCAAAGAATTTGCTTTCCACTTTATCCTCCTCTGTTTTATTTATTTTTCCAAGTGCCTGACCCTTGGGCTCTTACTCACGAGTAGGACTCTGCTCCTGCTCAAGTAGACCTATGTACACACCTACATATTTATTTTTATTGCCCTCACCTAGCTCCTGTGCCCCAACTCACTGGACCTTAGATTCCCTCTCTTAGGTTAGATTAGGTGCTAGCTTAGGTAAAGCTAAATTTCAATGTTGATTTAAGGTTGATTTAAAGTTTAAAGACATAACTTCCAGTGGGTCCTGACAGATTCTCATTCTAAAAAGTGGGTCCCGGTGCTAAATGTGTGAGAACCACTGTGCTACACCATGCTCTGAACCACTTCTTTCCCCACCTACTGCCCAGGCTTTTCATCAGTGCAGAGACAAAAGAAAAAAAATTTTTGGCAGCCTCATAAACTAATACTGCAAACATGATTTCTTTACACAATGCATAATTAACCTATGAAATTCACTGCCATAATGAATTTAGTGATGGCCACTAGCATAGATGGCTTGAAAAAATTAGACAAAGTCACAAAAGATGACTACCATACCCAATCGCTATGGATAGGTCTAAATTCAGAGTGTACTTCCAAGGGATTCTGTGTAATAAATAACAGGGAAGGCTATCATCTTCCTATCCCATCTGTGAGCTGCTGATTCACAGCAGATCTGACCTAGCTGACCAAGCCCTAGCTAACCACTCCTGTGGTCTACACATATAAAAAAATATTTTCTCTTTATAGCATCATTTCATATACACTCATGGGGGCTTGTGTGACGAATGAGCTTTCAAGAGGAGGGAAGGGGGCTTTGGGTCCCTTGGGGTGCCCCAGACACTGTCACAGATGCTATGTAAGAAGTTAGTCTACCTCTCCACCAAGGAGGTGGAACTCAGTCAAAGCAAGGTACGCTTAAGACTTACTACGGATGGTGGCTGTTCAATGAGTATCTACATATATCAATGAGCCAGCCTGACAGCCTCCCATGAAGATGCCCACATAGCACTTCGACATAATTTGTAGGCAAGAAGCAAGCCCTATTTGTCTACACGCACCATTGCACCAGAACCAGCCAAATCCTGATTAAGTCCTCGCCACCATCCTAGAGGACGTTTTTATTTTTTTGCCCTTTAGATGATCGCTCAACACTTTCTGTGCGTTGAATAAGGAGACAGACTGTCTACTGACACCACTACTAATCAAGGGTTTATTTTGTGCTACTAATAGGTGCTAGACCAGGGATGGGCAAGTCCAGCACAGCTTGACTCAAGTCAAGTAGCTGAGTCATCCCCCCCCCCCCCCGCAACTCAACTCAAAAAAGAGTCAAAATGGGGGGGCACTTTCCAAGTCACCAAGTCATCCTTTAGTGACTCTAAAGGACTCAAGTCAAGTTCCCCGCCTTTACAAATCCCACAGTGGAAAAAACAGAACTGTTGTCAAGAGGCATGCGTGTGTCAAAGTTCTCTTTACTCACTCCCCTATTGTCCCCACCCATCTGTAAACAGAGCGGGAGGAGGTGGGAGAGAAGTGGCAAGAGGGAGGAGTGTCACGAGCAGCAGCTGCGAGGCTTACCAAGACGACCTGATCCTTTGCAGGCCTACTCAGAAGTAGTACTACTGCAGCTAGTCGTTCAATGAGGCTTCCTCCTCCAAAGTAACAACAAGCCCATAGAAGCCATGAGGTTCGTGATTACTATGAACCACCTCCCCCCCCCCGCTTTCCCACCTCCTGTTTTCCCCTCCAGCCAATCATAAGGCAAGAATCCCCTTGGGCTCCTCCTCCTGTCCACTTGCAGTCAATGAAAATACCGGCCTGCCCATCCTTGGTCCACTGTTCATCCATTCCTTCCTTCCTATCAAGATGAGCAAAAGAATTTTCTCCTCCCCCCCCCCCGATCGGATGCATCAACCTTTCCCTGCCTTGTGGCTGGAACTCCCTGCTGCTCACCGGTCAGAATGATGGCCCCATGAGGTTTTTCATGTGGCGAAAACAGTAAGGAAGCACACCTAGACACAGGCAGCGTGTGTGGGGACAAGTGCCGAGTCAGGGGGACCCTGACTCAAGTGTTTTCCAGTCTTCCATGCGTGTGACTCAAGAGTCACCCAAAATCAGCCCGAGTCATCTGAGTCACGTTCCCAACCCTGTGCTAGACTTGGTATACAACATTATAGTCCAGAGGGCAGGGGCGGTGCAGCCAGAGATACCACCTCACACTGCGACAGTTGGCAGAGAGTCTGCTGTTGCCACCTCTGTCTTAGTACAGTGGGGGAGTGGGGGAACCCTTGCCATGTTCCGTGGCAACCTGGAAGTGTGGGACCTCTTCGTTTGTGCAATCCCTTTAAATAAAACTGAAAGCCCCACACTTCCATGTTTGCAAAAACTGTGCAACAGAGCATGGTAAGGAAGCAGATGATGCACTTTTCACTCACTTTTAGCAAGCTGGAAGCAGATCAATGTGACTCGTGCCAGGAAGCAGGAGGGAGGGAGGAGGCAGCAGCAACTTGGGGTGAAGGGCACCCTGAAGTCATCATCTCTTGCCCCACCCTTCCACCATGTGCTGCAGCTACAAGCCTCATGAACTTGCCTCATGGCTGGGCTGGCCATGCTGAAGGGCTTGTGGCCTAGCTTCTAACGTTTCCATTCAGCTAAGCAAGCAGACGTTTCTATGGGGCTAACACTATTTTCTGCCACGGGATTTTTGAAATACTGACATGCTCTGTCTCTGGGCTTCTTGGAAGCATCCAGCTGTTGTTGTTTGGAGTCAGGATGCTGGACAAGATAGACCCTTGGTTTGATCTCACAGGGTTCTTCTTATATACTAAACTTCCAAAATACAACAGCTCAGAAAGTATGTTCTGAATTTTTTAGAAGCCATACATTTGCTACCATCACCCAACATCTCATTCTCAAATAGGGTTGCCATCGATTTTTTCCCTGGAAGGGTTTCTGGGTGTTTTCAGCAGCTATGTGATAAGCAGAAACTCAAAAGATATAGCTTCCTCTTTCGATTCAAGACAGGAAAAGCAACACCTGTTGAATAACCTCCTGTCTCACAACTGGAAAGAATCTTGCCAGGAAAAAAAAAAAGCTGTGATCCAGCCTCCCAAATACTAACATTTTCAGAACTGTTAATGTGTAAAATCCAGTTCCCAAGTGGAAACAATTATATCTGCCAGGCAAACTTCAGTATACATCAACAGAATCTATGCACGCAATGAGAAAACAAGGTACTACTGCCTACAAAACAGGTGTAGCTGGAAACTATGCCAACTCTCAGTTGCATCTGCTAAAAAAAACATACACCTCCCAAAGGTGGAATAGCTCTGCCCCTTGTAGGGCTCATAGGTAGTGCTGGGAAAACAGACTATTCAGGAGTCCAATAAACTGATATTCCTGAATATGCAAGTTTTTCACTTTAACACCATATTCTATCAAAAGAGGGTTTCTTAGGAAAGCCTCCTTAGAAGACTTCTTGAGTTGATCTGCCACCCTTCTTGGAATATTTTGCTCTTTCTGGCTTCAAAAATGAATGAATGATGTCACTGTTTTGTTTCTCCCTCTTTATCACGAGGTTTGGTGAGCTACAATGCCAAATCTGGGCCTTACAAGAATGATTGGGAGGTGGGGAACAGGACAGAGTGGACGAGAATTCTCATTCATATAAAACTGATAAAATATTTCTTGTAAATGAGACTATATTAATCTGCACAGTACACACACACACATATACATGCAGAATGATTTGTTAAATTTTCATCAAAATTTAACTGTACTGGGAAAAAAAGTAATAGTGAAAATATTAAAACCTGACACTGACAACTAGGATTAGCATACTCTTCCATCCCAAAGACTCCACAGATTAATTAAAAGAACGGAAAAATCCAGACTACTAGGCATAAATCATGGTGTGACCTCAGGAGAGACAACAGGGCACCACACACTAGAGATCTTTGGAAGACAAGGTTAGTTAAAAAAAACAAAAACAAGTAAGTAGACAGATGACTCGTATGTGTGTGTAAGTGCACTGTTAGCTCACTGCTTAATTTGAGACAAGTCTTGTAATGTCTGAAGTTCTACAGATGTATTTTGGAAGCCAGTGTCAGATCCAACAACCGAATTCATCTCCCCTCTTTACCTGAAACAACCAGGAAACCTGAAACTTGAAATTTGGCTACAATAATGCATCTGAATACAGATGTCCTCCCATATCCATGGGGGATAAATTCCTGCAGCTACGATGGACAGTAGTGAATCCTACTCAAATCCTCCTCCCATGGGGCTCATAACTCACCTCTCTCTGTTTGCAAACACTTTGCAAAAGGCAGCTTTCTCTTCCTTTTGTTTTGGGGCAGACAGTAAGAACTTAGTGCACAAGCCAGAGGGCAACCTCGGCCTGCACAAATCTGTCGTGCTGGCCAAAGAGTGTCACAAAAGTGCCATAAAGCACTTTCGGGCCACCACCCACGGAGGGAGGCCGGTGCACGGATGCTGGCCCAAGCCCCTTTGGGCCAGTGGATAAGGTAAGCCTGCACTGGCCAAGTCAGGTCAGTGCAGGGGTCTGGGAAGGGCAGGGAGGAGACTTTCAGGGTGGGGAAGGGTGGGTGGGGTGTGATTTGGGGCGGGGCCAGGATCTGGCACTTGGATCCTAATCCCAGTTCCAGGCAGGCCAGGGCAGATCCGAGTAGCCTCATTGGGGCTGCTGCAACACAACATGGGGTAAGGGGAAGCAATTCCCTTTGCCCTGGACTGAGCTGCTTTCGGCCCCAACCTTGCTCTGGATGTGGGGCAGGCCAGCCAACCTCCCTGCTCCAGGGAGGCTGTTAACAGGAAGTGAACAGCAGAGGAAGCAGGCAGACAGCAAGAACACTAGACTCTGTTTCCTATTAACGTCCCACTGTCATCTTCTCTAGTATTCCTCTAGCTAGCAGTTACGCGTCACGATTCTCACTGTCTGTTTTCTTTTCCAAAGCAAAAGAAATAAAAAGTCATGAGCACAAGAGGGAACATTTGAGAACTGCAGGTAAGTGAAACTGCAGATATGGGACCCGTGGATATGGGGATATATGTACAGGTTGTCCCTTGATATCCACTGGGGTTCCATTCCTGAACTCCTAGTGGATAAAAAAATCCATGGATAAAAAACAGTGGAAAAATAGATTTAAAGACCCATATCCAGGTTTCTTGCCCCTCCATTGCTCCTAATAGAATAATGTCTTGCCTTGACATCCTCAGGCATTTGATTATGGAACTTCTTGCTGATACCGTAAAATGTGTTAAATAAAAGTGGTTTTAAAAAATAAAAAGTGTGTCCCTTTACATTTGTGGTTTAAAAACAGCTTTTCTTACTGTCGCAGAGAGACAATCTGCAATTAGAAATGCAAAGGACCTCCTCCTGCCTTTGCTTGGCTCAGCAGGAGAATGGAATGATCGCCTGCATGACTGTCTCTCTACAACAGTAAAAAAAACAATTTTTTAAGCTGTGATTTTAAAGGGATGCATTTTTCCCCTTCTCCAGGGATCAGCACATTCCTTCTCATTTGCAGGGGCCATTTGTGTTGAATCAAATTAGTGTATAAAAAATCAGTGTATAACAAGGCACTGGCATAGCTGGGGGGGCGGCGCACTAAGTTTTGCAGGGAGCCTCCCTGCAGCATGCAAGCGGCTCCTCCCCCTCCCCTTGGGAGCCATTCACCTCCCTTTAGCCTCACCTTGTGCAAGCAGCTCCCCCCCTTTGGAGCCATGTGGGTGGGTGGGTGGGGGAACGGAGGCGAATGGCTCCCAAAGGGAGGGGCAGGAGCCGCTTGCACACTGCAGGGAAGCTCCCTGCAAAACTTAGCGTGCCCCCCCAGCTACGCCAATGTAACAAGGTTGGACCTGTACATATGAAGTGTCCTTCTTACTGAATGGTACTGAATGCCTACTGAAAGCTCCAAAGCTTTTAGAAGTACGTAGCAAAGTTCGAGAGCTGTTCTTCCAAGCTGGTGATATCCAGCACTCCCAGATCAGAGCTTTTGTTTCTTCCCCATTTGGTCAAGAAGTGGAGCCAGCCACACAGCAGTTCAAACCTACTCACTCAAAGGAGATCCCAGCAAGCCACAAGACAAGAGCAAGTATCTGTGTGAGCAAGAAGACAGTCTACCCAGAAGGAAATCTGATTATAGCACACCGACTAGGAGACTGAGCTGTGAAGGAGGAAGTCACCAGTTCAAATCTCAGCTCTGCCATGAACTCATCCAGTAGCCTGAGGTAAGCCACTAATTGTCTGAACCTCAGCCACCCCCATGTGCATTATGGGGAATTAATAATACTGGCCTACCTTAGAGGGATGGTTGTAATTATTACCATAGGAATGCACACAAAGCCCTTCAATCACTCAAAAGCTGCTACGTAAAAGGCTCCTGTTCCCATCATCCTGTCTGCGATTTCAATTAGTATCACAAATTCAGTGCTGCCTGGGTCTGCAATAAAGATCAGTTGGCCTTCCAGGGATGGTTCTCAGGTTTCAAGCGGCTTGCAGGAATGTACGGTCATGCAAACCCGAATACGTGCAAGGGGACAAAGTCAAAGGGACATGTATACAATATTAGTACATCAGCGGATCTGGCACAGATACCAGCCCCTCTCAATCATCTTCCAATCTTCCCATCATTCGTCATGTTTTCATTTTCAGATAAAAATGGAGAATTGGAAAGTGGTTGACAAAGACTCCTGGGAGGCAGGACTGAGTTGGTATAACCTGCATACTAATAGCAAAACAGAGTCATCATGGAAAGATCCATGACCCTCTGCTCCCAAAGGTGGACACACTGTTGACAAATGACAAGGAAAATTAGGCTGAATGAAACTTACCACTGAATGCACATGCTGTTGAACACCATGGTCTTCAACCTTTTTCAAGCCACGACCCCATTAAACAAAGTATGAGACTGGGGACCCACTGTTGGTCCTGACCCCCTCCTGGGACCCTATCCGCCCACTGCCTGCCCCCTTCACCATTCACTCCCTGCCCGTTACTCCCTCCCAGGACTGTTCACTGTAACAAAATATTCTTATCATAGAGCAGAAAAAGTTACCATGACACCTGGCACTAGCGAAAGCTATTTTAGCACAATTGCTAAGAACCTGGGCAGGCCTGGGACACAATCTCCTGATACCTGAAGGGTTACACCTAATGCCTTCCCCTTCACCTGGTGGTACTCTAATCTAGTGGTCTTCAACTTTTTTAGCTCCTGGAAGTTCCTGCGACCCTAAAATTGAGGCTTCGCGACCCCATTGGAGTCCCAACCCCAACACTGAAGAACACTGGTGTGACACAGGCCCACTATCCCCAGTTTATCATTTCAAAAGTTGCTGCCTGTTGATCTACAATGAACAAGTGTGCTGTTCCTTGACAGTCTCCCCTCAACCCATCCACTGGCTCCGTGGCAGCTCAGCAGCATACTGATGTTGCCCCAGTCAGTACTCACTGTCTGATGGGCCCCAGGACCCACCCACTTACCAGGAGTGTTAAAGCAAAAGTTAAGCAGCATTTCCGAGCACGCACACATTCCTCATTCACAAAGTACACCCAGGTCGCTAAATGTGCAACTTTCTGCAGAGAATGTCACCACAAAAACCCACACGAGCACTCCTTCACAGTCCAACATATTACTTCATTTTGAAAAGACCACAACAGACCTCAAACTTATCTGCACAGGTTCAGCCCTCTGCCCTACAACCTTTTGTTCTAGTCCCAGAAGCTTTAAGTTTGGCCTCCATATTGAAGCTTTAAGTTAGTTACTCCATATTGAACACAAGGCATTTTGCATGTGCTACTGAGGCACATTGCTATTTCATCCGCTTTAGAACCGAGTTCCAGGCACTGAAAGTAGATCATGAGGCTTCACCTTGACTCATAGGCCATTGACTTCACCTTGACTTCATTTGGCCATTATGAAGACACATGAAGGACAGTGATAACATCACACAATATTGGAAGAGGCCGTAAACTGGCAAGTCCGACTTATTCCCAAGCCTTTCAGTTGCACTGCAGATAAAACCAATCTTGAAATTGGTTCATTTTCATCATTTCTTTATTGTCTCCCATTTCCTGTCCCAGGTGACAGGCAGGAAGCCAGAAAGAGAGTCTCCATATCACAGTAAAATCTGCAGCCCCTCAGCTGCCCTTCCAAGCTTGAAATGGTAACCTATAACTCCAGGAAGGAGTGTAAGAGGCGGCTTGCCTGGAGGCTATTTTTACTCACCACAAGTGACAGGGAAGGGGTTAAGTAGAGCAGCGCTTACCAAACCAAGCTCTTGCTATTGAGCAATTTTTCCTCCTTCGTACTTTAGTGTGCCTGCACCATAGGATATGACTGCACCATAGGATATTCCATCCCCTATTGCAGGGATGTCAAACTCATTTCATACAGAGCGCCAAAGTTAGCATTCATGGTGTCTGCTGAGGGCCAGAAGTGACATCATGAAGCAGGAGGTGATGTCATTAAGGAAATGATGGCCAGAAATAAGCACTTTGTTTTCATATAGAAACTAATTAGCTACAAATGCCAGAAGAGAATGTGCAAATCTTGTTCATATTTTCAAGAAATGAGAGAGCCCGTTTATCAAACTGGGAGAGACCAACTGTAACAGGGACCAGATAAATTGCTTCCAGGGGCCACATTCGGCCCATGGGCCTTATGTTTGACTACCCCTACCCTACTGGATGGTTTGTGAATAAAAGTCACAAAGCAAACGTATCTTTTTAAAAAGAGGAACTGAAAGAAACACAAACATAAGTATTGCAAATACAGCAATCACTTGGAATGGCTTTTGTGTGTATGTGTACAAGAGCCAAAAACGCAGTGCAGTCAAAAACCTGCATGCTCTAGTCTAGGATATCAGAGGATGTTCCAGAGGAAACTGGATGAACTGTGGGACAATGTCAGATCCTAGAGATGCACCTCAGCATCCTCTGCTCCACTGCAGAAGTTTCTGGAATGTACCTCAACTCGGGTGATGTACCTGCCTGGGAGGGTTAGGAACATGACCATCTTTGTTTTTTCATTCCCAGTTTCCCTTTTGACTACAGGTGCCAGAGGCTTGTGGTAGGTTGATGTTGTGTTTGTCTCCCCTTCCCACTTCTGAAAACCTTACAGCAGGCAAAGTTCCTAGAACATCCCTCAGTGCTGAGTTGGGGAGGAGGGGGAAGAGCTGCAGTGCAGCTAGAGGGTGAGGACCACTGGAAGGCTTTTTGCTGACGCTATAAAACCTTTCATAGTTTAATATTTAACAGCAATATTTAACAGCTGCAATAGAAGAGAGCAGGGAGAGAGCGCAAAGAGGCCCTGGTTCTGGCGGGAGTTTGAAGGTCACCTTGGGAACAAGCTGGGTTGAGGGAGTTTGCATGCCCCATGCTAATATCCCAGAGATGAAACGCTGAGAATTGAACAGACCGTCCCAAATTCCCATCTTACCTTTTCCTTGTCTTGCACGCCCCTTGGTACATCCTGCTCGGAGCAAAGGGCGGCTCTTCTCATTTGTCTGATGCTTTTGATCACGGTACACAAGCTCATATTTAATCTTGTTATCCAGAAGGTGCCTCTAATGTTTCAGATAATTTAATCTAATTTTTTCCCCAAAGTTAGAGATATCCAGGAATCCCAAACAGAATTTGCCACACACGCCAACCTCCCCCCCCCCCCCAAATCCCAGGTTTATTCTAGGAATGCTATGATCACTGCATCAGTTTGAAACTGACTCGAGCATATAGTGTACAGGTATTCTATTTGCATCTGCTCAAGATTTTTGGAGGCTCCTTCTGTATACAATACAAGACAAATTGAATACGAGTGTGAGCCCCATGCTCAAAAGTGCACTTCTTTTGCTCATCAATTTAAGGATCAGAAACCTAAAGAGGGCATAAAAAACACATTTGGGAACTAACTGGCAACTTTTCATCTCTGTCTCACAACAAGGAAGATTCCACAAGACTACAATCCTACGTGTGCTTACATGTTGGGGGGGGGGGCATCAGAGATTGGCCAGGTGAGGCACTGGCTAACAGCCCACAGCTATCAGAGGTTCCACCTGGCCAACCGCTGAAGTCCCAGCACCCAGGAGCCAGTGGTGGCCATAGAGATAGGTGAGAACACGGTCAGATTTCATCTCAGGGTGCAGAGAAAGTCAGCACCAGCAGTGCTTACATGGGAGCAATTCCCAGAACGTGCCTAAGATTGTGCAAACAATACTTCATGATTGTTTGTGAGTGGCAATGTGGATTCACTTAATTTAAAAAAGTACTGTATTAAAGGTGATAAGTTGGAACTAACTGTGGTGGTCTATTCACACTTACAAATAACCACCAGTCACTGAAGTCACAGCATGATCAACACATGCATGAACTAAGCGAGAGCTTATAATTCTTAAGGATGACTGACATAAATAATGATTAAATTAACTCACTACATACATCCCAGGTGTGATCCCCCTCCAAGCCTGGACCACACGTATCTGTTCCAACACACTGAGCCTGATCCAGCAGGGCTCTTCTTATGTTCTTATGACTCCTCCATCATGCTCTGGTTCTGGCTGGTTGGATCTGCACTGGTAATTTATTGAAGGGAACGGGAGAGGTGAACTCAGTCAAGAACCCAACCCTACCAGACAGATCAGGCTGTCACAGAGGTTGCTTAGAAAGCCACTCATAAGCAGACTGTGTTGCTTAGACAGGCATCTGGCCCAAGCCTTGACAAATCAAGAGAAGGTCAGTAGAAAACAAGCCACGTAGCAACCCTGTGAAAACAAAGGTTTCTGATTACTGGTAAATTACATTGTCTCAGTAATCCTTGTGACAACCCTGTAATGGAGGCCAGTATCTTTGTACTATAGCCCCAGGTTAGAGGTTACCATGGAACAACCTTGGCACTCATGCAACAAAGCATGTCTAAGCTTAGCACCAGTCAGCTACGAAGTATACAGGCATTCCAGTCACACAGAATTCTTCCAGCAAAACAAAACAGAGGATGTCTTCATATTTCACACCTACACACATTTGAAACTGCCTTTTCCATGTCTCCCAGTGATCTTTTTGACAGCGCTGGATTGTCCATCTCAAACCTACACATATATGCACTTCCCTAGTCAGTCAATCAAGTATGTGAAAAATAAAACTGACAGGAAGGCAAGGTCAGTTTGAAAACAAAGACAATTCTTACACTCCCAGTGATGATCATATAGATCTAGAACAGGGGTGCTCAAACCCCAGCCCAGGAGCCACGTGCGGCCCTCGGGGGCTCCCAATCCAGCCCTCGGGGAGCCCCCAGTGTCCACTGAGACTCTGGCCTTCCAAAGACTTACTGGAGCCCATGGTGACCTGACGCAACTGCTCTCAGCATGAGGACGACTGTTCGACCTCTCACCTGAGCTGTGGGACAAGGGTTTCCTCCACTACTTGCTGTTTCACATCTGTGATGCAGCAGTGGCAGTGAAGGAAAGGCTGGCCTTGCTTTGTACAAAGTCTTTTATAGGACTTGAGCTACTGCAAGACCTTCATTCATTCAAATAAGTTCCATCTCTAATATATTCATTTAAGTAAATTTATATTCCAATTTTAAACAGTAAATTAATTTTTTCCCAGCCCCCAACACAGTGTCAGAGAGATGATGTGGCCCTCCTGCCAAAATGTTGGGACACCCCTGATCTAGAACAATGATCTCTTCCTTGCCTCCATTTTATCCCTGCAACAAACCTGTGAAATGGCTTAGACTAGTATTTCTCAACGTTTGTCCTCCACCATACACTTCACATGGTCCACTTATTTGAAGTACCACCAGCAATAACAGGCGATGACATCATTGTCAGTTACTTCTGAGTTGGGAGACCAGATATGATGCAACAAACACCAGCAAGAGGCTCAGGGTGGACAGGAAGGCTTTTTCAAGCATGGAAAAGCGTGATTTGGAGCTCTGCCTGCTGAGCCAAGTCTCCTACCACTGTTTCTTGCATCAAGTTCCTGATCTCGCTATCGAGCGACAGGGGTCCTGCAAGTACCACCAGGCACCATCTCATGTACCACTGGTGGAATCCATACCACTGGTTGAGAAACACCGATCTAGAACTAGGATGAAGAGAGACCAGAAGAGAAACTTGGCAGCTTTCTTGTTTGAATTCATCCAGTAGGTCTTGGATTACTAAGCAAGATAAAGATGACAAAGTCCAAAGATAAAATATTATTTACAAACACTACAGCCAGTTGCCTGTTGTATTTCACAATAAAGGAGCCAAGGAATAACAGGCAGCAAAGCAAGGAGCCAGAAGTGACAAGAATGGCTGAGAAATAATCCCTGCTGTGTAATTTTGAACATGCTGTTAACTTATCTTCACTTGCCACATCAGAAGTTTTGCAGCATTCCAGAAAACCCCACTAAATGCTGGTTCGCTGCCTAAAACAACACCATCAACATTAATCAAGACTCATCTTCATGACAAACACCAACCCAGCTCACAACACTCAACCTCCTGAGAAAAAAAGAAAGGAGTCACATGGGCCAATTTGCCCGGGCTGCAGGCAAAGTGAACATTCTCCATTCAGTGGAATGTCCTCACCCAACCTTTTGAGAACATGACACAGCCCAACACACACAGGCACCCCAATACTGCAGACATAGACACATGTGAATGTAACCTTGGCAAGGGGATGGCTGGCTTGATCTCAACACAATAGGAGTCCTCCTCCCACACTTCATGGAGTAAATCCGAAGTGCAGTTTAAGGGCAGCAAATTTTGGACAATGTTTATGATGGCAGGGAATTGCGTCTTAAGTTATGCCCCAGAGCAAAGCGTGACAGAAGTGCAGGAAGGCGGAAAAGTTATGAGTGCAGATATCTTTTGGATCTATGGATTGCAATATATTTGTTCATTGGAAGTAGTGATTGATTGCATACATGCAATCCACGATGATGAAATCTGCTGCTTAGCTGGCTTTAAAAAAATTAGACACCTTCACTCTGAATGGGTACTAGCCATTAACCGCTACATGGAACCTCCAGGTATGCCTCTGAATACCCACTGTTGAAAGTACCCAGCAGGAACAGGTTGTTATTTTCAGGCCCTGTTTGCGGGCTTCCTGGAAGCATGTGGTTGGCAATAGTGGGAAACACAATACCAGACTAGATGGAGATTTGGGGCTCAATCCTATTCAACTTTCCAGTTCCAGTGCCGCAGCATTGCATCTCCGAGGTAAGGGAACAAATGTGCCCATACTTTGAGGAGGCCTCTGTGACTGCTCCCCCACCGCAGGATGCAGCACACACCCTATTGGTACAGCAGCACCGGCTCTGGAAAATTGGATAGAATTGGTCTCTTGGTTTGCTCTTCTTATGTTTTACTGTCCCTTGATGAAGCTGTATTCTTAAGACATCTTACTGGCATTGCCTGTCAAATGCCAATCAACTATCTCCCCACCTCCCCTGCCACACATTGTAGACCAACCACTTTCTTTACAAAGATGGCATCACCCTCAAGAAACTTCTAGGAGGACTGCACTCCAATGCACGCTGAACACACTCATGGATGGGCTTCTTCCCCGGCAGCAAAGATAAACAGGAGTGCAGAGTTGGGGGTTGCATGTCCAAAAAGCCGACGTGCATGTTCAGGAAAACTGTATGGTCCAACCCTTCTGAGACAGTGCCACAGCAGACAGTAAATGAAGAATGGTATGTGCACGTGCGTGCGTGATTTCTCCCTCTCATAAAAACAAGAATTCCACATACAGTACATAGAAAAAAAAGTGCACATTAAAACTCACAGCGGATTACTAAACTTTGACCAATTGTGTGATGCTGTGTGAACTGAACCAAGTCCATCACCTTATCGGCAGCCAACTGGCCCCGATCCTGTGTTTCCACATCAGCCTGATATGTAGGGATTTAGCAAGTGAACTTTCCCCATCACCACCAACATGGAGATGAAATGGTAGGGAAAAAGCTTCACCTGCTCAGTGAAGCAGTAAGTCTTGCTGCTACTGAATGTATGGCATTTGTCACCCTATTGATGAACATACAGGTGAATTATATGGAAAAGCAACTAAGGGCACAAACCAACTTTTTAGCACTGACATAGCTGTGCCAGTGGGGTGTGCACTACATTCTGCAGTGGGGAGGCAGTCAAGTGGGCCTCCTCAAGGTAAGGGTATGTTTGTTACCGTACCTTGGGGCTGCATTGTGGCTAGGTCAGTACTGGAAAGTTGGTTCGGATTGCACCCTAAAACAAATGCATAAACACACATGTAAAATATCCACATACAAATCAGCAAGTAATAACTCTGCTCAAACTCCAGCTGAAAGTTCTCCCAAATAAGATTTCACACACCTTCTTAAAGATAGAAGTGAGTTGGCCAAATGAGTCTCCCTGGGTGAAGAGTTCTACAGCAATGGAGCCACTACCAAGAAGCTCCCGAAGACTGCAATCCTATAGACACCTTCCTAGAAGCAAGCCCCACTAAACACAAAAGCATTTACTTCTGAGTAGACATGCACAGAAGTCTCTTGGAAGCTGGTGTGGCCTCTCAATTCACTTCAAAAGACAGGACACCTTCAGATGAGCTTAAGGCACTGGTGGGAGAAGGACATACAGAGAAAAGCGTACTTTCAGATATTCTGGATCAAGACTATACTAAGACCTTGAAAAGTCAATAACTGCATTTTTGAATGGAAACTGAAAACTAATTACTGGGTCAGGACTGGTACTATATCAGTCCTGAATTATCTTGAGTTCTGGTGCAGAATTCCCAGGTGCTCATCAAAGGCAGCTCATATAGAGCACATGATCGTAATATGGTCTTGAGGTTACCAGCACAGTGCCACAACAGCCAAATTCTCATCATCTAGGAGAGCCACAGCTGGTACATTGAGCAAAGTCAGAACAAGGGATTTCTCACCACCAATGTCTGAGCATAATGTATTTCAGAGCTGGTTCCAGAAGAACCCTGAGTTATGGATTTGGTCCTTCAAGAGAGTGTCACGCAGGCAGGACCACCTAATCTCACATCAACTTGATTGTCCACTCACAACAGTTCCATCTGATTCAGACTGAACTTCAGTTTATTAACCTTTGTCTAATCCTGTGTTTCTCAAACTGTGGTTTGGGACCCACTAGGTGGGTCATGAGCCAATTTCACGTGGGTCCCCATTCATTTCAATATTTTATTTTTAATATATTGGACTTGATGCTACCATGGTATGTGACTGCATTTGGAGAAATGTTGCACATCTGTATTTTTTAACAGGCTACTTTGAATATGCTTTTTATCAGTGATAGGAAATGGGACTTATTCCTGGGTAAGTGTGGGTAGGATTGCAGCCTAGGACTGTGAAAAATGTTCCTGCTTGATGATGTCACTTCCGGTCATGACATCACTCCATTGGGTCCTGACAGATTCTCATTCTAAAAAAGTGGGTCCCAGCGCTAAAATGTGTGAGAACCACTGGTCTAATAAATTACTGAAATAGTTGTTCAAGGTCTCCCTGCCTCATCAGGATTCAAGGAAAATAAGAGATACAACTGAGCCTTGTTCATCTGTGGGCAACACCAAACTCCAAAAGCACGAGGTCAATTGTGAAAATCTTTGTCTGGACACTCCTGGAGTTCATCATTCCTTGGTGAGACACTTGCATGAGGGAGGGGCCTGCAGAACTGAGTCCTCATAATCAGTTCTGTAATTAACACTGCAAAGTCTCCAGAGATAAAACTTCCTTCTCTGGACTTTCAAGGGAAGGACAAAAATCTGAGTGGGAGGCAAGAAAACTGAGAGGACAGGCTATTTCCTATCAGTTTGAATTTTTCCTGTTCACTATATTTCAGGGCCCATCCAGCTCCACCTTAGCAAAGCCAGGTTCTACCACTAGACCCACCAAGTGTCATTCCTTGCCCCCACTAGGTGCCACTCTGCTCCACCCTTTGACCTAAGAAGCACCACCCATTCATTCCTTCACTCTAATCAAAGGGAAGGATCCGGCAACTGTTCAACAACGCTGTCTCCTTAAGGGAGTCTTTGGTGATATGATATGTTGAGAAGCTGTGTGCCAGAGGTTTCCAAACCTATAAAGGCTTTTGTGTGAATATTAACCAAGCTTAACTGAAAAAAGCTTTCTTTCTTTCCCCACCTCATTTCCTCTCAGAAGCAAAGCCAAGGAAGAAATCACTTGGCTAAACAACAACAAAATTCTCCACAGATAGACACTATGGGCCCAAAGCATTTAGACATAACTTTAATAATGCAGTCTGAAAACAGCAGTCTCACTAAAGGGGAAAGGGACAGGAGAAAAAGAAGAGAAGATCCATAATGTTCAATTGCAACAGAACATACAAAAAACAGACAACGAAAGAAGACAGAATGTACAGTTGCACAACTGTACAATTCATTGCCCAGATGTGGACAGAAGGAAGAAGGAAAACCATGATCCCCTAGTGAACCACTAACCAATGTCCTGCAGGCCACCCTTTACTTGCTGGGATTCTTGCAAAGAAGGTTGGACTAGGGAGCTTTTGGCCTGAGCACAACAAAACAAGATCCAGGGTGGTGAGAGCCAGGGTTGTGTAGTGGTTTGGGAGGTGGATTCAGACCTGGAAGACCCAGGTTCAAATCCCCACTTAGCCACGAAGCTTCCTGGGTGACCTTGGGCCAGTCACTTTCTCTCAGCCTCATCTACCTCACAGGGTTGTTGTGAGGAAATAAGGAGGGGAGCAGCCATGAGCTCTCTTTGGAGGAAGGGTCATATACACACGTGATAAATAAATAAGATGGTTCCTCTGTTCCTAAACAAGAGCACAGACTCAGGGTGCACTTATACAGTACTGTACTCGTCACTGAGTACAATGAGACTTACATCTGAATAGACATGCGCAGGTAGAAGCGTACCAGGGTGCTGGGCACCCTGGACAGGAATGGAGTGATGTCACTTCAGGAAGTGACAGGAGTGACTGCCCATGCTCAAAGCTGTGACAGGGCAAAATCAGCCAAGCTGTGGCTGTGAGTACCCAGGTGGCAGGCGCTCCTGTAGCTTCCTGATTTGGAAAGTGATGGACGCGAGTGCCTATCGCCCAACCAACTGAGAGGGCGCATGCACACCAATTCCAGCCTGATTGGAGTGTGTGCACACTTTCAGCAGCCAGTTGGGTAGTTTTGCCCCAACTGGAGAAGCAATTGCAGATGGCGGTGCCCACCTCCAACTGGCACCCAGGGCTCTTGCCCATCTTTCTCCAGGGTAGATACACCCCTGTGCATAGGATTGGACTCAGGTCTGGCCCACGGCTCTTAGAGCCTGAGGCAGCATGCCAAATGCCATCCCCTTATTATTGTCATCATTATTATTAATAAGCCGCTTTTCAACTAAAAGTTCACAAATTGGTTTACAGAGAAAAATCAAATAACTAATGGCTCCCTGTCCCAAAAGGGCTCACAATCTAAAAAGATCACCAGCAGACACCCACTAGAAAAGACACCGCTGGGGTGAGGAGGGCCAGTTACTCTCCCCCTGCTAAAAAGAGGAGCACCCACTTGAAAGAGTGCCTCTTACCCAGTTAGCAGGGGTTACTCAATGAAGTGCCAACCTCTGCTTCTCCCACTCCCCAATGTTCTAGCTCAGCACTCTTCTCCCCTCCTCATTCCTCTCTATCCCCCTCTTTTCTAAGCAGGAGCAGGAAGAGTGATGCAGGCCAGCAGAGAAGATAGGCACCCCCTCCCCCACCAACCATTTACTACCTGAGGCAACCAGTTCAGTTGGCCTCATGAATGGGCCGGCCCTGGTTGTCCTGTCAGACTCACTCAACACTGACAGCCCTTCTGCTTTGAGACAGTTAAGAGAGAAGGAGTGGCCTGAAGTTTCCTTTGGAGCCAGAAGACCAGTGAATGCTGCCCCCTTAAATATGTAGTTTTGTTGGTCAATTTAACACACATTGGTGGGTGGGTGGATGGATGGGTGGGCGGGAGGGACACATGGACTGTGCAGGACCCCAGAAGACAATCCCTACCTGGTGACATCATGGGCTAGCACCTTCTCTCTCCTTCCTCCCCCCCCCCACAAAGCAGACCACCACCACCCCCAAACATCACTATGCAATCCACCCACCCGAAAAAGACGGTTTCAACTCTGGAATGACCTCCATGATCACCCCTGTAGACGGCAATTGCTCTTTCCCGACAGAGTCACGTACTGCAGGGCGGGGCTGCCAAATGCACTCCTATGAGCCGACACGATTGGGGGGGAGGGGGTACAAAGGTGAAGGGGGTGCGCACTGGGATCAACCCAACATCCCAAGACTGGAAGTCAGTGCGGGCTGAGACTTGGACGTGCGCCCTGAAATCCCCGCGAAGCTCATCAGGGCGATCGATCTTCCCAGGGGGGAAAAGTTCTCTCTCGACCCCATATCCGAGATCCACCCCCTTTCCGTCCAGCTGAACAGTCCAGATGCCTCGGCTTGCTCCCCTCGGACCCCGAGATCGCCTTGCTCAAACCAGTTGATCTGGTTCGGGGCTTTTCATTTCAAGAACACCAAGAATCCACAAGTGGAGCAGTGGCCCTCTCTTTCTTTCTTTCCCTCGGTTGTGCAATCGCCTCCAGACAGGATCCACTTTCTTTCCTGCTTTCCCAACACTCCGCTCTCCCCACCCCACCAACACCCCACTTTCAGGATCACAACCAGATCCATTCCCACCAGCCTTGAGACCTACCTTCTGTACTCCAAACGCCCGGCCAGGCAGAAACCAAGAGGAGCCCCGTGCAAAACCAGCAGGGGCTGAGAAAGGGCCCCATTGTTTTTTCATTGCAAATCCCAACTCATGATCCCTTCCAAAGAGAGGCAAGGGGGAGGCCGGGTGCCTTCCCAACAGCTTTGGAAATCCGCTTTCTCCTTCACGGGTTTGTTTTTTTGTTGCAATCCAACTTTTCAACCTCTTTCACTTCCTTAAAAAAAAAAAAAAGCCACCACCTCTTTTCCAACACTGGGCGTCGGGAGCGCGCCCAGCGCGCCCCCGCGTAGGATTCCAGCTCCCTGGGGAGTGGCAAAGCAAAGACTTCGTTGGAGCACGTCAAAAAGCTCAGTCTGTCTGTCTGTCCCTCGTGGGAAATGAGAGGAGAAAAAGGATCACTTTGGAAAAAAAGTTTTGTTTTGACTCCTTGAAGGTGGAACTCTTTTCTCCCTGGGCGATCCTGCTTGGAAATGTTTTCATATGAGAGCACTGACTTGGAAGGAGCAAAGGGAAAGCAAAGAATTAAGAGCCCAAGCCTAGGCTTGTCTGCTCGGAAGTAAGGCTCATTATAGTCAATGGGACTTACTCCCAGGAAAGTGTGGATAGGATGGCAGCCTAAGAGCCCAAGCCGATGCATGTCTACTCAGAAGTAAGTCTCATTACAGTCAATGGGACTTACTCTGAAGAAAGTGAATAGGATGGCAGCCTAAGGCATTTCTGCCCAATGTTGCATATATGCAACAGGGAGGGTCAAATACGTACACCTGGGGGCTGGGCAGAAATGAGCTAAACACACATACTTGGCAAGGCATAAAGGTGTCCTAAAGGAAAAACAAGGAGGGGAATCTGTAAATTACAATTAAATTGGGCAAAATAAGTAATTGTTTGAACTGTAGGGCTGTCCAAGAGTTTAAGAGGCAAGTGGTTTATCTTTGTTACTGTAGTGTTGCCAATATACTGTACAGTAGTTACATATTACCAAAATCTCTTTATAGGTTCCCTTTTGATAAACAAAAAGCTACAGCCCATTTTTTTGGCAGCAGAAGCTTTCAATATTTCCTTTCTTAATACTAGAAGTGTTTGATTTTTTTTTTTTGGCAGATTTTGTGATTTGAAAAAAAAAGTGAAAAGGGCAGCAAGAGGTGTTACAAGTTTTTATTCCAAGTTCTCATCCTTATTAATTTTAAATGCTTTAAAAGTACTAGGTAGGTGATGTAGGTGAGAAAGTGTCAGCAGATGCAGCCATAATATTATTTCTAACTGGAAAAAGTAATCTGTTTTAATTTCTGGAAAATATCTTAAACACCAAAAGGCAGTGTTTTGTGTTTTTATGCGTTTTTAACAGAAACGAACACCTCTACTTATTAAACTAACAGATGGGACTTCTCAGCCCCATTTGTTAAAATTGGGTCACACCAGCCAACCTGTAGTTGATTCATCTACTAATTAAACCTTATGGTGCTACTTTAAAAAATGCACGTATATTGCGTAAAAGGTATGCATTTTTATGCATTTTAGCATCCTTCAGTCTCGGAAGACTATGGTGTCATGCTCTGAATGGTGGTTCTAGAACAGAGTGTCCTCTCCAGTGCGTGAAGCCTGGGTAAAGTAGGTATGGAGGATAGGCTGTTACCCATGCAGCAAATCCCCCCTCTCCACGTCACTGAAATGGTCCAATGGAAAGGCAGAGGCCAATACAGTTGGTTCCAGCGGTGTCGCAGGAGTTGCCAGAATGTGATTGTGTTCAGCCATGAACTGCCTCAGGGACTCCGGCTCCAGATTTTGCCTCGAGGTTGAGTCCTGAAGCCTTTTCCTTAACTGGATGTAGCCACAAGGCAGTGGAGGTTTGGGATCAGAGTTTTCCTTCTCTCAGATGAGCTGCCTTCCCAGGCTAAGGAGTCCCATCTACCTGGTGGCTGTTTAGTTGCCTCTTACAACAAGTACAACAAAACTGAGGGCCTATTCTTATCCCCCAGCCCCCAGGGGAGTTTGTATGTATGCATAAAAGGTACCAAGGTATCACTTACCTTGGATAGAGAAATCTATCCAAAATGGACAGAGCAAAATTAGGTGAATGTAATAGCCAAGTCAGTCCCATAAACTGAATTGCTATTGACAGAGCTCTGTCCCGGAAAATAAATAAGCAATCAAATACATAAGCATTTATGTAATGCTTTAGAGTGCAGTGTTCAAATTGCTTTACTTCATCTTGTAATCCTTACAATGATCCTGTAAGATAAATCAGTTTTTTATTGGGGGGGGGGGGTGTCTAAGGCTGGGATAAAGCGTGTTGCCCGAGGGCACCCAATGGCAGAAGCAAGGTTCGAATACACACTTCCTAATCCATACCTCCTCCTGGCTTATCTACTCAGACAGAAGTTCCGTTCAATGGGGCACTTACTCCCAGGAAAATGTGTTACAGTCTAGGATTGCAGCCTTAGCCACTGTGTTACATCAACTATGTAATTATCTCAGATGAAAATACTGTCAAATTACTTTCCCGCAAAAGGATTCCCAGGCCGAGAAGCATGACTACCATGTAGACTGGAGCCTGGGCACCTTACAGAGCAGGAACAGAGCAATTAAGCACAATTTAGTTTTGATTCAATTATGCACACACATTTGGCAATGAAAAGAGATGGAGTAAAGGAGGAAGAGAAAGGAGCATGTTGCTCTTGAGCAGTCTGGGGAAAACCAACAATACAGGATTGCAATGTCAGAAATTATCTGATCTGAATTAACAGTCAGAGCCTGCAAAAAGGTTTTAGCAAGTAGGTGAGCTGAGAGGAAAGGAGCAGATCACAAGGAAGGAGCAGCAAGAATTGATGAACAGCCCCTACAGAAAGCTCTCTTGGACAAGCTCCAGTGAATATGGTTGTTGTGCAACTCTCGATTGAGAACCTGCAGTGGAACATAAGAACAGCCCCACTGGATCAGGCCATAGGCCCATCTAGTCCAGCTTCCTGTATCTCACAGTGGCCCACCAAATGTCTCAGGGAGCACACCAGATAACAAGAGACCTCATCCTGGTGCCCTCCCTTGCATCTGGCATTCTGACATAGCCCATTTCTAAAATCAGGAGGTTGCACATACCCATTATGGCTTGTAACCCGTAATGGATTTTTCCTCAAGAAATTTGTCCGATCCCCTTTTAAATGCATCTAGCCCGATGCCATCATCACATCCTGTGGCAAAGAGTTCCACAGATTAACTACATGCTGAGTAAAGAAATATTTTATTGTATCCGTCCTAACTCTCCCAACACTCAAATTTAGTGAATGTCCCCTGGTTCTGGTGTTGTGTGAGAGGGAAAAGAGCATCTCTCTATCCACTCTATCCTTCCCATGCATAATTTTGTATGTCTCAATCATGTTCCCCTTCAGGCACCTCTTTTCTAGACTGGATGCCCCAAATGCTGTAGCCTTTCCTCATAAGGAAGGTGCCCCAGTCCAGTAATCATTTTAGGGCACAATCCTAACCAGGTCTACTCAGAAGTAAGTCCTATTTTGTTCAATGGAGCTTACTTTCAGGAAAGTGTGGTTAGGACTGCAGACTTTGTCACTCTATCCTCTTTTAACGTACCTCTGAGGACAGAGGTGGCATTGGAATTCTGCTAGGTCTGGCACTGGTTGAAGACCTACGTTTTTGTCCTAAGGCCTACAGCAGCCTGGTGCTGACACTGTTTGAGGATATATGACTCCAAGCTCCTGCGACACATCTGCAGACCATTTGGGCACACCAATGTGCCATGGCACCATGGTTGTAAATTGCTCCTATAAGAGATGTACTTTTAAGGAGGGGTTACAACAGCCAACGCCACTGGGTCATTGAAACCAAACTCTTATCTCTGACCCTGAATATCTCTGTTCAACCTAGGAATCCTCCACAGCAAGAGATACTGCAGCTCTAGGTAGTTTCTTTTGATGCTTTTGCAGATGTTCTTGTCAAATTTTAACCAAATCTGCCTCCACATGATATGTAAATTGTTTCCTGCTTAGTCCTCATTGAGGAGAGAAAACAATGTTTCTGTTTTTCCCTGTTTAATATTTGAAAACTGGCAGTATTCCCCACTCTGTCCCCACTTCTTCATCTTCTGTATGTATGGACTGAACATACAGAATTCTAGGAGATGTACCTTCTACACCAGCAGTCCTTAAACCTCCTTATACCATAATTTGCTGCTTCTTTGCAAATTGCTGCATGTTTTGGTTTTACAGCCACCCCATGGGAGGCTTTCTGAACAGTTTCACTATTAACGTTCAGCTCCTTTTACACTCCAGTGCCACCAGACTGACCGTAAAAGCGTTGTAGGTTAGGTTTGCTTGTGTTCTGTGCAGCCAAATCAAAACACTAAGCCAATTCGGCAATGAGCCCTGGCCAATGCATCTGTGACACAGAGCCTGCACAAACCAATTCCCCTTTCCCAGCACCCCAAGCATTTTGTACAGCAGCATGGGAGCACAGAAAGCCTTTTAACCTGGCGCTTGTCTTTGTTTGTGCTGGAACAGGCTGGCCCTTTTTGAGACTCTGAAAGGCCTGGGGGCTGAATGCTCATCTGAGGCCCCCTTCCTTCTTTTTCCAGTTGGAGTGTACTGTTTTGTCAATGTTGATGTGCACCCCCCCCATGTGTGAGGCCTAGGGCAATTCCTCCCCCCCCCCCTCTTGGAACCATGCCTTCAGCATTTGCCACTTATTTTCTTTGTGGTCTCATAGGCTACCTGCAAAGTCCTTTCCAAGGAGATCCTTAAAGATATTTGACCAAAGAAATCCTCCCCCCCCCCCCATCACACTTGTAAGGCCCTGCCAGTTTGCTGCATTTTCTTGCTGCTTTTGGCAGGCTTGTGCGGCCAGTCCTGATCACAGCTTTGCTGGATTTTTTTGTAGCTCTCTCTCTCAGATATGAAAGGCCAGGGGGTGGGAGAGGGCTTTGGAGGAGGGGGTTGTTGGCTTGAGAGATTGAACCCTGGGGAGGAAATTCTTGGATCGTGGTAGGACTGCTAGAGAATGGGCTCTTTCAAGGCATCCATCAAACCCTGCAGGCAGCCAAAAAACAGGGAAAACTCTCTGTGTTCTTTAACTGATCCTTTTCTCTTCCCTTGTCCTTATTTTTTTCATGCCCTGCAGCTGTTCGCAAAGAGTGGGTTTATTGCTCAAGAGCAGCAGCATCTTCTGCCTAAAAGAGACAGGACATTTACCTTTACAATCTCAATGCAGAGCTTTGTAGAGCAGGGGTGCTCAAACTTTCAACTTTAGGGATGCTGGACCTTTAACAAGTGTATAGAAGAGAGAATTGCAGCAGGTGCAGCTTGTCATCCCACAGATGACCCCACAGATGACAAGCTACACCTGCTGAAATTCTCTCTTCTATACACTTGTTAAAGGTCCAGCATCCCTAAAGTTGAAAGTTTGAGCACCCCTGTTGTAGAGTATTAAGGTCTGAAGAGCAATAGTTTCCCAACTGACCAATATTGACCAAGGGAAAATAAAAAATATCAGGAAAGAGACTGAAAATAAACAAAACAACACATCATAATTTATGTAATTTATACTGCATTCTCCCAGATATCAGCTGTGGTCATTGCCATCTCACAAAGGTCATCATAGAATCAGAGAAAACATTAGATCAATCCTATGAAGAGGCAGGCATGATAATCCATTTATTCAAATGTGTATAGGATTGTATTGTAAAATGGCAAGCACTGCACATTCCAAATTATTGTTATTTTTTTCAAAAGAGGATTATAGTAATGCTATGCATGTCTGTGGAGACATTCCACTGTGATCAATGGGGCTTACACCCAGAAAAGTGTAAGCCCCAGACTTTATTGTCATTTTGCTACAGCACAACAAAATTTACGCACCTTTGAGATACAAGCATAAATATATACTACAATTCCAACAATCACACTCTACACACTCACCCACGCATTCTATACAACATGCATCATAATATAAAAACAGTATAACAGACCATAATGCCCAGGAGCATTGTAACAACTATATCACCTTATTCAATGTAATTATGGCTATGGGATAAAAACTGTTCAGGAATCTTGTGATGTTACGTGAAAATCCCCTTTTTCCTTAGTTGTGATTTTATATCTGGTTATGTTACTAAAACATCATGCAGGCCACACTTCTCCCAGCACACTTTTCCAAAAAACTCTGGCCAAGTCACAAGCTCATGGTCACAAAATTCACGTATAGGAAGAAGTCTGGCATAGTAAATCATTGTTTAAGTGTCTCCTATACATTGTATTGTTTTAATCCAATCACTGTTTGCAAAAGTGTCTCCTAACTCAATCACTGCTTAAGTACTGTACGCAAAATTGAACTGCGTTCCTGGGTTGCCCAAGTTCCCCCAGCTAGGAAGCCAGCCATTAGACCCCATTGAATTTTGCTGATAAGAGACATCCTGACTCCTTCAACCCAGCTCAGCTCTGTTGCAAAAAAAAACCCCTTCTTAAAGAGAGGGCTTCACCACATGCTCTCTCTCTGGCTTCCCCTCCAAGGACACAACGCATCTGTGTTGTGTCAGAGGGTCCTCCACACAGGACTCTCCCCCCCATCCAACTGCTCTACAAGACAGGTAACTATCTCACGTCTGGAACTCTTTCCCTTCTTCTTTCACCCCCCCCCCTTTGTCTCCCCTTCTCTCCCCATCTTTAGTCAGCAACTGGGATTGGCAGATCAGGGACCCCTAAAATCCTTCCCTACAACCTTTCCTTTTTCTAATTTCCTTGGATGCACCAAATACTTTTTACATGCAACCTCCATGAAAGCTAGGTACACTAGATTCAAGTACTAGGACCAAGGAACATATACTTAACATTTTTCCATGTGCATTATATTTACCTTTGTGCTTTTGTAATAAAGCTATAATCTTTTATTTAAAGTTATCTTTCTCCCAGTCTCCTCTTTAAGCAAAGGGAATTTCTCTGCATTACGCCATCTTGTTATCCAGCCTGCAATCCTGAGGTTCCAGTAAGGGTAGTGTACTAATTCCCCCTAAACAAAACAGCCCTTTTGGTAACAGTGGTGTATGCTCTAACAGTTCTGTATCGTCTACCCGAAGGCAACAGTTCAAAGAATTTATGAGCCGGATGGAAGGGGTCTCTCAGAATACTATGTGACTTCTGCAGACAGCGAGATGTATAGATGTCCTTCAAAGCTGGTAGATGAAGGTTGATGATGGGCTGTGCAATCTTAATAATTATCTGCAGAGCTTTTTTGTCCCCTGCAGAGCAATTTCCGTACCACACCAAAATATCATAGGTTAGGACACTCTCAATGGTGCAATGATAGTAAGGCACAAGCAGCTGCTGTGACAAATTTAACCTCCCAAGTTTCCTCAGAAAATATAACCGCTTTTGTGCCTTTTTTTATCAACATGCTTGTGTTCGTAGTCCATAAGAGGTCCTCTGTGATGTAAATACCTACGAATTTGAAACTAGCAACCCTCTCCACCTCCTCACCATTTATGTATAATGGTGTGTGTACATCCCTCTTTTTCTGGAAGTCAATTATAAGTTCTTTAGTTTTTTTGATGTTAAGAGAGATTATTTTCTTTGCACCACAATAACAACTGCTGTACCTCCTTCCTATAAGCAGACTCATCAGTCCCACTAAACAAGCCCACCACTGTAGTATCATCTGCAAATTTTATAATTTCATTGGTGTTATGTGATGGGGTACAATCATGTGTATACAGGGAATAGAGGAAGGGGCTCAGCACACAGCCTTGGGGAGCTCCTGTATTTAATATCAGAGAGGAAGAATGATAAGAGCCCATCCTAACTGACTGTGGCCTATTTGTCAAAAAGGACTAATTTGTCCTTTATCCACAGACAAATGTCTTGCTGTATGCCCAAACTAGTCATTTTAAAAAAAAGCCTGCTAGGTAGAATGGTATTAAAAGCAGAACTTTAATCCACAAATAACAGCCATACATATGTACCCCGTTGTTCCAAATGACGAAGGACTGTATGTAAAACAATAGAGATGGCACCATCAGTCGACCTCTTACTCCTGTATGCAAATTGACAAGGATCCAAGGTGGGTGGAAGACCAGACTTAATATGTTTCAACACCAGCCTCTCAAAACACTTCATAATTACCGAAGTTAGAGCCACAGGTCGATAATCATTGAGAGAAGCAACTACTGTCTGCTTAGGAACTGGCACCATAATAGATGTCTTCAAGCAAGTAGGGACAGAGCACTGTGACAGAGAGAAATTGAAAATATTTGTATATTTGTGTATAGGATTGTAGTCTTAATAAGCTGGAGCTTTTTGGTTTACAAACAAGGATAAGTGTAGGGGGAGGGGAACACTGTGTCAGAGATTTATTAAATAGGGAATAGTGTAAAAAAATGAATTCAGATAAATTATTATCTTCCTCTTAGAAAACGCTGGCACAGAGTTGTCCAATGCAGGCAATTATTGAGAAGTACTGTAAATTCCTGGCTAACATATAATTTATTTGCCTCATAATTTCATTTAGAATGCATTTATCAAGGGCTCTTATGCCGAATGGGAGGGGCTGCTTACACATTGTATTGCGGTGCCTGCAGTACTTTCCGTTTTGCCCCCTCAAGCTACGCTACTAATCCTACAGCTTCTCTGTCTATACTCACATACCCAAATCAGGGCCCAGTCCTATCCAACTTTCCAACTCTGGTGTAGCTACAATGCAGTCCTGTAGTTTGGGAATACATGTTCCCATACCTTGAGCAACCCCCAGTGACTACCCCTCCACCACAGGATGCAGTGCACACACCCCTGACACATTTCACCAGCACGGGAAAATTGGATTGGATTGGGCCCTCAAGTGGCCAACTTGACCTGGAGCACATCCAATGGAATACTGAGAGGTTGGTGGTGCACCGTGGCCAGGGTTCTTCTTGTTGATGGCGATATTCTCATCCATATGGGATCTCATTTCGGCACCATACAGCCCTTTTTGACATCATCTTCGATGGTAGGGACTTAAGTTGTGGTTATTCTCAGGTGGTGACATCTGGTTAGGATGTTTCAGACCAATATTGGTTCCTTCAAGAGCTGATGGTGTTAACTCCTCTGAACTGGTTCTCTTTTGTCTTCCCTTCAGGACACATAGAACTAGCTCTGGGGAGAGAGCTAGATATGTCCCATCACCCAGCAGTGCTCTAGCCAACTCCACTATCCCGTTTTGACTTGGGAACTATGCTTGGGCAAGATTTCTTGCATAAAAGTCCCAAAGTCACATTAGTTCAAATCCCGCTCAGCCACAAAGCATCCTGAGTGACCTTGAACCTGTCTCAGCCTCACCTACCACACAGGGTTGTTGTGAAGACAAAAATCAGGGAGGAAGTATGTACACCATCCTTGGAGGAAGTGTGGTTTTAAAATGTGAAAAATAAATATATAAGGCAACCATAATAAATAAGGCAGGGTTCAGGGATCCAGCTCAAGATAAGGTGAGGTGGGGTGTTACTTTGCTTCCTTTTTATTTTGGTAAGAGCACAATCCTAACCCACTTTCCAGTACTGACATAAGGGCAATGCAGCTCCTAGGTAAGGAAACAAACATTCTCTTACTTTGAGGAGACCTCCATGATGTCCCCCAACTGCAGGATACAGCACATGTCCCATTGGCACAGCTATGCCAGTGCTGGAAAGTGGGTTAGGATTGGCACCTGAATCTCTTGGGCCTGGCCTCTTTCCCCAGAGCTACTTCTATGCATCCTGAGGGGAAGACAGAAGAGAGCCAGGCCAGGGGAGCTCTGCTCTCCTTCACACTTCATCTTCTGCTCCCACTTTTCTAATCCAGAGAGGAGGGATAGCAGAGCCTGACAGAGGCCAGCCAGATTTGTTTGGGGGGAGGGGGGATGGCAGCATTTGGCATACCACCTGAGGTGCCAAGAGGTCTTGGGTTGCTGGTTCTGCCATAGTAAGGAAATTGAACTCTGAAGACTGGCAACTGTAACAAATGGCATTAGCAACATCCTAAGGAGGCAAAAGGAGCCAGGGTGGTGTATTGGTTTGGATGCTGGAAGGTCCATATTCAATTCCTCGCTCAGCCATGATGCTTCCTGGGTGACCTGGGGCCAGTCACTCTCTCAGCCGCACCTACCTCACAGGGTTGTTGTGAGGACAAATGGAGGGAAGAGCTATGTACACCACTCTGGGCTCCTTGGAGGGAGGGAGGGAGGGATAGATAGATAGATGGCTGAAATAGGGACATTTCTTTATTTTAATAGGGCTTGTCCCTTACAAATAGTGGGAAGGGGGCAACCCTGAGAGTTAGTGGGTGATACGCAGGGGTGGGAACCCCAGGGGGACTTCATGAAATTCTTCTTTTAGTTGGAAGGGAAAGTTCCACTTCCAGACTCATTGGCTCCTTTGACATGAGAAAGGAGGAAAACTACGTTTCCCATAATCCTCCGCTCTACAACCATGGCCGGACCTTTTCGCTCACAGCTCGAGTTTCCAGGCACCGCTGAGAGGAAAAGACTACTTCCGGCGCAAACCGGAAGCGGAGCTTCTAGCCTCCCGGGAGGCGGGATGGCGGCGCGGGCCGCACTGCTGCTTCTCCTGGGGGCGGCGGGGGCTGGCCCGGCCCCCGCACAAGGCTCTCGGGGGGACCGGGAGCCCGTCTACCGAGAGTGCCTGTCCAACTGCGAGAGGCGCAACTGCTCTGGGGCCGGGCTGCGGCACTTCCGCTCCCACCAGCCGCTGTACATGAGCCTCACAGGTACTGGAAAGCGCCAGGCCGCCCCGCCCACGCGACGCGGTTGGGGGTCCTTAGCATGCTCTTCATTTGCATAGCCCCGCCCTCTAAGGACCGATGCCCCGCCCACCTCTCTTCATCAGTACCCTCTCCACTGTGGCCCCGCCCACTCTGTCTGGAGAAGAAACCAAGTAACAGTCTCAGGGTCTACAATGAATGAACTTGGGGCGAGTCACTGTCAAGGGCAGAGTATCTGAGCATGTATAGAGTGTGTTTTCCACATCACTGAGTAATGTCTTCTGCAAGGAGTGTTAGCCTGCTGCTATGAAGCCAAGCTGCACTTGTACACCCCACTTCTGCCTTGTTGCACTTAAATTTTTTTCACACACCTGTATTTTTAAGGATTTTAGAGAAGTATGAGCGTGCAAAGTGTGAGTGAGTGTGAGCGAGTGTGCAGTGTAAGCGAGTGATCGAGTATGCAAAGTGTGAGTGAGCGAGCGTGCAAAGTGAGTGAGTGTGAGCGAGCGTGCAAAGTGTGAGTGAATGTGAGTGAGTTTGTGAAGTGTGAGTGAGTGTGCAAAGTGCAAGCACCCAGGAGCTTCTGTGCTCTTGCCTCTGTTCCTTTATCCAGCTGTAGCAAGTAGGATTTTGGTTTTGCTCACACTGCAGTCAAAAGCAGCTGGACAACAGACAGATCAGCTGCTGTCCCTCTCCCTGCTTCAAGCAGCCAGGCACCTTGCAGCATGTCTCTTCCATATAAGGCAATTCTTTAATATTTTTATAACAAGGCCCTTTGCGAGCACCTTTCTTCAGCTAGGTTGCACACCTGCCATTGTTGTAAGTATACCTGCAGGATTGCATATAATCTGGCTAGTCCTCTCTGGTCATTGGAGAGTAGGGTGACCAGATGTCATAACCAAAGAAGATGACACGGCATCCCAAAATGTAGGACATCTAAGAAAAATGTAGAGCGTGACAAAATGAAAGCTAAAAAACAGTCATGTATATGGATTTCATGTGGTTAATTTAAATACTGTATTATTTATTATTAAATTTAAAACTATATTACATATAATTTATTCATTCCAAGTAAATGCAGTAAATTGCAAGTAAATTGCAGCCTCAAACATTCCTCACTTTGTCTCATTCAGGGAATCTTTGTCATGTTTCCCAACCACCTATCCCTCATTCTTCTCTCATTCTCTGCCTATTCATCTGAGCTGTAACTGGCAGATCCAAATTTCAAAAGTGCATTTAATTCTGGGAATTTCATATAAGATGGCAGACAACAGTTTAACTTTCCTATCTGGGCTAACACCAGTTTAGAAATATGCAACACATTATTAATAGCAAAACCCCATCAGCCTCGGGACCCCTGTTCAGTTTGGGCCACAATAGGCTTGCCAGATAAAAAGCCAAACTCTTAACATTTGAAAGTGACAAATATGTTAGAGTGTCTTAAAATAAAACTTGTTTGAGCCTTCGTCAGCCCCACTGTCCCCCTTTTAATGTTACTTCAGTGAATAGCATTGTCTTAGGTGCTGTATAGTTCAAATGAACTCCTACCTAATTTATGCATGTTGCCCCTTTTGTGTTCTAGGGTGGACATGCCGAGATGATTGCAAATATGAATGTATGTGGTTGACTGTGGGCCTTTACGTCCAAGAAGGATACAAAGTGCCTCAGTTTCATGGAAAGGTGAGCCATGTCATCTTAAGTGTCTTACCACTAGCTTGGAAAATGTTTTAATCTCTGTGGGGTATGAGTCCATGCAAGACCTTAACAATGTTTGAGAAAGAGACGTGGGCTCTGAAATTTTTCCTTGTGATTAAAATTAAAATGGAATAATCAGCAGTTTTGATTGGCTTCTGCACAAATTTGAAAGCATTCCTTAAAATTACTTCATTGATGGTATCTTAGGCTGCTTCAGTTGGGGTATATTTCTTGCAGTTATTTCAATTGAAGACACATGTGGTGGATGTGTACTCTGGTATACAATTTTGCAGAAAGTGTTGTTTGAAATGTCAACAATTGTGGGTACTTTAAGATTGCCTGACTTGACGCTCACTCTTCTTTTGGTTCATAGTGGGCATATGGGAATTGGCTGCACAAATATTTAATTCTCTTTTTTGTTAATTGCAGCATGCCTAGAAATTGCCCTCCATTGGAAGGGTGAGTCTGCATTCATGTTAGATGGTGTGAGAGGGGTTGGCATATTGCCTTACTAGAAAAACTGCTCTGTGAACTGAGATTAGCTAGATTATGCTATTTGGTATCCCACCTGTCCCTAGAGCTGCTCTTCAATATTGTTCATTTTAGAATGACTCACTTGATTAACTTTTAATGTATTATATTGGGTTATCTCTATTGCCTTATTAAGCTTTCTCTCGTTTTATACACTCAAGTCATGATAGTTTTACTTTGGTTGAAATCCCAATAAAAATATTTTCCAAAAGAAGGTGAACCAATTTCACTGCTATGAGCACATGAAACTGCCTTACACTGTCAGATCACTGACAGATCACTGTCTAGGCCAGTGTTGTCTGCCCCAGGGAGTGTTGACCCTCCAGGGTCTCAAGAAGCCTTCCCAGCCCTACCCAGAGATCCTTTCAAACTGAGATGTTAGAGATTAAACCTGAGACCTTCAGGATGCAATGTGTGCTCTCTGCCACGAAATTGCAGCACCTCCCCAATAGACAACGGAGATATCTTTTCCCAGCTGCTCAGTTGCTGGGAGAAATAGGGCAATCAGCATCCAGTGACTGTGCCAGGTGCTTGTTTTGCAACCCTCCCTGCACTGAGCAGAGAGAGTTGACAACATTGCTAGACAATCATAGTATGCTTGTTGTGTGTGTTCCCTGAGTGAGATCCTAATCCTGTTGGGATGATCTAGATCCTTTTGGGCTGGAGAAGGCTCAAAACATTCTGGTTCTTGAGAGCTACCACCTAGGTCACCTGAAAGCCACCTGCGCTGTGATGCCCTGATCCTCCTGTTATGTTTTCCGCCATGCCTCAGAGAACCCTACCTTTGGTTTTCAAAAACATAAAATGCCACAGCTCTCAAATGTTTGCAGAAAATCATAGATTTTTGCAATTGTATTTTTGAAACTGTGCACCAATTACATGAATTCTTGAATTCCCACAGACTCCCTACTCCAAGCAACTCTAGCAGATACCCAGAAAATCACACCTATTCTGTGGTCAGAGTGAGCTATACACAGGAGAAGTTAACTGTGTTCCCCATTTTATTTCCATTCTAAAATGTGGAACTTTGAGAACGGAGGTGGTGAAGGAAACAAAGAAGAGTGGTCTCCTGGAGGAATGGAAAGTGGGATTGGGGAAGATAGAAGCCTCAAGTATAGATGTCCTTTGTCCCGGCCAGTAGAAGTCTTCCCTGTTTTCTGACATTCAGGCTTTTATGGCACATAGTTTTAGCCCTCCCAGTATTGGAACTTTCACCCACCATCCACCTTAGAGTTCTGTGGTCTATGTTTGCCTCTTCAAATGTAGTTGGGACCCGCATTCCCATCGCCATGTGATTTCCTGATTAGCCACTTAACCCCCCCCCTCCACTTGGGCCCTTGGCAACTGAAACTTCCTCTAGGCAAGATGCGTGCCCTTTCCAGTCCAGACCAAATTAACTTCTCCAGGACATTTGCCATAGTCTTCCTCCCCCCTCCCCACTCAGCCCTTCTTAAAACTTCTTATATCTGACTGTGTTGACACTAAGAACAGCACTTTGATGCTGGTTCACTCAGAGTCTTATCCAGCAAAAACAAGTCCTTTTACTAATATGTACTTAGAGTTGAATGCGACCCTCTTAGTAAAACAAAGAGAACATTTACTGATGGCGGGGGTGGGGTGGGGAGAAGTTAGAAACTCACTCAGTCCCACCTTTTTTTCTTTCACTGAGGCTTTTGCAGAAGGGCCAGCCAGCTGCAATTTATCCTAAGTTGTCCCTTCAACATCCACCCTTCCAGGCAACTTGCTGTAGGGTTAGACATCATTAGAAGCCCTGGTCTTAGTCCCTTCAGACTTCCTGGGAAAGTGTGTATAGATTCTCTTTTCTGACTGATGACATTCTTTTTCTTCTCCCTCCCTTCCCCTCTCCTCCACCACAGTGGCCCTTTTCCCGTTTCCTGTTTTTTCAGGAGCCGGCTTCTGCCTTTGCTTCGTTCCTTAATGGACTTGCCAACTTAGTGATGTTGAACAGATACAAAGCTGCTGTCCCGTCATCTTCTCCCATGTACCATACCTGCATTGCCTTTGCCTGGGTGGGTCATTTTTGAATGACATATTGGGACTGTAGTTGTTTTGGGCTGGGGTGGCTGAGCTCCTTTCTCTCTCTGATGCATTCCAGTCTTGCAGCATGATATAAATTGTGTTTGCTTGGAAGTAAATGCCATTGATTCCAGTGGGGTTTATTTCGGGCTCAGTATGCTTAGGACTGAAACCTTTGTTGTCCTTCAGATCAGGAAAAAGCTGGAAAATGCAGAGACAATGAGAGGTCTCTGCTAGGCTAGGTCATCATGGGAGGCAAAGACCAGTCTGTGCCAGCAAAAGGAAAGCTAAAGCTATAGAGGAGGAGGTCTGGCAGCCAGACAGCATTCCTTGTGGGTGCCAAACTCAAGCTGCTCTGTTTGAGGCTGACACTGTGGGCATTTTGGCAAAAAAAAAAAAAAAAAAAAAAAAAAAAAAATCCCTGAGTTTTTTTAGTGCTGCTTTTCAGGTTATCTGTTGGTTTCACCCAGGTGTCTTCCTTTTGCTATTCTGAAAAAAATTGTGTGGTGTTTTGTAAGCCACCATGAGCCAAATAGTGGGGAGAAAAATTAGGTTAACAATAATGTAGCACTTTCTGAGAGTTCAAAGCAATCATGTACATTATCCTGTGAAGCAGGTTAGTATTAGTGTCCTGATATTGCAGGTGTGAGACTAGAGTTGAGAGGTGGTGACTTGTCTAAGGGCCCCTGTTAAGCTCATGGCAGAGGCCAAGTTTGAATGGCTCTACATAAAATAAACAGTACAAAGCAAGCAGGATGGCCAAGAAGGAATACAGATTCCTCCCTCACGTTCTCCAAACCAAAGCCTAGGCAAGAGGAGAGTGGGAAGCACCTCTCATTTGTAAAATCTCTGCCTTCCCAATTGCTCCATAATCCATTGTTCCTGAATCAATAGACACTCCAGGTCTGTTTCTCAAAGTGTCATTTGACAGTCAACCCAGTACCTAACTGAGTAGCCTGTTGTTATATATTTCTGTGGTGTTTTCTCTGTGGTAGATAGATCCCAACAACAGATAACTTGCATAATGTATTCTGCAAATATTTTCAGGACATTTCTCTCTTTCCTCCCCCTCTTCTTCCAGGTTTCTTTAAATGCTTGGTTCTGGTCTACAGTTTTCCACACTCGAGAGACAAATCTAACTGAGGTGAGTGCCTCTCTGATCTTGTCATGAAAATGTTATATGAGTAGAGTTGTAAGGTTTTGAAATGTTGGGCATTACCCCCCCTCCCCCCATTTCTCTCCAGTTATATTTTACTAAATATGAAGTAAATACTGCCCTCCACAGATTCCAGAAGACTTCAGGGGGAAAATGGGAACCTGTGAACATTTCAGTTATGAACATGTTTACTTGGAAGTGAATAATGCAGCTGATGCAAGACTTCTAAATCATTGTACTTAGGATGACAACCTTGGTTGCCTTTTGAGCCTAATGACTATTTATTTGTGTAGCACTACCAATGTGTACACAGTACTCTACAACAAAGGCAAATCCCTGACCTGACAAGCTAACAATCTAAATTTGCCACAGAGGAGGCAATTGAGGATCGACCAAGAAATAATATTTCATTTTAGTTAGTGTCCCTGGGCCTGGTTTCAGAAGAGGATGAAGATGAACAGGAATAAAAGGTGCATTTTGAGGAGGGATGTAAAGGGTGTTACTACCAGAGCAAAGCCTTCCTGGAGAACTCCAGCCAAACAGAAATAGCCAGATGTCAAAATATCCCAGCAGGTGACTGAGAATCTGCAAGTAACATCTAAGGAGACAGTCAACATCTATGACAGCGATTTTCATTCTTTTTCATCTCATGGCACACTGACAAGGCACTAAAATTGTCAGGGTATACCATCAGTTTTTTTTTTACAGTTTACAAGGCACACCATGCTGCTGGTGGGGGGCTCACATCCCCCAACAACCCTAATAATATATGACCACCTCGCAGCACACCAATGTGCCACAGCACAGTGGTTGAAAATCACCAATCTATGGAGTTCAGTGTGATCTTGGCAAAAACATGAATAAGCATGAAGACCATAAAAACTTTTTTTGGCCTACAAATTGCATTGAGCCTGATCTCTGAATAAATTCTCTTTCCTGCAGAAGATGGACTATTTCTGTGCATCAGCAGTCATCCTTCACTCTGTTTACCTGTGTTGCGTCAGGTGAGTTTCCCTTCCCTCCTGGACAATGGCACGAAGATGCAGTACTTGGTTGCAAACAGCTCTCTCTGCAGCTTTAAATTCACATCTCCACAAGCTCCTCTCCTAGCCTCCCCTTTGTATGCATAGCCACCGAATTCTCAGTCTTTGTATTTTAAAAACAGCAAAAGAAGGGGCCAAATTTGCATGGACAGAAAACATACAAACAAATGAGGAACAACTAAGGAGCATTGTCAAGAACTGTTACTTAGGAGGACTTGGTATAGCCATTCCCTCTCAGGAATAAGCCAACCTTCCTGTTACCATTGTGGCCAGTCAGCATTCTTTTCCAGGGGACTTTGTGTTCTGTTTCAGCCAATCAAGTGTCTGATCCACAGGGCCAGCCTCCACAGCACACATACCTGTATGCAGAAGGGAAACAGGCCAGGTGCAATCCATGCAACATGCCACAGTCCTTAAACACCATTTGTTTTTTCATTGCAGGACTCTGGGTTTGAAGCGTCCAGCTTTTGCCACTGCCTTTGGGGGTTTCTTGCTTCTCTTCCTGGCCTGCCACGTCTCGTATCTGACACTTGTGCGTTTTGACTATGGTTACAACATGACTGCCAATGTGGCAATCGGTGAGGCCTGCTGCAGTGACGTTCATTTTCATCTCAAACAAGGATTGGTGTGAGCAGTTGGATGGATGGAAGTGGGGCTGGGGTCATGGCCCAGCAGACAAACCTCTTTTATAGTCAGTTCTTTGACTTAGAGCGGTTGGGGGCACTAAGGCAGGATGCAGGCTGTGTTGCTGTAGGTGGAATAGTTACCACTGGAAATGTCCCTGCCTGTGTAGCTATTCCTTTTACAATGTGGTTTATGAACAGTGCTTCTGGATCTCTTGAAAGAGAAATCCAGCAAGAAAAAGCCGTTCAGAACTTTCCAAGGCCAGCCTAGGGGCCCTGGCAAGCATACCTTAAATCCATAGTGGAGCGTGGGTTCTCCAGCCCACAGTCTCTAGAAGTGGAGGGGTAGAAGGCAAGGGGAGAAAGCCAGGCTCTGAGTATTTGTGACAAGCCAGCTTAGAAGCTTCATACTGCCTGTTGATTGCTGGGGCTAACATTTCACACTCCTTTCTGCACCTGAGACACACGCTTGTGTCATAGTAGCTCACTGGCCTAGGTTCCAGCCTTAAACTCTGAGATTTCTGGTTTGAGCCAGAGGCTCCCTGACAAACCCTTCATTCTGCCTGGATACAGAGTGGGGTTAGGGTGCCCACTTCCTATCACCTGAGCAAAAGGTGATAGAAATCTGAAAATCTGTAATGCTGGTAAACAGCCATGTCCCCAGAAAAAGGCTGCTCACATAAAGATGAGGCTGCATGTGGCTTGTTGAGAAACACATTTCTCCCCCTCCCCATGCACTGAAACAGCTCTTTTGTCCTGAGTCCCTAACAGAAGGACTTGGGTCTGTGGAGCTCCAATGTCCCAGGGTGGCAGCTAACAGCCCATAGTCCTCGGGGCAGATTAGTTAGAGCTGCAAGTTCATGGGGGTGAGGTGCTCCAAGAACAGTGTGTGTAGGAAGCAAGTAGCAGCACCCTTTCTGGTGGGGACAGGGAGAAGTGGCCTGTGTAGGCTTTGTGCTAGTGTTCTCCACAGTATGAAAGAGTCCATGTCCTAATAAATTTGCTCCTCCCTGCCTTATGGGACCAGTTAAAAGTAGCATTACAACGTGTGACTTTACAGGTTCTTCTCATTTCCCCTGAGCTCTTCAACTGATGGTTGGGAACTCCTGAAATCCTCGGGGGGGGGGGGGAGTGGTCTAGCCTCTGTTTAAAGAAAGCAGGTCCTGGGCGGTAGTACTGCTGCATCCACAATGTTCAACCATTCTGACCCCTCCTGTGACTACCCAGTAATGGCACTGATACACCACTTACCCTCTTTCTTTTTCTCCTGCCACCTTGCAGGCCTTCTCAATCTCTTCTGGTGGCTGGGCTGGTGCATGAGGAACCAGCAGCGCCTGCCATACGTGTGGAAGTGTGTGGCTGTTGTGTTGCTCCTGCAAGCCCTGGCCCTGTTGGAACTCCTAGACTTCCCACCGTTGTTCTGGGTCCTGGATGCCCATGCCATCTGGCACATCAGCACCATCCCTGTCAATATCCTTTTCTACAGGTCAGTCCAGTTTGTTGACCTTTTCCCCTTTTCATCCTCGTTTGGGTGCCTTCTGCTGTTTGATTGCCAAGATCAACGCTACAACACATAGGGATGGCCCGTTCCCCTTTTTAGGTGGCTTTTAAAAAGAATTAATTATGGAGGAGATAGGAACGTTAAAGGCTGTTCACAGTGATTGCTAAGAATGGAAATGGCATGTTCAGATGCAGTGTGCTTCTGAATACGAGATGCTCAGGATAAATAGGGGAAGGCTGTCATGTCCTGCTTGCAAGTCGCCAGGAGCATCTGGCTTGCTAGTACTGCAAACTATCATGAACAAGCACCCCTCTCCTGAGGCTTCCTTTCCCCTAAACTCCCTCTTTGTACACTGAGGCTGACCTAGGAATCAGCCTGTCACATCCTCCATTCTGTTGAGAGCCCTGTGTCGTGTATCACATACAGTGGACCCTCAGTACCTGTGGGGGTCGGTTCTGCAATACTGAAATCCATGGTGGGGAGAAATGTAACTGGAGGCCGCATCGGACCCTCCGGAGGTCATGCCAGCCTCTCAGCCTCCTCGGAAGGCCTCTCGGATGCGCAGAAGTCACTTCTGGTTTGCACTGGAGATCTCCACTTGCATCTGGGAGGTGTTCTGAGGTACTGGGAGGATGCGCATGACCTCCCTGTGCCTCAAAACAGCTCCCGGATGTGAATGGAAGTCACCAACATTAACCAGAAGTGGCTTCCAGTTGCCACTTCCCTCTTAAGGTGCAGGCTTGGCATTCGCAGATGCTCAAATCCACAGATGCCAGGCCTGCAGATAAGGAGAGCCCGCTGTATTGCATTGCCCCCTCAAGTACTTCTTGGAATCCCATGACTGGGAATCCATGACATCCCATCACCAGTCTCCCCAAAACGGGATAAAAGAGAGCTGATTGGCTGAGTTGAATTGTGAGATTCCCCCCAGAAGTAAAGAAACGCCAGGGTTGGCCAGTGAAGAAAGAATTAGTTCCCAAAGCTGTCACTTTCCACTGTGCTCAAGGAGAAAATGGTGCATGATGCTTAATGCCTGTTTTGCATCCAACACATAGGGAAGTGTAGTTAGAATCCATTTTGACTGTATTTAGAACTTTTCCACTTGATCTGAAATTTAGAATTTGACTTTTTCACCCGTGTCCCAATTTGACTCCCGATAATCCTTTTTCATTTCAATTAAACAACCCTGCCTGTTCCTTTAACCTCAACAGTAAACAGTCCCCTATCTCTGCAGCCAAAATGCTCTGAGTTAAAATGCAACCTAAAGAACTTACTGTTTGTGTCTGACTGTGTATAGTGATTTACTTGAGAGTGGATGAAAGGTGAAGCAGCAACCATAGAGTCTAGATACTCCTCCCTCCTTGGGTAACTGTTGATCAACAGACATACTGTTGGCTGGGTGGGAAGACTGTACCTTGTTCTCCCTCACACTGCTAGTGGCGGCTGGAACCTACTGGAAATTTATGGCAAAGGTGTGTTTTATATGTGGCTGACATGTTCAGAGGGTGGGGGAAAAGGCAGATGGGCAGAGGTGAGACTGTGTCCTTCTCAACACTGCTGAGGAGATCAGCACAGAAACAGGAAGCTGAACTAGGGTGATGATTGAGGAGCAACAGAAAGGAATTGATGCAAGCGCCAACCCCATTTACTCCATTTTTATCCTGCCCCTTTAGGACAGGAGCTCAGGGTGTTATATGTGGACACCGCCCCCCCCTGCCAGGTGTTGTGGCAAATTCTAAAGTGCCGAAAGAAAAGAAATGCAAGGGTTGGCCAGTTCAGACAGAATCAGTTTCCAGTGTTCCCAAATCAATATTCATTATGAAACCAGGGCCAGCTTTAAGCTAATTGAACAATTTGCTCTCAATTGGGCCCTGGTACCTAAGGGTCCCCCGCATTGTGGTAAAATTAAGAAATAAAATCAATATTTTTACTAAATCATTGCACAGTCACTAAAACAAATGGTGTTTTTTTTAAACTTTTTAGTTTTAAAAGGTGATCTCCACATTTTGTTTACTTGTAGGCTCACATGTATGCAATTTTATATTAACATGTGCTTAGATCTGTTTGGTCCATTAACTCACATGCGCTTTTTAAGTGCACGTTTTGATTGCTTTCTCTTCTACTGTAGAGATATAAAATATATAATAAATTTTATTTCGGTCTCTAAGATTCTACAGACCTTGACTGTAAACCTGGAGGCTCAGCAAAAAATGTTTCCAGTTTGGTCCTTCTCCTAAGGCTAGCCCTCCATGAAGCCCCATCATGAAGCCTACCCACAAAGACCATATAATAACAACAACAACAACAATCAACTTTGCATTTCTTAGAGAGTTTTCTTCCCCACCACTTAGTTCTACTTTGAAATGTCTTATATTTAACTAAAATATCCAGTTCATTTCATCTCAAACTGGAATTGGTTGTGATCGTTTTTTTTAAACAAATGTATACAAACTGAAAAAACGGGATTTAAAAAATCCCAAATAAATATAAAAAGAATATGACAGTGCAATCCTTTGCATCTCGACTTGGAAATAAGTCTCACCATATTCAGTGGGGCTTACTCCCAGGTAAGTGTGTTTAAGATTGTAGCCTCAATATAACATGAGCTCCATACTATCTTATAGCTGGCCCTTGGCCTGGATATTAAGATATGCCACCAGGCAAATTAACATCCTGTTAAATCTGGTGCTTCTTCTCATTTAAGGTCCTTTGAAAAAGTTTCAAAGGCAGCACCTGAGCACACCTGCTGATGATATCATTAGTCCTGTTGCAGGAGAAGTCCTGGAGCTCATTCCCCCCCCCCCCAACTGCCCTCTGCCCACCCACCTCCAATTTTATCTTCTCAACAACCCTGTTGTTGCTTAGGCTATGAGGACCATATCTTGCCCACTGTTCCAAGATCACTTATGACTCCTGAGGGTGTTTGAATCTTGCCTTCCCACCTTTAATTCAATAGCCTGATCCACTGAAAGCCTAGAGGGACCAATGCAGGTTCTCTGGGTTGAAAAGGCCAGTGGGTAGATGATAGTTCCATGCCTATCAACCCAGCCTACCACTAGCCAGTCTCTCCAGTAACAATAGCATTATGAATTTTGTCTCCTTGCAGTTTCCTTGTTGATGACAGCATCTATCTCTTGAAGGCCAACTCAGACATTATTAAGATAGATTAAAGTCCTTGTTGGAGCATTGCTTGGGGAAGAATTCAAGCATCCAAGTGATTTCAAGCATCCAAGGGAGTGTGCTGCTTCAAGTCCACTTTGTTTTGGGAATCAGTGAGAATTTGCACTTTCTGTTTCTGTCCTTATGCTCTTCCATAACTGGATTCTGTTGCCACAATGTAATAAACTGTCTGCCTTTCTCCTGGATGTATCAGGGTATGACTCTCACCTACCCTGGAACTTGGGTTCCTCGTATTGCCTTCTAACTCTTCATGCTTCTCTGGGGGGATGTGGAACAGTTTGTCTTGGTTAAATCCACCCCCTTTCTTCTTTCCTTGAAGCAACTCTTTGGGGTTAGATCCTCTGATCAAATAGGTTCTGCTAAAGAGACTTCAACAGCAGCATGGAAAATGGTGACATGGTGGCTTGGTGACCCAGAATACTCAGAAACTATTTTGTACAGTGGCACCACCACCAGCAAAATGAAGTTTTGACCTTTTCAGAAAAGCAGTGCAGACCTGCTGCTTCGTTGACGGGTTATCTTTTGCTCTTCGTTGCTGGCCCACTGGGAAATGCTACACAACAAACTCTGTTTCCTCATCGGTACTGAGAAAAGCAAAAGAGACATTCCTGATGGCAGTGATTTCTAGAAAGAGAAGTGCTGGGCTCAAGCCTCCTAGGAGTTATGCCCTCTTACCTTGAAGCTTTATACACACCAATCCCAAAGGTGTGTAACTGGCTGCAAATACCTCTTGGTGGAGCAGACACTCTGCCTATGATCAGACACATTCAATTCATTATTATTAAAACTCCTCCTGTTCCACAGCTGAACTCTGACACTGCAAACCATCTCTACTGCTGAGCCATGATTCAAATTACTCAGAGCTGGATGGGGAAAATCCTTGGGATTTGCTTAATAACCAAGAGGTGTTTGGGATGCATCTGTGAAACATCCATTGCAAAGACTGCTCCTCCCAGATTTCAGGAGCTGCTTGAGAATTTTCAGACTGAAATGTAGGAGAGGAAATAAATGGCATTTCTTCTGTCCTTTGATACATCTGCTCTCTGTTTTAAAATAGCAATACAGACACTGATGGGGCTTTTTCTAAGTGATGAAATTTGTCTTGTTGTGGCTGATTGAAGTTTCATCCAATCTAGCAGTAGCCAGCTGTGTCTAAGAAGCCGATAAAGCCTGATGGAAGAAGCCATGCCCTGCTGTATGTCCTTAGCATCTGTGGAGTTTGCTGCCTCAGGTTCCATTTTTAACTATTGTGGTTAAAAGCCATTGCTGGCCTGATCAAACATCAGTGAATTCTAAGGCCAACCATTTGTTAAAGCCTGGAGACCTCCAGTTTACATATGATGCTGGCCCATCTTCCTTTCGCCTCTTAAGAGAACTGGAGTGACCTGGACCCCCTTCTGATCTGGGGCTATGGGTGGTAAGCATCCTGGAGATTTCTAGCAAGGAAGATGACTTCTTGTACCTTCCCAGGGACAAGTGGCCCAAGTCCCTGTGTCTCGAGATCTGTGGTTACACATCTCTGCTGTTTTGATACCACACAAGACTGCGCCATTCTTAAAGTACACGTTCCACAAGATGAGTGTGAACACTTGAGCTTTTTACACCTCTCAGAAAAGTCTGCCAGAAAACCAGAAGGAGGCCCAAAGTGCCTTTTGTGCAAAGAGTGCCAAAGGATTCAGATGTTCTCAAAGACAAGAAACCAAGAATGAACCAAAGTAAAAGGATGATGGAGCAGGTTGGATTGCTGTTGTAGGCTGTTATGGCTCCTGTCAGCCATTAGGTGGCAGTGGTGGCCAACTCACTGGTATTAGCAGTTGCCTCTTAATCTGTCCGGAACCAGCATTTGCCTTTGATGATTTGATTATTTATTTTCATGCAGTGGTTTTTAGAGCACGTTGTAGGAAACTTCGGTTCCAGAGAAAATTGTCACAGGAACACTCAATGAATATGGGTGTAGTCATTGCAAACTTCAGGTCCTGCATTCCTGCAAGAGTTGCATAGCAGAGAAATTATCACTTTTTTGTTATGTTTCTAAACTTCAGGCATTAGGTACAGGAGAGAGATATTCCTCTATGTGAGATTCAGTGCACATTTGGAAAGTGGCCTGGAACTCAGCATCCTCTGTGTGTTCCAAGAAACTAAGGCAACAATCCCATATGCAGTAACCCTCACTGAACATGATGGGATTTACTTCAGAGCAGGTATGCCTGGGATTACTCTCTAATGCTGGAAAATGGACTTTTAGCAATTGTGTAGAAGAGGGAACTTCATCAAGTGTCATCTCAAGGATGACAAACTGCATCTGCTGAAATTCCCTCCTCTATACAGTTGTTAAAGGTCTAGGAGCCCTAAAGTTGAAAGGTTGTCCACCCCTGCATTAGAAGTACAAAGCTTGTTGCAACATGTTGGAGGCATGTTTGTCACAGAGAAGGAATCCTGTTCTTGTTGTGCTGTGTATTTTGTCCACACAATGTCCCTTTAAGGCATTGCTGAATGAAGAGATATAGAAAGGGAGGGCCTGCCCCTGCCGCTAGCCTACCCCTGTAATGCAGTGAGATGACCGAGATGGGAAAGTAACAAAGTTAGAGACTATGAGGAGGCAGCTACGAGATTCTCCATGCTGCAGCAGCACATAAGGAAGGAGTAGCTTGCTTTCTGTCTAGGTGCCAATTGCCCCATTGCAGATTTTTTATCTATAGCACTTACTGGTCATCTGCAATTTGGGATACTGCCCAATGTCTCTGGCTAGATTAACAGTAAACCCATTGCTCCAATCAAGAAACCATTCCCCCACCTCCCTGTTGTCAAAATTCTGTACATTCCACAACCTTTGCCAACCCGTCTGGCTAAGAGCTTGGAAACTGGATGGATCAAGGTGACCTGTTGGGGCTTGTCACCAAAGCCCATTATATTTCTGCTAAAGGTCAAAGGCCTTAGGAGAGTTGGTTTTTTACAGCCCCACTTGGGAACAGTGAGTTGTGCTCCTGCATCCCATCACTGCACCCCAAACCCCATTGAAACATAGCACATCAAACCCAAATTCTATATTGAGAAAAGCTATATTGGACAAAGTGGAAGAAATTAAGTGCACATTTGAAAATTTTTGCCTGATTCATTCTGCTTTTGCTAGCTGTGGGGCTCAGGACCAAGGAGGAGAATCCTCCACCTTTGAAAGAACATTACGCACCCACACACACACCTACCCCATCCAGCACTATTTGTGTTCACTCCCCAGCTTTGATACAACCATGAAACCCTACTCCACCACGGTTACTCAGGCTTCTCCTGTGCAATGAGAGCTAGAAACTTGGCTTGCCTTTCTTGATTAGAAGGCTGATGTTCGTTTGCTGAAAAGAAAAGGTAGACAAAGTAAGCCTATTCTGAAACTTACTCAGAACAAAAGAAAGATCTCATTAGTACGCATCACGCTGTTGTGAAAAGGCATCCTCTCATGGTGGGTCTTCCACTGCCTCCTTGTCCTTGGCCCCTGGAGCATTTAGTAATCTAATGAGAGGTGCTGCATCCTCTGCCTTCCTTATACTGTATTTTGGGAACAGAAACCACTCCCTGGTTGTCTGTTTGCTTTTTGTGACAGCAGGTCACATCAAAAGCTAGCTTGCCTGCATGTAGGCATGACATAAAGCATAGGAAAAGCCATGGGTGATGTGGTGTGGCCAGAATAGGAGGATAGTGAAAACTGGGAGGGGGGGAAAAGTAATAATGAACAGGGTACTCACAGGTCCTTAGTGTGAAATTCCCATACCGGATCAGCGGACAGATACTCCATTGGTGTATCCCAGTGAGGCCTAACTAAACCACCTGGACTCCTTTGCCATCTCTTGGCCCTAGGGATCGGCCTGCTGCTTTCCCGATGACCTCTATATCACTCTTGCTCTCCCAGCCGCTGCTCCCAAGAGCACTGTGGGACAGTGAATGCTGTGAGGAAGAAAATGCTCTTATTGGTAAATGTGCTCCAAAAGACCCAGTGACATACAAGATTGCCAGGTCCTACTCAAGCCATTTTTGGTGCCTACAGCAGGATATCCATGTATAACTGACAATGTCTCCTCTTCTGATAGCACCTAACAGCTGCAGCCTGAGGTTGCTGGCTCCTCTTAGCAGGACTAGCCCTGGAGACAGAATGAGCACAATCATGTTTTAGGCCAGGGCCTGAACAGTGGGTCCCGTTTTGCTGCTTGTTTGTCATTGCTTCTCTTCACTTTGTTTCCCTTCTCCTGTGGCACAGAATTCTGGGCATAAATGAGTGGGTTTTGACTCCAGAATTGGGAAACACCAGGATGACTGATCAAGTTTTATCAGGTTGTGCCCAGAGGCAGCAGCAAATGACAACAGTGGAGCCCATGTGATGTTTCAAAACATTCATACTTCTGTGCATTATATCCTCAGCCCCACTTTGACAGTGAGTACCTGCTACCTGTGGCTAGAATGTGGGGAAACCCAGCAAGCTGCCACACGTCATGTTTCCACAAGGTGGGATCCTTGGCAGTGCTGCCCTGGATAGCACTGTCTTGGGAGGACTATATTCCCCTCCTGTCCTGATCTTTTCGGGAGCTTGGGAGTGGCTTGCAGAGAGTTTCCACCTGACTGCTTGGCTTGAACTGTGCAACTCCCATCTCATTTGCTCAGCTCATACTGTGAATTTTGAATGAAAGCACTATGTGCAATCTTTGATTATAATATCCTATAGGAGGCTTGTGTATATATGCTGTTCAGATTAACTCCATCTATCCCAGGCATGCCCCACTTGTGACCCACCAAGCCAAATGCTATGCACCATGGCCTGCCAGAATCTATCTCCCTCTCACTCACTCACTCACTCACACACACACACACACACACACACACACACACAATCAAGTCCCTGCTGGGATTCTGTACATGGCTAATGGTCTGAGTTCAGCTTGATGGGTCACATTATGCAGGCTTGACCAATTTTGCACGGGGGGGGGGGGGGCAGTCATTGCTGTGTTTTATTTCTGTGAATTTCTGTTTGCACATAACTCTCCGAGACTGTCTGCTTCTCCACTGCTGCAGCTGACGTGTGTGGTGCCATTCCAATAAAACTGGAATTAAATTTAAGCTGTGCACTCTTGGCTGCCTGATTTAGCCGTTTGAAATGGTCAGAAAAATCCCTCTACCCTCATAATAGCCCTTGCATTTCCACTTGCCTTTGGAACCCAAGTTAATTGAAGGGCAGCAGTTGAAATCCTGGGGTTCAGCAGTGGAAAGAGAGATTCTTAACCACTGACTGTGTTAGTGTGTAACGCGAAACAGCATCCTAGTGTCAGATGCTTCAGTCCTGCAAAACCAGTCAGTCTGCCGAACGTAGATCTGCTCTACTGGGTCTATAAGCACATACGTATACATCCCTGTTGAGTAATGCATGCATATGCTGCATGAATTCCTTACAGTATATGCATCCATTCTTCATGTACTTTTTAGCCATAGGCACAGCAAAGATGTAGTCATATGCTCCAGTGTTCACTGGATCAGGATCCTGTTACCCAGGAGTAGTAGTAGTAGTGGGGAAGAAGCAGAACACAAAGCCATAAGGAGATAGTAGCCTAGTTCTTGCTGAGGCAGTAAGCTCTTGTCTGGGAAGTACCACTTGTGGGGACACATGCTTAGTACAGTAACATTGCCTGCCTGAAAATAGATGTCAGGGAGTAGGCTGAGAACCATTTCCTCTGACACTGAGTTTTCTATGGACAGGAAATGTTTCATGCAGAGGATGAGCATATGAATGCTACTTACAATCTGAAGTAGTGCAGCCCAGACAGCCAAGGGTTTATCCTCTCAAGGAGAACTGAGCTCATTTGCTAAAGTCAGAATACTATATTTTGGTTTTGGAAACATTTGGTTGGCACTCTGTCACTTGGATATGCACATGCATTCATCCCTTGAGGGCTGCAGCATTGAGTGATGACATGTATGTTAGTGGGCCATCCTAGATCACACACAACTGCTGAAGAACTTTCATATCATCTCAAATACTTCAAATGGTGTAATCAGTTCAGACATTCAGTTGCATTTCATCAAGTGTCAAGTAATGAGGTGATGTTTATGGACATGTGACCAGCCTGTTAAGCATTTCAAATTTCCCAATTTAAAGATCAGAACTCTGATATACAGAAATGTGATATCCACATATGGGTAAAATATGTTACATCTAGTCTTATCCTGTGCCTGAGGCAGCTTGTGACCCTAATTAAAATGACAACACCTATTATACTTAATTGTAATTTATTTCTTATTAAGATATCCAAAACAAAGAACTCTGCTCTATTGACTTCAGCTCCCAACCATCTTTCTGAATAAGATCTTGCATACCCTTCTTAATGCCACCAGTAAATATGCAGGTCATGAAGGGCTTGAAAGGCTAAAACCAGAGACATGAATTGATCCAGAGGCTAACCAAAAGCCAACTGAACTATTACAGTATTCACTGTATGTGTTCTAGCTTCCTCATATTCTCCAGGAGGTGGGCAGTAGCTCCAAAAGAAGCTACTTTGTTGTTGTCTAGGGCAGCCCCATGTAAGGTACACTGCAGTAGTCAATCCAAGAGTTTACGAAGACATGGATGAGGATTACAAGATTCTTCTTCAAGAACAGACATAGCCTATGCAGTTGATGCAACTGAGAGAAAGCACTGTTGGCCATCACTGCCACCTGAGCCTCCAGGTGTAGCAGTAGGTCCAGGAGTGTCCCCAGGCTACAAACCTAATGGACTAATAGTAATCCCATCAGCCACAGGTATTGTCACCCCTCCAAGAGCATCCCTCCTCCCTTTCATCAATGTCAGCTTATTCTACCTCATCTATTTGACCACTGCCTCCACACTCTGGTTAAATTCTTCAGGCAAGTGAGTTGTTTGAAAATACACTCTCTTAATTACAGCTAAGCAAGCAGCAATGACATGGGCTTAGAGACCATCCAGATTTCAGATTGACCAGGGACAGCACAAGTTCCATTGCTTGAGACTGCTGGGCTTTGCTTTTGCTGGACTTCCATGTGCATTCTTTTATCTGCATTGTTACCTGTGTGAGTTTTCCAGCATGTGTGTGTACCAGGCCAGGCTTTAGAAGTTCAGCTGGTCATTGAGACACCAAAAAGCAAGTAGCCAGGTGAACAAAGATAGCTGAATAACATACAGAGTGAATCAGATATCCTGTTCAGTGGCAAATTCTGCAGAATCTCAGATAGCTCCTTGTGGAGGCTTTATAAGCAGCAGTCACAAAAAGGCAGAATTCAGATGAGCCTTTATATAGCTCTGATGACTGTCAGAGTTCCACCCTTCAGCTGTCATTGAAAATTAGCATGTCAGAAAGAAGATGAGGCTAAAACTCAATGTGTAGAGGATTTTTTTAAAATGCAAGAACATTAAATCATGTGAATCTGCTCACCAGCAATCTGAAGTGGCATAGGAAAGACAAAGATTCATCACCTGAGACGAGGTTTCTGAGCAAGTGCAGAGTGCCACTCTCCCCTTCTCTGTTAACTACAATCAGCCTTCCGCTGTCTGGAATACCTTGACCGATTAGGGAGGTAGTTTCCTGGCAGACTCGAGCACCGACATCTCTGTTCTCAGAAACCAAGCACTGCATGGATGGTTGAGTGGGTGGGCAGTAATTCTAGCCTGTTTATGTAGTCTTTGAATGCCAGGCAGCATTCTTGCCCACAAGGAGGATAATCGTCACTGAAGTTACACCAGGACAACCCAAAGTTCTCTGTGCTTTGTAGAGAACCTGTCAGCATCTCTCTCTCTCTCTCTCTCTCTCTCTCTCTTTGCTAAGGTCCAAGAGAGAAGTTGGGAAGAGGGCTCAACTTACAGGAGTACCATTTCACATACTGGAAGGGGAGTACAAATTCAGCAAACTCCAGTGCCCAGGGATGAGAGGAAGAAGCTGTAGCTCAATGGTAGAACATCCAGCAGGTCAAAGTTGTAGGTGGAAGGCTAAGATTCAATTCCTGTTACCTCAGTGTTACGAAAGCAGCCTCCCAATCTTTTAAACTCAGAGAGACTGTACATCCAGCATATGTACCAAGTGCCTAGCTCCACTGCATGGTTTCTAACAAGAGCTCAGCAGTGTCTAGAAAGAGTGAGTCAGACCAAGACTGAGAAGCTCCTGAGATGTTGATCCTATGTGATCTGAAACAGAGAAGGGAAGATTGTTTTCTCTCCCACACCTCATGTTCACCACCTCTGGGCCACGTTCACCTGATTGAGGTGTTCCAAAGCAAGGGGACACTTGCTCTTCTTCTTCGCTCCCCACGGCTTGAACAAGGAAGGGGAGGTAAAGTATTTTCAGGGCTGACCAAGCAGAAATAACTGGTTGTGTGCATGTGCATCCTGGGGGTGACTCAGAAGCAGCGTCGAAGTTAGCAGCAGTGATAAAGGCAGGGCCGGGCTATACAAATGTAAGATGATTTTATTTAAGAACATTACAGGATGATAAAGATCAGAGTTTATCCTTTCTTCCTCAGATCCCCCCAGACCCTCCTCAGATCCTCCCATCCTCTCTTCCATTTCAGCATTTCAAACTAATGTTATCTGGTGCTGTAAGCTCCCTGGGGACCTGCATTCTTGGAGGAAGAATGGGCATGTAGGTGTATTAAATATGGGATGAGTTGTAGCTTGGCAAGAGGCCTTTTCTAGGGACGACTATCAGTGAAAAAAATTATGGAAAGTGGAGGCACAGATTTTGGAAATCTATGACACAGACTGAAATTCTCAATTTTTTTTGGCTTCTGGAGCCCTTAACACTCCTAAATGGAGTCTCAGGGGGTGCCAGAGAGCAAGCATAGGTACAGAATTGCACACACCGAGCAGACGGTGGGCATTTATGGAGTGCTTACGGAGCCCCTGAAGAGATCTCAGGGGGGCCCCAGGGCTCCTAGGAGCACAATTTGAGAAACACTGTCATAGACTATTAGGATGCATGCACCTCTGATCCAGCATGTGGGCTATGCCAAGCAATGGTGAACACCATATGGGCAGATGTAGAAGGGCCGGCATACTTCATTCCACCCCCCCCCCCCCAGTATCAGCTTTGTTTTCAGGTGACATGTAGAGATAGGTATAGCCTCCATTGTGGCACCAAGGAGTTCCACCCCTGTGAACCAGAAGGCCACATGCCCCCAGCCACAGGGCCAGCCCAAGACCTCTTGGTGCGTGAGGCAGTGTGGCAGACACTGCCCCCTTTATCTAATTATGTGCTAGCCTTTGCTTCTCTGACACTCTAGCCGGCCACTAACTTTTCCTCCACATGTCCATTTTGTCCCCTCTTCCTTTTTCCAATCAAGGGTGTGGGAAGAGGATCAGTGGAGCTGAGCAGGTAGGCGAAACTAGGTACCCTCTACCAGTCTGCTGCCTGAAGTCTGCTTCTGCTGGCCTTATGGATGGTAGCCATAGCTCTGTCCAAGATTGAAGTTATCTGAACAATGTACGGTTAGAGTATATTTGAACCATGGTCAAAGAGGTCTCTCAAAAGAGATTCACCAGAGCCCAACAAAATAGTCTTGTAAAAGGAGTGGGGAAATGTTGCTCTGTAAGGCTATCCCTGAAGACTAATCATGCCTGCTCTTTTATGACACTTATTGAGTTTTTTTTTTAAATTGTGCTTGGTTTTCTTTAAGTTTATTTCATTGCTACCTGCCTTGGGTTTCCTTGTGAAAGGAAGGTGGGGAAGAGATATCAGAAATAAATACAACAAAATGGAGTGACTCCCAAACTCAATGTGCCTTGATTGCTATTCCTCCTAACATCAAAATGTTATAACCTCATAACATCAAGATGATTTGTCTCATCAATACGGCCCACACCAGTAATTTCCCCTTTTTTTTCTTTCTAAAGTGAACATGCAGCCCTTATGGTTGCAGAGATAATTTTGAAAATATGTGGGCAATGCCTGGTGAATTTTTAGAAACCAGTTGATCGGGGCTTTGACATACGTGTATTTCTTTTACTGAATCAGACCACTCATCTCTCCAGCCCAATACTATCTATTCCAGCTGTCACTGACTGTTCCACCTTTCAGGCAGGAGACCTTCTTCAGCCCAAAAATCCTTTATAACAGTTATGTCTAGGATTGAACCAAGGGGCTTGTGAATACAAAGCATGTGTCTTGACCCTACCTAGGAAACCAGTGGTTTCCAGTGGTCAGGGCAGTTGTGGCTTTGTCTAGAGTCTTCCTTATGTCTCCCAGAAGCAGAGTCTCCCAGAAGCAGAATAATTGTGCAAGTGATTTGTTCAGGTTGCTAAAGCCAGTTTTTCTAGGTGGAGAACTTGGGTTTATTTATTTTTTAAATAAAAATCTCAGTGGATGCACAACTCTGGACACAGTGGTACTAGCACAGGAGATACAGTAAAGAGCATGCAAGCCAAATTGTTAGCTACAGACAAATACAACATGATGCTTCTTTGATAAAGGACAATAGAGAACCCGCGTGGCCCTTGGATCAGGCTGCCTTCTGGGCATGGATGAAGAAGATCCCTTGGACATCATCCACACCGACCTTCAGGCTTGGTGGCATGATGTAAGAGCGGAAGTTGCGGATGTGGTAGCCACTCTGGGCAAAGGACTCCTTGACATCTACCTCACCCAAGGGCACCACAGACAACTTGGCTTCTCCAGCCAAATAGAAGGACTCTTCCAAACCCCCAATCATGAGGAAGTGGCCCCCAGGCTTGAGGAGAGTGCTGACATTCTGCAGGGCACGATCAAAGCTCGGCCGGTCGGGGCTCACGGCCTCCAGGCAGAACGCAGAGACTAAGGCGTCAGCCGGTTGGCTGAGCAGAGAACCCAGCGGGTTGGGTTGGTGGACATCAATGGGAAGGATCTTCTTGAGTTTCCTCTTCAGCTTTTGTTCTTTCTCCTTCCATGGCTCCCTGTGGTAATCGAAAAGAAGAAAAGAAAGCAAGAGGGTGAGGGGCAACACAAGCCTTTTCACTGGTGGAGGTTGCAAAAAGTGGCATTGCTACCTCCCCAGTCAACCTTGTCTTCTAGTCCCCTGTTAGCTTCTTCTACCCTTTATTTGTTTTGGGCCCAATCCTAACCACAAGGCGCAGCAGCACCAGCACAAGCTCTGCTGCAACTGGCAGGCAATTGGAGATCATGTGAGGTCAGAGAGGTTAAAAAAATATTTTTTTACTTACCTTACTCTGCACCTGCATGACCTTCAATGGGTCTGCTCGGATCTGCACCAGCTATTTTGCTAGTGCAAGTCTGAACAGACCTGAGGGCAAAATGGTGGTCAGGATATAGGCAGAGAAGGCTCTGCTAATACCCATCAACCACTTGGCAACAATTGTACAATGACGGAACACTGATCTGCTGTCATAGTTAGGATTGGTCTGTTAATGTATTTATACCCTGCCTTTCCCCCACGCTGACCCACTGTGTCTCCTCACAATTTACACTTGATCAGCCTTACATAAGAATATAAGAACAGCCCCACTGGATCAGGCCATAGGCCCATCTAGTCCAGCTTCCTGTATCTCACAGCAGCCCACCAAATGCCCCAGGGAGCACACCAGATAACCTGCATCCTGGTGCCCTCCCTTGCATCTGGCATTCTGACATAGCCCATTTCTAAAATCAGGAGGTTGCACTTACACATCATGGCTTGTAACCTGTAATGGATTTTTCCTCCAGAAACTTGTCCAATCCCCTTTTAAAGGCGTCCAGGCCAGAATGCCATCACCACATCCTGTGGCATGGAGTTCCACAGACCAACCACACGCTGAGTAAAGAAATATTTTCTTTTGTCTGTCCTAACTCACCCAACACTCAGTTTTATTGGATGTCCTCTGGTTCTGGTGTTATGTGAGAGTGTAAAGAGCATCTCTCTATCCACTCTGTCCATCCCCTGCATAATTCTGTATGTCTCAATCATGTCCCCCCTCAGGCGTCTAGGCTGAAGAAGCCCAAACGCTGTAGCCTTTCCTCATAAGGAAGGTGCCCCAGCCCAGCAATCATCTTAGTTGCCCTCTTTTGTACCTTAAATCCATTTCCACTATATCCTTTTTGATATACATAGCTTGACCTTAAATCAAGCCCATCATGGGACTGACTGTGGAAAATGGGTATCAAAGTACAGGATAATCCTGCTGAGAGGGGATGGAACACCATGATGAGGGAAGAAAGAGGTGGCCATACTGGATGTTGTTTTATGGTGAAGTGGATGGGCTGCGAACTGAACTGGGTAGGAAGAGAGGATTTCCAGGCTGGCAACAGGGAGGGTTGGCATTGTTGAACAACTGTTGAGGACCAGGGCTCTCAGAAGGTCCCAGAGTTGAACTCTGAGACTACCTCTGAGCCTATAGCCTTTGGGTGGAGGTAGGAGGGGCACTCAGAGCCCACCCAGGTAGAAGGGAATCCATGGAGGGCAATTTGATGAGGGCCCCCTGAAACCTGGTGATCGCACAATTGGATTGTACATGCATGGCTGACAACACCAAGTGTGTGCGTGTGTAGAATTCCCTTGGAAAAAGTAATATTCTAAACTCTCAACAAGTTTGGCTTACTGAGTTAATTACAGTACATTCTTTGGTGTGCTCTGATATCTGCCCACTGTCTATGCCCACCACTGTGGCCTGCTGAGACCCCAGGGGTTCTCCTACTTGTTTAGCCACTCTGGCCAATATAGCTGTAAAGTGGAGCATCTCAGAAGTGGCTACGGTGTTATATTTGCTGCACTCCATGCTTCATCCCTAGGGAGCCCTCCTCTCCATTTCTTACCCTTTACCCTCAATCCTACAAGTATGCTGGATGAAGGGGGACCAGTCAAAACCACCAGGGTCTTCACCATGTACCCAGCGACGGATTGCTTCTCGGTTCACTTCCAGGTAGTCAGTGGCCACAATCTCCTCAAAATAGTCACAGGCACTGAGGAGCTGGTAGATGGTGGGCCCCGTGCCAACATCGATCAGAGTATGTCCATAGATTTCACCTAGGAGGGAAGTAGAGAGAGCAAAGGACTGAGATGTGTGTTAAACAGTTTCATGAGGAATAGAAACTTTGACTGGAAAATCTGTGCTCAACAGCAGCTAGCCAGGGGTGATGAGAATGTTCCCTTCCCAACAGATCCCTTATTACATTATCTCACACTTCCAGAAAAGGGCCTCAATATATTAATTTATAAGTCCAATAAGCAGACCTCCCCCCCCCCCCCAAATAAATTTTCTATATACAGGCAGCCTCATCATGAGGCAAAGGAAGGCATTATGATCTTGGGAGTCACTGAAGATGACAAAACAGACTTCATACGGAGCACAAACCATTGGCATGTTTTCTATTGAAATGGAAGGCAATTGTGCCAGAGCATAGTGGTGCTGGGGAGAAAATTCAAACAGGTGCCGCTTGTCAGATAGTTCTCCTGCAGAGACAGGAAAAGCTGCACTTGTCAAAATTCTCCCATCTACATAACTGTTACAGGGAGAGGAGCACGAGGCCCTGTTGCACTTGGTTGCTTTATCCTTTGCGGGCAAAATGTCCAAGGAAAGATCATGTAGGGCAGGGGTGCTCACACTTTTTTGGCTCGAGAGCTATTTTGAAACCCAGCAAGGCCCGGAGATCTACCAGGGGGGAAGGAAGCGTCTGACAGACACCCCCTTTAATGTATGGAGCCCCTGCTGGAGTCTAGTCAGTTTCGTCAGTTTTGTTGCTGCATGCCTGAAGAGCAGCTAAAGTGTCAGTTTCAGTGTCAGTTCAGCTAAATATGTCAGTTTCGTCTAGTCACTAGACGAAACTGACATATTAACAGTTTGGAGAGACAGGGCTCCGTGATCTACTCATTTTGCCTCGCGATCTACCAGTAGATCGCGATCCACCTATTGAGCACCCCTGATGTAGGGGATCCAAACTAATCAGAAGGCTTACTTGGGAGCCAGATGTTTGCTTGCAGGAATGGGGGAAGGTGGCAAGATTTTATCCCTTTCCAAACTAGCTGAGACCCCTGCTTCTTAATCTGAAGGAGGAGATTTTAACTTTGCAGAGTCTGGTAATAGAAGGGGAGAAGCCAAGCAAGTAGAGGGCGGAGGCTTGCTGGGGGTGTGTGCACAAAGCCTGGCAGAGGCAAGCGTCAGAGCCTGGCTATGCCTGATGGGGTTGGGAGTGGAGCCAATATCAAGCCTCACCAAGGAGAGCAGAAATGCCGGATGTCTTTATTGTGGGCCCAAGTTGGGAGGCTCAAACCCAGGAACTGTGTAAGAGCATTGACCTGGCAATTGGCATTCATATTAGTCACTACACATTGTTTTGTATGGCTTGTAAATCTACCAGCAAATCTATCAACTTGCCCAATGGCTGAGCTCTCTTACAGAGTGCACTGCTTGGACCTGGCCCTTGTCATTTCCTGCCGTCAGAGACTGCAAGATCAAAACCTGCCTAGCAAGTAGCAGCCGATCGGGGTGGACAAGGGGGGTGCAGAGGTCTTGCATTCCCAGCTTTGATCCAGGAGCTCAGGTTTTGCAAAACCTGTTAGAAGGTTCACTCACAAAGGAGCTAAGCTCGTCGCTCTACTTCCATTTAGCAATGGAGGGAGCTTAGGTGTCAGCCAGAATGGCTCATGGGCTGTGTTTGTTCTATGGGTCTCTTCTGTCACCCAGCTACTGGGTTGTATGAAACCTTGGGCTGTTACGAATCATATTTTCCCTTTATTATTGTCTTTTATTTTCTGTTTATTTCATGCCTTTAAAATACAATCATGGGCAATATAAACTCTGCTACCAGACTTCACCCCCAGCCTTGTCTGCCAATACCAACTGATGCCAGTTTTGTATTATGGACTATTTCACTGGGAACCCCGATAGATAAAATGGGCGCTATGACACTGCTTTCTTGAAACTGCGGCTAAGGCTACAATCCTATCCACACTTTTCCTGGGAGTAAGCCCTGTTGACTCTGAGACTGACTTCTGAGTAGATCCACATAGGATTAGGCTCTAAGTCTCTGAAACTTTGGCCAAGCCTCAAATTCTGTGGGATATGCTTTCCTTCCAAGTCACATACCCTGGGGGGAGGGTTCCCATTAGTGGAACCTCCTGCCTCCAGTGAATGCTATCATGTTGTAACCCTTCCTATGCACCTCCTCTTTGCATTCTCACCATTGGATGCAACCTCTCTGTGTAATCTCTGCATCCTGCCTGCAACTCTTCAGCAACATTTCGGTTGCCTCAGGGTCCAATCCTATCCCATTTTCCAGCACCAATGCAGCTGCAGTGCAGCCCCAAGCTGCAAACACTCTATTGCCTTGAGGAGGCTTCTGTGACTGCCCCCACCACCAGTGCACCAGTGCACCCCCCATTGGCACAGCTGATTAAAGTTTCTGACACTGGCGTTTCTGAGGGAACTTTAATTGACAATAACACTGAAAAGGAAGCATTAAATGATGATGAACAAAAGCAAAGATTTTCAAAGGATAGACTGAGGCTTAATTTTTCTCTCTAAATGCATATAAAGCATATACAGTATATATGCATACATAAACACACCTGCCAATCTAGGGTGCATCAGTGGACTGTAGTCCTCAAATATTTATGCTGGAAAAAAAATGTGTTAGTTTTTAAGGTACCACAAGGTCCTTCAGAAAGTAAGTACCTTGCCTCAAGCTGGCAACAGCACAGTTGAAAGGCCAGCACCTACCTGTGGCAAAGCTATCTGCCAGACAACGGAGCTTCCAGGGCACTGCAAACTCTTCACTGGTAAAGGTGGCACGAGGTGGCATATAGTTGTTTTGTAAATAGGCACTAGGGTTAAATGTCTTGTAGCTTTCAGCCACAGCTGCCACACCAGAGGTGCACATGGCTGGGAAGATGCTCCACTGCTTGTCCAGCACACTCACCCAACCGGGGCTGGGTAAGTGGATTTTATAGCCCTGTTTGTGAAAGCGTCCCAAGTCGTTAATGGACCCAATGCAATCAGCACCAAGTACTTTGGGTTGATAGCATCTGAGACGCCCTGCAGGGAGACAGAAATTGGGGCCATTTCTCTTGCATGCATACACATCCTTCCATCATGGAGTAATTGAGAAGACCTTTCCAAGAGCTTGATGGAGGCTATGGCAATGCTGGGGGCAAGGGAACGGATTAGTTTATCTCACACCGGATAGTCGTTTAATAACTGTATTGAAAGGACACTTTATTGAAGCTGTTCATCCCGCGTAACCAAATTAGTGTCAGGAACTGGGGAGGTCTGGGATGCGAACCTGGTGGAGAGAGACAGCACGGTATTCACGAACAAGCTTGTGCTGGCAAAACCAAATGGTGCTCAAATTTAAGGCATGCAGAAGGCTTCTTCCATACTTCTTGGAAAGATCGCTTGGTTCCTTGGCAGCTTTGTCCTGCAATGTACATAGTTCAGATTGTGGGAGCAGGGTTGGGGCAGGGGGTATTTCCTCCATCTCTGATTTCAGCATCATTCATTGCACATTACACAGGACATCCAGGATTGGGTCTCCCGCCTTTTGTTGTTGTTGTAAACTTTAGCACAGCTGCATAAAGTGCAGGGAGGGAATTGGATTGGTAGGATACAAGTAACTGTCCTGGATGAACAGGAATTTGAAACTCAGCTCACTTCCCAGTCCTAGACTGACAGGCTGATCACAAACACGGGTCCCTATGGAATGGGTGGAGAAGCCCAATGGTCAATAAGTGGGTGGAAATATCAAGCATAAACAGACAAATACATAAATATTAAACATACTATGTTGTTTCATTCTAAGTTTTGCCACATGTGTGACGATACTCAAAAACGTACAAACATTGAGGACCTCCTGTGGGGTATGAGACCTTTTTCATCCTGATGCATGAAGATGCAAGACTTCAGCATGGTTCAGTATAGTGATTTGGTATCTTTAACTTTAAGGACTCAATAGGGCTACATTTGTTCTTCAGCTTCTAGTTATTCAGCTTCTAATGTGTGAAGCGCTAGAGAGCTGGATTTTTTCCCCCCTTCTAGCATGCTCGGGTCATGTTCTTTTTTCAGGTTCTGCCATGCTAGCAATCTTTCCTGAGAGCTCAGGGCTGGAAAACATGAATAATGTTATCTGACTGCTCAGTTCCGAAGAAACACTGGGCACAGCCATCTTGTATGGCAAATAGGGGAGGTGGTGGAGGAGGGGTTTTTGAACTTGGCCAAAAGGAACAGTCCATTCTTGAGTTTAAAAACATTATACAGAAATGGATAACTATACGGCAACTTTAATAACCATAAGGCAATGATTAGTCATCGTGAAAACACCCTGAAATACATTGGCCACCATTTTCCTTCCATTTTTGAATTAATCACATTACTAGCATGCTAGAAGCATGTTAGCAACTTCACTTCCGGCTATTTTCAAGCCAAAAAAAGAGCGCAGCTTTGAAGAGCAACCTGCTTGCAATTTAAGCACAGCCAATGAGTTTAAGGCAGGAGACTGTGAAATGGAGGGCGTATTGCCTCAGTGGGTCTCTCCTCTCCTGCCATTTACCTAGCTAGAGATAGTTTAATGGCCTCATGATCTCCCAGCAAGTGGGTCAGAACACCAAATGCTACCCTCCCCACAAGGCACCTTGCTATGCCAAAGCCATTATCCGGCAGCACCAGCCGGATAACACCTTTGCTTCCTCTTTCCTGAATTCAAAAAGGAAAAGGTGGATGGAGTGGAAGAGGAAGTGTGAAGGAGCAGAGGGGAGAAAAGAGTGATAGGCTATGTTAAGGAATCTGGGATGCCCCAGTCCTTTTGTGCTCGCCCTTGCAAGCTCCTTGGGTTCTATTGAGTCATTCAAGCCTCCTCCGAACACACAACACTCCAGAAGTCAGAGTAAATGTTTTTGTTAATAACTGAGATTAGAACGTAGGTAGTTGCCACCCATAGCAATGGGCTTCTCAAGGGCAACTATAGGTATTGCAACCTTCAGTCTCGAAAGACTCTGGTATTGCGCTCTGAAAGGTGGTTTTGGCACAGCGTCTAGTGTGACTGAAAAGGCCAATCCGGGAGTGACAATCCCTTCCACACCGGGAGCAAGTGCAGTCTGTCCCTGGTCTGTCTCCCTGGCTATGGGCCTTCCTTCCTTCCCTCTTAGCCTCAGACTGTTGGCCAAGTGTCTCTTCAAACTGGGAAAGGCCATGCTGCACAGCCTGCCTCCAAGCAGGCCGCTCAGGGGCCAGGGTTTCCCACTTGTTGAGGTCCATCCCTAAGGCCTTCAGATCCCTCTTGCAGATGTCCTTGTATCGCAGCTGTGGTCTACCTGTAGGGCGCTTTCCTTGCACGAGTTCTCCATAGAGGAGATCCTTTGGGATCTGGCCATCATCCATTCTCACGACATGACCGAGCCAACGCAGGCGTCTCTGTTTCAGCAGTGCATACATACTAGGGATTCCAGCACGTTCCAGGACTGTGTTGTTAGGAACTTTGTCCTGCCAGGTGATGTCGAGAATGCGTCGGAGGCAGCGCATGTGGAAAGCGTTCAGTTTCCTCTCCTGTTGTGAGCGAAGAGTCCATGACTCGCTGCAGTACAGAAGTGTACTCAGGACGCAAGCTCTGTAGACCTGGATCTTGGTATGTTCCGTCAGCTTCTTGTTGGACCAGGCTCTCTTTGTGAGTCTGGAAAACGTGGTAGCTGCTTTACCAATGCGTTTGTTTAGCTCGGTATCGAGAGAAAGAGTGTCGGAGATCGTTGAGCCAAGGTACACAAAGTCATGGACAACCTCCAGTTCATGTGCAGAGATTGTAATGCAGGGAGGTGAGTCCACATCCTGAACCATGACCTGTGTTTTCTTTAAGCTGATCGTCAGTCCAAAATCTTGGCAGGCCTTGCTAAAACGATCCATGAGCTGCTGGAGATCTTTGGCAGAGTGGGTAGTGACAGCTGCATCGTCGGCAAAGAGGAAGTCACGCAGACATTTCAGCTGGACTTTGGACTTTGCTCTCAGTCTGGAGAGGTTGAAGAGCTTTCCGTCTGATCTGGTCCAGAGATAGATGCCTTCTGTTGCAGTTTCAAAGGCATGCTTCAGCAGGACAGCGAAGAAAATCCCAAACAAGGTTGGTGCAAGAACACAGCCCTGCTCCACGCCACTTTGGATGTCAAAGGGGTGTCAAACTTTACACTTTGGATGTCAAACTATACACGTCAGTACACCCATGGCTACAAAATAAGAAAGCTTGCTAGGACTTTTCTACTCACATGCCTATGTACAGATCACATTGTTGTCAGTTCGATGTTCAGAGCGGACGAGTTTCCCCTCGGCTTACGCCAACCCCAAGGGGACCCAGAGCAAAGACTCAGCCCAAATTTATGGAACGGCCTGCCAATCATAATCCCTCAATTCTGCTGAGTCATGCTTGGCCTACTTGTGCTGTTGGACCAATCACATACCTTGGCCCGCTTTGACCATTGGACCAATCAGAACCCTTGCACATACCCTTCCCTGTGGTGTGATCTCGTCTTTTGCACCTGCGTGTTATCTCTTGGTTCTGGTACGGTCCTGCTTGTCTCCAAGGCCATCTGGCTTTCTGGAGTTCTTCTGACCCTCTGCTTCAAAGTTAATTCTTAACACCTTCTCCACTCCATCATTCTGACTATCTCGTCCAACTTCAAAAGACATTGCTTCCTTTCCCATATTCTTTTACAACTCATTGGAATGTTAAGTACTTTTCCCTCACATTTTCATAACATATCCCATCACCTTACTATATTTCAAAATTCCCTTATAACTCAAATCACCCCTTAAAATCCCATTCACCCCCTTCACAGGCTACAGAAGCGCTTCCCAAAGTGTGGGCCCTCCCCCCGCCCTTGTGTTGATTTGGCTCCAAACAGGAGATGTTCTGGAAACCCCAGTACTTATCAGAGCCTCTGCTGGCCTGGCTCAGTGATTCACTCTACAGGCCTCAGAATGGCCCTTAGAAGCCTTCATAAGTCGCTTCTGGTTTGCTTCCAAAAACCAGAAGTGGCTTACGGAGGCTTCTGAGGGACGTTCTGCAGAGGCCTGTAGAGTGGGTCATGTTATTATGATACAGCATGGAACCAATTACTTTTTATTTACTTAATTAAATTTGATTTTGTTATGGAGGGAGAGCTACACAATTTTCTTTGACCCCAGATAGCAGATAGATGCCTTAGCAATGCCACTGAATGGGGGGAGGCAGCAGAGGAAGTGGGTGGTGAGCTGCTGGGGGAGGAGGTGGGTTCCTCCCAATTTTCACTTTTTAAAAAGTCCAAGTGTGACATCACTTCCAGTTGTGACATCACTTCCGGGGCAACATTTTGAGCTTGGCATCGGGCTACAAGATCATTAGCTACGCCACAGTGTACTGACACAGGAGCAGCTTCTGGCACCATCAGAAGTATTGCAACCCACTGCAGAGGACAAAGTGTGTTACTGCACTGCAAAGTTTGGGAACCCCTGGGCTGGAGCATCAGTGGGCAAGTGTGTGAAAGAAAGACCACACTTGCAGGGTTGCACCTCCTCAAAAGAGGGGGTGACCAAGAGACATTGTGCCTGAGGCTTGAGCCAGGGCTGCCCATCTGACCTGCATGGATTGGATCAAGCTCTTACTGAACCAGCAGGATGATGGGTGTGCTGAGAAGGGATGGACCCTGATTGACTTTTGCTTTTCCTGCTGAGAGGTCTCTGCTTCCTCCAGACTTTCAAAGTATTTTCCATCAGCCACCACCTCTTCTTTGTTGTCCTCGAAGGAGTCTCTTGCTGAATTTTAATCTATCTGGGAGGGAGGACCCTCTCACTTCTCTTTTCCCTTCTGAACTCCCACCTTACTCCAACAACTTCTTTTTGTTTTGCATCCATTCTGCCAGCTTTTAATTTATTTCCCTAGGCCAGTTCAACCTCTAGACCAGTGGTTCCCAGACTTTTAGCTCTGGGACACACTTTTTAAAATGACACTCTATTGGGACCCACCTAGCTTTATGAGCCTAAAAAAAGTATTCTACTTTACCAGCCACTCAAGCCTCTGTTTTAATCCTTTTTACTATAGTGTGTGTGTGGGGGGGGGGCACTGCCATCTGGAGTGTTTGTTGAGCTCCATTGGGACAATTCTGGTGGCATTGCGTTCCTCTCGGAGCAAGGCTGCCTGATTTATGAATGCCAAGGGATGTGACCATAATGGTGATTGGGCAGCAGTGTTCCCCTTCCCCAAGTAGCAACTTGTTTAACCATTTATGCACATAGCCTAATTTGCCTTTTGTGAGTTTCGTGACCCACCAAAATTGGGCCACGACCCACTTGTGGGTCCCAACCCACAGTTTGGGAACCGCTGCTCTAGACCATATAGTTTTCACTGACTACAAATATTTCTGCCCAGCCTCCTTCTCTGAGGCTGACCGAGGTGATGCTAATTGTAGCTTGAGTGGTCCATCTTCTGGAAATGTCTATTCCATTCATTTATATCCTATACACTCCATCTTAATAATCTCAAGCTATAACAAATCCACCCATCCCGAAACATGTGTGTAGGGGACACGTGCGTGATTGTGTGCAATTATTGACTGTATTTTATGCAAATCAGGAGGCCCAACTGCACAAGCTCTTGCAAAACCGCCCAGGCTGTTCCTGAAACAATCAAGGATGCATCAGCAGTGAGTGCCTGGGAAACGTCTCCTGGTTCCTCAGATACGGGCAGGCCTCGGGGTTATTTAACTATTGGCCTCAAAAAGTGCTACTAACATTGTCAAGAAGTTGTCATTATCAGGTCCTGCTAACAACGTCCCTTTCAGTGTTGGAGGGAGCATTTTGTTCCGAGAAATATGTTCTTTTTCTTATGAAACACACACACACCGACAAGCACACAACTCCATCATCAAATAAGCAATAAACTACTTGCAGTAAACCACCTAATCAGATAGCATTTGTGGGATATGGTGCCTATTAAAGCAGCATGTTGGGGCCTGGACAGTAAAGATCCACATTACTGTTATGGTTGATGATCAGCCATTTCTTGTGTTAAGCAGATCACTGCTAAATAGCCCTGAATGCTCAGTTCATGTTCCTTAGTGATTAGTAGATGTTTTCTAATGGGAATGGAGATCATTTTGGAATATTTGGAATGGTGGAAAGTCACCCAAGCTGGAGGATACAACCCATCCAAGTAAGGGCGGGGCTAATAGTGGGCACACGTGCGCATGCATGGAAACAGTTTTGCAGTTTCAGCTCAGGGAAAGTGGGAAGCACGTAGCAATTCATTACACATCCCATAACATATAATGAATTTAGAAAGATCCCTAGTACACTGTGGCGTAGCTAAGGATCTTGTAGCCCGATGCCAAGCTCAAAATGTTGCCCCGGAAGTGATGTCACAACTGGAAGTGATGTCACACTTGGGCTTTTTAAAAAGTGAAAATTGGGAGGAACCCACCTCCTCCCCCAGCAGCTCACCACCCACTTCCTCTGCTGCCTCCCCCCATTCAGTGGCATTGCTAAGGCATCTATCTGCTATCTGGGGTCAAAGAAAATTGTGTAGCTCTCCCTCCATAACAAAATCAAATTTAATTAAGTAAATAAAAAGTAATTGGTTCCATGCTGTATCATAATAACATCTCATTGGCACTCAGAACAATCAGTCTCATAGGTCAGTTTTGAGTTATGAAAATCCACTTTTTGTTCCATAAAGGCAGTTGTGATTTCATTTTCAGGTTAATTGGCCATAACTTTTGATAGAATAATGATATTCTAATGTGGTTTGTTTCATTTCATTCCGCATGAAATTACCTTTCCAATGATGTATAACATGATTCATACATATCAAGATTTTCACGATTTTGGTCACTAGTGTCAAGCTCAGCTTGTTGCCCCTCTAAAGCTTGATGCCTGGTGCAGCTGCTACCCTTAGCTACACCACTGCTAGTACAGTACTGTGCACTGACACAGAGGTACATTTTGAAGTGCAGCCACTTGAGGGTGGAACAATGTCTTTGCCTGCTGAAGAGGTACATTTTGGCCCAGCTATTTTGGATTGTCACAAAGTCCCATGCAAAGAGGAGAACCCTGTGTTCTGTTTTCTTGGAAGAAGATTAGGTGTTCACTGCCAGTGAAAGGACACAATCCTAACTGGCAGTTATGCCAGTATAGGTGGCCCTGGAGGGTCGCAAACATGCCATAAAGCACATTTGCGCCTCCTTAGGCGGGAGCTGCATCAGTGCATTCAGATGCGCCAATGCGCGAACGGAGGCAGAAGCCTGCACCATGGCTCCCGCACCGCTGCTTGTGTTGGTGCAAGTGCGCTGACATAAGCATCAAAGGTAGGCATGGGGGCGTTACTGGGCGGGGGGAGGGTGTGCCCAGGCGCGGGTGCATAGGGAGCCGGGGTGGGGCTGGGAACCGGTGGTTATGCCGGATCCCAACCCCTGTCCCAGGGGCGAGTGGAGCGGCTTCAAACTGCTCTGCTCTCCTCGGACTTGCGCCACCTCCAGAGGTGATGCAGGTGCAGGGAGACCCATAGGGGCACACAGCCCTTACCCATGGGTAAGGGGAAGAGCTTCCCCTTGCCCATGGCTGAGCCGCTGCTTGCTGCAATCCCGCGTTGGATGCAGTGCAAGCCTCCTGGCTTGCCTGCCGCAGAGCGGGTTAGGATTGCGCCCTAAATATGGTAGAGGAGGAGTGTGTTGGAAGAGGATAAAAGAGCAACAATCCTGCACAAGCATCCTGCTAGTTAGAGGGAGCAGAAGGGGTTTCCGATCCTGTTTTCTCTTTCCCAGAATTCGCTTTTAGTATGCAGACTGCTATTCCCAGGCTGACATCCTTCCACACCTCTCTCTCTCTCTCTCACCATGATCAGCTAGACAGGCAGGCTCTCTGTCTCCCTTCCTCTCCTATCTAGTTATGTAGTTCCCTCAATCAAGTTTTTCTTTTCTTTATAGCCTGGCAGAGCTCTCTGTGAGAGAGGTCTCCCAAAACATACTGTGTAAACCAGCTGTGCCAACAGAGGGTAGATGTCAATTTCAAAGACCACAATGCTATAGAACAGGGGTGCTCAATAGGTGGATCACGATCTACCAGTAGATCGCGAAGCAAAATGAGTAGATCACGAAGTGCCGACCCCCCCCCTTTCAGGTGCCTCTGGGAGGAAACGCCGGGAGTAAGGCCCATTATACTCAATGGGGCTTACTCCCAGGTAAGTGTGGCTAGGATTGCAGCCTCACAGCCTAATCCTAGGCATGTCTACTCAGGAGTAAGTCCTGTTATACTCAGTGGGGCTCAAGGTACACCAACTTTCACTGTACACATAAATGTTATATGATGATGGTGCGAACATTGTAAAAAAAACTCTGGTAGATCTCCGGGCCTTGCTGGGTTTCAAAGTAGCTCTCGAGCCAAAAAAGTGTGAGCACCCCTGCTATAGAATATCTGGAAGAGGAGGAGGACTGTGCAGAATTGGGACTTTGGAGGGGGGGGAATGCCAAGGGAAAATGCATTCTATGCATTCAGTGCCAAGCAGGGATTTGAACTCTTGGAGGTCTGACTCCATCTGCTACAAGGCATTGGTTCTCCTTCCCGCTTTTATCTCACCCCACCTCTGTCTCTCATGCACAGGGCTTACATGTGCTGTGAAAGACCCGCCCTCCCCACCTACAGCTCCACCCCTCTCCCTTGTGGCTTTTTGTCCCATCAACATCTCAGGTTGCCTCTGTCCCCACTTCCCCTTGCAGGAGGAATAGCTCGGCACCACACAGGACATTTTCTCCAGGTTAGGCCAAAGTTTTGACATTGCGTCTCTGAGACGGAGAGAAATGCCTGCAAGCCTGGTTGGTGTGAGAGTGAGGACAGTGACAGAGCTGAAACCAGAGTGTGGCTGGGTGGGCGATGCACTCTTCTTTCCAAATGACTTCATCTTCCAGACACATCGCACAGCTGCGCGGCTCAGTGCAGGCCTCACCCATTGACGTGTAACATAACTCCTCTGTCCATCATCAAATGCTTTTCTCGTTCATAGCCTTAATCATACTTTTGCTTCATCGCAGGGCGCCTACATTCATTTCTTCCTCCAATGCAGGCAGAGCTGGAATTGAAAACAAATGTGATTCCTGCACATTCTCTGAACGTTCAAAATAATTTGTTAACAAACATCAAACATGACATGAGATCTCAACAAATACTGAAGTCATGCAGTCTGCAAAAGTAGACATGAAAAGGTGCAAAGTATCTGACAACGTGCAGCTGCAATAAAAGTATCTGACACCTTATGAGTTTTCATATCTGATGAAACAGATCAAACGAAACAAACACAACCAAAATCAGAGCCCAAGTCTAAAAGCAGTTGAATTTGAGGCAAAAGGTTTACATTCCTCAGGGGCAAGGGTGGACATGCACTTTGTACATGATCAATGACGCTCTATGCATGTCGCAGGGTCGAGCCCCAGGCATGAAAAAAGAAGGCACTATCTCTGCCAGAGGACTGGGCAGCCCAATATTAGAGAGCCAAAAGAAAACTTTGTCATCACTCCAGTAAGATAAGTTTGAAGCACTAAACAAACATTATTCATATCCCAGTCCAACTCTGAGATGCTTTCTTGCAAGAATCAGTTGTTCCAAAGTAATACAGTTCAGCTTCTGGGATTAGAAACATTGTTAAATGCATTAAAAGTGACCCATTGACAGCCACTAATTCTTGCCAGGAAACACAAGATTAAAGAGCATATAAAGATACTGTCATGTCACAGATTTGGTTTCCAGTAACAAACACATAGTGAAGCAATGGGGTGCATGTGTGTGTGAGAGATGGAGAGGTGTCCGATATCAGGATGCTCAACCAGTGACTTGGCAAGACCAATATAGCTGCAGACGCCATCCCCTCGGGAACTGGCATTCAGAAAGCTATATAAATCGCCTGCAGTGGGGACAATAGCCCAGCAGAACTGAGACTACAAGACTTCATCCTAGCTCAAGCAGAAACCCAAACGCCACAATGCGCAGCAAGACCGTGGTCCTCCGGAGCTCTGGGAATCTGGCCGCAGCTGAGCTGAACTGCCAGGTAGCCGAGAGGAATACAGCGAGGAAAGAATCCTTCTCAGCTGAATGGAACGACCTGTCACTCACCACTAGGCCTGAAGAAGGGTAAGTGCTGGGTTGGGGTCAGGGAAAGCTGGGGGTGGGTTTGATCGAAGATATCCAACTCAGGTTAATGAATGAAACCACAAATGATGTTAACTTGGAACACCAACAGCATAGCAGCAGTGAAGGCCAGTGGTGTGGGAGGGAGAGAGGAATAACATTTGTATGTACATGTTACTCAGTGTTGATTAGTTCTCTTTTAGTACACCTGAAGTTAGTGGTTCCCAAACTGTGAGCTGTGGCTCCCTGGGGAGCCACAGAATCCTCACGAAAACCCGCTGCCCTATACAATGTATAGGACTGTAGCCCTGATGGGGAGCTACAATCAATGGCCCAGTAGGTAGGAAAGGTTTGGGGAACCACTGCCCTAAGTGATCTTTGCAAATCAGATCCATTTGAAAAAGTGGATTTCAATGCATGCCTATGGCTAAGAACAAATGACTTCCTTTGCTTGTTCAGAGTGAGACTGTGTCTAAATTAGCTTCCTGTCTTCAGCAGTGGCCAGGCTTTGGGGAGGGCTTGATGGAGACTATCCATCCCCTGCTTGAATATTCAGCTGCTGAGCACAGAGGGTTCCTTCTTAGCTATTGTGGCTAAGTAGCAGTGCTCAAAATCACCAGCAATGGGGTGGGCAAGAAGAATCCTGGACTGCCTACTGCTTGCAGTAGCCCACTCCCACCAGTTACTGTTCTAAGAAAACCTATGGGGGAGAACCCAATGAGGCTAAAAAGGGCTGGCAGATTGAATGTAGGGTCCATGTTACCTTCTTCCCCCTCCCATAACTTCAGCACTGTAATCATTTATTGACCCACCCAATTATATATAGCAGTTCTTTGTATGTGATCAGGGGAGTCATAATGAACTGGGTTCAACAACATAGTATGAAAAAATCTAACCTTATTTGGCATAGGTTGGGGGATTGCAGTAGGTAGGGGGCTGGGACGACTGTTGGGGCATGCAAACTGATATTTAATCCTCTGCTTATCTCTCCCAGCTGTTCTCATTTTGAGGCAGACCGGCGGCGCAAGGAAACCTACCACCAACAGCAGGAGGCCCGGGTTATAGTACAACGCTCCCCTTGGGGCATCCTTCGCTTGGGCCTGCTGGGTGAACCTCTGACCTCTTACCACCTGCCATACGAGCGGGCTTTACCCTTGCCCATCTTCACCCCCGCCAAGATGAGCACCAAGGCTGAGCGGGAGCTTACCCCAACCCCCTCAGAATCAGTGGAGTCGTTGCCAGCAGCGGGTGTGTGTCTTGACAAGAAGCCTCTGGCCGAGATCACCAAGGAGCTACCCCTTGTCATCCAACCCAGCCGCCCCGACTTCAGAAAAGCAGGCCTCCCCCGGTCCTTGTCTCGTTCCATGTCTCAGGAGGCCCAGAGGGGATGAGACTATGGGACCCTCACCTCAGCAACTTTCCTTTTGGAACTGGCTTGGATGCCTCAGCCCCATCCCCATCCATTGCTGCATGAGGACAATCTGAAGGGGCCCCAACATGTAGAAAAGTCTTGGTAGAATCGAACCCATCTCGATGACTCAAAATGAGGACTTTGGGGGGAGGCTACAGGGACTGACTGCATCTCTGTGTGTACTGTATATAATTAGATGGCCCCTGTATATAATTAGATGAACCACATCATGCATTTTCATCACATTAAGTTGCCATACTTTAAAAAAAACAAAAACTGATTCCAAAGAAGAATAGGGGGAAGTCCATTAAACTGAACAAAAAGAGCATGCACAACTCCTCCGTGGAGAAGAAAACTCCATAAATCACACACTGTGAAATGGTTAAAGAAAGGCATGACAGGAGCATAGTAATGGCTTCTGGGTTTAGCTGGAGAAAGCTAGGCCTCCTAAGCTCTAGCAGAAGAAGCAAGGTTGAATGGTTAGGGACAAGTGACAAATGTTTGAAAGAAGATGGTGATATTTTTAATGCAGTAATACCAAGGAACTGGAAGTGGTCTGTGCATTCATTTGAACAATTTGCATTTTGGTACTTAAGAATAATGGGATTGCAGAAGGCGGCCTAGGCATTGATTTTCTGGATCAGATTTCCCCATCCTCCTCCTGAGATGGGTGGTAAACCTCTGGTGAGAAAAGGGACTGTAGTACTTAAGTGCCTCGATTAATGAATGCATGCTAGATAAGAAGAATGACTGCACCCTGGGGATCCAAGGTTGAATGAAAAAGTTTAGAGAAAAGGTAAGAAAGAGGGTTTAGCCTGAACAGAAGAGATTTAATCTTATACCCCCCTACCACCCACACTGTAGGATGTGATAATGTTCTTTAGAACATCAAGTAGCTGACTAGAAGGCGCCCACTGTGAAATCTCCCTTGCCATACTATATTTCTAGTTCTCCATTTTTTCTTGTAAAGGAAATACTGTATTTTTCTTTATTGTGTTCTTATCGATTAATAAAATCGATTAATTGATTATTGTGTTCTTATTAATAAAATCCCTGCTCAGCCATGAAGCTTTCTGGGTCATCTTGGACCAGTTACTATCTCCCAGTCTCACCTGCCTCACAGGGTTGTTGTGAGGACAAAAGAAGGGAAGGGACCGTGTACACTAGCTACCTTGAGCTCCTTGGAGGAAGGGTGGTATGGAAATGGGAAAAATAAAATAAATATCCTGAGGGGCTTATTTTCAGTTTACAACAGAGGCCACATGGGGGCCAGCTCTGAAGCCAATGGCACCTCAGAAGGCTGGATACAAAGGACGCAAGATTTTGTTGATTAAAAAAAAAAAAGCACCACCATGCTGATTTCTTAACACCAGTGTCACTGCTTACAGGAAGAAGTTGGGGGTCTGGGGTCCCTTTTGGAGTGAACTGATGCAAAAGGATCAAAAGCAATCAAAACCACTTCTGCTGCTGTGCAAACAACTGTCTGCTTTTTGTTCCCCCTGCCCCAGCAACCTCAGGACTGACTTCAGTTTCCCGCAAAGGCAGCCTGACACACAGGCTTAAGTCCACCCCCACACCTTTGCAAGCCAACCTTCACATGTCTCTGCCCGTGAGCTGCTCAAGGTTGCGAGGATGACCTGCGGAGCAAGGCAGGCCTGGCAAACTGGCAGCTTGGGAAGGTGGCCAGGGCTGTTCTGAGATCTGCTGTGGGGGACAGCAGGCGAGGGAACAGCTAATCCAAGCCTTTGGGCCAGGCTGATGCCAAAGCAGGAGCTGGGCACTTGGCAACAGTCCCAGGTACAGAGTGGGTGAGGAAGAAGAGATGCCTTGCAAAACAGAAAGGTTGCCAACATGGTCCCTTTTCAGCAACTTAACTGGGAAGGCAGTGTGATTTGGCAGGATGCCAAGCCAGGACTGTGAGATATTATTTATAGTTTGGGAAGCTCAGTGCTGGGGGGGAGGGAGACAGACTGTTAGCTTCAGCCCCTGCCTTCTTTACCACCCAGTGGCCAGAGGCCACCCAGGAGCCGGAGGAGACACTGCCATCTCAGCCAGAGGATCTGGGGTGCGATTAAGATGCACAGTGTGGAAGATGCATCAAACCAAGGGGCAAATTGATGGGGAAGTGCTCTCTCCTTGAAAGTCCTGTATCCTTAAAAATAGCCATAGAGCATAAGAGTTTCTTAGGGGGTAATTTCCCATCTTAATCAACAGAAGGAGCAGATGCATTGGGACTATGCAAGGAAGGTGTCAAGATGCATTCGGTGGGTCTTGAGGGATGCCACTCAAGATTTGTTTGAAATTTAAAGAGAATCTTGATATAGGGAAAGGTCCCTGAAAATCTTTACTAATCCTCAAGAAAATTCCAGGTTTCTCTTAGAGCTCCTCAGGCATTTTGCTAAGGAGGAACATTGCTGAAATCAGAGGTGTCACTAGGGTTTGTGTCACCTGATGCAAGAGCTCATTATGTCATCTGTCACCCCTATAATGGACCTCTTCCCGTACCACATCAAACAGAATTAATTAATATCATACGAACAACCTAAATGCATTGGCATCACTAGGGTTGGTCTAACCCCCCCCCCCCATCAATTTTATTTATTTATATAATAGTACGGGTCATCCAACAAATCAGTAACCAACCAAAAAACCATTGGCCAACTTGATGATACTCACACAACTGAATAAGAGTTCTAGTACGTGGAAATGAGAGCTGACTCCTTCCAACACCTTATTGATTCCCTTCTGTGTCATAAAAACACCCAATTGGCTTTTGGGACAATCAGCCTCATTGGTCAGTTCTGAGTTAAGAAAATTCACTTTTTGTTATATAAGGCAGTTGTTTTCTTTTTCTGGTTAATTGGCCAAAACTTTTGAGAGAATACAGATATTTCAGTGTGCTTTGTTTCACTGAATTCTGCATGAAATTACACATCAATTGATGTATAATATGATCGCATTATTGGAAAATACCAAGATTTTTTGCAGTTGGGGCCACTAGTGGTATCACACCACCCACACCTCCTGGTGACACCACTGACTGAAATGCTATTTTATTTTTGCAAGGATTGGGGGGGACACACAGATAGACCCTGTTGCAGCAATGGCAAGAAACTTCTCTGATGTCCCTGAAACCAAAAGATGCAATCCTCACTAGTAGGGAACCTAAGGTGCTGCAAAGTACAATGCTTAACCCTAGCCGGAGCAGTCAGAGATGCACAGAATGCCTTCAGGGGTCCTCTGTATATAGACCTAGTCCTCCCAGAGGTGCTATGATTGTTCTACTGAAGACCACAGGTGGGGGAGCTCACAGGATCGAAATCCTGCATAACTGATTGGCCCAGACTTATGGCTGGCCAATCGGGTGATGGATCGAAATCCTACCATCTGATTGGCCCTCTAGTTAAAGTTCCAATTGCACCAATCACTGTCTGGGTGATTTGTCTGGGTGGAGTTAAAGGCTATAAAAAGCCAGGGGTCTGCCTTGTATTTTGCTAGGTTCGGTTCTGAAGATGGAATAAACGTATTGAGCTGTTGTCACTATGCCTTCCTTGATTTGCATGGACCCATTATATAACACCCACTCAAGAAACACAACCTCCCCCAACACACTGATGGGCACCTTGCTCATTAATCAAGTCACAAAGGCTTTGGATGTTATGTAACTGTGCTACAGTTGCTGCCCACTGACAGTGCACATACACAGCCCCCCTTTTAAGTGTATAGATGTTTATCTCTGATAAATTGAAAGACAGCCAAGCACATGCTGCTCCCAGCTCCCCAAACTTAGAAAGGTTGCTTGTACTTCTGTATTTGGAAGGGAATAGGGTGTTCTCTCTTTCTCCCTCTTAAAATGGGATTCAGCTTTAAAAATAGAAGGAGGACTTGGCCTGGGACCATCGCAATGTGTGTTTCTGGCCAAAGAAGCAAACAGCGTATGTGTTTGTTTGGGTGGCTTGTGCGCTAACTCTCAAGGGTTGAAATATGAACAGGATAAGGCAGGCAGATTAACACCCTTGTCCTGTACTCCCTGTCCCCCCTACCCAATCACAGAGCTTTGCAAGTCACAACACCCTGATTCATTTGCTCCTATTTTTAAAAGGCATCCACCCAAACACACCCTCAAGCTAATTTCTTCTCCCACACGGGACCACTTCCTTACATAACAGCACAAACCCTCCAACGTGACCAAAGGTCAGAGCATCTAACATGTGGCTGACAGAGGGAACATGAGGCTCTTGGAGTTTGGAGAAAGCCTTCCTGCCAATTCATCTCAGAACTCAAGTCGCAACCCTCTCTCCTACATCCAGCTGCCTGGTGCTCCCTTACACCAATAGTTAGGAGGGGAGGGGAGGGCAAGAGAAGCAGCAGCAGACAACACCTGCTGGCTAGGTGGGGATGGATGCTAGGATTTCAAATCCATCACCTGTCTCTTGTAGGCAGGGCTTTTTTTCTAATGGAATGTGGGGGGGCGGAGTTCCAGCACCTTTTTGCAGGGGCCCCTCCTCTTTGGAGGCATTCCAGGAGGGGGGGAGCAAAATAGAGGCATTCGCTGGGTGGGTGCTGGGGGGTGCAGGGTGGGCGGGCGCCTGGCCCCTGCCTGACCGCACAACGACCCTCTCTTGCCCCCATCTCCAAGCTCTCGCTTGAGCCCAGCCCGCCTCCCCTCCCCCTGCGCTCTGCTTCCCAGCGCAGCTTCCAAGCCAGTGGAGGGCGAGGGGGACACGCGCCAATGCCCAAGGAGGAGTACAGACAGCCAGCCAGCCAGGGAGACGGGCTGCGGCACCCACGGAACGCCCAGGTACTGGCTTGGTGGAGGAGGAGAGGAAGGAAGCTGGCTGGTGCAGCCCCCGTGCCAATCTGCACGAGCCTAGGCATGTCTACTCAGAAGTATGTCTCATTGTGCTCAGTGGGGCTTGCTCCTGGGAAAGTGTCATAGCCTTGCAGCCTGAGTAGACAGGCAGAGGAAGGGCTCTGTGGCTGCAGTCCTCTCCACACTTTCCTGGGAGGAAGCCCCACTGCCTCTAGTGGGACTGACTTCTGAGTAGACAGACACAGGAGGGGCTCTGAGGCTGTAGCCCTCTCCACACTTTCCTGGGAGGAAGCCCCACTGCCTCTAATGGGACTGACTTCTGAGTAGACAGTCTCAGGATTGGGCCCTGAGGCTGCCATCCTATCCACAGTAAGCCCCATTCACTAAAGTGGACTTCTGAGTAGACATGCATAGGATTGGGCTCTTAGGCTGCAATCCTAGGCACTTTCCTGAGAGTAAGCTCCATTGACTAAAACGAGCCTTACTTCAGAGTAGACATACCTAGGATTGGGCTCTTAATCCTGGCAGAGATATATATCTGCACCCGTTTTCACCTGCTAAGGGCAGGTGAAAAGGGATTCTACGTGTGTACAACGTGCTGTCCAGCCTTGCCAGAGATCCTCCTCATCCTTCCACCACAAGCATGCCCTCCGCCAGCCAGCATTTGCAGCTCCTCTCCAGCAATGCACAGCAGCTGCTCAGGGCAGCAGAGAACATACAATTGCATGCCAAGCACCTTCCCAAAGACACAGAGTATTCTGATACCTGAATTAAACCATATTTAATCACTTGTTTGCAAACGTAGCTGTTTCTGTGTGCACCTAAGGACCCCTCTCGTGTAAGAATTCCTTTTTTGTTCTTACTCCCACAGTTGCTTAGAGTAATTTTACTACACGGAACTCATGTAAGCCATTTTTTGGAATCCATTCACTGCTTCCTCTCCTTGAAGTAGTGCCACACTACATACTACATGCTACAAGTGCACCTGTACAGTATTTTTCCCCATGTGTAGAAAAAGTAGCTAGGGGGAAGGGGATGTGGAGATTGACAGCCCAATCCTATGCATGTCTACTTTAGGGGGGAAAGTTCATCTTTAGGGGGGAAGCACATAAAAAATATTTTATTTCTCCAATAAAAAATGGTTTAAAAATAAATAAATAGATAAATAAATAAATAAAAGATTAACAAGTTGTGAGTTCCTGCACCTTTTTATTTACAAAAAAGCACTGCTTGTAGGTAGGGCAGAACAATTTTGGACAGATTGCTAGAACAATCTGGTGGGAGTGGGGGTGGAGACAATACCGTAAGGTAAGCACAATAATAATATAATAATAATATACAGTATTTATATACCGCCTTTCTTGGTCTTTATTCAAGACTTTATTCAAGGCGGTTTACACAGGCAGGCTTATTAAATCCACGCAGGGATTTTTACAAATTGAAAGAAGGTTCTTTCTTTCAAGAACCACCACATTCAAGGTGTTACACTCCGATCTGGTTTAACATTCTGGCCTCCATCCTCCCCCGCTCCGAGCAGATGGAACAGCTCAGCTGCAGCTTGCCAGCTGCTTCAAGGTCGCACGGTGCCGGTGGCCTCGAACTGGCGACCTTGTGGATGTTAATCGTCAGGCAAATGGAGGCTCTACCCTCTAGACCAGACCTCCTGCACAAGTGCAGGAATGGTATAGGTCAGCCACTTGGTTACATGTTCAGGGACAGATGACACCCAAGATGCACATACCCATATAAGAGCTGAATTCGGAGCCTTTTCATATGCTCTTGGGAGCCTATAAAGGATAATGTGTCCTATTGGAAGGGTGGGAAAAGCATGAGACCATCAACAGCTCTCCAAGATGCACACTTGATATCAAGTACTTGATTTTAAAGCCAGAGGGAGTTACAACACTGGCATGTGGGATTGCCCTTATTGCTTTCAACTTGCGAAAACAGAAGTTATGTGCCCCAATGGTCTCTTATTGACCAGAGACAGTCCTGATCTTCTGGTAGGAGAGTTGCCACCTTTTCAAGTGAGTGGAGGTGGGAGATGGATGCATCTCAGTTGCTATTTACACATACATAAATGGACACTCAACACACTCAAATGGACACAGAACCCTCATGTTATGAGACATGCACAGAGTTCCAAAACTCACATTTGTCTCATAACAGTACAATGGGGACAGAGTGGGGGGAAATTTGCTGGGGAGTAACCACCACGTAAGAGTGAGGGACTTACTGAACCCTTCCCCTAAACAGCTCACCACCCTCCAAGCTGTTTATAAGCCCATTTGCTCCCTGCAGCCTGGCTCAGAAACCACCCCCCCCCCCCAAAAAAAAACAAGCTGGGAGAAAAAATGATCTAAAGGAAAATTTGTGGGGAAGAATCAGCAGATATGGAAAACAGGCGCACATTTCCCCAAGCTTCAGATTCTTCTCTACAAATGGTTCCTGCCCATCACAGCTGCATTACCTCAGCAAACGCATGTTTGGAAATGTGCTTCCTGAGGTAAAAGCACACGTTCTGGCCTCGGCTTGACACTGCGCAGGGAGCCAGCTATTTCACATGCGAAGACCAGTGAGGTTTATTTTGAACTTGTCAAGTATGATGGTGTTTATAGGGCAGCTACTTTTTTGTCCCTAGTGTTCTCTTTAACCAGATGAAGATGCACACAAACACACACAGCTATGAAGCCAGTGCAAGACACACCTGCAGAATAATTGCAGCAGGTAGAGCAGCAGCCTTCAGCAAGCTGATATGGTGGGGTCCAGGCTGTCAGACTTTGTGAGAGAAAAGTGGTGTCACAAATCTAAGGATGCATCCATTTTCACCTGCAAAACAGTGGAAGGTACACCTTGTGAAGGTGACCATACCTTGGGGATCAGAGGCTTATCTAGGGTGGAGCCTTAGGGACATCTGCCCTGGGCACATGCGTGGGGTGTGCATGACTGCCCCTCATGCTCCACCCTAGGTACGCATCCCCATTTCTTCTCCTTCAAAGGGGAGCCTCCACAGGAGAAGGAGCAGGGAGTGTGAAGCCACCAGCCTACCCCCCTCTAGGGAAAACCCGGATGTCGTGACCTTACCTCTGCTTGGAAGGAGTGATGATGATGACACTGTTGGGATCAGAGAGAGGTGCAAGATTGCACAAGCTTCCTGCATTTGAAGGGAATAATCTACCCAGTGAGCTAGCCAGATGCAATGTGAGGTTTCCCCTCTCTCTTTTCCACTACAGCTCTCTTTGCTCTGCAAATTTCTAACCTCAGGGTATCCTTCCTTCCTCCTAGAATCGCTTTCCAGCCAGCTAGACAACAAGCATGTAGGACCCCCCCTCTCCTCCGGATCTCATCCATAAAATCCTTTCTTTATGGCCTCCTGCCTTGAAATGATCGTCCTAACAGAAGTCTCCCAAACTCTGCTGTGTAAACCAGCTATGCTAACAGATAAAACTCTAACAGCACAAATTTATACACGTCCACTCAGAAGTCCATTGTGTTCAATGGTGTTTACTCCCAGGAAAGTATGTATAGGATTGCAACCTAACAGCCCAATTCTATCCTCAGCAGTGCCGCTGGGTACAACGGCACCAAAATGATGACCTCTTTATCCAGCAGTCCGGCCGGAGGTCTCCTTGGGGAAAGCCCCAAATGGTGCAATGGGGCTTCTCAAGTCTGCACTGGCTATTTTGCCAGTGCAGATGAGTAGAACCTCCATGTTGGGCTTTGTAGCTGGACATGGAGGATAGGAACTGGCGGAGCAGGGCTCCACTGGTCCCACCCCCCTTCTAGGCCTGTCACTCCCCTGCCCCAGAATGCTTCCCCCTGCCTCAAAGGCCCTTCCTGCTGCCCAGAGCTCTTACATTGCTCCGGGCAGTGTCCATCTGGCATGAGGCACTCCCTCCTCACAGGGTCCCATAAATATGCTTTTGGTCACATTTACGACACCCAGAGCCAGCACTAGAGGGCCATGGGATTGGACCTTAAGTTATGTTCTCTTGTAGGGAAGGATTACTACACACGTGCAGCACTCTGAACATTCAAAAAGTGTCAATCAACACCATTGTCACAGAATGTTAGAGTTCAGAAAGGGTTGTGGAGGACATCTAGTTCAGCCCCCTGCTCAGTTCAGGCAACCACTACAGCTTCTCTGACATGTGCCTCTGCTTGTTTAGCTGTTACTGTTCAACCTCTGCTTGAAAACCTCCAATAAGGAACAGACCACAAGTTAATGAGGCAGACTGCTCCAGTGCTGGGCAGTTCTTAAACTTTATGAACAAAAGTACTGTACAGGGAAATAGACTTAGGACAGACAGGGAGAAGAATGTTCTCACTTTAAGACTTTAAGGGCATTCTTCTCCCTTTCTGTCCAGACTCTATCTCCCTGTACTGTAGTTTCAACCCATCAGCAGCAGCCATCCAAGTCACAAACGTTCACAACAGAAGACTGTTGTCTCACACCAACAGAAGGAAAGGGCACCAAGGTCGCCTCCTTCATCCACTTTGGACACGTGTGGCTTATTGTTGAGGCCACGTAGATGTGCTCACGTTGAAAGGATCAGTGTGCAAGCAGGAGGTGGAGTCAGCCGGAGATTGGAGGAGGGAGGTGGACTTGATTCATGGGTTACACCATGCCTCTGGACCAGGGGGAAATATCACTTGGCTTGCCTTTCCTGAGAGGCTCTTAGCCAAGAAGTTATTTCGGTCCCCATTGCAAGGATCACAATGACCTTTGTCAATTTAGGGAACAGCTGACCTCTGCTCATGCCTAGCAGAGAGAGAGAGAAAGAGAGAGAGAGACTTTTAACAGCTTACAGCCCAGTCCTACCTAAATTTTCATGTGGTGATGTGGCATAAGCTATGCTGCATCCCATGGGGAATTTTTTGACTGCTGGAGGTCTCCTGAGGGTAAGGGGACATTTGTCCCCTTGCCCCAGGTAAGCCCCACCAACCACAATGGGCCAAGTTGGACCTGCATCAGTGATATTGCTGGTGCAAGTCCGCATTGATCTGTGCAGGCAGATCAGGCCTGGGAAGGTGGTTTGGATATGGCCTGCGCTGGTGCCACTGATCCAACCCCCAGTCCTTTTTGTTGCCCTGTTCCGGCAAAAGTGCTGTAATGACTTGATCTTTTGAGTTCCTATATAGTGGTGCCATGTAGGATACAACAGCATTACTATCTTTACCCTTTAATTATCCATTCCATTTTCAATCCCTCTGGTTCAAAAGCAGAGTGTCACGGGCAAGTTGTGTGTGTGTGTGTATGTACATAGGAAGAGCAGGTCTTGCAAGCAGCCTGAGATTCTTGGGAGAGTGCAAAGCCACAGATTCCTTCTCAAGGAAGTCATCACGGGGTAAGCTGCATGCAGGAGAGGAAAACCTTGTTAACTGCCTAGAAGTTCTCAGCTGGCAGAAAGCCCAGTGACAGTAAAGGGTGGGGGCACTCTTTGCCAGGAAGGATAAATACAGAAGTCACTTTCTCACCAGGCAGATGATTGGGGTCCAAATTTTAGGAATGTGGCTGCTTGATACATCCTTCTCTAGGTTTTTTTTTTTTTGGGGGGGGGGGAGGACAAAAAAAGAGGGAGAGATTTCCTCTCCTGGCTCTTTCTTTGAGTGGTTGGATCCTCTGCTATTTAGGAATGGGAGCCAGAGGGATTAGCGGTTGGGACAGGCATCACAGAACATTTGTATACAGAGAGACTGGGAAAAAGAGATGATGATGGGAGAACAGGTGGCCAGGATTAAAAAATGGGCAGGCGAAAGAGGATCTTTCTTGCACAAGACCAATAATGTGTTTCAAGTGGACATAGCTTGTGTGCAAAGTTTATGTATACTGCAGGGGAAAAAAATGTATGACGCACACACACTGCATCAGATTACACATTTTGAGCCAATAGATACACCCCACAAAGTGCTTTGAGTTATGCAAATGGTTAACTTGCAGGGTCAGAAGGAAGTGGGGCAGAAACCACAGGAATTAAAAGCCTTATTTGATCCATTAGACCCAAATTTGAGTGAGAAGTGATGTTTGTGTTTCTAAGGATCTGCTTATTGCTTGCTACTCATTTTGTCCACAATTGATATGCACTGCAATCTAATGTGTCTGAGAATGAGTTCAATATTTTCATTGCTGAGTTATAAATTTATATCCAGATAGTTTGCTAGCTGAATCCATTAGACCAGTGATTTTCAACCTTTGCCATCTCACGACACACTGACAAGGTGCTAAAATTGTCAAGGCACACCAGTTTTTTGACAGGGCACACCATGCTGCTGGTGGGGGGGGGGCTCACATCCCCCAATAGCCTTAGTAATAAATGACCCTCCACCAAACTCCGGTGGCACACCTGCAGACCATTTGCGGTACGCCAACGTGTCACAGCACACTGGTTGAAAACGGCTGAGTAAAACTGTGCGTCTGTATGAGACAGTTTCTGTCCAAATACAATCTTATGTATAACGACATTTGCGGTTTCATTTTTTTCTGACATCTCACATCACAAGACCATGCTTCAGTGTGCAGTCTGCAGCTGTCTTGGGGTATACAGTTGGGCATGTAAAAAACTAAGTGGCACATACTTTTACATTCCATATATAGTATATAGACCTAAATGGCTTGGGACCAGTGAATTAGAGAGACTGCCTTCTTCCATATAGTCCAGCCCATTCTCTTTGATCATTAGCGGAGGCCCTGTTGGTTCTGCTGTCATAAAGAGAAGTTAGGGGGATGGCGGCCAGAAACAGGGCCTTTTCGGTGGTGGCGCCTGTATTGTAGAATTCCCTTTCCTTAGAGTTATGAACAGCTCCTTCGTTATTAACCTTCCGGCAAGGCCTGAAGACGTTTTTATTTCAGAAAGTCTTTGATGCCTGATGGTGGGCATGATGGCTGCTTTTAACAATTGTTTTTACTGCTGGTTTTAGTGTTGCTGGTTGTTTTATTATCTATTTTATTGTTCTATTTTATGTATTTTATGACTTAAATGTTGTTAGCCTCCTTGGGTGCCCTCCAGGCAGAAAGGTGGATTACAAATCCAATAAATAAATAAATAAAAATAAATATGCCAAATAGTACATTTTTATATGCTGAGTTATAAATGCTCTGTTTCATGCTACTAAAGCAGTAATAAGTTTAAGTTTGATATGAAAAGAGCTTGTAGATATTTCAATTCCCCCCCCCCCCCAAAAAAAACACATCAGTTTTGGTGGGCTTCAGAAAATATTTCTTTACTCAGCGTGTGGTTGGTCTGTGGAACACTTTGCCGCAGGATGTGGTGATGGCGATTGGCCTGGACGCCTTTAAAAGGGGATTTTACATCTGTAGTCTGGAGGAACATTTCCGCTCCAATTTTTTGCTCCCAGTGTTCAAGAGATCCTTCCATCCTCTCCTGTTTCAACAACATAGGAAGACAACAATCTACAGACTGAACATTGTGAGAAATGCTGTCATGTTTATTAACCCATAGCATCAGGGCCAGATTAACATAGTGGCAAATACTATGAGCCCCACATTTTCAAGGGACCCACACTAAATTCTTGCAAGTTGACTCTGATGACATCAGCACGTCACAATCTGGCAACCTTGTTTACACGTCAGGGAGCTGCATGGTTTGTAATCATTATGGACGCCATTAATGACACAAACATTATGGACGCCATTAATGACACGTATTATTTGATACGAACAAATAATTTTGTTCAAATTTAACTTCACTGAGGGCACAATCCAACTGAGCATCAGAGCCAGCACAGCATGTGTTCTGCTAGGAATAGCTGTCATAAATGTGCCAGAAAGCACCGTTGCAACAGGGGAAGATTTCTAGGCACCGGCGGGAAGGCCTGTGCTGCCCTGCTGGTGCTTGTGAAAGACCAGTGTGCACCCAAGCAGGTAAATTCTGCACTGGCCAGTGGAGGGGCGGGGAAGAGTGAATGGGGTGGGGGGAGGGCAGCAACAAACATATGGTCCAGCACTAGCTTAATTCCACCCTGCATAGTATTATTATAATAAAATGCTAATATCAACAGAGGGCGGAAACAATGAAATGGGGAAAGGGGTGGGTGCATTTCTGCATATCCTGTAGGGTTGCCAGTAGAGCCATAACTCAGTTGTGATGTCACTAGCCCATACTTAATCTCTGGTCTGCTGTAGCTCCTAAAGACTTCAACAGCATTTGTTCTTCCATCTGAGATGGCTTTGTAGCATGGTCTTGCTCATTCTCTATCTCTTCCTGCTCCTCTTCAGCTTATTCCTCATCTACTTCCACTTCCTCCTCTTCTTCCTCCTGAGCTCCATTGCTCAATTGGACCAAGACAGGACCAGGGCTAGAAGGCCCTTCGTTACTGGAAGATCCGTCGTCCTCCTCCTCCACAGGATAAAAGCGCCGAGCAGCAGAGAGGAAATCATCTCCAATGTCAAGGAGAAGAAGCCTGTCCTGGAATTAAGGCAGTGAACCCCCCCCCCCCCCCAATACAGATTTAAGTTAATGGTGACCATTACTTAGTGACAGAACTGGTTCAAGGAATTTTGGCACCTGAGATTGAAAAGTCAAGTGGCACATTCTCTCCTGCCCTCCCCTGCCCCCCCCCTCTGCAAGTAGTCAATGCTATATTCTGTGACCATTCCATTTCACAATGCCCCATGATAGTGCAAGCCCTGCATGGAAATAATGGAGGTAAGGAGATGAACTCCAAATGGGTTGATGGCAGATCAGGGCTAATTTCCACTGTTATTCACATGGCAGTGATGAGATGGCAGAAGGATGACCAATCTTGTTAAAGACGATAAAAACGATTGCCTACATATGTACACATCATAGCTTACCACTTCCTGGCTCCGTTCACATTTCAAAGATTTTCCTGGAAATTAACAAGATAGCTGGCCTTGTGACTGCTTTACTGACATGCCAAAGGAATCAACTCATGAAGATCTCATCACGTTAGAAACAGTTGCATGAACAAGACTCCTGACTTCTGCATACCCACTGCCTGAAAGGGTGTGATTGCTGGTCTCACTTCCATGGTGAGCTTCCACACTATTCTAGATAGCACCAACAAGTCACATACCATTCTGGTAGCGTGTCTCTTAATGCAAGTCCCCCCCCCCCCCCAAAGCTCTATCTACTCACCAGGACAAAGAGGTATCTCTCTGGTGGGCCACCATGGTGACGACCAAAAATTGCTGTTTGCTCTGCCAGGGCACTGTGGAGCCTCCGAGCCTCTTGAGGATTGCGCAGAGATTCATATGAGGTGCTGGAGGTGACCATAAGGAGCGCATCTGCTTCAGCTTTGAATCCTGCATTGGGAAAAGAGATCATTTACCCGTATATCTATTCAGAGTCTCTCACTAAATCTTCTATTTCCCTTTTCATAAGAAGATAAGAAGAGCCCTGCTGGATCTAGGCAAAGACCCATGTAGGCCAGCTTCCTGTATCTCACAGTGGCCTGCCAGGTGCCTAAGGGAGCACAGGACATCATGTTGCCACTCCCTTGCACCTGGTATTTAGATATAGCCTACTTCTAGAACCAGAAGGTTGCATATACCCATAATTGCTTGTAATGTGTGATGGACCTTTCCTCCATAAATCTGTCATAGTTTTTTAGTTATGGAATCCAAAATTAGCCTAGAGTCTTGACCACTTGGATTTGACTCATCTGCCACAATTGCCAACACTGTCAATGCACATTTGGACAGCAGAAGCCCACTAGGCAGTCAGTTACCATCTTTGAGGGGCAAGGGAAAATTCCACATGGAATATAGTATCCTGGTGGGAGAGCTGGATTCTGGAAAATCTCAGCTTTTGTTTAAGCAATTTCTGCCCAATGTTGCATATACGCAACAGGGATCAAATGTATACACCTGTGGGCTTGGCAGAAATGGGTTAATCAAGTCCTCATGAGGTGCAGAAATATACAAGATTCCTCCTTCACCACCCCCAGACTTCCTCGTCACTCATAGCAACTGCACAGTCAATCTGTCAATAGACTGACAACTACAATAATTTTTGACATGTCACGGTAGATAGTTACTTCACAGTTAGAATGCTTATTCTAAAGTTAGTCTGCCCAAAATCCAGCCCGTGGCCCATTCATGGTCCTTGGGGGATCCCCAATCCAGCCATGGCGAGCCCCCAGTTTACAATGAGCCTCTGGCCCTCCAGAGACTTGCTGGAGCCTGTGCTGGCCCGATGCAATTGCTCTCAGTGTTAGGGCGACTATTCAACCTCTCACGTGAGCTGCAGGCCGAGGGCTCCCTCCACTACTTGCTGTTTTACATCTGTGATGCAACAGCGGCAGCAAAGGAAAGGCCAGCCTTCCTTTGTGCAAGGCCTTTTATAGACCATGAGCTATTGCAAGACCTTCATTCATTCATGTACGTCCCATCTCTAATATATTCATTTATGTAAATTTATTCAAATTTTAAACAGAAATTCTCCCCCCCCCCAGTCTCCAACACAATGTCAGAAAGATGATGTGGCCCTTCTGCCAAAAAGTTTGGACAACCCTGTTCTAAAGCATTCAGTTATTAGATACGTAGGTCAGCTAATGGTTTGGAGTGGAAGCAACCTTGCAGCAGATTTCAGCTTATTTTTAACATAATTTTCTAGGAACATCAGAAATTGCTGACATGGTTGACATTCACCCATGAAAGACCATCAGTATTTGCAACTAAAGGTTAACCATCTAAAACTGCTGTCATTTACACACATGCCATCACATTCTTACAATTAACTTCAAAATAGAGATGCCCAAAGTTGGTCATCAGAAACACAATAGAGAAAGGGCCACTGACCCATGAAAATCTGTGAAGGTATTTATTGTTAGGTTGAAGACCAGCAAAAGCAAACACATAATACCGCCCTACAACAGGCGGAATTTAAGATTTCAACATTAAAATACATTCAACATTAAAATGCAACATTAAAAAACAATAAAATAGCCATCATAGTATTACAAACAAATAAGAGGGAGTAGCAATTAAAATTTCCTCTCATTATTACTAATGCTCATCCAGGTTTTGTAAGCAGCAGGGGAAAAACTTGCAGTTGGTCTTAAAAGCTGAGAATTAGCAACTGAAAGAAGTTTCTTGGTCATTTCTGTTTGTGACAAGCCCAAGAACTTTCTGCTCAGGGGAATAAACTTATCTCGGATCCTCTGATAAAATGGGCAACAGAACATGACATGTTCAAGTGTCTTGACTTCCCCTGAACCACAGGGACAGTCTTTCGGAGATGGGGATCTTTCTGAAACAGCCCTCGACAAATGCCGAAGGAAGAGCTCTCCACCAAGCTAGGAAGAAAGCTCTCCTCTGCCCAGGAAGCTCTAACAGTGAAAGATAAGTGGCCGGGGCAGTATATACACAAGGTATATACCTTGTGTCATCAGAGGCAAGAAAATCTGGAGATCTGCTGACATCTTGTCGTCCGATGTCCCTCAGTCTCTGTTTTATAGTCACTCTTGCCTGAATCAAATCCATTGCCAGAACAATCTCTGGTGAAAACCCCAAGTGTTTCAGCTTCGTGTGTACCGCCTTGAGCCAGGCAGACTGAAAATTATCAATTAAAACCAAAGATGTTAGGCCTTGGGTGTTAAAATTTAGATTGAGCCACAAATTAATGCATGCTAAGGCAATCCTGGCCTTGACCTTTAACAGGCCGGAATCAAGATGTAAGCTTGCATTAGACACATAGCTGGATACTTGAAATATAGATCTTAAAAATTTGAAGTGGACACATTCAAGTGAGACAAAGGAAGAAGAGGAGGGACCAAGAATTGTTCCATATAAAAGTTGGAGCAAGACCTTGGCAAGATATAATCTAACTGCTGCTGGAATATAATGGCCACCTTTAACACAAAAGAACTTGGTTATTGCACTTGCAGACTTCTGGCCAGCTGCAGCCACAGATTCGTGTTGAGCGGTTCTAGTTCCAGTGGAATGCAGCATTACACCCAGATATTTATAGGAACTCACCTGCTCTATCTTATGGCCATTAATACTCCAGGGCCTGCACTTAGGTCTCTTGCCAAAGGATATAATCTTGGTTTTCTGGTAATTAATGACCAGCTGGTTTTCTTCACAGAAAAGACTAAAACTATTAAGGGCCCTTTTAAGTCCTACTTGGGTCCTTGAAAGGATAACTGTCTCGTCCGCGTACAATAGGACAGATACCTTACGGTTAGCTAAAGCTGGAGAGTGGAAGTCAGGAGAGCTCAGGTGATCCACCAAGCCATTTATATAGATGTTAAATAAAAGGGGGGCAAGAACACAACCCTACTTTACACCCTTATAAGTTGGAATAACATTTGAGAGATGTCCATACCTGGAACATCTTACCTTAAGTGATGTGTTGGAATATAAAGCACGGATTAGAAATAATAATCTGTGATCAATGGACAAACCCTCCAGCTTCTCCCACAGTTTGACTCTAGAAATAGAGTCAAAAGCAGATTTTAAATCAGTGAATGCTGCGTAGAGGGAACCAGAGTATTTCTCCATCAGATGCTGCATGATTATAGGGTGTCCATTTGTGTTCCTGCCCTCCCTGAAACCAGCCTGTTCCTCTGCAATTAGGTTTTCTTGATCGGCCCAACATGTCTCTAGAAGATGGCCAGCATAAAGCTTGCTGATAATACTCAGCAAGCTTATCGGGTGGTAGTTGGCAGGGTCCTCCCTCTTACCCTTCTTGAAAATCGGGACTATGACAGCCTGCCTCCAGCCATCAGGAATGCATCCTTTGGAGTCAATTATGGTAAATAAAGAGGCTAAAAAGTTTCTAATCAATTCAGGAGGGATGTTATCAATGCCAGGGGCTTTGCCTCTTTTGAGTTGATTGATTAATGAAATAACTTCATCTATGGCAGGGGTCGGCAAGCTTAAACACTCAAAGAGCCATTTGGACCCGTTTTCTGGAGAAAAAAAAACCTCAGGAGCCACAAAACCCTTTTGACATCTAAAATGAAGATAACACTGCATATATAGTGTTTTGTTTTTTTTTACCTTTATGCTATTATAGGTCCCATTTTTATAATGTAGCCCCCTCTTGTAGCTTTTAGTTAGTTTTGTCATACATTCTTGTCCTGTGTTTTCAGACACCTGGTCCTCTATGGTGTTTTGCCAGATTCCAAGGCCATTCTCCACCTGGAGAATTATGCCCATTTTAAGCAAATTAGCTCCCCTTCTTTCCCCCAACAAATGACCCTGGTTCTGCCCTGCAGTCCTGCTGGACCCCACCTCCAGGGTAGCTCGCCTGTTCAACCTGCAGAGGTCATCTCTCCTGCCAGCAGCCTCCCACCACTACAGCAGATCCTTGGTCCTCAGCAGGTCTTGGGCACAGCAGCCACACTTCAAACTCCAGTGTCTCCAGCAGTCCCTTAGTCACAAAGTCAGTCAGAGTATCCAGGGCAGAGTCCAAAGTCAATAAGCCAAGTCACAGTTCAAGGTCAGATTTCAAAGTAAGTCAGTCAAATCAGAGTATCCAAGTCAAAGTCAATAAGCCAACTCAGTCAGTCTCCTCTCCTACCTTCAACCTGCACTCCTTCTACAACCCCCCCTTCCTGCCTCAGGTGCTCCTTATATCCCTGAGGGCCCTATTGCCTTCAAGTGGCTGCAGCTGTGCAGCACACTCTGCTGGATGCCCAGGCCTTACCCTTAAAGGGGCCACTGCTGACACCACATCTACCTCCTCACCAGATCTTCCAGGATTCCAATACATATGGCGGTTATGACATCTGCTTATCTTACATGGATACTAAAGAACTCCCCCCACCAGATATGAAGGTTGAGATTTTGAGCCACAGCAAGCAATTGAGTACCAGTAAAATTTACCTTGCTATCTTTTGAAAGACGTGGAAGATATGAATAAGTGTGTTCATCACCTTGGACTGCCATTTGACCCTTGGCCATCCTATTAAAGGGACAGCCATTTGCACCAGTGCGGGCATTAAAATCCCACCCCCCCAAGAGAACCATATCTACTGAATTATCAGAGATTAGATCTTCAATATATAGTTGCAAGTCAGGCCAGGACTTATTAATGTGAACTCTTGCTTGTTGTGGGGTAAGATAGACATTCACCACCAGTACTGTTTGGGCTCCCAATTTGAAGCTAATAGCCATAGCCTAATTATCTAAGGGGTGCAGCTCTCTGCATATGATAAAGAGGTGGGGTGTAGCTCTCTGCATATGATATTTTATTTATTTATACAGGTATTTATATACCGCCTTTCTTTGGTCATCAGATTTCTCCTCAGACTTTAATCCAAGGCGGTTTACATAGGCAGGCTGTTCTAAACCCCCGCAGGGATTTTTACAATTGAATAGTTCTAGTCTTTCATAGAACTTCTTGTTCCAGCTGGATTCCTTCCCGGTCTGGCCTCTCTCTGGCCCTTCGCCTCCCGTACTCCAACTCCTCTCTGCCACCGAGGGTCAGCTCATCAGTATATCATTGTGTTGTCAGTTCTCGGGTACTTCCGGTTGTTTCGAACTGGCAGCCTCAGATCTTCAGGCATACAATGCGGCAGCTCTACCAACTGAGCCAGACCTCCTGCCTTACTCCTCCAGACTTACTCCTGGGTAAGTGCGGCCAGGACTGCAGCATAGGATTGCTAAAAACCCTCCTGCTCGACGATGCCACCTCCAGCAACAACACCACCCCCAGCGGGCCCCGACAGACTCCCACTCCAAAAAGTGGGCCCCAGTGCCAAAAGCCCGAGAACCACTGCCTAGAGTATTCCTGTAAACTCTTAGAATATATACAGATGTCATCAGTCTAAGAAAGGTTCGACTCTTGAGTCATCTCCTTCTTCTCACTCATTTCTTTAGTAGTCCAGACACGCAATACTTCCACTCACACAGGCAAGCAAACAAATAGGTATAAACAAATTAATGTATCCCTCCTAAAGGCTGAAAATTACATGAAAGAGTGAGTGAGTGAGCGAGAGAGACTATTTCAAATCACGTCATAGCATCTGCATTAAACAAATAGGAGGTGAATATCCAGGATTCAGCAGCACAGCAACAAAGCACAATAGACATTCTCATTGAAAACACCCCTTGGGGAATTATGCCAAGGCAGGGTGAGAACCTACAGGGTTAATCGTCCATCCTCTGCCTTACTCTGTTTGTTGCTTATTCAATTTGTTTCAGACACAGAGTACATGTAGAACACGGATCTTCACACACAGAATTGTTGTTTCCCCCCCCCAAAACGAGCAAAAAGATAGTTAAAACCAATTTCTGCTCCTCAAAAATTCTCACATTCGTGAATACACTTTCATGTAGATGAGTTCTCACTTATTTCAGTACTCGTTTCTTTGAAGTCACTATTCTTAAGATCACAGGCTTTGGCTGCCAACCTAAGCTCACCTACCTAGGAACAGCAGGGATGGGATTGCCCAGTATTTTTTTTCTTTGATTAAATTCAGTCATCACAGATTGATTTAGATCATGCCCATGGCATGGGGGGGGGGGCGTTAACCCTTTCCCCAATTGTTTTTCCCTGGTGGAATACCCTGCTGTGAGCTGTAAGGGGGGAAAAATAGACACCCTATCATATCTTGGGAGAAAGAGGCTTTCTTGGGGGATATAGTGTGGGGTGAAGGGTTGAAACCCGTTCCCCAAGTGTCATGGCTTTAATTCAAATCAAACAGTTATGGCTGATTTTAAGCAAAGAAAAAGACAGCAGATTATCCAGCCATGGCTCTTCTATGTCACATCTTGCTGGTCCTTAGCCTCATTAGGGTTGGAACATTCACAGAAATAGCACTGCATTCAGAAAGCAGGTTATTTAAAGAGGTGGAGACCAGCATCCCCAAACTCCCCTTCAACCTCCCTAGCCCTACCCCCGGAGTAGCCCCAACACTAAAAGAATGGTAACCATCAGCCCTAAGTTCTTGATCTGTCCACGTTTCTTGAAGTAAAACTATGTCAGTAAAAAGAAACATCCTGGCTTTTACAGCGGGTCCAGCCTGCAATGTTCCAAGAAGCAATTAATAAAAATTCTTGTGTAGTCAGGCCAAGCCTGCCTCAGCTGACTGCTGGTTTGAATTACAGTCTGGTTATGGCACCTAGACCAAGGTTGTCCATAGGAACACTCACATTGGACCACAAGGAAGCCCTTTTAACTATAACTGTTGGCTCTAGCGGGTGACAGGGCCTCTTCGAGGAGGGCAGACCCTTGTTCATTGGAATCACCTCTGACAAGTTTTGGCCAGAGAATCTGGAGACAGCTGGAAGGGCATTGGCAATCGATGACTGTTCAATATCTTTCAAGGCACAAACCAAAGATTCTAGTCTTGTAATCATAATATCTTGTTCATTAGAAGGCAAATGTCCAAATGAAGACAGGAGCTTGGCATCCATCTCATCTTCTGACAGGCCAGGTGTGGAGACACTCCTCTGTAATTGTTCTAATTGTTCGCTAGGGATTAAGGGGGATGTCTGTCTCAAGACAATAGGGGAGCTTACTGATTTGACATTAGTCGATGCCATTGGCATGGGCAGATCTGTTGGTGTAGGTTGATCTAATAGACATGATGCTTCAGGTTTCACCACAGGGATCCCCTTCTGAGCTTTAATAGCTTCCTTGGCACCCTCACCTTGCTTCACAGAGGTTAACTCAGCCTCTACATAACCTCAATTATATAATACAGAATCTCTAAAGTGACGATGCACCTTAATTCCAAAGCCGGATAACTCGGAGGCCTGTACAAGAAGCTGCCTTGGGATATTGGTTGTCCAAAAATGAAGAACAAAATGCTCCTGATGTCTCAAGTTGGGCAACCTTTCCAGCTTATAAAGATCTATCGCAGCAGGGGTCTTCCTGAGAAGGAACGCAAGATGCTGTCTGGCCTTCCATTTGGAGGACCAGTCTATGTGTCTCCCCTGGAAAGGGGAGACATTAAAAACTAAATTGTTTATATCCAACTTAAGGGCAACAGAATCTTTCTCAAAGGTTTTCTGTGTAAAATTACTGCCAGGTTGTGTCATAGGGGTAGCTATTCTATTTATAAATCCAGTCTCTTTACTACTTGTCTGGGTATTCACCTGATTCTCTGGTTGTAAATTTTTGTACTTGTCCTGAAGCAGATTGGTGATTGGGTAGGTATTGCTTGAAGTATCTCAGCCATGAGGAAATTCTGGTTGATTAAGAATTCAATATCAGTATTTCCCTTCAGATTATTAGCATTTCTCACACATAATAAGCAGCTACCCTCCTACGTAACTTTAGGAGAGAGTTGCTTTAAAGGGCTCTCATTTGCACACGCAGCCTCCAAATAATCTGGATTGCTCTGCTCCTTTAATGGCATCTTTGTTAATGCAAAGAAATCTTCAATCTTGGATTGCTTAGTTGCTGGAGATAACTTTTCTCCCTCAGCACCCTCAAGGGAGTGAGACCTTTTCCGTCCCATAATAATTTTTCTCTTTGTTTTCAATTGGAGAAATAACTTGCTGGAATCTGGTGTATGCCACAAGGACTATGAATAATTAAATCTAAAGTCCACAGTCTGTAGGACGTAAAGGTAAATAAAAGCAGCAGAACCTTGATAAGGAATCCTTGTCAAAAAAGGATGTAAAAATTGTGAAGACCCATGTCCTAACGATTGCAAACTGGGGGAGTGTTAAGACACTTTTCTATTGTGGAAATGTTAGCTGGCAGTCATCTTCCTCCAGAGGCTTGGATGCGAAGTGATGAGGGGAACTCAGGAGACAGCTGCTGACCATCTTGGGAGCCTTGTCAGAGACTGGGAAGAGTGGCACATGTTAAGGTTTAAGGGAGGCTTGTATAAAATTATAAGAGGATTGGTGTAGGTTCCCAGTCTTGTCCCAATATGAGCAGGTTGCAAGAACAACACTTCAACTACAGCAGAGTACTTTCAGCAGTTGTATTGGTCAAGGGATATCACATATAGAGTAGTCATTTAACAGTCCAAGAGTCAGCACAGAGAGCAGTCAGTTCCAGTAACAAATCCAAATCAGTTCCAATAATACACAGTCAAAGGTTCAGTCCATAAGTCAGTAATATCACATACATACAGTATCCAGCCTCTTCAGCCACTGGCAGCAGTCTCACAGTTATTCCATCAACTCTCCTACTGCTGCACTTGAGGCTCCTCCTGACTATCTTCATATAGTCAGCTCAGCCAATCAGTATTTGGCTTGGTCACACCCAGGGTGTGCCTGTCCCAGGTGCTTGCTGATTCTGCTGAATCATCTCTCTGCACCTGCTCCCTGAACCAACATGTAAGCTTTGGTTCTGCATCACTCAGAACTCAAGCTGACAGCACAAGCCCCTGGGCTAAGAGCCAAGGGAAAGAGCCCTTTGGCCCTTGCCCTTCGATTCATGCCAAAGGCTCGCGCCTCTGGCAAGCCCTGCGGTGAAATAGTACACTCCTGCCAACGAGGAGGAGGAGAACAATCAGTCAATCAGTCCCCCAGCAGGTCAGCAGGCTCCATCCCCAGCAGGCTAGTCCCTCAGCTGGGCTTAATGGGCCCTTCCAGACACTGACTCTCACCAGCCATGAAAATCGTGTCCTTGTAACTAAAAAATGAATGAACTGATGGATTTGGCAGTGCAGAAAACTATTAACATGCTTTAATTTGTCCTGTGCCAAGATTCCTTGATCCACCTCCATGGCACAATACAATACCTAAAATTTCCAGGATTTGCTTCCATCGGTCCTTCACTTTCCGGCGGATCTGTCGATGGGCTCCAATGTCAAAGCTCAGACGTCTGTACTCCTATCTCAGAATAAAAGAAAAACATGATCACTGAATTCTGGCGACTAGCAAAATCCCCAGAACTATGACAGGCGAGGTGCATGATGAGGGAAGGCCTACATATTGCAGGGACCTCATTGCACTGCTTTGCTTAGCTGTATATGCACAATATACTTCATCTCTGTTGGGTCCTTGTCCTGACTCTGGAAACCAGGTCATCCACTGCAGATTATTTTCAGGCTGCAATGCTTAATTCATCCTCAAAGGGGGAACAAACGGCAGACACTCATCTGTTGGCTCTGTTTTTAATTTTTTATTGTAAATCACCTTGGGCTACCATGGCACTGGAAAGGTGGGATACGTTTTAAAACAAAAGTAAATAAGATAGCATGGTTACTGACCTCTGAACCACGGTGTGTTTTTGCCCTCTTCTGAAGTAGCATGTAGAGCTCATGATCGTCCTCTCGCTCTACATGGGCACTGTCTGCTGGTTCGTTCCACAAGTTGGTTGCCTCTGATCGCCGCCGTTTCTGTAGCTTGTTGAAATACTGAAGTATGTCACTGCAATAGAAAGGCAGAAGAATTCCACAACATCAAAGCAACTATCCTCGACTGGGGGTCACAGGACCAGTGGCATCACTAGGGGGGTGTAGGGGGTGTGGGCCACACTGGGTGATGTGCACAGGTGGGGGGGATGACACCACGATGTGCCAAAAATTTTTTAATCTTGGTATTATCAAATAATACCATCATGTTATACATCAATCAATGAGTAATTTCATGCAGAATTCAATGAAAAAAACCGTGTTGAAATATCTCCATTCTATCAAAAATTATAGCCGATAACCTGGTGGGTGCAGGGCAATGGTACATCACCACACCCACTGTATGGGAGGTAGTCCATCATGGGGGTGACACACTGGCTTCCCACACCAGGTGATGCAAGCCCTAGTGACACCACTCAACAGGACCATATCTTGAGTGCTAGGTTCGGCAGAGATGGTGATGTCTGAACTTCAGCCAGCAGTTAGAGACTCATATGTGCCTGAATGCTCTTTCATATAAGAAATATACTCCATTCACATAGAAAACTAGCACAGCAGAAAGAAGAGTTCTAGACTAGGCTTCTCATGCAGGTTGCCTGCGTACAATTTTTTTTTACAACTGCCACAGTTGGAGTTGAGCCATGCTCTACATTTGCCAATATTTAGGAATCTAAAAGAAAAAAAATGTTTCTCATTTTATTTTCATCCCTACCCCTGCCTTGTACTTCACCTACAGTGATTGTAAAAGCAAATAAACTAGAGCAGAAAATGCTTCCATTTATTCAGATCATATTCTAAATCAGGGGTGCCCAAACCCCAGCCCAGGGGCCACTTGTGGCCCTCAAGGCCTCTCAATGCGGCCCTCAGGGAGCCCCCAGTCTCCAATGAGCCTCTGGCCCTCTGGAGATTTGTTGGAGCCTACACTGGCCCAATGCAGCTTCTCTCAGTGTGAGGGCGACTGTTTGAGCTGTGGGATGAGGGCTCCCTCCACTGCTTACTCTTTCACATCTGTGATGCAGCAGCGGCAGCAAAGGAAAGGACAGCCTTGCTTTGTGCTAGGCCTTTTATAGGCATTGAGCTATTGCAAGACCTTCATTCATTCATATAAGTTCATCTTTAATATATTCATTTATGTAAATTTATGTAAATTTATTCAAATTTTAAATGTAAATTAATTCTTTTTTTCCCCTGACCCTGACACAGTGTCCGAGAGCTGATGTGGCCCTCCTGCCAAAAACTTTGGACACCCCTGTTCTAAATCTTTGCAATAAACATTTAAAGATACTTTGTAATTACACACATTTTAAGGCAGACATTCTCTTGCATTCTAAATCTAGGCAGCTCTTGTTTAGCTCGCTAGTCAAGGAACTACCTGGGAGTTATTTAAAATAATTTCTGCCAGTTCTGTATTTCTGGATCCAACGAGCAGTTGAGACTGAGCAGTGACTTGTCTACTCCCATCAAGCTTCAAAAGTTGCACAGCAAGTAAGAGATTGGAGAAAGTGCTTGGCTTTGATGCAGTAAACTCTTTGCAGGTCTTGGCAAAAAAAAAAAAAAAAAGACAGCCACTGCCCCAAAAAGGTGAAATTAGCTAGCATGATAGCAAACAAGGATCAATGTTCAAAGTAGGAATATATGATACTGCTTTATACCAGGTCAGACAGTCGGTCCACATAGCTCAGGATTGTGTATTTAAGACTGACCACAGGTCCCAGGAAGGAGGTCATTCCCAACCCTATTCTAGTTCCTTAGCTGGAGAGGCTGAAGAGGGGAAACTACTGCATATATTTCACCATTTATTGGGCTTTTTCTAGGGGGGGCACCTAATATTTTCCTCTTCTACATTAACACTCCAGAACCAAAATAACTCCAAAGTGCTAACCGTCGCGCTCTTGACTTGCCTCCCAGACCCTTAAAATTCATCCTTCCCCAATTAAAGTTGATCCTTACTAGCCAGTGAACTCTGGTTTTTAAGAGGATTATTCTACCAACTGAAAGTTACAGTCTTAAAATAATTGCCAGTTGTCTTCGCAACACCCCTTTGAAAACAGAACATGCTTAGATGAAGTTATGCAAAACTTCTGCCGTACATAACTACTTTTAGCACAGAATCTGGGGGCGCCACTGGTATTTTAAAAGGCAGGAAGATGCTAATTCACAGAACACATACCCAGTGATCAACGGATTTTTCTCCTGCTCTTCTTCTCTATGGCAACAGAAGCAGCAAACTCTGTAGCAGAAATCCATTTCTCACTTGCTCTTCCAAATTTTGCAGGCGTTGCGACCAGCATATCAAAATGTGATAAAATCAAACAAAAACAATGGGGGTGGGTGGGGAGAATTCACGGGGCAGATGTTATGCCATGTGGCAAAGAAACTGTGCTTGGTGAAAAAGAATTTAAGTCTCTTTAAATATATCTGCAAGTCATAAGCAGCAATCATGTGAGATCTCTTCCCCCCCCATAGCTCTAGGCCTCCAACAAGATGCAGTCTAAAACAGTATATTGTGGCCTTGGTGTTTATGTGGAATGTAAAGCATTTGTTTTTCACCTCTTCCTAAAGGGAGTAGAGGACCAGGCAAAGTTAAAAGGGATCGAAAGCTTTAGCTGTGCCTTACCGAGGCAGAGACACACATACACATGAGGACTTCTTAGGTGGATAAGGGGTACAACGCAGCAAAGGCCAAAACCTCTTTATTAGCCACTGGAAGTTTAGAAGTCCTGACTGGCTTGTAGAAGTCATCAGATTTGTAGGTCACCCTTCCTCCCATCAGCTGAGTGGTGGAGTACTTCCATTTTATTATCACAAAACTTGAGATTGGTTAAGGCAGAGGCCTTTGGAGCTTCAAGGTTCTGATCTTATCTTTACCTCCCCAATCACTCCACTCGGCCCACTACACCACTAGGCTGGGTCAGATCTCAAGAGGGATGATTAGCTAGGGAGGCCTGTGTAGTCGTCCTTCTTGGAAGGCTTCAAAGAAAGGTTGAATCAGCCTCTGTTAGCTGAGGGAGATGCTATTTATGTAGGATGGGCCTAGATTCAAGAGACAGGGGCATCTTCTACCTAAAGCATTTCCCCTACTCCAGTAGTCTAAACTACTAGTAGTCTAAACTACTGGAAACAGGAAAACTACTGCCTAAAACAGGGAAAGGGGGATAACTACAGAATAATCCAACACATCCATCTACAATTATCTCTCTTCGCATTGAGTTCCTACTCTCTGCTACAAATTCAGTGTGATCTTCAGCAAATCACTCTCCAAGAGTTAAATTCCAAGCAAAATGCTGGCACCCAACTCCTACTAAAAAATCTCTTCAGAGTCAGCATTCTACTTGTGTGAGCAGTAGAATATCAGAGCCAAAACTTACATGAGGTTGCAACTTTGACTTCTAACTGCTTAAAAAAGTAGACTACTTAAGTCAGCTGTTTTAATTGCAGGTTGGCAACCAACATACTGTAACAGAGGCGCCACTCGAATTGTCTATCCATATAATAGAAAAAAAATCACAACCTAGCAGGGCTGCTGTAGGGCAAATAAAATACAGTGGGTCCCCCCCATCTGTGGTCTTGGAATCAGCAGATTCCATTGTGGAAGCTTTTCCAAATGCCAGGACCAACAGAGCAGGTCATGGGGCCTCAGTGTGACCAGGAAGTAGCTTCCAGGTTGCAACTGATACTGCTGCTGTTTGTGGAATCACAGGCAAAGGAACACTGTACTTTTTAAAGGGGCCCTGAGTATCTGAAGATTTTGGAATCCGGGGGTGGTGCTGCTCAGAACCAAACCCCTATAGATGCTAAGGGCCCACCTTGCAAACAATAAGGTAATCTAAAATCCTGTGCACACTGGAGCACTAAACCCCATTGAGCTCACAGGATCTTTTCTGCTGAACAAAAAACCTTGGCCACCACATGCTATCAACTGGAAAAAGACAGGAGGAGGATCAGGAGCTGGTCAGGAACAGGGATCTCTGCAGGGAATACAGTAAGATGGAGGTTTTCCTACCCAGAGGTTTCCATGGCCTCAGAATAAATCCCGACTGTATGAGGCCTTTTTAGATTTAAAGTCGGCCTTTGATTCCATAGATAGAGATAGACTCTGGGATAAACTTGAGAAGATGGGAGTGCACAAAAGGCTATTAATATTAATTCGTGCCCTTCATTTAAACACCTCATGCCAAGTGAAATGATCTCCGAGGGGCGGCCTCTCGGCCCCAATTCCAAACAAGGGGGTCAAGCAGGGGTGCGTTCTTGCTCCCACCCTGTTCAATCTCTTCATCAATGATCTGGCTCCCTATCTAGCAAACTTCGATATGCGTTCCCCCAGATTAGGTTCAGTGGATATCCCTCTACTTTTGTATGCTGATGACATGGCCCTGATATCTCAAACTAAAATAGGATTAAGGAGACTGGTTAATGCCCGCATAGAATATCTTACCAACAATGCCCTGCAGCTAAACTATGAAAAGTCCAAGATTGTGGTATTTGGACATTCTGGGAAACCACAGTCTTGGTTTTTCAATGGTAAATCAATACAAGAAGCCAAGGAATTTCAGTGTCTTGGTCTCCGGTTTCATTACCAGCATTTCTGGTCTTCCCATTGTCTTACAGTAATCAATTCATCCAAACTAGCTGTTCAGGCTATAACTCACTTTTTTCTTCTCTTGGGGTAACTCATTCATTCTAGCTGCTCTCCAGGCTTTTAATGCCAAAGTTGCACCTCAACTTTTGTATGGCATTCCTGTTTGGATGCCAGCATTAAATGACTCAATTGAAAAGATCCATTCAAATTTTTTATACAAGATCTTAGGTGTACCGCATTGCATTCCTTTCGAGGCACTTTGCCTGGAGATAGGCCAATATAGGCTGGAGTTCCTAGCATGGTCCAGTTTCTTAAAATGCTGGGCCAAAGTGTGCTTCAGGGCTGACCAAAACCCATTGTTAAAGGGGTTATTGACTGACTTGCTGTTATCTCCTTGCTTAGCTCTTTTCAATACGAAAATCAGACAAATGGGTCTCGAGGAAGACCTACAAAGGAGCTGCTGCTACACTTGAGGTTTCTATTAGGCTCCTGATAACAAGACTAACCGATATAGAAAGGCAAGAGATTTTGGCAGCAGCACAAAAAAAATGTCCACACATTGTTCTGCATTGTGTTTTCAATCAAGTGCTCAGAGACCAGTATCTCCCTTCATTGTCAAGAATCAAAAAAGGTCTCTCTGAGAACACCTTTTTACAACTTCTGCTGGCGTGTGAATCTGAACTAGTGACCCTTTCAGTTGCCAAAATTTTTATATTTGAGCAACTTGAAGCGGGCTAAGCTGCTGGTCCTAAGCAACTGGGAGCAACCCTGTAAGTAAATTGTTGTGTTTTATTTTTATATCTCTTTTAACATATACTTTCGTACATGACTGTCTGGAGATATTAGTTGTAAAACTATATGCCTAATAAAGGTTTGTTGTATGTTGGTTTCCATGATAAGGTGGATTTTTTCTATTCTTGGCTGGATGGAGACCCAATACAGACAGTTTGGGCCAGATACACACACGGAGAAGTTTCTTGTTAGATTTTATTAGATTAAGTTACAAAGATTCAAGGCAAAAGGCAAACGTGTTATTCAAGTGGTTTTTCAAACTAAGCGTGGAGGTTTGCTTCTCATGCACTCACTGGCGGAAACATCTGTGCATTCACAGAGCCCAGAAGCCTCTTTTCACAGTCTATTTGGGAAGCTTACGGCCCCCCCAAGGCGCTTCAATGAGATTAATGGCTGATTCTTAAGTTTTTTCCTTCCAAAAATGGAGCTGCTGTGAACTCCCAAGCTGCACACATGGACAAAATACCATAAGAAGAATAGTTGAGGGCAACTTCTTGGGAAGCTGTCTCTTTCCCATACCTGGAAAGACCACCATCATCTCTGGATAATGAATGTCACAGTTTGCACTGCAGCTGGAGGGCTTCTTGCAAGCCTCACTCACCCCTGCCAAAGACATCAGTCGGAGGAGGGGGGCTACACTTGCTGCAGGCTCCTGCCACTGTTCAAGATGCAATGACAATTCTGCACACACAAGTGCAAGGAATGGAGCTTCCTAAAACGATAGGGGTTTCCAGGGATAGGGGAAGAAAACAGCATACAAACGGAGGCCGCTTAGCCACTGACAGAACAGATTGGCCCCAATGGCTGAGAGAAAACGTTTGACAGACATGCTAGCTGCGCAGCTCTGGCAAAAGCAGAGCATGCAGGCCGCGGATCCATGAAGTCCCCAGTCTTCATTTCAGCTATGCTCTTTACACCCTCAAGCTCTGCTTCAGGGCCTTGAAATGCTTTGAGTTCACAAGCGGAACTTGTTACCCGCTTGTGAAATCTAATTTAGATTCTGAAGCCTTAACCATTCGTGAGTCTCGTAGGGAGCCATCTCCCATGTATGTGAACGGCAGGAGTTCTCCCATGCTGGGGAGCACAAGCATTTGCCTTAAGGCTGCAATTCGCAACACAGCTTCTTCTAAAATAATCTGCCTCGTTACACTCACTGGAGAATCACAGGAACCACCATGATTTAACAGAAATGCTTTGGACGGCTGTGTCAATATTGAGGTCAATCTCTTGACACTCTTCTAGTAAGTTAGATCCTGGAAGTGCAGTCTGACTTGGGGATAGAGGTGGAGGCCCTGCAAGGGCCCCTGCAGCATTCAGAGTTAGTTTACAAAAAGAGAATGTCATTTGCTATTGCTGGCACTGGTGCATTTGGTGAAGTCCTTAGTTCTAGTGATACAGGAGACCTCTCCAGATGTGAGCCTGCTAAACCTAAAAATCAAGCCCCCCACCCCCACAGCATGACTCTTCCCTTAAACCTTGCCTGAGCATACAGGTAGACCTAGTAAAATGACTCAGGCATATTGTATTTTCATTAAAGCACATGCAGCTCACACCTGCCTTCTTCCATTCAAGGCAAATTCTAGCACATATGAAGAAAAGGTGTGAGTCATCCCTTCCACAGCCCTTGCACTACCACACCTCTGCTTTCTGCCCAGAAACACCTAACTCAAGTACTTTCTCAGCTAAGGACCAATTTCATCAAAAGCAGGTACATCAGAACAGAGAAAGGCAACTTAGTTAAATGTAAGAAGAAACACTAACCTCCCTTAACAACCTGTCCTGTCAATGGATCTGTTCTAGTATGAACAAACTCCATCAATTTCTGTAACAAATCCAGTTAATGCTCGAAAATACAAGTGTGTGTGTGTGTGTGTGTGTGTGTGTGTGTGTACACCTGTGTGTGCATTTGTATATGTGTATGCGTATGTAGAAAGACCACCCTGCCCTAGTTCATCTCAGTATTGCAGAACAAGGTTGTAGGTTCTCCACATCTGAAAAGAGTCAACAGAATCCATTCAGATATCAAAACGTCCACCTACACTAAGGATGCAACTAGACGAGAGGATTTCCTGAGTGGATTTCCAAACACTGAATGGGAGCTGTTGGGTCCTGATCCAGTCACTATGGGTTGCTTCTTTGTCTAGTGTCATTTTTCTGAATGAAATAAGGGGTGAATTTTTTCTGGGGTGAATTTGGTCTGGAAATAAGGAGCGAGAAAAAAAGGTAGTCACCCTCCTCCTCCAGTATCATGGTTCTGATCCAGACTGGGGCTCCAGCAGTTCCATTTCATCTTTGGACCTTCTGCAATTTTCTTAATCACAGATATCCTGCCATTGTAGCTAAGTGAACTCCACCAAAGTAGAAAGCCTTGAACAAATCCAGGCACAGCAGACACTGCAGAATGGGGCAGAGAGAGATGGGCATGTTTCAGTCATTGCCACTTGTAGGATGGAGAAACTGGAAGAAAATACAATGGATTGGAAACAGTAGTAAGATCAGGAGAGCTGCCAGTTTGATGCACCACCAACATCAGGTACTTGACAGGTGGCAGGAAATCTAATTTGTCTGGCCATCACCTCATCAAGGATATGATAGGCAAGTTACACTTGATTACATTTGGATAATCAGTCCTCCAGATATAGTTGCAGCTATGCTAAGCACATAGCCCTTCAATAAGGCAGGGCAACACTAGGATCCTGACACAGTAGCAGGCTGAAAAATTGTCCTGCTGCACCTTAGTCACTACACAAGGCTGTCCCATGGCACTCCTTTGAAAGGCATTTGGATGTGTTTATGGGCACCCAGTCACAGACAAAATCATTATGTGCAGAGAGAGGAAAAATTAGGACAAAAGACACAAAAAGGGCTATACAGATAAGCACTTAGACTCTGGAAGCATGATCATGAAGGAATTTGGCACGTCTGAATCCAAAACTGGCTCAGGGCCTAGAAGCGACATTTGCGTTGATCGCCAGCAAGAGACCCAAGGACACCAGCTTGGTACTTCTCTCCAGTTTCGTCTGGATTGCGGCCTGCTCTGTTGCTGCTTGATCCATCATCATCTTCAGCCCTAACCCGAAGAAGCTGCACAAGATTCATCCTGCTTCTCCTGAAAGCCAGCTCTGAGACAGTCTTCCCCTCTGCTGGGAAGAAGAGGGCCCCAGTTCTTCAGACTTCGAGTCCGAGTATACCCAAGAGGCATTATTAAAGCAAGGATGCCCAAGAACTTAAGATCTTGCTGCAACCTCCATAACCCGTTTGCGAAGGTGGAACATGAATTCTGTCATAGTAGCACCCAAGCTTTGGTTGACGAGGTATCGGGGAAGTCGACCCTGCAAAGGAAAAAAAATTTTTTTAAGGACTAAATCAATGTATAAAGCTGACTTATCCCCCATCAAGCCATGTGTCTAACTAGCCCAGCATTGTATATTCTGGTTGCAGAGCAGCAGCCCTCTAGAATTCAAGCAGGGGGGTCTCCCTCTCAGCCCTTGCTAACAAAGATTCTTTTAGCTGGAGAGGCTGGGACCCTGAGAAGCACAGCTCTGCCACTGAGCTATGGCCCTTCCCCCAAGACGCTGTACTTAAGCCATAAGGTAAGATCAATCACCAAAAAAGCAGGAAACTGAAAAAGTGAACAGTTGCTGCTTTCAACCGGACAGCATGGTCAGCACAATGGTGGGTTGTCTCCTCTCAAGATTTCTCTAATTTGTTCCCATGTGCATCATGATCCAGACTTTCTAAGTTCTTTTAACAGCAGTATGGCTTTTCTGAAGTCAGGAGACAATTTCAGTTAGTGAGCTTGCTGGTAGCTCACTCATCAGAAGCAGGATCCAGCTAGCAGGTGGGGGCACCCAGTGACCTGCTGCAAAACTTCTAAGAGGAGGAGAAGGAAACATTCCCCCCCCACTCTCTCTCTCTCTCTCTCTCTCTCACACACACACACACACACACACACACACACACATCACACTATATATATATTTTTCATTTTGCATTCACACGGTCAAAGGCATTCCACGATTTCCTGGCTGAAGTTTCAACAATAGGAATCTTTGCAGCCACAAGCCTTTTTGTCTCCACCCAAAGTGATCAATCTTGTACATAAAGAACAACATGGACTTTACCTTGAGGTCAGTATTGAGTACCCAGAATAAGGTGCACAGGTTCGGATTAGTGGCACATTTCAAGGCAACAAAGCCTCCCGGACCATTCTCTGCTCTGGAAAAGCAGCATAGAAAATTGTTATCACACCAGACATGGGCAAGAAGTTTAGCTGTGAGAAACTTAGTGCAGTTTAGTGGCAGAGGGGCTGCTACTTAGAACAGCCCAGCTGACTTTTCAGAACTAGTTCTCAAGGCAATAAATGGGGGAAGAGACCCTCATATTCCCTCTGGCTGAAAATCTGAAACCTATGTCTAGTGATGTTGTTGTGGAGCGACGCATTGGCACATCTAGCTCAATCTTGTTCATACTAAAGGAAGCATCTTTCCAGTCTGGATTCTTTCTCAGTCCCATCTTGTGACAGCAGGGACTGAACCACAGATCTTCAGCCTGTGTGCCTGTGGGGTTCCATGCTATGCTTACATATTTGTAAAAAAAGCAAATGTCAAAAATACATATACTCCAGACATTGCCAAAGCTTTCTCTACAAAAATGAAAAAGGAAGGGCTGCCCTTGGAACGTCTCACTCAAGAACTGCAATGAAAGAAAGTCAATCTCCTTCAACGAACCACAACAGCTAGACACTCAATATTTCACAGTGTTTTCTGAAATGCAGAATGGATACTGCCCTTCTCAGAGTTTTGTCCCCAACAGCAACACAGACACTGAGCTAAAGGCCAATGACTTTTTAATGCTATTACATGGAAAAATGAGGTTGGTGGACAAAGTCATCCTGGCTGGTCACCTGAGGCAGAGACTCCAAGAACGACAAAGACACTTTTGTTGGGAGACAATCCATCCTGCTCATCACAAGACAGCAGCTGGGAGCGGCAGAAAGGCCACATGCTGGGAAAGGGAGCTGGAGAGAGGAACTGTTGAAAATCTGCCCTTGATGAACTCGGCAAAACCCATGACTTCTCCTAGGGCTACAGCTTATCAGTTGTCAATCACACTCAAGACATGTGCACAGGGATATACGCATGCAAACAGATGTTTGAGAAACAGGACTCTGGAAGCTATCTTGCATAACATACAAAGGTTGTGAACAGCCTCTTGCAAACTGGCACATCAGAGCACCTCCATTTTCAAACAAAAAACAGCAGTCTTTGGAGTTGCAGATGACAATTTTAAAACTGGCATGTAGTAGCCTGGTTCAGATAATCTTCTAAACCTTGGCTTTGTGCTCATATGCTTCTCACCTCCAAGCAAGGCATATGAGTGAAGGCCTTTGCTTGCACCTTAAGATCCACCTGCAGTTTTCTGTTCTGCACAAACACAGAACATTCGTATATACCAGCCAAACAGTGGCTCATAGGCCACATGTGGCGCTTTGACATATAACATGGTTGGCAACCTTCAGTCTTGAAACTATGGTATAAGCCTACAGCAACCGGTATTCCCAAGCGGTCTCCCATCCAAGTACTAACCAGGCCTGACCCTGCTTAGCTTCCAAGATCAGACAAGATCAAGCATGTGACATGTAACATGCGGATTGCATAAATATGTTGTCTGAGCTCCTTCTTGCATCACAATATAAAAGGTAAATAAATTTCCAAACTTTATTTGCCAGGTAGAAATTGAGAGTCCACAGAATCAAAATATCATAGTGAATAAATATATTTAAGAAAATCTTCTTAAATATTGTGGCCCTCAAGCATCTTTCTCACCGGGTTTCAAACATCTGAAGTTTATCTTAAGCAAGTTTGGCCAATCCAGTCTATATGTAAGAGGATCAGACAGAAACTGAACTAATAGATAGATCATAGCAATATCAATGCCAGCACAACCAAGAGATCATTTCTTCCCTTAAACCTCTATACAATCCCATGTTTGACCCAGAGCAACCTCTTAATAGTTCAATCTTATTGTGCAGTCTGAACACAACACACTTGCAGATGTTTTGGTGACTACACCATCAGTTGTAGAACTTTCCACTTTAGGAGGATCATAGAAACACAAGCCTCACAAGTTTGCAGAAGCCTTGTAAAAAACACAACTACAACAGTTGGGAGTGTTCAGCATTTATATGCAAAACGTTCACAACTGAATGTACTACAAGACAAGAAACAAAATTGGAAAAGGTAATGCTTTCTAGAAGCAGTAGGGAATTAATAGTTAATATTTATTCAACGCTGAACCATTATCAAATATCTGGCAAAAAAAAAAGACAAGATAATGCATCCCAAGTTTGTTGCTCATTTGTCTCCTTTGTTCATGTATCAAGCAGTGAGTTGGGTCAGATCTAACAGTGTGGTCCAAAGGGGCATGTGGTGAATGAGGGGAGCCATATCCTCTCTCCCAAGACTATGTGTGTAGGAGACTCACAAAGCAAAAGCAAGTTTTATACCTGACATATCTGCAAGTAGCAGGACGTGAACTGTGAACTGTCGCCATCCCTGATGAAATGTACCGGTCTCTCCTCCTTTCAATCCGACGCACGTTTACAAAGTCCCTGGGGGAATATCAAAGAGGAAGAGGTCATCAACTCATTTAAAACGAACAACTGACTAGGACCGTGACCAAAAACAGGACCTACCTGGGTGATACTACGCCGCCTGCAGCACCAGCCGCGACATCATATGACACTGATGTGTTATCGTCAACCCGTTGTAAGATCTGTTAAGAGAATGGAGACATTTTCCCCTCACTTCTGTTGACAAACCAAACTACACCATTTGTTTCTGGTTGTTATTCTCTCAAGGAGTCTTTGCCTAGACCAGTAAACTTTCTGCCTTCTTTTGGTGGGCAAGTTCTGCTAGGATACCTGGAGACACAGGAAATCTGCTGAAGAACGACTGGCAAGACTAAGAGGAGAGACTAGTGCGGCTTCTGCTATGAAGAAACCCTTGGAATGCAGTGAATTGCAAATCCTTCATGGGAGGGAGGGACTCCCACGGATGTTACAGATGCATTTTGTTAATGAACAACAGCATGTCTGATGGGGGCCTCAGCCATAACAGAAGGACTCTTTTCTACAAAAACTTATGGTTGCAAATGGGAGCGACAGCCTTAAAAGCCACTCTGCTCAAACCCAAGTGGCAAGACAGAACCCATGACAACCCAGCCCAACAGCTTCATGCCAACAAAGATACAGTGAGAGCAGCATGCAGATGTTTGGTGCTCTATCTAAGGCAAAGGGAATCCAAGAATCACCTATCTCAATGGCAACTTTAAGGATAGGTAATCAGCGGCAGCCAACAGCTGCTCCAATGACCAGTAAGAAAGTTTGACTCACCTGGCAAGCTAACAAGGTTTTATTCCACAGGACCATCTTTTCTGGTTGGAGGATCAACTCCTGGTAGATTATTTCAGCAGAACACTGTAGAACAGCCTGTAGATGAGGGAGGGACTGCTTCACTGCATAGCTGTCTTTTAGCAGCCCATCCCAACCCCTTGGTGGGTTTCACTTACAGCCTCCCTTGATCAGCAATCCACTTCCCAAAGGGGAGAGACTTCCTGGGTGCGTTCACGTGCACAATTAACCAAAGCCAATAAAAACTGAATTATGAGCCTGGGCAAGTTTGAGTTATCCCACGGTAGTAGTCAATTACCACTTCTTAGTGGCACACCCTCCCCACTTCTAACAAGAGGTTTCCAACTAAAACTTCTCATAACAATCACCTCTTCATTAAAGCTTGAAGAAGAGCACTGGGATAAAATGAAGCTGAATTAACATGATTGTTGTCAAGTTGCTCACCCTGGGTGACAAAAGTGGATGCCAACACTGCAGCTGGAAGCTATTTGTTTCTTCCCCACCCCAGAAGGCAAACATACCCAGTACAGATGAAGACTCAAGCAAAAACCACTTCACCTATTCAGTAGCCTTACCTTTATGACCTACACAAAGCAAATCTTCCAAAAATGAGTTCTAGTAATCAGGTCCCACCCCACACCCTTAACTGAAGGGGCAAGAGACTCAGGTTTCTACAAGTCATCTGCTTGGGGGGTGGTGGTGCAAGGAGTCTAGAAACATGCTAACATGACTTCAAGCACACATGCAGCAAAATCTTTGGAATAAGTGAGATATAACAGGTAATGGGCTGGCATCAAGGTGCCTTACCTTTAAGATGAAGATCTTGCCATGATGTGGCGTTTCAATAGAATGAACAGTGTCACCAAACTCCTGCACAAGAGGTGTGAAAGACATGTGAGTTTCACAGCAAATGGACAGAGTGGCTTTTCCACAACATTTCACTGCCTTACAAGAACTTCCAAGGTTGCTTCACTATTATTTTACTTTTAATGGTACAGCTTGCCACATCTCAAGGGCCCAGGCTGGGCAACAGCACTCCAACAATTCCACTCTATTCTTTGCTTCCAAAAGCCAGTCTTCCAACACCTCCAGAGGATCAAAGGCTTTGGAAAGTCTCCAAAGAAAGAATTCCTAAGCAGAGGAAGAAGCTACCAAAACACTGCTCTGCACACCCACAAGTGCTTCAGGTCAATCTTGAAAGCTGAGACAGTTTCTCACACAGCAGGAAGCTGGGCCCAGACTGGTTAGGCTACATACAACTTAAACAGAGCCCTGCAGATTCAGCACTAAAGAAAGATCTGCACTGTGAATTAAGCTGCTTGACTAAAGGACTCCCCCCTGACCAGCAGAAATGCTAACCCCACACACAATGGATATGGCACCATGGGGCACTCCTTGTACTTGACACAAACATTTTCAGTCTCTGAGATTTTTTCTGGATCTCCATGATCCCACTTCCCTTCCCTTCCTTGGCTTAGGGCCACAGAACAAGCAGGTCACACCAGATGAAGACCTGCTGCCTTGAGGGGCCGAGAAAATCCCAGCAGTTCAGTACCACTGTCTCAGAGGTCTCCACTGGAGTCAGCTTCTAAGACAGTGGGCTGAAGGGAGATGCCAAAGGGCTCCAGCCTCCAGAGCTGTAACTCAAACTAAAGACAAGGGCAGAAACCCTGCCAGAGTTATCCCAGCCCCACTTTGTTTCCATTCCCAACACTAGTCTTAATAAAATTTCATTTTGAGGAAGATTTCTTAAACAATCACTTTGAGAATCTCTCGGGCCTCTAAAATGAATATGAACCATTTTACAAGTCAAGTAGCCTGCCTGATTTCTTCTTTCACTGCATTTACATGAAATGAGAAACCTCTTCAGTTCTTCTGTTGGTAATTCATTTTTGTAATTGTGCCAAACAGCTAAGGAGGAGAGAGAGCTCAGCAAGACACTCCTTTTAAAAAATTAAAAGTGGTGCTTTATCTTCTAGAACAGTACCTGGGGAAGAATTCAAAGGATCTCTCATCTCATGGTGAGGTTTCCCAGTACAAAAAATTTTTTTTGCTGAATTACACATAAGGGGACAAATGCTTCTCCCCCCATTAGTATGGGATGACCTTTTCACCCAAGAAGTGGCCACTGCTTCTTTTTAATTCTGATCTGCAAGACTGATCCAAGGCCCTGATGCACTTACACTGCATCTCTCGAATATCCAGTTCTCCTCTTGAGCCAAAATCTGATCCATCATTTCCATGGCTGCTTTGCCTTGCTGGACATATTCTCTCTCCTAGGACAAAATGTGAGGTTAATTTCCTGTTATAAATAGCACACAATTTAGTGATACCCACATCTAATATGGTCCAACTTCTCCAGATCAAATCCCCATTTAGTCTATTAGGTAATTCTTGGTAGTTTCCCTACATTTATACATATACCCCTAGAATTTTGTCAGAGTCCTATGCTGACTGCATGTGAAAGGAGCTTGTAAAAAGCTTTACCAGATGGGCAGACATTTGGAAGTAAAGCAAAAGGAAATTATTTAAGGCTGTCTTCCAATGACGACATTTTAGTCGATCATATGAGCATCATCTGATTAAACCAGCCGGCCAAATCTGCAGGGGGCAGAGAATAATTCTACCAAAAAAAGCACACTCTTTTAAAGACGATGCATCCAAGTGCCATTGAAGACATTGTCTTGGTAGAAACATTTCTTCTTCCCCATATACAGGAATCAATGTCTCTTCTAAGATGGCTCTTGCCATCTGCAGTGCTCAAGTACTTGTGTTTAACAAAACATTACACAGATTTAAAATTTTTTTTTAAAATCTACTTAATGTTTTCATTTTTAAAGTGAAATCAGTAAAACTCTGATTAATCTGGGGCATCACTTTAAGCCGGTGTTTTTTATTGGAATACTCTAACCAATTACATGATGTTTATTTTTATTGTTTGCGTTTAAAAAAAAATTAAAGCAAGTTTATCCAACTGTGAGTTTCTGTAATAAGGGAGGATACAAGCCCAGCCTTGCAAGTCCTTTTTGAGAGTGGCCCCTCTTCCTTAAGCCACCACTCCCTCACTCTCCCATGCTTACCTACTTCTTCCTCATTGATTTATTACCCAGTTGTAAAGGGAACAGCAAGCAGGGTTTAGACACAAGTGAAATTTGTCCTACACCGAATTGCAGGGATTAATAGCTATTTCCTCCATAAAGGAAGTGGTCATTCAAGAATACAACCGAGAGCTCAGACCACTTTGATGCTGGGATCTTAGTTCAACAAAAGCAGGAGGGGTATATTCTACAATTGCAACTTATCAAGTAGCCTTTAGAAAGGCTCATGGTGACCAAGTTGGACAGTGTGTATGATGCAAGGGGACAACACTGCTTCTCAGTGGCTGAAGAAGGGAGGACAGCATTTCATAGCTAAATAGTTTTGACTGAAATGATAAAAAGCCCTGGCCGCTGATAAGGAAAGAAAAAGGAAGGTTTCATAAATTCTGCAGTTTTCATATCCTCAGAGTTACAACACAAGGTTGGAGGATTGTTAAAGCAGCCATGGGACTTTTCTGGAGAATTGGCAGGGACTTTAAAGACAATCAGGAGAACACACATACACATGAGAGCAAGCGAGCATGAGTGAAGGTGTGCATTATGCCCATATTTACACTGCAACTTACAAGTGCAGTAGATTAGGAAGGTGGACACAGCAATTACTGCTCAGACAAAGTATGTACAGACAGCACATTTGACTACCACAAGCAGCACATATACAGGACCTTCAGCCCATGCTGGTTTCCCTAAGCACTAGATACAGCCAGTATAGATGGCAGCAGGATTAATAAAGATTCTGAAGTTTGCAAGGCTACTTCCACTATTTGTGAATGGATGTCTTAAAGCAAAATTTCCTTGTATGCTATTAGTCTTTGGAGTCAGAAGCCTTCAAACACAATCAGAAGCCAACATCAATGAGAGCATTAGTGTTAGCATGCCACCCCAGTCGTACCTGATCAGTTAACGGCCTCTTTCCTAGAAGTTCATCATCTGAATCATCTGATCCTAGAGGAAAAAACACACACCAGAAAAATGTTCAAAAGTTAAGAACCGTGGGGTCTTGAACAATGTACAGAAGAGGCATTTCCATCCCTGCAGCACCAAGGTCATCTAGTTACACACACTATGTCTAGAACTTTATTTTCTGAAAAAAATTTTTTAGGCATTACCTGCATTTCTCGGTTCCAGAACACGAGCTGCTAAATGGTCAACTTGCTTTTGTGACAGTTTCACTTGCCACCCTATTATATTTTCTCCCCAATCCCAGAATTATGGCTGCTTCATATGAACACAAAACAGCAGCAGTTCAGAACACACAGAACCATGTTCAGTGAAGCCATGGAAGAACACTCACGTGGCCTCCTTTCCAAATATCTGATAACTGAGAGGCACTTCTTGAAATTAAAACTGAAGGCACACTTCATTATTTTACCTGAAAATGTTACCTTCCAGAGCATGTCACAAGCCCATCCTCTTCCAGCTTAAGTCACTGGGCTGAGCATATTTCCTAACTGAAAAGAGGCAAGACGAGACAGTGACCCAGGCACAGATGCAATAGGTAGCCTCATTGGCAGGCAAACAACACTGCTGCATCAGCACCGATCCAATATGATAATTCAATCTTGTCCAACACAGACAGGCAGAAGAATGACATTTTTCAGTCCACCTTTGCTGAGGCTGAGTAAGAGCAGAGCTATTAGTCCTGAGAACTCCCCAGTGCAGAGAAACTAATCTGGTGAGAACTCATGGGTTCAACACTACTCTGCTTGTGTTCAGACTGCCAGCAGGACCAAGGTTTTTGCCAGCACTCAGTCCTGGCGACTGACTCTCAAAGACCAAACAGAGGCTTGCCAGCATGCCCCAAGAGGAAACTAATATTAACCACCTGCAGCAGACTCTGGAGGGGAGTAGAATTGGCCATCTGAAATTGCTCCTGAATAAAGGAGGGGTCCACGTGCCACCGCGGCTTGAGCTGCCAAGTACCCTAAAAAAAGGAGAAACAGGAGTTCGGCTCATTCATTCCTGGGTCACAATTCTGGTTCAAGGTGGATGACCCCACGGGTCTTAGGAAAGAGCAAAACTTTGAGGACACAAAGCTACCTTCTCAGAAATTCAGCTTTCCTGAATAAACTAGAAATAGCAGCTTCAATGAAGCCAAGTTGGGAAATCGGTTAACTAACAGTTTAAACTGAAAGGTCAATTTGTGAAGTGAATAAAGTGAAGATTTATCACAACATAAGCATGATGTGGAAACCTGGCCCCTAACCTCACACGTGACATAGAGTGCCCCAGGACTGGGCTGGCCTGCTTATTTTGTAGCTTCAGCCTTACGCTTATGGGTGGGAGGGAGCAGAAAGGAGCATGACTCAGCAGGGAAAATACACACACCAATGACGTGAGGCATTTCACTCCTAGCAATCTCAGTTAGTGGATTCTCAACAAAACAGGCTGGTGGAAAGATATTGGCCTGAAACTCTGGAGACTTGATCTGATCTGATCTCTGATCTGGAAATGGAATTGTTGGTTTGATACCTGGCTGTGTGGATTTTGCTTGTGTAACAAGTTGCTATGCAAGAGATAAATGCCATCTGAGATGGCATTTGACATCTGGGTGCATGCTTGGCGGTGGGGGGGGGGAGGAGAGAAAGGATGAGATGCATAGACAATGGACTAATGGCCTTATTGTCTGTGTCACTTCATTATTCTACAATCATCAATCTTCCTCACATTGAATAGCTTGTTTCCCAAGGTTTGTAGTGGAGGCCTTCTTTATGTGTCCCCTTTGACTGAGGAGGGCAATGGTGAGAGGGAGTGCCTTTTTGGTGGTGGCTCCCCATGTGTGTAAGTCCCTACAAAGTGACCTATCCAGGTGAATTATGATTAGCCCTCCCCCCCAGACACTTTTGGACAGGACTTGCAAACTTGTTTATTTCAAATGGTTTTTGGTGGTGGGGAGATGTGGGGAGAAGTTCTGACAATTGAGGATATTTGGGGACCTGCTGAACCTGTTTTTATCTGATTCTTTTATATCAGTAGTTATCAAACTTTTAGCATAGGAACCCACTTTTTAGAGATGAGAATCTGTCAGAACCCACTGGAAGTGATGTCATGACTGGAAGGGACATCATCAAGCAGGAAATTTTTAATAATCCTAGGCTGCAATCCTACCCACACTTACCTAGGAGTAAGTCCAACTTACTATCATTGTTAAAAGCATATACATAGTAGTCTGTTAATAGTACAGATCTGTAACGTTTCCCCAAATGCAATCCTCATGGTAGCATCTAATCTAATCTATTAAAAATATTGAAATGAATGGGGACCCACCTGAAATTGGCCCAACTCACAGTTTCAGAAACACTGTTTTATATTTTAATCAGTGGTTTTAGGGCACTGTGGTTTTAAGTATTATTATGCATATTTTAATCTTTTGTTGTAACCTGTCTTGAGCATCAGGCTTGTTGCCCAGTGAAAAGTGGTGCTAAAAACTCATTTAACGACAACAAGCAAGTTTCTAGTGCTGATGCTCACAGAACACCTTTTGGAAATATCTTCATGACTTCCTTCATCTCCTGTCAATCCATTGTGCATTTCAAATTACTGCAAATCTGAATCACAGAAGCAAAATCATAAACAATGTGTGCAAAACACACTGAGTGCATTCCTATGTGCACTATGACAATGAGACAGCTCCTCACATCTTCACACACATGGACACCTTTGCTCAGGAAGAAAGACTTATTGCTACTCTGTATACTGCCTGGCTAAGTTGCTCCCTCAACCTTTCCACTTAACATGAGATGCTTTATCTTTGCAGAGACTGATGACCACTTTGCCTACCATACTTACAAAGCAATTAAGTGCCTAATGCAACAGAGAGCTTTTCTCCTCCAAGCAAACTGGAGTGTGTTGCTAATCCAAGGGTGACGTTAAGGAGCTTGTTTAGTTCCTTAGAAACAGTTTAAACCCTTTTGTAAGGATGCAAAGAAGTAATTCTTTGTGCATTCTGCTTTTTAAATTTTCTCCATGTAGGAAAAAAATGTAGCATGTTGTAGTATGAGGCACCAGAACACAAAACCCAACAACTGTTGTAAAACAGCAAACTTCTGCCTCCAACTCTCCAAAGTGGTTTGCCTTCAGTGTCCTCCTCACTCCCCCAACACATCACATGAGCAGGACCCTTCATTGAGGGTGTATGTGCATGTGCAAAGCTTAGCTTGATTCAATGCATCCTTCCCCATTGCAGAGACTCACATTGTTCTTCCTCAGCCTCTTGAGGCAAGACTTTAAAATCCAGAAACCATGTTTCTAGCCAAGCAAGGACGAAGGAGACAATGGGCAAGAGGTAGCCAAAAGCCCCTTTGTTCAAGAGCTGTTGGAAAGAGGAAAAAAAAGAAACATTGCAAGGAAAATATAAGAGATAATTTCATGTGGATTAGCCACCGCTTTAGAACCACCTTTTGGACCCCCAAAATCAATGAGTAACAGTGAAGCTGTAACATGGCAGTTTTTAAAATAACTGTTTTTATTTTTAGAGACCACAATCTGCTTCAAGCTTGTGGAAAGTGGTCACAAAGATGAGAGAAAAATTCATATTTGTTATGAGCAACTCACCTCTGAGAGGATAACTTTCACTATCAGAAAGGCACTGGATACAAGTGTAGTGATCTTGGGGGAAAAAATGGGGGACAAAGGGAGAGAAGAGAAATCCATGAAACACACACAATCCCAGAATTGCAGCCATTTCGCTCTAGTAATCACAATTCAATACGTTGGTACGACAACAAAAAGTTGCCTCTTACCGCTATAACCCACCAGTGGTGGAGCCGCAGGGCAGCATATCCCAGAAGCAGTAGCGAGAACCGGAAAAAAGCCAAGAGCTTAAAAGAAAAGACAGAACATAGAAGATGTTAGCGAATGTGCAACACTGAAGTTGTTGGAAATATAAAAAAGGTAAATGTTTTTTGCAATTAATCAGCCTAAATTAACACAAGTAAGCAAACTTTAGGGTACTGCAGGATTGTTCATTTGCTAGTGCCAGACCATAAATTCTGTGAAAAAGAAAAGCTTACATACTTTTGCAACCATTTATGTGGCCCCAAAAAAGACCCTTTCACGGACTGCTTTTTATGTCTCCTTCAGCATTCATATGCCCCTCCCCCTCCCGGCAAAGCAGTTTCCCCTTAGTCGCTCTGGCATAATTAAAATGTATCAGAATACTTACAAATATGTCAAAAAAGGATGATTTAAATTTGTAATGGATAATTTCTTCCTTCAAATTTGCTTGGATACCATTGGCAGACTGCGGATAAGAGATTTAAAATGGAAATATTAGCACACACCAGGAGTTTGATAAAAAGGGCTATTTTGTGATTTCCTAGTGTGGTGCTTCAATCTGGGACTTGGTGAGATCAGGAAAATCTTTTCTCTCTATCCCATCTCAGACCCCTCCCTTTGGTTCTCCATCACCCCATCAGGACTCAGGTTCCACATCTCCCCCTTCCTCCCATCTGGCCAGGCTTGGTATGTCCTCCTTTCCTGATGTGCCCCTGGGCATTTGTCTGACAAAGGCATGCAGGCTCTGTTTGTGTGTGCTCGGGATATACAGAAATTCAATCTGTTTGCTGGGATCCTTGTAGAGCATCAATTCGTGATGCTGGCTGCACCACAGTAGTTCACACAATAGAGGGCACTGTGGTGTCTGCATTTACTAGGTTGTGTACGCAGTAGGGTAAAGCAACCTTACAGAGGCATTTCTCCAGGCAACAGCTGCATTCTGAAGAAAATTCTCCAAGCTGCCCAGTTTGTTTCTGCTGGGACAGACTCACGTATCTGTCAGGGACACCATGGGGCCCAGCAGTTGAGAGTGAAAGGTATGGACTAGTATCTAAGACACCTCCCTCACCATATTATCCAGCAGCTGATCACTTCTAACAACAGGCCCTAACAGATGGTGCAGTATTTGGTAAAGTTTCCTTTGTTGTGTAGAAATCAAATCAGTATCTCTCTCTGCAGTCATCAGAAGACTGACTGTGGCATTTTTGAAGACTCAGCAATTGGCTTTAGTTTAAAATGCAGAGAAGGAACAAAAATGAGCCAAGTAGGCAACTCAAAACAGAAGAACATGAAGCTAGCATAGTGGGATGCTAACATCAGCTCTCCCCCTTTCCTCACCATACCTACCTACCATATAAATAAATGGCTATGTGTATCTTCAGGTGGTCACTTGGGAGCCAGTCTTGGATGAGGAGTGGTGTAGAACTATCAGCCTACATTCAGAGAAACTTATGCTTAAGAACCACCAAAATCAATGAGAGAAGTTAAAGTTAGCTGCCCCAAAAGCCCCATTAATTTCAATGGAACTTCAGCACAACCAACGTCCTCTGTATTTAGGCTATTTACACACACACACCATTGTGTGCAAATTGGTTCCACACACAGTTACTGTGTGGGCATCGTCAGCACGATGCACAGTGCCACGATTGGTGCGTGTTGGTGGAGTTGCCATGGCTACTGTGGACGTGCTAACTGGCACTGCTTTTTGTACTCGAAAACGATATTGTTTTGCTGCCGAAAGTACATAAGAGCCAGGCTACATTATGCTGTCAGTGGAACAAGAACATTGTCCAGTCAGTGGACAGACTTTCCTACTCTTAGGAAATATGACAGATTGCTATGTCTGAGGTCAGGCAGGAAGTTTTCCTCCTAGGTTAGACTGGCCCTGCCCTTGGAGTGTGCAGGTTGGATCATTTGGTTGAGTCATCTGCTCTCCTGATACCTGCTCGAGTCACCTATTGGTCTGAATCTCTGTAGGTTCATCCTCTTTTGCTGCCCTCTGATTAAACCAGTTCAAAGAAATGAGTCACTCTTCCTCTCAAGTCTGTTTATGTTACATTTAAACCACAAATGATCCCTTGACTGGGTTCAGCCTCTGCATCATACAACTGAAGTGACCATAATATTTAACATATATAATACTTAACAAGAACAACTTAACATTATAGCACACATGTACACTACCAATGTTGTCTTAAAAAAGGCCTCTAAGGTAAATGAGTATTATTATCCTCAAAGAACCACTGGGGAGCTGAAGCTTTGTCCCAGGGCGTGGAGCAAGAATTCAAGACAGAGGTGAGATTCAAACCAGAGAAATCCTGATCTGCAGCTTCACCTCTTAGCCACTGCGCTGTGTAAGGACATCAAACAAGCAGCTCCTAACTACTCAGCCATCCAAAGATTAGCCAACATATAAGATAATGTTTGACACATAGTGAACTGCATGATATACTCCAGTGGCTCTAAGCTCTCTGTGGAAAGACAACACAGTCTGATCACCAGCAGCATCTATCTCCTGTGTGGTTTTTTGTTCACCCAGGGACCAACGCCATACATGTCCAGAGACAGAACTCTAATAAGCATTTAGCAGCAGTGCTCTGCAGAGGGGGAACCAGTGGGATTTGGTTCTGGTGCACTGGTTTTAGCCTGGGCAACTCAGCTTCCTGCAAGGACTCTGCTTGGGGAGTGCACCATTGTTAACCCACTGCTGTAGCTGACTATGAAGTGCCAACACTAAGAGGCCATACTCATTTGAACAAGTCTCAGGGGAAGCAGGAAGCCCTACACACAAAAGCCAGCTCCCCCAACTCACGTTCAGTTCAATTATCCAGAGGAGCGAGATGAAGAGAAGGTCGAAGGTCACAAAGAGGCAGAACGTCCGCCGCACATCAGAAATGAGTCTTCTCCTCTCAGGAGAGATGTAGTAGTGTGGAGAGAAGCCCTGACTGTGTGAAAGTGAGGAAGCAATGGCAGGAAGACTCTGCTCTAAGTCACTGTTCTGCAAGCTCCACAGCTTGCTCATCCTTGGATGGAACGGTTAAATTCTTGGTGTTCAGGTGTGGAAGTGTCATTCGTGGCCTCATCAGTGGGTCATCTAGTCCAGCACAGAGGGGAGAAAAGAAAAAAAAGAGAATGACATGGAGGCGAGATCTACTAGGACCCTTCTTTCCCCCCTCCCCAGCCACCAAAGAGCTCAGGGCACCAAATCTGGGGGGGGGGGGGCGGGGAAAAATATCCCATTTTATCTCACAATCAGCCTGGGAGGTAGGTTAGGCCTCCAAAGCAAACCAGAATGTTAGCAGCTTTAACTTGTTCCCAGAGAGATGGGACTCAGCCCCCCTGCTACTCTGGCCCTCCTCTGACAAAAAAATGAGAGGTGACAGAGAAACAGCCTGACACCAAAGGCTGCAAGCAGGAACCTAACACACTCATGTGGGCTGTGCGCACAAACCCACTCACCAGCCAAGAGCGAGCTCTGGGAAGAGCTCAAAAACATTATGTTCCAACTCTGCACCACAAGAACTCTGGCTTGAATCAAAAGCTGATATGAAAATGCTGGGTCACCCTTGTTGCAGTTTCCATCACTGAACCCCAGATGGGGGTGGAGTGCGGGAATTGAACTGTTGTTTCCCCCCCCCCCACCTCAAATAGCTACAACTGTTATATCAGATGGTGATTCACAAGATTTGGAAGGAACCAAAGGTCATCTAATTCAACTTCTCATCCAAAGGCAGCAGGGCTGGAAGACATTCTTGCAATAATAGGCCTCAGCAGCAGATTTGGAGGCACACAGGTGGCCAAGCTCCTCAACTATTTCCAGCAGCTTTCAGCAAGGCCAGCTACCCATTTCTCCCAGACCCATGAAATCAAAAGCAGAGGGCTTCAAGGCATCCCTGCATCAGAAGATTTTTGTTCCCTGATGCTTCCCCTTGGTTAGGCTCCAGGAATATAGTTGCAGCAGGGCCACTGGATCCATGCAAAGCAAAATGTCTACAGAATATTTCATTCAATATATTTCACATTTGGAAAAACCATTCTCAATGGAGAAAATGACATGTGCATGAAGTCATTTATGAAAGTGATGGCTTTTATCTGCAACCTACGTGCCAGTAGCAACTGGGAAAGTATCAGACTCTCTTTCCGTATCCTCTGAAGGAAAAAGTTATGATTTACATACACAAGTGCCCCTACGGAGGGAGGATGTTGCTGTGGAAGCATGCATCACACTTGAATTAGCTCCCAAGGAACACGTGAAGCATCTGTGTGCAAACACAACTTTCAAGTCGCTCAGCTTCATGCAAAAAGGGGGGAAAAGTATCACTTTACATAACTCAGTAAGAACTAGGGCTTCCCTTCCTACAGGAAATGAGAGGCCAATGAGTCTCAAGATGGAAAAAGTTCAGCCATCTGTGATTCCTGAATAAAACATACCAGAGCCTCTACCCAGCTCCATGTTTATGCTGACTTTTGAACAGCACTTAAGCAACTGTCATAATGCTTCCTGATAACATTCACTGCCACCCCCTCCCCAAGTGCACAAGAGCCTCTTAGGTGCACAGCATAAGGCAGGGGATTTGTCTGAACACTAATAGGCATTCATGGATAGGCTAAATTTAGAGAAGTAAGTTTTGCTCATCCCAGGTGTGGCAAGGTAAATGCAAGCCTTAGAGGCAGATTAAGCCTGGATTAAGTTGGACTCATTTTTGCTTCAGTGCCTGAGAACCAGAGCCACCCCTTCAATATAATCTACCCAGGAAATGGCACACAGAAATAGGGCACGCTTCCAAATACCTGGCAGCCTCAGGTACTTAAAAATGTGATGCTGGTAGCCAAGAACTGCGATTCTCACTTGCACATATGCAACTGGCCTAGTTCTCACTGAGGTAACCAACCTGCACTGGGACTGTGCAACTTCAGGTGGAGGCTGACATGACTGAATGCATCCCATTAGAAGTGAAATAGGGTTCATGAATACAGGCAATTACCATCTCAGGAGAAGAGTTCTAGCCAAGCCTTTTCCTGGGCACCAAATATTCTACATATAGGAAATCTATTACTATTAAGTAGTATGGAGAAGCCTTCAGTCATGCAAGCTTCCACCTGAAATTCAAAGTGGTACAGGCCAGGTGTAGGTTTATTACCTCAGTGAGAACTAGGTCCCTGTGAAGGGCTGATACCTACAACATCTGATTCTGGCATCTAGGCATGCATTTTTTCCCCCTTGCTATGATCACACAATTAGCTACCCACAAAATATAAACATTACACACAGCCTTGCTAGTTCTGCCATTTACTTATGTAGTGGTCTCAACATGCATGATGCTTAACACTGACCAAGATCTCAGCGTCACTGCCCTGAGGGGATTAAAAGCTAGATACAGACACAAGGGAGACAAGAGGGAAGAAAAGCAGATCCAAGTGTTTCAGATGTGTAGGCAGTTTAGCTATAGTGGAGAAAGGATTAAGGAGTGGTGCCAAAGGCCTCATGGGAAAGGTGCATTTTCAGAAGGAATTTGAAGGGAAGTGAGTGAGTTTGCATCCTGCCAGCATTGCAGAAAGCAATTGGAAGCAGAACAGGCAGAAAGGAAGGATGGGTAGAGTCATCTGAGGGAAGAGAATATCTTTAGGCAGTTGAGCGTGATAAAACTGGAAGAGAGAAGGTGATGGGCAGAAGTTTAGTGGGACATGTGGACTGAGAGCCACAGAAAGGCATGAAAGGTATTTGAAAAGCAAAACTCTTACGTGACCAGCTATGCTATCATCCCTTGAATGCATTTCAAGCTCAGATGCTTCCAGTTCAATAGGTGAATGACCGAGTGAAACCACGTCTAGCAAGATTAGTCCTGATACCTAAATGGAACTTCCATGTACAGAGGATGTATACCTCTCAATATGAGGTGCTGTGGTCAGGCAACAAGAGAAGTCCAGCACCTTCTTGCCCTGTTTGTCAGTTCCTACATAGAGGTATTTAGTTGGTTTCTGTTGAAAATGGATTTCTGAATCAGATGGATTGCCACCAGATTCTGCAAGACTGTTCTCTACGTCAGTTCTCGCCTCTTCCTTCTGGGAACCCAACAGGATTGATCTTTGAGCACTTTGCTTCATTACTTTAAGCCATTTCTGCCCAATGTTGCATATATGCAAGAGGGACCAAATATGTACAAACACCTGTGGGTTAGGCAAAAATGGGTTTTAACTAGGCTGCAATTTCTCCTCTTTTGTCCCTTTTGACACTGGCATTTAAACAAAAAGTCAAACATTTTAGGTTTCTGTTTTGTATTAAGTCTTTCTATTAAACTCTGTTTAAGGGAACAGAGTTGCTACCTCTGGTTCATAGGCCTGAGAGCCTGAAAACAGAGAGCCACTTCCTGTGTGACCACTTAAGACCATCCCAGCTGGACACACTAGGCTTCAGGGGAAAATCACTGTCTATAGGCTCTGGTCATGAGGCAAGCTGAGCTTTGCCATGCCTCTTGCTTCCTATGGTTACAGGAGCATGATGAATTGTGGTTCACATGTGACAGGCCCCTAAAGATGACTCATGGGGTCATTTGTTTTCTCCCACTGTGATCAAAAAATGACTCAGGGTAACCAAGTACATCACGGGGCTATAAAACTCTGAGGTTCCTTGTCAGCACAAACCGCTGCTTCAGAGATTGGAGAAATGTCCCTAGATGTTCCCCTATATATGCCGCAAAATCTACTTGCAATGAGCACAAGCACACAACACTTTGAAGGGTAAGATACACTGCCAATTTTGGGAAGCCAAAGAAAAGAGCGTGTGGTTGAGATGAGAAGCATTTTACTTTTAAGAGCTGTCACGATCATGCATATTGAAGTAGATAGGAACACAGACTAGCAAGTGTGCAGTGCAGACAGGTCTTTTTCCAAGAATGAGGAACTTTTGGCTGATTGGAAAAGAATAAATTGACTACTTCCTTGATTATCTCTCTTCCACACAGAAGGTTGATTCTTCTCTCACCTCCTTCCATCTTATTTTCTAAAACTGTCACTCACAGGGGACTTGGGGACAAACATTTTCAGAGCCAGTTCATACACCTGGCAGCACGGCTAAATGCCCTAAACCAGCATTTCTAATTGTGAGTCGAGACCTACTAGATGGTCAGGTGGGTAGCACCTAGCTCCTCTGCCACTGAAAATACAGAGCTGAAAATACAAGGTAAAGAGCTGCTGGGTCAGGTGGGCTCCCGGTGGGAGAGAGGCATGGTGCTTTGCCCCGAATAGGTGAGAAGACGGGATATTGGAAAGGGGGGGGCTGTGTGGTTGGAGAAGGATTCAAATATACATTACGTTTTGACTTCCGAGCTGAAATGTCTGAACTCTGAGTTATACAAAATAACACTACAAGTGCGTTGTGTAAAGGAACCTTTGGCTGATTGTGGCTTAGGTTTGAAGCCTAAGTTGATGATGTCACTTCCAGTCATGACATCACTTCCAGTGGGTCCCCAACAGACTGTCATTCTAAAAACTGGGTCCTGGGCTGAAAAGTTTAAGAACCACTGCTCAACACGCATGAACCTTAGATTTGCACGTATTCAGACAGAGAAAGGAGAACACCAGCTGGAAGCTCACATGTATGCATTTGCTTGTGACTGCCCTAACCTTTTGGTTGGAGCTGTCATAGTTGCACATTGTGTACAAATGCATCTTGTTCCCCCACTCCTTCTGCCACGCAAACCTGAGCAAGCACGAGATCAAAGACATTTAATATACTGTCATCATTTGCTGTCACCACTGCACAGGTCAAAGGCACAGACAATAGTTCTGCTAAAGCAACAATGTGAACAAAAACTTGCCCTGCCTCGGTTTAAAGTTAAGTATGCTGAAACATGCTGCAGATATAACACAGATTACAGTGCAAGGCTGCTTTAATATGTATTTATTTAAAACATTTGTTTGCCACTTTTCTGTCCCACTCAGCTATTTGCTCAAATTGTTTCTAGTGTGCTGCTCTCTGTGTTTTTGCTTGTTTTTTTGGATACACTTGTTTTTATTATTGCATTTTCATGTAGATTAGTTTTACTGCTGCATGTCACTTTGGGCTTCTCCATTGGATTTGGAAGGCAAGATATAAATGTTTTTAAACAAGCAAACAAAAGGAATAATTGAAATGGCATCTGCAATAAAACCAATCATTTTTAAAGTGTTAAAAATATTTTTATAACCTTTTTTTTCCAACTAACAAAGTGGCTAAACAAAACAGTCTTAAATCCACAACAATAAAAGCACAATCAAACCACCCAGGAGATACTTCCTCTTCTTTCAGCCCTCCCCATCATACCCAATACTTCAAAGTCGCACGTGCCTTTCTCCTCTTGCTCCCAGCACCACATATCATCTTCCCCCACCTCCACTTCCTCTCTCATGTGACACTCAGCTCTGCAACAAGAACATATGACAAGGAGTTCCAAAATGGAATGTGATGTTAACTTGCCTTCAACTGATCTTGGGGACCACAATGTTCAACGTTTCTCATGTAATGGCTAGATACCATGAGTCACTTGCATTGGGGAACGGCTATCTGTGCTTGCAGTTTTTATATCTGCAGCCTGGGTAAAAGAGCTCCGGAAAAGAAAGTCAAAACCATACAGCAGTATTATTCAAACTGTGCGGCAAGGCTCTTTAGGGAAGTGCCAGGAACTCAAAGGGGAGGCGTGGGATGTCCTCTTGCAGCGATACAGTCACACCCCTGGGAAGAATACAAGCCCATCTTCTGTGCTTTTTTCTTAAAGCAGAAGAAAGGGGAGTTGCTCAGCTGCGAGAGTGGCTGCTGCCACCCCGCCCCCTTCTCCCTCCACTCCCTCCAGAGGCTGCCTTCTGTGTTCCCTGCATTTTGTTCCCAAAGTTCTTGGGGACTCCAACCCCCATTTGCAGTCCTTAACCCTCGCTGATCCTTGTCTAGTTAGTTCCTAGTTCCCAGCCTGGGACTGCTTCTCATCAAAGTGAAATCTCTCTTTTCAACCCCCTCCCTCCCTCTTCCACTCCCCCCTTTCGATCTCCAAACCTTCCCACTTTCTTCCCCCTCCCTAAATAAAATGCTTCCTATTTTACCAGTCACCAGGGGTCTTAAAGTTGCTTCCATGCAGTTGGCAAAGGGGGAGGGGAGAGACAAGAACACACTTGGCCAGGAGCAGAAAAAGGGTACTGTTTTTAAAGTGATTTATTAATCTTGTTGTTTGAATGAAGAGGAAAGGTTGTATTTTTAAAGTGATGAATCTTGCTATTTGAAGGGAATACTTATCAGCCATTGATGAAGTGATTGCCAGTCCAATCCTATCCACACTTTCCTGGGAGTAAGCCCCATTGACTCTAATGGCACTTACTTCTGAGTAGACATGCATAGGCTTGAGCTGTGCATCTCCTAGTATAGGAGACAAATCAGCTTCCTAACCAAACCCTTATCAGCTCTGATATATTTTCATGGTCTATTTGTGTTTTCCCCACCAGCTGCTGGAAAAATTTAATTTCATTAAATTAATCAAGGGTTCAATCCTATCCAAGGAGAATGGGAGAAATGACTAGTTGGATTGGGGTCCACAGGGGTGTGCATGTGTGTGTAATGTTGGTCAGACTGGTTGTTCACAAAGTTCATTTGATAAAACAATTCTATTGGCATGCTTACAAAGTTTAAAAAAACGAGTCCTCCTGGACCAGACAAAATCTGCCTACTCCAGCATCCTGTCTCCAACTGTGATCAGCAGCTGAACATTTATAAAGCATGTATATTGCTGTGTATTGATAATATATTTTTAAGATCTGCATTTAATATAATAATAATAATAATAATAATAATAATAATAATAATAATAATAATACAGGTATTTATATACTGCCTTTCTTGGTCTTTATTCAAGGCGGTTTATATAGGCAGACTGATTAAATCCCTGTAGGGATTTTTACAATTGAAAGAAGGTTCTATCTTTCAAGAACCACAACAGTCCAGATGTTTCACTCTGATCTGGTTTCACATTCTGGCCTCTATCCTCCCACGCTCAGAGCAGATGGAATAGCTTGGCTTCAGCTTGCCAGCTGCTTCAAGGTCGCACGGTGCCAGTGGCCTCGAACTGGCGACCTTGTGGATGTTATCTTCAGGCAAATGGAGGCTCTAACCTCTAGACCAGACCTCCTGACTTAATTAATATAATTAATAATGATTAATATAATTAATTTAATTTATATTATAATTTAATTATAATTAATTATTAATTATATTATTTAAAATTAATTAATTATTAATTAAATTTAATAATTTAATATATTAAATTATATTAATAATTAATATATTAATATAATGTTTAATATAATTGATATTAATATAGTTAATATATACTTATTATATTAAATATAATATTATATTTAATATAGTTAATATTTCTGGCCACTTCCTGTTTAACGTTGTCACTTCCAGCCCTCAGGAACATGATGGGGAGTCATGGCCAACAGCCACGGGGGTCAAGGGAGCCACTGGCTGGAAAAGTTTGAGTACCACTGCCATACAGGGAAGTTCACACTACTTCAACAGCATGGCCTGGCTATAGACCTCATCAAAGGCTGCTCCCAGCCCCAAAAGTCGGCTTTCATACACTCAGTGCTTGAACTTTGCATTCAAGACTAGTTTCAACAGGAAGTGACACTCTGACAAACACAACAGCACTGCCAAGGAACACACCCTGAAGTTAAAAGAGTATCCATGCTGTGCACTGAAATGATGGTATGTGTTTGAATTGTGCTAGTCTATTTCAAAATTGGGAGGAGGGGGCAGCTTGACAAATGAACTGCAAGTCCTTTGGGGTTAGGAATATGAATATAAAATTGTGTTTATCCTAAGCCCATGGGATGGTCAGCCATAAATCTAAGGAAATAAAGTGAAGGAATAGAAGTGAAGCTGGACAAGAGAAGTGAGGTGGTGGGTGGGTAAAAAGAAATCACACTCCGTAATTACTGTCTGTATCTGGGAAGACCCCAGACAGTCAGCTTTTGCTTTTCAAAAACGTGACTTCAAAAGGGGAACTGCCCAGTGTTGTATGGCTGTGGTATACTGAGTGCAAGACAGAAACTGGAGCAAGCTGGCTCAGGAATGACCCAAGGAAGTATCACAGCAGCCTGATACAGATTCCTGATTGACAGTGGCCTTTTGTGCACAGAAACAGTGCCTCAGCCTCAAGGACACTTTCAGAGTGCCACATGCCACTGAGCTAGCCAATGAGGCAATTGCCATTTGATAGTCTGGAAGAAGCATTTGCCTCTCTTCCTGTTTGCAGTCATGCTATTGAACTGACAAAGCCACTTGAAGACATAACAATAACTGTGGGGAAGGAGGTCACAGAAGTGGTTTAGAAGGATTTGATCATAATTGGCTAAACACTGGTGAATGTTCCCAAGCCAGTCAAAATGTACTGAGAGTGATACGCAGGTCAGGCATGGGAACATTTTCTCTCTAAACCGCACCCACTGAGGAACAAAAAAAGGTTGCAGTATGTCTGGAGAAGGGGGCAGGCAAAGAGACAAAATCCAAGAGCTGAAGTACAGGCCAGACAAGCACAAGGGCTTAATTTGAGCCCAAGAGTATCCAACAAACCAGAAACAAGGCTTGAAACTGAAGCCTAAACAATATTAGGCAAGGATTCCGCGTATGTTCCACCCCTCAAGAATTGGCCGGATGATGAAAGCCTAGGATAACCAATCAGTCAGAACAAGTCATGTACCACTTTTATGAGCGTGGGCTTTTTGCGGCTTCTTGTAAAATCTGCCGTGAAATTCTAAGCACAGAATAATATTTTCAGTAATTTTCCCTTTCCTCCTTTCTAGATCTCTATTGTATAATGTGTGTGGAATGTTGCTGTTTTGTGATACATGCTGGTGTATGGCCATATTAATAAACTAAGGATGCAATCCTAACCACACTTTCCTGAGAGTAAGTCCCATTGAACAAAATAGAAGTGAGTAGACCTGGTTAGGATTGTGCCCTAAACCAAACTACAGAACTAGAAGCCTATAATAATAATAACAACAACTTTATTTTTACCCCGCCTTTCTCCCCGAAGGGACTCAAGGCGGCTTACAACAGATTAAAAAAACAATTTAAAACAAATAAATTTCTATGCCTATGAATTTCTGAGCCTATGAACATTTCTGCATGAAACTTGCTCTCTGGCCTGAGCAACCAGTGGACACAAGCTGTCTTCTATCACAGGCCTGTCTCATCTCTACCACAAGTCACTCAGCCTAGTCTTTCCACACCATTTCAATTCTCACAGTCAAGATAGGACTTCTAACTCTTGGGGTGCTTCTTCCTGGAAGCTCTGCATCTCTTGGTAGAAGGGATAACCACCATATAAGACACAGCTGGGGTATAATTATACAGCTTGCAGCAAAAATCCAACAATCCCTTCATAGTCCATGTGCGAGCACCAGCCTATGTGGGCAGAACTGCCAGTGACACATGCTATGCTCTTCCACATTTATTGCACAGGTATATGCAGAAAGAAGGCCTTTCCCAACAAAAACACAATATACTGCCTTAGATAAGTTGGCCCAAAAATTGGGGCATAAAGAGAGACCACGTAACCATAGTTCCCACCACAAGACAATCAAATGAATATTGTATGGGTTAATAGGAACTATATGTCCATTCATGCTCTTCAGTGGACTTAGAAAGGAATTTTACCCTGTAAGAAGCAAATCTCTGTAACAGGCATGTTAGAGGGGTTAAGTAAGCAACACTAGCCTAGTCACTCTACCCACCTCCAGCAAATTTTCCCCAATAAGCTGCACTTCAGATCAGGTGCAACTCAAAGCATGTAGGAAGAGCATTACTTTGTATGGTAATCATGGAATGCAATTCAAGTCACCCCTCAAGACCAGCCTTTGACATCTCACTAATCTAGCTAGGAATGGTAGGCAAACACTTATCAGGAAAATATTGATCAAGGACCTGGTCCAACCAGCAAATCACACCATTTTAAGTCTAGATTTGATTTGCTATCAAAATTCACTTAAAGAAGGCTGTCGAAAGCAACTGCAGATAATGTACTTTACTTCCTACTTTGTTTTATTTTTATATTTCTAGCATGTCTTCCAACTGCTCTATATGATCTTACATATACAGTACAAACAGTATATGTTTGTATAGTAACAGGCTTACAACAGTAAGTAGTTTGTCCAAGTCTGAGTATTTCCTGCAGCCCCTGTTACTCAATCTTCAACTTTTCTTCATGGCTGCAAAATGTATCTATAATGCACATCAGGGTGCGTAAATGGAAAGCAATCTCAGTTGCCCTCGCTCATAAAATGTGATAAACATGGGCAGGAAAGGCAGAGGTGGTTTAAAATTTAGAATGATAGAGAAGGGGAGAGATGGGTCCTGTGAAATCAGTCTGCTCGCTACTTGCTTCTGGCTCTCTACCTTGAGATTTAAGTCCTTTTCCTGAAAGATGAGAATCACCTCTTTGAATTCTGGCAACTACCAATCCCAATGCACATCCCCAAATAAACTGGAGTAACTCTGAGGTTGAGAGACTTAGCTATGAATAAAGAAATCTCTGATTTGAATTGCTCCTCTGCCACAAACTCATCAGATAGACCCAAGGTAAACCTTAGCTCCTCATTTGCAACACAGTGATAACACCACTAACCTACCAGAAAGATTCCTGGATTGATTACAACATGGTAATCCTTGCTTCTGCTTCCTTTGGATCTGATCCTTCTTCCTCACTCAATAAAACCTTTCTGCATGCTCCGATTTTTACTCATCCAGTAATCTCTGGGAACATTCCAGTCCTCACCTTGCTCAGAGACACTGTAGCCTCGATAAAGAAACGAACCTATGCATTTTGAACTCATGGGTTCAAATCTTGATTTTTTTTCACACAGTCACTAGATAGCCTTCAGTAACACTCTCTCTCAGAATTTCAGCCCATTCACAATTTGCAATATAGAGGTACTGATTTACTTTTTACAGTTGTTGCAATGTCAAATATAAGATAATGTACATGGAGTACTTTTAATACCCTCGAGGACTCCCAATCCGGCCCTCAGGGAGCCCCCAGTCTCCAATGAGCCTCTGGCTCTCCAAAGACTTGCTGGAGCCTGTGCTGGCCCAAGGCAACTGCTATCAGTGGGAGGGCGACTGTTCAACCTCTTGCCTGAGCTGTGGAACGAGGGCTCCCTCCATTGCTTGCTGTTTCACATCTGTGATGCAGCAACAGCAGCAAAGGAAAGGCCGACCTTGCCTTGTGCAAGGCCTTTTATAAGCCTTGAGGTATTGCAAGACCTTCATTCATTCATATAAGTTTCATCTCTAATATATTCATTTCTGTAAATTTATTCAAATTTGAAATGTAAATTAATTTTTTTTTTTTTGCCCACAACAGTGTCAGACAGATGATGTGGCCCTCCTGCCAAAAAGTTTGGATACCCCTGCTCTAAAGCATAACACACACTTGTATAGCACTTTTGCATTTGCAAAGCATTCCACATGCATGTTGCAATCCTTACAACTCTGTAAGGTAAATAACTATTATTTCCATATTGCAGCTGAGGGCCAGAGAGAATTGCTTGCCAAATGCCACCTCCTGAGGCAAGATTGCAAGATCCTAATCTGCAAGCCTAATTTAACTACTACATCCAGTGCAATGCACAAGGCTGACTAAGGTGGTCACCTCAGGCAACAACAGATTAGCAAGGGGAACTCATCTCTGTCTGTCCCACTTGCCTCCACTACTTCTTTTCCTTCTGTTACTTCCTGGATTGAAAGAGTGGGGGTCAGAAAGGAAGAAAAAAAATCACATATGCTCCAGCCAGAGTGACCAGATGCCCTCTTTTTTAGCCTTGTGTCCTGGAAAATAACTTAAACCATTTCTGCCCAACATTGCATATGCACAACAGGGACCAAAGATGTACACCTGCGGGACAGGCAAAGATGGGTTAAATGTTTCCTTTTCTCTGTTAGTGGGCTCCAGCAACAGTGCATAGCTTTCTTGTAATTAACAAATTATGTGTGCACCTCTTAACAACCTTCTGCTTAACAACAGATTGCATAAACAACAGTGGCAAAGCACAATAAAGAGGCAATCTGGGTTCCAAAGGCTGCAGCAGAGTTTCTGTTTATGCAACAAAGAGGCTCTTAATGTAAAGAAGAGGCAACTGGTCTCCAGTAGCCTGTGCAGCCAGTGAGTGTTACACAACGAAGGCACTAGATTGGGCTTAATGTTCACTTAACAACCTAATCACATAAGAAAAGAGATTGAAGAACATATCCCCATCATTAAGTGGCACACTCCTGTATATGCAATATAGTTTTAAATGTAATAATAAGTACTTTTTAAGGTAACCACATGAAATCAATACACAAGTGTTAGCTTTTATTTTGTCATATCCTACATTTTTGGGGAGCCTTGTTCTCTTTTGCGGTTATAAGACATCTGGTCACCCAGGACCTCCAGTCCCACGCCCCCTTTCCTGCACCACTTCCAATTCAGGAGGTAGGAGGAAGCAGAGGCTCTTATATCACCAAGTACGTGGGGTGGGAGAGAGAAGCAGCACTGAGCATGCCACCTCAGGCTCCAGAAAGTCTTGGGCCAGCCCTGACTACATGAGCTCCCCTTATAAAATGTTAAACATTTAGCAAAAAAGAAAGTACTATTAATTGAAACACTGAACAGCAGCAGGCATGTGAGGTTATGTCTCCTTTGACAATCCAAGCCTGGCTGCACTACAAACCAAGACCTCGTCCCCAGTTCAAATCTTACCTCCACCACAAACTGACAAGGCATATCAGAAAGACTGGGTGCACTCAGCCCTCCATCAGTAATAATGCCACAGACCTACTCCACAGGGCAGTTGTGAGGCTTTCACAGGGCCATCATACGCCGGCCTGCCCCACAGGGCCGTGGTGAGGCTTTCACAGGGCTGTCGTACGCTGGCCTCCCTTACAGGGCCGCAGTAAGGCTTTCACAGGGCCGTCGTACGCCAGCCTGCCCCACAGGGCTGTGGTGAGGCTTTCACAGGGCCATCGTACGCCAGCCTGCCCCACAGGGCTGTGGTGAGGCTTTCACAGGGCCGTCGTACGCCGGCCTCCCTCACAGGGCCGTTGTGCGCCGGCCTCCCTCACAAGGCTGTTGTGAGGCTTCCTGAGGCAGTTCACGCGAAGGCGCTTCGACCAGGACTGCTTTGGGTGCCAGGGACGACCCACTTCCCAGAGGCTCTCATCGACCGCCACGCGACGCCAGCCTCCTCCCCGCACGCTGGTCGCTCACCTCCCCGAGGGCTTCCACCTCCCTCAGCAACAGGCACCAGGCACAAGAGCCGGAAGCGAAACCTCCCGGCTCCAGCCGGTCGACACTTCCGGTCACATGACCTTAGCGCGAGTGACTTGGCGTCATCGTGCGCCCATCATCTTTTTTGATAAACTTTTCCGCCGGTCGACTCCGAAAGGAGCGGAGTCAGACACCATGTCCCGCCCCCCAGCACAATTCATTGGCCTCCACAGCAGAATAGGCGGGGCGTGAAGAGCAAGACGAGACGCGTATTGGCTAACCGAGGTCGAAGGTCCCTCCAACACAGCTTCGGAGGGAAATCGGACAGCTCTGCTCCGCCATTGGCTGAGGTGGAGAAGAGGGGTGGGCGTGTCGAGTGTTTGACAGAGGAGCGTATGGGGCGGTGCCTCATATCGGAAGCAGCACGCTCATTGGTTAAGAAGAACGGAGGCGGGCACAAAGGAAAGAAGAAGCGTGGTTGCTGGTTGCGTAGTTACGGGGAGGTTTCGTGAGGGAAGGGAGGGCACAGTAACCGAAAGGAACGAGAGCGCTAATTGGTTCCTTTGGAGGTGAAAGCGAGCTGGCTATTGGCCAGAAGAGGAAAAGGGGCGGGAGGCGGCTGAAGCTTCCTAAAAAGAGCAGGCGCTATATACAGTGGTTGAACTGGAGGAAAGTGTTTGTTTGCGCATGCGCAGATGGGTACGGGGCCGCACCACTTGTTAGCATGGGAATCTTACCCATGCAGTGCATGCACATTTTCTTCCTTCACACCAGTTGCACAGAGGCTGTTGAATAAAGTGTGGTCTGAGCCTCCTAGTGATGTTCTGGTTAAGGCCACAGGTGCTCCCAGTTGGGGCCCGCCCACTCCTGAGGCAGCTGCCTGAGGGCCCAGTCCTATCCAGTCCCAGGCCCAGTGCCGTCGCAGTGGTGTCAGTGGGGTGCGTGCTGCACCCTGTGGTGGGGAGGCAGTCACTGGGGCCTCCTCAAGGCATGGGAACGTGTGTTCCCTTTCCTAGGGTTTGCACTGTGGCTACACCAAGCTGGAAAGTTGGAGAGGGTTGGGCCCTCAGGCAGCAGGTTGGGAGGGGGGCTCCTTTCTGTCAACTCACTTGCCTTCCCTGCTCCTTCCAGAACTGAAAAGAAGGGGGGGGGAGGAAATGCGGAGGGGAGGAGAGGGCTGAGCTAGAACATGGTGGGCTGGCAGGAGCAGAGGCTGGCACTGCTGGGAAAGAGGGGGCAACAACAACAACAACAACAACAGTATTTATATACCGCTTTTCAACTAAAAGTTCACAAAGCGGTTTACAGAGAAAAATCAAATAACTAAATGGCTCCCTGTCCCAAAAGGGCTCACAATCTAAAAAGATGCAAAAGAATACCAGCAGACAGCCACTAGAACAGACACTGCTGGGGTGAGATGGGCCAATTACTCTCCCCCTGCTAAAAAGGAGCACCCACTTGAAAAAGTGCCTCTCACCCAATTAGCAGGGGCAGCACTTCATATGTCCCCCCAGGCATCAGGAGGTCTGGAGTTGGCCCTGCTCCCAGTCCTCCTTCCTCTCCAAGTGAGGGTGTCCTTCAAGGTCTAAGTACAAATGGTCACAGTTTAACCTTTGAAATCCATTGAACTGCCTGCACTTTTAGGCTGCGATCCTAACCATGCTTTCCTGAGAGTAAGCCCCATTGAACAAAATAGGACTTCTGAGTAGACCTGGTTAGGATTGTGCCCTTTGTCGGGGGAACTGCTTCTTATGCAGACAAAAGGACTGATGGGGCCTACTCTGCTGAATGGAACAGCCCTGTGAATCGCCATGACAGAAGATGTGTGAATTGGGACTCCCACAGTGCAGCATTTCTCAGCATTCGTTCCCCCACTTTGCATGGTCCACCTATTGAAAGTACCACCAGAAGTAACTGGTGAGGGTGTCGTCGCCAGTTACTTCCAGATTGGGAGGCCAGATGCGACAAACACCAGTAAGAGGCTTAAGGTGGACAAGAGGGCTGTGAAAAGCATGCTTTGGGGCTCTGCCCACCGATCCAAGCCTCCTATAACTGTTTGTTGCATTGTGTTGCTGGTCTTAATGCTAAGTGGCAGGTGTCCAGGGGTTCCACAAGTAGCGCTAGACACCACCTCAAGTACCAGTGATGGTACCCATGCCATTTATTGAGAAACACTGCCATAGTGGGTTACGTTGTGATCCAAACTCTTGTGGGTAAACAGTAGTGCTACTACTGCTGCTGTGGTTTCAGGCTCTGGCCTGCACAGGTTGACCGGTAACCAGAGTTACAGGTCTTACAGCACAATCCTAGGCACATCTACTCAGAAGTAAGTCTCATCGAGTTCAGTAGGGTTTACTCCCAGGAGAGTGTATATAGGATTGTAGCCTTAGATATGAGAGACTTTGGAGGGGTTGCTTTGGCAAGAAACCTGGAAGTGGGTCTTTAAAGTCATTTTTCCACTGGTTTGGTATCCACTGATTTTTTTTTTTAATGAGGCATGACCTGTACACTATTTCGGCTTGGCACATTGACCTTGGAACATAATCCTTGCGTCAGATGCTGGTTGACTGTAATTGCTTGGATTGGGGCTTTTTACCACAGTAGCTCCTAGATTTTGGAATGTTTTACCTATTAAGGTAAGGTAAGGTGATGTTTGTCTCTGTTCACCTTTCATGAAGGTTGTAAAACATTCCATTGATGTCTGTGCTTGGTTCGTTTTCTTTTTCCCTGTGAACACTTGGCTGCTTCTAATTACTGTGTTTGGAATTTTTATCTGGTTTTAAGTGTATTTTTATTCTTTGTTAGCCTGCTTGGGAAAAGCAGCACAAAACATGTTTCAAATAAATATACTTTTTAAAAAAATCACCAGCTAGTCCATGAAACCCCCTGGATGCAACATGCAGTATGTTGGGAAAATTGCCTCAGACCTTTGTACATTCAAAAATCTGTTGCAACTTGACATTTTAATTTAAATGATCCCATCCTTTCAAACTTGGATACTTTTCCTGTAGAAAAGCCATCCAGTCCTGGAGCACTAGAAGCAAGCGATGAATTCTGGATATAGAAATTTAACATCCCATGGCTTTAAGCTGAAGGGCAACATTTAATTTTTTTAACTATGCTTTCAATTCTTTGTTTAATTCCTCTCTTGCCCTTCAGTCACAGAAACTATCTTCCTGAGAATTCTTTCTATGCTTTCCAGCATTTCTGGAATTGTTTTCTTAGGCGGTGTGCCAGTGTCTAGTTTCAAATCTGGTTGTGTTATTAGTGAAAAATGGACTGGCAGCCACAACATGCAACTGCAATATTTTAAGCCTTCCTCTGCTTTGTCAGTTGTGCATTTACATATACACACATTACTTAAAAGTATTATTGTTTTTTTCAGTGCTGGTTTTATTTATTTATTTATTTATTTATTTATTTATTATTATTATTATTATTATTAATTTTAAAAAAAAGAAAATCTGAATGCACAAAATACTGTACATTTTGTCAGTAAATAATAATGTGATTTTCTTTTTAATTGTCCCATGCAACCAGATCCTATGTGTTTATTAGGAAATACCACCGGGTAGATGGGACTCGTCAGCCTGGGAAGGCAGCTCATCTGAGAGAAGGAAAACTCTGATCCCAAACCTCCACTGCCTTCTGGCTACATCCAGTTATGGAAAAGGCTTCAGGAGTCAACCACGAGGCAAAATCCGGAGCCGGAGTCCTTGAGGCAGTTCATGGCTGAACACAGTCACGTTCTGGCAACTCCTGCTTTGCCGCTGGAACCAACCGTATTGGCCTCTGCCTTTCCATTGGACCATTTCAGCGATGTGGAGAGGGGGGATTTGCTGCATGGGTAACAGAGAGGACACTCTGTTCCAGAATCACCATTCAGAGCGTGACACCATAGTCTTCCGAGACTGAAGGATGCCAACAAGATTAGGAAATACAGTGTAACTCAAGTTAGAAAGCTTTGATGAACAAATTCCTTTTTTAAGTTTTATATTTTGCTTTCTGTCCAGGGAAGCTCTTGTGAGCATCATAAGGCTTACTAGGCACTGTGCTTATTGTGAGGCTACCACTTCGACTGTAACCAAGTAAAGCAACATGGGACAGGTCAAAATAAAATACCTGTAGACTGACTATGCTGGTTTCAAATTGACCAAGTGGCAACTGCATGTCCTTTCTATTCAGGATTATACTCCTTGGCACTGATCCAGAAAGAGCTGCATCAGGACACAATCTTAACCAACGTTCCAGCACTGGCATAGCCGTGCCAGTGGGGCATGTGCTGCATCCTGCAGTTGGGGGCTAATCATGGAGGCCTCCTCAAGGTAAAGCGATGTTTGTTCCCTTACCTTGGAGTTGCATTGCCCTTATGTCAGTGCTGGAAAGTGGGTTAAGATTGCAGCCTCAGAGCCCAATCCTGAGCTTGGCGCAGCGGCTTTGTGCCACCATGCACTGTTGCAAATGTGCCATAAGGCACACCTGTGAGTCCTACCACTGGGCTGCCGCCCATGCTAACCCAGCACTGGCTGGTGCTGGGCTAGCGCCGGGCAGGCACCCAGCCTCCACTGCTTGGCGGTCTCAAGACCGCCAAGCTGCGGCACAGTAAGCGAAGGCAGGGAGGGAGCGTTCTGGGGAGGGGAGAGGTGGGCAGAGGGCGCAGAGAGGGTGGGGAGGAGGTGTTACAGGGAGGTGAGGGGAGGAGAGAGGGCGGGCAGGAGGTGTGCCAGGGGGAGGGAGCAGGGAGGCAGAGAGGTGGGTCTGGTGGAGCTCTGCTCCACCGGATCCTGTCCATTCATGTGGGGTCGGCGCCCTACATGAACGGCTTTACCTTACCTTTTGGTCAGCAGTAAAGTGAATAGTCCCATTGCGGGGCTGCTTCCCTTACCTGGGAGAAGGGGAACTCAGGATTGGGCTGCCCATTACATTCACATGCTTGTGGAAGAACAGTTGACTGTTCTTATCTGGTATGGTCGGTGTTCCAAATACATTTGTAGGTTATTGGTTGCAATCTCCCTTTTCCCCCCATGTGCAGCAGGCTTTTATATTCATGATCTACTGTTTCTGCACTCAGATTGTATTTATAGCATAAGGGCAATTGTTGAAAAGACAGAAAGCACCCATGGCAGTAATTGTTCTTTCCAGTTGCATTGCTTGTTGGGGGGGGGGGGGAATTCAAGTTAACCTATGGCTTCTAAGTAGATATGGCCAAGCAATTTTTTTTGTATACCTATCCAATGTATTTTTGTTTCTCCCACAAAATTAAACATTTTTTTTAAAATTGAAAAATCTTTTTTATATTCAGTAATATTTTTGTCCATACCTGAAGAAGAAGAATCTTTTATTGCAGTCACTGACCAGTACAGTCCATACTTGAAAATCACACTAACTTTACATTCTGTGCCTTAAAGCCTTATGACATGTTCCCAGGTATAATTTGGGCATTCAGTCTGTGACTTTATTGGATTGGACTAATATTGCTGGACACCTAACTCACTGTCACACTTTTTAATGAGAGCTGTCAGTTCATGCTGGTTCGACCCCCAGGCAACCTGCATGGTTATTCTTAGCCTACCAGCATTGGAAAGAGGAGCTGCAGGGAAAGCAAGCGTATGTGTTGGAAGCCCTTCAGATTCTACTAACTACCAGTTTCACTGGGGTGCTTCATGTTGTAAGTGAACTAATAAAGGCTTCCACAAAACAAGGCTGTGATCCTGTGCCTGCTGACATAGGAGTAAATCCCATTGAACTCAGTGGGGCATGTCTTCAGAGTAGACATGCATAGTATTGCACTCCCAAGTGTTCTAAATGTCAGGAAAAGCCCTAAAACCTTTTAGCGCAAGGCGTTTGTGCTTGACTCAGTCCAGCATGGTGGATTTCTCAGGCCCCACTTACACAGTTTTGCTGCAGAGGGGATAGCTGAACTCTTGCCGTAACCTGTGAACTGTACTGAGAAATTTGTTTTTCTCACAAGGAAAAAAGGAAACATAAAAGCAGAGGAAGCTTCCTTTACTGAGTTGTCCATCTAATTCAGTATCAAACACCAGAGGTTCCCAAAGTGTGCATCGCAACATCCTGGGGAGTTGTGAGGCACTCACTGGAGCATTGTGGGACACCCATTGCCTGCCAGTAAGACTGTGCCGACCCTGCAAACAGTGGCAGGAGGCTAGGTGTGGCAGACAGAGCTGCTGCCAGCGGTTTTTGTGTGCTTGAAAAGGCTCTCCTGCCTGCCCTGAGCCTCTTACCATTGTTCGTAAGGTTGCGGTCAACCTCCAAACCTGGAAGTGGCGGTGACATTATTGTGTGATGTGTCTTGCATCATTGTTACTTCCGGGTTCCAGGCGAAGATTCTGCAGTGTGAAGGGTGTCGCAAGCCCGGTAAGTTTGGGAACCGGTGTCATATACTCTGAGTAGTAGTGACTCTCCAGCGTTTTAGAGTGTATTTTTTTTTTACTTCTCTCTTTGGTGTTTGAACCTACCTTCTGTGTTTGGAACATATATGTTACTATTGAGCTACAATTTATCTTCAAATGCCCTCCCTCCACTGAAGGATGGTGTAATGCAGGGGTGTCAAACTCATTTCATATAGTGGGCCAAATAGCATTCGTGATGCCTGCTGAGGGCCAGAAGTGATGTCATTAGGCAGGAAGTGATGTCACTGAAAAGGTCAAAACCAGAAATAAGTGCTCTGTTCTTGTGTAGGAACTCATTAGCTGTAAATGACAGAAGAGAAAATACACAAATCTTGATCATATTTCAAGATATGGGAGAGCCCAATTATCACACAGGCCACCCTTTAGAAGTGTCACCTCAGCATTGCTCGGCAGCAGAGAGCCTGAGGGCCAGGTAAAAAGCTTCTGCGGGCCTCATCCAGCCCCTGGGCCTTATGTTTGACACCCCTGGTATAATGGTTTGGGAATTGGACTGGAAGATCTGGGTTCAATCCCCACTCAGCCATGAAGCTTCCTGGGTGTCCTTGGGCCAGTCACTCTCTCTCAGCCTCACCTACCTCACAGGATTGTTGTGAAGACAAAAGGAGGAAAGGAACCATGTATACTACTCTAAGCTTAGAGGAGTGAAAAATAAAAGAAAAGAAATTTTATTTGGTTCTGTCCCATCTTTGATCTGTTTGGAGAAGAGGTGGGAGAATGAACGTACTCTTGTTCCTCAGATTTTCTGCCCCATCTAACTCTATATGCTTTTTATCTGGGAAATGACATCATATCGGAGCCTATGGGCCTTATAGGCCGCAGAGGGGACCAAACTGCCTATTTTGCAGCATCAGTTTTTGGTGGATCTTTAAATACTGGAACTTTTGGTCATGCAGCTTATAGCATCTAACAGACCTGAAGGTAACACTTCAAAGATATTTGGCTGGAGCTTTTTGAACTGAAATTGCCTAGATGTCTGTGTATCATTAGCTGCTTGCCTTACTTTTATCTATTGTTCTCCCCACTACCACCACCATCACTTTGTTTTTTCCTCTTACATATTAGCTCAAAGATTATGTGTGGAAAGGGAAGTGTTGAGATAGGCAGGGATGACATTTTTTTTATATTGCATGAACAACACTTACATAAATAATGCAAATGTCAAAATCCTGCTTTGAAAAAGTCTTGGGAAGAGTTGAGTAGAGTAGTTCATCTCCATAGCCTTGCTGCAACATTCTACTCTGCACCTCTTTGTTGATTAGGGGAACAATCCCAAGTTTTCCAGCAACTTGATGTAGCAGTTTAAGTGCTGGGAAGCAGTGGGTCAAAATGGGACATGATTTAACACACTACTTGGTTTTTTTCGGTAAATAGCTGCCACAAGGAGAAAGGGGGTATAAATAATCTGGATCAGGGCTCCAGGAGTGCAACTCTTCCCCATCTGGATCAGGGCCTGCTGTGGTTGCTAGTTACAATAGAAACCTGAATGACGAAACAATGTATTTAAAGTCTCATTAGTTTGGCTCTGTGATTCTTGCATAATGGAAGCACTTGCCAAGGGAAGGTTTTGCGGATTCTGCTAACAGTTGTGCATTTATTGCATGAAAACCACGCTGCCAGGGAAAGGTCTGGCAATGCGAGAAGCTTAGAACATTCAGTCTTCTAAATACCGACAAAGGCTACTTTGAGCTTTGTGATGTCCAGGAAGTGGAACTCTATGGGTGCAGTATAAATGTGTATTGGTTTTATTCCAATTTAACTGTCATACCTCTCCCCTCCCCACACGATGAATCTTGGGAGTTGTAGTTTGGTGATGGGGTTGAGAATTTCCTCTTGGAGTTATGGATTGCTTTCATTGCATTTCAGTTCCCTGAGGAGAGGGAATGAGGGGAGATCCAGTTTGGGCCTGCAGTGTAGACATACACCCCTCTCGCCCATCCCATTCCATTGGCATAGACAAGGCAAGAATAGATTCCTTTTCTGGGCAAGTTGAAACACATTGGTCTGTCCTCCATCTGTGACCCTGAGGCTTTATGCGAACATAGTTTATAAGCCAATTTTTGGACATTCTACCATAAAGACTTATCCCATCAGACTGTGAGCTGGGTGAAGGAGAACTAGCTGCTACATGCTCTGAGCAGCTTTCCTGGAAAGGATCAAGAAACAGACCAGCCTTGATTAAGAGAAGGCAAGAAGATTGCCGCAGTTAAGATGACATGAAAACAGCCTTTGTCTCTTGGAGTGGGATTGGGGCCAGGAGCCGGCTGGCTTTACTTCCTTATAGAAAGCCAAATGGCTGGTTTCAAGCGACTCTTTGGCAACAACAGTGCCTCTTGCTATACACAGTCCCAGCTGGGAGCTGGCTTGAAAAACCAGTTTCTGCTCTAACACAACTGTGTCCCTCTGAAGGGTGAAGACTTTGCCTGTTTACTGAGAGTGACGTCAGGGAGGAATGAAGTGGAGGGATTAGGTGAAAATCAACAGACATCCAATGGATACACAGTCCTAAAAGGTCCATGGTTTGACAGAATGTTTGTTCCAGGAGAGATAAACAAGTGATTCATAGCATGGCTGCATGCAAGTCAAATAAGCAGGCTGCTTCCATGAGGTTCAGTGGCATATTCTGCCCCAGAAATGTCACTCTGTTACTTACCCACTTAGCGCTTTTTACGCTTTGCATTTTGGTAGTTCATATGCTGGGCTGGGCAATTGTTTGAAATGTTAGCTTCAAATTATACAGTTCCCTACAAGGCGTATGTGTTTGGTGTCACCCCACACCTCCCTTCCTCCCTTCATATTCAAAGTGTTCAGAATTTCAACCAGTTCATGCTGGCAGTGTTGTGAAATCTAAGTCTCAGACAAAACAAGCATAGTTGAATCATAAAAATAGATACACCTTGTGCAAGTAAGCAGCAAAATACCATTATAGAATAGTTACCATTTCAGTAGAATGCAGCCTGCCTATGTTTCTTACCTTGCCTGCCCTTTCAGGTCAAAAATCTTTCAGATTATATGTGTGTGAAAGGATCTCTTAGGGAGGCTATCACTGACCCACCCAGGCTTCTTGACTGTGACTGATCAAAAAGCCAGGATGCTGTAGTGCAGCGGTTCTCACACTTTTTACCACCGGGACCCACTTTTTAGAATGACAACCTGTTTGGGACCCACTGGAAGTTATGTCGTGGCCAGAAGTGACATCATTAAGCAAATTAAAATACACAATTATAAATAAAGTAAAACAAATAATTAAATAAGGGGAGAAGAGATGGGGAAGCCAGCCCTGTTCCACCAAGTGAATTCTCTCTGTAGCCTGCCTGCAATAACATCCCTGCCACAAAAAAATCAGTAAGATTTTCAGCCCTACCCAGTGCCCAGTTCAATTTAAGTTCTTATATTTAAACCATATCACTATCAGTACCCACCTAGCTTTACAAGTCTAAAAAAAATAAAAATAAAATTCACCTTACCAGCTCAAGCCTCTTTTTATTCTTTTTAGAATAAAGAGGACATTTATGGTGGACAGGCATTTATGGTGGAGAGGGCTTTCTGGAGCATTTGTAAAGCTCCACGTTCATCGGATCATTCTTGTGGCTTTGCATTCTCCTTTGCTTGACCAGCCAAGGCACGTTTGCTTACTTGTGAGTAAATGTGAACATGTAGCATCGTTTGACTTTCCATAGGGCTGAATACATTTGTCAGTTGGATAAGGAAGGAAGACAAGGAGAGTCTTCCTTCTTGAGTGTTTTTTGGGGGCTGTGTTCTTCTGATTGGGACCAATCGGATGGTTTCAGATTCCTCTTAGTTTGCCCTTTGCAATGGACTAAGGCATGGTCACCTACTCCTGAGTAAACACACGATGTGGCTCACTTTCCATAGGGCTCCATGCATTTTCCTTCTCAGCTATCTGCTTATCAATTTCAGTTTCGCAACCCACCAATAATCAGGTCACAACCCATCAAGTGGGCCGTGACTCACAGCTTGAGAAACCCTGGTGTAGTGATTCAGAAGTTGGAGTTAGATCTGGAAGATCCAGGTTCAGATCTCTGCTCGGCAATTAAACTTCCTGGGTGACCTTGGGCCTGTCACTATCTCTCTCAGCGTCATCTACCTCACAGGGTTGTTGTGAGGACAAAAGGAAGGAAGAACTGTGTACATCACCCTGATGTTCCTTAGAGGAAGGGGAGATTAAAAACATGAAAAATATATAAACAATTGTTGAATGATTTTTCCCCCAGAAATTCATCAGAGCCAAGGACTTGAAACTTTGGGAACTGATTTTATTGGACTGTCCCTTGAGTGGTCAGAATTACGATTTTAATGAAGAAGAAGATCAAAAATCCCAGCTGAGCACTTCTGCCACCAGAACGCTGCCTCTGTGAACAGAAGGAAAGCCCTGCTTGTTCATGGGGTCCTTGTGTGAGCAGAAATGCTCCTTGCAGTCATACAGGGAGCTTATAGCAGTGGCAATACTAGTTCAGATGGTACTTCAGGTTAATGCTTAACGAACATGAATCATGAGGAACCAGGAGCCCTCCACCCCTTTCCCATTATGTTACCAAATCCACTGTTGATGCACCTTGGTTCGTGCACTGATGGGAAAAAAACTTTGGGGGAAAAACTGAAAAACCTCTTGTTTTGCAGAGTTAAGGAAACCTCCTTTCTAACATTCTTGGCTGACGCAAAAGGGAAGAGCTAGGTTAACATATGCTGGTGTCCCTCTCCCTCCATAAAACACTCTTTAAACATCTTTATTTACAAAGCTTTAATAGAGCAGAGAGGCACATGGAAAGGCATTGCCCAATACATGGGAGGGGTATGTATGGTGAAGTGGGCCAAAGGGCATGGAAGGAGAAAGAGAGCAGCTTCAACTATACAAATGAATTGGATTTTGATTTGCACCTTTCAAGGAGATGAATGAAATATTGGGAAGGGGTGAAGGAGATGGAGGTTAGAAGTGAGCCAGTTAGAGACCCCTCTTCTACATGGCCAGTCTGAATCCAGCTCCAGTCTAGTTACTGGGACACATGTACATTTTCAAATGAGGTTCCTTGAAATCAAATGGTACCTGAATCGCTTGGATAAGGCCATTTCCATTGGTTTCACAAACCAATTGCCGAATCTCTGATCCAAACAGATGAATTGCCTGCTAGATTAGACTGTCAATTTAGCCCAGCGCTGTGCCTCAGAGAGTGGCCAGTCAGATGTCCCACAGGGAAGCTCACAAGCAAGGCATGATAGAGACAATCATCCACTATCACTTGACCCCCCACCCCCTCAGCATTCGGTCACCAGAGGAATCCTGCCTCTGAACATGGAGGCTTTGTTCCTAACATATGTGCCCAACAGCCTTCCATTCACCCTTCCCCTTCCCCTGTATTAATAATTCACTGAACACAAACCAAACACTGCCAAATGAAAAACGAGGTTCAGAACAGAAAAGGAGATAAAAGAGAAAATAGTTGTTAAAAGAAATAATCCAATCTCTCTTGGCGAAAAATGGGAGTTTTCCATCGATGGGACACTCCTCAGATCTTCACCCTTCTCCTCCTGCGCTAGGTGGTAGTGCGGATAGGGGGTGGGGAGGAGCGATTTTCCAGGTTAACAGCATGGGGAAGTCTCCCTTCCCAACCGGAGTGACTGAGTTCCATGCCTTGATCTAAGAAGGAAAGAGGTCATTTAGCTATAACATGTTTTCTTGCATTATGGTTCATCTACAACAGGGGCGCCCAAACCCCGGCCCGGGGGCCACTTGTGGCCCTCGGGGGCTCCCAATCTGGCCCTCGGGGAGCTCCCAGTCTCCAATGAGCCTCTGGCCCAATGCAACTGCTCTCAGCATGAGGACGACTGTTCGACTGCTCTCCTGAGCTGTGGGACAAGGGCTCCCTCCACTACTTGCTGTTGCACATCTGTGATGCAGCAGAGGCAGCAAAGGAAAGGCAGGCCTTGCTTTGTGCAATGCCTTTTATAGGCCTTGAGCTACTGCAAGACTTTCATTCATTCATATAGGTTCAATCTCTTATGTTTATGTAAATTTATTCAAATTTTAAATGTAAATTAATTCATTTTTTCCCCAGCCCCCAACACAGTGTCAGAGAGATGATGTGGCCCTCCTGCCAAAATGTTTGGACACCCCTGATCTACAGCAAAAACATTGTCATTTCAACCTAATGTAACTGCCACTGTCTCCTTCCAATTGATTCTGGAAACCACGTTTTTGAAAAGGTGCATAACTTTCCATGCCCCTTTGTAGGACTACAGTTCTTCAACTTCCTTGTTTGGAAATTAAGACAGTTGGGTTTGAAACTGATTGAAATGCATCATCTGCACCTGTAGAGTCCTAGACTGGCTGGGCTGGGAAGAATGAGATGGATGTCATCATTTACAACCAGTGGGGTTCCCAAGCTGTGCACTGCGGCGGCACCTCAGGACACTGCAGTAAACTCACAGGTGTGCCTCAGGATGTCCCTGGCATCCTCTTCTTCCCAGTTTTCCCAGGCACTGTGTGAGATATTGCATGATCCAAGATGTTGGCACCCGGGAGAGCTAGGGTGAAGAGGTTGCCATGAAAGTAGGGTGCTGTGATCACTGTAAGTTTGGGAACTGCTGATTTACCCTTAGCCCTGAGACCAGATTTTCCATTGCTTTTCCCAACTCCACCACATGATTAATTCACATCACCTAGGCTGCACTGTGCCACAAAAGAGCAGGACCAAACAAGATACAATGCATAGAGATGCTTGCAAAGCAAGTTCTGAAGAGTGCAGGTAATTGATCCCAGGGTGCCAGGTTTGAGGGCACATGACACGGTCATCTTACAGATGCTAAGCAGGACAAGGTTTGATCAGTGAATGAATGGGAACCCCTCACAGCCAGCCCATCCATGAGAACAAATGGCACAATTGCACTTGGCAGCAGATTGGCAGGGGATAGCCACCTTCATTCATGCACCTGCCTGCACCGCTCCTCCTCTCACTCGCTGAATTGGAAGAGAAAATGTGGATCAGAGAAGAGTCTTCTCCACACTTCCTCTTTTGCTCTGCTAACAACAGGGTTGATGTGAAATAGACTAGCACTAGCCCCATGTACAGTGACAGCAATCCTTCTAATGACCAGAGTTGGCAGGCTGATGGCAAGAGTGGTTTCACTTGTCCCTTGTACCATAGGATGAACAGGGCTCCTCCGTTTGTCATAGTTGTGTAGAAGAAGACTCTTGCCCTGTGGCCAGGGTGGTTTAAGAGCTACATAGCTGAACTTTGGTTCTGCCTGCCCCTGGGCTGACATCCCTCCTCAACCATGCCATTGCACGGTCTTGGGAAAGCCACTCTCAGTTCTCCCATCAGTTAGATTGAAATAATAGGGACCCAGTTCATAGAGCTGTTTTTGAGGCAAAACCACAGTAAATGTGGTAACTGCAAAACTAGAAATCAACTATTAATAGTCCCAGACCCAGACTGGCCCTGTGTTGCTTAGCAACCACTGCTGCCAGAGACAGCCCCATCTAACTATATTACCTGTTAGTGGTGGGTCTTCGAGTTCCACTTCTGTCTCCTGGTTCTGCTGATCCTTGGTTTCCCCTCCTTCGGCCCCTTCTGCTTCCTCAGGTTCAGCAGGGAAGCTGGGCTCATCTCGGACCTCCTCCACGGATCCCGCAAAGGACACTTTCTGCCCAACTGAAAGAATCAAACATCACAGCGACAAACAAGAAGGTGAAAACCACTTTCTGGAGGTAGCCTTTGGCTTCACAAGGCAGTTCAGGCATTTATAAATTCATTCAAAATGCTTCAAAATTATAACTCAAATGCTAACCTTAACTTCTGTGCCACATAAGCAATAAATATATTAAGGCAGGTGCCTTAACTTAGTTTTCATGCTTTTTGGGTACATAAACCTATCCACACTTTCCTGAGAGTAAACCCCATTGACTCTAATAGAACATACTTCTGAGCAGACATGCATAGGATTGGGCTCTAGCAGTGCAATCCTATAGATGCTGACTCAGAAGTAAGTTCCATTCTGTTCAGTGGGACTTACTCCCAGGTAAGTGTGTATAGGATTGCTGCCTTAGGTTCCAATCCTATCCAACTTTCCAGTGCCAGTGCAGCTGTACCAATGGGGCATGTGCTCCATCCTGCAAGGGAGGGACAGTCACAGAGGTCTCCTCAAGGTATGAGAACATTTGTTCCCTTATCTTGAGGCTGCTTTGCCGCTGCACCGGTGCTGGAAAGTTGAATAGGATTGGGCCCACAGTCCTTTTCTTAAACTTAAAGTTTCCTGATCCTAAAATTTCCTTTTTTTTTTTTTAAGCAAAACATACTGGCAGCACAATTCTAACCTGTGCTGGCACAGAGGACCCACATGGCTCAGCTGTATCCAGTGCAGGTAAGGAGCAGGCTGGAGGTCCCCTTGGGGTAAAGGAACATTTGTTCCCCAGTTTGCCCAATGGGGCAACTGGATCTGCACAAGCTATTTAGCTGGCGATAGTCTGAGAAGCCCCATGTCAGGCTTCCAGGACAGGGAGGGAGCATAAGGTATGTGGGAGGCCTCCTCAGCTGATCCCTGGGCCTGTCCCACCCTCTCCCCAGCCAGAAATGCCATCTCCTCACCTCCTTTCTACCCTCCCCTTGCCCCTGTGCTGCTTTGCACAGCACTCATCTCTGTTGGCAGCTGGGGGTCTGGATACAGCGCCAGCGGCTCAGGGCAGGCCTTTCTGCTGGCGCTGCTTGTACTAGAGCAGTTTGTTTTATGGTATGTTTACGACTGATGTGGAGCCATCGAAGACAACAACAGTGCCCTTCATGTCCTTGTGGAAAGATCTGATGATGCTGAGGAGCCTGGGTGGACATCCAATCTTGGGGAGAATCTTGAAGAGGCCGTCTCTGCTGACCAGGTCGAAAGCCTTTGTGAGATCTATGAAGGCTATAAAGAGTGGCTGTCGTTGTTCCCTGCATTTCTCCTGCAGTTGTCTAAGGGAGAATACCATATCAGTGGTGGACCTGTTGGCTCGGAATCCACACTGCGATTCTGGATAGACGCTCTCTGCAAGTACCTGGAGCCTCTTTAGTGCAACTCGGGCAAACAGCTTTCCTACGACGCTAAGGAGAGAGATGCCGCGGTAGTTGTTGCAGTCACCCCTGTCACCTTTGTTCTTGTACAGCGTGATGATGTTTGCATCCCTCATGTCTTGAGGTACTCCACCTTCTCTCCAGCAGAGACAGAGGATTTCATGCAGCTCAGTGACGATGATCTCTTTGCAGCATTTTAGGACTTCAGCAGGGATGCTGTCTTTTCCAGGTGCCTTGCCAAAGGCAAGAGTCCAGGGCCACGTGAAGTTCTTCTAGGGTTGGTTCACTGTCAAGCTCTTTCAGCACAGGCAGGCACTCAATGTTGTTCAGTGCTTCTTTGGTGACTACATTTTCTCTGGAATATAGCTCAGAGTAGTGCTGCACCCAGCGTTCCATCTGCTGCGCCCGATCCTGGATGACCTCGCCTGTGGCAGACTTCAGAGGGGCAATTTTCCTCTGTGTTGGACCTAGGGCCTGCTTGATACCATCATACATCCCCTTGATGTTGCCCGTGTCAGCTGCTATCTGTATCTCGGAACAGAGCTGGAGCCAGTAGTCGTTAGCACATCTCCTGGCAGTCTGTTGGACTTTGCTGCGAGCAGTTCGGAGGACCTGCAGGTTGCGCTCACTGGGACAGGCCTTGTATGCTGCTTGAGCTCTCCTCTTTTCCTCAATGACTGGTGTCAACTCCTCAGAGTGGGCTTCAAACCAGTCTGCCGCCTTGTTGGTCTTCTTGCCGAATATGGACAAGGCGGTGTTGTAAACGGTATTCTTGAAATGTTCCCATCTGTTGGATGCGTTTGCGTCGGCCGGGCCTGGAAGAGATTCCTCAAGCGCTTGTGCAAATTCCTCCACTTTTCTCTGCTCCCGGGTCTTGCTGGTATCAATGCGAGGTCTTCCTTCCTTTTTCGTGTGATACAGTCGCTTTGTTTGCAGTTTCACTCTGTTGCACACCAGGGAGTGGTCAGTGTCGCAGGCAGCACCATGATAACTGCGTGTGATCTTGATGCTGGGAAGGCTGGAGCGTCTGGTGAGGATCAGGTCGAGCTGGTGCCAGTGCTTTGATCTTGGATGTCTCCAAGAGACTCTATGTTGGGGCTTTGTGTTGAAGAACGTGTTGCTGACACAGAGACCGTGATGACAGCAAAACTCTAGCAAGCGTTGGCCATTTTCGTTCATCCTCCCAGTGCCAAACTGACCTAAGCAAGTGGGCCATGAACTGTTATCAGCACCAACTCTAGCACTGAAATCGCCGAGGATGAACAATGGCTCTTTTACAGGGATTTTCTTGACAGTGGTGGCCAGGTCATCATAGAATTTGTCTTTGGCTTCTGCTGGAGACGACAGAGTCGGTGCATATGCACTGATGAGAGTGACAGGTCCTGCTGATGACTGGAGCTGCAGGGACAAAATTCTTTCACTTCCCACAGTAGGGGAAGTGACCCTTTTGAGTCCTGCTGATGACTGGAGCTGCAGGGACAAAATTCTTTCACTTCCCACAGTAGGGGAATCAGACCCTTTTGACATCCGAAGCAGAGTGAAGCAGGGCTGTGTTCTTACACCAACCTTGTTTGGGATTTTCGGAACTGCAACAGAAGGCATCTATCTCCGGACCAGATCAGACGGAAAGCTCTTCAACCTCTCCAGACTGAGAGCAAAATCCAAAGTCCAGCTGAAATGTCTGCGTGACTTCCTCTTTGCCGACGATGCAGCTGTCACTACCCACTCTGCCAAAGATCTCCAGCAGCTCATGGATCGTTTTAGCAAGGCCTGCCAAGATTTTGGACTGACAATCAGCCTGAAGAAAACACAGGTCATGGTTCAGGATGTGGACTCACCTCCCTGCATTACAATCTCTGAGCATGAACTGGAGGTTGTCCATGACTTTGTGTACCTTGGCTCAACCATCTCTGACACTCTTTCTCTCGATACCGAGCTAAACAAGCGCATCGGTAAAGCAGCTACCACGTTTTCCAGACTCACAAAGAGAGTCTGGTCCAACAAGAAGCTGACGGAACATACCAAGATCCAGGTCTACAGAGCTTGCGTCCTGAGTACACTTCTGTACTGCAGTGAGTCATGGACTCTCCTCTCACAACAGGAGAGGAAACTGAGTGCTTTCCACATGCGCTACCTCCGACGCATTCTCGGCATCACCTGGCAGGACAAAGTTCCAAACAACACAGTCCTGGAACGTGCTGGAATCCCTAGCATGTATTCACTGCTGAAACAGAGACGCCTGCGTTGGCTTGGTCATGTCGTGAGAATGGATGATGGCCGGATCTCAAAGGATCTCCTCTATGGAGAACTCGTGCAAGGAAAGCGCCCTACAGGTAGACCACAGCTGTGATACAAGGACATCTGCAAGAGGGATCTGAAGGCCTTAGGGATGGACCTCAACAAGTGGGAAACCCTGGCCTCTGAGCGGCCCGCTTGGAGGCGGGCTGTGCAGCATGGCCTTTCCCAGTTTGAAGAGACACTTTGCCAACAGTCTGAGGCTAAGAGGCAAAGAAGGAAGGCCCATAGCCAGGGAGACAGACCAGGGACAGACTGCACTTGCTCCCGGTGTGGAAGGGATTGTCACTCCCGGATTGGCCTTTTCAGCCACACTAGACGCTGTGCTAGAACCACCTTTCAGAGCGCGATACCATAGTCTTTCGAGACTGAAGGTTGCCAATACAATATGTTTACGACACTCTAGGCTGGTGCAGTGGCCGCTGTATCAGTGGAAAGTAAGTATAGGATTGCGCTCTGAATTTCATGAGCCATTTTTGGAGCTCATGGAGGACATTTAACTGTTCTATAGAACTTAGTATTTATACTGCCCTTTAAGGTGATGAAAACACTTCACATGATGTTATCTCAGTTATCTTTGCATCAGCTCTGGAAGGTGGATTATTTCTGAAGTATCCCCATGTTTTTGGTTTTTACTGTCTTCATAGTTTGTTCAAGAATTCAAGAAGCATACGGGACACACAACACAATCCATTGTTATCACTGTATTGATATCCCAATATTATCCCATTGGGAATGGAGTGAGGCTAACATTGAGAGAAAAGTGCGTTAGAACAGCCCTGGAATATCACAGGCTGAAAATCAAGGGAACAAAGAAGAGAACTCAAAAGAGGGGCAGGACAGACCACACCTTTCTCTTTCTCACATAGCATAGCAAACAGTAAAGGGAATTGAAAAATATGTAATGGTAGGAAGACTGGGGTTAGCAAAGTGATCCCTGGTATGAGACCAGGGTATTACAACAAACATGTATTTATTTCCATCTGTGACATGCTGGAGAGCGCACTTAGTGCGCCACACTGTCCTTCCAACTGGCTCACAGCCCAATTCTATGCATGTCTACTCAGAAGTAAGTTCCATTAGAGTCAATGGGGCTTACTCCCAGAAAAGTGTGGATAGGATTGGGCTGACATAAAGCTCATAAAATAACAGTGACATCTGCTGCAAGTTAAAGGAATAACTGCACAGTGTATTTAAATGCACCTTATAGCAATTTAACTATCACCAATGCTTTTTTTTTTAAAAAAATATAAAACCAGGAAACTTGCTGGGAGATGGGTCATTTATTTAAATATTATTGTTAATAATTAACAATAACACTGATGGTTCTGGACGAGAGCATCACAATGACTATACAGATACTGTAGTATATGGAAGAAGGAAGCCAAAATGTTTTCTTTGTAGACCCAGTAACATCCCCTTCCCCAACATACACATCCAAATGACACGTACCAGTTCATCTGTGCATGTGTGTAGAGAGTAAAGAGCTAAACTGAGCAGTGCAATTGCAGAATACTTGCGGAATAATCCTTGCAAGCCTTTCTTAAAATTCTGTTTCCATGACGGCGACAGCTGAAGGCAGATGACAGTTTCCGCAGTGCTAAAGATAACATGATGGACGGATCGCTCCCCATGGTGTACATATTCATCCCACCATCATTTCTGTTGACAATTTGCAAGTGTTTTCTGCAGTGCTTCAGAAGCCTATAGAACCTTTTCGACCGATGATAGTGCAGCAAATAAAAGGACTGTGTGCACCAAGGGGCAACAGTAATTGCTGTGATATCACCATCTACTCTTAAAAGCTTTACTGCCTCTGCCAGTATTGATACCAACTGACACGTACCCCTCCATCCAACTTCACAGCCCCATACTGTGATACCTGAATTTAATTTACCTTTCCGTTTCTGCGATTTGGAGAGTGGCAGATGGGCAGGATGGTCAGATTCTTTGGGCTTGTTTTCCAAGACTTCTCAGGGAACCACCATGGAAATTGGGGAGGGGGAGAAAGGAAAAAAAAAATGAAGGCATGCTTTTTTCACAAAATTTTCCTGTGTGTGTTTGTGTTTCATGGGGGGGGGGGGGGGGGAGTAGGATAGATTCCCAGATTGTGTTTGTGTGCTTTCTTCAGCTAGTCTGCATCTGCAGAGGAACAGAAGTTCACAAAGTTATGTAGCTTGCATTAAACTTGATGGGAGATGCTTGCTGACCCCTGGAGCACATCTGGAGACACTCAGCCATATGGGCTAAATGTTTAACATCATATTAAGGTGAATTCTACAGTAACAGGGCTAGCCTATATCTACAAAAAGACATGTCTGTGGCACTTTGTGAGCAACTGGTATTACTATAACACAGATATTTGCCTATGGTGCCAAACACATGCAAGGCAGTGAATATATATGGCTCAGGTTGTGGTCTGGGAACACATGATGTTGTACCATTGGGGGTAGGTGCAGACCTGGTCGGTATCTAGATGGGGGAACAAACCAGGGCAGGAGGAGGGCGGGACTGGTAGAGCTCAGCTCCACCGGATCCTGAGCTCTGTGTCAGGCTGCACAATGCAACACAGAAGCTTTTGAGTAGCCCCATTGTGGGGCTTTGCGTTGGCTTGGTCATGTCGTGAGAATGGATGATGGCCGGATCCCAAAGGATCTCCTCTATGGAGAACTCGTGCAAGGAAAGCGCCCTACAGGTAGACCACAGCTGCGATACAAGGACATCTGCAAGAGGGATCTGAAGGCCTTAGGGATGGACCTCAACAAGTGGGAAACCCTGGCCTCTGAGCGGCCCGCTTGGAGGCAGGCTGTGCAGCATGGCCTTTCCCAGTTTGAAGAGACACTTTGCCAACAGTCTGAGGCTAAGAGGCAAAGAAGGAAGGCCCATAGCCAGGGAGACAGACCAGGGACAGACTGCACTTGCTCCCGGTGTGGAAGGGATTGTCACTCCCGGATTGGCCTTTTCAGCCACACTAGACGCTGTGCCAGAACCACCTTTCAGAGCGCGATACCATAGTCTTTCGAGACTGAAGGTTGCCAATACAATTGTGGGGCTACTTACCTTACCTGGGGGAAGGGCACAAAGAGAGGCTCCCCCTCTCCTGAGGAGCCGATGGTGGCTGCCCAGTTGCACTCAGGATGCTGCAGCAGCCATTTTCAGAGCCGCAGCAGCCCCGCACACCTGGCAGCTCTGGATTGGGCTGTTTGTACTGTAATCAGAACTCTCTCCAAAGTGCTGATTAAGGTGACCAGAGGCAAAGAAAGACAGGTCTCCCATAACTTTCGTAGTTAGGCACAAAAGGGGATTTTGGTATGGGCATTTAGTCATACAAGGCTAAGAAAAGCTGCATCTGTTGAAATTTGCTCTCTTGCTCACAACCAGAAAAGACACTGCAGCTCTGTCTGTTACTGCTGGTCATCTCTGATGCTGATAGTTTTAACTATATAACTAAAGAACAAATTACTGAAATGCAGATCTGGCACAAGAAGAAGCTGTTTTCTTACCAGTACATTGTCTTAGTAATGCCTTGGAAGCTGAGCCCAGCTGTTTGGAAACTGTAATACAAAATGAAGACCAATGAGCCAGGAAGAAGGGACAGCAGGAAAGACAAGGCCAAGATAGTCATTCTGAAATATGGTACTCTTGGTGTTGTCAGTGGTGCTAACGGAAATGTTAAACTGTTGTGGTACGATCACATTTTTTTAAAAAGAAAGCAAGTTCCTAGTCCTCATGATTGCACAAACTGCACATGCCATCATAAATCTTCCACAGCAAACTGCAATTCTGCGAATCCCAACCACATTCAAATACCCAACTGGCACAGTCCTTTTTTCTTCCCACTGCTGATCAAAAAGAGCTCAATGCAGCCATATTTCATGGTTATCGGAAAATTCGCAAAGTCTGCTGTCGAGCACCAGACACCTAGCAACCGTCTCAAGTTTCAGACCTCTGCTCCGATACAGCATGGAAAAGTGAATACACGGACAGAGGGACTGGGGGCGGGAGAGAGAAGAGTGTCTTGTATAGATATGCAACCTCTTCCATCTCAGAGCTCCTTCCTGCTGAGGAAGAAAGCTTGTTTCCTAGGAGACTAGCAGCTCCCTGGAGCAGGGTAAAGTGTGTGTGTGTGATGTACAGGTTTCTACTCTGGAGCAGGGTAAAGAGTGAATGTGTGTGTGTGTGTAAAATGTACAGGTTTCTCCCTGACAGCAGAGGTGCTAAATGAAGGGAAATGTATTCCGTACACGCAGTGCACCCCCAGTGAGTGGGATCCATGGCTAACAGCAGGAGAAAGCCCTTTAAATAGAAGTGCATCACCACGGTAACAGCCCACCTGCTTGAGAATCACTTGACCTCAGGAACCAGCCCCCTGCCCTCCATATACTCTTTGAGATATCAACCCATGCAAGAGAAAATTACATTCATTTTCGTTGGGAGAAACAGGGAAAGAATTCTTTCCTTCAATTAAAAGTTGAAAGGAGTGGGAATAAAAAGTCAGTGGTTTCAGAGTTGACTGAGAAGAAATTTTGGGAGCCATCATTCAGAATTTAGCAAAATTATTGGAATCAACCCTAAAAAAGTATTAAACAGTGTAAACATTTGTCATTGTCATTGCAGATCTTGGTTAAGGCACAATTGCTTTCCTGGATAAGATCAAGTGACCATCTAGTCCAGGGGTGTCAAACTCATTTCATGTAGAGGGCCAAATAGCATTCATGATGCTTGCTGAGGGCTGAAAGTGATGTCATTAGGCAGGAAGTGATGTCATTAAATAGTTCATGACCCAAAATAAGCACTTTTTCTGACTTGGGAATTCATTAGCTGCAAATGACAGAAGAGAAAATATACATATCTTGATCACATAAAAGATAGGGAGAGCTCAATTTTCAAGTGGTCTTCCCTTTCAGCAGTAACACCACAGCATGGCTCAGCAGCCTGAGGGCCGGATAAAAAGCTTCTGTGGGCCACATCCGGCCCTGGGGCCTTATGTTTGACACCCCTGATCTACCATCTAGTCCAGTCTTCTGTCTTCAAAAGACAGAAGACAGGTAACTGAGAACTCACAAATAGGGAACGAAGGCGATGTTTGAGGGCAGGACATTCATGAGGCACACTGAGGCAGTCGCCTCAGGCAGCAGCTTGGTCAAGAAGCTCCACCTCCCTCCACTATTCCTGCTAACACTTATTCTAACCCACCGCTCTCCTCTCCTTCACATTTCCTTTTCTGCTCTGTTCCCTTCTTTCTTTTCTAATTCAGGGAGTGGGGGAAGCAGAGGCTGGGACATCAGGAGGTAAGGGAACAGCATTTGGTCAGAGGGTCTTGGGGTGGCCCTGGCCATTCCCTATTTCCCCTAGCATCCAGCAATTAGAGGTTATGGCTCCATGTTATACATATTGATAGACTCACCTTCCATGAATTTGTTTTTCCCTCTTAAAAATAACTAAAGGTGATAGCCAGTAAATTCCATAAATTTGCATTTGGGAAAGACTTCTTGACTCTACCTCAATCAGTTGAAGAATTAGATGGGGGTAGGTGGGTGAGCAGAATGCCTGCAGCCCTGTCCAACCAAATGCATGCTTTGAGTTGGAGAAAGCCAGATGGTGAGCTCCAAATATATTTTATGGACTGTGGCTTCAATCCAGTTAGTCATAGTTCCATCCTATGGACAGCCTTGGAACCTAAGGAAGGGCCCGATCCTATTCAACTTTCCAGCACCGGTGCAGCTGCAATGCAGCCCGTAGGTAAGGGAACATTTGTTCCCTTATCTTGAGGAGGCTTCTGTTTCTGCCCCCCACTGCTGGATGCAGTGAGTGCCCTATTGGCATGGCTGCATCAGCTCTGGAAAGTTGGACCCAAAGTCATGTTGACTTGATTCTCTTGGTTTCAGTGGGACTTAGTAATAACTAACTTTACATGAATCGGGACATATATTTCTATTGTAATTCTGTGCTTATCTCCATATATTTAATTCTGCATGCAGAATGCAGTTTTTGATAGAGCTGGGGAATGCTTGATAAGGGTTGGCCTTGAAGGAAAATGGAAGTGCAGGGAGGAAATGTCACTGAGATGATTCCAAGTTTGCAGCCAGTAACAGATCTGCCCCTTGACATGCCCCAGGGCAAATTCTGTGATGCTGCCCTCCCCAGCACCATGCCGTCGCCCCCCCCCTGCTGACTTAGTGAAACGGAGCCTTGTGTGACGCCAAAGACTACTCGGAAAGCCTTCCCCGTGGTCTTCAACAGTATTTCCAGGAAACCGGAAGTACTGCTTAAGATTGCGTCAGAAGCCTCACAAGGCTTCCCATGCGGTCTGCAACACTACACAGATGCGGCGCTCAGATTTGCCCCGCCCCCCTCCAAATCCACCATTATTTGCAACCATAATCAGCAACTTTAAAAACAGAAAAGACTTGGATTACAAATAGCCACTAGGGGGTGGGAGAGGAGCCTGGGAAGCTGGAGTAGTGCAAGTCTGAGGTTTCAATAGACCTTCCTTGCATGTCTGCATCTCCTGTGAAGGTAAGGAATTTGCTTTATATATTAACCCATTTCTTTCCATCGTCTTGGCAGCATTTTACATGGAGACGAGATGCAGCTGAAAATGCAAGCACTCTCTATTGCCACTAGGAGCACAAGCAGGCAATTGGAATTATTTCTATTTCAGGTTTGGAAGTGGTATGATTATTACTGGGACCTCCTCATCCTGCTTCCATATTTTACTTCTGGGTTTCCTGGAAACATCTGGGTGAGAACTGTAGAAACAGGATGCTCTTATATGCCCGTGGACCTAGTACACAGTCGATGCATCTTTCTCTCTTTAATGGCTTCAGATGAAGAACCAAATTTCCTTTCCCACAGTAGTTTGTGTCAGGGCAGCACAAAGCTGGTGCAGCTCCTAGAAAGCATTACTGGCCATGTTCCGAATGTGGACTCCTATGGTGCAAGGAACCCTATACACTGTGGGCCATATATTTTAATTCTGCACACACAGATTGGCATATTTTGCAAGAGTTTACAGAGTGGCGGGGGTTGGGGGGGTATGGCAAATAGTCCATTTCTACGGACCAAAAAAGGCTAGTAGTGCAATGATAACATCATGTTGTTGTACAGGCAGGGTACTAGACCGATTTTGTTGTGAAAAACCAATATGAGAGTTTAAAAACAAATTAGCATTTAGCTAATAAATGGTAACATTTCTTAGGCTGGCCACTGAGGATGCTGGTCTTTGCAATGCCAAGATACGTTCTACTGCCCCCTGCTGGTTTCAAACCCCTCCCTCCCCATCTCTCTTGCCTATGTCATCGCTTACCTCCTGGCTTGCACAGGCCGGGCATCTCCCTCACTGTGTCATCCGAATCCTGAGCTTCTTCCTCATCCTCATCTTCATCCTCTTCGTCTTCTTCGACATCCTCAGCGTAGTCTTCATCCATCCAGGAGCTGTTGGATTCCAAATGGCTTTGTGCTAGACGCTGCACAGCTGTCATGCATTTTGAGAAAGAGAAAGGGATATAAGGGGACCTGGAAATCGGAGAACCACCACTCTCTTCTGTTAAGTTTTAAGGACTTCATGTTTCTAGACTTCACAGAAGCATGAAGTGCTTAGGAACACATGGATAGTACATGCAGTGAAAGACCAAAAACCTTTGAGAACAAAATGGCTAATATTATAATGCTGTTTTACAAATCTATGGTAAGGCCACACCTGGAGTATTGTGTCCAGTTCTGGTCGCCGCATCTCAAAAAAGACATCGTGGAAATGGAAAAGGTGCAAAAGAGAGTGACTAAGATGATTACTGGGCTGGGGCACCTTCCTTATGAGGAAAGGCTATGGCGTTTGGGCCTCTTCAGCCTAGAAAAGAGGCGCCTGAGGGGGAACATGATTGAGAGATACAAAATTATGCAGGGGATGGACAGAGTGGATAGAGAGATGCTCTTTACACTCTCACATAACACCAGAACCAGGGGACATCCACTAAAATTGAGTGTTGGGAGAGTTAGAACAGACAAAAGAAAATATTTCTTTACTCAGCGTGTGGTTGGTCTGTGGAACTCCTTGCCACAGGATGTGGAGATGGCGTCTGGCCTGGACACCTTTAAAAGGGGATTGGACAAGTTTCTGGAGGAAAAATCCATTACGGGTTACAAGCCATGATGTGCATGCGCAACCTCCTGATTTTATAAATGGGCTATGTCAGAATGCCAGATGCAAGGGAGGGCACCAGGATGAGGTCTCTTGTTATCTGGTGTGCTCCCTGAGGCATTTGGTGGGCCGCTGTGAGATACAGGAAGCTGGACTAGATGGGCCTATGGCCTGATCCAGTGGGGCTGTTCTTATGTTCAGGGCACCCTCTTCCGTGGTGTTTCTGATGTCCCAAGGCTATCAATTATTTAACTCCAATCACTATTAAAAATAGCTAAACATTCTAGCCCTCATAGTGGATGAAATGTTCTACAAAGCTCTGCCCTCCTTCTTGTGGGCTAAACCCATTGCTACCTGTCTATTCTCAGTAGGTGGCATCATTCCTATTGCCGACCCTCTTTTATCCATTTCTTTAAAGGTGTCAGGCAAAGCCCAATTACCCTGGAATTTCAGAAAGGTACATGTGAAACAAGACACCGGTTTTGCACACGTTAAGACCTTGGTCTCCTTCTCTAAATTTGAATGAATTTTCCTTTATCACAGATTTTAACACACCATGCTATTTTAATCTCCGGTGCATATATCTGATCGATTTATAATGAAGCATTACTGCAAATAACCTGAAGGAAGGAAGGAAGGAAGGAAGGAAGGAAGGAAGGAAGGAAGGAAGGATCAAGGCTGGTGATCCAATGCACTTTGGTACCTTAGACAGAAAATACTGATCCAAGTAGAGTTCTGATCCAAACAGGGGGCACAATCCACAGAGAAGTTCTCTTGCACAAGCCCCATTGAAATGTATGCACAAGAGGACTTACATAGCTCCCATTCATTTTGGTGGGGCTTGTGCAGGAGCACATCCTGGTGACTTTGTACTCAGTGGATCAGCTCCCCCCCCTTCTCCTTTCTTTAATGGTACTCCAAATCCTCTGAGGCAGCGGCATAGTCTCGCCTCACTCCATCATGTGGTCCCATAAGGGAACTACATGAGGAAGGAACAAGCTGAATGAAGTGGATCACCACTGCCCACTATTCTCTTCAGGCATGGGCAGCATCAACCCACTTCCCTACCCACTCATCTCATTCCTTCCTCACAAAATTGTTTAAAGGGACCACATGAGGAAGGAAAAAGATGAGCAGGTACAGAAGTGGCTTTTAGCGAGTGGCATTTGGATTTATGCAACCCCATCCACAGTAGGCTGGAATAAGGCAGCGGTGGCAGATTTGGGATGAAGGAACACCTTGAGTCTGAGGCTCCCACCACCCTCTGCTCAATGCACTGTGGATGGGATGGATCCATTCCTTGATTCTGGAGCTACAAAAAGAACTTCGGCCTTTAAGGCATTCAACCTTGGATAAGTGCCTCTGCATGATGAGTACCAGGTTGACACTTAGGAAAGCCATGGACACAAACACAGGACTCAGTATACCTGTGTGGATGGAACTTAGGCCAGTCATTTTAATTATTGGTCAATCCATCCATCCATTCCCCTGCAGGCTGTACTCCTCAATTTCCTGTTAGGCCTTAATCACAGCCAGGGGAGACACAGTAGCCGTCATTCACCAACCTAGTTGGCTGGCATCACTAATATCGTAATATAGACGGAATGTTAAAAGCATACTTCCTGGGAAAGTTTCAGCTTATCCTGGTCTCTCTGAGTTGCCAACAAATCTTGGCAGAGTTCCTGCCTTGCAGTTATCTTGGCTTCAAGGTTCAAGGATCTAACCTCGAGGCCGAGCAAAGCAATTTATCAAGGGCACAGATACAGAGAAATTTTCTTTGCTACTTCTCATCTCTTGATATCACTGACATCCTCTCCGCAGAGTATTTTTCTTCCTTTACCACCCCTGCTCCTGTGTGGCTACCACTGTTCAGGGGAAGCTTAGACATGCTGGAAACCCTCATTAGAGATATCATGCAGAACTAGAGACATACCCACCCACCCCCCAAGATTTGGCAGCTCAATGCAGCACTGAGTTGAAATTACTCAATGTTTTTCAGGAACATTTTCTACAATGTTGAAAAGTGACCTTTTTATTTTCACTGATTAAAAAAATGTATGTGTGTTTGTTGACTTTCTTCTCCAAATTTTCAATTTCCCTAATTTTATATTAGGATATCACACAGCCAGATTCAATGGTCTACATCAGTGATTTCCAGCCTTTGTCAGCTCATGGTACACTGACAAAATGCTAAAATTGTCATGGCACACAATCAGTTTTTGGCCCTTGACAAGGCACACCATGTTGCCGGTTGAAGACACATCCCCCAATGGCCCTACTAATAAATGACTCTCCCCCAAATTCTCACTGCACACCTTCAGCACATTTGTGGTACACCAGCAGGGTGCTGCAGCACACTGGTTGAAAATCACTGGTCTACATGGTGTCATCTCATAAATTACGCTGTCCTGGAGTGGCTGAGATCACTCATGTGATTGATCCAAGAAAGAGAAAAAGCTGTAGGAGGTGATATGTAGAAATGGCAGTTCGGGAAAACAATTGCACCAAGAGGACTGGGGGTACAAGTATGTCCATTTGTACAAACATGATGACATTTTCCAGAAATAACTGTACCATGCCCTGAAATTGCCATTTTTGAACCATATATTGAAATTGTAGAATATTCACCACCACCATCATCAATGTGTGAAATCCATATCCTTTCCCACAAGGAGTACACAAACCATTTGTTCCATAGCCCAGAGGTTCTCAAACTGGAGCATGATGCCCCAGCCAGAGAAGCCGTCTTTCTGCCCTGTTAACGGGTGGTGACAGTGGAAACAGCGCTCCCATGATCATGCTACTACTGGGGATTAAAGGTCTTTTTAAAGACTTATGAAGGGTTGCTCTGCCTCCCTGGAGAATGTGAGGAGCCCGCTGCCCCCTCTGCGGGCCTCCCCATGCATCAGAATTGCTGTAGATTGCGACTGCAACTCTCAGTTTTCAGACAAAGCCACAGAATCCAGCCAGGGGAGCTGCGGAATCCTCACAGAAAACCCACCTAATGTATAGGATTATAGCCCTATTGGGGGGAGCCGCAGTCAATGCCCAGTAGGTCAAGAGAGCTGCCAGTTGAAAAAGTTTGGGAACCACTGTCCTAGCTGTAGATCTCACTCAGATGTTCAACCTGCATCTAGGCAGTACCACTTTAAATGCAGGGTGAGTTCTGATGATCACATGCTTCTCCATATTGAAAAACAAAACTCTCTGCATGTTTAAAAAAAAACAGCAGAACAAATGGTTCTAACATAGCCCTGACAGGCTAGTTTTTAGCTGTCCATTCACATGGAAATGTCTTCATATGGAGGGACATTCAGTTACAGTCTCCTTCACCTTCTATCTTCAGGGATACAGCCCTGACACAGGTTTATACCTCAGTGAGAACAAGGTCCAAACCTTCCACTCTCCTCTTGCCAACAACATGCAGGGCTAGTTTTGATGATACTGTCCAAGTGGAGGTTCATCATGTGAGAGGAATGAGACAGCATCATCCCTGCCCTTTATGATCATGTGGGGCAGAACATGCAGACCAGTCTGAAATCTGGTTCACACATTAGGGGCTGGTTCAAACATTCCAGGCCCATGTGATCAGGCAGCAAGGCACTCTTCTCCATGATCACTTATTCATGGTATCATCCAAACCAGTTCACAGACTCTTCTATCCCAAGACCCTGTGTGGATTTCCCCTTTCCAGTCCCATCTCTTTATCCCTCAACCCCTTCAAGCTCCTTCTTATTTCAGCAACAGGCGTCCCCTGCTTACTTGACAGGTTAGGGCCTGGAGCACTATCGAACACCAGAAATTATCGAAAAAGCAGAACTCAGTCTATTTTCAGCTTGCAAATGCAAAACTGCTACTGAAAAATGTAAATGTCGCTTGTGAATGTGTGTGAAAGCCTAAATAATATCCTATCTCTACCAAAGTACAGTACAATGAACAAAAGCTAACTTTTAAACATTTTGATTGTTTGATATGGGCTATGTCAGAAGGCCAGATGCAAGGAAGGGCACCAGGATGAGGTCTCTTGTTATCTGGTGTGCTCCCTGGGGCATTTGGTGGGCCACTGTGAGATACAGGAAGCTGGACTAGATGGGCCTATGGCCTGATCCAGTGGGGCTGTTCTTATGTTCTTATGATTCTTGCATATGTGGACAATGAATATATATGAGAAAGAAAAAGCAGTGCATGGTCAGTTGTGCAAACATGACGAAATAGATCGAAAGAGTGGAGAATGTATCACTTCTGGTTATAACTGAAATGCATCAAAAAGCAGAGGATATTTGTATCATTTCTCCAGCTATTGTTTCATAGCCGATTTCTAACTCTGCTCCTTTTCTTCAGCCACCTTGCATTTGAGCTCCCTGACGTTCCCTACTTTTTGGGCACTTTTCCAACTGGGCTTTCCAGCCCTAACAGAGATGGCTGGCCACAACCTTGACACGATGTATGGTTCTCTAACAGATCCAGAATTGCAAAAGATGCTAGCCCCAACAGAAGACTCTTTCTTCTGTTGCCATAAGAAGTGCTTTCTCAAACTGGCTGGATGGGAGGAAAAACAGGTGAGTGTGGGATTGGAGAAGGTCAGAGGGTGAGAGAAGCCATTACTGCATCTTTCATAGTTGCAGATCTTCTTGTTTTTGCTGGTTGTTTTTTTTTTTAAAGAAATACTCTCTGTCTGCTTGACTACCTTCTTAGCACTCTCACCTCTGCACACCTCTTTCCCAAAGCACACAAATCCACCATCCCTAAATACTGTCAAATGTTCTTCTGAGCCAAAATGACCTTTCAGCTATCTCACAGATGCCTCATTGTTAACATTCTACAGCTGACACCTCCACAGTGAGCACTTTAGGATGTCATGAAATTTTTTTAACCTATCATAAGATTTTTAGCAATCATAGAATCTCTGCAGGGAATCATGTTAAACAACCCCCCTCCCCACACACACACACACCCAGTACTTGACAAACCACACTTGAAGAAATGAAAACAATATTAACAGAAATGTCTTTGTGTGTGTATGCTTAAAAAAAAAAAAAAAGAAGCAGATCAGCTGCTTTGAGACAATACATTTACTTGGCATGTTGTCAAGTACCATAGCTGTATTCTCACACTACCAGTGCATGGTCCAATTTTAAAGCTTGCATAAAGGAAAAAAAAATAGTTTCCTTGTTTATTAAACTTGGCAGGGACCTAGTCCTCAGTGAGGAATGTGACTCAGCTTGTTTGGGAAAGAAAAATAGCCACACGGTAGAGAAACAATATCTTCATTGTTGGGAGAGGGATTTTATTTGATAGTGCCAACTTCTTTCTCTAACACCCTCAGGTCTCTTTGCTGGCACACCCTGCCTTGGTTGCCTTTCCACAAATTCTGCTCTGTTTATTTATGAGAGGTTAAGCATATTTTAAACCTCATTATTCACCACATGCCACCCACCCTACTTTTCAGGTTTCAAAGCTGGCAAGAAACAATTAAAATCTGAAATTGTACATATATCAGAGGAGGAGTACCAAATCACCAAAGGTGGTTTGACAAGAGCATGTGCCATGAAGCAGTTGAGTACAACAGGTATATAGAAGGCATTTTGACAGGTGTAACTTGTCATGTAGGGGTGAGAAAAGTTGTACCTTCCTGACACCTTTTCTGCTTCTGTCACAAGAATGAAAGGTCCAGGACTATATTCGCCTTTGCTTTTTGTCTGCAAAAGTACTGATTGTTTCAATTACAGGTTTTTTCACCCACAGTTTTATCTCAATGTGATCGGTCCTTTAAATCAAAGGAAGAAAGTTGTTTAACAATAAATAGCCTTGTTAATGGGGGAAGAGGGCAACCAGTAGGCATCAACCATTCTCTCTCTAGGCACTTAGAACAGCTTCACTCCCAGGCAAGTGAACCCTCCCTCCCTGAGCACCTAAAAGAATGCAAATCAATATCACCTCCTCCATTCTTTCCTGGTGTTGGGCTCCCAGGGAAGGGAGGGGTCACTGCCTCTGAGTGAAGCCTTTCTAAGTGCCTGGAGACAGAGAGAGTGACTGCCTCTGTGTGCATTACAAAAAGTCACAAGGCTGTTTTTAAATCACTGAGCAAGAGGATATTGTTATTTAAATGGATTTGCTTTAGTGCGATTTTTGCCATCCATGTGAATTCTGGGAATGGAACCCTTTAGATACTAAACTTGTATGCAAATAAATGATCACATTGGCAGAACTTAACTGCTTTTCAGTATCACAAAGTCAATACAGTCTAGGGCAGTCTAGGAAGCAGGGGATAAAAGAAGGAGGGTATATAAAAAGTGACATAGGAGGCATCAATCTGACTGTTTTAACACCCTCCTTAGCTTAATCAGAGATATTTAATCAGAGAGATAACTTAATAGTGCTGGAAATGGTTTTACAGCAGGAGGGGTTTACAACAGCAGAAGATACTTCCACTGTCTTAAAATGACTGCTGATGGAGCATGAGGTCTTTCCCCCCTCATAAATGGGCTAGGAGTCCAGAATTCTCAAAATTCACAGAAACCTCTGTGCATGTGTATATTTTACTGCACCTTGTCCAGACTTTCACCCTGCAAACTATATAATACTTCTTAGACACACAAGAATCCACTTTGGCTCAAAAACAAGGGAAGAATGGTGACAGCAGCTTTGATCTAGTAAAATGTAATCTGCTTGTGGAAAAATCTTTCCACAGTGAGCAAAAAGTCCTTTATCTGATAGTTTATTAACAATGTGGAAATTTGCCTGGTATTCCCACACTTGGGAGGTCACTGCTTTTTAAAAAGAGTTGTGTTTATCTGGCTAGATGTTTAACAGGTTGGAGGCCAAGGGAAAGGGGGAACAGTGGGATTGCAGTATATACCAGCCCATGGGATGTAGTTGACGTTTAAGGCCCTTTTCAGCATTCTTGATTTTGTCAAGGTAGCAAGCACTTAGTATCTGGGGACAAAGAGCAGAGGGAGTTAAGATTATAAGGTCAAACTCCTTCTGTAAGAGCTGACTTCTACCAAATAACAAATATGTATTTTGACCGGTGGTTGTCTTTTTGAGGATGGGGGCAAAGGTTAAGACAACATGAGTTCAAAAAGACAGACATAGTTTTCCAACTATGTTCATAGTTTCCTTTTGTACCTTCAACTGCAGTTTAGTATGCAGAAATGAAGCTTTCTCTATAACTTTGCTGTATGTCAGGAAGCATCACCTGTTGCATTTCTATGGATCAGGCTGCTGTTAAAGGGAAAGAAGCAAAGCTACTGAAAAGGTGCCAGCTCTTCATTCACTCACACACATTCTCACTCCCTATTGGTTTCAACAGGAGTGCTGCAGAAAACTTAAGTGAAGCAAACTAGGGAGGAGGAAAGGCAGGTTCTTGAGCCAATTACTCTCAGTTCAAATTTACTTGCCAATGTTCACATTTATATTTTCCTCGTTTGAATCCGTTCAGCACTTCTAATTATATAGGGTGACCTAAAAGTAGGTGGATAGTAGGTGGAATAAATGTTATCATTTTCTGTCCACCTACTTTTGGGTCACCCTGTAGATGCTGATGGATTTAAATTTAGGGGACTTTGGAAAAAGAAAGCTGTAAATGTCTGGAAGGCCTCTAAATGCATGAAACTGTTCAAAATTCTACTAGAAGCTGAATGTGAATACCAGTGTATATACAGAGGACATGTGTGAGGTGCAAATTAAATCAACTATGGGTCCCACATGATTTTCTGGTTATCACTGGGAGGTGGTGGCTCTGGGGTACTCTGGAGACATACAACACAAGTCTACCACTGTAGCCATACAGGCCTGGCTATGCAAGCTGCCTTCTTTGGGGACAACATGGAATCATATGTAAGTCAGTCTTTAGAGGAAGAGAGGGGTATAGGCACAACAGACAGACCCTAGCAGAGACCTCAACCACATCAGGAATGCTACTAGAATCAACACAGAGGTTACACAGCAAATAAGTGTCCAGCCTGAAATTTTATTTATGAAAAGTAGCCCTGGGAGGCTGTAAATTTGATGGGGGGAGGGGGAGGTTGTGCTTGACCCTTTCCACGCAGGTCTTTTTTTCTAATAAAAATCAAAATTGCACTCTCCAAAGTGCCTTTCTGCCCTTAGAGGAAAGCAAAGAGGTAGTCATATATTTTCCCTTACAAGTGGAAAAGCAGAAGAGAATGTGCAGATGGGTGGAAAAAAATAGCCAGAGAAGAACAGGTTAAGCAGTTCCGCTGATTAACGCTTTGACTATTTTTTTTCACTCAAAATCACCTCCCTCAAGCTGCTTTTCCATTCACAAGGCCAAATATGGCTACCTGTCTGTTTGCCCCTACAGGTGGAACAGCAGTTTGAGAGTGATTTTTGAATGGAAAACATAGCCAGAGGGGAAAAGATTGATCAGAAGAACTGCTTAACCCTTTCTCCCCATCTACCTTTTACAGCCTCCCAAAGCCATTTTCCTTTTTCTAAAAAACAAAAACAACAAAAAAACACAACACACACACATACACAGTTAGAAGACTGTTACTGGATCTGTCATGTGATATTTCGTTTGATCCTTCAACGTGAACCAAAACAGAATCAAATCTCATACCTTTGGGATTAGTGGGTTTTTCAACAACAAAAAAAGTTCACAAAACAGATTACACACTAGGGCTGCAATCCTAACCACACTTTCCTGATAGTAAGCTCCATTGAACAAAATAGGACTTACTTCTGAGTAGACCTGGTTAGGACAGTACCCAAAATCAAACCAATAAATGGTTCCCTGTCCCCAAAGGGCTCACAATCTAAAAAGATGCAGAAGAACACCAGCAAATATCCACTAGAAAAGGTACTGTGTTGGGGGTGAAGAGGAAAAGTTACTCTCCCCCATCTAAATATAAGAGGAACACCACTTGAAAAAGTTCCTCTCACCCAGTTAGCATGGGGGAAACGGGTAAAACGCTGCTCTGTCCCCATTTTCTGACCCTGCTTCTGTCAAGACAAGGAAGCAGAGAATTCCTGCTGTGCACACCACAGCTCAACACTTCCACGGCCTGAAGATTCTCCTTCTCCCCCTCTGGATTCCGCATATGAGAAAGAGAGAGGGAGATGGAGAGAGAGAATTTTTAAAAGCAACAGCCATGAAACAGTGTAAAAAGCTGTAGGCATGTGTGGGAAGACAAAGTGCCAACTCCCCCTCGTTAGATCAAATAGCTGCAGGAAAAAAAAAGAATTACAAAAAGACAGGTGTGAACAATAGGTGCGGGGGAGTGATGATGAGAGCAAGGATTGATGGGAAAGGGATGAGTGCGGTACTTTGAGTGAATTGTGAGCAAGTGACAGTGAGCATTTATGTGGGGGGAAAAGGAAGGGAATGGCCTTCCTTGGGTGCATGTGTGTGTATAGAGGAGGGGTGGCCAACCTTTGAACTTTAGGGCTCCTGGACCATTAACAACTGTGTAGAAGAGGGAATTTCTGTAGGTGCAGCTTGTCATCTCACAGATAACATCTCAGCAACACAATTGTTAAAGGTCCAGGATCCCTAAATTTGAAAGATTGGCCACCCCTAATAGAGCAAGGGCTGATTCTCACATTGCTCTGAGACACGACTCAACTCTGGCCTCATAGCATGTGTTGAACTGCTTTGTGTGAAAGGCTCATGTGTGCAGCTGGCTTATAGGTTCATCCATCAGCTAGTCATGTATATTATTCCTTCACACAACAAAGGACGTGTTTGCACTCACAGTTCACCACTTGCATGACTTTGCACTTGAGCTGTGGAAAGTGCTACAATGCAGGTATCTATATACAGTATATAAAAGTGCCAGCCTTGGCCCTAATGAGGTTCTCAGCATCGACAATTGTTTCTGGTAGGTCAGAGTTTGACACCATTTCAGATCCTGAGTTCAAAAGTGTCAGCTCAAGTGTCTCAGAGCACTGATGTGAAAACAGTAGTGTGTGGACCCAATCCTATCCAATTTTCCTGTGCCAATGCAGCTGTAATTAAGCCCCAAGGTAAGGGAACAAACGTTCCCTTACCTTGAGGAGGCCTCCATGATTGTTCCTGCCCCACTGCAGGATGATGCAGCACCAGCCCTGCTGGCATGGCTGCATCAGCACTGGAAAATTAGATAGGATTGAGCTCTCTTCATACATGTGTGTGGTGGGGGGAAGGTATCTTTGGAGGTGTATGAATTAATTAATTCATTTATTTAGAAACATAATGAATTAACAGAGATGCCATTTGTAGAGCACCAGCCTCATATTCCCTTCTCCGCCTAATTTATGTTCAGCTATAGAGAACAAGCTCTTATAATTTCTGCTTGCCTAAGTCCTCCTTTCTCCATTTACTCCAGTCATTACCTGTACACATTTCAATTTGAAATATATTTTCCTTGGACACAGATTGTCCAAGATGCACACAGTATTTCTGAGGTGGCCAAACCAGGGCCTTTTACAAGGGGAGCAGTTCTTCCTCTGCCCGCCGCCCACTGCCCTGGCATAACTTGGTTCCAGTTGTAATTGCCTCTGCCAGGTTGGGACAGAGTGGAGAATCCCGCTAAGGCCCATCCCTCTCTCCTGGAATGCCCCTCGCCGTGGGCTGCGTTCTGCAGGAAGCATTCCAACCGTTGGCAGCGCCTCCGACACAAACAGCAGATTGTGGAAATGCACACAGCAGCAGAAAGAGGCCTTTAAATAGGGCTTTGTTGTCAGACATGCTGGGCTCCAGCCCACCTTGGCACTTCCAACCTCCTTTTAGGGAAGCTACTCCCCACTGTCACCAGGAGGAAAAGAAAGGATGCCGTGGCCGCTGACGTGTGTGTGTGCGTGTGCTAAAATTGGAAAAGGAAGACGAGTGGATCGAGGGCTGTGTGTGTGCGCGTTGGCCCTCCTGTCTTTCGTTTCTACCTGGCAACATGTCAAAGCCAAAAACAAGGACTTGGTTTGTGACTAAGAAATGTCAGCAGAAAGCTGAAAGAGCAAGAGGATTTTATTTTTCAAGTTAGAGATAAGAAACTAATGGTGCCCTGCAACAGAGGAGATGCCAGTGCTGGAGCTATAACGCTCAGTTGAAATAGAACATTTTTTAAAAGATGTTGATGCCTGGGGTTTCATGCTCTCAGCATCACGTGCAAACCTGATCATTAGTATCTCTGTGGAGAATGGTTGCATGCCAGGGACTGGCAGCCCAGGAATCCATGATGATGATATGCTGCTACTGCTGCATGTGCAGAAGTCAGCACCTGAGAGCCCAATCCTGAACTGAAGATCTGCCAGCACACTGGTTCCTGTGCCTGCAGAGGGTGCTGCAAATGTGCCATAAGGTGGAGAGGTGTGGGAGGGCGGAATGGGGGTGGATCAGGCCCGGGAGAGGGTTGGGGTCGGTGGAGGCATCCTAACCCCATCCAGCATTACGCTGGGCTGCACAGACTTCTGAGTAGCCCCATAGGGCATGCTGGGCTGCTAGTCAGGGTAAGGGGAAAAATAGTTCCTTACCCCTAAGACCTCCAGCCTGCTCTAAAGATGTGCTGGATGCAGCAGAGGCCATGTGGCTCCACTGTACCAGTGCAACTTAGGATTGGGCTGTGAGTTTAACTTGTGCACGCAATTCTGCATGGGGGAAGTTTTCTTAATTGTAGCATTGAAAGTTGTTGAAAGCCTAGGCAGGGTGGCTGGCTGGCAGGCCAGGAGAGAAGCAGAGGAATAAAAGTAGCTGCAAAAGTAACTGGAAAGTAGCTAGCTGACCAAATGGACAAAGCGTCCTGGGTCCTTAATGCTTCTTTTTGTCTCATTCCCACCATTTCCTTGGGTAATACAACACCACACAACTGATTATTTAGAGATGATACGGTATATTTGAATCTGCAGCAACTGTTACCCTGCACATTCCTGGTCTCGTCTGATCTTGGAAGCTAAGCAGGGTCAGGCCTGGTTAGTACTTGGAAGGGAGACCGCCTGGGAATACCGGGTGCTGTAGGCTTACACCATAGTCTTTCAAGACTGAAGGTTGCCAACCAACCAACCAGGCAAAGTCTGTAGATTGCAAGAGTGAATTTCCTAACATTCAGTTCAGTGCCAGCTAGAATATTGGCACATAGTTAGTAAATTGCACCAAAACCCAGAAAAGTCACAATGTTATACAAGGATAGGTACTGGAAACCAGGAGTGCTTTTTGGAAGGGCAGACAACCCATGTTTCTGTACCCTGAAGGACCTATAACTCTGGCCCACTCAAGGGACTACTGTTATGAGCGATGGACTTGGCCACAATCCCCTTACTTAAAACACGTTTATGACGTATAAAAGTGACAGAAAATTATCACAACAAATGCTTTTAAAATAACTTCTTTTTTGCAATTTAATCTTAATGCATCTTTACAAAACTACACAGGCCTGCAAAACTGAGGGATAGAAAAACTCCCCCCCCCACACACACACATTTATGGTGGTTTTATATGAATTTGGGGTGCTGATTCCAAAAATGGTATCAGTTTCGCCCTATCCTGTCTAGTTTTAGAGATAAGGGATAGCCTCGTTAGTGAATGGTTCAGGCACCTTCCTCATGAGGAAGGCTATTCTGTATCTTCAAGGCTAGACGTGGTAGGGAAAAACTGTGATGACGTTTTTGGAATCAGCACCCCAAACATACCCAGGAATAGGTCTAATGTTTAAGACAGCAAAATGTGTGTTGGCCTGTGTTTTTATACACAGGATTGGTCTCCTACATGATATGTTCAAATACTTCCCAGGCCATTCAGGTGGAGCCCACTGAACCTGCCCTGGGCCCTCCTTTGAACACCTTTCCCCCAATTCAAAACCAGATGGCATTTTAATTTCCCACAATGCCTCTGACTTAATGTCCCTAACATAGCATAACATAGCGGAACAAAATGCCCCTCCAGTGGAGGCTGCCATTCTCCCTCCCTTCACAATGCTCTGAGTGATGCCAATGTTGAGGGCATTGTGAGAAATTAAAATGGAGGCCAGGAAGCCATCAGGCCTGATAGAAGGACTGTTGCTGGCTTCCACTGCTGCCTCCAAGTAATTTCACCAGGGACCACCACATAGGTGAAGGATCACTAGTGCAGAAGGACACTTTGCTGCAGGTTCCTCAGAACTGGAACTGGCCCTAATTACTTTTCTATCCAGTTCCTATATGGGCCTCCCATCCACCCAAGCTCCAGCTGCTCCCAGAGCACTCGCTAGGTCCATCTTGAACGTATGTGAGAGCATGCTATTGCACCATGCTGAGCTCTGACCGCTAGGCGCCCTGTCCCCAAATATGAGGGATGGTTCCTTTCACAAACTCAAATGTCAATGGTCTTAAACACAACAGTGTCTATGTTAATTGTGGTCCTTGTCTTGATCTAGGTTTCCTGAGTTTGTGAATGGCCACAAGAGAAGATTGTGGAATCCACCAGTCTAACAGAGAAGGAATATTCTCACAGCTATTTTGAGCCTTTGGGGTAAGGCATGATTTAAAAACAAATTTCGGAAAAATAATATGTATAATTATACTTTATTTTTACCCTAGGAATGGCTTTAAACACACACACACTAGACAGATTTGCGATTGAGCAATGTTTAATCTTATCCTCTCTTTTCTTTTGTTTCTTTTGGTATTTGCTTGTACAGTGTATATGTTTGTTTATTTTTATCTGGAAAATATAATAAAGAGTAGATGATGTAGACAGAGCCAGCGTGATGCAATGAACGCTAGCGAGAGAGCCATTTTATTACAAGAAAACATAACGCTGTCTTTTCAATGAATTGTCCTTGAATGAAGTTCTTTTTGATACAAACAAACCCCAAATCTCCTATGCCATTCAAAAGCAGGATGCTTTGATGAGAAATGTATGGAAGAATACTGAAGGTTAGATAGTTGCTTGCACACAGTCTCTTTCTCCCTCTTTTTCTCTCCCTCTGCTATGAGTCAGCCCATCTCCATGGAATCTTGGTTCTCTCTCTCTCTCTCTCCAAAATGAACATAGTTAATGGTAACTAGTGCAAAGTTTTGTTCATGCCCACACACCCCCACACGTATTCACGCCCTCCCCCACCCCACCACTTCTCTCTGGGCTCCCGAGGTCAACTTCATTCCCGCAGAACGGCTAGCTTGGAAACAGATGGAGTTGTCAACTCTTAACGAAAAATATAAAAATAAAAGAGTAGGACGGGAAGAGGGGGCCACCTCACACCTCCAAATTAAGAGCAAGAGGAGCCTGTTTCTTTAGAACCGCAAGTTCCATGACAGCCTGGAAAGAAAAAGGAAAGGGGGAAAAAAAAAACCCCACACTGCAGCAAGGGAGTTTCATTCGAGCATGAGCAGAATGGGTGACAAAGCCAGTGGCATTTGTGCTTAAAGTTGGGAGCGATGTCAGGTATGAAGCTGAACAGAACAAAAAAAGTGTGACTGCTTTCTCAGTTATGCAACCTGCAGTCAACATTAAAGCAGGGTGTCTCGTTGCCTTTTAAAAAAAAGAATTGCATCATTTTCTTGCCTTTCCCTAATGGAGCTTGTGCAATTAGCGTCCTGAGGCAGTGTGTAGAGTTTGGAAATTTGCATGGCTGGAGAGCAAACTAGGGAAGCTGCCTTATGCAGACCGTGATCCACACAGGCAGGGCTGTGTGTTTTTGTTGCACTACTTTGGGAGGTCAGGGATGGAAACTGGGAAATTCTTGATGGAAAACAATCACACTACCACTGAGCAACAGCCCCACCCCAGAAGTCAACTGGGAAATTCTTGATGGAAAACAATCACACTACCACTGAGCAACAGCCCCACCCCAGAAGTCAAGGAACAGAATATGAGGTGATGCAATGTAGTTTGGATAAACCGAGGCAGTGCTGGCTCTGAGGTCTTGAGGGGCACCCTCAGCAGGTCTCCTTATCCAGAAGAAACCACCACATACAAGCCAGGGATTCTGGCATGCTGCTCCTGACCTTTTTGAGTGCAAAGTGAGAATGGTAGTATCACTGGGGTGCTGGCCCTGGCCCTGGCCTTAGGCCTCTGGCAAAATCCCATTGCTGCCACTGATGCAGTGTGAGGAGAAGGGCTGGGTAGGAAGAGAGTAGCATTAAAGGACAGGGTGGTAAGAGGGGGCAAGAAAATGGGTATATGGAGATTTCACTTGGTTTGCTTTTCATGGCCAACAAGCACATAGATGTACAGAAACCCTGCTACAGAAATATGTAGTGGAAAAAGCTTTCTCCATAAAAGAGAGCCAGGATGGTAGTGGTTCGGGAGTTGGACTTAGAACTGGAAGAGCCAAGTTCAAATCCCCACTTAGCCTTGAAGTTTCCTTGGTGACTTTAGGCCAGTCACCATTTCTCTCTCAGCCTCACCTACCTCACAGGGTTGTTGTGAGGACAAAAGGAGGGAAGGAACCATGTACACCACCCTGGAGGACAGATGGTTTAAAAATGTGAAAAAGAAACATACACCATAGATGCTCGCCTATAAGGCGAGAAATTTCTGCCAATAAATCAAGCTTAGATCATCGCCTTGCCTTATCTGTGAGGTCACTCAGGGGTCAGGGCTGTTCAAGCTAGTCCAGCACAAGAAAGAAGCAAGAGGACAATGCAGAGATAATTAGAGGGCTATTAGTCCCCAATCCTCCAAGGCAAGCGGCAGCCAAAGTTAACCTTTTTATTCTCCTTCTAAGAAAAAAAGCAAGCCAGGGCTTAAGGCTTCCAATTAAATCAAGCAAGCCTTGTTCTCCTTAGCAGACTCTTCTGCAGCCTCATTCCATTTGGCAGGTGTTTGACAGAGGTCTGGTTTTTTTAAACACCAGGATGTCATCCTCATTTCCATTTGAAACAAAGTCCCAGGCGACAATTCAGTGCACCACTACTTAAGAATAACACCCATGGAAAGCAGTTCAGTCTATTTCAGAGTAAATAGGGTTGCAACGATGTGTAGCTACACTTGCTCATGCTCATTCCTTATTGCTTGTCTCTCTGCTGTGAATTGCATTGAACGCTCCCAGTTATGTGTTGTATGTTATATGTTGAGCCTCTGGCTTAACACACCAGGCACCTTAAAGAAGGATTGGATTCATGGTTCTACTGATATGTTGTTTGCAGTGCACTTAGGGTGCAATCCTAAAGTTGACTAGCACGTTTAGCCGTAAAGCACGTTTGCGCCTCCGCATCGGCTGACATAAGCCTCCACGGCAGCTTTCCCGCATCTGCTTGTGTCGGCATGCCTGCGCCGACACAAACAGCAAAGGTAGGCGTGGGGGGGGGGGCGGGGAGGAGGACAGAAGGTGTTTCTGGGTGGGGGGAGGGCAGGGGGAAGGCGGGCAATGGGCGGCCCCGGGGTGGGTGTGCAGGGAACCGGAGGTGGGGCTGGGACCCGGCAGTTATGACAGATCCCAACCCCTGTCCCCATGGAGAACGGAGTGCTGCTTCGCTCTCCTCGAACTTGCACTACCTCCAGAGGTGACGCAGGTCCAAGGAGACCCATTGCGGCCAGCACCCCTTACCCAGGGGTAAGGGGTAGAGTTTCCCCTTGCCTCTGGCTGAGCTGCCGCCGCCAACAAAGCTGCGTTAGATGCAGCGCAAGCCTCCTGGCTTGCTTGCTCCAGTGCAGGTTTGGATTGTGCCCTTACTCTGATAGTGTTTTGCAAAAGGGTTGTGAAGACCAGAATTAAAAAAGTTAATGAATAAAAATGTATCTTAGGATCTTTTACAACGTTTTTAATAAATTAGAAACTGTACAGTTCTTAGGTAACAATTACTGATAGGTTATTTTTCAGGATCTGTCCTTGGGTAAAAGTATAGTCAGACACCTCCCTAAGTTTAATCCCTGACTTATCTGAGGATCACAGGAAAATTCCATGATTTTTGGCTCAAAACCTGCCCTTGACTTATCTGTGAGATTGATTCATACTTGAGTATCTACGGTTCATATAATTCCTATATGTCAGGCTGCTTTTAAAGAGCACCCTCAGCAGGCAGGGTTAATGAAGCAGATGGCAATCCAAGATTCTTTGCATGCTTTCAAGCCCCCCCCCCCCCACTGCCATATGGCTTAGAAATGTATTTTGTACCAAAATATGCTGCTCCCTAGGTCAGATTTTGTGCTCCTCAGCATGACTGCTGCCAATCATGCTGAGCTTCAGATCCCTGGGCATGATCCTACTGCAACAACTGGCATAAGACAAAGAGATGTGCCTTACTGGTGGAGCACATGCAGACAGTCGCAGGTTCAATCTTGGCTGTCTCCAGGTAGGGCTGGGAAAGGCTCCTGTCTGGACCCCTGGAGCAGTGGCATAGCTGAAGTGGGCCCAGGGAGGGAGGGCGGATTCCTGCCATCTCTGCTGAGGGGGGGGGGGGTGACTGCACTTACAGTCACTTAGGGCGGAATCCTAGCCAACTTTCCAGTGCTGGCATAGATGTGCCAGTGGGGCATGTGCTGCATCCTGCAGTTGGGGGGCAGTCACAGAGGCCTCCTCAAGGTATGGCAATGTTTGTTCCCTTACCTCGAGTTGCACTGCCCTTATGTCAGTGCTGGAAAGTGGATTAGGATTGCGCCCTTAGATATACAAAACTATGCAGGGGATGGATAGAGAGATGCTCTTTTTCCCTCTCACACAACATCAGAACCATGGGACATCTGCTAAACTTTAGTATTGGGAGAGTTAGGTCAGACAAAAGAAAATATTTCTTTGCTCAGCATGTAGTCAATCTGTGGAACTCCTTACCACAGGATATGGTGATGGCATCTGTCCTAGAAACCTTTAAAAGGGGATTGGACTAATTTCTGAAGGAAAAGTCCATCATGGGTTACAAGCCATGATGTGTATGTGCAACCTCCTGATTTTAGAAGTGGGTTACCTCAGAATGCCAGATGCAGGGGAGGGCACCAGGATGCAGGTCTCTTGTTGTCTTGTGTGCAACCTGAGGCATATGGTGAGCCACTGTGATATATAGGAAGCTGGACTAGATGCGCCTCTGACCTGGTTCGGCAGGGCTGTTCTTATGTTCTTACCTTGCTTATACGGCAAATGTCATGAAATTGGCCCTGCCTCCCCACCCACCCTTCATCTTCATACAGCTCCAAACAGAGCTGTTTTTGGAGGCGAGGGCTGCCCATGTGCTGGGGAGGGAGGTGACAGCACAGGCGCACAGGGGTGTGTGCAACATGGCTCCATGACCCACCGGGCCTGGTAATGCAACTGCCCTGGAGAGCCGCTGTCAGTCAGTGTCAATAAGAATACTGAGCAATATGCACCAATGGGCAAACACTGTAGAAGGCAGTGACATACATTTAAAATAAAATTCTAGCTACCATTTATCTTTGTGCCACAGCTCTGTTTTTCTCTCCAGCACAATGCTTAATTTAAGTTACCAAAATGAGAGGAGCTGGGGCTCAACTCTGCATGGATGCTATTCTCCTCCCACTCCATAACACCCTCCATTTTTTTTTCTTCCCCAACCACTTCCAATCCTGTTCCCCCAGCCCACCAGATATTTCCCTCTGCAATTGCCTTATATAAGCAGTTGCGATCAGTACACTTCCCCCATTCAGGTGCCCGCGCATCGCTCACACTGAGAGTGTTCATAGCTCCCTGCCTAGCTAAACAGAATGTTGGCTCCTGCGCAACCCACCCTAATCTAAACATTCTGTTGTGTCCTTGGAAAATGCGTCCTTTCCAAAAACAAAAGTTCAATGGTTCACGTGCTTCAGGCAGTGTTTTTACTGATGAAAAGTAAACAGTTCCCACATAAGATGGGTATTGTGTACTACCCAAAAAATCTAGTGACCCTCCCCACAGCTTATAGCTCCTTACCATCTTCTGTTGAGGCTGTATGGTAAACAAGGAATTCTCAGAATGCAGGATAAGCACCCCGTCTGGCTTTTAGCTGTCCTGTAGCCACTGCCACTGTACTATAGGACCCAATGCAGCAAGTATTTCCACTGGCAAGTGCCCTCTAACTGCTTTTTCTCCATTAATACTTTACAAACTGAATGTAAGAGACACTCAAACTACCCTCTACATTACAAGTGTCTGTTTCTTAAGAAATGGCAGCCACAGAGCCCCTCAATCTGGATCGGGACTGCTGGGTGTGGGGAGGGGGAGTTTATTCCTCTATTACTTCATGAATATTGCTCTCCAGGCTGCTGTCTGCAGGAAATAGGAGCTTGGGGGCAATTTTTGGGTAGGGGGAATGGAGCAGGGGGGAAGGGGTAAACTCCCCACAGCCCTGATCCAGATTGGGCCCTGTGGCTGCCTGCCCTTAAGAAAGAGTTGTGACTTAAGCAGGTTAATGGAAAATGCCTTTAAAGTGTAGTATGGTTTGACTGCAGAGCTATCTTACCTTTAAGAGAAGGGGGTGTGTAGACACAAGGAGAGTTTCTTTTGTTTTTAAGGTGGTAGCCTTCACCCAAAGCTCTCTGGAAGAAGAAGGAAACAGAGTCAAGAGTTCAAAGTCAGAACAGTTCTCCAAAGATTTCCCAGAGGGGCTAAGACTGAGGATATGACTTGAAGTCTAAAAGAATTATACAAGCAATTATCATTGTTTGTTAAATTAAGATCCTGGCTTTGATCCAGGTTGCTCTGTTGAGTTTATTTGTGCAAACGTTCTGTTTTCAAAAGATGTTCCCCCCACACCGGAAGCTGCCTCTGAAACAAGCAAGAGGGCTAAAGTCCGATGATGAAAGATTTCTTAGACTGTAATCTTCTGCACGCTTCGCTGGAAGTAAGCCCAAGTGAACTCAGTGGGTCTTGCTTCTGAGTAGGCATGCATAGGATTGCACTCTTGGTTGATTAATCATACATGCATTTCAGTGGATTAATTTATCAATTCAGATTGTGTATATTTGCGTATAAATGATAATTCTGAAGGAAAACATTGCACTTTGCTTGTCTCTAGTGTAGATCAGTGGTTCTCAAACGTTTTAGCACCAGGACCCACTTTTAAAAATGACACTCTATCACAGTGATTTCCAACCTTTTTCATCTCATGGCATACTGACAAGGTGCTAAAATTGTCAAGGCACACCATCAGTATTTTGACAATTGACAAGGCATACCGCACTGCTGGAGAGGGGCTCAAATCCCCAAATGACCGACTAATAAATTATCTCCCCCCTCACATTCCCATGTGAATGCAGACCATTCACAGCACTCCAGTGTGCCATGGCACAGTGGTTGAAAATGGTTGCTCTATTGGGATCCACCTAGCTTTCTGAGACTTTTAAAAAAGACGATCCAGAAAGAAACAATATTTTGATTTATTTATTTACAAGCAATATTATTTATTTATTTGCAAGAAACCTCGATCCATTTCTCATAATGAGGCAGCCTTAATGAATAGCATCAAGGCTTGAAGGGCTTAGTTATGTGACCTAGCCTTCATCTGCCCCCACTACCTGTTATTGAAGACAAAAAAATACCAATGTTCAAACATTGATCTCCCTATATTTACACAAGCTTGCAAACTACAGGAGCTCAGCGGTTTGCAGGTCAGTTAACAGCTGTTTGGTTTTTGAATAGCCTCGGGCAATCAGTTAGCTTGAGGTTATTAGTTATCTGATCTTTCCATAACCTTGTTTTCATTGGAGGCTCTGTGGGACCCACCAGAAATTTGACCCTGACCCACCAAGTGAGTTCTGACCCACAGTTTTAAAAACATTGGTCTAGATCAGGGGTGTCCAAAGTTTTCGGCAGGAGGGCCACATCATCTCTCTGACACTGTGTCGGGGGCCGGGAAAAAAAGGAATTAATTTACATTTAAAATTTGAATAAATTTACATAAGTTTACATAAATTAATATACTAGAGGTGGAACTTATATGAATGAATGAAGGTCTTGCAATAGCTCAAGGCCTATAAAAGGCTTCACACAAGGCAAGGCCAGCCTTTTTTTTGCTGCCACTACTGCATCACAGATGTGAATCAGCAAGCAGTGGCCCTCATCCCACAGCTAACGTAAGAACATAAGAACATAAGAACAGCCCCACTGGATCAGGCCATAGGCCCATCTAGTCCAGCTTCCTGTATCTCACAGCGGCCCACCAAATGCCCCAGGGAGCACACCAGATAACAAGAGACCTCATCCTGGTGCCCTCCCTTGCATCTGGCATTCTGACATAGCCCATTTCTAAAATCAGGAGGTTGCGCATACACATCATGGCTTGTACCCCATAATGGATTTTTCCTCCAGAAACTTGTCCAATCCCCTTTTAAAGGCGTCCAGGCCAGTCGCCATCACCACATCCTGTGGCAAGGAGTTCCACAGACCAACCACATGCTGAGTAAAGAAATATTTTCTCTTGTCTGTTCTAACTCTTCCAACACTCATGTCCCCTGGTTCTGGTGTTATGTGAAAGTGTAAAGAGCATCTCCCTATCCACTCTGTCCATCCCCTGCATAATTTTGTATGTCTCAATCATGTCCCCCCTCAGGTGTCTCTTTTCTAGGCTGAAGAGGCCCAAACGCCATAGACCTTCCTCGTAAGGAAGGTGCCCCAGCCCCGTAATCATCTTAGTTGCTTTCTTTTGCACCTTTTCCATTTCTACTATGTCTTTTTTGAGATGCGGCGATCAGAACTGGACACAATACTCCAGGTGTGGCCTTACCATAGATTTGTACAACAGCATTATAATATTAGCTGTTTTGTTCTCAATACCTTTCCTAATGATCCCAAGCATAGAATTGGCCTTCTTCCGCCGTACATTGGGTCGACACTTTCATCGACCTGTCCGTGAGAGGTCAAACAGTGAGAGGTCAAAACGTGAGAGGTCAAACAGTCACTAACAGTCGCCCTCATGCTGAGAGCAGTTGCGTCGGGCCAGTGCGGGCTCCAGCAAGTTTCTGGAGGGCCAGAGGCTCATTGGAGACTGGGGTGTCCCTGAGGGCTGCATTGGGAGTCCTCAAGGGCCACAAGTGGCCCCAGGGCCAGGGTTTGGGCACCCCTGGTCTAGATAATGCTTGTATATGACACAAGCAGACATCACTCTAGAACCAAGCAACATGTTCCTTTAAAAGCATGGTAAGACCCTTGAATGATTTCTTTGTGGTTAAAATCAAGCCATTAGCAGTCTGGATCAGGTGTGTTGCAGAGTGGAGGGGGGCTTCCCTTTACCATGCTTGCAACCTAGATTGTCAGCCCCCCTTCCATGCATGGCTGCTATTTCCCCAGGAAGAGAAGCTCCCATTGGTGCCCATGGGAACTTCCCTCCTATGGGAAACTGCAGCCACAGAGCCTTCAATCTGGATAAGAACCATGGCAGTGCAAAAGGGTTAAAGCTTCCCTACATCCTTGCAGTGGGTCAGATCTGGAGGCCCTCTGCCACCAGTTCTAACCCACCCACTGATCCACCCCCTCCACCAAAATGCAAGGGCCAAACTGCATGTTTATTGGAGTGTACAGCTTAGTCCTCTGGAAACATTCCCTCCTGTGTGATAGGGAAAGGGGAGACCTCTTTTAAGAGGTTGTCTAATGTCTATCACCTACTTATAGTAAGGATACAGTGGGTCCTCCTTATCCACAGGCTCAGAATCGATAAATTTGACTCAACACAGATCCTGAGCACAAGGGCCTCGGAGGGCTGAAGGACATCAGATGACCTCCTGGACACAATTGAAAGTGCTTTCCAGGTCTTCTGAGACATGAGGAAGTCACATACAGACTCAGAAGGCTTCTCGGAGGCTGCTGAAAGGCACTTCCAGTTTCCCATCAGGGCCACCCCCCCAGTGGATTTCTCTATCTGCTGAATTTGGTATTCGCAGGGAGTCCTGGAAAGGATCCCCTGCAGATACTGAGGGCCCACTGTGGTTAATTACTTGACTGCCTGCTGCCCAATGAATTGGGGACAACCTTTAATTTGATCAAAAGGTTTTGTATTAATAAATCCAATGAATTGACTAAACATTGCAGAACTCATTTGAAAGGAGGTTATAGTGGCTGACACTCAAACAGCTTCTGGGTTTGCACATCTCTTGAGATATGCTTCTCTCCACTGGGGTCATACTTTATTGCTGAGACAACACTCCTGAGCAAGGCCATAATAAGAATCCCCTGGGGCAAGGCAGCAATAATAGGCACACCTCCTGGAGTACAATGACCACTTTGAGGCAGCTTCAGGCTGTGATCAGGAGAACATGAAGGGTATAGAAGAGCTAGTGCAGCACACTGCTTAAGAGTCAGGAAGTCCCCAGGTAATTTTGCCCCCTGCAAAAAGTGCCCATTTTCCGTAACAGAGGGTAGGATAGGATTTGAAAAGGTGCAAAAACGTTTGCAGTTTTTTTTGCAAGAAGGAAAAGGAACACATTCCTGTTATCAAGGCAACTGGGCTAACACTCCATCTTCCCACAGGTCAGTGCTTTTCTTGTAAAAGCAAAAAGGCAAGGCAAGGGAGCATTGGCCTGACTGCCTCAGCAACAGGAATGTGTTCCTTTGCACCATGAGGGAGGGTGATGCAACTTCATTTGCTCCAGGATGTCACCATGTAGACAAATCTGGTTGGTTAGGTAGAACTGTGCCATCATGTTCACTACATAATCTCTGATTGGCTGGGATCACATTGTGATCACAGAGAGATCACATAGGGCTTTGGCCTGATCCCGGGGGGGGGGGGGGAGGTTCTTCTTATGTTCTAAACCAGGGATGGGCAGACCCCGGCCCATTGGCCATTTGTAGCCCTTCTGGACCCCCAATTTGGCCCGCAGGGAGTTCCCAGTCTCCAATGAGTGTCTGGCCTGTCAGAGACTGTTGGAGCCCACACTGGCCTCTGAACAACTTATGTCTCCATGTATTTCTGGCTTGGTCTGTACGTTTTCACTGTGCAAGAGGTATGTGGCAAACAGTTCATAGTTCTCATGTGGTTCCACATGCCTGTGTATTAGAGTTCTCATATGTATAATAAATAAGCTCAGTAAAATTCATTCATTCATATAAGTTCCTTCTAATGTATTTATACAGATTTATTCAAATTTGAATGTAAATTAATTTTTTTTTCCCCAACCCAGTGTCAGAAATGATGTGGCCCTCCTGCCAAAATGTTGCCCACCCCATTGTAAGCAACCTGAACAGCAAATGGCACTGAAGCAGTCATATATCAGGACAGTGGTTGTGAACAGGTGTGGAAAAATGTAAAGTTTTTCAAAAGGTAAGGAGATTGCGGTGGGGACAACGACATTTAGTACCCTCCAAAGCATACCTTCTGCCATTAAGATGTTCATGGGCAGGGCTGGCCTTAGGGCCAACTGGACTGAATCGGCTCCACAGCAGGCCAAGTGGAGCACCTGCAGTCTGTCTGTAGCTGACACTCAAGCATGGAATTGTTCATGCCAGGACAATTGCAAGGAAAGCACAGTGAACGGAGCCTTGCTGCTGTGTGCCTCTGCCTGCTCCTGGGGTGGATTGGCGTGAAATTGGGCATCTGGAAGTAGTTGCTGGTGACATCATCACATCACTGCCACCTACTTTTGGGTGCCGCTCTTCGCGAGGGGCCCGATTGGACCTGGGCTAATGATTGCTGCTTGTTTCACCCCGGTGAGTTAGGGGGTCCCGTGGGGGGGGTGTCGGAGCCCCACAAAAATGTTTCATATTGGGCTCCCAGGCTGGCCCTGTTCATGGGGGAATAATTGGCACTGTACTATTGGAAAATGGCCTGCATGTGGTGAGAAAAGCATGCACAGACCTATGTCAGCCAACTTCTTTGTAGATTACCAAGGCACTTTTATCTGGGTGAAAAGAATGGAGTGGTGATAAATACCCTGTAGGGAACAGAGGCACCCTGGGAAAGGGAAGAGTTATTTTACTACTATAGTATCCACCTCAATGATTAGAAATTCTTTTATGGGATTCTTTTCATAAAAGAAATTCATGAAAGAAATTCATAAAAGAAATTCTTTTATGGCCAACATTTCCAATCCAGCCTCTCCACCAAAAAAGGATCTCTCCCTCTTGGTTTCAGTCTGAGAGATTAATCAACTAGTCCTTTAGTTGTTTAATTGGCATGGCAAATTTTTAATCAGTGGGGCTGAGAATTAAGGTCACACCTGTTTAATTTCTTAGGCTGAAATCCGATACACACTTACAGGAGAGTAAGCCCCACAGGGGCTTTACAGTGGGACTTTACTTCCAAGTAAACATGCAAAGGATTGTGCTGTTAGTCTGCTTTGGTTCTAGAATGTGACTATAAATGGAAAGATAATATTAATGACAGCCGCTTTCTGTTCGAACAATGGGTTTTTGTGTCTTAAATTGCAAGTTCTCACACTTCTCACAGTACCTAAAATGTGCAAATGCATTTCACATTTAAATGATTAATTATTTTATGAATTGGTTAATGTGTCAATGATTAATCGAGCTAAACATTCCTTTGCAGTCAGATAAATTAGCCTTTCTTCAAGTTTTGCCTGGAAACCAGCAAATTCTTCTTCCTCTTTGTCCTTCCATGCTGTTCACCAGTTTGAAAAATGCTCCCCCACCCCGTCCTGTTTTGGACTGGGAAACAGGTGAAAAAGTTGTGCATTCTCCCTGACCTCTGCCAAGGGCTTTACCTTTTAAAATAAACTGTCAACTGGAGAATGGGGGTGGGGAGGCAAACATACTCAGCGATTAAAGGGATAATCTGATAAAACAACAGACAAGTCATGGGGCGAGTTTGAAAACCAGCCAGTCTTACTCAAAGGCACTAAGCTTCTGGCTCCTGACTTGCTGTCCCCAGGATCCCATTCCAGGGTTGTATTTTGTCGTGTACTAGAAAGGAATTTAATGTGATTGAAGATCAAGGGGAAGTGATGGAAAAATGCAGGCAGAAATAAATTTGCTCCCCAGGCTCGAGGGAAGTGGGGAGGGGGAAGAGCATGCCAGGCTTTGCAACCAGTACATTTTCTGTTTGGGTAAATTCCAAGGTCTTAGCGCAGCACAACTGCTCACCAATCATAGCACTCAAACCAGTGCTAGCCAGTAAGCCAGTGCTAGCCAGTGTAAACCAGTAAACCACAGCATTGCTCGCCATCCGGTGCCATTAAGCCACCCACCCCCCCACTCCACACTTATTATTAATGAATGGAGGGTGCCTAAAGGACTCTCATGAGTGAAGGAAAAGAATGTGGCATTTCCCATCCAGCCCCTGCTCCTTAGGTCCACCTTTGTACCTCCCACCCACCACACTTACAGTGTGTGTCTGGACCATAACAGTTGAAAAGTAAGTCTTGTATATCCCGATTCAATCCTGCTAGGGACTGGAGTGATGTTCGGTGCACACAGATGATGACAGTGGGGAGGGTTGCCCCCCCTTTTTTGGCCCCCATCTTATACAGTTGCTTGACAAACAGACATTTAGCAGATGGAGCTTCTCCTAGCATGGAATTAAGTGCCACGAAAAGCCTCAAATGCTGAATTCCAGCATTACTGATAAAAGCACAGGATGGGAAAGCCTTGTGGAGGGTGCTGGTTGCTACAGTTCGCCTGACCACCTCCTCCTATTTTAAACAGTGTGGATGAATGTATATGACAGCACAGAAGAGAGGATGCGCTCAGCCTTCAACAAAGGGACTCCCACAGTGCCGAAACAGCCTAATGTCAAGACAAACTCTGACGATGGAAAGGTGGGCGATGCTGACAAGAGGCTTCTTTGCTTATCCACAAGTCATTCTTTTCTGAATTAAAAATTGATGTCACCTTTGATTGCATCCCACAAGATTTACTTTTCAGAGGGTGTCAGAGTAAGTCTTGCCTGCTTCCCGAGGAGCCCACCACGTCTGTTTAACTGATCTGAACATGTTGTCTGATTGAAGAGAGACCTGTCTAGAGCAGTAACTCATGTCTCCTTCTCTGAGTGCAGGTCACTCTGCCGAGTCTCATCAGCACATGGGCTGGATGCTCTCGGGCAGAGACATGGCAGTATAACCTGCCCCAGCAAAGGTCATTGGAAAGCGGCAATCCCAGAGCCATCATTCACGTAGAAAAATCAGCCTCCTCTGTGAGTGGGAACTCTGTGAGATCACAGCAACTTTCAACAAATAAAATTATTTCTCATGGTACACAAGCACTTCCTAAGCAAAAAAAAAAAAAAAAAGCAGGAGAATTATTGGAAAGTTAATTTTGGTTTTGCAGGAAGAGCACTCGTGTTACGGTTGCAAGACGGCATGGACATGGGGCCAGAAAACAAAGTTACCCATCTTCTAGTGATGGGTGGTTAATGGTGTGAACATTAAGCAGTAGGTGCTCCTGACACAACCTTTTTTTAGACAGAACTGCAAGTCACAGCGATCACGCTAAATGGGGAACAAAACATCTCCTCCATCCATAATATATTTAGGGGAATATTTAGGAGTTGCGGGCTGAGACCACAGAAATCTGTAAACAGAAGTGCTTTGTTGAGGGCAAGTATTTGTAATATGCTAAGCCTCTTTTAGGAGAAGCAATAAAGAGGATTCCTCTCTTCCATATTCAGAAGTCCTCCCGTCTACCACCACCCCAGGCATGGCCTGGCTGTGGCGACTCTGCAGTGGGGAGGGCAAGGACCCTGCACATGTTCAAAGGCAGACTAGATGGGCCTATGGCCTGATCCAGCAGGGCTGTTCTTATGTTCTTATCCTCCTCCCCCAACTGGCTTATGTTCACATGCACAGAATAAAATACACGCCATTTTTTGGCAGTGCATAATATACTTCCCAAAACAACACCGCAGCGGTTTTCAAAGGATGTTCTGGGAATCCTTGAGGATGTTCTCGGAATCTTATCCGGTGTCCCAAATGAGACAAATAATGCTGAACAAACTTCCCTGAATGACAGCTTGCTCACCATTAACAGTCCTTATGCAATGTAGAGATTCCAGCGAATGCTGGGAATGTTAGAGGTCAAATTTTCAGTTCATGCTCTGAAAGGTAGACCAGTACCCCACAGCGAGTGAGCATGCACTGCTCTAGAACATGTCCCAGAATCCTCAATCCTCTACGCTGTGACAACTGGGTAGAGTTTTCTTATCAGAAGAGGCATTGTGCAAAGAGTTCCTCAAAACATTTGAAAAAACAGTGATAAGGAAAAATATGCAAACCACCACCACCATCACACCACAACATTCACCCACATTGGTGCTTTCTTGGGGGAGTATGTACGCTACAAACCAGTTTTACACCAGTGTGATTGTTAAAACTTTTTCTAAAGGTTCATGGGAACTGTATTTTGGTGAAGACGCTAAGAATGAGAGATCCCTCATTCATAAGAGATCCCTCATCTCACAAAAGCACATTTCCCACAATTCCCTGGGGTAAAGAAAGGAAGACCAATTGACACCTGCAGTGTAGATACACCCTTATAGCCTCTTTTTCTCCCCACCACCCACTCACCAGCAGCCTTCCGGATTATAGCCCATGATACTGACCTGGTATGGGGATGTTTCGTCTTCTGCAATAGAAGGAGGGAAAATAAAGAAACAAGAAAAGATGACATTGTCAGTAAGAGAGACGGAGATAAGCATGAACACCTCTCAGATGACTGCCAAGATGCCCCATATTGTTCAAAAACACTTCCCAATATAGCGTATTGCCAGTTCAAAGAATAAAATCCACAGCTCTCAGGGGTGTCTTGCAGCAAACCTGTGTTTGTGGCACTGAGGCCCAGCTCAAACATTCACACAACTGGGCATGTGGCTGCTTGGAGCATATTTGTGTGATGGCAGGAGCGCCACATGGCAAGTTCTTTGAGTCAATGGCTCCCCATTTGGGTGCTTTCCCACCACCCCTAAGCATGCCATAAAAAGAGGGGATTCAGAGGCAGGGGGGTCACATTTCCGCAAACTGCATAGTGGGACAGTTACACAGTACCTGTTTGAACTGGTTCCCTGTCACTGTATTTCAAGTACAGCCACTTGGCTGCTGGAAATTGTGAATCAAGCTGGAGTGTTTATTCTTATACCATCATGGTCTCGTAAGAACCACAAAGGGGAACAAGGAAGTAGCTGCCCCCATGCTGTCATTTTAGCTATTCAGAGTGGAATCCATTCCACTTTAGTGTAAGGAAGAAGTCTTCGGTACCTTGTGGGTTTTGGGGGAGGGGAGGGATTCAGCCAAATGGGATGCAATGGCTTTCCCTTGAAAACATGCCTATAACATGAGCAGCTGGAAGCAGGGGCAGGACCTCTTGTTGTCATCCTTCAGTCTTGGAAGACTATGGTATCATGCTCTGAATGGTGGTTCTGGAACAGAGTGTCCTCTCTAGTGAGCAAAGCCTGGGTAAAGTAGATATGGAGGATAGACTGTTTCCCATGCAGCAAATCCCCCCTCTCCGCATGGCTGAAATGGTCCAATGGAAAGGCAGAGGCCAATACGGTTGGTTCCAGCGGTGTCGCAGGAGTTGCCAGAACGTGACTGTGTTCAGCCATGAACTGCCTCAGGGACTCCGGCTCTAGATTTTGCCTCGAGGTTGACTCCTGAAGCCTTTTCCATAACTGGATGTAGCCACAAGGCAGTGGAGGTTTGAGATCAGAGTTTTCCTTCTCTCAGATGAGCTGCCTTCCCAGGCTAATGAGTCCCATCTACCTGGTGGCTGTTTAGTCGCCTCTTATGACAAGTACAGCCAAACTGAGGGCCTATTCTTATCCCCAGCCCCCAGAGGGCAGGACCTCTTAGATCTGCCTAAAACCAGGTCTTAGCCCTACTCCTTTAATCCAGCAACCATGCCTTTCTGATGTCCCACCACACTCTTTTAGATCAGCTCAGAGTAGAGGGAGAACAAAGAGGAATTCAGAAAGGTTCTCCTGGTGGCTGCTCCTCAGTTTTGGAATCCCATCTTCCAGGACAGACTACACCCCAAATGCCATTTTGGGCCTCTCTCAGTCCTTTGGAGAAATGCAGAATGGACAACAAACAAAGGAGATTTGGGGAATTTATTTCCAGTGCAGGCATTCCGCTCCCCCCATATCCTTGGGGGAGAGGTTCCAGCTGTCAACACAGATACTGGAAACTATGAATAGTCAGAAACCCTACCAGAAGTGGTTCACAAATCCCCCCCATTTGCTGTCTGCAAACGCTAACAGGAAGCAGCAAGTGCTAGCAGGAAGTGGGTTGGAAGGCTGAAAACAATGCAAGCTTAAGCTTAGCACAGACAACCAGCACAGAGGCAGCCAGACACAGGAGATAGCAACAGGAGGGCTGCAAGCGGAGACAGGTAAGTCATTTGCGCAATGGAGAGGAAATCTGTGAACTGCGGTTAACTTGAACTTTGGGTATTGGTCCCATGGATAAGGGGGGATGCCTGTAGTCTTGTTTCCAAAAATTATCTTTACACTTAAAAACAAGCCTTCGCATCTTTAAAAAAAGTTTGTTTGTTTTTTTAAGTTGTTAGCTGCTCTGTGTCTTCATGGATAAAACAGATGCTTACTCCCAAAAAATATACATCCAGGGAAAGGAGTAGGATTCCAAGAGAGGATAGCCCTGCATAGTTAGGCATATGCTTCATTGGCTTTTAGCACCATTGCTGAAGCCCAGCAGTGGGGAAAGGAAGGCTCCATACCTTTCATCCTGACCACAATCAAGGCACAGAGAAATATCTGGAAAGAAAAGGGAAGGCAAGGAGGAGCTTGTGGCTTCCTTAGCAACCGCTCACATCCCCTAGAAGGATCAACTTAACATTCACCCAGAGGTGAACAGAGTGTTGAATAGTTTTTAGTGTGCTTGCTGGACTTCTAGGAGAATTCTGAAAATGTCTGTGGTGGTCTATTTATTTATTTATTTATTTTTTTAAAGGAGATTTTAATCCTCAATGCTGAAGTACCAGGATTGGGCATGAGAGAGCAGCATATTTGAAAGGCTTGGCTAGACCTGACACACCGAATGTTCTGCCCTTAAGTCTTCTCACTGCATCAGAACTTACCTCTGCCAGTCTTAGGCAACAGAAATACGTACTCCAAAGTGGCCCTGAGGCATAGTAAGGGTCAAACTAGATATTAGATATCTGTGATTGGATCTCAACTTTTATTTTCAAAGCAGCTGGCACTGTGACACTCAATCGTGGTAGGACTGAACCTCCTCCCACATTTTTCTCAATCCAAATCTTGCTTCCACCCAAATGCTATTTTCCTTGTTAGAGAAAACACACATATGCCCATTTGTTTTCCCAAATGTTGCAAATAGCAGCTTGAGAGGCATTTAGATCAGGAAAATGAAGTGTGTGTGTATTTCTGTTTGTGTGAACACACGTGCTGTGTGTGAAACCCCTCCTTCTCCAGTGCTACAGTCTAGATCCTTTTTTTTTTTTAAACAAGAAATTAAGAGATGAGGGACTCTATAATAGGTTTGTTCTATGGCTATTCATACATTACATTTTTTCTGGGTATAAGTACCCAGGTACAGTCGTCATTGGTTGACATGTGGCGACAGTAATTCACATGTTCCGGTGAGGTTACAACCTGTATAAAATGTACACAGATTGTTGCTCTGCAAATGAACCCAGGTACAGTCATTCCCATGGAAATATGTACCCAGGTACTCATATTCTGTGGACAGCCCTGATGCCTCATCTAGTTTGGCGTGATTGTCTCCACTACAACCCAGACAACAGTGAGCTCAACATGCTTGGAATTCATGGCTTATGAACCTAGTCTTTTAACTCTGCCCCATTGTGCTTTTCATGTTTTATTGGGCTTCAGCTTTGTACTTTGTATCACTGCTCAGTGCTGTGGCATTTTCATACTAAAACTAGAACCCTCAAAGGGCCATGGAAACCGGGGGCTTGACCTAATAGTGAGCAAGGACGCATTAGAGGGACACTTGTCCTCGGTCAGTGTGAAAGTGCAGGATGGCAGAACTGCCAAGGTAGGAGAAATGGCTCCTAGGAATGTATTTACAACATCAGAAAGACTCATTTCACAAATGAAGGTCTCTTGACTCCCAGTTCATGCTATGGAAGACTAAATTTTCAGAGCCCAGCCCTGGGGTCTGAAACATGGCCAGCCACAGGCACTTTTTAGCTGACATAGAGCAACATGGCTATTCATCCACAGCTTTGGCTGCAAATGTTTCCTGGCCAGATAAACTTAGCTGTGGGATGCTAAATGGAATGTTCCTTGGCTGTCCACCAATTTGTGGAATAGGTAGGTCCTACCCCCTGTGCTTTGCCTATCCCTGTACAACAAGAGGCCCACTGTCCAGAGAAGAAGCGACTGAAGGGCAGGAGACTGTCAGCCACTAAGGGGAGATCAACTTGCAAATGAAAAGAAGTGCCCGGGATGAGCTATGCTGAGAAAAATGATGTAAGCTGGCAAGGAGGAGAAGCTCCGCTTGTTGTAGGTTGGAGGGAGACAGTCGGGAATTGCCTTCATTATTTCCTCCTCATTTTTCTTACAAAAGAAAATCTTCTCCTTCCCTACCCTGCTGATACAGCTGTGCCAAAAAGGTTTGCTCTTCATCCTGTGGAGGAGATAGATCAGGAGGCTTGGGGGAGGTAAGGGAACATATTTCTCATAAGCCTTCCACACACTAGTGGGTCTCCTCAACCTGTGCCAGCTGTTTAGCTAGTTCAAGTTTGAAGAAAGAAAGGAGGCATGCTGGGAGGCAAGGAGGGGATAACATTGGGTGCAAGTCACCCATGCAGGGTGTCTCCTCTTCCTGCCTCCCGACACACCTCCTGCCCTCCCCCATTCAGCCCCGTTCCACCTTCCCCCCTGCCCTGTCCTGAACCTGCTGTTGACTCACCATCATTAGTGTGTACTCTGTCATAAGCTTGGCTGGAAATCAGAAGTGATATTTAAAGGCTGTCTGGAGGTCTTAGATTTTCTAAGTGCCAGGAAGGCTGCACTTGGCCTCCCCGGCCCTCAGAACACCTGTGGGGGGAGGCAGTGGCATGGGGGCAGCATCTTCAGGTGGGGGCAGCACCTCTAGGTGTGCCCCCAGGTGCCACAGTGGCCGAGAGTGCCACTGCATGGCTCTCAGAAGTGACTGTCAATGATGTCATCACCAGTCACTTCGGGATTCAGAGGCCTGAAGTGCCTCCAAAAGCAGCAATAAGGGGGCCAGGGCAGGGCTTTTCCCAGCACATGGTTTTAATGCTCTTCCTGCTGTGCCAAGTCTTCAAATGCATTTTGGAATGACGAGGTGTGGTCTCCCTGCTGGGGCAGTGGGCAATCTACAACACCCTGACAAGTGCCTCACGATGCCTCAGTTTGAGGCAATGCAGTTTGAGAACACTGCTATAGGAGTTTAAATAGCTGTTCTTGCTGTTTTTGAGAGAGAGAGGGAGAGAGAGAGAGAGAGAGAGAGAGAGAGAGAGAGAGAGAGAGAGAGAGAGCTCACAATATAGCAACTATGAGTATGAGATGGAAGACTCTGGTTCAAATCTCACCTTGGAGATGATCTTACTAGGTTTCCCTAGGCAAGCCACAGTATATTCGGCCTCACCCCCTTTGAAATATAGTGTGAGGCAGCTACACTGGCTTCCAGTCTGTTTTCAGGCACAATTCAACATTCTGGTTTTACCCTGTAAAGCCCGAAACAACTTGGGACTAGAGTACCTAAAAGATCCCTTCCTCCATACAGTCCTGTCCATATTTTAAAATCATCATCAGAGGTCAAGAGCTTCTTCTGTGGTAGCATCTCTACCTGTGGAACTCTCTTACCATGAAATCCACCTGGATCTATCCTTATATTATTTTCTGTGAAGACTTTGCCCAGCCTTTTCAGAAAGGTTTTATGTTGGACTTTTAGTGTTTCTCCATGTTTTTCATGTTGTACTGCTAAGTTGGTTTTTTAGTTGTTTATACAGTAACTGTGTTTTTGTTGAGCTGCAGGGAAAGAGTGATATAGAAATCTGCTCAATCAATGAGTAACAATAGGGTTAACCCATTTCTTCCCAGCCCACAGGAGTACATATTTGATCCCTGTTGTGTATATGCAACGTTAGGCAGAAATGGCTTAATGCTGCCAACCAAACTTCCAGGATTGCTGCATACACAAACTGCCTTCTGAGGAGGAGGAGGAGGAGGGGGGATGAAGGGAAGCGAGCAAGGCAGGGATCACCATTGCCTCTCCCCCCCCCATGTGCTTTTGAAGCTGAACTTTGTGGCCTGTGTTTTTAAAGGACATGAGCTGCCTAGAGGGCACCTTGGGAGGTGGAAAAGCGGCTTACAAATGCCCAGTTAAATAAAGGTTTATTGAAGTGTGAAATGTTTTGGAATGTTATATTACGAAACTCATTATTTAATAAAACATAATTTTTTCCCCTTAAGAAAACAAGGTTTGTTTGCATTTTTGAGCAAAATAACAGCACAATCCTATGCATATCCATTCAAAAGTAAGCCTCAAGATGTTCAGTGGCACTTAATCCCAGGAAAGTGTGTATAGGATTGCAACATAAGGCATTTGCCATGCAGTCTGTTCTCTTCATTGTCCCGTCTGATGCATGCTAATACTGCTTGCGTCTCCAGTTAGATTATCTCAGTGCCTGGTCGTGGACGATTTTGACCAGGTCTAATGTGTCCCAGTCATCGGCGTCCCTGGACAATTGCATCTGGTGTTTTTTTTTTAGCGTCCCAGTTATTTGCATCCCACTATAACTGGGCAACAAACCCCATGTTATATACCCTAAACCTCTTACCCAGCCCTAACCCTACCTTTGCGTTTAAAAAATAAAAAAGAACATCTAAAATGCATATATTGGGACACAAATGTCCGAGAAGCAAAAAGAACAGACACAAATGTTCAATACCGGAACGCATTTGATCGGGACACAGTTGTCCAGGATGCAATGGTTGCGTCACTTTTAGGGACCATACCTGGCTACAAAGGCCTCCATCTGAGAACACTGGAGAGGCAACTATATATATTTCTACATAAAATTATGACTTGTCTTGGGACACGGTGGGACTCTTCCCTCTCATCAAGCCCTCCCTTCTCTCCTCGCTCTTGTTCAGAAGAATCACAACTCACCGGGGGATGTTTCTGACAACTGGAACAGCAAGGCTGGCGTTGGTCTCCGCCGACGGATCTAGAACAGGAACCACAAGAAAAGTGGCTTAGTTTCTCACAGGAAGCAAAATTGGCAGTGCATTTCAGTCTCCTCCATCCCTGCCAATTTTGCCGAGGATCCAGTTACTGCAATGTGTTCTCTGTGGGGCTGCCCTTGTAGGAAAGGAGTTACAGTTACTAGAATGGGGGTTGACTGCAGTGCTCCAAAATCCTTCAGCCTTCAGGGCCGGTCGAACAGTTGGGGCAAACTAGGCAATAATCAGGCTGGATGCTCATGCATCATGCCCATTCCTATAAGTGATAGCTGCATGGTCTTTGAAAGTCCATCTTTCTGTGTTTAACTGTGCAGCCCTATTTGATTGGGTCCACTGGCAGAATTGGCAGAAGTGTACTGGCAAAGTGTACAGGATCTGGGTGGAAGTGTCTGGATCTGGCATACAATGCATGATATTGTGCTTGCCAATGCTGCCGGTGAGCTCAACAAGGCTGCCAGTGCAGTAGCTGGTGGCCGCGCACAATCAGCAGTGTTGCAGGCACCCTTTGCCAGTGCCACTTAAGGCAGAAAACAGGCATGTCAGTCTGCTCAGCAAAAGTGGCTGACCCATGTTGCTTAGCGGTGGCAGGTATGGCTTCACAATCTCACTGTCACTGCCTCTTTTGCAGGCTTGAACTTCCAATGGAGAAGGAACGGAGGGCGGTAGTAAGATTGCAAAACTGCAACTGCTGCCTAAAGTATTTACCATCTTGGCTGGTCCCTGCCCAGCGCCACTCATGTGACACTCTGGGGTGGCCCATCCCTGCCCCCTGCTTGCTACACCACTGCTCCCTGGTGCTCATCCACTGCCTGTAGATGACCCGGTATGGCGGAGTGGTTAGAGCATCTGTCTAGGATCCGAATAACCAAGAGTCAATTCCTTACTGAACCACAAATCTCAGTGTCATCGATAAGGGGATGTGGGGGGGGTGCGGGCCACACCGGTTAATGCGCACGGGGGGGGGGGTGACACTACTACTGGTCAAAATTTTTAAAACCTTGATACTTTTGAATAATATCAACATGTTACATATCAATCGATGCGTATTTTCATGCAGAATGCAACGAAACCAACCAAGCTGAAATATGTCTATTCTATCAAAAGTTATAGCCAAAAAACCAGTGAGGTGGGGGAACCATGCCCACTGCCCCACCCACTGCATGGGAGGAGGTCCATCATGGGGGTAACAAGCTGGCCTCCCACACTGGGTGACACAAACCCTCGTGACATCACTGACAACTCTCACTGGGTGATCTGGCTTAGACTTGCCATCTCTCAGCCTAACACAACTGTGGGTCTGTGAGAGTTTAGGCTGAAGTACATTTGTTAGTCTTCAAGATGCCACTTTGTTGATTTTGCTGTATTGGACTAACACTGTTGCCGGTGGAAGTTTTGACCTGTGAGACAGAAGAATTCTTTCCTCTGCTCAAACCCCTTCAAATATAAATAACATCGCAATCCTGTGCATGAATACCTGGAAGCAAGCTGCACTGAACAAAACTGGACTTACTTCTGAGTAAACATGCACTGGATTGTAACTATAAGTAAGCATTTATATATCTATATCTATCTATCCATCTAATTATAGCTGTAGTGTGGGTCACCAAGACACAATTACACACATTTAAGTTCCACTGAGTTTGGTTCTATGTCCATGCTTTCCTATGGAAATCAAGGAGACTTAAAAATGCACCATTTTGGCTTGATCAACTCCCAGAAAGGATTAATAATTTATACTCTGCTTCTCATGTGCAATGCACATTATAGTTCTTACATCACATGCAGTATTCATGCATGCATGAGTGCATGCACACATACCCCAATGTGCATATCCCAGGTTGTTTGTATTTCCATTTTATGACTGGGGAACTGAGGCAACACAAAGCTCAAGGCCACTTGCAGAGAGTTCATGGCCCCTATACTCTGTGCTTCTATTTTTTTAATTGCAACTCTGTGTCAAGGTAACCGGCATTCAGAAAACTGGTAATCTGCAAATGCTGCATATATTTTGCTTATTTTGAATAATGTATTCTGCTGGCTATGGGGAGGAGCAAAGAGCTATGCAAGGCACTGAAGTCCTATCGCCTGACCACTGAAAATCTGATTCAGTAGCTCCCTTTCTGGTTTCGGAAACTTCCCTGGGGAATGTCCACACACTTCCAAGCTTGCCTTTCAAGTTGTAAGGGCTGGGTAGACGGGAGCCAGCTTTTTTTTTTTGTTTAAAAAAATGAACATCACAATTTTCAAGATGCGGAATCCTGCACTCAGAGTGAATGCCTACGGTTGCAGTCGGAGTGCAAAAACACAGAAACCACACCGTCAAATCTGCAAAGCGGAGATTTGCATCGGGTGTTGGCATTTGCATGGGAGCACCAAAAAGACCATTTGTGCACATGCAGACTTTTGAGGGTCAGTTGTGCAAGTGTTCATGCAAGAATGGGCACGGGAATGGAAGCGTGTCAATGTGCATGGATATCTGGATGCGTGGGAAAGTGTATCCTGATAATGCTTGCCAGCACATCGGTGTGGGTGGGTGTGTTTATTTCCAGATTGAAGTGTGAATGCACAAGAGTGAACAATGCACATCAGTGTGAGCATAAGAAAGAAAGAAAGAAAGAAAGAAAGAAAGAAAGAAAGCTCTTGCATTTTCCCTACCTGGATTCCGAAGTGCATTTTTGCATGCATTCATAAGCTTATTTGTGTACATGTGCAATGCCTGTTTAGGGGGAGACGTAAACATTACAACACAGATCACATTCTGAACAGGAATCCAACACACAGGCACAGACCCACACAAAGACTCCCCACCCACACTTAGTAGGGAGATGTGCATAATGGAATATATATAAACATCTATACATCCTGGTTTGATGACTTGGAAGCAAGCCCTATGTACAGTTTTCCTTCCACCTAAACGTGTGTGTGTGTGTGTGTGTGTGTGTAAAAGTATGCAACACTTTGGCACGACAGACTGAAAGATTCCGTGCATGAAACTCCAGCACATCCCTGCACAGTAAAACTCTTGTCCTGAGCAAACCAAGTCTCTTCTCCAAACCCCCCCCCCGCTCTTCCAACTTCTTCCCCCTTACCATCTCCACTGCCCTGGGATCCAGCTGGCTGGGGGGAGCAGGCACCGAGAACTGGATCTTCTTCCTCTCCTTGGGGTCCATGGTTCCACTCCGGGCAGGCAAGTCTGCCACTGGGTCTCTCTGGCTTGGGGGGGGGGGGAACAGCGGTAGTGGTGAGTTCTTGGTCTCTGTCCAGCCCCAGCTGCCCTGCAGGGAGGTGCCCCCCTCTCAGCAGCAGAGGCGCCCAGTGCCAACTTGCCTGTCTGCGAAAGGCAACTGAGGGTGGCTGTGCTGAAGCCTCATTCCTGCTGCGTTAGGGAAACGTGGAGGTAGGGAGAACTGGGAGGGCAGGAGGAGGCAGCGCAGAGGAGGTGGCAGGGGGTGGGGGAGGGAAGGGGAGGGGAGGGGAGGGAGCCTGGGACTCTGAATTATTTAATCCTCTTCTTCCCAGGCAGGTAGGCATCAGGGCTCTGCCGCCTAACAAGCCCTCAGCTGGGTGCCCATTAAAAGATGCTCGACAAAAGACACCAACTGCTGGCCTTAACCCTTTTGTGAATGAGCAAATGCGCTCCTCCGGAAGGACCAACACTGAAGTCAGTCCAAAGTGGCTTTCTGGCCAAAGCCTCATTCATCAACTCGGAACCTCTTTTGGGTTTCTTTTTTTAAAGTGTCAGGTTTCAGCTTTGGAATGTATGGAGCAGCGCTGGACAAGAGTGCCTCTGAACATGTGCAGGGTGCCTTGTCCTCACTGTCTGCTAATGACAGCCGCCAGCCTCCTTGCACCTGGGGGTACGGGCATGTGTTTCCAAGCCCAAGGCTTGGGGTTTCCAAAAAGGCTGGAGCCCCTGCACTACTTTCCCTAAAAATGAAAGACCAGAGCTGTGGGTGCTGCCTGATGATCTGGCTTCAAACTGGACAGTAAAAGAGAAGGCTGGCAACTGGGATTTAAAAATAGAGTCCATGGAATCGGTGACAGCGGCAAAAACGTCACTAGGTCAAGGCACAACTGTGTGGGATGCAGGTATCGAGCCGCAGCAGCGTCAGTTGTGATGACCTGCAAGATGTGAATGTAGACAGCCAGTGTCTCACACAGTGTACCTACACCAGCATTTTCTGCACAGATTGGCAGCAGCTCTCCAGGGTTTCAGACAAGGCTCTTTCCAAGCATCCCTGGAGATGCCACTGTTGGAACTGGGCCCCTGATGGAACTGAATGTGTGCCACCCTTCCGTATGTGGTTCTCTGAGTTGCATGTGAGGTGCTACCTGGTGGGTTGGTGGTCTTGCCTTGCACAGGAGGAGGGGCAACCTAAATGTCTTCCCAACTCCATTCACATCAGATCTGAGAGATGCCCCCCTGCCTGTGACTGACCCATCCCAATCTACAGAATAGGCAGTGCAGCCCAAGGTAGGGTTGATGGCCAGGTCTCAGGGTTTGATCTGAAGTTTTCAGGTATTCATCTGCATTGTAGGATGTAAAGGAAGCAACGGTGTGAAATCTCAGGATAAGGGGCCAGGCTATTTTCTGCTTCAATTGATAGAAAGTATTTGCTAGTATCAAGCGCCACCCCTGAGCCATTACCTGGGTCTGCTTTGTGACTCAACCCCAATCTGCTGTGCCCACCTTCTTGGCTATCTGAAGGTGTGTTAGACTGACTCTGACTTCATCAGGCTGAGCATTGTCTGCACTAGTGATTTTCAACTACAGTACTATGCCACGGCATATTAGTGTGCCATGAATGGTCTGCAGGTGTGCCACAGGAGTTTGGGAGAGGGTCATTTATTAGTAGGGCCATTGGGGGATATAAAGCTGCCCCCATGGGCAGCACGGTGTACCTTGTCAATTGTCAAAAAACAGATGGTGCGCCCTGACCATTTTAGCGCCTTGTCAGTGTGCTATGAGATGAAAAAAGTTGAAAATCACTGATCTACACTGATTAGCCAAAGCTTGCTAGGCAGGTTTCAGATGAATGTGCGTGTCTTTCCCAGCCCCACCTGGGAATAACAGGAATTGAACCTAGGACTGTCTGCATTCAGACCATGTGCTCAGCCACTGAGCTATGGTCTACCCCTGGCATCACCATCACCCCTGGCACCACCAAAAAGCTCCCCCCCCCTTTTCAGGTCAAGACAACTGTGGAAGGAATTATATCAGGTGAGAGGCATGGTCGAATGTGTTTAACCCTTTCTCCATGCTATTTCCTCTTATAAATAACAACCCCACGAAGCCCCTGTTTGCTGTGTATGGAAAAACATATAGAAAACATTTAAAAAACGAACAAGATGAAACACAGGAAAACAAATCACAGGTCTTCCAACATCTTCTCTGGTCCTGAATCTTGGGGTTTGAGGCTCTAGAAACATGGCAAACTTTGCTCTGGGGCAGAGCCCATAAGAGGTGTGGTGCAGGAGGTAAATTGTACCTATAACTGGGGTCAAAAAAGGGGCCCTGGAGCCAAAGGAGGGGGCAAAGAAATTCTCTGGGATGTCAGCTGGCCTTGTGAAGAACAAAAGACAGAGGCTGGGTTTACCATGCAGGCAGACCTGGACTCTGCATTGAGAAGCCCAGCAGACCTGAGTTCTGGAGACCTTTCTAGCTGTTGTCACCCTACCCCACCCATTTTGTTCCTCTCTTTCCCCTTTGGAAAAGAATCTTTGTGCCCCCTGACAAAATTCCTCTCAGAGGCCCTGGGGAGGTAGGCATCAAGCAGTTCCAGTCTAAACTAATGGGGAAAGCAATTGCCCCCTTTTCTGTTCCAAGATGCAACAGAGTTTAGACGTGGAGAACGTCAGGTATCTCCCACTCTCTTAAGGTATTCTCATTTACCAGCCCTGCCACTTGCTTGGTTTGTTTAGGAAGTCCGGGGGGGGGGGGGAAGGATGCAATCGAGAAAACCACTAAGAAGGGTGTCCATCCACTGCTTTGCCCAGGGCAGGCAAATAACTGGAGCAGACCTTGCTCCCGTGTTGTGTTCTTGCATGAGCATGCAAGAGACAGATCTGGTCACAGACCAAGGTCACTCAAGTTGAAAGCCCCCAGGAGCACCATTGCAAATAGACACATGCAAGAGAGCTCTTCGACAGCAGGATCAAGGGCTAAAAACGAAGAAAACAAAACACAAATACTGTATACACACTGGCTAATTCACTGCAAAGGAGAGAGATTACATAAGCACCTGGCTGTGATATTGGGCATTAAACTCAGTGTGCAAGCTCAGGGCACAAGTCTCAATTTCATTTTCACACACCAGCTTGACCCCTCCACACACACACACACACACACACACACACACCTGTTTTGAAGATCTCCAGGACAAAAAATAAAACGCACTTTAAAGTGGTAAGCAGTGTTTATCTGGAGCAGTGTTTCTCAACCAGTGGTACGAGTACCACTGGTGATACTTGAGGTGGTGCCTGGTGGTATGTACGGGATCCTCAGACCCAGCAGCAAGACAAGCAACACAATGCAACGAGCAGTGGTAGGAGGTTTGGCGGGCAGAGCTCCAGCGCGCGCTATTTCATGTTCAAAAAAGCCCTCCCATCTGTCCTGAGCCTCTTACCAGTGTTTGATGCATTACATCTGGCCTCCCAATTTGGAAGTAACTGGCAATATCACTGCCAGTTACTTTTGGTGGTACTTCCAGTAGGTGGACCATGTAAAGTGGTGTGGCTGGGACAAACGTTGAAAAACACTGCTCTCATTGGGTACCTGGGGGGGGTCAGGGGGCAAGTGCCCTGGGGCTCCATGTCTATGGGTCTGACATTGTCACGTGTGCCCCCTTGCCACCCCACTGCTACCTCCGCCTGTCCTCCAGAGCCCTTCTGAGGGCTGGGGAGGTCTTGCCAGTGTCTCTAGCCCTCTGAAAGCCTTCTGAGGCCTCTGGAGGACCATTAAACATCACTTCTAGTTTTCCGAAGAAAACCAGAAGTAATATTTAATGGCCGGAGGCCTCAGAAAGCTTTCGGAGGGCTAAAGGATGCTATGTGAGGCTCTGGATGTGACTGGTAAGTGGGGGGGTGACATCCTCCTGGGGGCATTCTACAGTCCTGACCCCTGGTGGCACATGGGCCAGAATTGCAATTGACTGCCCCAGAGCATTGTGCTCCCATAACATTGGGTGTGTACGTTCACATCGCACCCACTCTTGGCACAAAATCAGATCCACACACAATTATTTATGGAATTCATTGCTACAAACCTAGAAGGCTTTCAAAAGGGTCTGGACATATTCATGGAGGACTGGACTTGCAGTGGCTGTTAGTCATAATGACTCTGTGCTATCCTTCAGATTTAGCAACAGTCTGCCTCTGAATGAGTTGAGGGAAGCAACAGAAGAGGGGTGTGCCTTCCTCTTGCTTGTGGGCTTCCCAGAGATGGCTGGTGGGCCACAGTGGGGAAACAGGATGCTTGATTAGATGGGCCTACAGAGCTTTTGTTATGTTCTTATGAGTGTGTGAGGAAAGAACCAAAACATATTGTAATCTGGACTGAGGCCTCTCAACCACTACTAGTTTATTCTGTTTCTGCTAATCATGGGAAGACGAAGAGCTACCCTAAGCCCTGCTGCCCTATCCCTGACCACCTACGCAGACTCAGATCTTTCTGTGATTTCTGCAGTTTCACTTGTCCTTCCAAAATGACTGAGGCCTACCTTAGCATCCTTAATGGTTAGAACAGCCATTTTCATCCACTGTGCCGTGGCACACTGGTGTGCCGCGAATGGTCCCCAGGTGTGCCACAGGAATTTGGGAGAGGGTCATTTATCAATAGGACCATTGGGGATGTGAGCCCCCATTGACAGCACTGTGTGCCTTGTAAATTGTCAAAAAGCTGATGGTGGTGCCTTGACCATTTTAGTGCCTTGCCAATGTGCTGCAAGATGAAAAATCACTGCGTTAGAAACTTTGGAGTTTTTTTAAAAAATAAAACCGAGATTTTCAGGATGCCAAATTCTGCATCCTGCACCAGATTCTGCATTTGGATGGCACTATTGCAGAATAATGGAACACAAATAGCCCAGTCTGCAAAAATCCTTTCTTGGCCCATCTTCGACCTCTCATGCCCTCATTTTGCAGAACTTGGATTGTCCTCTTCATATAATTTCAGTTCTAAGTTACTCAGAGGGACAGCTAGAGACTGTGACAGTATGCTCTGTATTGCGTCTAGCACAGCACAGGTGCCAAATAGACATTAAATAGCCATTCTTCCCCTCCCCCTTGGCATGCAAGGGGCAGTTAAGGACACAGAGTTGACTTACAGTAAGCAAGATGTGCAGAGCAAACTGAAAAATGCTGGCTCCAGAGGACACTTCCATAAACAAGTTTAGCGAGCCCACAGGCTCCAGTCTAATCCGGGTGGCCCCTTTTCCCCAACAGCCAATTATCCCCTCTTTGGCTTGCATATTTATCCTGGAGGTTCCTGAGGAAATTAAATAAGCACCAGTAATTGGTCGCGACCCAGCAGAAAAACACTTCGTACTGGCAACACAACCTGAGAAGACAGGATTAACAACACAAACCAGAATCATGCAGGTGGAGGAATGCTCCCTTTGCAAATGTGGTGGGATCGGGCAGAAAATGTCTGTCAGTCCTTGTCATTGCCTGTTATTCTATTCAGCATCTTTTTTGTGTTTGCTGTGTGTCAGTTGAGCCTGGAAAATATCCGAATGATAGAGGAAGGGGCTTTGCCCCAGTTGTCCCTCATGCACCACTACCCCCCGGGACACCCCCCTGTGGCCCTCCACCCGGGTCCTAGGGCCCCCCAGCCACTTACTTCATCCACCACTGTACAGGTGTACCCAATGCTGTTTACTGTCTGAACAGACCTACTGAGTATTCATATCCCAGCCAAGGTTAAGCAGTTCCATTTAGTTCAATGGGAGGTCCAGGAAGCATCCAATAGATGGTATTCAAATAGAACAGGGCCACAGTTTCAAAGATTCAGGGAGCCACATCAATGCATGTTTTGTTCTGGAATGGGCATGAATTAGCAATAAAATTTACTTCCCAGTCAGAACAGGATGTTCTGAATTTCTCAGGACAAAGTAAGAAACCTACCTAATCACCCCACTTTCAAAATCTATGTCAACAAGTTTATTGCACAAATTCTGAATCTTATGCCAGATGCAAGGGAGGGCACCAGGATGTAGCTATCTTGTTATCTGGTGTGCTTCCTGGGGCATTTGGTGGGCTGCTGTGAGATATAGGAAGCTGGACTAGATGGGCCTATGGCCTGATCCAGTGGGGCTGTTCTTATGAATGCAGGCCTGTAGCCAGGATTCTGGAGGTGGGGGGGGGTAACCATTTTTTTTGGGGGGGGCAATTATGTCAGGTATCTATACTGGTGTGCAAAATGAAGGATGAGTATGGAGAAACATTAAAGACCCATAACTAACCCAAATTTCATTAGGAGGAAATATTTTGGGTTGTGTTTTTCTTTTTGAAAGATGCATTCATTATCTGTAAAGCAATCTAACAATGATCTGCATAGAATAAATGCATTTCTGTATGCAATGTAAAATCTATTTGTCTACATAGAAATAACATGCAACTTGTCCTTTCATTTTGGACACCAGTGCAATACACAGACTTGTAACACTGCAAAAGTAAAACATATCACTATGATACAGGTAGTATTTACTTGTATTGAAAGCCTTTCATTTGCTGATGACAAAAGTAAATTTACTTTACCTAAAAGCAAGAGGAAAGATATTGAATAAAATATAGCAACGCCATGGAACATTAGTTTTTTACATTATTAGTTACTTTTAAAAAGCAAGGTACAGAAGATTTGAAACTACCTAGTAGAGCTGAATTCTCCTATCTTTCTGAGAACTGTATCTTCTTAGAACCTTTTCCACACTTAAATCTTGGTTCTCGTTAGCTCAAAAGCTAGGTATACTAAATTAGCCATTCCTGAGTGAGACATTGATAGTCTTTGAGGTCTGTTAATTCGTGTAAGCACTGAGAAGGTCGATTCACAAACTGCTGTGCTACATGCAAAAGTTCTTACTGCTACTAGCATACTGTAACAATCTTCAAAGGCACTCCGGTGTTTGTCTATTTCACTGAAGAAATTTCGCTTTTCAATTTTGTTCTTCTCAAGGAAATGTTATACTACTTTCATTTCTTCTCTACTTGGAATGGTAATATTGAAATTTTTTAGATAATTAAGCCTACCATTTTCATCATCTAAATTTTCTGCTGCAATTATTGCCTGAAGAATCTCTTCATTGTCGTGGAATCTTCTTTTTATTTCGGCTAGCACTACATCCAGAATTTCAAAAAGTCAGAAGCATGCTTACTCTGGGTGTCACTACATGATGCTCTGTTACCTGTTGTTTCAGACACTACATAATCATCAAGTAACAAATTAAATTTCCTTTTCCTTGGCATTTTTACTTCTTCCTCTTTAGCCAGTTTTGATGTTTCCTGCAGAATTGATTTCAAAGTCTCACTGTTTCTTAAGTCTTCTAGTGAACTTTCTGTAGCTTGAATTAAGTTATAGGCCTGCTCCAAGGAAATGTCATGACTTTGGAGTGCCTTATCTACTGGAGAAAGAATTTCCAAAATATTTTTCATTACCACTAGACAAAATCTAAACTCTTGCTTCCGCATTATAAGATGGAGACCAGTGCTAAGAACCACATCTTCCCTAGCAAATCTTTTTCCATTATTTATCGATATTAGTTTAAGAGTTTCTGATATATGTTTGTATTCTTCAAAAATTGTCCTACACACCTGAAGATGTCCTGACCATCTCTGTTCCAGCAGACGAGAAAGAGCTTTGCCTTCATACTCAGCAGCTACTATCCTACGGGACAAAAAGTTGTATAATTCCACACATTGTCCAAAAAATTCCTTCACCATTGGCACAACTTCAACTGCTTTCACTACAACTAAATGCAGCCTGTGGTTAAAACAATGGACGTATGGAATTTCTTTATTTAGTTTTTTTTTTTAATTAATGCCTGGACACCACCTTTCTTGCCACTCATAACTAATGCTCTATCATAACATTGGCTAAACAGATTGTTAGGATTTAAACCATACCTTCAGAATGTATCTAAAGTTGTGTTTGTAAAAGTCTCAGCATCCAAAGCAGTTGTTGTCTCTATGGATAGCATGGATTCGTAAATTTCACCATCTTTAACATATCTAGTAGCAATTGCTATATTTTCTCTTCGATTTTGGTCTTTTGTTCCATCCTCCAAGACGGAAAAAAATGGGACATCTGCATTCTTTATGTCATTGGAAACTTCCTCTTGAATGAGATCAGTTATTACTCTTAACTATTTGATTTTGAATTTCTGGGGATAGGTAAGTGGCATTCTTTGGAATAATTTTATAAGATTCTGCTAGTTTTGGGTCCTTTCTGAGGATGATACAAGGTAAGCCTGGTAGTTATGTTATAGTATGTTTACCTGAAATGTAAACAGCATGGTCTATCTCTGAATGTTCAACTAGAGTAAAAAAAAAATGGTTTCGGTTTTTTAAAATGGTTTCAGTTTTTTTTACAAGTCATGCCGTTGGCTGGACTTGGCCGCATGCTGCAGATGTTCCCAGCACAACAGATAAGAATGCATTTGAATGAATAGTTCTTTGTTTTCAAAGAAGAGTAAAAAAATGTGTTTGTGTTTTTACAATAAGTCTGTCTCGCTTTTTAATACATAGGCTCAGTATCATGGCTTTAAGCTCAGAGACTTCATATATAGGTAGATAGCTATATAATATATTTAGAGCAACAGGCTGCACACACATGTTGGGATACACCAGATCTTATAGAAAATAGTGGTCAGCTTAGTTTTCTTTTATTTTGCTTATTCTTCATTTTAAAACCAGTTTTGATGCATACACAAGTGTAACTAACAATATAACACATTATTTTGAGTAAGTTTTAATGGTCTAACAGCATTAAAAGGTTTAAGACAACATATCAAAGCTATTTTCCGGTTCACATCAAAGTCATTTCCGGGTTCACATTGCAAAGGTCAAGTTCCCAGAGAAAAGCCTGAGGTAGCATTTTTTTGTGTTTTTAGCAGAGCCGCAACCTTTTGCAAGTATGTTGCATTTCACAAGCTACAAAGAAGGCCAAAGTCATTATGAGGTGAGGTCACTTTTGAGCGAAATTGAAAGTGCAGTGCCATTTGCTGACTGCTGGGAGTCTGTGAATTGTATATGATGTACGTATAAGATTGCCTATTATGGAACAACGGGTGACTTGTAACCCACCAATGATGTGTTTCAAGGAGGGGATGCCAGATTGTAATAAAAGCGAGCTGGAGAGAGCGCTTGGTGTGTGACTTCTCCCATTCTCACTTCTGACTCTCAACCTTTGGCACCTTTGGATTTACAATAAATGCTTGGATTTGATCACCACTGCCTTCTGAGTTTGCTTTGGAATCTTGGAATCTCTTGCAACATCTGGGATTATCCTGGAACATCTGGGATTACCCTGCAACATCTGAGAATATCCTGGAACATCTTGGGTACCTTGCAACAAGGGTATATTTAAAAAGGTTTTTAAATAAACTTTCCTCCACATGTTCTTCAATGTTGTATATTCCCCTCATTGGAAGCTCATTAGCTACAAGAAACTGAATGATTTCAACAATGCTTGAAGTGTAATACCTATGTTTTTCAAGCACACTGTCATTAATTAGAGTTGAAATAGATGTGTTTGAATCAGTTCTTTGGTTTCTTTCAGACCACATTAACATAGCCTGCATGTGGCTCTTGATGAAGCATGCATGAAAAATCCTGATTTAGTTTTATCCAATGCAGCCTTCCTATGTAAGCTTGCTCTTTGGGTCTGGTAGGGCCTTTTTCTTTGGTGGGGGAGAGAAAAGCATGGTTCTGTCATCTGAGATTTTGGATGGACCATTTCTGCTGTTTGGGTCTGGTAGGGCATGGTAGGCTCTGGCTCTGGTAGGCCAGAGCCACGCTTTTCTCTCCCCCCCCCCCCAAGAGAAAGGCCCTACCAGACCCAAACAGCAGAAATGGTTCATCCAAAATCTCAGATGCCAGAGCCACATATCTGCACTGTGGAATATATAATGCACCTAAGGAAAAAAAAGCAAAGAAAACTGCAGGAATGGTATGTAAACAATTTTCTTAGGAGGAGAAAGCACTGGTGGTATTTTTGTAAGATCTATTCATTTACAAATATGCAGTCTGAGTAGGGGACAGAAGGCAAACACCTAAGCAATCAGTGCTAGTTTTTAATCCAGCATAAGTATCCCCAAAAGCAAGCAGCATGCAACCCTTTGAGTGCCAAAGCCAGTTGCAAAAACTCCAACTACTGTCACCTTCACTAACTACAATCCAACTGATTTCTTTCTCAGCTCCAGTCCAAGCAGATGGGTGTGTCATAGCCAGTAGCCATCAAAGGCCATTGAAGAAACATCTGCAGTCAAGGTAATCTCCCCATTGCATGTCCATGAGAATACTGCCAGAATGGACCAACAGAGGATGCTGCCCAACCTTCACCCCAAATTGGGACCATCCATTAGAACTTAGAGCAGGTGTGGAATGGAAGCAAACTGAGTCATGCACAACTGATGTAGCATAGTGACCAAAAAGAGTGTGAGCCAAGAAATTGTTGGTTCAAATCTCACCTTGACCACAAATGCACTTGATAGTCTTGGAGAGGGGATAATATCATTGGTTTATCTTGTCAGACTGTGGTGCAGAGATAAATGGAAGGTTGTAGCCTTCCATTTGGAAGGGAAATAATGCATTGAAAGAAAGAAAGAAAGAAAGAAAGAAAGAAAGAAAGAAAGAAAGAAAGAAAGAAAGAAAGAAAGAAAATCTGGGTGAAAGGGTAAGTCAAAACCCTATGATGAACCCCAAGCATCTATGTTTCTTGAATGGAAATGTCTCTTAAATAGGAATTTCACCTGCATAGCTGGACTCAGAGTAGGGCTGGTCAGCCCATTCATGTGGCCAACTGAAGCAGTTGCCTTAGGCATCAGGGTGGGGGGCACCCACCTCTACTTTCCCACTCACCTGCACTGCTCCTATTCCTCATCCCACTCCCTGAATTGTAAAAGAAAGAGGGCCACCAAGTGGAATTGGGGAGAAGAGGATACAGTGGTGGGCTACCAGGGGTGGGCAAACATTTTGGCAAGAGGGTCACATCATCTCTCTGACACTGTGTCGGGGGCCAGAGGAAAAAAATAATCAATTAACATTTCCAATTTGAATAAATTTACATAAATTTACATAAATGAATACATTAGAGACAGAACTTGAATGAAGGAATAGATTTTAGTGAGCTTATTTATCATTCACATGAAAACACTAATACAGGCATGTGGAACCACATGAGAACTATGAACTGTTTGCCACACACCTCTTGCATAGTAAAAACATACAGACCAAGCCAGAAACACATGGAGACATAAGTTGTTCAGAGACAATGGGGAGGGGAGTTAAAATAATGCCCAGGGAAAAGGAGAAAACTCTTGAAGACTATAAGAGGCCTTGGGCGCCAACAGTCTCTGATGGGCCAGAGGCTCAATGGAGACTAGGGGCTCCCTGCGGGCTGGATTGGGGGTTCCTGAGGGCTGCAAATGGTCTGTGGGCCAATGTTTGCCCACCCCTGGGCTACAGCATCTCTACTGTCCACTGCCCTTCCTTTTCTACTACAATCCCTCCTTCCTTTTCAAATACAGGTAGTAGGAAGAGCAGGGGCTGGCAATCACTCAGCTAACGGGAGCAGCATTTGGGATGCTGCCTTTGGTGCCAGGTCTTTGGCTGGTCCTGGCTCAGGGACCAGGGCTCTGCAGAGCATGTGTGTGAGAAGAAGGGGCTGGCAGTTTGAATGTAGAGAACGGAGAGCTGGATATTTTCGAAGGGGGGAGGAAGATAGTCAAGTTGGTTAGTCACTTTGCAGTAGCTGCATCAGCTGCTCTCTGGGGATTGCCACTGCTGTAGGAGCGCTTCTTTGCTTCCAGTGTGCCCTGTGGGTATGTTTGGAAGTAAAACCAATATTACAGAGATGGCATACGTCTCCAGTGCTCCCTTGTTCAAATGCACCTCCACCAATGCAAGCTGCCCCTGGAGCTTCTCACTACTTAGAGAAGTGGGGATTGGACAGCATGCTTATTGACATAGGTTGACAAAAGTCAGCCCACTCCCCTTGCCCTCAGTAGCCAATCTAGCAATCTATCTAGATTTGTGGACAGAATGATATTGAACATGAGCAAATCTGCCACAGAGGTTTCCTAACAGAAATTTCACTGGGGCCCACAACCCTGATAACCAAGATTCCTTGGCTTCCTGGTTGCAGGGGGAGCAAAGGTGGGAGAGGGGTTTGCCTTCATCTCGTGTGTGTGTGCGTGGACTTCCCAGAGGCCGCTGGTGGGCCACTGTGGGAAACAGGTTGCTGGACTAGATGGGTCATTGGCCTGATCCAGCAGGGCTGTTTTTAAGATTCTAGTTGTGGTAGTTCCCAGTATCTCAGGGAAAAGGAGCAACCTCGAGAACGTCTAAGAAACAAAAGAGTTCACTACTCCAGTAGCTTCTCTTTACTGAATTGTGGGCTAAATTGTGTACATGCGGTGTGTGTATGTGTTTGTGTATGATGAAATTCTCCAGTCTGGCAGGCACGATTCATTACAAAACATTTAGCCCGGTGTAGAAGGCAGAGAGACCTGAGGCTTCAGCAGCCCAGGCTATGAGAATTTCAAGGCAACTCAGCTGCCTCTGTGGCTAATTTCCAGCAGATCTAGCAAGAAGAAAAATATTTACCCTAACACAATGTTCAGCCAGCAGCTCAGTTCTGTCTTCTTTATAACTAGATTGTTGACAAAAAAAAAGAAAAAAAGGAAAAAAAAGATGTACATGTGTGCGTGTGTGTGTGTGGGGGGGGGGGAACAAATCAGTCTTTTTCCTTACACTTTTAGAAGATTGTGGGCAGACCAGAGAGGATTCAAGGACTTGGGCTTCAGCATGATTAGGATGGATTTGCTCTGGATGAAACAGGAGAAACACAGCTGCTGTCCTCCAGACATTTATTTGGGAGTCATTTCCAATGAATTCAGTAGGATTCCTTTGGCATCATGCTGCAGGAAAGTGAGTGTAGCCCTGTGCAAGAGTTCAGCCTGAACCCAGGTACAGGAGGAATGGAAATGTGCCAGCTAGCCATGCTCCCCTTCCAGTTCTCTTTGTGGTCATCCGCTACTGCCCTCACATTCTGTGCCTGTCTGCAGAAGCAAGGACTGAACCCTTGCAGAGTGTCTCCTTGTGCTCCAGAATCTGGGCTGAATGGCTTTCTAGAATGTGGGTAGAACCTCTTCCCAGTGTCAGTGCTTGCTTCTACAAAGTACTAAATTTGGGAAGAACAGGGGCATGGCCACAGTGTGCCTTTGCAGGGAATGCGGGGCTGGCTGGGGGGCTCCAGTTCCAGGCTGAATAGGTTCGGCCTTAGAAGCTGAAGGGTGCAATTGGAAACATTTTTAGCAGGGCCCTAGGTTCACAGCCAAGGTCTCTAGAATCTTGGTGGTTGGCAACCTTCAGTCTCAAAAGACTATGGTATAAGCCTACAGCACCCAGTATTCCCAGGTGGTCTCCCATCCAAGTACTAACCAGGCCTGACCCTGCTTAGCTTCTGAGATCAGACGAGATCAGGCATGTGCGAGATGCAAATAAAATTTATTATAGACTTTATATCTCTATGGAAAGCAATCACAATACAGTATGTGCTTCAAAAGTGCATGTGAGTTAATGGCCCAGATGGATCTAAGTACATTTTAATATAAAATTGCCATGTATGCAAGCCTACAAGTGAACAAACAAAATGTGTAGATTACTTTCGACTAGTAAACAGTTACAAAACCACTTGTTTTAGTGAATGTGAAATGATTTAGTAACAATATTTTATATAATTTAAGTACAGTAAAAAAAATTCAAAATATAAACAATATAAACACACGCTACTGAGTTTTTAAGAATTCAGAAGAAAATTAAAATTGTTGCCATTATCTATAAAACCTGCAATGTGGTGCTAGGTGTCCACTGCAATGTGTTGTTGTCTGTGTTTGACAAGACTAGATTTCCTTAAGCTTAGGGAGTACTTAGGCATGGGGAGCAATTAATAATAATACAATAATACAGCTATTTCTATACCGACTTTCTTGGTCCTCAGATTTCTCCTTAGACTTTATTCAAGGCGATTTACATAGGCAGGCAATTTAAATCCCCGTAGGGATTTTTACAATTTGAAAGAAGGTTTCATCTTTCAAGAAACCACAACATTCAGATGTTTCTTTCTTGATCTGGTCGCACATTCTGGCCTCCATCCTCCCACACTCAGAGCAGATGGAATAGCTTGGCTCAGCTTGTCAGCTGCTTCAAGGTCGCACGGTCGCACGGTGGCCTCGAACTGGCGACCTTCGGATGTTATCTTCAGGCAAATGGAGGTTCAACCCTCTAGACCAGACCTCCAATTGGGAGTAATTGGTCCAATTGGCTTAAAACTGGCCCTGCAGTTGAGCACCTCAACAGGGCTTTTGTTGCTTGTTAGAATGGGAATGGACAACCCTATGTTAGCATCACGCTTGTCCCCATGCTGATTGTGGTTGTTGGACCCATAATGTGCCTGGGGTGATCAGGGGGAGGGGAAAATCCTGGTGCTGGTGCCTCTCTCTTTCCCCCTGACCCGCCCCTATGCCAGGGCCAAAGTTGGTAGACTCCACTGCCACCACGAGGACAAAGCCAAGCAGAGAAGGACTGTCCTCAGAAGCCTTCCTCCCAGTTACATGGAGAATTCCTCCCAAACTTAGAATCTGGCAGGTAAACAAGGAGGTTAACAGGAGCCCTCTGTTTTGCTCTTGCAGCCTGGAATGGCTTCAAAGGGGAGGGGGAGAGGCTGCTTGTATGTTGTGAACATAAGAACATAAGAAGAACCCCGCTGGATCAGGCCAATGGCCCATCTAGTCCAGCTTCCTGTATCTCACAGTGGCCTACCAAATGCTTCAAGGAGCACAAAAGACTGCAAGACCCAACCTGCGTCCCGGTGCCCTCCCCTGTAGCTGGCATTCTGAGGTAGTCTACTTCTAAAATCAGGAGCGTGCACATGCCTATCATAACTTGTAACCTGGGATGGACTTTTCCTCCAGAAATTTGTCCAATCCCTTCTTAAAGGCATCTAGGCAAGATGCCATCACCACTTCCTGTGACAAGGAGTTCCACAGGCTAATTACACACTGGGTAAAGGAATATTTTCTTTTGTCCTAATTCTCCCAACACAGAGTGGATGTTATGTGAGAGGAAAAAGAGCATCTCTCTATCCACTTTATCCATCTCCTGCATAATTTTGTATGTCTCAATCATGTCACTTTCTGGTGAGGCGCCATGCAAAACTTAATAATAACAATAATAATAATAATAACAACAGGTATTTATATACCGCCTTTCTTGGTCTTTATTCAAGACTTTATTCAAGGCGGTTTACATAGGTAGGCTTTATTTAAATCCCTTATTAAATAGGGATTTTTACAATTGAAAGAAGGTTCTTTCTTTCAAGAACGACTACATTCAAGGTGTTTCATTCCGATCTGGCTTCACATTCTGGCCTCCATCCTCCCACGCTCAGAGCAGATGGAATAGCTTGGCTTCAGCTTGTCAGCTGCTTCAAGGTCGCACGGTGCCGGTGGCCTCGAACTGGCGACCTTGTGGATGTTATCTTCAGACAGACAGAGGCTCTACCCTCTAGACCAGACCTCCTGCCCAAACTTAGTGCTTTGCACCCCCTCTAGCTATGCTACTGTCCTGCCATCTCCCCAAAATGCAGCTAGAGACTGTGTTTGCCAGTTACTTCCTGAATAGGACCAGGGCTTAGCAGGGACAGCTGGTGGATGAGAAAATGTAAGAACATAGCAAGAACTGCTTACACTACCAAGAACCTGCCCTGGAGAAAGGAAAGACTTTTCTTTGAGGTTAAACTAGGACACTGGACCATCTATTTTCTGCTTTCAGCTCTCTCACCAGAACACTTTGTCACCATTTGGACTGCTTCTGATTTCCCTACAGGCCATGTCCATCTTTGCTCCAGTCCCCCAACAGCTGACTTTAAGGATTAGCTCTAAGGGACACCCTTGGGCAATGAAAGAATATTTTCTGGCCAATCCAGGGTGGCAGCAATCCCTCCCTCCTGTCCTTTTAACTGCTTGATGGCAGGCAGAAGTCTAACAGGTGTAGCTTTCCTTCAACATAGCTATGCCAAAAAGATATACACGTTGACGTACTTGGGAAGGGGGAGTGTAGCTCAGTGGTAGAATACCTGCTTTGTACTGCAGAAGGGCCCAGGTTCAATCCCTGGTGCCTGCAAGTAGGGCCGTGAAATACCTCTGAAACCCGGGAAAGTCACTGCTGCTCTGTGTTGACAATACTGGCCTCGAAAGCAGCATAAGGCAAGATCCTATGGCTTTAATGTGTCCGGTCCAGTCTAGTAAACACAACCCTGCCTGGATGTAGCTCCCCTTCACTACCTTATTAGAAGATGTCAGATTTCCCCCGGGATAGCAAGGAGAGCAAGGAATGAAAAACAAGCCCTCTATTTCAACAGAGCCTTCCATCAGTCGGGGCTCAGTGAGTTTGGCGCAGGTGGGCACAGCAGGTTCTGATGCCAGGATGAGCCATGAGTCACCCAGGGCCCTCTGGAGATGCAGTTTTTGCCCTTGTTTTTTTGCGCAGGAGTTGGGGGTTGAAGAATGAATGCCTGCTGCTTAATACCTTCCTGTTTATACAATCCTCACAGCTTCGGTGAGAAACCTGAAAGTGCGAAGGCAGGGGCTTCAGAAATGTCCAGGTACTCACAGTGAAGCTTAGAGGTTCTGCCTGGTACTCTGGCTGTTCTTTATAACCTGGTTGACCTTGTACATTTTCCTTACACACAAGCAGCTCTGAATACTCTCCTCGGCAGCTTCCTTGCTGTTCAGTACTTGGCTCTCTGATCTTGCTGGCACCCCGGACAGCTTCTCAAATGGTCAGTACTGAGCAGTGCCAAACCCTTCACGGCAGCCAGCATGCCCACAATCACAGGGGGAAACAGAACTGTGAACTGAGACTGGGGGATGCCAACTGACCAGAAGAGCACTCTGCCAGCCAGCTCTTTGACCTTTGAATCAGTTGACAAAGTTGTTTATGCAGAAGCCAGAATGTTGAGTGAGGCTGGGATTTGGGGAGTAAAAGTTAGGGGCATCATCTCCATTTCATGGGCAAGCACGCTTGAACTGTTTGCTCATGCATCTGTCTGGAGGTTGACCTTAGCCCCAACTCACCATGTCACAGGCATCGATGCTTCTTTTTAAGCAGTGGAAACAAGTAAGTGGGCAGAGATGGGCACCCACCACCACTTTGTTGCCTGAAGCAACAGCTTCATTTGGCTTCATGAATGGGTCAGCCCTGTAGGGATATGCATGAATACTTCCTGAAGTAATTTCCATTATTGTGGCTGCATCTTTTCCAACTGCCCTGATCACAGGATTCACTGAGATGGTATCTGTGAACTGTCTTGTCACCACTTTCTTTTTTTCCATATGAGGCCTACTCTGCATGAACAGCAAGTAAGCTGGTAAAACCTTTCCTGGACTGCCTCACTTCAGGATACTGGTGATGTAAGGGCACCCACCATCCTGTTCCCCTGCTCCACCCTTTTAATTGGCTAAACTGAGAATGAATTGGGAGAAGGTAGATCTCACTATCACAACTTAAAGACAACTCCAGATTAATATGGGGTTCCAAAATCTGGGGATTCTCCTTGAAACGAAACAGTAGTGGAACATGAGTGGTCTGGGAGAGGTGGCAACCTCCTTTCCAGGGCCTCTGAGAGGAATTTTATCAAGGGATACAAAGCTTTGGGGGCTCTTTTTGAAGGTGCAAAGATTCTTTAGGGCCCTTTCCCTTCTCCATTGGATCATAATTTCTACAGATCACAATATATAAAACTGTGTGGGTTTACCCAAAATGTGAATGCCAGTCTTCACACAATATATGCAAACATTTTCTGAGATCCCAGGAAATTTCCAGCTCCCCTCCATTAGCTCCCCAAACCCTTTTTGACCCTGGGCCCAGGCACAATGTACCTCCTCTCTCATGGGCCCTAGTGAGATTGGAAAATGTAAGATTTCAGAAAACCTTTTGGCCCTCTCCTTTGTTCCTAGGTTGCCTTTTTGACCCTGGGTCTGGGTACAAATTATCTCCTGCACCTGCCTCTCCTGGGCCCTGCTCTCCAACTAACACAAATGCAACTTGTAACTTCTTATAAAATGCAACTAATACAAATGCAGCCCCCGCCCCCATCTAAACTGCTCTAAGGCTCACTTTGTACATTGCACATCAACAAAAGCAGGGTTACCCCAGTGTATACATTCACTAAGGAGGGCTTTTCAAACTGGGGCATCTCGACGCCCCAGCCTGTGAGCCCCCTAGCCACTTTCCCATTGAGGGGTGGGGGCAGGAGGGAGGCACTGACCTGATCCCCAGGATCCAATCACTAAGGGGGCTGCAGGGCCAGGGATGCACTCACCAGTCCCTGTCGGGGGTGCGGGGAGCCCTGCGCGAGTGTCTGCAGGGCTCCCAGCAGCTTAAAAAGTGAGAGTGGAGCGATCATACTCCACTTCTGGTTTTGTGTGGATATGGGGAACACAGAAACCATGGATATGGGGAACACTATTCAAATACAGAAGCAGTACCCACCCTGCCCCAATTACCTTACCTTAATTCCATTACCTTAATTTTTGTGTTTCTTCCTTAAACATAGCAAAATCCTTGCTTAACTGAAGAAGCGACATATAGTCAACAAGCCTGTACACTACAGTCAGGAGACCAGAGGCATAACTAGGGCAGAGACTAAGGAGCACCTGCCCTGGCTGCTATGCCAAGGGGAGGCACATGACTGCTCCTCAGGCTCTGCCTTACTTAACAGAGGAGGTGATGGTGGTTTTGCACCCCTGTTCCTTTTCCTGTGGACAAAACGGAGGTGCGAAGCCACTGCAGCAAGCGCCCCTCCTCTGGAGAGAATCTGGAAGTGACTGCTTTGCACTCCAAGCAGCACAAGGCAGTCACTTCTGGATTCTCCCTGGAGGAGGAGATGCAGATGGCTTCATGTCCTCTGTTCCTTTTCCCATCAAAGCAAGGCAGTCACTTCTGGGTTCTCCCCAAAGGAGGAGGTGATGCCAGTTTTGCACCCCATTTCTTTTCCTGTGGAGGCTCCCCTTCAAGGGGTGTCTCCACAGGAGAAGGAACAGGGGGCACAAAGCCACCACAGTGAGTGCCCCCTCATCTAGGGCGAACCCGAAAGTGATGTCACATGACACAATGTCTAGTGGCATCATAACGTCACTGCCTTGGGTGCTGGGGAAGTGTGTTAGGCCTCTGAGGGAGACTAACCCCACATTAACAAGAAGCACGTTCACGTTAGGTTCCATCTAGTGTGCAGGCTGGTTTAGTTGCTCTTCATTTCAGCAATGATTTTGCTTTGTTTAAGGAAGAAACACAAAAACTAAGGTAATGGAATCAGTGCAGAGGGCACAGGTGTGTCCCCCCCTTCAGATCCATGGATACCTGAACCACAGATATAGAGGACTGTCTGTATGGGTTTTTTTGTCTGTGTGCTTTATCCATTCAATTTTGTCCTACTCTTGGCAATATTATAGGCAAGAGCTCTCCATGCTACCCTGTCAAGCACGCCATCCTTCAACGGCTGGACGTTCATCTTTGTATTTGTTTTGATGGTATCAAGCCAGCACATTCTTTGCCTGCCCCTTCTTCTTGTTCCACCAACAGTTCTTAGCATTATTGACATATTTTATGTACGTTGTGGTTTTGATTTTAAAATAAAATCAGTTGCATTTATTATAGTTGCATTTTTTACATGGGTTAAAAAACTAATCTATGTAAAACTGTCCCCCTCACAGGTCAGTACTGTGCCCCCAGACGTCTGAGCCCTACTTGTCCTAATGATAGCACTGACCCTGGTCACACCTGTGCAGGCACAACACATTTTCATCTAGGGAGCCCCTGACAAGGGGCAAGAAAGCGAACAAGAGAAGAACACTTTCTGCAATCAGGGTTTTCGTCATAGTGGAAGCCATGCTAGTGCCTTTTCCTGCACTGCCAGTCAACCTCTGGCAGACTTCCTGACTCCGTAGGAATCCCAGAAGCCTTTGTAGCAAACTGTGCAGGAGCTTCCCTCTGCGACTTTGCCCTTCTGAGGGCAGGAAACTAACTGGTGTGCCCATATTATTTGATTTCCCACTCCAAGTTTCACAGGAGAGTTCTTCCCACTTGGTTTTCAACCAAGGAAGAGGGGTTCCCCTAACAGGAAACACTTTTTGATATGATGTATTTCCCAGTCCTGGTTTCTTGCAAGGATGTTTCCCAAGAATTAAATGAAGTTGGGATCTTGCTGCTGCAACTCACTGATCAAATCAATCACTGTGCATAATACATATCATGCAGCACTCCATACATGCCTCTGCTTTCCTCCTCCCTGAATGAACTGAGACTAGGTAGATAAAATAGTAAAAAATACAAGGCTGCAATCCTATATACTTATCTGGGAGTAGGTCCCAGTGAACTTAATAGAACTTACTGCTGAGTAGACATGCAGAGGATTGCATTATAAGTTTATTGAAAGGAGAAATTATCAATAAATTATAAATTTTTATCAAAGGAATGGAAAGATGCAAATTGAAGGCACAAGACATTTATAATCCAGTGAAAGGAGAAAAAAGGGGATTGGGGCAGCAAGGAATGGAAAGGATCAGTGGCGTAGCTAATGATCGTGTAGCCCAGTGTGAAGTTCAAAGTGTTGCCCCGGAAGTGATGTCACAACCGGAAGTGACATCACGCCCAGGCTTTTTAAAAAGTGAAAATTGGGAGGAACCCATCTCCTCCCCCCAGCAGCTCACCACCTACTTGCTCTGCTGTCTCCCCCCATTCAGTGGCATATCTAAGGCATATATCTACTACCTGGGGTCACAGAACATTTTGTAGCCCCCTGCATGACAAAATCAAATTTAATTAACTAAATAAATAAAAAGTAACTGTATCATAGTAACATCTCATTGGCACTCAGAACAATCAGTCTCATAGGTCAGTTTGGAGTTAAGCAAATCCACTTTTTGTTCCACAAGGCAGTTGTGTTTTTATTTTCTGATTAATTGGCCATAATTTTTGACAGAATACAGATATTCCAGTGCCGTTTGTTGCATTGCATTCCACATTAAATTACCTTTCCAATGATATATAACATGATGGTATTATTCATACATACCAAGATTTTCACAATTTTGGTGACTAGTGTCAAGCTCAGCTTGTTGCCCCCCTAAAGCTTGATGCCTGGTCCAACTGCTACCCCCTGCATGCCCTTAGCTATGCCACTGGCAAGGATGTTGAAATGACAGCAGGAAATGAAACAAAACCTGACACAATGTCTCTGGGTACTTTCTGTACCCTTCTTATGCACACTGTTCCAGGGACTTTGTCCTTGCACCCCACACTTAACCAAAGGGTGGGTCAGCCCCTGTGAAGCATCACTTGTTCCCAGTGCTGAATCTGGGCAAATGACAAAAGAGTGTTTCTGACCTAGCAGTTAAGAACTTAGAAGAAAAGCCCATCACAGGTTATAAACTGTGCAACCTCCTGGTTTTAGAAGCAGGCTACCTCAGAATGCCAGGTGCAAGGGAGTGGCAACAAGATGCAGGGGTCTTGTTGTCTTGCGTGCTCCCTGAGGCATCTGGTGGGCCACTGTGAGATACAGGAAGCTGGACTAGATGGGTGTTTGACCTGGTCCAGCAGGGCTCTTCATATGTTCTTATGACCATTTGTGGCACACAAATGTGCGGCTGCCTACTGGTTGAAAATCATTGTTCTGAGGTAAGAGAAAAAATCAAAACTGGTGAAAAATAGGGGGACATCAGGAATATTCACTACAGGCAGGCAATCACATTCTTGAATACTTTTCCATGTATAAAAACTCTCTTGGTCCATAGAACAGTAGAGATTGGATAGAATAATTCTAGCCTAATTTTCTCCCGCTGGTGGGCCACTGTGAGATACAGGAAGCTGGACTAGATGGGCCTATGGCCTGATCCAGCAGGGCTGTTGTTATGTTCTTATGTTCTCCTGGAAATGTTAATTTTCTATATGCAGGGATTTTTTTTTTTAAGGTTTGAAGCATTAAGCCATACTGTTCAAGCACCATATGAACCATACAATTTCTTGGGTGAGGTGCATTCCATGATATAAGCCCTCAATTGCAATTTGAAACTGCACAGCCCTGATTTCAGTTGACCAGCTCAGTGGGAACCAGTAGGCCAGAGAGGACCAAACATGCCTAGGATGGGGCAGCCACAATTGTTTATTTCTGTGTCTGCCCTATTATCATATAAAATGGGGGTGGCACTAATTTTGGACGGAAGAAGTCAATTTGGGTGAGGGCAAGCCAAGCCCTTACCTCTCCCTGCCTCATCTCCTTTAGCTCCTTCTCAGGCATATTTCTTCCTGGCCTGGTGCATTCTGGTACCTGGTTGGCAACCTTCAGTCTCGAAAGACTATGGTATAAGCCTGCAGCACCCAGTATTCCCAGGTGGTCTCCCATCCAAGTACTAACCAGGCCTGACCCTGCTTAGCTTCCAAGATCAGACAAGATCAGGCATGTGCAGGGTAAACTAAAAGTGTCTGACCAAATTGACCTCATTGGGATTTCAATCTCCTCACTGCCTCACTTTTCGCTGTTTTAAAATTAGACGCACCTCATTTCTTGCAAAGAACAAACATGGCTGCCCCCATCACATCCTGTTGGTGGCAAGGTTTTCAGCACATTGGATAGCTCCATGTGGGAGCACTATGCTTAAGAGCTATGTTCCTCCAACAAAGACCAGAAACTCAGTGAGTTCCTCTATGCCTGGTTAAGTTCAATGACTGAACTGACCCCACTCATAGAGAGCCCTGTAAGCCTGTCCCTGCTTGAAGGCAGACGTTTCTGATTGACGGAATCTCTGAGATGCTGCTATTTTAGTTTGAAATTTGTTGAGTCGTTTGGAGGGGAATGGCCGTGAGATAGTTGCAGGATTGGACAGAAGAGGAAATGTCAGAGGTGGGGAAAAATAGTTTTGGGAATCATCAGCAAGGAACTTTAGTAGGCAAGGAGTAAATGGAAACTTAGGGTGAGCAGAGCTGATCCTCTGGAAATGCTGAGACTGTGATGGGGGGGGAGCAAGAGAATATGCTCAGTTAGGGATGAGCCCGGAAACTTTTTTTCCTAGTTTGAACAAAGCTGTTCCATGAAATGCCACTTGTGCAGCAGAGACAGAGGAGGTCTCACAGTTGTCATGGCAACAAGTGGTCTGTGTGAGCACACGTGTGTGTGTGTGTGTGTGTGTGTGTGTGTGTGTGTGTGTATGCGCGCGCGCTAAGTACTATTAGGTAATATTTCCTTGATTTTTGTAATTGCAGAAAAACCTCTCCACTGAGATTACTCCCCCACCATTGCTTTGACAGGATTATCTGTCTGACAAGTATACAGCACGATCTCCCCCCACTTCTCCCCCACCCCCAAAATGGGGCCTGTGAGGTAATGACAGTTCACTCTGGGTTGTTGTTTTTTTTGCCAGCACGATCTCTTGGTGTCCTGTCAGCTCTCTTGATGGGGTTCAATGGCCCCTTTTAGGGTTCCTTGGCCTCACTCAAATTATACCGACCACCTTGTCATTTACCTTCTTCTCCCCAATTCTATTTCTTCATCCACATTCCTACACAGAAGTGTCTTTCATTACTCTCATGCTCCAATTATCCCTATTAACCAGGAATCGCCCCTGTTTTGCCTTTGGGGAATGTCTTTTTAAAATGTTGTTAATGTGCATTAAGAGTCATCATTTTTGAATCTGAGCCCCCTACTCTTCAAGCCTCTTGAAGTTGATAGCCCAATCTTAATTAAATTCCTGCATGGCATCAGTGCAGACTACCCTGGCAAGGGATACTCTGTATCCTGCTGGGAAATTTTGGCTGTTGGAGGTCTCCTCGAGGTAAGGGGGTATTTGTCCCCTTCCTCCAGGGTCAGCCCCAACAGCCACAGTAGGTCAACTTGGACCTGCACCAGTGAAATTGGTAGTGAAAGTGCAAGTTGACCTAACACAGGTGGATCAAGCCCAGGAAGGGCGTTTGGATATGCGCACACTAACGCTGCTGATCCCTCCCCCCTCTTGGGCCTGATCCGCCTACCCTCACCCCATCCCCTCCCCATTCTACCCCCTCCCTACCCTCTCCCCTTACCTGGACTTACCTGTCTGGCAGGTGTCCCTGTGACCACTAGTGTGCATGGGAAGGCTCTAGCCTTTCCACATGCCCACCTGGTAGTAGCACTGTCTTAGTACATGCTGGTGGAATACATATTCTGTCAGCACAGCCCAAGCATAGTCTTGGGCTGTGATTCTCTACTACATTAACAGCCCTATCCTAACAAAACTTCTGCGTAGTGATGCAGCGGCACTGGTGTGGCCTCCACTGCATCCCATGGGGGTGTTTTTTGTTGCTGGAAGTCTCCTCAGGATACAGGGACATTTGTTTCCTTGCCCTGTTGCCAGCCCCAGCAGCTGCAATGAGTCAACTCAGACCTACACCAGCAATATCACTGGCACAAATCTGCACTGATCCATGCAGGTGGATCAGGCTCAGGAAGGGGTTTGGATATGGTGCAATGCTGGTGCCTCCAATCCTGCCCCCTCCTGGGCCCAAACCACCCATCCCCTGCCCCATCTCCTTGCCAAAAGGCAAGTTGGCAAACAGCAATGGGTGCTCCCCCTCCACTCATCTGTTGCCTGAAGCCACCACTTCAGCTGGCCTCATGGATGGGCCAGCCCTGCATGGTGGACTTTCAGGGTGCAGTTATAGTAGTCAGGAATAACACTAAGGGAACAGGAGATAGTTCTGATGGTCCATAATCTGTTATATAAGAGCTAAATTATTATAAACCTTTAATTTCTTACAACCAATTGGAAAATGAATTTTCAAACTGACAAGAGTTGGCACATCTATGCCAAAATGCCCTCTTCTGGCTAAAAACATGTTCAAATGTTTATCAAATTCTGCTTCCTCTTCCTCATTGGGGCTCCCCCTGACCCTCATCTCATTGATCCAGGGGCTTCAGGGGCATAAGAAGAGGGCCCCCCCCTGAATTGTTTTGTAACTAGTGGGAAAGGCTGCATTTTGCCGCAGCGGCAATTTCTCTCACAGATAGAGAGACAGAGAGAAAGAAAGAGAGTTAGCATAAAAATAGCAGAACATTTGTGATAATTACCACTTACAGCCTCACCCTCCTCGAGGAATTAAATTATATTTTATGACTTCAGTTGTTTTGATGGAACATAATGTGCCTCTTTTTGTTACAGAAAAGTCATCAACTTTGGTGATGGGAAAGAGGACATGATGGGGGGGGGGAGATAAGCACCCCAACCTAGGAAATGCAATTTGCATGCAGAAAAAAAAATCCAGTGTGCAGTTGGGCTGTGCAGTGTGCACAAAAGCTTGCAGTGTGCAGGAGAAAGATCTCAGTCATGCGCTGATTTTCAAATTGTGTACTGGGGGAGTCTGGGGTCCCTCAGAACCCTACCAAACATTCCTCAATGAGAAGATCAGTGATGGTGGATAAGCTTCCCTGAAAGATGGCTTGCCTCCCATCACTGACCTTCTGGTGGAATGTGCATGTGAAAATATGAAGCTGCCTTTTACTGAGTCAGATTGGCCCATCTATGGCACTGCTGTCTACTCAGACTGGCAGAAGCTTCCCAGGATTTCAGACAGGGGTCTTTCCTCATTCTAGAATTACTAAGGATCAAAACTGGGACCTGCTGCATGCAAAATAGGATGCCTACCACAGAGCTATGGACCCAACCCTCTTGCACAGCTCCAGGATGCCATCAAGTAAACTCCAGGATGCATTCTCTATTTATTCCGAGTGACAGTGAGACCCAGTGAGCCTGACCAGTTGGTCCACTGCTGGAAAAACTGACCCATTTCTGGTGAATCACTTAACCCTTGCTAGTGACTGTGATTCTTGCAACTAGTATTGGACTGCTAGGAGGTGAATCTCCATCTGATCCAGCAAGATACATCATCTGTAAAGCAAAAAAGGACAGGATCATTTCACACAGACTAGAAAAGATTTCACAGTTAAGCAAGTGTGCGCATTTGTTTCATAATATAAAACACATTAGCAGAATTTTTTTTACCATCGGTAACAGAATAGATTAAAAAAAATAGGCCATGCAGGAATGAAGTCAGGCCAGAATGCAGGAATCACACAAGAATGAAGTCAGGTCAGCCTTGCTCTTGATTACCCAGAATCCTCTGCAACATGCTGAAGAGTCATGGTTGTCCACCAAGATGTACTGAACCAACAACTGCTTGCACACAGGACTGACCCAGGTACTTTGACAGGTGCACCACTTACATCTTTTCCCAGAGGATCTGGCCACTTATCCATGCCCTAATAATATCCAGGTAGGATTATTCTTATTATGGGGCTGGGGCTTATTCTTATTATTCTTATTTTGAAGCATCTTGGTTCAGAATGTGACAGCCAGACCATTGTCTTGTGGGAAGCCTTCTGATCAAAACATCTCAGGGCTGTTCCTGACTGCCAATTTGCTTCAGGGCTCCATTTAAACAAGTCCTGGCCTTCCCCTTCAAGGCCTTCAGTGGACTGGGGCCAGAATGCCTTCAGGACCACATCTTTCTATGTGAACTTGCTGAAGTGCTTCATTGGTTATTCCCCCTGCCTCCTGCTAGCTGAAGACAGGCAGGAGGTCTGGTCTAGAGGGTAGAGCCTCTGTTAGCCTGAAGATAACATCAAAAGGTCATCAGTTCAAGGATACTGGCAGCTCCCTGAACGGCTGAGAATGGCCAGACCTTGAAGCAGCTGACAAGCCCAGCTGAGTGATTCCACCTGCTCTTGGTGTGAGCAAGAAGCGTCTTGGCTGAGAGATGGAGCTGCTTGTCAGCCTGCGTGGGAGAACTGGAGGCCAGAAGTGAGATCAAACCAGGAAGATCCATCTGAAATGTTGTGTGGTTCTTGAAAGACAGAACCTCTATGTTTGTAAAAATCCCCTTGAGGGATTTAGAAATGCCTGCCTATGTAAACCTCCTTGAATAAAGTCAGAGGAGTAATCCGATAACCAGAAAGGTGGTATATAAATACCGAGTTGTTGTTGTTGTTGTTGTTATTGTTATTGTTATTAAGACAGTATAGCAGGTGGAGAAATGAGGCAGAGGCTGTTTGATGGGAGACTGCAATGCCAAAGAGGTGGTTCAATAGACCACTGTCAGAGAAAGTAAGAAGAGTTGTCTGAGAGACTGGCATGTGTGTGTGATCAAGAATCCTAGTATGACCAAGAATCAAGACCCAGGATGGGGCTATGCTGACATGGTCACGCTCTATTCCTGGGCCTGGGTCACCAGGGAAGCAAAACCGACCTTTATGGTACTTTTAAGTGCACTTTTACACAAGTTGATGTTTCCCCTTGGAGCTGTAGTAAAAATCCTTGATCTTCCCCTTTTGTTTTGCCTATTCCCCCCTTTTTGGGGATCCCTCCAGGCCCTATCCACTGAGGCTCTGGTGGTGTCTCAGCAGCCTAAAAATCCTGCTGCCAGAGCCATGGTCTTCAGACTCTTTAAAATCAGTGCCATTATGGGGAGACCACATGGAACAGCAGGCCGGTCATTATTGGATTCCTTATCTTCCCAGTTGATTTTCCTAAAAAAAATCAATAGTTCCTGGTCAGCCTTCCTGCTGTGATTGGCATGCAAGTGGTATTCAAGCCCCACCTGACTAGGGCAAGAAAGGAGGTGGAGAGCCAGCATGGAGTAGTGATTCCAGAGTTGGACGTGGAAGATTCAGTTTCTAATCCCTGCTCAGCCAAGAAGCATCCTGGGTGACCTTGGGCCAGTTACTATCTCTCAGCCTCTCTTGGGTTATTGTGATGACAAAAGGAGGGAAGGAAACATGTACACCACCCTGAGCTCCTTGGAGGAAGGGCGATATAAAAATGTGAAAAAACCCCACCCAACTGGATAGACCTCTGACATAATCAGCCAAAGGCTTTATAAGGTCACTCATAAGAATGTGCACAGTATGTGTGTTGCTTGGTCCAAACCTGGAGAACAGATGCTGTTTAGTGAAAGGGTCTCACCCACCTATTTTGCTGCACCCTGGGTGTGAAGACCAGACCCGGGAACAGCCTTAAACCAGAATGGCACAGAATTCAATTAATCAGGTCAGGGGAATTTGTTTTCTTACTTCGCTTGCCTTTTAATCTCTGGACCAACCTTTGCCAACCACCCCTCCTTTCGAACATACCTGCTCAGCTTTGATATGTGCCTTGGTTAATCCCTTTGCAAATCCCCTCCTTTTATTGTGTTTGTTCCTTCAACCTTTTAATAAACTTCTTGTATTTTGACTGCTTTTGTGGTCCGATCCAAGTTCAGTTGAGAGAGGAGGGGTTTGCCGTGCACCCTCAAAGCACCACGTTTGCTGGTTTGTTTTCTCAAGGGACCCCTCAGATTTAGGGGCTCATTATACAGGGAGACTTTTCCAAGGCAACCTCTTTCTCTCTGAGCTTCCTAACCTTGGTGATGCTCATGAAGAGACTACCAGCCCAAACCAAGTAAATCCCAGTTTGACCAGTGAGAAAAGTGGGGAATGAGGGAACAGAGACTGTCACTACTCACTAGTGCCACCCATTTTGTCCTTTTCCTCCTCCTCTTCTTTTTCCACTACAAGAGTGAATGGCAACCACTTATCTATATGGAAAAAACACCAATGCTGCACTGGGGGATACTGTCCAATAAAGGCTAAACTTGCCCGCCACACCTACTGGTCCAGTCATCACAGATTAAGATCTCACTGGTGGGTGTCATCATATGCCCCTTGGTGTATGTGCCACATATAAGCCCCCCCTGCCACCTGCACCCAGTCTAATGATGGTGATTTTGCTCCTATATGTCCCTAAGTTGCTAAGTGTGTACATGTACAGTATATACACTGGCAAATCATGTACAGTATGCATACAAGCCAGTTCTGTCCCATGCTCCCAACAAAGACATACTAGAACATTGAATAGCTATAGAAATGCAGCGGTTGCTTCTGATGGGGCCATAGCAATGCACTGAATTCTCAAGGGACCATTGGAATGCAGAACATCTGGCCTTCGTGATTGGTTGATTGCACATTGGTGACAGAGCCTGGCTTAATTCCTAGCAGTTCTGATTAAGTTCTATGGGATGAAGCAGACAAGCTGCTGTTTGAGCCACCAACAATGGTGGTGATAAATCCTATTTCTCATGCTAGACTAGACACTAGGACCACTGGAGAAAGGAGGAAAGTTCTACCGCCACATTTATGGCATTCCCAAGTGTGTGTTTTTGCTTTCTCCCATGCTGTTGACTGGAACTCTTCACCTCTGCCATCCATCAAAGTCAATGGGCATGAAATAAAAGTGAGCTAACCTATTGCACTGTGTACATTTTTTTAAATAGCCTGTTAGAATAGGAAGGTGCTGATGCAGGAAGAAGTAAAGCCAGGACATTTTAACATTAATTACTAGTGAATGCTTTGTTTAACCTAGTGTGGGATCGGGTCTTTGGCCATACCACATGGGTTACCCAAGCAACAGCTGCTAGTGGCAAAAACTGAGTAGGAATGTCCCTCCTGCCCCCTAACCCAGGAGCATGCTGGCTTCCTGACATGGCTAATCTGGCCAGTTTTGACAACTTTCACATATGAAACATAAACTCCTTTGTTGAGGGCTTAATTGGAGCCAGAGCTCACTCCTGGGACATGTGCCATAATTCATACCCAAGCACCACAGGAGTATCTGGCCTTAGATGCTCAAGCACATAATGTGCAGGAGAAGTGGAAATGAGCATGACAGTCAACTCTGGCCATTTTTCCTGCCCTTGTTCTTCTGCACCAAGTTCCTGCCCTCATTAATGGTGGGGTTTGGTGTGAGCAAACAAAACTCAGTTCTGCTGGGAATTCTGCAACCAGACAGTCCTCCTCTGTTGGTCTGTCTAGTCCCATAAGAGAGGGCTGGTGATGCTATGAACTTGGAAGGATGTGATTTTTTTCCTCTTTTACTCTTTTTCCAGGAGTGAAAGAAATCAGGTGGGGAAGGCGTATTCAGCTTCATGCACTCATTTGCTTCTGAAGAGAGCGCACCTCTGAGCATGTGCTCTGTGCAGTTCTTTGAGTATTGAAGAAGCACAATGAGTCATCCATACCCACCTCCCCTGATCTGGGACTGGGGGACTCAACTTCAAAGCATGGCTAGCCCAAGACCTTCTAACATCTGTGGCGGCACACCAGGTTTAACCCCTTTTACCCAGTGGGACACCAGCCACTGTCTCCACCACTCCTCCCATATGCGGGCTTTGAAAAGAAAGAGGGGAATGGAGCAGAAGAGGAAATGTATTCCTCTTCTGCTGCACCCCCCCTTCTTTCTTTTTGAATCCATGGCATGGGAGGAGGAATGGCAGAGGTATATGAATAAGGGAAGGCAGTAGAGGCCACCCTGTCCCTTAAGCAATCACCTCAAGCGGCCTCATGGATCGGCTGGCCCTGATTCCAAGCCAGAAAATAGCAATCCTCTCTGAAGCCTGGCACCCCGGCCCTCGTTTGAGGAAATATGTCATGAGGCATGTCCTGTTCTGCCTGGGTTATAAGCCATGGAGTGCTAGCTCTGCTTGAAGGAAGGGGTTCAGCAGGAATCACCCAAAAGCAATAACAAGTTCCATGACATCAAGAAGGCCCCCCCCCAATCCCTGGAAGACAGATGCAGATCCAACCAGGTCTAAAGTGCAACTGAGCAGGACCACAGTGTACCAAGATCATTTGGCAACTGGGGCCCATAAATTTTTGGCACCCCCATGGCAAAATTACACAGGCCAACACACATTTTGCTTCCTTAAACGTTACACCAATTCCTGGGTATATTTGGGGTGCCGATTCCAAAAGTGGCATGCGTTTTGCCCTATCCCCAAGCCTACACCATGGCTTCCTCATGAGGAAGCTGCTTGAACCATTCACTAAAGAGGCTATACTATATCTCCAAAACTAGACGTGATAGGGCAAAATGGATGCCATTTTTGGAATCAGCACCCCAAATTCATATCAAACCACCATAAAGTTTGGGGAAAACTTTTCTGACCCTCAATTTTGTAGGCCTGTGTTATTAGTAATAGTCATGACATGAAATGAATAATAACAAAGGCCAGTGAAGAAGTGCAGACAGTGAACATTTTCTTTTATTGAACTCTGTGTGTGTGTGTGTGTGTGTGTGTGTGTAAAAATAAGTTTAAAAGAAATGTCTTCTTGAAAAAGAAGTCTAAATATCTTGGGGTGGCCTTGGCACCCAGGGCCACCCCCCAGCCCTCTTCGTAAACCACTGGAGCAGGAGAGACTGATGACAACCAGAGCTCTGCCCCTCTAAGGGAACTTAAAAGGGCAGCTCTTTGCTCTGTAGCAATACATTGTGCTGCTGTTGAACAGCTTGGATTGTTTCCTGTGACTCCTCCACTTGGTAGCTCTAGTAGAGTGAACAGCTTTGCATGGTACAGCAGCCACTAAGGTACCAGAGTTATGCGTGTCTTGAACCAGGACTCCAAACAGCCAGTTTCCAATATCATATGGCAACCACCCACCCTTGCCCTGATCTTTTAGCATACCAGGCAGATTAGACCTTCATGGAGCAAGGTTATCCTCTACTCTGCAATGCCATGCTCAGTATGCTCCGTGGACTCCTACGCAGGATGTAGTCTGTTGACCTGTCGGCCCAAACTGGACACGCCAGGCCCTATGAAAACCTTGCTTACAAACCAGCCCAGAACAATCTGAATCAACTCATTTGAGAAGCAACCACACAGACTTCTTCACTACAGCTAATTCCGTACCTGAACACCACCCTGGCTTGGATGGCATCTCCTACCTTTGGCCCTCTGTGTCCTGTTCCATCTAGTACCTGTCCCAAGCTTGACCATACCTTCTACCTCTGGTCCTCTGTCCCTTATTGATCTGATACCCAACCTTGGACCATCCTTGACTACATCTCCTGCCTCTAGCACTCTGCTCCTTGTCCAAACTGGACCAAGTCACACTTGGACAAAGTGTGTGACACTCACTCCAGGTCCTGTCCTCAATCTTTGTGTTTTATGTGTGCAGCAGCAACCTGAGCTGACACTTGCAGGTTTAGGATCTAGTAGCTCCTCCAAGTCATCTTTGGAGGGCTCCATCTTGAATTCAAGATTCAGTGGATTCTGGGGCCACGAGATCTTGGCAGGTGATCCTGGATGGAGGTAGCTATCAAAGGAATTGCTGTCAGAAGGCACTTTAGTCTGAATCATACCAGGGTCTTGGTTTTTGCAGTGTGATCATTCAGCAAAATGCCTCTGTAAAAGATTAACGTGACTTCATATTCTCAGATTTACAGATGTGGAGGAGGTAAAAGAGCATTAATAAGGGAAGGGAGGCGGAATGGATTAAAAGCGGACCGACCATGATGTAGGCGGCCAAAGAACTACACTTGATCCAAGAATGACAGTTAATTCCCTGTATTACTTGAAGAATGTCTTCTGCAAAAATAAAAAATAAAATGAAACAATATTTGGGCCACCATTGCCACCTGCTGGTTCCAATCCTGTATATTATGGACTGAAACTGTTGGGTGATACCGTATATAACAGTTTCCAAGTGTTTGTTTGCACTGTGCCTTGCCGTAGCAAATTGCTGATGTAACAGACACAGATCTGCCAACTTCTTCATGGTGACACCTGATTGGAAAGCTGATTTCCTTTATTCCTTCTTTGAGATCCGCGCGTTCACTGTGTTTTGATGAGTTTTGCACCCAGTGAAGTTTTCGAAATAATAATTGGTAATTAAAGCTGCGTACAGACAATGCACAGAAACTCTGACGGCCCAATCCAATCGACATCCTATGCCAGTGGAGTTTGAGTTCTGCTGGTGTTTGTGATGGCAAAAAATGCCATCCAGCGCTTTGCAGCAGCGCAAGGCCCAGGCACACCAGCGGAAAGGCCAGAGCCTTCCTACTGATGCTTTCTACTGACGCCTGCCGGAACAGGTAAGTCCAGTGCATGGATGGGGGGAGGGTGGAACAGGGAGGAGATGATGCAGGAGTGGGGGAATGAGGCCAGGGAGGGGGGTGAGATTGGTGGTGCTGGCACAGGGCAAATCCCAAAGCCCTTCCCTGATCCGATCTGTCTACATCAGGGGTGTCCAAACATTTTGTCAGGAGGGCCACATCATCTCTCCGACACTGTGTCGGGGGCCAGGAAAGAAAAAGAATTAATTTACATTTAAAATTCACATAAATTTACATAAATGAATATATTAGAGATGGAATTTATATGAATGAATGAAGTTCTTGCAGTAGCTTAAGGCCTCTAAAACGCCGTGCACAAAGCAAGGCTGGCCTTTCCTTCGCTGCCACTGCTGCATCACAGACGTGAAACAGCAAGTAGTGGAGGAAGCCCTCATCCCACAGCTCACGTGAGAGGTTGAACAGTCACCCTCACACTGAGAGCAGTTTAATCGGGTCAGCACGGGCTCCAGCAAGTCTCTGGAAGGCCAGAGGCTCATTGGAGACTGGGGACTCCCTGAGGGCCAGATTGGGAGTGCCCGAGGGCCACAAGTGGCCCCTGGGCCGGGGTTTGGGCACCCCTGGTCTACATGGATCAATGCCAACAGGTGCCAAATGCCCCCTTACCCCATGGAGACCTCTAGCAGCCAAAAATCCCTAGAGCATGCAGTGTAGCTTGTGCTAGCGCTGCTGCATCACTGAGTGGGGATTTTGGTTGGATTGGGCTGAGAGACAATAAGAAAGAGTCATGAATGGTTCTGGCACGCAGCTTCCGTTTGTTCTGTTTGCTAGGCATCTGGTCAAACAAGTTTACAGGTTTTTCTTTGGGGTTTGTGGGGCGGTATCCTAGGGTCATTATGACAGAAAACCCCAAGGAAACATGGCTAATTGCTAAGGGAGAGCCTTGTTCTGGCCTCTCCACATCTCCAAGAAATGGTTGCTGACCCTTCTGCATCCTGGCTGCAGCAAAAGCCATTAGGCTCCCGTGTTGTCAATTAAGCAACAAAGGGTGCAATCCTAACCAACTTTCCTGCACTGACTTAGCCGTAATGCAGCCCCCAAGGTAAGGTAACAGACATGCCCTTAGCTTGATTATCTCCCCTCTGCAGGATGCAGTGCACACCACATTGGCACAGCTATGTCAGTGCTAGAAAGTTGGTTAGGATCATGCCATAAGGGCACGATCCTAACTAGAAGTTAGGCCAGCGCAAGTGCTGTAAAGCACTTTCATGCTACCCTGGAGGCAGTTAGGCCTGCACAAGGGACTTGCTTCAGCCTAACTGTGCCATCGCAAGCCCTGGGGTCAATGAATTTGCACTGGCCAAGCTTGGCTGGTGCAGGGGTCTGGGGAGAGCAGGGAGGAGGTGGGGGGAGGCGAGGAGGAGGCATTTTGGAGTGGGGGGAGGGCCGGCAGTGGGCAGTCCCGGGGGCAGGTGGACAGGGAGTGGGAGGCAGGGCCGGGACCTGGCGGTTATGTTGGATCCCAACCCAGTTCCCCAAGCAGCACAGAGCGGCTCCAACCTGCTCCATTCTCCTCAGACCTGCGTCACCTCCTGAGGTGGTGCAGGTCTGAGGAGGCCCACTGGGGCCATGGTAGCTTACCTGGGGGTAAGGGAAGAGTTTCCCCTTGCCTCCAGCTGAGCCACTTCCGGCCCCAATCTGGCGCTGGATTCAGCGCAGGCCTCCTGGCATAGCTGTGCCAATGGGGCATGTGATGCATCCTGCAGTTGGGTGGCAGTCACAAAGGCCTCTTCAAGGCAAGGGAATGTTCATTCCCTTACCTCAGAGCTGCTTTGCCCTTATCTCGGTGCAGGAAAGTTGCTTAGTATTGTGCCCTAATTGATTAAAAATTGTGCCTCCATTAATTGGGAAGCAGATTTTGAAATACCCAATTCTTTTTAATATAAATACTTATAGAACCGTGAATGGCAAGCTGGGCTGTCCCTAGATGAGTATGGGCAGGGTTTGGCCCAGGGCAACTCAACCAGTGAGCCCCTCCCCAATTTTGGACATGTATTGGTCATGAAAGTGCAGGGCCAACGTCAGCTGCCCTAGTTGCTTACCCAGAGGATAACTCTGATGGCAAGTACTGGCTGAGAAATGATTGCATAATTTTATGCTTGTTACAATATCAGCTTTGTCTGATCACCTCCAGCAAATGCCACTTCATTGTCTGCATACGCCCCCTCTCTCTGTGTACAAACACACACCCCTTATACAGTCATTTCTGTTTATATGCAAATTCAATTATCTGTGAGGGGCAGAATTGCCACCATCTCTCATTATCTGAGACTCTGTTCTCATTGTCCATGAATAACTGTGCCAGCGGAGGGTGGGTGAGTGGGCTCAACACAGCTACGAGCAGGCAGGTGGGGGGGGGCGAAGAAGTTGCGGGAGGAGAAGGAAAAGAGTCTGTGGCCTCCAGAAGGCAGCACCAGCACTGTGCAGGGACAAGAGGAAGAGACCTATATACAATATATGGCCAACGGGAGAGAGGGTATTGGCCCATGGAAAATCAGACACATTTGGGTCCGCTTCAAGGCTTACCCCATCATCTTGGGCACCATCGCAGGAATTCCAACTGCACAACCCTGGTGATGATGAGAGGCCTCTAGAAGACTGCCTGAGGGCTCCTCTGGGGCTAGGACAAGCTCAGGGAAGGTGCCAAGAGACAGGTGGAGGAGCAGGATGGGTGAAGCAACCCCTTCCCCATTGCTAAACTCTGATCGGCAACCTTCCACTCATTCAGGGATATCCAACATGGAGGAGGAAGCATTAGATGTTGGAGATGTCGATGAGCCCTTACTGTTCCCTGAGCCTTACAAGTCCCATAGACTTCAAGTTAAGATTCAGGTCCATAAAGTTCATAGAGTATATGAGGATCCTCTGGAACCTAACCCCATTTTCACCATAGGCTCAATGATTTAGTATTTGCAAATTCAGTATCCACGAGGTTTTCCAGAAGCCTAACCCTAGCAGATAACGAAAACTGTATGCTGAAATAAATGGAATAGTCTTTAAGATTCCACAGGTCTCTTTGCTGCTTTTATCCGTCTCTCAGTCTCTCTCACATGCCTCTTGTGCATAGTGCTGGCTCTGACACATATAAAGGCCTTGGTCAGAAATAATGTTTTTGTCTTTTAGAATTGCTGCTTATTTGTGTACAAATGTATGCAGATTTAACGGAATAATTGATCCATTCAATCAATCCAGTAACATTCACTGTATTTAATTAGGTGACAGCTGTAGGCTGCCCAAAGGAAGCAAAAATTAAGGGAAAGACTAGAGGCTGGAAGCAGAAAAGGTGCCCAAAGTGCTGGAGACCATGTCAGGTTACTGATCTCCCAGACATTCTGTTCCCAGCTTAAACATGGATCATGGCCTTCATTTAGGCCCAGATCTTGTCTGATCTTGGAAGCTAAGCAGGGTCAGGCCTGGTTAGTACTTGGATGGGAGACCGCCTGGGAATACCAGGTGCTGTAGGCTTATACCATAGTCTTTCGAGACTGAAGGTTGCCAACCAAATCTGCTCCACTTCCACAACTGAATTTCTTTTCAGCAGCTTCACTTCAGAGAAAAAAAAACAATTATACCAAAGAAGAATGAGACAACAGCCTAGAAGAGGAATCTTTAACACAGGGCACAATCCTCTTGTGGAACTCACTGCTACAAGATGCTCATAGAAAGCCTACTACAGAGTCTACTCTTACTGGCCCATCTCATGCAGTATTGACTGGCAATGGTCCTCCAGGGTTTCAGTTAGGTCTTTCTCAGTTCTACCTGGTGATGATAGGGATTAAAGCTAGGACCTTTTATATGCCAAGAAAGTGTTGAAGCCCTGAGCTACAGCTCCATCCCCTGAATAGGTTAATGGTTACTACCTCAGATGGCTATTTAAAAGGGTTAGACACAGAGGGTAGGTCCCTTAATGGTTAACATAAGAACATAAGAACAGCCCCACTGGATCAGGGTTATTATCCATAATAACAAAATGGAACCTCCATGTACAAAAGCAGTATACGTCCGAACACCAGAAGCTGCAAACCAGCAACCAAGTGGAAGAATAGCTGTCATCATCACATCCTGCTAGAAAGCTTCCAGAAGTATCAGGCAGTCTGCTGTCAGGTACGGAATGATGAACTCGATGAACTCCGGGACTGAATCATTTCAGATGTTCTTATGATATCCTGCAATATTTGTACAAATCAATTTGAAAGGCCTTATAAATTTGAATTTAAAGGCATTATAAGTTTGAAAAGCACAAATGTTGATACCCACCTGATGCAAAATAAACTCAAGTGGAAAATAAACCATGAGGACAGGGGGAAGAGGTGGAGATTACACCAGCTATTCTCAGTGCACATTGCACAAAAAGCAACTGGTATTCAGACTGATGCTTGTGTGTGTCTTCTTGCTCAATGTGATCCCAGAGACTTGCAATTCTTCAGACTGCCAGCAGGTGTCAGTCCTTGGCCAGAGTTGTTGGCAGTATCCATGCTTAAGCCTGGCTTTTGGCAGAGTCCCCATGTCACAAGTTAAGAGCTGGGCATTAGATCAATGACCTTGGCAGGGGGAGATGCGGATGGGAGATGGAGTTGGATTAGATAGAATTTGGCAAATTCTAGCCTGCTTGGCTCTGCCAAGCCTTGCCGGGCAATCAAGGTCCGTCTTTGGGTTCTACTGTAAGACAGTCGTTTTTCACACTGAGGATTCAGAGCAGAATGGGAAAAAAGAGATCCTTTTCTCGTCCCTTGCTCAAATCAAGGCATGATATGAGCCAGGAGACTCAGAAATTGTATTCGGTGGCACAGCAATAAAACCCATTGTTTAATGAGAATGCTGCTGAGCATATGCAAAGTACATTTTCTTTGCAAATAGCTCCCTACAAACACACTCACATGCGCACACACACACATTTTGAAGGATTTTTAGTCTGAAGGTAAGGGACTTCAGACTAAAAAATACACCTTCCAGTCGATTTTGAGTCCCAGCACCCCCCTTGGTTTAAAGACTAATACCTACCCAGCCCCCCCCCCACAAACCACCCACTAGAATTCAATTACCCAATTCTACTCCACCAAATCTTGTGTCACATCTGTGCTTATCCCAATGAGCAATTCATGTGGGTTAACGCTCTTTTAACAATTCCAAATTCACTCAACCAGAGTAGAAGGATGTGATCTTATTATCTGGTGCAGGATTGGATATATTGGATTTCATACTGTGGCTGCCAGGGCCTCACTTGGAGACCATTGTTTGTACTTTTAAATGCTCCAAGGTTCTGGGGGAGGCCTCAGCCTATGCACCTTCCAGGCCCAACCCTCCATCTCCCTTCCCATTCATCCCTTCTCCCTTGCTTGCTGCAGCCAGCATGTCTCTAACTTTATCCCACAGCAGATGTGAAGCAGCATGAAGCAGTGGCCCACAGACTCCGGAAAGTGTACTACTGAACGAATTCACAGGATTCAGTAGCTCAGGATGTCAGAGGCTTGTTGTTGCCATGGCTTTAAAGGGGTTTAGTCAAATTTAGGGAGGAGTAGTCTATTCGCTATGATAACTAAACTGAACTTCCATGTTCAGGGGCAGTCTGTCTCTGAATATCAGTTGCTGGGGAACAAACAATGCAGGAGGGCTGTAGATTTCATACTTTGATTGTGGTCTTCCCATAAATATCTGGCTGTCCATGTGCAAACAGGATGTGTCCGGGATTAACTTGGTGCATGTTGCTTGAACTCTTCTCTTTGGGATCCAATGAATCCTACACTTTTCTTCTGCTGTGCTGACCATGCCTTCGTGTAATTTCTGATTCCCAGGGGCACTGAATAAGGTTAACCCTTGGGAAACTCTGCCAAACATCACATACTCACAATTGTTCTCCTTGTACATCTCACTGGTGACCTCACAACAACAACTTCCTGATCCTCCCCTCTTAAGGAAGTACCACCAGCTACAATGGGCATCACATTAATTTTATCTGGAGAAAAGAACAACTGTATTCCTTCCCAATGAAGGTCTGGCAAGTGAATTAGAAGGACTGCCCTCTATCAGCCATTCAGGGTAGTGTGGAATATCTTTCCAGAAATATAATGCAACACTTCCATACGTCCTTCAGAACAGAGGTGACTCTTCTTGCTACACACTGGCTACCTGTAAACAAATCCCAACACAAACAGTTTTACCAACTTACAGAGGCAGCCTTGGACTGATCCTAAGATCTGCAGGATGGGGTGAACTGAACATTCATATGATATTATTCTTGTGGTTAAATGCTTTTGCATCTCAGTCCTTATCTGTCTCAAGATAACAATATTGGTCTACCTTGCAGAGTCATCATAAGGATTACTGAGATGCTGTATGTGACTCACTACAACTTGTAAAATGCAAACCTAGGCATGTCTATTCAGAAGTAAACCCCACTGAGTTCAGCGAGATATACTCCCAAATTAGTGTGCATGGGATTGCTGCACTCCTATACACACTTACCTGGAGTCTCATTAAACTCAATGAGGCTTACTCCCGAGTAGCAACATATATGAAATGTTAATGTTACATGATTTTATCTGCCTTAGATGCATCTTTAAACTAGTTTGTTAACTTATACTCAAAAGCAGTATATGAATACTCTTAATAATATTATAGTACAAGTTTGAGTTGATTTAGTAAGATTATTTGCATATAAATGTTTTGACACGGGTTAGGCATCAGCAACTGGAATTCCCTGGGCCAAATCCAGCCCCTGGAGGTGCTGCTCAAAGTTACTTTGCTACCCTGGATGAAAATTAACTTTGTGCACATGCAGACATGTGTCTTTTGGGGCCTGTGAAGGGGGCAAATGCTTCCTCTACTAGGGAATAACAGGACCCAAGAGAGGAGAGGGATTCTGTTAGCCTAACTCAGGATTTTTGCACATTCAGTGCAGCCCTTGGATACTGTCACTCCATTCAACTGAGACAAGAATCTGCAATCTGGAAAATTGGGGGGAGGGCATGAGTGCCTCTACCCCTGTTGTCCTAAGAGCCTTTGATAGAGGAGAAAAATTGTGCTTCTCCTCAATTAGCCCAGAGACCCTGGAATCAGCTGCCTGAACTGCCTGGTGGATGAAGTCATTCTTGCCTCCACTACTCCTCAAAAGGACCCTCTAGGAAAACACAAGTTGAAAGCCAGAAATATAGGCAATGGCTTAGTTTCAAAGCATATGTCTCATGGGGATGAAAGATCATTTATACCAGAAACAGCATCTCTTCAGAAGGACCCTGATCCAGTGATCTCCATGAGTATGCAAAAACAGCTTTTCAGGCTATCCATTTCTGTATCAGGTACATTTGTGTGTGCGTGGGAGGGGAGACCCTAATCAACAATGCATCAGTACATGTTTAAAACCAAGGGTTACTTTATTCATATCACTATACATAGCCCTTATTTGTCCTCATGCAGATCTCTGGATCCCATTTTGATATCTTTGTAAAATCTCATTGCGAATTTGAAATCTTCTTTTATTTCTAAAATAATGTCTTTTTTTTTTTTCAAATGCCCCATTTCAGAGAATGTGATATCAACACATTCTGCAATATTCTCAATGAATGTTTTTAAAACAGATGTATCAATGATACTGTCTGACCTCTCATGTAAAATTTCTTAATAGCTCCAGTTCCTTTAAAAAAAAAAAAATTGCAAGGCCATCAATGATACCAAAACTTTTCTAAAAACTGGGGAAGACATCAATATGTTGTCTGAGGCTGAATGTTCTGAGTGATTTCGTATTCAAACATAAAGCCATTTTTTTCAAGGCACCAAAGTATTGTCAACATTTTTATATAACTCCACTGGTTGAAGTCCAGTGGCTGACCTGCTAGGGTGCTGGACTTTTCTGTAAAAAGGACCATCCCTAGGACTCTGCCAAGGGAGACTCATGGGAGAAGTTCATCGTGAATATGAAGGAAATTGGCTACGGAGTTCTCAAACAGACTTTTGGTCTGTCTTTTTTTCTGCTGACTGTTTTTTTTTCCCAGCTCACTGATGATATGTTCTACACTGATGTGTTTTATTGTTACTCTTCAAATGTTTTTTTTTTGCTTGATTTTGGTTAGAGCCACTTTGAGAATCCATTTTGTGAGACAAAAGGTGAGCGATCAATTTTTAGATAAAATGCAGTTTCTCTTCAGCTTTTGGCACGATCTTCAAACATGATCAATGTATAATTGGAAGCACAAGTACAGTATTGAAGACCCCCCCCCCCCCATTTTAAAGCATGATTGCAGGGTGTCAGTTTCAAATCCTGATCTGGTTTTCAAATCCTGAATTACGGTGGAAATTGTCGCTGTCCTTTGGCCAGTTCCAAAGCATCAATAATAAACAAACAAAACAAGGCATTGCTTCCCAGTGAATAGAAGGTTTCCTCAAATGTTAAAATTTGATAGCAATTTCTAGAAACCTTGTCGGGAAAAATCACATCCATCGCACACGCTTTCCTGAAATGCTCTCTTCACCATTGCTGCTGTTTGGGAACCTTAAAAATTAATCATGAACTACGTACCATTGTCAAACATACTGAAACTCCGATGAAAGCGCCGTGCCACTGAAATGCTGGTATAATCATTGAAACCGTCTGGCATGGCTGAAGTGTGCATTTTGCAGTCTACCCCCCCGCCCCCGCCCCTGCCTCACAATTTCGCCCCTGGTTGACTGCAGCCGATTCTGGGCCCATCAGTGGCAGACAGAACCTGGGACTTGAGCCAAGGGAAAGACCTGGCACGTGTCGTGGGCACGGGGCAATGGCGCCAGGCCTGCCGCCTCCTTGCAGGAGCGACCTGCTTTGCCACCCCATATGCCAAGTCCCCTGTGCCACTGCCAGACAAGTTTGAACGGCGGCCAAGAACCCAAGATGGAGTCAGCAGCGGCTATGACCTCTTCCCTTCACCCTGCACAATCAGCTCTCTCTTTTCAGCACAGCTGAAAAGAAAGCAACCTACTGCAAAGAGGGACGAGGGAGGCCACAGACAAAAGATGATCCCTCCGGCATGCCAGTGCCAAAAGGATTCTAAGACACACCCAATCAAATTGAGGGGCCAAACTGGACACTATGCAGAAAAGCCCATTCTGGAAAGGTGATTGGCAGGGGGAAGGATCTTTAACCCTTTCCCCACCTGGCAATTCCCTGCTCCTCATCACCTTCTCCAAGCGGTTTTTCTCCCAAGTTCCACACGTGTGTTTACAAAAAGGACACATTCCCTGTAGCAAGATTAATGTCACATAGCTGAATCATGAATTGGCCTGCAAAGAGGTGCCTCAGAAGGGGAGGGAATCCCTTTGCTACCGCTACTCCAAAATGATTGTCTAGATTTGTCTCCTCAGAAAAGAGAAAAACAGAATGAGACCGCTGCATGACAGACTGCATGCCAGGATGCCTGGGTTCTTTTCATAATTCTGGGAAGGAGGTGGGGTTTGTCAGGTTGTTGGAACAAGAATGGTTACAGAGGCAGGACAAGTTGGATTTAGTGCTCCAAAGTTGATGGAGACGTGACACCATAGTAGGTTATGGTCAAAGAGTACATGTGCGTGTGTGGGGGGGCACATGAATGCATGCATGAATGGTGAGTGTCAGGGGTCTTGGGTTACAGCTGGCTGCTCAGGCCCCCACTGGGATAGACTCAGTAGGGCTTCTCAGACACACCTGGCTCACACACACCCTCTTCCTTCTCTGGGCATCAAAGCAAAGGCAGGCAGTGGAGTTAATAGCACCCATCTCTAGGCCTTTGCCAACCTCTCAAGGCTCTGGCGTCTCTCTTTCAGTCAACCTCCAGCCCTCAGCTAACCACTTCTCATCCCTGTCCCACTCCTTATATTCTCCTGGCCTTGATTAGTCCTTCCTCTCCTTCCTGGTTCCACTCTTGTTGCCTGGTCACCCTCTGGGTCCTATGCCTCCTCCTCCAGGAGGCAGGAAGGCTCCTGCAGATACTTGCAGCCTGGGTAGCTATGTTCTGCTCAATAGTTTACACTGTGCCCCACTGAGGCCTTCTCAGCCCTTCCCAGCATTCACCTGGACCTGGGATCATTGGGCAGGTAAGTCTCCAAGGCAGGTAGTTTTGATCCAGGACTGTGTGAGGGAGAGGGATATCCTGTACAAAGGAAAGGGGATAAACACCATTTCAGATGCTGGGGATGTCTCCTTATGGTGCCCATGCCTTTCCAATTGTGCTTCAGTTCTATAATCCTTGCAGGCTCACCAGAATCTGAGTCCAAGCATCTTCTGGAATGTTCTGGTCAGCTCAGACCACCAATCCACCCTGTGCAGGGTAAACCAGATGGAAAAAAGCAAAACAAGTTAATCAGCTGAGCACAGGGTAGGCACTGTGTCATCCCAAACTGAATGCCTTGTATTTATTTGTGGTAATTTTAGACTTTCTCTTTGGCTCCATTTTTTAATAGCCATGGCTACCCTGGCTTGTATCATTATGAGAGGGTAGGTTTTAAAGCCCAAGATGAAGACTAATAAGGACTAGAATCTTGTGTGCTTTTTAAAGTGAAAACCAGGCTTTTCAGGAATCCAAATCTACACCAGATACCGATTCCAATGGGATCCGGCACTCTTGGAATTTCGGAAGAGGAACTGCACTGGCACTGGGATGGGTTTAAAAAAGAAGAAGAAGAAAAGGCAAACAAATCAGTTTCCTCTTTGCTTTTTCGGCTCCGTAACACGAGGTTTGGGTAGACTAATCCCAGAGGGTCTCTTCTGGCTTCGGTTCCGATGCATCTAAATGTGGGAATTGGGGACACGGGAAGGAAAAGCTTCTGCCTTTGCCAAGGGGGATGGATTAAATGGCACCCCAGTGGGCTTTTACCCCATCTGCTGGTTTCACAAATCCCTCAACAGCATTGCATGTAAAGTGAGTATTGGGGGGGGGGGGGGGGAGAGGAATTGCTAAAAAAAAGGCTCCAAAAGACAGACTGAAAAATCTCTCTCCCTGTTGGTAATTCAACCAGCTTGAGAGGTTGACCATCTAATTTTAAGGCTGACTTACCTCCCTCCTGCTCTGGAATCTGATCTACCCACCCAGATTTGTGGAGGCTTGGGGGGGGGTCTGGTCAGTCTTCTCTGTACAGTGTGCAAAACATCTGATTTTTTTGCTGAACCAAATAAGGTTAGCACCCGTAAGGTAAATTTAGCTTGTGAAAAGTGTCACTACCAGATCAAAGCAAAACACCTCCAAAAAGGTCAGGAAAGAGAGACAAGGAACCATCTATGAAGGGTAACCAAAATGATCAAGAGGCTGGAGTATGTTCCCAGTGGGGAAAGGCTCAAGTTTTGAGGGCTTTTTAGTTTGGGGAAAAAAAAGATTACTAAATGAGTACAAGCCAGAGGTCTGAAAAAATATGCATGGTGTGGAGAAAGGGGATAGAATGAGATTTTTTTTTTTTTTTTGCAGTCTGCCAGAATACTGGAATTCAGGGTCACCAATGAAACTGAATACATTTATTCTTATAATTACATTTTGATGCTTTCTTTCCAACGAGGAGCTCAGGGTACTGTACAAGCTTCCCTCCCCCCTTTTTAAAATCCTCACAACAAACCACTGAAATCAATTCGGTTGAGAGGGGTGACACTAGCCCAAGATGGTCTGGTGAGCTTCACTGGTGAGTGAGTCAGGATTTGAATTCAGCTCCCTCTGGTGAAAATTTAACCCTAAGTCCATTAGCCCACACAAAACACAAGTACTTTTGCACAAATAGACTGTGAACATGTAGACAGCGCACGCTATCACACAATGCAGTACATAATGATTATTGGCTGACATGGTTTTAAAACAGGATTAGATGCATTTAGCAAGAATAGGATGTCAGCCGCTATAAGCCGGGATAGTTAAATAGAACCTTCAGGGCAGAGAACTGGTCTGAATACCACTTTTTCTGGAGGAGCAACCAATGGGGGAGGGGAGCTTTTTGCTGCCATGCTGTTTGTGTGCTTTTGCGAAGCATTATGGACTAGAGCAGGGGTGCCCAAAGTTTTTGGCAGGAGGGCCACATCATCTCTCTGACACTGTGTCTGGGGCCGGGGGAAAAAAGAATTAATTTACATTTAAAACTTGAATAAATTTACATAAGTTTACATAAATGAATATATTAAAGATGAACTTATATGAATGAATGAAGGTCTTGAAATAGCTCAAGGCCTATAAAAGGTCTTGCATAAAGCAAGACTGGCCTTTCCTTTGCTGCTACTGCATCACAGATGTGAAACAACAAGCAGTGGAGGGAGCCCTCATCCCACAGCTCACACGAGAGGTCAAACAGTCGCCCTCACGCTGAGAGCAGTTGCATTGGACCAGTGAGGGCTCCAACAAATCTCCGGAGGGCCAGAGGTTCATTGGTGACTAGGGGCTCCCTGAGGGCCGCATTGAGAGGCCCTGAGGGCTGCAAGTGGCCCCAGGGCCGGGGTTTGGGCACCCCTGGACTAGAAGGATAAATTCTTATGGTTTTTAAAAATTATTTTTTAAGTAGGAGGAAATTCCCTGGACCCACCTAAGAGGTAAGGGTTTTGACAATCGTATGGAACCTTCTGCAAGGCTGCTTCCCTGATCAATGGAAATCCTGCTGACACACATATGATTTCTCCTCCCATGCCAACTTTTGATTCCGAGGTCTCACCAATCATCCACACACTTTCTAACCAAGCTTTGTAACTTGAAGGTTCACCCCCCTTTTTAACTAAGATTCTCTAAATTCTGCACTTTTGTGCTTTTGAAGGTCCGATATGATTGTCAAAACCCTTGCTTCTTAGCGTGGGTTCAGGGAGAGGAGTTAGACCAGAGGAGTCTGTGCAAAAGTTGCCAATCTGGGACAGGTCCAGGCAGAATCTGGTGGGTCAGGTTGATGTGAGAGTAGATGCTGGGTGATAAAGGGTGGAGCTAGGATGGGATGGGTGGAAGGTGGCAGAATCAGAAGTTTGCAAGCTTTCCAGGCTTCACAGTACAGCACTATTTTGCACTTTTGTCTGGATAGGAATCAGAGCATAAATAAAAGTCCAAAATGGATGAATGTTAAAGCATAGCCTTATTTAGCTTGCAAGTTAAGAACATAAGAATAGTCCTGCTGGATCAGGCCAAAGGCCCATCTAGCCCAGCTTCCTGTATCTCACAGTGGCCCACCAGATGCCTCATGACACAAGACAACAAAATACCGGCATTCTGTTGCCACACTCCCTTGCACCTGGCCTTCTGAGGTAGCCTGTTTCAAAAACAAGGAGGTTAGACATACCTATCATGGCTTGTAACCTGTAATGGACTTTTCTTTCAGAAATCTGTCCAATTCCCTTTTAAAGGCATCTAGGCCAGATGCCATTACTGCATCCTGTGGCAAGGAGTTCCACAGATTAATTACCCGCTGGGTAAAAAAGTGTTTTGTTTTTCTTTTGTCTGATCCAATTGATTTTGGCGGGTGAAAAACGGAAATAACTATTTAACGTGTGCGAATGTGTGCAAAACCTAAATATGCAGAAATAAAAGAAACATAAACGTAAGAACTTTGGCAAACATCATGGAAGGTTGGATGAAATCAGACAAAAGAGGAAAGCCCGTGGACAAAAATTTGAATTGTGGTTATTCAAAATGGCTGAAAGAGCAAAGCAATGAAAGTTGAGTGGATGAAAGTCAAACTGTTGCTGTGCTGGCTTCTGAATTCAACACAGTTTTACTGATAGACCCGCCAATGAGATATTGGCAGGTTGGCAATGATGTGTGAGAGAAAGCCACGTAACCAGCCTACCAATGGAGACCTCGAGCTCTGCAGGCGTTTGACTGTGGGCCTCCCACCCACATCCAAGCCCAATGCTGATTTTTTTTGCTACTGTACCACACACCAGCTGATAAAGATGTGAGAAGCAGGGTGGAAGTTAATGATGCGTCATGTCCAGCCTGTCTACACAGAGCCGAATCACCGTAGAACGTCTAGCCCTGCTGTCTGCGGATGGCTCTCCCGATGGGCAAGGGGCTTGCAGAAGGGAGCCAGGGCAGAGGCCTCCCTTCCTGCATCCTTCCCCTCCTGGAGTCCCAACCTGATGCTTGACTTACAATCGCCAACCGGTTTGCAGCCTCCAGTCCCCGAAGAAAGACTAAAGTTAAAACATCTGTTAATTTATAAACCAATTTAACCATGACTGGTTAATAAATAGCGAACAGCTGCCAATTCCACTACCCCTTAGCTCAGAAGAAGGGCACTCTGGGAGCCAGGATGGGAACAGATTAATTGAGCTGCCTTTTTAAAAACTCGGCTTCTTTCTTGGGCACACGTGTGGCTTCCTCTCCATCACCCCCCCAACCTCCTGTTCTCCAGTTATGTTTATGGAATTTGCTGCCCTAAAATTCAATTTAAAAAACTGAGGATTTGCAAGAGATATCGGCTGAAATGCGAGCCACAGACCCTGCCTGGCCCCTCCTGTTTTTTTTAATTGTTTAAAATCTGTTCACAAATCAAATTGGCCACCATTTGATTTCTCAGATAAAAAGAAATCAAGAAGAGATAGAGCTCTGAACCTGTCCCAGAAACACTTCTGCACCTGTCCCTTCTGCAACCATAAATCCCTTTTTTTGTAACCCCAAGTGAATGGAGGTTCATTGAGATTCTCAGTGAACTTCTTGCATGCTCAGAGGCACTCTTGATAATAATTTGGTCACTTGCCTCTGCAGAACTGTTTTGGCACTGCAGCTGTATTGGGTGGTTAAACCCTAGTGAGAATTGGCTCAGAAAAGTGCTGAGAACATATGCCAACCACCAGAATTTCAGATGTTTCAACATTTATCATGCCAAATCATATTTAGGTTAGATTCCTGTCACATGCCATAAGGCGAATTTAGTACCCAGTTGCAGTACAGTTGTCTTGCTTCCCGTTCACTTCAGTGGAGGTTACGGATGAGAATTTCTGAGTGGATTACAGCTCATAAAGGGTCTAGTTCTCACTGAGGCAGTCGGCCTGTATCTGGGCTGAATCTCCCCAGACCACAAGTGACAGTTTACAGAGACTTGTTTCATATAAAGTTTTCTATGTGCAAAAAAGAAATTGTATGTGTGTGTGCATGTGAGTGTGTGTGTTAGCGAAAGAGAGAGAGAGCATCCCAGTTTGTCAGCTTTCCCCTGCAGCCTGAAGTGTATACAGGTGGGGTCTTGGTATCCATGGGGGCTCCTTTCTCGGACCCCCCCTCCCACAGATACTGAAAATTGTAGTTAATTAAATCCATGATCTTTCGCTCCTTAAGTCTGGAAATATACTCTCATCCCCTCCAGAGGGCTTTCTGAAGCTCGCAGAGGCCATGTGTGTCCGCTCACATCCTCTGCGGTCTTCAGAATGGACATTTCAGCCAGAAAAAGCTACTTCCAGTTTCCTGAGGGAAACCAGAAGTGGTGTTTTAAAGCCGTAGAAGTCATTCTGTGGCCCAGGGAAGCCCTCCAAGAATATCAGGTGGGTATACCACCAGGGACACCTCCAAGAAACCCTGTTCTGAAAAGTTTGTTCTGAAGCCTGCAGAGGCTGCAGGTGGACACACAGTGCCTCTGCAGGCTTTCAGAAAGTGTTCCAGAGGCTACTGGAGCACAGCTCCGGAGGGCACAGGTAGGCCTAGTCTGGCTCGATGCGGATCTGGGAGAGCTGTGCTGAACCAGATCAGCGGGTACACAATCTGTGGATACAGAAGCCATAGCTGTAGTCAAGTCCCAGGTTTACCATCACAGTGACAACTAGTCCCATTCCACTACACTCAATTGGCATTTTAAATCTGCCAGCAGAAAGGGGGGGAGGGTCATTTCTGCACATGGATTCAACGATTGTTAAGAGTTGGAAGGTACCTTGGAGGTCATCTAGTTCAACCCCCTCTTTTGCACAGGTGACAGATGTTCATGCAGTGTCTGCCGGGAAATCTCCAATGAGGAAGAGCACACAGCTGTACGAGGCAGACTGTTCCAGGGTCAGACAGCTTTTATAGTCAGGAAATCCTTCTTCATGTCTAGGCTACATCTACTTCTCTGTGACTTCAACCCGCTGAGCGTACCCTTCATGGCATACCTGCAGTCGCTATCAGTGTGCGTAGATTTCATATGACTCAAAGATACTTGGAGGAAGCTGTATAGCTCAGTGTACTCAGTCAGATGCTGGTCAACTCTGTTTGGAAGAGAATATGGTGCTGGAATGTACCACTTCAGCTGGGGGAAAAATATATTTTCTGATGTAAAACAAAATTGGGGGACCGTGCCAGATTTTTGTGACATCTGTTTTTTGGTGTGCAAGGTACAATTTCAGGGGATGTGACATATTATCTGAAAGAATGACGGCCTCTTCATTGCTTTTTGCTTTTGGGTGAACGACATTGTTTTTTGGTGAAAAGTGGTTGCACCCAAATTGATAAACTTGGTACACTTGACTGGTCTTGTATTTCCAGGATGTTGAACTTCATTTCCCATAGTGCCTCTCTGTCTCTGCCAACTGATGTGGCCAGCCCAAGAATATCTCAACCTCCAAGTAGCAAATAAAAACTTACCTTGCCTTCTCCCACTGTACTGTGATGAGAGGCAGAACAGGTTCTGAACCCTAGTGATGTGGCAAGCTTCAACTGAATAAATTCCCCCATGCTTCTGAGGGAGGCTGCCCCATCACCTACGGTCCTTGGACCTACACCAGCTTCATATCTGGCTCAGGTTCAAGGAGGCCAGGGGCCAGTGCAAAATGGGGGGAGGGATAGGAAGTGGCGAACAGCATGCATGACTCCTGCTGGACCCACCCCTTCCCTCCCCCATTTCCTTAAACCCCAATACTCCCTGCCCATGGCCCATCCCCACTGCCAACTTACCAGTGCCTGCAGAGCCTCCTGGAGCCGCCGCCTCGCACTCTGCACCACTTTCCATTTGCGGCAGTGGCGCAGCAGCGTGTGGCATCAGCCCGGCTTTCGCACTGCTGTTAAGGACCTCTCACTGCTGGAACTCAGTGTACAGATTGTGCAAGGCCCCGATAGGACTGGGGCCCATGCAAGTAATTTTCAAAGCCTTTTTTTGTCATTTCAAATCCATTGTTCTATTTATGCAGGCAGATTTCTTTTCACTTTCCTTCAGTTTGGAAAGCATTTGTATTCAAGTGTGTTGAAATGGTTTCTCGTTGATGGTTCATTTGTGATGGAGCATGGAGGTATACTGTGTTATGTAATGTTGTTTGATTCTTGTTGGCATTCTTCAGTCTTGGAAGACTATGGTATCGCGCTCTGAATGGTGGTTCTGGAACAGGGTGTCCTCTGCAGTGCGCAAAGCCTGGGTAGAGTAGATATGGAGGATAGACTGTTTCCCATGCAGCAAATCCCCCCTCTCCACGTCACTGAAATGGTCCAATGGAAAGGCAGAAGCTAGTACTTCTGGTTGGTTCCAGCGGCATCGCAGGAGTTGCCAGAACGTGACTGTGTTCAGCCATGAACTGCCTCAGGGACTCCGGCTCTGGATTTTGCCTCGAGGTTGACTCCTGAAGCCTTTTCCATAACTGGATGTAACCACAAGGCAGTGGAGGTTTGGGATCAGAGTTTTCCTTCTCTCCGATGAGCTGCCTTCCCAGGCTGACGAGTCCCATCTACCTGGTGGCTGTTTTGTTGCCTCTTACGACAAGTACAGCCAAACTGAGGGCCTATTCTTATCCCCAGCCCTTGTCCCTATTTAAAATATCTTTTGCGTTTAAATTGTGATAACCCCTTAGTAAAGAATGTATCAGAATGCAATGGGGACACTGGTCTTAGCAGCTGTTCAGTGTATTTGCTGAGTATACACCTGTCCTGAGCCTCTTCTTGGTTTGGTGATTCTTACCCCCAAACAACCTCTCCTAGCACTTCTCCCCAGGAGTGTATACATGTACATACACACCCACCCACACCTGTCACCCTACTTGACGATTAACCCACACACACATATCCAACTCTGCTTATACCATCCTTTTGAAGAGAAAAGTACTCTGCACGTGATCAAACGGTGCTGTGCTAGCATGGCAGTGGCCTTGATCCAACTTCTCCCACAGCCCTGCCCCCAGCACCCCTCCTTCAAGGACAGCACCCCTTCTTTAAGGACAGTGTTCCCTTTTGCAAACCACAAACAGGTTTGCAAAATAGTGAGATATATAATTGCATGCTCCCATTCAACATTCATCCATTAGCTGCCAGCTTCCACCCAGCTCTGCCTGTGAAGTCATCAGTGGTTTCTGTCCCAGTTCCCCCCCCCCCCTCCCAAGTCATCCACCATCTGCCAGGCACTGTCTTGGGTCTTCCTAACTCAGCTCTGCCCTGTCTGGAGTGGGAGGATGTTTTTAAAATCAAAACTTGGCATCCCTACTGAAGTGAAAACTCAAAATGAGATCTCAGTCCAGCTCATGCCTGGTTCTTTTGGTAATAAAAATTGCAACATGTTGAGGTGAGACTGACATAAGGGTTCAGAGGCTGATCTCGGAATCAGGAAGTTCCTGGTCTGAATCTCACCTCTGCTAACTCACTAGTGGCCCAATCCTATTCCCTGCCAGCCCAGAGCATGCAGCGCTACCAACATAGTGTGCATTGCACACTGTGATGGAGGGGGAAACCAGACAGACTGGGAGAGGTCAGTTTTAAAAAAATAACTCTCTGTAGGCTGCCTGGCTCCAGTGGGCCTCTTTGGACTTCTTGCTGCCACTGAGATCCTTTCTGTCCTGCCCCTGGTTCACTCCCCATCCCACCCCACCCCCGAACTGTCCCTGACTTTCCCCATCTGCCACCTTACCTGCTCCGGTGAGGTATCTGGGAGCTGCTGACGGGTGCACAGAGCCCCGAAGCACATGAGGGCAGTACAGCTTTTGCAGAGCTACAAGGGGACTTATGGCGGTGGATTGTGAGATTGCGGATTGTGGGCTGTTGTAAGAGCTCAGTAGGATTGGGCTGTTTGTGACTTTAGGCAAGCCAGTTTGTCTGAGCATCAGGCTGCAAGCCTATACACACTTTCCTGGGAGCAAGCCCCATTAAATACAAGGGGATTTACTTCTGAGTCAACATACATAGGCTTGAGCTGTCATTCTCCCATCTGCAATAAGAAGTCAATAGTAGCAGCCTACCTTTACATGATTGTTGCACAGATTACAAGAAAATAAATGTGTGAGAAGTATTTCTGAAAATGTAAATGCTATGCAGTATTCAAATGCTCAGGGCTGGAACCTGGAAAACAGAGCGGGCATTTTCCTGCTTGAGCCGGAGGACTAAATGGTACCCCCTCCAATCCTCAAGTTCTTTCTTTCTTCCAAATCTCTCCTCCTTCCCAATAAGAAAAGAGAAGGAAGGGTTTAACGAAAAGTGGCATGTTTTCACTTTGCCTTCCTTTCTCTGCAGGCCATTCATGGGGAGAATGCTGGGTGGGTTGCTGTTCTTCTTCTGAGAACACCTGAAGCAGCCCTCTTAACCCTGCTTCATGGTAAAGCTGGCCCTGCAAGGATGCAGGGAAATTGCACTACCTCTGAAATCCTCTCCTATTTTATTTATTATTTTTTCACATGTTTCTGCCACCCTTCCTTCAAGGAGCTCAGGGTGGTGTACATGGTTCCTTCCTTCTTTTTGTCTTCACAACAACCCTGTGAGTTAGGTGAGGCTGAGAGATGGTGACTGGCCCAAGATCACCCAGGAAGCTTCATGACTGAGCAGAGATTTGAATCTGGATCTACCAGGTCTAAACCCAACTCCAGAACCACCACACCATTCTGGCTCTTCCATTGCTTTGTACTGATGGCTGGTTCTGGGTTGCCAACGATCTTGGAACTCAAGGAATCAGGGTCTAAGCCACAATGCTGGAGCTGTTCAACTTGCATCTTGGCAAACTGAGTGAGTTGTGTCCTGAATCAAGTGTGGACTCCTAGAGCAACACCTCAATGCCTCATTGTAGTTTACTACGTGTGTCAGAGCAAAAACGCAAATTTGTACTTTAACAATGAGCACCTTGAGGTTCAGCTGTAATTACAACGTTTGCACCAACCTGAACTGTCCTCTCCTCCCCCCCCCCCAGCTCCTCCCTATCAATAATGCATGGCTTTGTGTTTATTGCTGCTTAATTAATCCACACTTAGGACAATTAAAAGCCTGCAGAATTCCCCAAGTGGGACGGAAGCAGGGGGCAATATGCCACCACAACTCCAGGCCAGGGAAATCTGATGGATCAGAATGGGAGAACTGGGAAAACTATTGAGCTGCAATCTCCTATGGATATCCATTAAAGAGTGACCCAACTCCTAGTGTACTGAGATGGAATAACACACAAGTTCCAAGGCAGCTGATGGCAAAAGGGAAAAAAAATCAACTGTAGTCATAAATGCCAAATTGTAGGAGCATCAGGGCACACAGTGAAAACTGCAGCACTAGATTCCAGGCTGGTTCCATAATTGGACCAATGAGGGCATTATCCCATGCATGGGCTGTATAGTCAACAGCATGGAATAGGCAGCTATACACAGCCATCTTTCATTGTATGGAGGGAAGGTATCCTGGCCCAACCACATTTTTCACAAGTCTCTCAGGTGCAGAAGCTCTAAGCCTGCAAGTAGCCCTCTGAGGGCACCAGGGAGCTTCTCTGTGCTTATAGGACATGCCCAGACACCAACCACACCAGGAACATGGAGGGTCAATCTGGAATGAAAGTCAGTGTTTCAGGTAGCAGAAAGAATGTGTAGGCTAAGGGCCAATCCTATCATCCCCCCCCCCACATCAATGCAGCTGTGCCAAAAAGGCTCATGCTGCATCCAGTGGGGGGGGGGGGAAGAGGTAACCCCAAGGCAAAGGCTTACCTACATACTTACCTGCTGGTGAGCCCTGGGGCTGCCTATCGGTCTCCTTGGACATGCGCCACCACTTTTGGTGGTATATGTACGCAGAAAGGAAAGGGTTAGGGAGCTTCTCAATGGAGGGGACAGGATCTGGCATGTGTCACTGCCCTCCCCCACCCTGTTCTGACTCTGTGCTACAGCGATCTGGTATGCACTGCTCTTTCTGGGCCTTCATGCCCGCAACTGGTTGTGAAGTGCTTTACAGCACTTTTGTGGAGTCTTGCATCTGTGCAACCGGCATGTTGCAAAGGACTGGGTTGTGAATTTAAATTCAGAGAAAATGGATGTCCTTCTGGTTCAGAAATCCATGATTCAGGTGCTGGACACATCAAATTGTTCAGAACCAGGTTGCGCTCCCTCTGGAACAAGTGTGCAGCTTGGGTGTCCTCTTGGACCCACAGCTCCTCCTGGATTGCCAGGTGGTGGTTGTGCCTATGGGGTCTTTTGCCCAGCTTCGGCTGGGGCGCCAGCTGTGGCCAAACCTGACTCAGTTAGGCCTGGTCATAGCGGTCCACACCTTGGTGACAGCTCAGTTAGATTACAGTAACATGCGCTACGCGCTACATGGGCCTGCCCTTGAAGACTGTTCTGAAGAAGCAGTTAGTGTCGAATATGGCAGCCTGTGAGGTTGCTGGGGCTCTGCAGCTCCAGCAGCTGCAGTGGCTGCTCATTTATTTCTGGACCCAACTCAAGGTGTTGGTGTTAAACTTTAAAGCCCTTTATGGCCTGGGACCAAAGTACGTCAGGGACCACCTGCTCCTGTGTATTCCAGCCCATCCCCATAGATAATCTGAGAGGGGCCTGCTTCATGTGCTGTCATTAACTGAAGTTAGAGGGAAGGTAGCTAGAAGCAGGGCCTTTTCAGTGGTAGCACTGCAGTGATGGAACTCCCTCATGAGTTAAGAACAACCCCTCACTAGAAGTATTCTGGTGGAGAATGAAGACATTTTTTATTCTGGTTGGCTTTTTCGGATCGATGGGGTGTTGGGGATGACCTGCCCTTATTTTTTGTGACACTCTTGGTTTTTTAATTGTTTTATCCTGCTGTTTTATTTTTTGGACTCTGTTTCAGTACGTTATTGCTGTTTGAATCGGCTTGGCAGTACCAGTGGATTAATGGTACTGGAGCTTTGATGTTTTCAGCTTTTGATTGATGAATTCATTGTAATTGTTTGTTATTTGATTGTAATTGTTCATCTTATTTGTGTAGTCTGTTATGATTTTTTGTGATATTTCATGAATTGTTGTTAGCTGCCTTGGGCCCTGGAAAAGCCGACTATAAATCAATCAAACAACCCATCAGACAATCAATAAAGTCGGCCAGTAATTCATTAATTCATTCACTCTTTCCTGATTGCCTTCATAGGTCAGAAGCCCACAGAGTGCTGCATTCAGCCTATTCATATTTATTTATTTATTTATTTATTTATTTATTTATTTATTTATTGGATTTGTATTCCGCCTTTCTCCCGAAGGGCACCCAAGGTGGCTAACAATCAAGTTAAAAAATACAAGGCAGATAAACCTTAAAAATACAAAACACAAACAATTAAAACAAGATAAAATACATAGCAGCAGACTGAAAGCACGCAGTAAAAAACATAAGTTATAAGTTTATAAAAACAGCCCTTATAGTGCCTCGAAGGTTTTCCTGAATAAAAAAGTCCTCAGGCCCCACCGGAGCGTTAATAATGAGGAAGCTGCTCTCAATTCAAAGGGGAGGGAATTCCATAGTGCAGGTGCCACCACCGAAAAAGCCCTGTTTCTGGCCGCCATTCCCTTCACCACTCTCAATGACGGCACAACCAGCAGGGCCCCTTCTGATGACCTTAGAGGGTCATAGGGACTAAGGGCCTAATCCTATCCAATTTTCAAGCTCTGGGGTAGCCACAATGTAGCCTCGTGGTAAGAGAACACATGTTCCCATACATTGAGAAGGCCCCACCACCACAGGATGCAATGCACACCCCACTGGCACAACTGCACCAGCACTGGAAAATTGGATAGGATTGGGCCATAAATCTATTAATTACTAGCAGCTGAATGGAACCTCCATGTTCAGAGAGAGGGTACCAAATGCTGGGGATGATGGACACAGGAGGGTTGATGCCTTCGTGAGCCATCTGCAATCAGAGAAAGAGTGGTGAATTGGATTATCCCTTGCTCTGGACCAGGGGGCACTTAGGCTGCAATCCTATCCACATTTACCTGGGAGTAAGCCCCATTGCCTATAATGGGTCTTACATCAGAGTAGGCATGCATAGGATTGGACTGCAAGTAAGCTATTTTGGTAACTGTGCAAAGTTAGAGTGCTCATTCTGCTAACGCTTATCGTACGGTCAGGAATAGCCTGTTCAGGAAGCTTCTACCATGCAACCAAAGTATACATCATTTCTGTGCAGCCTTCCTCCAGTCTTCTGCCATGCATGTTGGAAGCTTGACCTGATCTTTGCTTGATTCACAGTTCATTCTTTGAGGTGACTAAATTGACAGCAGGACGAAGCATATCATTCATATTAGTAACAGCAATAGCATAAGGGGCCGTTATTTGAAGCAAGTGCCTCAGTGGAATCTCTGCTCTAAAGAGAATGCATTCATTTCATCCATCAGGTGAGACAGGAAGCCCTAGTTACTGTTCGTGTTTTCACATTTTTATATTGCCCTTCCTCCAAGGAACTCTGGGTGGTGTACATAGTTCCCTTCTTTTGTCCTCACAACAACCCTGTGAGGTAGGTGTGGTTGAGAGATAGTGACTGGCCCACTGTCATCCAGGAAGCTTCATGGCCAAGCTGGGATTTGAACCTGGAGCTTCCAGGTCTAAGTCCAACTCCAGAACCAGTCTTTACATCTTGTTGTTGAGGCAGGGCTGCTGCAGCTGGGTTCCAGGGCTAGAGTGCATAAGGGGGGGTGCTAAAGAGAGACCTAAAAGAAAGCAGGGACATCATTGCCAAATGCCATGTACACACTATTGCATCACAGTGTCTTGAGTGACTTCCTGCTTCCTCCTGCTGTCTCTTGTAGGACTGCTGAGAGACCTGGCAACACCAGGAAAAGGCTAGAAGGAAAGAGATGAAGGAAACCCATGCCCAGAGTGCGATGGTCCCAATGTCAATGCTTGCTTAACAATTGCAAAGTTCCTCCTTCCTCACCCTCACTGGCAGAACAGCTGTGGGGGGGGGGGGCTTGAAATTCCATTGTTAGTAAGGTTGGAATGGTCACCTTTGCTCTGTAGCACTTGTGATGAGGAAGGGAACACAGTGGTTGCTAAACAATAGACTAGTGTTTCTCTTCTCTCCTCCCCCTGAATTAGCAAGCACAGTTGGCAGAGTTTGAAAATTGGTGACCGCAGGGGAAGTCGAGTTTGAATTCAGAGGATAATGGAAGACAGGCCAGTATGTGACATCCCACGAAACTGATTGTCAGTAGGTTGGTGGGCCACTGTGAGATACAGGAAGCTGGACTAGATGGGCCTTTGGCCTGAACCAGCGAGGCTCTTCTTATGTTCTTAGGTTCACCACAAAGAAAGAGAAAAGGAAATGCTTCATGGAAAGAATCATTGTCTTGCGGAATTCATTGCCACAAAATGTCCCCTAGCTTAGCACAGAGTTAAAGAAAAATATTAGAGTGTCGCAGATCTGGAACTTCCACTATTAAATTGAAAGTCACCATTGGCCATGATGCCCCATGGACCAAAAATAGGGCATTGGTCCACCCCTCCATTTCTATGGTGTTGATTCCTGACCCTGGTAATTTGAGTGGTAAGTGTTCTATGCAGTACTGGAAGCTGAGACTGCATGGGGATTGGGTCAGCCCTTGAACAATGGGAGGCCAAGAGGTCACAGCCCTCTTAGCTTTGGTGATGGCCCTCTTAGCGACTGTTTTTAGAAGGCTACAAGGTGGTGGCAGTGGGATGATTTGGCTAAAAATGAGGGGGAAAGATGGAGTGGCCTTATAGGGTTCCCTACCTTTGCCTCACATAATTGAAGCATTGGACTGGACCCTCTTGTAGCATAGATGCCTTTTGAAAAGGAGAGGGCTTCATGGCATATTGGTCTGTCCCTGGCATGAGAGCTGAATGGTACTTTATTAATTCATTCAAAAATGTTGGACAAAATTGACTTTTCATCCAGTCTAGCAAGAATCTTCTCAAATTACATGCTAGGTGTCATGTTAAGCATATCTCCGTCCTTATCATTCTAAACCTGTTATGTGTTGCACAGCCCTTCTGTCATTCACCTGTCTTTCACTGGATCCCTCGCTAGTCTGGGTTTAAAACAAAAAAGACTTCCCATGTTGTTTTTTTTAAGTAATCATAAACACATCAGCAACAGCACATTTTTTTTTCCAAGTGCCCACCCCTAAAGAAAGCCTCTGTCCCTTTAAGATGCTGCCGCTGTCCTGGATCAGCCCAAGCGCCTATTAAAATTTTATGCGAAGTGTAAATGGGGCAAGTCTCCAGCTTCCTCGCTCCCATCGAATGATTTATTACTCGCAAATACCACAGAACTAATTAGTATAGTAATTAATTAATACGAATTTGCATATTTGCATGTGCAATTAGCGCAGTGGAGTGATTACTCTGAAAATGAGAAACTTGGGCTTGTCAGATGTTGGTGTGAACTGGACTGGAAAGGGGTGTGCAAATGAACTTTAAACAGCCTCGCGCGCCAGGCAGGGGAGAGAGAGACACACAGAGAGACAGGAAGAAGGCCTTGATTAGAGAAAGAGAAAAGGGGTGTGTGTGTGTGTCTGAGTGTGCGTACAAGGCAGGGTGAAGTGGATTTACACTTTGTACAAACACATGCTTTGCACGACCCTCCCCTCTGCAAACTTGTCTGTGTGGTAGATCAAGGCTGTCTATGTTGCAAAAATCTCTCTCCACTCCCCCACCCAGCCTTTCCCACTGAAAAAAAAAGAAGAAAGCTCCCTTTTATTCATGTATTTCTTTCGATGGCACGGCTCCAACTTTGCTGAGATCCAACCTTATTGTCATGCATTACGCTTGCCTTTTGTAGCTAAGCTATGTGTAATGGGATAACGCAAGCTGTTTTCCAACCCGGGCCTGGAATCATAGCAATGACACCTTAAAGGTGCCGGACCTGATTTTTATTTGACTGTTCACTACCCCTTTGTTAATTTTAACATGTGTCCTGCTGGCAACCCTTAAGATCTGACAATAATGGCCATTCCCTAGAATTAACTTCCGTGTTTTGTATATGTGAGTGCGTGCGTGCGTTTTAATTTTGGTTTTGATCACATAAACACATGAGCAGAACACCAGGGTGTTTTGTATGCCAAGCTATGGATGCTAAGAGAACAATCCTATATAAGCAGCCAGTTGCCCTGATATATGCCACCTCTACAATTGGCTCCCATAAGGCTGCACGTTCACAAAAGGTGCCCCTGATGGCTACACGATAGGCCATCAGCGATAACTGCAGCAAGACTGCCTTCAGACATGCAGCCATTCCACACTCCACCTGCCTACCATATTTCCCAGTTCTCTGCTGTCATGCCACACAAGAGCAAAAACTGGAAATGGGCGCAGAATTCAATGTGCTGAGAATCTTAGAGCTTTCAGTTTTGTTGTGACTTTTAAAAGGCTAAGTCCTTAAGGCTTGAAAGATGTGTGTGAATGTTCATGGACAACACCTTAAGAGGCAGGATTCTCTGTGGTAAGAGGCAGAACCTGCATTGTTTTCTGCCCCTTCCGATGACTAGTAGCAGGATAAATTATGCAAAGGAGAAATATGCTTAATGCAGCAATTTTCAACCAGTGCCGTGGCACATTGGTGTGCCTTGAGTGGTCCACAAGTATGCTGCAGGAATTTGGGGAGGGTTATTTATTAGTAGGGCCATTGGGGGATGCCACCCTTTCACGATTAGTGAAGTGTGCCTTGTCAATTGTCCAAAAACTGTTGGTGCGACTTGACAATTTTAGTGCCTTTCAGTGTGCCATGAGATGAAAAAGGTTGAAAATCTATGTATAGAGGTTGCAAAATTCAGTTTTAATGTGCATAGCTGTATCTATACCTATGCCTATCTGTACTCACAGTTACACCTATGCTCTAGCTCTGTTGGGCATGCTCAGAGCCCTGATCAGAAATGTAAAGGAACAGGCTGGATCAACCTTTGTTATTGGCAGGAAGTACGAAGTCTCTGGATTGGCCAGTCTGGTATTAGGGGGTCTGGCTGGCCTTGCCCGGGCAACAAGTAGTAACTCTGTTCTGCCTGCTACATCTCAACCTTTAGTCCCAGCAATGTTACTCATAGACCGTACTCCAGAACTGTATTTGGGAGCAGTGAGCCAAGGCCTCGTTTTGATATCTTCCTGCCCTGTCTGCTGAAAATAGCCAATCTGCTTTATTTTGGAAGCTGATATTCAAAATCTACCCTGGCCTGAGAACCTGGCTCCTGCTTCACCATTAGGTCAACTGTAGTAGGGACCCCGTTTGGCTGTGGGCTCTAGGGTGAGGCCTTGCTTTACTGTCTAGTGTATAATGATAGATCCCAAGAACTTCCCAGCATCATGCTGAATCAAGCCCAGGGTTCCTCTAGTCCAGCCTCTGTTTCCAGGGCCGCCTCAGGGAAGTTCACAAGCAAGGCATGAAGCTAATGGCTTCCACCCCCTGTTTGCATCTGGGATTCAGTGGCGCTGCTCCTGAACGTGAAAGTTTCATTTTGCAGCCATGGCGAACAATTGCTTCATTTGACCCTAGCCATTCTGATTGTGGCTTAGAAGCTTCGGAACACATCAGTTCCAGAACGCAGAGGCTCCTGCCGTGATGTTCTCCACTACCACCCACACACCAACCCTTCCATCTACTCCTCCTATTCCTGAGGAGGTGGAGCCACACGCATCCAAAAAGCATACCAGGGAAGATGAAATGCAAAAAGCCTTCCAGCTGGTGCTGCACAAAAGGTGCCGACCACACACTGCCTCCGAATGTCCACAGATAGGGTCCAGCCCTTAGTAAGGTAATCGGAATCCATTCATTTACAGAAGTACCGAGTCAGAAGCATTCCAAGCTTTCAGACAGCCATTTGGACTGGATACCAGTTGCCAGCAGCAGCTGGGCAGGGGTGGGGGGGGCGGGGTGGAGAGGCTCTGATGCTTTGTAAAGAAAAAAAAATACCCATAGAAATGGAGTTTTGAGGCAGGAAAACTGCAGTAACTGCTTCGTGCTGTTTTGATCCTCCATCCTTCCTCCAGCCCTGCTGCCAGAAGCACATGCATCAAGGGATGCTGGGATCTGAAGCCCCATCCACTTGCCTGCTACAATCACATCCAAGCCACCATTCCTGGGTTACCTAATCATTACTGCTTCCTACTGGGAGTGATACCCTTCAGGGGCGTGGCTGCAAATCCCAAGCAATATCTTGTCCCCTTTTTACTGAGGTGGGTGTGATCATCCCACTGTCAAGGACTTGGGGACCTTTTTTGTCCTTTCCCCCCTTTTTATTAGGAGCCACATGGCCTGGAACCTGTGGCATAGCTAAGGGTGGTTCAGGGGGTACATTGCCCCAGGTACCATGCCTTGGGGGTGTCTTAGAGGCCTCTGAAAGGCATTTCCGGTTTTGGCAAAAAACCAGATGTTCCTTTTGGAGGTCTCCAGAAGACCTTCTGAGGCCCAGAAAGGATACATATGACCTCCCTGGGTATCAGAAGGTCTCTTAGAGGCCTCCAAAAGGCACTGCCAGTTTTAGCTGAAAACCGGAAGTGCCTTTCAGAGGCCTCTGAGATACCCCCTCAAGGCATGGTACCCAGGGCCTCAGAAGGACCTAGAAGATGTTGTAGGGGGGGTGTTAAAAATGGGCAGGGGTGTTATGGAGTATGGGAGTATTAAAAATTTGTGTGCCCCCAGGTGCCAGATGCCTTAGCTTCCAGAGTTGATGCCTGGTCTTGTGATCTGCTTTGGACTCAGTACTTAGGTCTGAGAGCCAGGTGTAGAAGGGAATGAGCCATTCAACATCAGTCCCTTCAACTGCAAAGTAGGACAAAACTTCTGGATTGCCAAGGGATGGTGTAAATGCCTCCTCAACAAAGCTTTGCCTTCTGTCTGCTGTACTTTTAACCCTGGCAATCAACCTCAGGGACCACAGATTAGAGGAAAAAGTAGACACAGGACATATGTCAAGACCAGAGCTATGGTAGGCTGATCTACATCTTAATGGATGAAGATGTTGCCTCATGTAGATGTTGCATTTCTCCAGAGTGCCCTGAAGGGGCACTGTGATGGGATTGAGCCACTATCTGCTAGAGTGAATTTAGATACTGCTATACCCGCCATAACCCTGGTCTGACATCTATCATGTATGTGTGTTTATATATAGTGGGGGGGGGGTTGGTGTGCTGTAGAACACACAGGCCCCACGAAGGTACTATCAGGACCAGCCTATCCATGAGGCCAGCAGATTGGGCAGCAGATTGGCCCATCTCTGTCTACCTACTCACTTCCACTGCTGCTCCTTCTCTTTCCACTTCCTGGATTGGAAGAGGGGGATAGACAGGAGGAGGAAATGTGGAGGAGAAGAGAGTGCTGAGCTAGAACACTGGAGGGTGGAAAGAGCAGAGGTTGGCACTTCACTGAGTAAGGGGAGCAGCATTTGTTATGCCACCTGAGATGTCAGGATATCTTGGGCTGGCCCCAGGCAGCATAAGGTGGAGTGTCTAAAATAATTGTTAAGAGGTCTGGCTGGGAACTTAAAAATAGTATGTATCTCCTTTTCCTCCTTCAGAGTTGTCCCTGTTCACTTCCTGTTCCAGCTCCAGAATTTCCCACTGTCCAGCAGGATGATTTTGTTGAGTTCTGCACTAAGACTACCTTAGGTTCAAAGCCTGCAAAGACAACTCATCTTCACTGATGGTCCAGGTCACATTCCATTCTCTCTCTTTTTTTTTCTCCTCACCATGTGCTGTCTCTGTGGCAACCACCATCATTACCTACTGTTTCCATGGCAATGGCTGTTGATGTGTTCCATCATCTCCACGTTGCCTGCCTCCATCAAGGCCCATCTCCATGGTGACTTCTTGGGTTATATATCCATTATCTACAATGTTCTCTTATGTCAGCCTCCACCTCTTGGCCAAGAGATATCTGGCAGCCCTGAGCATGGAAAATCTCAGTTCCATCATACTGCCCCCTCAAGGCCACAATTCAAGCCACAAGTCTATGTGCGGCAAGGCCAGCTCTAGATGTCTGGTTTTGGTTTTCATTCCCCTCCTTCAGTAGTGCCTTTTCCCAAATCACCTTTTTTTTGAAGTGTACTTTTAAAAACATAAAGTGTGACTGCAACAAACAAAGTGTTTGAAAACACATGTATCATACAACTTCCAGGGAATTGTATCAGTCTGTGGCAGCAAATACCACAGTGCCATCTCAGACTAACAGATTTCTTGTGGTCCAGAACCACTTTTCAGAGCGGTTTTCAGAGATACCATAGTCCTCCGAGATTGAAGGATGCCAAATGAATGATGCTGTTGTGGTCTTTACAAGGTATATGGGGTATTGCCCTCAGATGGCATATTATTTACACCTTTGTAGCCTGTATATATGACAGACATGGGACCAGGGAGATGAATGTAATGGTGCGACCATAAGGCCATGGCTTCTGCAAGTGTTCCGGGAGATCTGTGACATTGCTATGCAAAACGTAATGTACAACATAGGAACATTGACTATACACAAAAGCGGTAATTGGTATTAATATCTTCTTAGTTATTCCAAGCTGATCTGATGCACGTTAGGGGGAGAAACCCAGAGTCCCACTTTGTGATGTCACCCAAGTTTGCAGTCACTTGTTTCAGAATGTGAATTCAGTTCACTAGTAACGCTCAGCTGCATTCTGAAACGAGCATCCTTTCTCCTGAAAGTTCTCCACTGGTTTTGTGATGAGAAAAGGAGATTCTGAGCATGTGCAGTCAGTATTCAGGAGCATTTCAGTCAGTATTCATCTACTTCGTAGATGCACGTACAGGGATTCATAAATATTAACTTGCTCTAGATGAAACTCTTTATTGATTGCTGTGAACTACATGACCTAGTCACCCAGCCTGACAGCCTTTTGTTAAGTGAGTAATTTAAGTCAGTGTTCTTCTTGCAAATATTTTGTGTCTAAAGATCTAAAATCCATTCTTATTCCTAGGTGTTTTTGTTTGGGAGGAAGGGCAGCTGAGTATACAACTGTTGAATTTACAACAGTTTGAATCCACCATGGCTTGTGTTGGAAACTACAATTTATCCATTACCGAACTACAGTTCCAAAACAGCATTGTGAAAACATTCCCCCACCCCCTAAAAAAATTACAAATCAATTTAGAACTTTGGAATAAAACCAATTTTTTTCCCAAACATTTGCAAATTATACTTGTAATTGCCAATGCAATTCCATACCAAGCCAAGGGGAGATTGCCCAGTACCAGTTCCATTGCTAGCTCCAATTAAGACCTACATGAAAAGAATAAAATTTGCTGATGCATTCGAGTTCACACTGAACTCTCTCCCTCCCTCTCTCTCCCTCCCTCTCTCTCTCTCTGACATATTTTTTGATGAAGTATGGTAACCTTCAAATCAGCATATAGGAGTCTTACTGGTAAACTACCTGGGAGCTGAAATTGGCTGTAGCTCCTATTCAAATTTGTTGTGGCTCCTATTCAAGTTTGCTAATCCAGATTTCCTGACCACATGGTGTATGAATTGTTTGTTGTTGTTGTCATTCTGCCTTTCTGATCTAGAATTAGAGCATTCAGGGTAGCTCACATCATAAACAAGAAATATAAAATTAATCATCAGAAAAATATTAGAACAGTTATGATAGGTTAAATAAAAAGTCTAATTAATCAAGGTGCGTAACAACACATCAGTCAGCTAAGAACTAAGGTTTTTAGGCAACTGCTATATCAGGGGTGTCAAACTCATTTCATCAGTGGGCCGAATAGCATTCATGGTACGTGCTGAGGGCAGGAGTGATGTCATTAAGCAGGAAGTGATATCATTAAGCAGGCCATGACCAGAAATAAGCACTTTTTCTCACTTAGGAACATTTGCTGCAAATGACAGGAGAGAAAATTTGCAAATCTTGAACATATTTTCAAGATATGGGAGAGCCCAATTATCACACGGGCTACCCTTTCAGCACTGACACCTCAGCACAGCTCAGCAGCTGAGAGCAACTGATGGTGGTGCTGGGAGAGTCCAAGGGACAGATAAAGAGTTTCTGTGGGCCATATCCGGCCTGTGGGCCTTATGTTTGACCCTCCTGTTATTTAAGTTAAAGAGGAAGCCCAGCAGGACTTCCAGGGTAGGCAATTCTGTATTCCTCACCACTACTTTCAGGGTGGTGGAACATGGAGAAGGGCTTCATTCAATGATCTAAGCAGGTGAGCAGGATCATGCGGGGCGTAGTTGGTCCTTTAAGCATCTTAAATTCACTTTTTAGGATTTGAAAGAGAATCACCAACAGTTGAAGCTGAACCTCAATATGGAGTGAAAACCAGTGAAACTAGCATAACAATGGAGTCACATGTTCCCCAAAACCAATTACGTTCACAACTCTGGTTGCAGCATTTTGTACCAAATGTAGTTTCCAAATGTTTTGTAAATGGAGTCCCATGTCAAGCATGTTACAGTAGCCCAATCTTGAGGTTCATCTTCTACAGGAATGAATGCAGTTGATGTACCTGACTAAGCTATGCAAAAAAGAACTCCTGGCTATAGTGGCCATGTCCAGGCAGCAAAGCTGAGTCCAGGTACACTCCCACGACACTTCACAGGTTCCCATGGGTTCACATCAGAGACAACCAAGCCTTTGACGCAGTGGTGCTACTGGATGTGTAAGGCTGGTGTAGGATTACAGATTTAATTTTCTGCACTTATTTAAATGTATATAACCCAGCCTAACAACAAAGATCAGCAAAAATGTAAGTAAATGTAAGTCTATGAAATATATGATGAGTCCAAGCAAGCTTCTTGGTGGCACTCTCTATGGATCAGGGCATCAGTGTTGACTGCATATAGAGAGTCATTCTTGGTGGCTACTCTACATCTCTTTAACCTCTTTCCTCTGGAGATCAGTTAATTTTGTAGGCTAGACTGTTTCAAAGTGATGCAAGACCCTCCCACAGTGAGACAATGGCTTGCCTGAAGCCCCTCTTAGTGAATTCATGGCTGAACCAAGATTTACAGTGCAAGCCTATACATCTACTTGGAAGTAAGCTCCACTGAGTTCAATAGGGCTTACTTCCAGGTAAGTGTGTGTAGGATTGCAGCCATAAACCAGGAACTTTTGACTCATAGCTTGTGCTATTAACCAGCACACTATGCTAGCCTTTTGGTCATTATACCAAGGCTGTAATCCTAAACACACTTACCTGGGAGTAAGCCCCATCAAACACAATGGGACTCATTTCTGAGCAGACGCACTGAGTAGTCTGTGCTGTAAGCTGATCTAGAAAGATGGAAGGGGAAAATGGAGTGAAGAATGGGCACAGGAGAGAGAGAGAGATGGAGAGAGAAAGCACCAAGATTTTAGGATAGGATAGGATAGGATAGGATAGGATAGGATAGATAGATAGATAGATAGATAGATAGATAGATAGATAGATAGATAGATAGATAGATAGATAAGAAAACACCATTTCTACTCTGTGCCAGTGTTGTGGCATGCTGCCAGCTCTGTAATATTCCATCCACCACTGCTGCTGGGGTTTCAGCAAAAGAGAGAGAAAGGGGAGGTGTGGGGTGGTGAGGGCTTGGCGTAACCAGCACAAAGAGGCGAAGGGCTCTTGCCCATCCCATGGGGGATGTGGAGAGAGAAGGGATCAGCCACGATCTGGCAGGGCTGCCACGGAAAACAGGGTCATCACACACAAACACACACCCGAGCGCAGCATCGCCCTCCCCGGCTCCAGTACTTTCTGAAACTGGCAGTGCCAGCCAAGCTCGCTTGCACAACGTCCTTCGAAATGGGACTAAGCCGACACCATCTGGGCAAGGGGAGGGGGGGTAGGTGGGTTTTTTTAGCACTTGTTCTCTCTCCCTGCAGACTGGCTCCAGCGAGTGCCAAAAGAGCTCTTGTTAATCCATGACATACTGTGGCGGTGTGGGTGCCAAGCATGCGTTTGGGCTTCGAAAGACAGACCCTTTTCCCCATTTTCACTGTTGCGCTGGAGGATCAGCTCATGCTCTTCCTCGCCATTTCTTGCTCCTGGCCGGTGCCCGGGTGCCAAGAGGGCCAAGGTGGAACCCTGCGTGAACCACCACCCTTCTCCCACGCCTACCCCCAAACCCACCCCAGCATCCAGGTTTTGCAATCAGAATTAATTATGCAAAGCAGGGACATTTGCATAACATGTTTAAAAGATGTAGCTTTCATTTTGGGTTGCAAGTGTATTAGGTTCTGCTTTTTCTTTTTCTCTCCCCAGGAATTAGGTTCTTCTTGGCAGAGGCTGCTAATAGAAAAAAAGATGGAAATGAGGTGACAGGGCCAGACCAGAGCCATGGGTGACCATACCTGAATCCAGACCTGGAGAGAGGGGGGTGCTGTTCTCCAGCTGAGAAATCCTGGAGCAAGGCCCTCTAAGGCAGAAGCTACTGTTGTGTTGCCCAGGCCAGGGCAGACGGCCAGTCAGCAGTGATGTAGCTAAGGGGGAGCAGGCATGGTATGTTGTTCCAGGTACCACGCCTTGAGGGGGTGCCAACCTGAGGCCAAAAAAAAAAAAAAGCTACCTTCTGAAGTCTTCTGGGAGGTCACCTCCCAGGTGTGAACATATGCAACGGGGGTGGGGGTGTAAATTTGATTTTGTATAATGGGGGTGTTAAACATTTTGTGCACCCAGGTGCCAGATGCTTTGCTATGCCACTTACTAGTCAGTCACTTACTTACAAGCAAGCCTGGCCAATCGAAAGGCTTTGTGCTGTCATTTGCCTTCTAGTTGCAAGGGTCAGGGATGCACATCCTCTATCGAGGGCTCTGATGGAGACCTAAACCCAGTCCCAAGTTAGGCCTTCCCACGCTCACGGTCACGCTCACGGTCACGCAGCACTTAAGACATGAGCTTAAAAGCGGAGACACCTTTCATTAAAATGGTCATGGGGTGGGGGGAGAAGAAAGCAATCCTGATTGAGACTGTAGGGAGGTGGAGGTTAACTCCTCTCCCCCCCCCCCGCTACTCTTCTTCCAAAATTTGGCCCAAACCACAGATATTTGCTACAAGTATTTGCTCTGGGGCAAAGGGCTACTTTGAAGATGAATAAGCAATGCAGGGGGAGGGTAAGATTTTTGGAAATGAAATGGCATCAGGAGAGTTAACCCCTCCCTTTCCATGTGCTACAGTCCCAACCTGAACTAGGCCCTCCCTGTGGCTGCTTGTGGTTAAAGAACAGGCTGAGGCTGCAGTCCTATCCACACTTTCCTGGAAGTAAGCCCCATTTACTAAATGGGATTTCCTACTGAGTAAATATGCATAGGATTGAGCAGTGGTTCCCAACATTTTTTTCACTTGCATACCACTTGGCAGCCCATTTCAATAAATTATACTGCTCATAAGAACATAAGAACAGCCCCACTGGATCAGGCCATAGGCCCATCTAGTCCAGCTTCCTGCATCTCACAGCGGCCCACCAAATGCCCCAGGGAGCACACCAGATAACAAGAGACCTCATCCTGGTGCTCTCCCTTGCATTGGCATTCTGACACAGCCCATTTCTAAAATCAGGAGGTTGTACATACACATCATGGCTTGTAACCCGTAATGGATTTTTCCTCCAGAAACTTGTCCAATCCCCTTTGAAAGGCGTCCAGGCCAGACGCCATCACCACATCCTGTGGCAAGGAGTTCCACAGACCAACCACACGCTGAGTAAAGAAATATTTTCTTTTGTCTGTTCTAACTCTCCCAACACTCAATTTTAGTGGATGTCCCCTGGTTCTGGTGTTATGTGAGAGTGTAAAGAGCATCTCTCTATCCACTTTATCCTTCCCATGCATAATTTTTTATGTCTCAATCATGTCCCCCTTCAGGCATCTCTTTTCTAGGCTGAAGAGGCCCAAACGCCATAGCCTTTCTTCATAAGGAAGGTGCCCCAGCCCAGTAATCATCTTAGTTGCTCTCTTTTGCACCTTTTCCATTTCCACTATGTCCTTTTTGAGATGTGGCGACCGGAACTGGATGCAATACTCCAGGTGTGGCCTTACCACAGATTTTTACAACGGCATTATAGTATTAGCCCTTTTGTTCTCAATACCTTTTCTAGTGATCCCAAGCATAGAATTGGCCTTCTTCACTGCCACAGCACATTGAGTTGACACTTTCATTGACCTGTCCACCACCAGCCCAAGATCTCTCTCCTGATCTGTCACAGACAGCTCAGAACCCATCAGGCTATATGTGAAGTTTTGATTTTTTTCCCCAATGTGCATGACTTTACTTACATTGAAACACTTCTGCCATTTTGCTGCCCATTCTGCCAGTTTGGAGAGATCCTTCCGGAGCTCCTCACAATCACTTCTGGTCTTCACCACTCAAAAAAGTTTGGTGTCGTCTGCAAACTTCACCACCTCACTGCTCACCCCTGTCTTCAGGTCATTTATGAACAGGTTGAAAAGCACCGGTCCCAGGACAGATCCTTGGGGCACACTGTTTTTCACCTCTCTCCATTGTAAAAATTGCCCATTGACACCCACTCTCTGTTTCCTATTATATTTCATATTCAATTCTATATTTCATATTAATATATGAAATATTTCATATCCATATTATATTTCATATTCTCTGTGAAACTTTCTGTTTCATATTAACCCCGCAATGCATTCTAATGCCAGCTTTGCAGAGCATTCTAATACAGACCTGCCTTTTTTCCACCATTATTCCATTCTTTTTCAAGTACCCCTAAAGGTCCTGGCAATCACCCCTAGGGATACATGTACCCCAGGTTAGGAACCACTGGCCTAGAGGAGCAATTTTCAACCACTGTGCTGTGGCTCATTGGTGTGCCACAAATTGCCTGCAGGTCAGAGTTTAGGGGAGGGCCATTTATTAGTTGGGCTATTGGGGGATGTGAGCCCCCTGCTGGTGGCACAGTGTACCTCCCCAATATTCAAAAAACTGATTGCATGCCTTGACGATTTTAGTGCCTTCACAGTGTACCATGGGTTAAAAATTGTTGGCCTGGAGTCTTTATTTATTTGGTGCCATCCCTGGCACTCCATCACTTTGTGGCAGCAGCAGTGATTCCCTCCACCGCAACCTGTGCTTCTCTTGTGCCAGCTAGCCACTCCAACCTTTTGAAAAGGGCAGCAGAGCAGGGTGGAAGAAAGTCCTGTTTCAAAGGGGCAGGCGGAGCCACCAGGGTGGTGGTGGTGGAGGCTAGTGCAAGATAGCTGCAGACATAAGTGCTGCCATGACTGCAAAACTTGTTGCTTGGTGTGTGTGTGTGGGGGGGGGTGCAAGTGCAAGTGTGTGCAAGTTTGCTGCCCATCTTCCCAAGTGCTGCCTGGCTTCCAGGTTCCATCAGGACCAATTTGAGGGCCAGCCCTGTGTTTCAGGGAGAGGCAAGGATTCCTATGGGAGTGTTCCTTCACAAGCTAGTGGTGCAGGGACCATGAATGACATGCTCCAACTTTTCTCCATTTCAGAAACTGTTTGCAAAGAAAGCCTCAGTTGACAGCATCTGAGGCTAGTTGCATGATTGTTGGAGCCTGACCCTGTACCAGTGGTATTCTTGGGGGGGTGTGTGTGTGCAGGCTGCACCAGATGACATGCAAAGGGGAGGTGATGTGCAAAGGGGGGGGGTGACACCACTAGTGATAAAAATAGCTAAAATTATGGTTTCTAGGATTAATACCATCATGTTGTATACCATTCAATGTGTAATTTACAGCAGAATGCAATTAAAAAACTGGAGTGAAATATCTCAATTCTATCAAAAGTTATGGCCAAAAAAACAATAACAAAAATGCAACCGACTTATAGAACAAAAAAGTATTTCCTAAATTCCAAATGGACCGATGAGATTGATTGTTCGAATTGTCAATGAAATGTTATTATGACACAACATGGAATCAATAAGGTGTTAGTAAGGTGACACCTTCGGGGGGGGGGGGTTGACACACTAGTGACCAAAATTGCTAGAATCACGGTTTGTGAGAATAATACCATCATGTTATATTATTCAATGTGTATTTTCATGCATAATGCAATGAAACAAACAGCGTTGAAATATCTCTGTTCTATCAAAAGGTATAGCCATAAAACCAATGGGGGTGGGGTGATTGTATATCACCATGTCCACTACCTGAGTCATTGCCCTTACCCACTGCATGGGAGGAGGGCCATCGTGGGGGTGACATGCTGGCTTTCCACACTGGGTGACACAAGCCCTAGTGACACCACTGCCCTGTACTGAGCCTTTCATAAGACCAGTGTTGTTCCCTAGTCTCCAAGCACCTTGATAACAACTCCAGGAATGTGCTTGAATCAGGATCTCTGCCCAGGAGGTCTCATGGCTCCAAATCCAGCAGACAGTGACCTTGAGGGGGACTTTCTCTTGCTCTGTTGTACCAATTTGTCTTGGTTTTATTTTTAAGTCTTGTTTATTAATAGGTTGAATACGTTGTTTTCATATTGCCTTGAGAACTTCTAAGAAAGGGAGTGGCATACAAACAGGGATGCCCAAAGACCTCCCAAAACCTGAGGTGGCATGCCAAATGCTGCCCCCCTTAACCAATGATGTGCCAGCCTCTGTTCCTCCTACCCTCCAATGTTCTATCTGAGATTCCCCTCCCCTCCACATTTCATCTACCTCTTCCAATTCAGGGTTTGGAAGGAGGAGCAGTAGAGGTAAGTAGCAGAGATGGGCACATCCCATCAACTGACCTCTTGTACGGGCTGGCCCTGTTTACAAATATGGCTATAAAGAAACAAACATATTACTGAAGACCTCTCTAAGGAAGAAGAGGAGTTACCAGACTTCAAACTTGAGAGTGGTAGCTCAGATCTTTCAGGAGAGGAGTCCAAATGGGTCTCCACAAGGCTGTTCTCAAAATCCTCAGTGGAGAAGGCTTGGTTCCAGGCCAGGGCACCAGCCTTTAAATGCTCTGCATCTTTTCTAGTGGGATAGGGCTCTAGTAGTGGTCAGACTTTATACTGGTGATACAAGGGCTCAGCTAAGCCTTAGATCTTGTTGGATAAATATCTGGTATCTTTCCACATCTGGAAATATCTGACATCGGTATGTGGGAGCTGTCCAAGGTCTTGCAGAGCTTCAATCTAAGCCTACCACTTTTCTTGCCCCCTGTTCCTTCTTATCCCAAACCTGCTATTGGCTGTCCCTGTTCAATGCCTCAAAGCACAATGCCGGTCTACTCATCAGTAAGTCCTATTGCATGTATAGGATTGCAACCTCAAGGAACAGGTTTTGCTTTGTTCCCTGCAGGCTCAGAATAGAACAGCTGGTTTGACACTTACAAGCCCACTGGAAGAACCAAGGCCAGCACCACCATTTTGGAAGCCCAGTTGGGGGGGGTTAGATCAGGTAGGATGCACAGAGCACCTCAAGCCACTTGCCAAATTCTTTTTTTTTTTTTAAGGCACTTTTCAGCTGCCTGCAGTAACTAAAAGGCATCTTCACCATTGTCAATATCATCACAGTCCCAGAAAAAAAGGCCTTTGTCTGAAGGTTTGGTCCATCTATCTCCAACTGCCTCAGTAGCCCCTATCAGCCTCAGGGCTTCATCACTGCATCCATCAAACCAGCCATGGAAGAACTCAGTTTATGTGCCATTTTCAAGGTAGAAAATAATTCCCATGTGAATAGACTTTTTTGTGATGCATAACCCAGTTAAGGACACAATCCTAACCCCTCATGTCAGTGCTTTCCAGCGCTGACACAAGGGCAATGCAGCTCTGAGGTATGGGAACAAACATTCCCTTACTTTGAGGAGGCCTCCGTGAGTGACACCCAACTGCAGGATGCAGCATACGTCCCATTGACACTGCTATGCCAGTGCTGGAAAGCACTGACATAAGGGGTTAGGATTGTGCCCTAATTATGTTAGGTGGTGGCGTAGCTGGTGCATTTGAGGCCTGAGGCTGATAACTTTTAACATCCCCCTTGTTTATATCAATGTCATTTCATGTTGGTATAGGTACCTAATTCCACTTCCAATATATTTACTTGATGATTACCAGCCACCTTAGACCACAAATCCAACAGGCAAATGATGTGGGCAGCCCTATATATTTTTCTGTGTAGGAATAGAGTAGGTTCTAGCAGGTTCTAGCTAAAAAGATGAAGGGCTGCCTGCATTAGCATCCCCTTATGGCTGGTACCTGAGGTGGGCTGTCTCTCACCCCCATTGCTATGCTACTGACTCTAGGGAATGCCTGCTTCCACATGAACTCTGCCAACCATCCACTAAGATCAAAGAGAGAGGTACCACTCCATTTGCCCAGTGCAGAGTCTCTGGCCTTGACTTGGAACCTTCTGTGTGGATGGAAAGGAAACATATACAATATATAGGTTTTCTTTTTTTGCATATATGCCCAGTTTGCACTGATTAACATTGCTGAATTAGGGTTTTTTGATTGCAGAATTTGAGAGTTTTTAAAAAAAATGCTGGATTCTAACCTCTACTTGTTAGAGTAGCTTCGCCAAAAAAAGCAGAAATATTTTCTTCCCTCCCCTCCCCAGAGGAACCGCTCGATTGGCTAAGAGACCGAAAGGCCACTTGATTGCATTGATGCTATTGGATAGAGAACTTGGCTCTTCTTTGCCTCCTGTGTCCTTCCCAGGCTGGTGTCCAGCATGGTCTGTTATTTGAGAACTAATACCAGGGCTTGTGAAAGAAAAAGGTGAAAATATGTTCAAAATACATAACAATCAGGAAATATCTGTTGCAAGGGGCCAAATAATCCAGGCTGGGAAAAGCACAGAGGGGGAGGAAGGTGTTAGGAGATGGACAGGGATCCAACAGCTGTATTGGGTTGGCACAGCTGGGAAGCAGGGACGAAAACAGCTGAACGATGCTGGCTATGGAGAGCGCCCGGGAAATAGAGATCAAGCCAGAGAACGACAGCAGCAAAATTGAGACAGACAAACAAAATTAACGAGGAGCAAAGCAAGGGGGAGAGGCGAAGAGAGCGGCATCTGAGCAGCCACAAGCATTTTGCCATCATCAGAAAGCACAAACTGGGCTCTGCTCTGGTCGGAACACAAGCAAATGGTTTGCCGTGACAGTCCAATGGGTCAAACTGTGTGGCAGGGATCCCAGGCCATGCAATTCCCAATGATCTGTCAACAGAACCAATGGCAGCATGATCAGCTCGTTCTTTTGCTTGATTTGGGGCTGCTCCGTGTGCAGTTGCAGAGCAGGTGAAGCTGCTGGGATGACACCAGTATCACATTGGCCTTTCCCCGCAGGTAACAAGCCAAAAATGTGTGGGTGGCATTCTTGGATACTCACGTGCATGCACTTAGAAACCCTGGTTGGACTGGGGTGACCTGGCACACATGCACATGTATTTAAAGGTGCAGGTATGTCACGTATACTGGACCTATTTGCTGGCAGAAATGCTGGTGCAACACTGGTTTACTCACAGCAACTGTGTCCGGCACCCATGAGAAAGGGGTGCAGGGGGTAAATTGTATGTGGGCCCATTGTCTAAAAGGGGGCCCAGGAGCCAAAGGAGGGTCCCCAAACATTTCCTACAATCTTACATTTTCTGATCTCACCAGGACATAGGTGTGTGTGTGTGTGTGTGTGTGTGTGTGTGCGCGCGCACGTGCAGTGGATACATTGTACCTGGGCCTGGGGTCAAAAAGGGGCACCAGTAACCAAACATAGGGAGCCAGAAATTTCCTGGGATCTCGGAAAATGTTTACATATATTGTGTAAAGACTAGCATTCACATTTTGTATAAGCCTACATAGTTTATTCATTGTAATTCAAAGAAATTATGATCCAATGATTGTATGAAATTAGGATCCAATGGAGAAGGGAAGGGCCCCCCCAAAAAATTTCATACCCCCTGATAAAATTTCTGCCATGTAATATGTGAGCCCCCTTTTTCTCAGCCTGGCAAGGGTCTGTCAGCACAAACTTAAAAATGTCTACTAAGAAGTAAGTCTTATTGAACTCAGTAGGATTTACCCTCAGGAAAGTGTGCCCAGGTTTGCAGCCTGAGAATCCCAGATGAACCCGGAGACAGAAAAATATCTTCCTATCAAGTCATGATGAGGGCTGTCAACCAAATAAAGCATTTTAGGTGATTAAACACCTGCTTTTTATTCAATTAACTAACTGAATAAATGTAACTAAATGTGCAATATTACCCATGCCTCCGTTTAGATGCCTTTTGGCTGCACTGCAGGAAATCAGAGATGCCCTTTTGAGGAAGCAAGGTGGTGCATTGTCTCAGATGGTAGATTTTGGTGCTGCCAGGAGTGGTGGAGTGGGAGACAGGCATCTAATCCACTCCTCAGGGCACAATCCACTGGAAATTCTCCTGAAGAAACACCATTGAGATTAGCAGAAGATGTGGAAGAACATCGTAACCTATTGCAGTGTGCAATCCACGTGGTAATCCAGTTCTATTTTTCATTCTTCCAAGTGATGAGCAAGACTGAAAATCTGCAAGGTGGAGCTCATGTCTGATGCCCAGAGGACAACAAGGAGCCCAGCAAGCCAACAATAGTGCCTATCTCCCTTTGTATGAAGTACCAAAGAAGATAGAAGTCATCTAAATATCCTCGGTTTCCTCAAACGTTCCGGGGGGCAGTGGTGTAGCTGAGGCTGAAATCCTAGTCACGCTTACCTGGAAGTAAGCTCCTATTGACGATAATGGGACTTCTGAGTAGACATGCATAGGATTGGGCTCAATGGCATCTGGCACCTGGAGGCACAAAAATTTTTAACACCCATATATCCCATACCCCCATAACACCCCCTAGTTTTTTAACACTCCTTAGTGTTAAACTTAGAAACCTTCAAAAGGTTCTTCTGGTTCTCAACGAAAATTGGAAGTGCCTTTCAGGGGCTTCTAAGACACCTCCTCAAGGCATGGTTCCCAGGGCAATATACCCCCTGCCTTCCCTTAACTACATCACTGTTCCTGGGTGTCCTGTGCAGCTTGAGAGATTCTGACCCGCAAGTCTACTCTGACACATAGAGAATTGTGGGCATTAAGCACTAGGTACATGCAGGGAAAGGAAGGACTAGTTCCTGTACAAGGTGGGGGTGTGCGCCACAGAATTTTAGGGCTTGAATGCACCTCCACCCCTCTCTGCGCATGCTGGTGAAGGAAGCCCAAGGAACCTGGAATTGTCCCTGGTGGGTAGGGTCATTGTATTTTGCCACCTGGAGAGGTGGGAAAGCTAGGTGAGGCAAAATCCTCTTTCTTGTGTGGCAGAATTACACACCAGTGACCCATGTACCCAGTGCTTCCAACCACATGGTCATGCGTTCCGGGTGAGCAATTGTCTGCTTTCATCTACAGTTCTCAGTTGGGAAGAGAAGGTGACAGTGGGAGATCAACCCCGAGGGAAAGAAAGTGATGTGGTCAAGGTCTTACTGGAAGTCACTAGCAGAGCTCAGGTGCTTTCGATGGGAGTGAAAGGAAGCCTGAGCTACTGTTTATTACAGCATGGAGAGAAGAAATGGCTTATCAGATACCAGCCGTACAGCTGGGAATAGAACCCAGCTGCTGTGATTCCCAGTCATATCCCCCCCAACCCCCATCAACAGACCAACAGTGCTTTGACACCACCATAAATCCCTCCCTCCCCCCCCCCAGCAGCTCGCCAGTTTGGCTGGTAGCCAGATCCCCTTCGCGCAGCCCCGGCTGTCTATCGTTAAGATGCTCTGGGGTGATGGAGTGGGAACAGTGGCTTATTAATACGCCTGTGCCCCATTAGAAACATCTGCATTGATGGGGGGATGTGGTTGGGGGGAGGCAGGTGGGGGGGAAGGGAGAGGTATTAATGAATTGCACCCCCGCAGGGATACCTAAATAGGAAACTCCTTTATTCACTGGAGGAATCTGTCTGTGTGCATTCACATGTGTACGTTGGTTATGGGGGTCTGACATTAGAGGTGCTCCCCACCCTGCACCCCATCTCTCTGCTGACTTCCACCCCTCCTCTTCACAGTGAGTCTATTACACACTTTGTCACTGCGATCTGTCTCCTACCTTCACCTCCCAGAAATACTGCAGCATCGAGGTGGTTCCATCTGGTGCTACTACTGCCATGCCTTTCCCTCCTCCCTCTGCTCTCCCCCCCCCCCACTCAAGAAACCCTGAGCAGACATTGCTCTGCCACACAGAAAGGATGGTAGAACATCACAGAGGAGGTGAAGTTAGCCATGGCTTAATTTGTAGCAAAGGGGGGAACAAAAAAGAGACAAGAAAAAGAGGTGCTGGGGCTGACACTTGTCTGGAAACCATGTCTTCTGAATAGGAATCCCTGTCCTCAAAACTCAGGTATGTCTCCACTGGTTACAGTTACTCAGTGGTAAACACAATCTGTACTGGCCTAGAGGCCAGTACTTTTTTTTTTTCCTGTGTGCCCTTCTCGTATCCCAGAAGCTGGAAATGTTAAATTCAGAACCTGTTTCACAGTAGCTATTTTGGGAGGCTTGCAGTGGGCTTCACAGGGGAGAGAGGGCATGGAAGACTCTGGAAATGTAGAGACTGGTAAGGAACAGTCTCTCAAGCAGCTGGTGAAAAGCCATCCTAAGCCCAAGGCATGATCAATGAAATCGGCCACAATTAATTAGCCCTTCTACAGCAACTTTCAAGTGTTCATGCACATTAGCTCGTCATACTTACCACAGCCCTGCAAAGTTGACCAGTATTATTATGTCCAGCTGGCAAAAGGGAGGCAGAATGAGGTCCCCTTCGCACATGGTCCAAGCAGCTTTCTCGCGATGCAATCTCATACTCCATACAAGTGAATATAACAGCCATGTGGACAAAGACAACTGCAGTGGCCTTCCTCTTCCCCAGCAGGAGGGAACTTGTCAACCATGCAGAAATGGTTCTCATGCTGCTCAGATCACATGTGGAATGGGCTGAGAGACAACACCCAGGTCAAGGCAAAGGTGAGTTTTGAACCAGGTGCCTTTGAAAGTCACACTAAAGCTGCTTGCAGAAGAGGCAAGCAGCTTTTTGTGAGTTATTATAGAGTAGCAGCTAAGAGACTGACGTGTGAACCAGACTGCTTTCTAAGAGCCTGTGTAGCACAGCAGCTGAGTTATGAGATCAATGGCCCAGTCCTATGGGCGCCTCGTACGTTAATGGTGTTAGGCACTTTCTGGCTGTCGCAAAAGGCCACATGCTGAAGCGCGCAGCCTGGACGCTGCCTCAAGTGATGAGCAGCCACCTCCAAGCAGCCAAGTCATGTGCCAACAGATTCTGGGTGAACCCTGGCCCTGGTAAATGTGCACAAGGGTTGGTAGGGAGGTGGGCTTGTCAGAACAGAGTGGGGGGGGTGAGTGGAATGGGGGTGACAGTGGGGCAATGGGGGTGGGGAGGAGGGCAGATTAGGACCAGGAAGAGGCGAGTTTGGCAGCAGCGGCATCCACCAAATCCTAACCCCCATCCTGGCCTTGATCCCCCAACCCACACAGACTTGCACTATACAGCTGGCGCAGGTCTGAGTAGACCTACTGACCCAGCATGGGCTTAACCCGGGGGCAAGGGAACAAGTGTTCCCTTACCTTGAAGAGGTCTCCATATGCCGAAACTCCCCTGCAGGATACAGTAGCTGCCACATTGGAGTTGTGTTGCACAGGAGTTGTGTTGTGTTGGGCTGCCTGTCACGGCCAAACGACAGAAGCTCCCTTAAAACGGCTTGCCTCTTCAGCAGTAGTGCAGGCTGCCGCAATAGACAATTCTAAGAAACTACACACTCACCTGCCCTTCATACACTGATTTCCCCATATATGCATATAGCTCCACTGGAATTGGGGCCACAGGGATAAATGCAGCCACTGAGTTTCTGAAAGGCTTGCAAGCATCCTCTGATGTCCAGAACTTTAAATAGGTGGTGATTCTCATGGAGCAAGCAACCAAACTATAGCTGTTCCTCCGTAGAACTATAAATCTTTCGAGGGATTGTTACAGGGTGTTGTGAGGCTGGGCATTTATGAATATTTCGCCATGCCAGTCAGGCCACCATTATGTCTTGAACCACTAAAAAAACGATCAGAAGCCATAGGAGAGAAATCTTGGCCACACATCCCACCACTCCCAAGTTCAGGGGTTCACTGAAGAGCTTTGCCCTCAGTGAGCCCCCCAATTCTAGACCTGGCTTTAGATCTCCTCTCAAGTCCTCCTGACAGAGGGACATGAGGGAGATTGAGAAAGGAGCCTTTTCAAAGACTAATTACCCAAAGATGAGTGACGGAGGTTTGTTAGTCTGGGTTTCTCCTCACCCCCCTTTCACTCATCAGCCAGCACAGCCGCTGGAGGAGAGAAGAAAGTGAAGACATAAAAAAGAGCCCACAGATGAAAGGAGGAAGAGCGAGATGAAAACCCAACTGTTTCCTAATTGCGCTGTGGACTTCCTCTAATGGGTGCCACCTTCCTGCTTGCTTGCACATGTGAGAGTATGCAAAGGCACACTTTGATGGGGGGAGGCATTGCACAGCAGGCCTGGGCTCAGGCTGGGCCACAGTGAAATCTCAGAGAAGTGGCAAACGCATCTCTCGCACATCCTAGAAGCCATGCCTGTCAACCCGGATGCCCTTCTCCCACAGCCTGGCTCGGTGGTGATCCCAGCTGTGTGTGAGTAGTTGTGAGAAAATGCACATGGACTGGTGCACAGGGTAATGTTCAGGACCCAAACCCACAGCAGTTCCTGAATGTGGGGCCTGAGGGATGACGTGGGAGGAATCAGCTTGAGCATCGTGAACCACTTGGGCTGAAAGGAGGTAAGTATAGGGAGAGGGGAGGGGCAGCGTGTGACTTCACAGGTACAGGGCCCTGGGTAGATTCTGCAGGTAGGACTGGGGAGCTACTGCTCTTGCCAGCCAATAGAGGTGACACTGACTGGGAAGCTCCAATGGTCTGACTTGACATCAGGTTACACCACACATTCTTATGTATGAGTTGAGCAAAATAGCCCAGAGGGGGTGGCAAGATAGCCAGGTCTTGGGATACAACCAGAAGAACCAGTGGGTTAGCTTCATTTCCGAGGTGCTTCAGGGGAAGAAGTAAAATCTCAGGTGAAAGAGTCAGCCTTTTTTGTGATTTGCATTTCCTCTTAGTGACCATCAGGCTCTGCTTCTGAGCCAACAGGCCTAGTCAGGCTCTGTCACCTGAGCTTCACCTTGTGGGGAACAGGCTCTGAAACTCTGGAGATGAGGGGATCATATAAAATCTGACCCACATAAAAGCTTCCAGGTCAGACTTTGTCACTGTTTGGAACAGAAGGAGGATTCTGCTGCTGCTGGTGGTGACAGACACCTTGTCTCACTACTGCTACTGCTACTACTACTACTATTACTACAACTACTACTACGGATATTTATACCTGTATACTGCTTTTGAATAAGCACTAGTTCAGGAAAAAAAGGTTTACATAGCAAAATAAATCAACAAATGGTTCCCTGTCTAAAGGGTTCACAATCTAAAGGAGAGATGAGGAAGAGACACCGCCTACAACCATTGGAAAAGATGCCATGTTGGGTTGAAGAGGAACAGTTGCTCTTCCCCTGCTAAATATAAGAGGATGCCCCTTTAAAAGGTGCCTCTTTGCCTCATTAACAGGGGTTTTATACTCCCCGTCCCTTTCTGTTTGGCAAGACTTGGGCCTGACCAGTTACTCTTGTCTTTAATGTTTCCAGAGCTGAGTCTTTGCTCAGCTATAACTGAGTATAGTTAATTAACTACAAGTTAATGCCAGAGCTGGGCTAGGCCAAGTGAGGTCCCATTACCATGGGAATGGCCGTGACCAAATATGGGCATGGAAGGTCTGCAGCTCACAGTCCCTGAGGCCAGTGGCTGGAGCCTGACATGCAGAATGAGCGGCTCTGTTGATTTGCCAGGCTCCTAATATCGGCACTAGCACTAACCAATCCAAAGGTTTTACACAGCTGGCCGATTGTAGCAGTTGATGTTCATTTGGCTTTCCCCATCAGGGCTTGAAGAGAGCTCTGAAGCAGTTCTGAGGCACTTACCAGTCTACATTAGTTCACTAATGGAAGCATCAAGCTAGATGGCAGGAGATCTGCAGTCAGATTGGATACAGGCAGGTACACGTAAGTTTTGTCCCATGAGGCCAAAAGCAACTGATACGTGGCTCCATACCAGGAAGATGGCATGGATGAAGGGTTCAACTCTGCTTCTCCCAATACCTCTGTCCCCATCTAAATTGGGCCCCCCACAACTACGGGCCCAATCCTATCCAATTTTCCAGTGCCGGTGCAACTGTGCTAATGGGGCATGCACTGCATCTTCTAGTGGGGCAGCAGTCATAGAGGCCTCCTTAAGGTATGGGTACATTTGTTCCCTTACCATGGGGCTGTGTTGTAGTTGCACCAGGGCTGGAAAATTGGCTAGGATTGGGCCCTACATTGGCTATCTTGAAATACTTGGGAGAGCCATTCATGGACCTCCTAGTCTTGACTGGCTGCATTATGGGGGTCAAACTGCATGTGACATTAAATATATCATGATGAGCCCCAAGTGGACAAATTTTTCATTCACCAACAGTAGCCACAGCAAACCTGATCTGGATCAGGATTGTGCAAGGGCTTTAATCCTCCTCTTGGTCTGAATAAGGGCTCTCACAGCTGCTATATTTCCCCTGCTATTTGGTTCCAATGAGAGCTTACGTCCTGGAGTAGAAGGCAGCTGTGAAGGTTGGGGGGGGGGTGGTCCAGATCAGAACCCTAGCAGGGGTCAAGTGTTAAAATGGTAAGGCTTCATCTACATGAAGGCTATCATGTTAAGGACTAAGACTTGGATACCTGAGGCGTAATCCACTAGGAAGATCTGCTACCCAAGCCCCATTGAAAAGAATGGGAGGTGCTCAAGAGCACTCCTCTTATGCAGCTTCTGTTAATTTCAGTGAGAACATACAGGAAAATTTCCTCCTGGATTGTGTCCCCACTTTTTTGCAACCCCCCCCCCCCCCCAATCTAACTGCAACCCTAGGAGGAAGCATAACAAAATGTGGACACAAGTTTGAACATTTTGCACCAAGCAATGCCAATGGGGAGAACTGGCTCAGGCACTTGACTCACCAAAATCTGTGGCATTTCTGCTTTGCAGCCCTTTTTCGCTCTTGAGAACTGGCGCTACAAGCCAGCTCATCTGTCCTCCCTGCCATCTTAGCCAACTTCCTCTCCCCAGAGATGGATTAGGGGGTGAGCTGTGGATCCTAACGTGCTCAGACAGGGAAAATCACCGTCAATTTCTTCCCGCATGGAGGCACTCAAGCAGAAGGGCGCCTGCCAAGTGCTTGAGCGGCCCTCGGGCCCTGGCAGCAAGACGAGAAGAGGCAGCCTCTCGCATGGGCAGTTGAGGTGCACCCCTTAAGTGCAGCACGTGTGATGCATTCTGGGGAGGGGGGGCTTTGAGTGAGCAGTCGGGAAGAGTCTCTTTAATGCCAGGCCAGGATCAAGGCAGGGCTGGACCAAATGATCAGAGCACTACGAACAGAAGCCAGTCCCTTTGCCCTTCCTTTCCGCCTCCCATCTCCAGCTTATCTCCAGAATCTGACTGCTATATTATTATTGTTACTATTTACAGTAATTGTGGTGATGGCATTAATTTTTTACTTCTTGTCAATTCTGGTACTTATTTAGGCCAAACTACACCTTACTTAAACATGCATGGTTTAAATCTGGAAGCTTCTCTTATTTAAGACAAAACAACCATGAGGGGCCTGATCCAGTCTAGAACTGTGGGGCATAGGGAGGAAGGGGACAACCCTTTCCCTCTCCTGCTATTTTCCTGCCAAAAATCACTGCTAGAGCTACTTCATACCCCCCCCCCCCCAAAGTGCCTATTTGTAGCAAATGGCCACTTTGGGGCATATAACAACTCAAAGGGGCAATATTTTCTGCAGAAATACAGTGTTAATGGAGTTACCCAGTCCTTCCCCTTGCCTCATGGTTCCAGTCTAGATTGGCCTCCCTGGTTGGCAACCTTCAGTCTCGAAAGGCTATGGTATAAGCCTACAGCACCCGGTATTCCCAGGCGGTCTCCCATCTAAGTACTAACCAGGCCTGACCCTGCTTAGCTTCCGAGATCAGACGAGATCAGGCACTTGCAGGGTAACAGTTGCTGGCCTCCCTAGCTGCTTTTTTCTTAAATAAGAAGAGCTTCTGGGTTTAAGAATATTTGTTAATGACACATTGAAGGTAATGTCTAGTTTAGCAACCTCTTTCTGTAAAAAGTGTTGTCTAAAAATGTCCTGGTCACATGGCAAGCCTGGAGAATGACAGTTTTTTTCTATCATACTGGAGTGAAGGCACATGTATTCTCTTTAAGTTGGTTTCCATATATTTGCACTGCCACTGATATGTAGGACCAGACTAGACTAACCCTTTGGCCTTCTGCATTTGTTAATTGTTTGTAAATTGCAAGAAGTTTCTGATTGGCATTGGGACTGCAGTGTGTGTGGAGGGGAAGGGGTTTGACTCATTTTCCCGACTACAGCCAGCTTAGATCCCCTCCTCCGTGGCTGCTTTTTCCCCCAACAAGGAAACAACATCGACAGCAACAGGAGCAGGACAAACTGCAGCTATGGTGGGATGGAATCCAAATGAGGACCATGACTGAAGATCTGAAGGCAGAAGGTCTGGTCTAGGGGGGTAGAGCTGTCATTAAACCCAAAGACAACACCTGAAGGTCACCAGTTCAAAAACACCAGAAGCTTCTGTGTGCTGATGAACTGAGCAGAGCACTTGAGTGGGAGACAAGAAGCCAGCTGTTTTTCAGAGCGGGAGGTGACACGGCCAGAATGAAGACCAGATAGAAAAGATCTGCCTGGAAAGTAGTGTGTTCTTGAAAGACAGAACTTCTTTGGTTGGCAACCTTCAGTCTTGAAAGACTATGGTATAAGCCTACAGCACCCAGTATTCCCAGGTGGTCTCCCATCCAAGTACTAACCAGGCCTGACCGTGCTTAGCTTCCAAGATCAGATGAGATCGGGCATGTGCAGGGTAACAGTTGCTGTTTAGAACTTCTTAGTTTATTGTAAAAATCCCCTTGGTGGTTTAGAGAATGCCTGCCTATGTAAACTGCCTTGGCAAAGGAGCAATCCAATGGCCAGAAAGGTGATATATAAATACCATGATGATGATTATGATGAAGATGAATTGGGAAGCAGGTTTATTCCAACATAGTGTCATCCCTGTTCTCAAGAACTGGGCGTGAAGGACACCATTTGTAGCAGCAGGGTGGTTCTGAACTGATTAGTTGGTCCTGCATATTTTCAATTGGCAGGGAATGAATTTTGGAACCTGGTTGTGTCTGGCAAGATATTCTGTACAAGAGAAGACAGAACAGCCAGCTATTATTTGTTTGATGGTTTCTGACTGATTCTTGCATTTTCTGCACATGCCTGTGTCTGTCGTTTTGGTTTGAGCTTTCTGATAGTTATTGGAAGCAATGACGCAGGCGGAAATGACAGAGGGCTGGCCCATCTCTGAGGTCAACAGAAGCCATCATGTTCTACCCAGTTTCTCCTTTCCAAATCCAGGGAGAAGGAGCGGTGGAAGCAATGCTTGGTACACTGCTAGATAAGAGGGGAATTTTGTGTGACAAGGCACTGCACTTAGGGATTGACATGCCCTCTTGGGTGTCAGAAGGTCAGGCTGATGATGATGAATAGCAGTGATAAAACCTTCAGTTTCTCCACTGAAGTGGTCTTATTTTTGCCACTTCGTTCATGAAGCTACACTTCATTCAATGAAACTTCATTCATGAAGCTATTTCCCATGTTAAAAATTTCAGGGCATTTTCAATGCCCAAGGCTTTCCATGATCACATTTCAGTTCTTTCTTTTCATGATACTGAGGCCAGCTAGAATCATCCACCACTAAGTTTTTGAGGAGTGAAGTTCTGATCAGCCTGGACCACTGCTTGGAGGACTAGACGATTAGAAGTTCTGGAGCAATTTTGGAGTTTGGGAACCAGATATGTGCAGAGTACCAACCTGTGCATATTAGGGCACAATCCTAACCAACTTTCCGGCACTGGCATAGCTGTGCCAGTGGGGCATGTGCTGCATCCTGCAATTGGGGAGCAGTCATGGAGGCCTCCTCAAGGGAAGGCAATGTTTGTTCCCTTACCTTGGAGTTGCATTGCCCATATATCAGTGCTGGAAAGTTGGTTAGGTTTGTGCTCTTAATTCTTTATCTCCTCCAGATCTTGGGACTCTTATCTCTGAGGCACTTGGTTGCTGCATTCTCATCTGCGTCAAAGTGTGTGAGTTTATCCATGAAGCTCATTCAAATCCACATCAGACCACTTAATTATACCCATGGAGTAAATCTGAGCTGAAACTACCTGGGTGTCAGTTGCATATATTTTTTAGCTGTAAGCTCAGTTTTCCGTATTTTAAAGAGTCTCTGCCTATAGAGATGCTAGTTAGACAATTTTAAACTTGAGGAGTAGGCTGTCTGATTCTTCTGACGGATCCCCAGGTAATTGTAGGTGGAATTACTATCAAGAATAGGCAACATATTCATATTTACCAGGTGTTTCTGTTGCAGAGGATCTTCACTTTTACCTTTAATTATATGGAGAGTTGCACATTTTTCAAGGCCAAATGACATTTTTATGCCTTCACTGAAAATTTTTTGCATTTGTTAGGAGACTGTTGCGGTTAGTTGGAGATGCAGCAAATAATTTTATATCATCCATATATGAAAGATGTATGATTCTAGTTCTCTCTCTGACTTTTTTGAATTGGTAACCAGCAACTAACTGGGATGGCAACAGGAGTGGGGAAGGGAGTGGAAAGGGACCAGGAAGGGGGCAGTTTCAGCAGCAGTGGCAAATGCCAAAATCCAACCACTTTTCTTCCAGGCCTCAGTTCCCCAACCTGGATCCATGCAGACTTGTGCCAGTTATAGAGCTGACACAGGTTCGAGTAGACCCAATGGGCCTGCATGAGCTTATCCTGGGACAAGGAACCAAATGTTCCCTTACCCCAAGAAGGCCTCTGAAGGCTGAAAATTCCCCATGGGATGCAGCAAGTGCTACATTGGCACCACTGCATTGCCACACAGGGAATTGCATGGGATTGGGCTGTTAATAAAACTGAACTGAATGCATTGCAACCCTAGTTATTTTTGTATAACCTCTTGACTTAAACCATCTTGGGTTGGATTCCTACTTTGAGAAGTATTAACAATGTCCTTTTTCAGCTTCAAAGATGCAGTTTCATCTATGCATCCTGTTCCAGGTGGGTGTCTGTGTCAGGCATTGCAAGACGACTGGTGATGGAATCAACTGAAGAACAGGACCATGGACAGATCCATGGGCATGTACTCGTACAATGCTGCCTTCAACTATTCATCCAGCTAGCCCAGTATTGTCTATCCCAGTGGTTCCAACCTGGGGTATGTCTACCCCAGGGGTACTTGCCATGACCTTTAGGGGTATTTGCAAAAGAATGAATAATGGTGGGGGGAAGGGGAAAGCAGGTCTGTATTAGAACGCCTTGTGGGGCTAGCAAGGCAGGAAGGAAGGCAGCTAGCTGGTTGTGAATGCATCACCAAAGCACCACCAACTGCTAGTTTTTGGTCATCAATTTGTGTATTATCAGATATGGATCAGTAGTTGAAAACTTAAATGTGAAATAACAGCAGCTGTATTAATTAGAAACATTTAGCTAATACGGGGGGGGCAATTATGAAAATGGACTGTCAAAGGGTACACAAGTGAAAAAAGCTGGGAACCACTGGTCTATCTCGGCTGGCAACTGCTCTCCAGGGCTTCAGATCTGGAGATGTCAGGGATAGAACCTGGGACTTTCTGCATGCTCTACTAATAACAGACAGGAGCCCCCACAACAGGCTGGATAAAATGAGGATGTTGCTCCAGCAGTAATCTGAAGCCAACAGATAGTTGTGCTGCACACCTTCTGGAAAAAAAAAAAAAAAACTATTAAGGCTTATAGAGTTCGTGTCCTTTTTCTCAAACGCCAGCTCTGCTGAAACTTCCTGCGTTTCTGGAAGTTCCAAGGAGGGGTCAGAGAAAGAGGGAAAGGCCACCTCCTTAGGTGTGCCAGTGTAGGTTTTTAGCTTTTCCTTCCTGGGTTGGGTCCAAGGCTGGCCCATACATGAGGTCAACTGAAACATTTGCCTCAGGCAGCAGATGAGTGGGGGAGGGGGCACCCATCTCTGTCTACCTTCTAGCCTCCACTGGTCCTCCTGCTCCTTCTGCTTCCTGGATTGGGGAAAGAAGAGAGGGATGGATGTACCAATCTGATGGCTGCAGACAGCTACCAGGTCAGGTACTGAGAGATGCTTATCCTTAACCAGCTCAACGTTTACCCTATTAGGCTGAGTTCATACTTGGCATTTCAGCCCACTCTGCAAAGATGCAACCCCAAATTCATTGAATGAAAATTACTTCATTGCTTAGAATCTCCCATACCAACCAGCTTCTTGGATTTAGGAGTAGGGGGGCACAGAAAAGCAGGGGACAACAGCTGCTGCTGTGGCAACCAATAACTGGTTTCTGGGTGTTCCCTCAGGTCCAGAGCCTGGGGCAAATTTTCCTTTTGTCTATGGATAAGGCTGGCCCTGCCAAGAAAAAAAAAAATTATGGAAAAAGTGGAAGAATATTTTTCCCATAGCAAACACTTCTGATATGAATTCACAAAATGCAGTAAAGAAAATTTCTTATATATTTATAAACGTCTTGTAGTATTTCTAGCATGCCTTCAGGGGAGTGCTAGCGCCTTCTCCTCCCAACTCCCCAGGCTAGATGCCATTACTAAAATATAACGCATGTGTAGAAACCTATACAGCAAAATGCTTAATATAATGTTGACATGCTGCTTTTTCCAAAGTGCTTAGAACTTTTCACATTCAATATTTCCAGGCCAGTTCGTGAGGAAGGGCGGAGAGCTGACACTCAAGTTGGATCTTCTCATGAGGACCTAAATTGTTCAGACTGAAGAGCAGACCTCTGGGCTGAGGCTTTATACGGCCCAGGGTGGCACTGCATTGTTTCCCTGTGTCATCCGACCAGCTATAATCCTGGGTATTGTTTCCATAACAACAAACATCTTCACCTTCTCTGTCCTTTCCCAGTCATCTCCTAAACTTTTCTTCAGAAAGCAGTCATTTCAGAGTTGACAGGTGCTGGTCTTGGGTCTTCTAGTACAGGATGATGCATAATTGTGTGTGTGTGTGTGTGTGTGTGTGTGTGAGAGAGAGAGAGAGAGAGAGAGAGAGAGAGAGAGAGAGAGAGAGAGAGAGAGAGAGAGAGCCCATCCTGAGTTGCCCCGGCTTTGCTGCAGCGCCAAAACTGCTGCAGTGGCATCCTGAGTGTGCTGGGCAGACACCACCAGCTCCTCCCCTTCCCCTGAGTAAGGGAAGTAGCCCTGCAATGGGGTTATTCGATTCTGCGCTGGCTCTTTAGCCAGCGCAGAATCAAGGAGGCCCATGTCAGATCTGTATCCAGTGCACTGGTGCCTCTGATCCTGCCTCCCTCCGGACCCTGATCTGCCTACCCTTGTCACCACCCTCCCCCTGCTCCCTTCCACCTCATCCCACCCTCCCCCACCTCTGTGTGGACTTACCTGCTTAAGAGGGTGTCTGTGTGAGCACTGGCGGTGCTGGAAGGCTGTGGACTTCCAACTGGTGCACTTGCTAAAAGTGCTGTTGCCAAGCACTTTAGTGACAGCAGGCACCAGTGAAGCATGTGCTCTGCCAGTGGTGCTAGACCATAGGATTGGGCCAAACATTAAGCACATGCTTAGCTATCTTTCCTAGAAACCAATGGGACTATAATGTGTCTGGACTGTGCTCTTAATGGATAATAGTGTGAACACATTGCCAAAACCAACCGTCTAAACACATTCTTTGCCAAGGCACCACCGATCTCATTGACTTGGGGTGTGTGTGTGTGTGTGTGTGTGTGTGTGAGCGAGCTTGACTGGCTGAGAGCCTTGAGGATCAGAGTCAAGTGCTATGGATCCATAACCGCTTATTAATGGGTCACTTTTGTTTAAAGAGTGAGAAGAGAAAATAGACTACCCATGGAATCTTTGATTAATGGGAGCTTTTCAGATGAAAAGAAATAAAGATGTATTGAGACGTGTGCTAATGACACCCTATTATGTTCCATAGTGCTCGGCGTTTATTCACCCTGCTATTATCCAGTGCAAGTTTCCAAACACAGCGGAAATTGCTCCCCACAGAGTTCTTTTCTCCTAGCTGGCAAAGCAAGCCAGAACCTGAACGAGGGTCAACTTATGGCCTGCTAGCTTGTAAGCAAAAAGCCAGCGATTGAGGGAGGCAGGAGGGTGATAAATGTTGTGCACCTTGGAGAAAATACCCAGCGCAAACAACAAGGTTCTTCTCTAACCTGCCTAGCATGGCAACTTGGAGTTCTTTTGCAAGTGATGGCTTGAAGAATGCCTACCTATCGATCATCAATGCTGAAAACTTGCAAACATGGTGATCTAACAAGAGATCATTATTCTGAGAAATGGGGTGTGTGTGGAGGGAGGGTTTGAAAGTCCCTCTCATTACAGTAGTGTTTCAAAGCACAGTGCTTTATTTTCCTGATAAACATGCTGGCATGGGATAAAATACATGGATGCGCTAAGAAATTCTCATTGGAATGGGGCAGGACCAGCTCCAGGTTTCAAGGGCCTTTAGCAAATTGCCTTCCAAGGACCCCTTCTTGCCTGGTACCCCCAAAGGTTCATCATGGGGTTTAGTTCTGGCAGATGGGATAGGAAAGAGGTGACAACTGAGCAACTCTCCTGGTCAAGTCACTTCATTTCTATCACTGCACAAAGACTATGGAAACAGTGAGGTGGCCTTGGAGATCAGCAAGGAACCCTTCTAAGGGGCTTGACCAAGCAGTGGCCCCTTAATGCTGCCCTCCTGGTGGACTGAGGAGCTGAATCTGCTCTCTGTATCTGGCAACTCCAGCTTACCTACAAAGTTCCAGCCTTTTCTCTTTCTTGTCAAAATCAGAATGTGATGGGATGTAGGGAACACACATGTACGCACACTAGCAAAGCACCTGTCATTGTGACAGGTGGAGTGAGTGAGTGAGTGAGTGAGTGAGTGAGTGAGTGAGTGAGTGAGTGAGTGAGTGACATCTACTCATGTATATGGGAGAAAATAAAAGGATACACCAGAGGATGATGAAGAGGTTGGGGTGTGCCTGATTCTTACCAGTGGGGCACTGAACCACTGAGAATCAAATCTGCCTTAAAAATGCACTTTCAGCTTCATGGCCCTAATCTGTGTTCTGCTTCTGGGTCACACTAGAGGATGACAGGGCTGGGATTTGGTTTTGAATGGAAGAGAGAGAAGATCAAATGTGGGAAAAGAGCCATTTTTACTTGGAAACATGGCTATTTTATTTACCAGAATGATCTGGTAGGTAACATCACTTCTGCTTTGTCTGAGCAGAAGAGGCACAAAGATGTATATTTGTCTTGCTGGGTTCCTGTTGAAGCCCATAGAGCTCAGTGGCACCAGGGTAGTTGAGTAAGTCATCCGATGCTAGTGGGATCGAAAGAGCTCAGCAAGGCTACTGGCAAGGACAAGGTGAATGCAAAAACCAAAAAGAATACAGGAGCCCAGGTGCTGGAATCACAGTGCTACTGGACCAGCAAAGGCTAGATTCCTTCAGAACCTTCTTGGCCATGCCTCCACTCCTTGTTTCCAGGCAACCTTCATGAGTATCAATGGGAGCTTCCTCCTTGGATAAAGTGCAGGGGGTCCAGTCTGGATCAAGATCATGGCAGAGCCAAAGAGCTAAAGCTTCCCTCTCCTGTGCTGTGGTCCCAGTTTTGCAGGTGTGTGTAGTTTGATCAAAGGCCCAATGTGCGTACAGTTAGACACGCACCTGCTTTGTATCTGTGGCTGGAGGACTGATGAGATGGAAGAATGCTTGTCGCAGGCCCTGAAGGTGGAGAATTGGAGATTAGGTTCTCTTCTTTGGGGAGTTCTTTTCTAGTGGGCAGGAGGTCTGGTCTAGAGGGTAGAGCCTCCATTTGCCTGAAGATTAACATCCACAAGGTCGCCAGTTCGAGGCCACCGGCACCGTGCGACCTTGAAGCAGCTGACAAGCTGCAGCTGAGCTGTTCCATCTGCTCGGAGCGTGGGAGAATGGGGGCCAGAATGTTAAACCAGATCGGAGTGTAACAGCTCGAATGTGGTGGTTCTTGAAAGAGAGAACCTTCTTTCAATTTGTAAAAATCCCTGCGTGGATTTAATAAGCCTGCCTATGTAAACCGCCTTGAATAAAGTCTTGAATAAAGACCAAGAAAGGCGGTATATAAATACTGTATATTATTATATTATTATTATTAGTGTGGTGAATTCCTCGTAGATTGTGCAGTGGCCGCAAAAGGGGGGGGTTCAGTTTTGTGAAACACTCAGCACATCCTCCTGATTGTAAGAAGATCTTCCCTCTAGAGCAGGGGTCTCCAAACCTTTCGACCAGAGAGCTGCATCAAATATCTGGCACAGTGTCAAGGGCTGGGGGAAAAATTAAATACAAAATTTAAATAGCTACATTAGAGATGAAACTTAGAATGAATGAATGAATGAATGAATGAATGGGCTCAAATTTCCAGGATTTCTCCAAGCTTCAACACACACCAAAGAAATAAAGCAGACACTTAAACTGACTCCCACCTCCCAAGCAGCTTACTTGAATATACAGGAGCAAATACTTCAGAACCAGCACATCACAGGAAACAACCAGAGCATGTTCTGAGGGCCAGGAAGGCCTCCCTGACCCTCAGAAAGACTTCTGAGGCCTTTAGAGGGCACAAAAGGTTACTTCTAGTTTTTCAGGAAAACCAGGACGCAATGTTTTTAGGCCCTCAGAACACCCTCCGGACATGACCAGAGCACAGCTGCGGTTGTGTTTGTTCAAGTGGGCCAGAGGCTTGCAGGGGACCAGAGGCTGGCCATGGGCTGTGTCTGCCCCCCAGGCCAGGGTTTGGAGACCCCTGATCTAGAGATACATGCATAGATCCTGGAGTCCATTGAGCCCAGTGCTGTCCATGCCACTGCATTGTGGCAGGAGCACTTCAAGGTCTCAGACAAGGATCTTTCCCAGCTCTGCAACCTGATAGGTTTGAGAGGAGGTTCCAGAGAACTGACTCACTTCGCATGTGAGCTTATGCTCTAACTTATTGATCTGCAGCCTTTTTCATCTCATAGTACACTCAAAGTGTCAAGGCACACCACCAGTTTTTTGACAATTGACAAGGCACACCATGCTGCAAGTGGGAGGGCTCACACCCCCCAATGGCTATAGTAATAAATGACCCACCCCCAAACTCCTGTGGCACACTTGTGGGTTATTCACAGCACATTGACGTGCTGTTGCACAGTGGTTGAAAATGTCTGCTCTAACTATGTGCTGTGGCCCAGTTATCCCAGCAGCATGGAGGCCCTGGAGACCTGAATGTTGTTCTGCTAGATTCACATTCTTGGAGGAAGGTTGGTCTATCAGGGCTAAATAGAACAGCTGCTTGCTGCTCTACAGGGGTCCATTGGGGGTGGGTGCTGGGTGGGCTGCCCTGCTGCTTCTGAGAACCAGCCTATAACCTGCTTCCTGGCGTAGCCAAGTTCTCCCTGTGTCATGGTGGTGCCAGCCCTTCAACTCAGCAGGTGGGCTACCTTTCCTGCTCATCCAAGCAGTTATTCTAAAATAGAAAGCAGAGGAGGGTCATTCCCTGCTTGAGCACATATATGCAAGTCAACATAGATGTTATCTTTGACTTAGTGGCAGAAGTCAAACCCTTAGCCCTGATAGACCAACCTTCCTCCAAGAATGTGAATCATCCTCTTTTATTGCTAAGCCAATGGCCACCATCACACCTGGGGGCAGCAAATTCCCTAAAATGATTACATGTTCTGTGAAGTACTTCCTTTTCTGTCTGCCCACCTGACCACCTTTCACTTTCACTGGATGAACCCAAATTCTGATATTTGAGGACAGGGAGGGGGAAAACCCACTTTCTCCACACTATACAGAATTTTATAACCCTCTATGGCCCGTTTCCCTTTGTTATCATTTTCCCAATTAAAAAAACAAAACTTCAGCCTTTTCTTATAGTTATAGGGAGGGTAGGCCAACTCCTTCATGACCAGATTGGTTCATCTCTCCTGTGACTTTTCCAGCTCTACAGTATCCTTTTTGGGATGGGAGGACCTGAATTCAACACAGTATTCGAAATGTGCTTCTAGCAGAAGGGGGGGCAGTGATCGACTCCAAACTCACAAATTTCCTCTGCATCAGGAATAGAGGCAATCCTCTATGCAGGCAAGATTAGGTCCTCCCTTCAGGTGGTGGATAGAGAAGACACCAGCAAGGGCAAAATGAGCCCACAGGGTGATCCTTCTTATCCAAGTGATGAGTCAGATACTTCTCCCCATTTGTTCCCATTCATGACAAGCAAAATACAAGCTGGTCATGAATTACAATCCTCTAGAATCGGGGTGGCCAAACCCCAGCCCAGGGGCCATTTGTGGCTGTTGGGAACACCCAATCTGGCCCATGGGGAGCCCCCAGTCTCCAATGACCCTCTGGCTGTCCAGAGACTTGCTGGAGTCCACGCTGGCCTGAGGTCACTTCTCTCAGCACAAGGACCAACAGTATGACCTCTCGCATGATCTGTGGGCCAAGGTCTCTCTGCTGCTTGCTGCTTCATGTCTGTGAAGCAGCAGCGGAGCAAAGGAAAGGCTGGCCTTGCATTGTGCTTTTATAGGCCTTGAGCTATTGCAAGACCTACATTCATTCACATAAGTTCTATCTGTAATGTATTCATCTATGTAAATTTATATAAATTTATTCAAACTTGAGATTTAAATTAATCATTTTTTTCCCAGCCCCCAACAAAGTGTCAGAGAAATGATGTGGCCCTCCTGCCAAAATGTTTGGACACCCCTGCTCTAGAAGGTTCTCCATTAAAATGAATGGGAGTTGTGGAACTGCCCAGTTCATTTGGAGTAGGCTGGTGGACGGGAAGGACATTAGGATCGGGCCCTTTGGCCTCCAAAATGAAGGGCTAGAGAAGCCTCACTCTGGCCATGATTCTAAATATTGCCCCCCCCCCTTTCAAAGCAAAAAAAAAGAGGGATGCCACCTCATTACCCATTTATCCAGAAAGAGAGAGAATGGCCCTAGAAATGGAATTGGTTTCCTAGATATGGAAGAGGGTGGCTGCTATAGGGGTGTGTGTGTGTGTGTGTGTGTGAGAGAGAGAGAGAGAGAGAGAGAGAGGCAAAGGGATTCTTCCCACATAGGTACCTGGGTCCCTAACATCCCTGATTTTGCAACCACAGAAAGATCCACCCCAACTCTTCCCCCCTCCTTCCCCCCTTCTCTATTGTTTCCAAGCCCCTTGCTGTCTCCTATCTCCCTTCATCTTTTCAGGCTGTGTAGGCAGATCTGAAGTCGAGGTGGCTGGGCTGGGTCGCTCTTTCTTTCCTTCGCTCTTTCTTCCCTTCCTTTCTTTCTTTCCTTTCTTTCTTTCAGAGGAGGGAGTGACAGATGGTGGGCCCGCTTTCCCCAGAGAGCGAGATCTCCCTACATGCGAGCGCATGTCAATCACCGCAGCTCATGTGATAACTCCCGCGGATGACGTGCCAGCCATATGGTCTGGCATCAGAGTTGGTACCCCCTCTGCCTCGCTCGGAGCGTGCCACTTCCCTCCTCCTTTTGGATCAGGCACTGAAGGAGACGGCGTGGACCTCAAGGAGCCTTCGCCTCTTTTTCTCCTCCCCCCACCCCGCAGGTCGTTCTCCCCCTTACTCCCAAAAGATGCCGGGCACGAGGACTTGAGGATTCTTCTGCTCAGCTTCCGAGGTAAGTTATGTAAGGCGGAGAAAGGGAGAGAAACTTAAAACACCCGGGCGCAACTTCCCTCCCCAGCCGTCCTCGGGCATCTCTCTCTCTCTCTCTCCCTCCCCCCTTTTAATACACACAGAGTTGGTCCCGATCTTTGTGGAAGGATGGCAGGGGCGCCGGAGGGGGCGGGCAGGAAGGCATCTCGAGGCAAGATTGCTATCAAAACAGCTTATCTAGCAAAGCGTGGCCAGGCCAGGTGGGTTTTCCGAGGCAGATCTCGGCCGATTTGCAAATCCGTGGCAAATTTAGTGTAAAGATTCTCTCTCTCTCTCTCTCTCTCTCTCTCTCTCTCTCTCTCTCTCTCTCTCTATCTATCTATCTATCTATCTTTCTCTCTCTTTCTCTCAATCTCTCTCTCTCTCTCTCTCTCTCTCTCTCTCTCTCTCTCTCTCTCTCTCTCTCTCTCTCGCAAAAAAAAAGAGAGAGCTACAAAACCAAACCTAAGCAGGCTATTTAATAATACGTTCTGCTGCAATTATTTTTATTCTCTCTTCAATCCGGGTGAGGTTCTTTCCAACACAAAAAGACGCCCATAGTATCATTCTGGGACCCGATCTTCGGTGTCCAACGCGCCCTCCCCCCGTCCCCATCTCAGCCATCATCATCAAGCGGTTGATTTGAGCCTAAAGGGTTTTGTTGGTGGTTTTTGTTTTGTTTTTTTTAAACCCCCTCTGCCCCTCCCCTGTAAGACAAAAAAAAAATTACTGCAAAAAAAAAGAAAGAAAACCCTCACGACCCCAAACTGCTGAGAGAGAGAGAGAGAGAGAGAGAGAGAGAGAGAGAGAGATCGCTTCCCAGGCAGCTCCAGGTTCTGCCAGGAAAATGGTCTTCTTGTAGGGTGGTGGAGCTGAGGCAGGCAGAGAGAAGAGGAGGAGGAGGGAGGAGATAAGATCTGAATGGAGAAATCGAGAGATTCTGCCACCGCAAGGGCAGCCCGGAGGGAAAGGATCTCTTTTGATGTAGTGTCCGACCCCGAGTAGTGGGCTGGGTGAGCCAGAAGCGGTTCCTCCTCTGCCAGGGGAGAGCGCGGAGGGAGCCCCCCCAACAGTCGGGCAAGGGAGAGAGAGCAGGCACCGGATGAGAAGTTACGAAGCCTGGAATGTGATGAAGGAACGCGGTGAGCGGGTTGGAAGATCTCCGGGGGCTTGGTGGGGTGGGGGAAGCCGATCCCAATTAATGCACCTTTGAATAGCACCCTTTAGAAGGCGGGGGAGGGGAAGGGAAGCAGTAGCTACCGGGAGCAGACCTTTTGTAAAAGTGAGCTGCGGGAGTCGGAGAGAAAAGTTGGGGATATCTGGTGTCATCCTCGAGATCTCCGCTTCAACGCCCTCCAGAGATGAACAGACTGAGGGGGAGGGGAGGAAGAGGAGACCGAAAGACCCACCAAATTGGGGGATGAGATGTGGCCATTGTCAATTCCATTCAAGCGGGGAAAAGGAACAAAAACCCGAAATAAACAAGATTGGGCGAGAAACTAGAGAAAGATGGCGTTAAAAAGGGGGTGTGTGTGAGAAGGATGGTTCAGAATGAACCGAATCCTTTGGAAATTTCCAGCTCAGCCTAGCACCAATTCGGCAGGAGAGCGACGGAGACCCCGATTAATTTTAATCACACTTTTAAACGAGTCAATTGCTTTTATGGAGGGAGGGGGGCCATATTTCAGGCCGGTCCTAACCTAGTCTCTCCTCCCGCCGCTTCAGATGAAGGCTCTGGGCTAGGATGTAATACAGGGTACTATTATTTAAAATAATAATAATAATAAACCAACCAACCAAACCTTTGAGGTCGGGGAGAATGTGAAAGTTTTTGGCTCCCATCTATGAAAAGGCACCGACAATAATTTTGACGGAGATGAGTGCCTGATTTTCGGTGTAAATCTTGGGGCGGGGGGGGGGGGGAGAAGAGGAGGCTCTAAAAAAAGAGGTTTAAACCAAAGCCAAATAGGTTTAAAACCAAAGGTTTAAAACCAAAGAGGTTTAGACAAATGGCCACAAAAGGGACTATTTTATCATTCCTTTCCTACGATGGGGGATTTGGCAAAAAATTGTTTTAAGAGAGGGGAAGGCCAGAAGTCAGGACTTAATACAATACACTATCACATGTTAAGGAAATCGAGAACGTGTCAGTTTGTGGATGGAGTGGAGATCCCGGTAATCAGTTAAATCCGAATTTTATCAGGGCTTAGGATAATAATACCCTGAGTTGAAGCTTTTAACCTTGCACCAGAGGAAAAACAAAATTTTGGAGGAGGTAGCTGGTGAAAGTCATCTGGAGTATTGATTTCCCCTTTCCCATCAGCGACTTGACTGGCTTGCTCCAATGCTGTGTGTGTGTGTGTGTGTGTGTGTGTGTGTGTGTGTGTGTGTGTGTGAGGTCCTCACCCGCCTATCCAAAGCTGAGAGTTTTGCTTGAGAGAAGCTAGTCCATATGGCTTCGGAAGGGGCCAGACAGGACGGGTGGCGAGAAGTTTGCTCTGAAATAGTTGACGGGGAGCGGTGGGACAAGGATGACGTTTCAGGAGTTGCATGACGTGTCGCTGGGCTGGGGACTGAGGCTATAATCCTATCCACACTTTCCTGGGAGTAAGCCCCATGGACTACAGGAGAATTTACTTCTGAGTACACAAGCATAGGACTGGGCTGTCACACTCTGAAATGGACTTGTGTGGTTATTTCTTGTTTCCATTCTTCTGTCCTCCTCCCTCCCTCCCTCCCCTCTCTCTGTCTCTGGTCTGTGTGGGGGTGTGTGTCTGCCCCCCACCCCTCCTTCCCTCCCCCTTCCCCGCCCCCATGTCCCCTCTCCAGCCACCATGTTGACGCGCCTCTTCAGCGAGCCCAGCTTGATCCCAGAAGTTCAGAAGTTCTCCAGCTGGGCGGACGACTGCGAGGAGGATGAGGCCAGCGACAAGGAGGAGAGGAAGGCCAAGGCTTGCCCTCTGCGGGGAGAGGAGGAGGACGAGCCTTCCTTGGGGGATATGAAAGAGGAGAACGACTTAGGGGGCGAGGAGGAGGAAGAGGAGGAGGAGGAGGAAGGGGTCGAGGAGGCGGAGGGGGATCGCCCCAAGAAGAGGGGTCCCAAGAAGAGGAAGATGACCAAGGCCCGCTTGGAGCGCTCCAAGCTGCGGCGACAGAAGGCCAACGCCCGGGAGAGGAACCGCATGCACGACCTGAACGCGGCGCTGGACAACCTGCGCAAGGTGGTGCCCTGCTATTCCAAGACGCAGAAACTGTCCAAGATCGAGACGCTGCGGCTGGCCAAGAACTACATCTGGGCGCTGTCGGAGATCCTGCGCTCGGGCAAGAGGCCCGACCTGGTGTCCTACGTGCAGACTCTGTGCAAGGGCTTGTCCCAGCCCACCACCAACCTGGTGGCCGGCTGCCTGCAGCTCAACTCGCGGAACTTCCTGACGGAGCAGGGCCCGGAGGCGGGCAGGTACCACGGGGGGCCCGCCTCGCCCTTCGCCATGCACCCGTACGGCTACCAGTGCTCGCGGCTCTCGGGCGCCCAGTGCGCCTCCAGCACCCTGGCCAGCTCCCACGCCCTGCGCACCCACGCCTACTGCGCCGCCACCTACGAGTCGCTCTACGGCGGGGGGAACGCCTCGCCGGACTACAACAGCTCCGAGTACGACGGGCCCCTCAGCCCGCCCTTGTGCGTCAACGGGAACTTCTCCCTCAAGCAGGACTCCTCCCCGGACCACGAGAAGAACTACCACTACTCTATGCACTACTCCGCCCTGCCGGGCTCCCGCCCCTCCGGGCACAACCTGGTGTTCGGCTCCTCGGGGATGCGCGGGGGGGTCCACTCGGAGAACGTTTTACCTTACGAGATGCACCTGCACCACGACCGGGGGGGACCCATGTACGAGGAGCTCAACGCCTTCTTCCACAACTAGCGCCCACAGGCCCGGGCTCCCTTCTGCGTCCCCCCCCCGCCCCCCACAGCGATGATGCCCACCTGTCCATCTCAAGGGGGTGGGTTGGAGGGGGGGGGCTGATGACCTGTATTTGAAAAGAAAATCCCTCGGCCTTCTCTGCTAGCCCTCCCCCCGCCTCCTCCCAAGAGCTGCAACTTCTAATTAAACTGTGAGCACAGAGTTGGGTTGGTGGGGGTGGGGGAACCATCCCGATCCTTCAACTACTTGAGCAGGAAGTTCTTGTCTTGAAATTGGAGTGGGGGGGGGGAGAAGGGGAAGCCCTCTCCACTTAGGCCGAAGCCAGGGGCTCGAATCCCAACCCTTGAATTCGACGGGATGCTTTGGAAAGTCCAGTGACTTTGGCTTAAATGGGAGGTTGGGTCGAACGGAGAAAGCGCCCTAGTTTCCTTTGGTACTCCACACTTGAAGACGGCAGTCGGGTTGTACATCCCGGATCTGTGATCTGGTCTCCTTCCCTGTCCGTCCGTCCCCCATATGAAGTACAATGAAATCTGGTGCAATATATACTGTAATGCAATTTTATATTGAAAAGGAAACTATATAGGTAGACTTTTTAGCAAAGGACTTGACCATCTGGAAAAGAAGGTTTGATATCTTAATTGGAAGGGTTGTTAAAAGGGGGGGGGGACGCCTCCTTGCTCAAATTTATGGGATGTGGAAGGTTAAGTTCCCCCTCTTTCTGTTAAACAATGCCCCTTAGGTATTTAATGTGTGACTTTCTTAAAGATCAGAATGGTTTTAAACAAAATAATTCAGTGAGAGGCAGGGAATGTGGGGGAGGGGAGGCTTTTTCATCCTTTCCAGAATCTGTATCAAGAATTGCCCGAAAGTTCAATCTAGAAAGAAGTAAAAAAAAAAATGTTTGCGAACTTTTAAGTCAGATTTTCAAGGTAGTAAGAACTTTAAAAAAAAAAAAAGCAATAAAGAGGCAAACAGAGGATAAATATATTCTATCTCTATCTATGCAAGTAGGTACTGAAACTAGGGAAAAGGTTTTTAAATGGAAGAAAAAGAGGGACAAACAAAAACACAAAATGAATCCATATGAAATATGGACCAAGGAACTTGCTGAGGTTTTAAAAAATCGTGCACTTTTTTTGATTTGGGGGAAACGGACTGTGGGATGTTTCCCTGGTATTTAACAATCACTGACTTTTGAAACCACCCTTGTAACCCCGAGTAACTTATTTTCCAAAATTTGTGTGTCATGCTGTTTTTTTTACCTGTTTTGGAAACGTAAATGGGAAAAAAAGTGGGGACAAAAAAAAAGATTTTTATGAAATGGCAAAAATGTTTTGTTATGCATGGATAGGAGGAGGAAGTGAAAATATGCAAATTTTAAAGGTGATGTGAAGAGGACACTGATGATTCTGCTTAATACTTAAGTTGGCTTATTTTTCCCCAATTAATAGTTCTTTCTTTATGTAATGCGTTTTTGGTTTTTTTTTCCTGAGGGGGGGGAAGGTATACATTTATGTAACAATACACCAGTATATAAATCTCTATATAAAAACCAACAACATCTTCTAAAGACTCCAACTGGTATAATTTTCTTCCCCAACAGATTGTTTCATTTCTTGTTCCTCTGAGGACTTTCTATTCAGTCAGGGGAGAGCTTGAAAATATTTTCTCATATTACCCCTCCTTTTAACCCATTTTTGCCCAGCCCACAGGTGTACACAGCTGGTTCCTGTTGCGTATATGCAACGCTGGGCAGAAATTTAATATGGCCTCCATCACCTTTAGACATACCAGCATTTTTACAATTCAAAGGCGCGGGGTGGGGGAAGGATTTCTGATCACTGTTTATAAAACAAAAATCAACAATCTTTTTCACAAAAAAAAAAAAGAGAGAGAAAGAAAAAAAAAAAGAGAAGTTGTAGCCAAGATAAAATGTCTATTGGACACCAGAAGTGCTTTTTTGTGTGTTTTTGTTCAGTTTCATTAAGATAAATAAATATTTATGTCAAATAATCTCCTAAAGAGCAAAAGATTTCTCCACATTTTGTTTTAAATAATCAGAGGTATGCCCTCATTTTTTTTTTTTTTGGGTGTTTGCAGCCCCTCCCTATTTCGTTTTGACACCAAGAAATTATACATTTCTTGTATACACAATTGAGGGGAGTTGTGTAAGAGACTGCCTTTACCATGGCTGTTTTGCCCTCTCAAATCTCCCTATTTCTTTAAAAAAAAAAAATACAGCTCAAATAAATACAGATCAAAAGGTGTAGAACCCCCTTCCCTGCTCCATCAGCAGCATTTTTGGAAACCAGCAACAAGAGGAAAGGCTCACTTGCAAACTTGAGGGGTTTTTGTTTGTTTTTAATGCATGCACTGGTTAGAACCAATAACCGAAAGGGGAGGGGAGGGCATCAAACCCTGGAATTCAACGGGACGTTTTAAGCATTTAATTTTCAGCTCTTTTGTGAAAAGCAGCCGTACAGTTTTTGACGGGCTGAGAGCTGCAAGTCAGCTATGATCTTATTCAAACGTGTAATGAAGAAGCGTCTGAAGACGACAATTAATAAATATTAGATGTTGACTCCTTCAGGTTTACTAGCTTACTTCAAACAAGTCGTGCTAAAGAGAGAGAAAGATGTGTATGTGTATGTATGTGATGTGTAAGATACACACACACACATACAAACACACTGTATATGTGAGACCCCATTCTTTCATTTTAGCCCGACACTTTCTCAAAGAGAGGGAAGGGAGGGTGGGTGAAACCTCAGTCAGATTAAGATGTCTGCAAGGCATCCTTAGTTTGACAGTAAGTCTTTGGAAGATCTACTAAAAAATATATTAGCTCTCTCTCTCTCTCTCTCTCTCTCTCTCTCTCTCTCTCTCTCTCTCTCTCTCTCTCTCTCTCTCTCTCTCTCTCTCTCTCGCTTAGAAGAGATCTACTTCTCATTTTATAAAGACTAATGCGGTTTTCTTGTCTTGGACAGATGGCATTACCCCTGCAATACTCACTCCCCCCCTCCCGCCCTTCACATGCATGATCATGTAGACCAGACCAAATTCAGAACAAAAGTCTCTGGAAACAATCGCAGGACTAAATTACTTTCCCTGGCACCAAAACAACCCGAATCAAACGATATCTGGTGGCCAAATAAGGATTTTTGGCTGGACCCCTTTGACTCCGAAGATGCCTTTGCTTTGGAGAGTCCCAGTCCAAGCCAAAGGACGTCTCGGGAGCTGTCCCCAAGAGCCGTGGTGCTGAAACAGAAGCTCCGGCGGAACCAGCCCCTGCTTTCTCCTGGCTTTTCTCACAATAATGTGAGACCCTGTGATGACTTTGACAGGGTAGGGAGCAGAAGACGAAAGAGGGAACTAGGTTGATTCTCGTCCAAAACCTTGGACAGGTTGGGCCTGGTGGTGACAGACTGAAACCTGGATAGCTATCTAAGGAAGGGAGAAGCTGGGGCTGGATTTTGGTGGACGTGAGTCGGTCCCAGTCAATCTGAGGGTAGATTGGACGGTTTCTGGGGCAGGAATCGATTGAGTACTTCTGGGCACAATCCTATGCAGGTCTACCTGGAAGTAAGTCCCATTGTGTTCAATGGTGCTTACTCCCAGGAAGGCCCTGCTAGGATGGCAGTCTATGTCACATCAGATGGATGGAAGAGTTCCAAATGTTCTTACCATCTGGGTACAAACCATGCCACCCAAATCCACCCCAAGCTCATCCAGGAAGCTTCTGGCTTCATGGTGAGGCATCAGTGGCGTTCTTGGCTCTCAACTTTCGCTGGTTTGGATGCTACTCGATTTGCAAGAGTGTCAAAGGTCCGTACGGGCAGGAGGTCACGCTGGAGTTTGTCTCCTGGTGATCGAGAATCCCAAAATAGCTGTACGTGGGATGCTCTTCGTGTGTATGAACGGAGAAATGTTCTTCCCCTTATGAGCAACAAGAAGTTCTGGATGGATCCCATCTGCTGCCCTCAGCAAGGCCGTTCCCCAAGGGAATTGGAGACGCCTGATGACGGCGGATTCATGTGGGACCTGCTCTGTGCTTCCTTCGACATCCCGGGCACTCAGAGGTTAACCTGCTGAAGTCACTGGGATGTGGACTTCCCGGGAACACGCGTGGATCTTTCCTGAGGGTGTTGTTGACAGGAAGGCGTGATCTTTCAAAGTCTCACAGGGGAAGGCCAGGTTGCATCTTCAGCGGACGAGAACACTTAGGGAGTACATTGGTGTGCCTTTTCCCTCGCTCACCACACCCACCCCTCCCCCCCCACAGGGAGAGAGAGAGAGAGAGAGAGAGAGAGAGAGAGAGAGAGAGAGAGAGAGAGAGAGAGAGAATCAATGGGCTGTAACTTTTTAGTAACTTGTTTCCAGAAAGTTCCTCTCTCCTTTCCTCTCCCTCCCATCTATCTATCTATCTATCTATCTATCTATCTATCTATCTATCTATCTATCTATCTATCTATCTATCTATCTATCTATCTATCTATCTATCTATCTTCCTTCCTTCCTTCCTTCCTTCCTTCCTTCCTTCCTTCCTTCCCTTATCTAGCAAGCGGTGTTGTTGTCAAGATAAGATCTTTTCCTTCCGTTTCCCCGCCTTAAGTCCTGCAGCTCGCCAATGCAAACACACGCCGCAAGCTGAAGCACGTCTGTGCACTTCTCGAGCTGTCCCTCTGGAGTGTGGGAGCAGTTTCGAAAGGGCCCCTCTCTCCACTCGTCTCTCTCCCCCCCTCCAGGCCTGTCCGCTTCGACTTACAAGTGGGCGGCCTGTGCCCGTCCCCCAAGATCAGTTGTCAGTGACCTCGGTTGGCCGCCGAGGAGTAAGCTGCGAGCACTAGGATGGGAGTTCCATTGAAGCCCATTGTATCTGCCAACTCCACGCGGTCTCACTTGAAGTGCTTGTTTCTTTCTGAGCTAAACCGGTTCGAAAACAAGTTCTTCTGGTTGCAGGTAGGCTTCACTCCGACTTCGGCTTCGCTGGATGGTAGATCGGTTGGTTAAATCGAATGGTGTGCACCTCACCCAGACTAGTGGTCTCGACCTGGTTTAGCTCAGCAGAGCGAGCCAGCCAGCAAAGCATCAACCGCAAAGTATCTCCTGTCCCCTCCCGCCCGCTTGTTGTATACCTCTGACAAAAGGCACATGTGTATTTAACACAATGTGTATTTTTCTAGAGGCTCACACATCTGTTCACAGGAGGACCAGCAACGGATCCGAGTCATGCCACAGAACGCACGCACACACGTGTCCTCATTTCAGTAGCATCTACGTAGAAGAAGAAGCGTTGAGCAACTTCATTTGGGTTTCTGAACTGTTGGACCAAACAGTTCCAAAGCACAACTGGGTTTTAGGCCAGTCCTCTTGGAGTAGTCCTAGTGAGTTGATTACTCCCCCCCCCCCTCCATAGTTATCCTTAATCCCTACAATTGTAAAAAGTACACCGCAATGTACATTCACACGTGCGTTTAGTTCCAAGGGTTTCTACACCAAAACACTGATCACTTGGTCCAAATTTCTGAACTGGCTCAAGAGCACTGCTGACTTCATTCAGCTCCACTCCTCCTTAGACCTACTTCAGCATTGGGAAAGATGCACCCCAAACCCAAACGCATACTTTTTCCCCCCTTGGAGAATGGGAATGGGGGTGTCACTCGTGTTACACCCCCATCTGGCATACTCTCACCATTGTGACTTGGGAAGTTGTCATTTGATCTCTGGGAAACACCAGAATTGGAAGAGGCTTTCTGAAAGTGCCTGGCCATTCATGGAAATACGTCCAGCAAAGGTAATCTCTGACTTCCAAATTCCAAAAGGCGCAAACACGAGTGGTCTGTGGTGGCCTATTACACACGTGACATTTCCCCTACATGAGTGTACACGGGACAGTCATGAACACAGTCATATGTGACCAGACATGTGCCCAGACTGTGGAAGAATACTTTGGGAAGCCAATTGATCTTCCCTGACGACCTTCACCCATTTCCAATCTGCCTACCCCGCAGACACGTGTGTGATGTTCACATGTAAAGGCTACACTTGTGCTTTCTCCTGTACCGGAGGGGGTGTAGAGAGTCCAACCTTAATCATGTTCACTTGGAAGTAACTCCCATTTAGACGAAGCCCTGGGAATATCCATGCGTCCACACCAATATGTAGCTGAGCCCGTGTAAAGTATGACGGTCAGATGTATTTTATAGTCCAGTTAGATTTTTCAGGTATCTGAAGGATTATTCACGTGTTTGTGTGTGCATGAACTTCATCATCCTTCTGGGTTGGTGTGTACACGCATGTACACCATTGTTTTCTTAGATGAACGTGTGAACGGAAAGCGTGGTGTTTGACGATATTTCCGTTCCTTCTGCGGCGCAAGAGCCGCAACTCTCTCTATGCACGCGCTCAGGGGCACTCATCAGAACAGTGTGACCCACCCCAGTATTATTCAACACGTGACGCCCCTCAGATGAACGTCTGAACTCTCCCCACTGAAAAGCAATGTGTTGGAGTCGCCAAAGGAGTAGAATAGACTTCGAGAAGGCAAGAGCATTCTGTCTCTGGTTGCTCAGCTATGTTGGCTCTTTCAGAGCTGCAAGTCATCCCTAGATACTACTGCAACCTGCAATGGACATGCTCGTGTGAACAGGCCCTAAGCATCCGCTCACACGTTGCTTCAAGGTACCACTATCACCACTACCCGCCCATCCACCCACAGACCGTGCTAATCGTATATCCAGCATCAAATTAATTCCGGATCTATTCATGGTAGAAGCAGGAGGACCAAGAACTATGTTGGGCGCTGTTTTGAAAATCCAGACCTCTCTCTTCCACCCCCGGCAATTTACAAACGACATCAGAGGGGGAAACGAAAGAGGTCAAGGACGAGCAAGTGGTGGGGGGTGATGGGAGGGATACAGTTTCGTTCACACGAAGGGACTCCCGAGCACAAGCGGTGCACCTTGGATGTCAGTCTTCAGGAACGGAACACGGGACTGGTCGTGGGTACAGCTGGCTTCCTGAGCTGCTAGGCTGCAGTCTCTTTCCCGGGAGTAAGCCCCCTTGCACACAATGCGACGTACTTCTGAGTAGACACAGGGATGGATGGTGGGGTAAGAGATTCCCTTCTCTCAAGAGGACTGGCTGGTGAGTTCTCTTTGTATGCAGCTGGACAATTGCTCAAGAGTCCATTGACAGAGGGATTGCAGAGAGACGATCTATAGATCCGCCTGTCTACTCCCTCCTTCCCGCCCTCATGTTCATCATTGGGGGGAAGGAAGGACACCCTCAGTTCGCAGATCTTATGTTCGCACAAGATAAAAGACACACAGCTCAGTCCTGTGCGTAGGCACGCAGACTAGTACTCACTGGGACACAGGCTGCGATCCTAGCCACACTTTCTTGGGAGTAAGCCTCATTGGACCCAATGGGACTTACTTCTGAGTAGACACGCCTAGGCTTGGGCTTTTCCTCCCTAGTCAGTATGCCTGAAATTTCGGTTCGAGGAGTGACACTTGGAAAGAGCGAGATGACGTGGAAAGAGAACTTTCCCCACCGCCTGCCCTAACATTGTATCTCTTCCTGATTTTAAAATGGGACTGCTTTGGAAGATCGTCGCCTGTGTTTACATTCCCATGGGGCTGAAATCTAGAGCCTGAGCAGTTGCCAGTTGCCAGGTCAGTTGGAGATTTCTTTTGTTGGCACGGAGGGTGCTACTCATCATCTCTCTCCTGGCACTGCGGGGTGCGTAGGTCATCCAGAGATTCTGCCTGGAAGAGTTTTTCTTTCCAGAGGGATGTTCGGGATTCCTTAGCCACCCCATTCATTCCCTTCCCCAGAGCAGTCCCTCTCGTCGCCTGTATTTCATGCAGGTGCCTTCTTCCATTCCTCACCTCAACACAGTGTGACCAGATCCGATGGAGGACAGGGTGCCTCTACCTTTCACCATTGTCTAGAAAAGGGAATTTGGGCAGGAGCAGCTTTTTAAACCCTTCCATGTTGAGCTGCACCTGCCCAAATTCCTTCTTCTATACAGTGGTGAAAGATAGAGGCATTCTGTCCCGCAATCTGCCTTACCACCCCCTCAGATCTTGATGGCTTTCCCGTCTTTTCCTCCCCCACACAGGTGGGGCTAACCCTGTCCCTGTTCTCCCCCTGAAACAAGGCCGTGGGCTCGCTGTTTAAAAATAAAAATAAAAAGAGCCCTCCAGACAAGAAATGAAATTGACCAGAGATGACCAAGGGAATTTGGAAGGATCTCCTAAGAATCTGACCTGTAGGTGCGGTTGAGGACTGGAGCGTGTGTTTCAGGATGGGGGTTTTATTTTATTCTACGAAGCCTCTCGAGATAAATGTGAGGCTCGGTTGGGTCACGTTGGCATGAGAGGGTGAGTCTTAGATGGGGAGGAGGGGAGAGACACGGAAATAGCAGCATTGTTCTGAATGGAAACCTGGGTGCGGGTCAAGTTGACTGGGAAAGTTTTGCTGGGAGATGGAAGGAAGGAAGGAAGGAAGGAAGGTTTATTCTATCGCTTTTTCAATATATATATATATATATATATATATATATATATATATATATATATATATATATATATATATATATATATATACTGGTATATATTATATACGCGTGTGTATGTTATACTGGTATATATTATATACGCGTGTGTATGTTTCGGGATTCCCCCTTGGCATTTAGGTGCACACACCCTTTGAAGAGAAGAAAGGAGAGGCAGGGAGAGCCGCTCAAACGATAGCTGAAGCTCGCTTGGCTGGCATGTCTCTGGCAGTGCCAGCTTCCCGATTTCCGCAGTAGTAAAAGAGAGGCTCTCTATGGGGAGTTAGATGCCAGGCTGTTGCTAGTGCCAACTGCCAGCCAAGGGCCACTGAAGGGAAGTGGTTAGCTTTGTACAATTGAGTGTAGGACATCTGTTCACTCCAGAGCAGTTTTAAAGGGGAAGGCCCCCAGTATTGAAGGGAGGTGAATGGACACACTCTTCCACACACACACACACACACACACACACACACACACACACACACACACACACACACACGGTGCGGACAACCAGCAAACACTCCCGACCCTGGTGCACACACAAAGTGCAGAGTTGAGGTCTCAAGGTGGCGACGTCTTCTGGGGAAGGAGGAAGGGGGGCGGTTCCTCACAAGATCTTTCTGTAAGGGTGTTTGCGCTGAGCCCTCCTTAAAAAGGTAGCTTGAAAGGGCCCCCTGCTTGAAACATTCCCCCCCCAAATGTTCCCTGCTTGAGAAAGAAAGAAAGAAAGAAAGAAAGAAAGAAAGAAAGAAAGAAAGAAAGAAAGAAAGAAAATTGAGTGGTTTGCAATGGACCCTGCGGTTTGGAATTCAACCTACTTCGGAGTAATGGGCGCATGGACAGGCCATGGGACATGGAGAGGGGGAGGTAGAGAAGGGTTCTACCTACATCGTGAAGGACTCAAAGCGGGGAGGGTCTGCTGAGAGAGAGAGAGAGAGAGAGAGAGAGAGAGAGAGAGAGAGAGAGGTGGGGGACGCCAATAGGCTAAAGGGAGAAAGTTCAGTCTGTGAGCCTGGCACGACACCCGCAGTGCCTCCTTCTTCGTGTCTTTCTGCAGCGAGCGAGCGAGCGAGTGGCGAGATCTTCTTCCTCTCCACCTGTCTCCTCGCTGTCCTGAAAGAAGACCGAATCTCTTGAAATAAAAGAGATTAAATAAAAAAACAAAGGAATGCCTCCCCCCCTCCAGCCCCGCCATGCCCTTTAGATAGATCAATCCCCGCCCCCCGCCCCCCAGTTATTTAGCACAAACTCCACCGTAAAAATCGACGCCTGCCTGGCAGGAGTTTGCCTTAGAAAGTTGATGGGGGGGGGGGCGCGCGAGAGAGGCTGCCTGCCCAGGACTCCGCTCTCCCCTCCAGATCCCCTGGTGGAATGTCCCCCTATCTCTCTCCTTTTCATTGTATTTATTCTTGTTTCCTTTCCAGAACCAGGAAAGGCGGGGGGGGGGGAGAGAGAGAGAGAGAGAGAGAGAGAGAGAGAGAGAGAGAGAGAGAGAGAGAGTAGAAAAGGACGTAAAGAGACCTGCCAAACGGCCCCATGCCTCTCTCTCTCTCTCTCTGTCTCTCTCTCTCTTTGCCCAGTGGCCGGGCGAATGCCAGCCTAAGCAGAAGGGTGGTGGGGGGGAGAGAGAATGGGGAGGATAGGAGGAGACCTTGCTTCAGTTTAAATTTCGTGGCATCTGTTCATTATTATACAGTGTAGATTTTTATATGGACAGCTAAATTAAAGACAGATTTCTGCCAGAATTGCAGATATCATTAAAAAAAGAGAGAGAGTGGAGAGGAAGAGAGAGAGAGAGAGAGAGAGGCAGGAGGAAAGGCTCGAGGATTCAGAACCGGATTTATTGATTTATTTCAGAGGTGGACAGTGTGGGGAATGAAATATGAAAATAAAAAAACCCTGACCATGTTTCGAGCTGGATGGAAAGCCTGGGAGCGCTCTTGTGCCCCTGTATGTGTGTGAACACTGTCTTATTACGAACCAACTTCGAGCTGGTCTAGATCTGACTTGGACTGGGGGGTATTCCTATGGGCAGAATGGAGGGGTACCCAGCTAAAGGAGACCACTGTTTTTTTCTCTCGTTTGACTGTTTTCAGGTTGGTTCCTCGTGTCATGATCTCCCCATTCGTATAAATTTCAGCCCGATCCTAGGCACGTCTACTCAGGAGTAAGAGCCATTGACAATACATCCATGAGGCTTCCTCCCAGGCAAGAGTGTCCACGATCGCAGAGTGATCGGTTCCATCTTCCACTCATTGTCTTTCCAGCCATCCATTCGCTCGTTTTGCAATCGCTCTTGACCCAAGTCGACTTTCTCCCATTCCTTGGCTCAGTTACCCATTCGGCTTCCAGTCTGTTCTCTCCCTGGTCTAGTTTTCTTTCCTACACGAATCCTTGACACCATATTTTGACAGATGTATCCATTTTTCCCCCCTTCCCTTCCATCCATTCCTTGATTCAAACCACCCACCCACCTTTCTCAGTTGACTGACAAGGGGAGGGTGGTCGACTCCATTGGAAACTCTTGGTCAAGGAGGCCTTCGGAAGATCGGAGTTCCAGTTCCCGCAGCTCACTGGCTGACCTTAGGCCACCCTCAGCCTAGCCTTGTATCGCAGGACTGAAATATGTGTGTGTGTGTTGGGTGGGGTGGGGGGGACTAATTCCACTTGCGCTGATCTCAGTTCCTTAGGAAAAAGATGGAACACAAAAATCAAACACAAATCGTGCTGTCTTTATCTCACACACACACACACACACAGAGAGAGAGAGAGAGAGAGAGAGAGAGAGAGAGAGAGAGAGAGCAAAAGCTTTGTGTCTCCAAAAAATACAACACACAACACACCTCAATGTGTAACCAAAACACATGGTTGATGATATCATCATCATCACAAATAATAATAATAATAATAGACCATTTGATTCTCTTTGGCTGCAATCCTACCCTCACTTTCATGGGAGTAAGCCCCATTGACTATTATGGGACTTACTTCTGAGTAGACATGCATAGGATGTGGCTCTTTCATGGTACCCCAAAATGCATCGCCTGAGAGCAAGGCTGGGTGGACACTCACCGCTCAGTACTGCAAACAGGAAAATACCATTTTTTTCAAAAGCACCATCCTTTGCCTTCCCAATTCCTTATGGATTAATCACGCCTGACCTCTGAGAGGAATTTTATCAGGGGTACAAAGTTTCTTTTGGGCCCCTTTGCAAAGGGGGAGGGGTGAAACAGAGCGGGGGAAGCTGGTGACGGGCAGGCACAATAGGAGCAGAGTGGGGGGGAGGGTAGAGACAGCTGGAAAAGTCTTTGGAGCCCAGGCCTACCCACTCATGTGGCATCAGTGGTGTCCCCAGCATCCCATGTGGGCAAGGAGTCTGAGTAGATAGGAAAATGTCAGATCCCAGGACATTTCTGGGCCCCCTCCTTTGGCTCCTGGCCCCACCTTTTGACCCTGGGCCCGGGTACAAATCACCCCCTTTAACCCCCCTCTCCTAGGCCCTGCGCCTGACTCCAAACCTACACTTCCCTCACTCCAGGAAAACTCATTCGCAAGAAGGGGGAGGCGGAGAAGAAGAAGACCATAAACAAACAGACGGACTATAGATAGCAACAAGAGGGAATTCAAGCCAGGAAGGGAGCTGGAGGGAAGATCCCGCCGTCCCGTGATTGACTGGAAAGGGAGACGCGGGGGTGGCCAGTGGGGCACGTCCGTTTCACCTGGACGGGTGTGGATGCAGGTCATTCCCCCAAGTTCTAAGCAGGATTAAAAGCTGAGCCTCTCTCTCTCTCTCTCTCTCTCTCCACACACACACACACACACACACACACACACACATGCCTGACAACGCTCCCTCCTGCCGAAAGAGTTAAAGAAGGGACATCTGCGCCTGTGAATTGCGGGGAATATCAGAACCTGCCAATGAGGATTGGCATTCACCGTGTAACAAATGCTAGGCACTTCGGAATGCCGAGTCGCTTGGCAGGTTCTCTCTCTCTCTCTCTCTCTCTCTCTCTCTCTCTCTCTCTCTCCACACACACACACACACCCCAAGGGACCTCTTTGTAAGTAGATTGTCCCCTGATTCACACACAGACACACACAGACACACACACACACCCCAGAGAATCTCTTTGCAAGTAGATTGTGCCCTGATTCACACACACCCCATTCCATTTCTTCCCCACCTCACTTTCTCTTCGCCCCGGCCTCTACTTAGAGGATGAAGGCAGGAGAAAGCTGTGAAGTTGGCTGACAAACGCCTAAGACGCGACAGGAGGCCAAGACCAGAGAGGAGGCTGCTCCGTTCCCTTTCCCCAGGGAGAGAATGTCCTTGAACGCCCAGGATCAAGGGCCAGAAATCGATTTTATTTAGATTCGATGCCTCTACAGTACATATAAAAATCAGTCCACCGCTGAATCCTGACAAAAACACACGAAAGTGCTGTGTTGATCTGAATGAACAGGATCAAAACCAAGAGGGAGGAAGACCCAGGTGAATGGAGGAAGAGCACAGCCCACCAGGAAGTTCTCCTGCTCAAGCTGCATTGCAGTAAACGAGATGAGACTTCACAGTGGGTTGTTCCAGGGAGGGAGGGAGGGAGAGAGAGAGGCCCAATTTCAGTGCTCCTGTAATACCCGAATAGAGTGCCTGCGAGCATGTGCAGAGTGCCCCACCACCACCCTGGACCTCAGGGTTTCTAGGTAACCAGGCTAGAGTGGCGACCCAACACTTCCCATTGTGGAAATCCAAGGAGCTGTGAATATATTAAATCCTCACACTCTGGCAGCCTCCTTCTTTTATTTGACACCTACAATGAATGCCAGGGACACTACCCAGAGTGGGTGCAACGGACCCTTTCTCTTCTGCTCTTTCGCCATGGTGCACATGCTGCCTGCCACGCACGCTGGCCTGTGTCGACATGCACAAGGGTGCCCTTTTCTTTTGGCACACTGACGCCTTCCCCATTCGCTGGCCCATCTCTGTCCCGGTGTGACACTCGCCTGGAAAGGTCTTCCTGACCTTCTCCCTTTTGAGAAACAAAACCAAAAAAGCCCCCCAAAGCTGAGATTTGCGACAGGCCACGTTCGCTTTTCGCCAGCCAAAAATCGCAGGCGGCTTCTCTTTTCCTGTCTTTCTTTCTGTTTTTTTTTTTAAAGCCAAGAATACGAAGCTTTGCTCCAGGGGGATCTTGGTGCCATTCGGTGCCCGGTGCCAGCTGGGGCGAGGAGGGGAAATACGAAGGAGGGGGGAGGAGGCTGCGGGGGGGGGAGGGAAGAGAGCATCTGAAATTCCAGGACATCTGTTCAAGGTAGAAGAGAGCGCTCTGGTTAAAAAGACCCTGGAAGCGAACAAGCCCAACAGCCCTCCCTTGTCAGTTACCCCGGGAAGGGGGCAGAAATGGCTTTGTAATATTTG